>NC_083105.1:38311163-40711163 GCF_949774975.1 Lagenorhynchus albirostris
AATAGTGACAAGGAAGTATAGATAAAAATCCTATAAAGAAATTAAAACAGAAAGCTAAAACCATCCAATTAACCCAAAGGAAGGCAATAAAGAAAGAACAGAGGAACTAAAAAAGAGCTAGAAAACAAATAGCAAATAGAACTAAACTCAACTAAATAATGACTTTAAACATAAATAGATTAAATGCTCCATTTAGAAGACAGAGATTGTCAAGTAAAATAAAAATAAAAGACCCAATTATATGCTGCCCACAAGAGACATAATTTGTCCACCAGACACACAAATTAAATATGATACAAATAATTCAAAAGTAAAGATAGAAAAAAACATACAAAGCAAACAGTAAACTAAAGAGCATGTGCCTATATTAATACCAGACTAAAGAATCTCTAAGACAAGGAGTGATCTAAAGATAAAAGAGACAGTTTATAATGATTAATGGATCAGTTAGGAAGTTATAACAATTATAATATGTGTGTGTTTAATAAAAAACTTTGAAGTACATGAACCAAATACTGACAGACTTGAAGAAATAGACAAATCCACAATATATTTGGATATTTTAATATTTCCTTATCAATAATATATCGAATAATTTTTGTTGAAAAGTGGTAAGAATACAGATTTGCAAAACATTATCACACTGAATTAATACATAGAACATTATGGACAACAACTGAAGAACAGACATTATTTCAAGTGTGCATGGAAGAATATTCAACAAGATAAATTATATGCTGAGCCACAGAAACTGTCCCAACTAATTTTTAAAAATTAAGTGTTACAGACATATTCTCTAACAATAATGGCAATAAATGAAAAATTGATGACATGTGGCTATCTAGATAAGTCCCAAATATTAGAAATTAAATATATTTTTAAATAACCATGGCTCAAAGGAGAAATTTCAAAGGAAATTAGAGAATATTTTTATCAAAAGTAAGAAGTCAAAATTTGTGATATATAATTATTAGGAGATTTATAGCTGTAAATGATTATATTTGAAAAGAAGAAAGGCTTAAAATCATTATGTGAAGTAAAATAAACTAGCTACAAGAAGATAAATACTGCAAGATCTCACTTATGTATGGACTCTAAAAAAGTCAAACTCATGGAAACAGAATAGAACAGTGATTGCCAGGGGCCAGGGGAGTGGAGGGGAGATAGTGGGATGTTTGTCAAAGGGTACAACTTTCAGTTATATGAATAAGTTATATGAAAAAGCTAATGTACAGCATGGTGACTATAGTTAATAATGATGTATCAATATTACATACTTGAAATGTGTTAAGAGAGTAGATCTTAAGTGTTCTCACCACACACACACACACAAAAGGTAAATATGTGAGGTGATGGACAGGTTAATTAGCTTGATTGGGGGAATCATTTCACAATGTATACATATATCAAAGCACTGCACTGTATACCTTAAATATATGCAATGTTTATTCGTGAATCATACCTCAATAAAGCTGGGGAAAAAAGACAGAAAGAAAATTATGATAAAAATACAGAAAAAAAGAGCATATTAAAAGCAGAATATTTAGAGGGAAGAAAATAATAAAGATCAGGACTCAGTGAAATAGAAAATAGATAAATAAAAGAGAATATTAACAAATTCAAAAATTAGTTCTTCAGAAAAATTAATAAAATTTGTAAACACTTGTCAAGCCATATATAAAAGTATAGTGCACCTGATCAAGTGTGGTCTATCCCAGGAAGGTAAATTTCACTTAATATTTAAAAAGCTAATCATATAATTTACCACAGTAACAGAATAAAAGAGAAAAAAGCATTCGATCATGGGCATCTACAGAATCCTACAGCACACATCATACAAAATAGTGAAGGATGGATGCTTCCCCTTTTGATTGGGAACAATGCAAGGATGTCTGCTTTTACTACTTCTATTTAATATAGTACCAGAGAGTCTGGCCAGTGCAATATGGTAAGGGAAAAAAGTCACAGGGTTTAGAAAGAAAGAGATAAAAATTACCCTAATTGTAGATGAAGTGACATTTTTAAATGTAGAAAATTCTAAAGCAATATATAACAAAACGCTTCTCGGACTAATAAGCAAATTTAGCAGTTGTAGGATACAATACCAATAAACAAAATCAACTGTATTTCTAAATTCTACATCAAACAACTGGTGACTAAAATTAAAACGTTAAATAGGAATAATTTTAACAAAAGACATGTAAAATTCATTTGCTGAAAACTACAAAGCACTGCCGAAAGAAATTAGAGTCTAAAAATAGAGACATATACCATGTTCATGGACCAGATAACTCAATATTAAGATGGCATTTCTCCCTAAATGCATGAATAGATTAAATGCAATCCCAATGAAAATGCCACAGGGTTTTTTTGGTAAAAATCAACAAGGTGATTCTAATAATAAAATCTATATGGAAATACAAAGAACTAAAATAGCTAAAACAACCTTGAAAAAGAACACATTTGTAGAACCTACACTACCTGATTTCAAGATTTGTTATAAAACTGTAGTAATCAACACAGTGTGGTATTCATAAAGGTATACAAATCAATGGAAGAGAATATATTCCAGAAAGAGATTCAAGTGCATAGGGTCAACTGATTTTTGACAAAGCTACCAAGGTAATTCAGTAGGGAAAAGGAAAATCTTTTAAAAAGTTTTGGAAAAATTGAATGAATATATTGAAAAGGAACTTTAAATCATATCTCATACTACACACATACACAAAATTTGAGATGAATTATGGATATAAATATAAAAGCTAAAACTGTAAAATTTCTAGTATAAAAGACAGGATAATATCTTCATGATCTTGAAGTAGACAATATTTCTTAGGACACAAAATGTACTAATGTGAAATTAAAAATTGCTACTTTGGATTTCATCAAAATTAAAATAATCTGCTCATCCAAAGGTACCATTAAGGAAATAGAAAATCAAGCCATTGACTAAGAGACAGTATTTGTTATATATACATCTAATAAAGGACTTGTATTCAAAATATATTAAGAGTTCCTATAACTCAACACCAAAAAGAAAAGCAACTCAATACAAAATGGGCTAAAGACTTGAACGAAAACCTGTCAAAAATGACAGAACAATCCTCACGTTGCATGTTCTAATATGCTTGAATTTCTGTTTTTATGGTTTAATTAAATAACACCTGTCTGCCCAAAACAGGGGTTAAACTTTGTTACCTTTATACATTAACTATGAGTTCTTGTATAAAGTACTTCACTGCTAGCTCTCCTGTCCACAAAATTGCTACCAACAAAGACCTACTGTATAGCACAGGAAACTCTACTCAATATTCTGTACAACCTAATTGGGAAAATAATTTTAAGAAGGATAGATACATGTATATGTATAACTGAATCACTTTGTCGTACACCTGAAACTAACACAACATTGTTAATTGTACACCAATATAAAATAAAAAGTTTAAAACAAATAAATAAAAAATGATTTGGTTTCACACACACACACACACACACACACACAGATGTACATCATAATCAGAGACCAATAATATCATTTCTTTTGAAACCTATCATTGATTGGTCACTGTGCATCTGTTATTTAGTTCATGCACAGGCAGCAAAGTGTGTAGTTATATGGCCTCCTTATCTCCCATGTGCATATGTCACGTGCCCATATGCATGTTCAAAGCTAATCCAAACTTTGCCAAGTCATAGAAAAGATGCTCTCTCTATATCATAAGCTAAACAGTGAGAAAAAGCAAGTAACCACTCTTGATGTTTTTAATAAAGTGAAAGTTTTCATTCTCAGTTATTTCTAATGTTTTAAATTACAGTATACTAAATATTGTTTTTGTTGTTTTTTTCATTTCCTATATATTTATAACTGACAGTAAGAGAGTTTTTAATGTAGTGACAAAAAACTTTGAAGGTTATGGAACAATCATCATTTTCCCTATTGATTATTAAGGTTGCTTTGCACACATTTTACAGATAGCTTTACAGTCATTTTTATGGTCCCACACTATCAGGTAAAGCAAAGACTGTCTTTATATGAATTATCAATAACCATGTTAAAGGATTTAACATCATTAGTCATCATTGAAATGAAAATTAAACTTACAATAAGATAGAAGTTCTTTTATACCAGCTAGACTGTCTAAAATTTAAAAAGACTGATAATACCAAATTCTGCTGATACCGAGAAGTAATTAGAACTCTCACATATGCTGTTGGGTGAGTATTTAAAATAGAACAACCACTTGAAAATCATCAGTTTCTTGAATAGTTAAACATCCATCTGGACTATGACCCAGCAAGTCCACAAAAAAGTTTTAGACAAAAATATCTATAACAGTTTTATTCATAACACTTAGTTTGGAACAATCCATATGTCCATCAAAAGAAAACAGGGCTTCCCTGGTGGTGCAGTGGTTGAGAGTCCGCCTGCCCACGCAGGGGACATGGGTTTGTGCCCTGGTCTGGGAGGATCCCACATGCCGTGGAGCAACTAGGCCCGTGAGCCACAACTACTGAGCCTGCGTGTCTGGAGCCTGTGCTCTGTCTGCAACAAGAGAGGCCGCGATAGTGAGAGGACCGCGCACTGCGTTGAAGAGTGGCCCCCGCTTGCCACAACTAGAGAAAGCCCTCGCACAGAAACGAAGACCCAACACAGCAAAAATAAATAAAGTAATTAATAAACTCCTACCCCCAACATCTTTAAAAAAAAAAAAAGGGATATTAAAATGGTGGAAAATGACTCAATAATAAAAAGAACAAATTACTGAAACCCTCAACAACATGAGCTTCACAATTATGTTGAAAGAAATAGACCAGATATAAAAGAGTAAATATAGCTCAAGAACAACTGAAACTAATCTATGTTGATTGAAATCAGGATAGTGGTTGCCTTGGGGAGTGGGTGTCCAAGGGAACTTTCTGTGGAAGATGGAAATATTCTATATGTTGCTGAGTGGTGGTTACATGGCTGTATACATGTGTGGAAACTCATTTAATTGTATAATTAAGTTCTGTGCATCTCACTGTACATAAAATAATTTCCCATAATTAGAAAATGTTAAAAAAATGAAAAGAAAAAGGCTTTCCCATTAAATCGTACCAACAATATTCAAAATGTTATACATTTATATAGAAAACTAAAATCCTAGATACTAATACTTTCTAGCTAATATTTTATAAATCTAGACATTATGGAAAAAATCATGAGCTTTATTGTATTTCTCATGTATCCATACTAGAAAAGAAGCCTTATAGATTAGTCCAAGTACATCAACAACTACTTTCAATTCTCTTTTGGTAACTGTTCAATCTTCAGACAAATTTTCTAATAGTACTTGTAAGAAGAGCATTCTATCCAGCTTCTAGGGAGTATGTCTCACACAGTTAATAACTTCTCTGTAATAACATCCTAAATACAAAGTTAGTTTTAAATTTCAGGCTAAACTTTAAAAATGTCACACTGTCATACATAGAAAATATTAATGTAGTTACATTTTAAAAATTACTAACAACCTTCGCTTTTAAAAAATCCTATCTAAAGTAGGCTAATTTAATTAGTAATAAATGTCAGAAAATTGGGCTACTGTTTTTTAACATATCCTTTAACTGGTATAGATTTCATTATTGTGATCCATATGGAATTACATTTATCTTTCTAACACTGCAAATTGCCTTTAAAGTAGTAATTCTTCGTAATAAGGTATCCAGGCACCGAACTAATGGGTGAATCAAGGATGCAGTGAATAGGAGGTGGTGAATATTCAAATTACCATAACATTAATATACTAAGAAATGTTACTTTATTTGCATTCTAAAAGTGGCTGCTATTTATGCATGTCTTATATTTATAGAATAGCTTCCTCCAAAAGTTGTTTTCTTATATACCATGAAACTTGTAATATTTTGAGATTAATGATAATTTGCACAACTTACTATTTAAAGCCTTTTCTTTGTATTAATATTGCATTTTTAAATTGTCTAAATTAACGTAATACTGTTAATGAAATTTTGCTATCATTAAAACTCATTTATTCTACATTTCAGAGTTTTTCCACCATTAGTAAATGTTTTTCCCTGAAGCTTATAATCTCATAGAAACAAGGAGCACATTCTTGAAGCTTTCAAGTCGTATGGCTACCAGAAAGAAAGAAAGAAGAGGGGCTTTTGCATGCACACACACGTGCATAATTTACTTAAAAAGGGAAGTAAAAGAGAATAAGAAAAAAATGAGGTGAAATGGAGGAGGAGGTTGATATGTAAAGGCTGTTATGAAAAGTATCAACTACAGCTGCATAGGACAGGAATGGAAAATAGGGTAATAAGATATGCCCCAGTTCCTAAATAAGTTAATAAAAATGTTGCTTGAAGAACAGCTGGCCTTAGCTGGAGCTGGGATGAAGAAAAGAGTGGTTGCCTGGACTCCACTTAATGAAAGGTATTAGAGCATCAGTGGGGTCAAGGAGAATTATGCAGAGTAACTCAGGTTCATTATTTTACAAAAGGAATTGCATTTAAAAGGACTTTTAAATTTATAATTTAGAATTTGATACCTAAGACAGAAATTCATAATAGCAAAGATTACACTTTTGGAACTGATCCAGGATAAAAAATGTGATATGTGACTAGAAAGTATAAAATTTCCCAGAATGGCTTCAGTATTTTACAGATCTTACTATATTAACTCATAGTATTTTTAGTATTACAGGTTAAGCACATATTTGATAACAGAAATTTAGTTTTCCTAAATTTTAAAACCATATTTGGACAAAAGTATGTATATACTCAGAACATATATATCCCTGTACAAATTAATGAAATTCATATGATGAACCTGAATTTCCCCACTCCATAATGACTCTATTTAGATATTGTGAAATAATGTGAAAAACATTTTAATTCCAGTAAACACAAATGATCAGTTGAATTTCTAATGTAAGGGAAGTATCATAATACGGTAGAAAGAGTTCTGGATTAGTAAGAGTTCTGCTAATAATTAGTTAAAGCACACTCTCAGCAGACACTAAACCTCTGTGCTTCATTTTCCATGCTTGCAAAATGAAATGGCTGAATGGGGTTATCTTCGAAATCCAATAAAGATCTAAAATTATATAATTCTAAATTTTAAAAGCACAAGAATATAATTGTGTTTCATCACAGTCTTACCAGTAGTCTCTGGCAGAGTACTTCATATGTATTAAATAACTTAATCTTGAATATATGGATTTAAAAGGGTACCACACGTGATATTAAGCATATCCCCACAAATGAACTTCAGGCTTTGAAGATGGAGTAGATATATTTTCCCAGTTCCCTCCACTGAGTACAACTAAAACCTTGGACATCAAATATGAAACAAACATAAGAAGACTCTGAAAGGTGGTGAGAAGGCAAAGCAACTAGGGAACTCACGACCCAGGGAACAACACAGTGGTGAGCTCCCTGGCTTTTCTTTTTGCCTTGTATATCCCCAAGGCCAGCAATCTCCAAATGCCAACCAGCTCAGACTAAAAAAGCCTCAGAAAAAGCCTCCCCCTCTAACAGAAAAAAAAACAGTGTAGCCTAGCAAGACAGAAAACTTTTAGACAATAACAACTCTACCCAAAAACTACAGAAAAAAGCTGTGGTCCCACTCCCTCCCATGACGACAAAGGTCAAATGAAGAACCTAGTCTGCCTTTACTACGTGGTAGTGAGGTTCCTCAACCATCCTTGATAGAGTGAGGTAAAATAGGGAGCCAGAACTTCCACCCCTTCCGGAGGTAGTAAGTCCCCTCCACCGTGTCAGTGGAGAATATGTAGGAAGAATACGAGGCACTCCTATCCTTCTTAGTGGAAGCCTGGTGGGCAACCCTGTTTCTCATGCTCACCCAACATCCTCCCCTTGGGTGTCAGCAGAGGCCAAGTGGGGAATTTGGATTTCTACATACATCTGGCGGTAATGGAGAGGTGCCCTCCTTTTCTCTACCAGAGTGCTATCAAAGGAAACCATCATAAATTTAGTATCCTTAATAGTTATAGGACTAGTCAAATCATGTATTTCATATTAACTGAGCTGTGGTCATTGTGATTTTAAAGAGTAAGTTCATATATTAATGCATATATGTGGAATCTAGAAAAATGGTACAGATGAACCTATTTGCAGGGCAGGCATAGAGATGCAGACGAAGAGAACGGACATGTGGACACAGGGGGGGCAAGAGGAGGGTGGGACGAATCAGGAGATTGGGGCTGACATATATACACTACCATGTGTAAAATAGATAGCTAGTGGGAAACTGCTGTATAGCACAGGGAGCTCAGCTTGGTGCTCTGTGATGACCTAGAGGGGTGGGATGGGAGGGGGGTGGGAGGGAGATCCAAGAGGGAGGGGATATATGTATACATAAAGCTGATTCACTTCATTGTACAGCAGAAACTAATACAACATTGTAAAGCAACTATACTCCAGTAAAAAAAAGAGTAAGTTCATTTCATCTAAGGTGTAAAATTCTTGATATTATTCCCTTATTATCCTTTTGATGTCTGCAGTGATTTCATTTCTAAATATTGGTAATTTGTGACTTCTTTTTTTCTTTGTCGGGCTCGCTAGACATTTGTCAATTTCATCTTTTTGAAGAACCAGTTTTGTTTAACTGATTTTTCCTACTGTTTTTCTGTTTTCAATTTCACTGATTTCTGTTCTTATTTTTATTATTCACTTCCTTCACTATATCTTCCTTTTCTTTTTCTAGCCTCTAGTGGAGGGGAGAACCTTAGATTATCGATCTGAGACTTTTCCAATGTATGTATTTAATGCTATAAATTTCCCTCTCTTCACTGCTTTAACTGTTTCACACATTTCGATATATCGTATTTTCATCTCATATCAATTCAACACATTTTAGTTTACCATATTTCATTATGTCTCTTGAGACTTCCTTTTTGACAAATGTATTACTTACAAGTACCACTTTCTGCAACTGATTCGATATACATTTCAGCTCCAACTTTGCATGCTGAGAACACTTAAACATAATTTCAAAACTCCCCAAAAAGAGATCTCCATGCCTTGATAGTTTCACTGGAGAACTCAACCAAATGTTTAAAGAAGAATTAACACAAATTCTACACAATCTCTTCCAGAAATTAGAAGAGATTTGTATTATAAAGCTAGTATTCTCTGATACTGATACTAGACAAAGACAGTGAGACTCATCAAGAAAAAAAGAAAGAGGGCTCAAATCAATAAAATTAGAAATGAAAAAGGACAAGTTACAACGGACATAGAAATAAAAGGATCATGAGAGAGTACTACAAGCAACTATATGCCAATAATATGGAAACCTAGAAGAAATGGACAAATTCTTAGAAAGGTACAATTTCCCAAGACTGACTCAGGAAGAAATAGAAAATATGAACAGACCAATCACAAGTACTGAAATTGAAACTGTGATTAAAAAAACTCCCAACAAACAAAAGTCCGAGACAGATGGCTTCACAGGTGAATTCTATCAAACATTTAGAACTTCTCTAAAGTTAACACTTTAGAGACTTCTCTTAGTTAACACCTATCCTTCTGAAACTATTCCAGAAAATTGCAGAGGAAGGAACACTCCCAAACTCATTCTATAAGGCCACCATCACCCTGATACCAAAACTAGACAAAGACAGTGAAAAAAAAAAACCTCCACAAGACTACAGACCAATATCCCTCACGAATATAGATGCAATAATCTTTAACAAACTATTAGCAAATAGAAATCAGTAATAAGTAAAAAGAAGTACACCATGATCAAGTGGGGTTGATTCCAGAGACCAAAGGTTTGTTCAGTATTAGAATATCAATCCATTTAATCCACCATATTGACAAGCCATATTAACAAGAAAATTACATGAACATATCAATCAGTACAAAAAAATTTATATAACATTCTTAACATGACAATATTACAGAAAATGGAGAGCAAATTAGTGGTTATCAGAGGGTTAAGATAAGCAGAAGTACAAGGAGAGTGGGCAGGAGTTGGGTGTGGCCATAAAAAGGCAACATGAGAAATTATTCTCATTAAATATTCTCTATATTGATTGCACTGATATAAATATGGTGGTTGTAATACTGCACTGCAGTCTTATGAGATGTTCCCATTGGAGGGAACTAGATAAAGGGAGCACAGGAGTTCCCTATATTATTTCTTATATATGCACGTGACTCTATAAATATCTCAAAATAAAAAGTTTAATTAAAAAGATTTACCACAGAAGACATGCCTTTCTTAGATATTTTACCACATAATTGTCTAAACATAATTTTGTGGCTGAAAGTTTCTACTTCAGGCACCCAAAGTATGCATACTGAGTGTTCACTGTGTCTCTATCACTCTTCAAGGCCTGTATATTGATTGACTAATTCATTCATTCTTTAATAATATATTTATTGAGTATCACTGTATGCCAGATGCATTCCTGGGCACTGAAAATAAGGGTGAACTGCACAAAGGAAAATCCCTATTCTCATGGAGCACGCATTGTAATGAGGACAGATCCACAGATAATGATACCTATAACAGAGAAAAGTAAAGCAAGAAAGAGGCATAGAAAATTCTAGCTGGGAGGAGTTTTAATCATAAATAAGTTAGATCCTCTTTGAAGAGGTGATATTTGAGGCTAAATTTCTTTTCAAAGATGAAAGAAGAGACACATACATTACTAGGGAAGAGAATGCTGGGTTGAAAAAGGACCTTACGGACCATTAAAATGACTGTGGATTTTATTCTTTATGATTTGGGAGATTCAGTAAATTTGTAATGAACAAATCCTTCTCCATCTGAAGAGATTACTGCAGGGTTTTAGGAAAACGACCAAAAAAAAATCACTGTTTTCAGAGTCAATTTATGTTGCTTCCTACTCTAAATTTAGCAGAGTACCCTATTTTCCATAATATTGTATTCAAATTTCTGCTACAACTATACAAAGCAGAGTATGGTCTACCTGAGTTATTCGATCTCACGTCCTATACTCTTTTCAATACAGCACCCTCTAGTCAGGCTTCCATCTCAGCCTTGACCCCTTATTACATTCCTTTGTACTACTATGTGTTTTCCCTTGCTGTGTCTTGGAATTTCTATTTACTCCCCTCTATCTATCTCACCATTTTCATGAACAGCAATGGGGCCACAGAGTGGCTTACCATAAGTGCTTTAGCATACCCATAATCTTCAGGTCTACCTAACCTCCGCCATCTAAGATTGCTCAAATAAAAAGAAGAATGTTCTTTGATATGTACAACTGACATTTTCTCATAGCACATTGAGGAAAACAAAAAGAATATTTAGTAAACTTAGCTATTTTATTGATCTATACCAGGTAAATGTAAGTAAACATTAGTATACCTGACTATGAAATTCAAGTTCCAAAACCATATCATCATCTTTTAATTAGGTTACTGAGTCTAAACTTCTATAAAGCAATTCCAAAGCTATCAATAAGCAACATCCAGTTCCTATTCCACTTCTTCAATATGGCCTTCCATAAAAGGTATTTCTCCTGAATTCCTATTTGATTCAATCTTCAATCCACACAACTGACATATTTACGTAGGTTTGTGTTTAATTGCTTTATATTTATTAGATACGTCTTTACAATAATGGTGGAGTTATTTGGACCTGCAGAGCCGAGATCACCAATGCCATTTGGGATTCAAACTTGAGTCTTGAGCCCCAAACACAAAGCCTGGACTCAGTAAGCATTACATGAGTATATACTGGTCAAATGTCCACCACACCACAAGTATAAAGGATACTTTTCACCTGATGTTCACTCTTAAGGAAAGTATTATATTTAATAATTAAGTCTGTATGAAATATATTTTGTAAAGCATTTGAACTTCAATTAAAGTAGCAATGCTTATAGCTATTTCTCTCTGATCCATGACAGGCAACTATAATGGCTTTTGTGCTTTCTACAATTACTGACTGGTAAGTAGAAATGTGCCAATTCACTTGCTTAAGAACCAACAGGATCACACAATTTTCCTGCATGTGTTTGACTTATCTCGACTGAGGAGAGCAAGGTCACTGGGATGCAGACAAAGGAAAAAGTAAACTTCTTTTGAATTAGCACATTAATTTGCAACCTTGAGAAAACTTTTACCATCCACATCCACTCTATTAAATGGTACTTAAGAATGGTCTAAATTCTTATAAATGGTATATCTTATTTTTTTTAGGAAGTTAGATTTTGTCCTAATCACAGTTCGCCCAGTAATCTCTACACTGCTCACAGAGGCCCACAAAATAGGGATCCGAATAAAGTACATAACAAATACATTTCTTAAATACTTCTTAGGGGAACGGCGGTCATGGCTTTGTAGAAGAGGCCTGAGAGTTTACATATATGCTATTAAACAGTACACAGTTATTTGAAACAACCAAGTGTAGAAGGGGAAAAAAACAGGGATATTAAACACACTCCCATTCGGTGCTGATCCATTAATATATCTGCAAGCTCAGTGGACTTCCAGTGGGTCCATCTAGGTGCCTAATACCTCCTACTGAACAAAAAGCTAATAAAGAAATCACTGCTGAAAATAACACCCCTAAAAACCACAACTGAGTATTTCACTTTCCCTCAATTAAGTTCTGGGCATCCAAGGGATATAGCTTACTTTCCTCTTTTGATTCTAAATTACTGAACTTGGAAGAGCTTTGAATAAATCCAAACTGTAAAATTATCTTCCAGGAAAAAAAAAACAAATTTTCAAACTCAATATTAAATCACCATATTTACTAAGATTTGAAAATAATAGGAGAAGTGCATGCATTTTGAACTAATTTGAGATTTTAAAAGTTAAGTCTTGTATGCACTTGAACTTGCTATAATATTTTTATTGGTACATATAATATACTTGGACAGAAAATGCTATTAAAATTACCAGGTTTGGGGGCCTTCATCTTTATTTGCCTTATTCTGACGTGTTTGACTGCGACAATGGAACCAGTTTAGACACTGAATACTAATCTCCTCATAAATTCAATCATCCATGATGCATGTTTAACTGTGCCCAATATGACCAAGTTTACACTGAGAAAAATACCCAATAATCCCTGGAAGGAATGTTAAGGTCAGACACTAGGCAGCAAGGGAGTGAGCCAAATTTGATTTCACTTCATGTCAGAAGTACAGAGTCAGTGACTCACAGCTGACTTTACACTGTGACTAATCTTAGACCACCATAAATTAGAAGTTTGCAACAGCTATAAAACTGCTTCCATTCTGAACAATGAATCTCCAGTTCTTACTAATGTCTTATCAACAAACAATTCATGTGAACCCAGATAAAAGCAAATTATTTACCTAGTAAAAATTGTAATCATAAATACAATTACATGCTAGATCTGAAAATTAATTTTAAAGATAAACAAATTATTTAAATATTTTTAAAGCAGCAGTTAATACTCATGTTTCATATGAATGACTCTCCTGAATTGAAAAAACTTACATTTGCCTGGGAGAAAATATCTATAATTTTGCCTGATGAAAGTATGGAAATAATACATTGCAGTGGAGTAACACCCTTATGAAAAATTATGAATTTCATGAGAAAACAATTCATTTCTTTCTTTTACAAAAATCTGAGTGCCTAGAATGCCCAAGGCTCTTTGCTATGAACTGTGAGTAAAATAAAGACAAATAAGACATAGCCCCACAAGCAGAGAGTATACAGTGGAATAGAATGGTTCTCAAATTTCAGCACTGTCTCTCACCTCACATACCTTGTTTAAAGGAAGATTTGTGAGTTTTATTTTCCAAACTCTGATTCCACAGGTCTAGAGTAGGGCCTCGGGGATGTACCTTCTGATGCAGGGAGAGTCAGCAGTCCAAACTTTGAGCAACATTTGTCTTCAGTAGTAAGGGAGCACATAATACATGGTACAATATGCCTAATACCTTCCTAATTCATTGGTTTAGAATTCCTTCAGTCTCCATTCATGCGATCTTTTAATCCTGACTTAAAATCTAATTCAAATCCTTAAAGGATTTTTTTTTTAACAAAGACCTGTCCTTAAGTTCAGGTGGCCCTACATCAAGTGTATATACTTTGATTATGCATCTCTGTTCTACTAATTAAACTTCTGCTTCATTCCTGTGACTGAGCAGTCACCTTGAGTACCAGTGGAATCAATAATAATGAGTCCTCTGCCTTGTTCTCTGAGTTCTGAACCTCTCATTTATCTCAGAATTACTGTCCTGTCTTTCGTTGCCAGTTCTCTAGGACTCAGCTCCCGTCCAATGATCAAGACCATTTCACCTGGTACTAGACCACCCTGATGCAGACCACCTGCCTGCATTTGAACATATTTCCTTCTCTCAGACTCTGTATAGCAATGATCTGCTGCCCACCCACTGAGGAAACACCTGCTACCCCTTTCTGGACCTCTCTGACACTGTTTGCCTGTCCTCACTGCTACACATCACCTGCCATCAAAATTCCTGGGTAATCTAGTCCAGTAATTCAGAAAATTTACAGAGAATCATCAGAGAGATGCTTAAAACTATAGATTCTTGGGCTTCATCTCTTGAGGCTATGATTCAGCCAAATCTAGGGTGAAGTCTAGGAATCTGTAGTTTTAATGCTTAGCATGTCATTGAAGACTTAAACACACTCACACACATACACACACACACACCCACTTAAGCTGGACTTTTAAGAACTAATACAATTTTGTGTGACGTAGAAAGGGAGTAGGACAATCTGATGGTGAAAAGTATTGAGTAAGTTTAAAGAAGAGAATCTAATCAATTATTAGCCCATAGCAGGTGCTTAATAAATGTCTTTTGAAATGAATACATGAAATCTAATGTGTGAATAAATAAAGTTTGGCTTCAGTTATATGAAGAGATGCAGTGCAGGAACAAAAGAATGAAAAGCTAGACAGAAGTCAAATCTAACTGGTGATGAATTCTGGGTATATTTTGTACACGATGAGAATAGGTAAAACATTTGGAGTATTCTGGGCCATCTCTTATACATAGTACCTTTCATTACCACCTCTATGCTTCAGATACCTATATATCCATGTCTGCTTCTCACCCCTCAGGTAATAAAATTCAACAGCCAACACATAAATGCTCTAAATTGTATGTTAGAGCCAATTCAATCAAAATAAGTGGGTGGAAAGATGGTACTGACAGGCAGGCTGAATGAGAATCCCCAAAGGGGATTACTACAGGAAGCAACAAGTCTGATATAAAATGGGGGCAGTCAAGTTGAAGAAGGGGCAAATTGCAGAGCCATGGTGGAGACTGAATTGATAAGCTCTGATTATATGTAGGAGAGATGGGAGGAAGAATCACATAAGAAAATGAGGCTTGATCCCCAACTGATTATAAAGAACAGGTATAGAAAAGTGAGGAAGAGAAGGAGAATTCATGTTACATAAATTCCATTTTGAATATGTTTAGGGTTGATATACCAACCAGGTCCTCAGCTGAAATTTTCTAACAATTTGTGTGGCTGTTGGTATGTGCCTGTGTATTCAAGAGACAGAGAAAGAAGATAAAATGCAGGAGAAAGTAGACTAAATTGATGGAGTTATGTTCTAGAGGAAACACGAGTTTGAAACAAAAATGAGCAGTTAGGTTCCTGAAAAGAGAAAGGCAATGACATTCCCAAGGGAGGCTACCTTGAGAGCATAAATAAAGATATCAGTAAATTTTGAAGGAAGGCAAATCAATTCTCTTTGATGCTATTAGTAAAATGAATAATAACATCAAAGATGGATCATAGTGGGGGTAGACCATGTTCAGAGTAAGAGCAGAATTTTCCTGTGGAAAACTGATTAAGTGTAAGCAGGGATGTAGATTGTGGAGCAATTGGGAGAGCTAAAGAATAGCTGAACAAGATAGAACCATTTACATTTTCTCCAGCACTATTCATCAGCCAGCATCTAGTGAAAACAAGCAGTGGGGTCCTTTCAGAGTTGGGAATCTCCTGGAAGATGAGTTACAGTGACACGCCTTGCGATGTAAGGAGCAAGAGATAGTTGTTGTTGCAACGCGTCCATTCCAGATGAATAGGTAAGACACTAAAGTCTCAAGAAATGTTGCCTTGAAAGGATGAGAAGAAAAAGATGCTGAAATCAGAGAAGGTACACCACGTCTTGAAGTTCTGTGGTTTATAGCCTCAAAGATAGAAAAGTAGAGTAAAATTGGGTGATGCTGCTTTCAAAAGGAGGAAAGGGTTAAAAGATATTTCAAAGATAAGGATCGAGAGGTGCCAGAAGTAAACAATTATGTCAATACCTACAGTCCCCAGTAGGGAGGACCTCCAGGGAAGTGGTGTTATTGGGAAGGAGTCAGGTTTTCATTTATATGAAGAGGTACAATATTAGAGAAGGTAGATGATGAAAGAGATTATGACTTAGGGTGCATCACTGTTAGGGAGAGTTAAGAGTTTTCCTCTTTAAAGACTAGAGCTTAGTGACCTAGATATTTTTATTCCAATAATACAAAAGATGAAGGCTGGTATAAAGAGAAGGAAGTAGATGAAAGGAGTCTGACACTGCAACTTTGGAATTCAGGGAAGCATCAAGAATGCCACAAATCAATTAAAAAAAGATATATATGTGTGTGTGTGTGTGTGTGTGTGTGTGTGTGTGTGTGTGTATATATGTTACATATTCATTCCCTATTTTAAATTACAATAAAGCATAGTTCAGTAAGTTTGGTGTTTGTATAATAAGAAATAGATACTTGTAAAAACACAATGAAGCAGATTTTCTCTTTTTTCCTCCTTTCAGCCTCCCAGTGCTATGGAGGTGGTTCAATGGACCACACAGCTGGCCCTCAGGTAACATGTGGGATAAAAAATGTATGTGTTATATTTTTTAATATTTCTTTTAAAGTTTCAGACAAATGTGCTATAAAGATTACAAAGGTTATTGACAAATGTAGGACACAGTCCAGGAACAGTTTTGTGTTTCAGGTTAGTTCTTTCAGGTAGATTACATGCTTCAGATCAGTTACCTGTTTCACATTAGTTACCTGTTTCGGGTAGCGTGCTGATGTTGCATGCACTTTCATCACCTTCACCAGCTGAGGTTGAAGCTCTTATTTTAAAGACATACGAGGTATTGGCGAGAAGTTTCATGAAAGTATACATGTGATCTTGGGGAGAGATTTTTGTAGCATTCCTTTCAACTGTTATCATATAATGTGTAATTATTCCATTTGCCTTTTTGGGTGGATCCCACTTCACTAAAGCTGACTGCCAGCTAGTTGCCATACACTGTATGTTCTGTACAACATCTGGAACTTAAGAGATAAGCAAATGCCCAAAGTTAAAATTTATACACATGTAGTAGATAAATGATTTCATTACACGATTGCTAGATAAAGTCATGTTTAGGAGTAGAGACAGAATAAAAATTTAACGTATCAACCTTTCAATGTGCGCTCAAAAAATTCTTAACATGGGCTGAATCAAATGGCAGTTGGCCCATTTTCTATGTTACCATATTAATCCTTACAATACTGAATCCATCACTGAATATTCTCCTAGGCCCAAGCAGCAATCACATCCTCAAATCCTCAGTAGCAACTATGTAGCCAGCCTCAAGCTCAGGCAGTGGTTGAAGCCTGCCCTCTTTACCTCTTAATGGGAAGGAGCAGTCTTAGCCATACTTTATGATGGAACTTTTTAATGCAAAACGTAGATGTAGGTGCCTCACTGAAGTGGGTACTTCTCAGGGAAATGTCTGATTATATAATGTCCCCTAATGTAAGCATAGCTCTTTTTGTCACACTAAAAAGAGGAAGCTATAAAGAAAATTTGCATAGAGTCAATTTGTGGATTACAAACAGCAAGCAGTGAAAAGAAACAACTTGTCATTGTGCAAAACATAGTTATTTAAAGAATATTCAAGTAATCTTTGACTTGCCTACAGTTCTCTCCTGTGGTGTAAATTTCTATCTTTACAAACGCTTCTCCCTCTGTAAGATAAAGGCATCAAAACTAAAGGAGAATAACTTGGGGGGGTGGCATTTAAAATGAAAGAAAAGACAATTCCTAGGCTGATCCAGGGCTCTGGCAGCTAAATATGGTTAATTATTTGCTTTCTTATTTTCAAAAACATATACTAATACCAATAAATGAAAAAGAGACAGTTGATAATTTACTTAAGTTTAGATTATAAACCTGGATTTTGTGAACATCTATTTCATTGACTCTCCAAACTTAAAAACAATTAATTAGCCAGCTGATAACACTTCAAGTTCAGAATTTTATTTAACCAATCAGGGCATAGGATTTTGTGGAATTATTTTATTTTGCTCGTAAAAAAAATTTTATTGGTTTACATAATACTGTCTACAAGATTAGCCTTGATTTTTATCAATCTAATATGTGTGTAAATAGTTAAAATGTTTTTTTCTTTACGGGTTTAGCCTTCTTCTATAGTATCACTCAGTTATGATATGCATTTCCTACAGTCATGTCCAGTTTGCACTAGAGGTGAGACGCTGATGTTCTAGTTCAGTTTCTTCACTAATTCTCTTAGCCCTTTTCATCTAATCTGCCTGAATCATGGCTTCTTCATCTGAAGTACGGAAACAGGGGCAACCGTAATGTTTTTTTTAGTATTTGTGTGTCCAGCACTAATAGGTGCTTCATATGGGTCTTTTCAAATATTTTTCCCAACAACCTTCTGGGTGGCTACTGCCAATGTGTTTCTTTTCAGTTAAAGATACAAAGGCTCAGAGGAGGCACGTGCCTTTGCCAGGGTTATACAACTAGCAAGTCGCAGAACTTGGATTCCAATCCAGACACTGACTGCAGAGCATGAACTCTTATCCACTATAAATACTACTTACTTAGCCTGTCTTATAGGCATGCCATGAAAATAGTATCAGGTATTCATAAATTAATGTAAAATGGTTAATTTATCAGTGAGTGGTCTCCAATTTCAATTTAGAGATTCACTAAAACAAAAAGAAATGCACCCAGAGGTACAGGGAAGAAATGACTAGAGCAGGACCTTGCGCTTATTCAATAATCATTGACCAAAAAAAAAAAGAGTAAGAGTTGCCTTTAAAAATATGGTCCAGGGCTTCCCTGGTGGCGCAGTGGTTGAGAGTCCGCCTGCCGATGCAAGGGACACGGGTTCGTGCCCCGGTCCGGGAAGACCCCACAATGCCGCAGAGCGGCTGGGCCCATGAGCCATGGCCGCTGAGCCTGCGCGTTCGGAGCCTGTGCTCCGCAACAGGAGAAGCCACAGCCGTGAGAGGTCTGCGTACCGCGCAAAAAAAAAAAAAAAAAAAAAATATGGTCCAGTTGAGAGAAGGAAAAGTATTAAATCAGTTATAAATTAAAACTATTCAGTACACAGTTGCGTTATGACATGTAGGTGATGCACAGGTAAGTTGTTTAATTAGAGCGATGGTATTTCAGTCTTCACAGTCCCCTCCACATGTCACAAATGGACTACGGGAAAGTAAAAGCTTACATACTGACTAGTGCTCTTCAAATGTCACAACACATCTTCTTTAAAAAATTACAGATTTTTTTTCATGAAAATATAAATCAACCTATTAAAAGTGATTAATGGTTCATTTCTCCTTTTTTTCCCAGCTGTCTCAGATGGTACTAAGAAGTAGGTAATTTTTACATATATCTAGAAGCCTACTTTGTTCCTAAAGTAGTCTTTTATTTCAGCTTCCTCAGTTCAAAGTGAAAAAACATGTGTAAATATGTATCTATTTGATTGCAAACAAGACAACCCAGCCTATCCTTAAAGCACTGAAATTCAACTTCCCTTTGAATGAACAATTAAATATTGATAGTTAGTCAAATAAACTGAGAAAGGAAAGGGAAAAGTGTTAAAATACAAAATCAAACATTTTAGGATCCAAAATCCATATCTAACCTGATTCTTGGGTTGTGAATTTTACTACGTTACTAAATTGATTGCCATTTCCAACTTTAGTAAAGGCAGATATGCTGATAGAATAGGTGCTGATGGGTTCCAGTCCAACAAGTTTGGCTTCAGTTTGCAAACCTGAAATATTCTGAAAAGCAGAAATAAAATTCTTTGTCACAATGCATCATCAAAAAACTTATTTATAACTGGAAGAAATATTTAATACATCAAAATTATGTCTTCTGTGTTTAACCTATGATTTAGTAAGCACAGGTATTTTTTATTAAAAATTTAAAAGTTAAACATTTTTTGTGTGTGCCCCAGGGTGTGCTCAGCTGATAAAGCGAGGATGAACTGGATACCCTCTCAGCACTGAAGAATCTCATAACTGCCATTTGTTTTTAAAGCTGAAGTGTTTTGTTTTCATTTTGTCTCCCTGATTTTTACTTGGAATTACATACTGATTACTTCCTTAAAATTTGCTAAAATTGAAGTCCTCAATTGAAATCCAACTTAAGAGCAGTCAGTGGTACTTGATTTTTCTTGAATTCATCTAAATTCATTTTTTAATTCTCAGTAGCATTTTGTGTAAATTAATTTATTCATCAGCTATTGTATGGTAGGCACTGGGAATACAGCAGTGAATGAAACAGAACCTCTGCTCCTATGAAGCTTAAACTATGACTTTTCCCAGACAACTCCTGAATTTCTAATTTTATGCAATCTCTTAGGAAAATGAAAAAAAGAACAAAAGTTATCACAGTTGTTCAAAAGAGGATATTATTTCTCATAGAAAATTTTACCATCAAATATAAAGCCTTCATTCAAAGAGAATTGTCCTAATAGAAAGAGCACTTAAGATTGATAGTTACCCTATGGAAAAAGAAGACAATCTCCTATGTGGTATAATTTTAAGAATACTGCATTATATCTAATCCAAAATATAAACTACTTTCACTTATATATTAAACATTTCAGTGGCAGAAATTTAGCAAGAATACTAATGCTCAGGGCACTCACGGTTAGAATCATATTTTAAATTAATCTCTTGCAAGTCATTGACATACTTTATGAACTCACTGTATTACGCTGTTTCCTTTCATTCTTCCACAATTACTATTTACCAAGTACACTGTTAGATAACCAGGAGATTATAAAGATATATAAGACATGGTCCCTGTCATCAAGGAATTGTTATATTAATTAGAGAAATCTACCAACAACTGCATTCTAAGAAGAAATTAAACACAAGCAGGTAAATTTTGACTTGGGTTAGGAAGGGTGAGTAAGTACGCAGAGAAATGACTGAACTCAGGAGATAATAATAAAAAGTGTGAGTAGCTTACTGGATAGTGGACAGACTGACAAAGTAAGTTGTAAGATGGAGACATGAGTAAGGAATATTTCCAAACATAACAGAACTTTTTTACTGAATAAAAAATTTCTTTCAGTATGTGTGAGTGACCTGAGTTACCAGCAGACCTGAGTCTTATTTATCTCCAAATGGATTAAACTGGATTGACTGAGATGGCAGGAACATTTGAAGTGGTTCTGGAATTATTATGCCTCCAGGAACTCACATATAATCTGAAAGAATAGAAAAGAAAAGAAAAGAAACTAATAGTTGGGACATAGAGGTAGCTGAAAACATAGAAAGGAAAACAGGACAACACACTCAAAGAGAAAGCCACACAGAGGGAAGAAAGCAGATAAAGAAAACCAGATGTTGAGAAAGGAAAAAAGATGGCATGAGGATACATTTAAAGGAATTTGAAAGAAAATAAGGCTATGAAAATTCACGGAAGACAAAATAGATGTAAAAAGGAATAACTAAAAGTAGTAGATTTTAAAAGAAAACTACTCCTTCCACCCCAAAAAGGATATATTTAATACTTTATGGTATAAAGATTATATCTTTGCTACTAGTGAAATTTCAATGGTGGCATTTCTATTGAGAAAACAGATGTCTAAAACTCTTAGAATATAACCTACCCTCATATTCAGTTAGAGGAGTACTGTCATTTCAGGCTTAGTGCTATTACAATGCTGAATGGAATTTGTTCTTTTTTTTTAAACCATATACAAAAACAATAGCTACCGTGTTTATCATATGCTGGGGATTGTTCTAAATGCTTTATATAGATTTTCCCTTACAACCTTCACTTTTTAGTGGATGTATCTTTACAGCTCCCATTTTGCACTTGAGGAAACTGAGTCATAAGAATTTAAGCAACTGCCCTAAGGCAGAACAATAAGTCTCAAAGTCAGGCTTCTAATCAGAAAATTTGATGCCAGAGTCCTTAATTCATGACTGTGCTAACGGTGTTGATGGTAGAGATCTCTGTTCTGAGGAAAAGATCACACATACACATCCACACTTCAATATACATACATGTTTATCCTAGGAATGATCACATTCCTAGGATAATAAAGATTATTATCTTTAAAATATAGAAATATAGAAAATGATTCCTTTTCCCCATTTGATACCTATTTACCAGTGATCCATACAGACAAAGCACATTAAAAAAAAATGGAAAATGTTAAGATTAGACTAGAAATAGATACTAGAGGGCTAGAGACTCAGCACCATTAATGAAATTTCACACTGCTGGGAAACAGATTCCACATTTATGAAGAAATACAATTTGAATTCTACTCAGCCTATCAGATTTTAGAGTAATATCTTGATTTCCAAAAAGAAAATCATTATTCCTTATGACATAAACTTACACACTGCTTCTGATTTTTACTATTCACCTTTTAAGCTACACATGCTATAAAAATGATTTACCATCAGTAATAAATTATAATGCATATAATATTGGGGACAATGTTTATGCAAAGTTTTTGCATTCTCCTTGCTGCAACTAAAGAGCATTCCAGTACTTCATTTGCCTTTGGAAAAAAAATAAGAACACTTTCTCACATAAATGCTAGTTAATTACAACATATTTTGGCAATTAAATGCTAGAAATCATGTAGGTATATTTGAGACCCTTTGTTACATCAGTTCTTTGGGTATTTTTCATTGATTCTGAAACCTAAAAATGGAGGAGTGAAAGGGCATTTAGCATTGAAACTAATTAGCATTGAAAGAAAAAGAATAATGATATATTTTAAAAGACCAATTAGTGTGGGATTACATGCTATCTGGAAAGGTTAACAGAAGTCCAGTATAAACACTTTTCTGAACAGGTTGAAAACATTCATTTGGTACTTCTTTTAACAACGAATACAATAGTCCCCCCTTATTCACAGTTTCATTTTCCACGGTTTCAGTTACCCACAGTCAACCATGGTCCCAAGATATTAGATGGAAAATTCCAGAAATAAACAATTCATAAGTTTTAAATTGTGAGCTGGTCTGAGCTGCATGATGAAATCTTGAGTTGTCCTGCTCCATCTTGCCCAGGGTATCAATCAACCCTTTGTCCAGCATTTCCCACCCATTAGTCAGTAGCCTTTTTGGTTATCAGATCGACTGTCAGATAGCACAGTGCTTTTGTTCAAGTCACCCTTATTTTACTTAGTAATGGCCCCAAAGTGCAAGAGTAGTGATGCTGGCAATTCAGATATGCCAAAGAGAAGCCATAAAGTGTTTCTTTTAAGTGAAAAGATGAAAAATGTTCTCAATAAGGAAAGAAAAAGTAATCGTATGCTGAGGCCGCTAAGATCTTCGGTAAAAATGACATTTCTGTGACATTCTATGAAATTGGGAAGAAGGGGAAAAAATGTACAAGTTTTGCTGTTGTACCTCAAACTGTGAAAGTTATTGCCATAGTATGTGATAAGTGCTTAGTTAAGATAGAAAAGGCATTAAATTTGTACAAGAAGATGTTTTGAGAGAGAGAGAGAGGGACCACATTCATATAACTCTTATTATGGTTTGTTATAATTTTTCTATTTTGTTATTAGTTATGGTTGTTAATCTCTTACTGTGCCTTATTTATAAATTAAACTTTAGGAATTAAACTTTATGTATAAGAAAAAAACACAGTACATATCGGTTCAGTACTATTCATGGTTTCCGGCATCCACTGGGGGTCTTGGAATGTATCCCCTGTGGGTAAGGGGGATGAATGTAGAAATATATTACCCTTAAGACAATAACAGGTTTTAAATAGTCTGAAAAAATTTACTCTATACTTTCCAGCATTAACAAAATGGTGCAATTACTCCCTAACTTATAGCTATCTAGAAGTTACAAATTCTAAGTAAAACGCTATATGAAGTACTCCACTTCCATATTTGACAAACGTTTGCTGTGTTTTCTGCAAGCATCCTTAAGGTGTAGGAAACCAAAAAGATTTTTTAAAAAGACGGTCCTTGTGTTAATTAAAGCAGTCCATTTTCCCCCTGCATGTCAATACTTTAATTGACTTTCTAAATTTTTGAAATAAATATATAGTGTTATCATCAACCTACCTTATAAAATATAGTATCAGTTTCATGCTCATGAATTTTTAAACTATATACTTTAACAATACCGCCTGGAACAGGACTCGGGCTCCATTTCAGCCATACAAGGTCTGAAGTGTAGTTGACTAAAGTCAAATTTTGAGGAGGTGCTAAAGGCACTGCAGGAAAACACATTATAAAACTTATATTCATAACATTTTTTAGCAGAAAAATATCATCGTGACTCTAGCTTCTTGAAGACACTAGTTAAGAAAGACTTATAAACTGATCATATTTTAATTTCAGAAATAAAGAGCATAAGTAATCATGCTTTCGTACTTGGAACTCAGTAGTTCCAAAGTAGCTTTAAACAGAACACCCTGTTCTGAAGATCAAATTAAAAAAAAAATGTTCAGCAAAGCAGATGAATAGTTGTCAGGCTGTTACAAACAGACAATCAAATATCCTTTCATTTTCCATGCTGTTCCTTAAAAAGAGAGAGCAAGTGCTGCAACAGTGAAATCATTGGAAGAAATATGGATTCTGGCTTACCTGACTCATCTGTGTAAAAGAAAAGAACACTGGAAGGACCCAGTCCTTTTATAGTTCTTGCAGCAGCAAAAAAACTATATAATGTAAATGGTGAAAGCTCGTCCAGTATTACATAGTTATCAGAAGTAACAAAAGAATAATTCTCACTTGGTCCTTGTAAAATTAAATCATAACTTATTATTGCACCATTTGGTTTTACTGGGGGATCCCATGATAAGAGAACTGAGGTAGAGGAAAGGTTTTTAAAAGTGTTGATTATTGGTGAAGTTTCTGGGACTATAAAAGAAAAAAAGAATATTAAGTGAAACAAAAGTGATTAGCATCAAGAAGAAGAGGCTTTAATAATAATGGGACTTAATTTTTATCAACAGGTAATTATTTTAATTTTAAGAAACTTAGAGCTTACTGTGTTTATTGAAAGGCTAATTACTTAAGAACAAACAGAATCTATGTAGTGATAAGAATAATGTTTTCTATCAGAAAGCAATATAAATAAGAGAACACCAACAATCTGCTTAATAGGCAATAAAAGGGTCCAGCCTACCATCTTCTTCAGTTTTGATGTGTAGTTGGGCAGTATAGGTATCAGAGAATCCCTTTTCTGTTGATGGAGTGATTTTTAATATATAATCAGTATATTTTTCCAGATTATCAAAATACATGCTTCTGTCATATGTAACTAGAGGTGGTCTCACGTGGCGAGGAGTTTGCTGTGAGCTCAGAGAAACATAGTAGAAGACTAGACCGTTTGGTTGAGACGGAGGGCCCCAGCTTACATTTATTGCAGTTGACGAAATGGACTTGTAAGTCAGGTTTCCAACAACTCCTTCAGGTACTATGACAGGTAATGTGCAAAATATAAAAATCATCAGTCACCCTAAATAAAATATAAGTAAATTCACAAACCGGAGGATAATTGTTGAAATGGCAACTACTACATCACCTGCTCTTACATTATTTAAATCCACATGTGGTAACATCATCTACTACAAAATATCTTCTAAATAATTATATTAAAATCATTCAAAATAAACCCTGTCATCTTTAATATGTGTGAGAACTGTTTTATGCAATATTTTCTTGGCTTTTCCTTCCTACAAGATGGTGATTTTGAGTCTGTATATGAGATTATGAGTATGTGATGGAAATTATGTGTATGAGATTAGGAGTATGCACACATGTATGTGGGCATGTATACTCAGATATTTAAATATTATCTAAACAATATTTTTAGTTTCTTTCTTCTAAAGATTATCCTTATTGTACATATGAAGTCATCCAGGGCCTCTCACTGGGAACAGTGCACAGTGTTTATTATTCATGGTGCTATAATAATAACTGATAAAACGTTATAGGTTGGTGAAAATCTTGGGAGAGATCTGCATTTAAAGAATTCCTGAAATGATATTGACCACAAATTGCACTAAACATTTTTGCTAAAGACTCCCCAAACTTGTATTTCCACATATCATTATCTACTCTGCTGATCAATGAGTAAACAATTTAAAAGATTGTTCCAACAACAGGGAGAACATTCATTCTTCATACTTAAAGTATCTGTCAAATTTATAATCTTCAAATAATAAACAGAATTCTACTCTCAGCAGAAATTTAGGTCAGTATCATTTCTCAGTAAGAGGACTAATCTTTAAAAAATAAATGGACCACAGAAACAACCACAAGAAGAAATAGACAATGATCCATGTATCATCGTATTCTTGAAACTGAAACCTAAAAAACAGCAAGAGCTTCAGTCATTATAGTTTTCTGAATACTCAGCACAAACAGGATTCTGCAGAAGCCACAAATGAGAAACTTCCAGAGTTAAAAAAAAAAAAAAGGTATTTTGGACATATTAGTCACAAACACAATAAGAACAAAGATGCTGCATAAAATCCTTTGTGGGGTCAAAGACTGAAAAGGAAACAAGTTGCTAGAGAGAAAAAAATGTCATTTCTAGAGCAAATGGATATTAAGTATTGGAAAATCCATCCACATACGCAACGGTTTTTTCCATGCCCATAACCGATGGCTGTGACATCTTTCAAAGCAATGAAAGTGACAGAATTTTTATAAATGGATGGTAGCAGTTTTCAGGAATAGAAAAGGCTGTTACTATTGTAATAGGTTTATAGCTATATTAAATGCATTTTCAAACTTCTATGACTGGTTAAATGTGCCTAAATAAAACACATATTTTATTACCAATACATACAAATAGAAAAAGATTCTGAAATAATTATAAAGTTCTAAATTAATCCTATTAAACATTAATGAATGCTTTTCATTTACATACTGTCTTGATCTGTGTATACTTGAACTATGTCACTGCTTTTATTCCCATTTCCAACTGAAGTACTTGCTGTTACCCAAAATGTATAGTAGCTGAATATTGCCAGTTTATCTATTATTGCAGATACGGTCATATTGTCAAAGTCATTGGTTACTTCATGGAGTGTAAAATTCTGAAAAATAAACATATTGTTTTAATTGTTCAGAGTATATTTTTAGTATACATGAGCATTTCAAAGTAATTATTATTCATGGATTGGTTGCCTCAGTATTTTAATATGTTAATTTTTGAGGAAAATAAACAAAGAACTTTTTTATTGCAATAATTAAACTGGAAATATGTTTGTACTAAAAGAGGAATAGATGGTAGCAGTTTTATTAAATCAACATACAGAGTAGCAGAAACTCCAAGCTTAGCTGCAGTGAGGAAGGTCTAGTGGTGAACTGGAAATGCTACAATGTGCTGACCAGTGTCAGTTTCCCTTATGAAACATTCAAATATTTTTCAAAACATTGACTATATATTTTTAAACAAGTTTGGGAGTATTATAAAAATTTTAAGTGTTTTCTTCCTGTTAACAGTGTAGGAATTACGAAAGTGTTCACCTCTTTCTATGAACTCAAATGGTTATTATCTTTCATAGACCCTCTTTTTTTCTACAATCATGTAGAGAAATGGGAAGGCAGTTGGATACACTCTCATATGTGCTGAGTAAGAGAAATTTTAAAATTCTCTTGCAGGACCCTACTTATATTTGTCCCAAGGCATTTTTCAATAATTAAGGAATTACAATCATCCCTTCCTTGACCAAATTTTAAACACAAAACACATAGTCAAAATCAATTCTAAAATAAAGGAAAACAGAATTTTAAAAAAGTCACGTAGGTAATTAAATATGAATTAAGCATGAAAAATTTTATAATAATGTCTACTTATACTGAGAAATCTGAATCATTCCAATCTGCACAAAGCCCTTAGAGTCCAAAGACCTGCATTCAATTCTGGCAACAGCTCTGGATAAATCATCTGATCACAAAGCTTCTCCAACTGTAAAATGGGAATAATCATTTCCACTTCACAGAGGCCTTTTGAGGATTAGATCATATAAAGCATATAAAACAATACCATCTCTGGCACACGATAAAAAACTGATAATTAGTAAAAAGTTCATTAAAATTAGTAACACAGGATAATCAATTTGACTAAAATTTATAGTTATCGTGGTTCTGCAATGTATCAACAAACTAAATTCAGCAAATTTTTGTGGTTCTTTCCCAGTATAGGGAGTGGGGGAGAGTAAGTGTCAGAAAAGATCTATTTAACTTTTGTGGTGACTTATTTAGGAACAGACAAGTTAAAACATATTTAATCTCACACAAAATATGATCTGTGAACTTAATATCTTCCAACACATCTACTTTACACATGGCATAACTGGATTACATAAATTCTCTCTTAAAATATTAATAGAGCTTTTTGACTTTTCTTTGCTATAAAATTTATTCCGACTACCTATGACCTACCTTGATGACAATATTAAGTAACAAATTATTTTTAATCACCCAGAAGTTATTCATGCTGAGTGTGAGTAAACATGCACAGACATGTAACAAAGTTAGAATTATACCAATTATCCAGATGATTATTCCATTCATCTATTTATTTTTGGAAAAAATGTCTTGTGGCTCAAACTATCTAATTAAGGTTTATTCTTTGTGTATATGAATGCAGTCAGAAGGTATTTAGTAAAAACTTCTCAAATTTGATTAATCAGCCAGTACTCATTTAACACTTTTTAATAAAAGACACTATATCAGGCAAACTGAGGAGACATAAGTGGGTAAATGTTAAAATGTAGAAGAGTTAATATACTATACAAAACACAATATACCACAGTTGGAGGAGGGACAAGATGTATTGCCAAGTAGTAGCAAAGAGATTAAATTCCACAAAGTCAGAGGAAGGAAAGATCACTTCACAACAAACTCAAGTGCTCCAAAATTATAACTAAGTACTGAAAATAACGTTGATCTGTTATAAGAATTTTACGTTCTATGATTAAAACATTTATTGAGCATTATCATACTGTACCAGAGGACTTCAGGGGATGGAAAGACAAGCGTCACACACAAGTCTTTTCTTCGTGTTATTTGCTATGGGATGAGGGAGCTAAGATAAGTAGCAGATACCAGAAATAGAAAGCAGAATATGATGTGCCATGCATGAGATATGCCACAAAGTTCTATGGAAAGAAGAAAGAGAAGGAAGAAAACAGCTCTACATCTATTCTGCTACATAATTTTCATTTTGAGGATTTCTTCTATTCTACCAATCCAAAATAGAAAATTAGGTAGTGAAGATTTTTATGCTATATTTAACGTTAACTTCAGAAGTAAATTAAAGCACGGATGAACTTCAAGAAATATAAAAAATGTTTTAATATCATTGGCCTGTGTGCCCTCTTGCAGCTGTCACACCTAAAAGCACTCTTAAGATAATTTAATAAAAGATGACATTTTCTAAGATAGATGAATTGCAAATGGTATATTATATACTCAGGTTTGAATAAGAAGGTTCATAAAATCATGTTGAAATCATAGTTAAACATTTACACTCGATTACCTAGATGTGGACAAAGAGAACCAAAATTGAATCAGAGACAAGCCATAAAGTAAACTGTACAGAGGCAAAACCTTTGCTAAGATTCAGAACTACTGAATTTCAAATACTAAATATTGGTTAAATGCATGAAAAAAAATCTGCAATTTGAATGGCCTCTATGACATAATGACACATTATTAAATTTGTAAACACATTGTGGTAAAAAAATAAATTGCACACTGATCCCCATTCTTCCCCAAATACAGAACAAAAAGGAAGAGCAAAAATTGCTTGATGTACAGAGTTAAACAAACAGATCCTCTTTTCTTAGGCAGTCCCACTCTGAGAGGGCCTTGAGCAGAATATAAAAATAGAACCAAACTCTGGACTGTCTTTTACTCACTGCTGAGTAAGGCCTAAGATAGCTTGCAAAGTTCTGCTCTGACCTTATTCATTAGCCTAAACTGTACTAAATCAAGTCATACTTTAGTCCCAGAGATTTCTGCTCACAAGAACTCTAGTGGCTACACATGGGTTGTTAATCACAAATGGAATTAGGCAACTTAGAATTAATAAGACTCATCTCTATCCTCCTTCTGCTTAAAAGGATGCAAACACTTAATAATGGTCAGAGTCATAATCAACATGCAGTCAACAGTCCCTATCAGTAAGGTACATATTCTGTAAATTGCAGTATTTCTTCTAAATTAGTGTTTTCCAAGTTATATTCCAACTCTCCCCATTCCTGATTCAATCACAACCAATCCAGTTTTAATCTTTTCATCTACTAGAGTTCTGTGAAACAGTTTGGAGAAATAAAAGAATTTGGCTGAAAAATTAAAACTATTTCTTTAAACAAAATGCACTTTAGCTATTTTTATAACTGTTATTGTTCATATCTCAGAAAGTGTCCATCTGCAAAGTGTGCGACCCTATAACCTTGCATACCTCAAGTTAAATAAGCACATTTTAATAGTTTCATTACATCTGATACGAAGCGATGATGATGATGATGATGATGATAAGCCCTCCTGCTAACAACTGAAAATATTTTTAGAATTGAAGAAAAACACACAAACACATCCAAACATGAAAACTATGTGTATTATATACAAACAAAAAGAAATTTTTTTTTAGCTGAGAAATAATTGAGGGTAAATGAAACCATTAACTCTCTAGTGAACACTTCTTGGAGAAGAGGCACTCAGGGCCATATTTATATACAGAATTTTTAAAAGGTGGCAGCTTCATTGTTGGTAACACATTTGAAGCTGATAGAGAAACGTGTGTGTTTGAGTATATGTGTGCATGCTTAGACAGTTTAAAATGTATTTATTTCTCCACCACATTTTTCTATGTCAATGGCAGTTCTACAAAATGTCTACACAAAATTCTAATAAGCAACTTTTTCTACCATGCCAAGTCTTTATCAACAGAGCTGAAGGATGTAAGTAAAGAAGCAGGAGAAAACTCAGGTCTTACCTGCACAAAAGTACCTGAAGTATTCCTGTAATAAACAGAATAATATTGTATAATCCCATTAGGTTTTGAAGGAGGCGTCCAAAAAAGAAGTACTGATGAAGAACTGAGGTTTGCATAATGAACATCTTTGGGAGGATCACTTGGTGCTAGAAAACAAATGATCGAACAATAAACTGTACTTGTGTCTCTAAAAAATGTGTGAAATGTTCTAAATGTTACCTCCCTTTGATTAGTTATGATAATTGTTTAAAAACTAAGAATAATATCTAATTAGAAATCAGAAATGAAATCCACAAGGCTCACTGGGCCATCCCCGTAACACTCTACCATAGCAATATCTAAGCAGAGACAGACGGATTTCTTACTCATAAAACACTATCCCAGTTCTAAAACATGCCTACTGCCCTAGATTTGAAAACAACATTATGACAAGTTTCCGATATAGAATGCATAATATGAAATTCTAATTTAACTTGCAATTTTGAAATTGAATAATAGAGGACAAAGGCAGAGAGCCGACTTCATGCATTTTACTTTGTTTCATTTAAAAACACACTAAATGCTTACTAAATGTTGAGTTCTGTGCTGAGTGCATTTACAAATATAAATTCATTTAATCCTCATAAGGACCCTGTGAGGTAGGTAACATACCGTTTCCATAATACAGATGGGAAATTGAGGCACAGAGAGATTAACATCACATAGGTAGAGAGTGAGCAAAAAGCAATTTTGCATGTAACCATGACAGATATTAGGTTTAATAAGACATATTTATATTTAACACATTTTTTTTCTGAGTATGATATTCTTTTACTTGGCCTACATCCATAAGAACTCACCTCCTTCGGGTGTTCGAAAGTTAACGATATTGCTTCTCGTTTTCCCTTCACCAAATCGGGTGCTAGCTGTTACATAAGCACTATATTCAACATTATAGTCCAAATCTGAGAACTCTAATGATGTTTCAGTTACATTAATGTTCTTTAATGATGATCTGTCCCTAAGAGGAAAATAAAGGATTATCTGCACAACTGACCTTTAAATTAAACGTTACAGATACATTTTGAGTACAAGTACATTAAAAATAAGCAACATTTATGCACAGATATTAATCCGGATTAATGGGATAAAGATGCTACTTATCCAGAAATGCTGAAAAGAATGAATTTCAGAATAATTCAGTGAGTAAATTCTTTTGTTTTCAAGTATATCCAGTAATTCAATCAAGTGTTAATAGGATGTTCATATTAAGAGTTTGCTTGGACTGCTTTTAATGGCTCTCTAGGAATTCTGTGTGTTCAAAGTAATTACAGCATTCTTTTTCATACGAATGTTTTAGTTGTTCAAATATGTGTTCTACCGAAGTGTTGGCAAAATCTAATTTATACCATATATTTATCAAACACATTTTATATATATTGTACAAAAGTAACATTTACTTCAGACCAATTCAAATCAATTTCAAATGATAAATACCTGAATAGTAATATCTAAAATAACGAGTATGGGTTATCCTTTATTTATGTAATTAGAAACAAGATTTAAAATAATGTATGTACAACATAACAGGAAAGCAAAAAGTAGAGCTCACATCTCTCACTCAATTAAAATCTTAAATGTATCTGAAATATCACTTCAGAAAAGAAAGTAAATATTGACTTAAACTCTCCAAGTAAGTACCAAAATGCCAGGAGAGGGGGGAAATGTCTAAAGAGCATACTGTTGCTAAGTAATACAGCACTACAATTAATTTCAGTCATGTTAATTCAGTTTCCATAGAATTGGGTATAGATTAGAATTTAAAGAATGAATATGTATATAATGGTACTGAAAACTATGCATTTTAAAAAGAAATTTTGATTTTTAAGAGCAATAAAGCGAGAGAGAGGCATGGACATATATACACTACCAAACGTTAAGGTAGATAGCTAGTGGGAAGCAGCTGCATAGCACAGGGAGATCAGCTCGGTGCTTTGTGACCGCCTGGAGGGGTGGGATAGGGAGGGTGGGAGGGAGGGAGACTCAAGAGGGAAGAGATATGGGAACATATGTATATGTATAACTGATTCACTTTGTTATAAAGCAGAAACTAAGACACCATTGTAAAGCAATTATACTCCAATAAAGATGTAAAAAAATTAATTATTAAAGAATTTAGATAAGAAAATATGAGTAATATCACAGAAAAGATACAAATCTCATGTAATCTCAGTTTTTTCTTCTTTCAAAGCACAAGGCATCCGAGAGGTAAATGGATATTCCCTCTGAACATAAAATGCACTTTCTTTACCACTGAAATATTTGAATCCTTGAATCATTAAGGGGAATAACAGATTTTAAGTGAATTAAGGATATCCACAGAGAGATACATTTCAGCCATGGTTTTACCATTACAAAAGCATCAATTCACTCCAAATATAAGTATGGTTATCTGAAAAATAGCTGGAAAGCTTACCATGGTGAGAAATATGGATTCAGAGTATGAGATTAGAGACAGGCAGGATTAGCCAGGCTATTCAGTGATTTGAAAGAGTTTCATCAGACATCCTTTTTCAGAAGCCATAGGGAGAGCTGAGTTCTCTCTTTGACTTTGCTGAGACTATAGGAGAGAACCTTTTAAAACTCTTAATGCTGTGGCTATTAGGCTATTAGTCTGAGAAAGATGCCTTGTCATAGAAACTTTACCCAACTGCATACTCCTGTCATTGGTCACAGGTTATTAGAACACTACAGTATAGCTAGTCCAATTCAGATCTCTAAAGCTATGAAATTAGCTAAAGCAACCTAATTGCATTATATCTGTTTCAAAACTTTCTTTTCAAGCATATTTTTAATAATATCTGCTGCCTTGTATGACTACTTTCTTACCCTGATCTTCACAGCAAAATAGTGCAGATAAGGATCTGCCTACAATAAGAAAAACCCCAATTATGTTCCATAAGTAACACAGAATCAAGGCAATTACCTGGAAAATGCAGGTCAAACGTAAATTTTGTCTTAAATATCTGGATATTTCAGTAAAAAGAAGATAGTCTTTATAAATTATCTGAATAACAAATTCAATAGTCCACCTCAGCATACATAGGTATAGTTTCCACATCTACTCCAGTTTATCTCCAGGGACAAAACAGTGCTAACAAAAATTTTTCAAATACTGGTATGTCTTGTCTGTTTGGCGTTTGTAGTTTAGAGTTGTGGCTGATATTTTAATAACTATGGTAGAAAAATATCTGAGCACAGATAATCTTCAATTGAAGCTTCAACTTCTGGTACAAGTTCAGAATGTATCTTGGGTACATAAGAGATGGTCTGCCATAAAACTGAGAACCCAGAAGTAGGAAAAGGAAAGAGAAGTGATGCTGTTCCCAAGGATCCGACTCCACCCTCCTTGCTCTTATGCTGCCGCCAGATTGGCGGAAACACACAGAAACCTCTGGGCTGAGGCCTGAGCTCTCTGCTCTCTGAAGAGCCATCTCATGGGCAATCCTACAGTTTCTCCCATGCATAAGAAACCCAGCTTTGACACTGCTGGAATCAGTTGTTACTCCTGGTTTTAGCTGGTTTAGTTTTAAAATGTCTGTTTTGTTCTTATTAGTTTAAAAATATGATAATAGGATTATGATGTGTTCCACTACAGTGTTTCATTTCCATTTATAAAAGTATATGTCCTATATCTTGATTTTTCTCATGTTAATAACAATAATCTATACCATTATTTTCTTTTTAGTTGCCTAATTTGGATATAGCATATTTCTTCAGCCTTCCCTCTACAAATTAACATTTAGGTTGTTTCTCTTTTTTTTCATATTACTATCAGTGATGCAGTAATCATTCTTACTCAAATATCTTTCCATAACAATACTTTTATTTCTGCAGGTTAAATTCCCAATAGTGTGACTGAGTCAAATGGTTTTATAAAATCTTTATTTTAATGATAATTAATAAATCATTATTATCTGGAGTCACAGCAAGTGTGCAAACTTTCACCACCTGTCTCGATATTAATTTTCTTAATTTCTGCAAATTTAATTGACCAGAAACATTTATTTAATTTGCACACCTCGGACGATGAGTAAAACAGATTATCTTCTTATTGGTCATTTGCAGTCCAATTTTTGGAATAACTTATTCATACATTTTCTTTTATATACTTTATTTTAGTCTTTTAAATGGAATACAGTATATGTCAGGGAGTTAAGGAGGCATTGTTCTTTTATAGTGCTCCAAATTGAGAAGGAGATACCTTCCCCACTCCTTCTGTATTTAGTGATGATATGTATACAATCAATATTCAACAAAATTCAGCAAAATTCTTTGAGCACCTATTATATGTCAGGAACTATTAAGTGAGTAAGAGACAGGCCTTACCCTCAAAACAGAGGGACAAAGCAATAAGTAATTATAAAACAATTCATTAATAACAGTGTGATCCCCTTAAGGGCAGTAATTTTTCCCCTAGTGGCTAAAAGCAAAGAAAAAGAGAAAGAATGAGTGAGGAAATTAATTGTGACCCAAGAGTAGAAAAGGAGAATAAAGCACAGCCCCCAGAGATGCAGGAAACTGTTCACTAGAAAGCAAGTTTGTGAGGTTTGAGAGTAGAATAGGGAGTTGAGGAGGGAAGAGGAAGAGAGAAGGCCCACCTGACAGAGCAGGTCTAACTCTTACATATCCAAAGTCATAAACTGTGTGGAAATGGAAGGACCATAAATGTCACACAATACTTAACCTATAAAGTAGATAACTTAGAAAATCAGGCAAACCTCCCACGCAGTGCAGATTTTCAAACTGAGGGAAAAAAAAACCTTGGGGAGTCTTCAGTGCTATCATTTTACTGATTTAACTTATAAACTCATTAGAACATTTTTAGTCTTTTTTTTTTTTTTTTTTTTTTTTGCGGTACGCGGGCCTCTCACTGCTGTGGCCTCTCCCGTTGCGGAGCACAGGCTCCGGACACGCAGGCTCAGCGGCCATGGCTCACGGGCCCAGCCGCTCCGCGGCATGTGGGATCTTCCCGGACCGGGGCACGAACCCGTGTCCCCTGCATCAGCAGGCGGACCCCCAACCACTGCGCCACCAGGGAAGCCCTTAAAGCCTTTTTGAATTTGAGAAATCAAAAGAATTTGAATGACTTTGAAATTATTCTGAATAAATATAAGATGGAGTTTTTCTGTTTGTCTACACTCATTGGTAACATCAAGAAAACATATTGGGATGAAATTAATGGAGTCTTTAAGATGAAATTATTTCCTAGTTAATTTACACTTCTTTTCAAAAGACAGACCACATTTTGACATCTAGGGCATAAAGGAAATTCTAGAGCTTAAGAGCAGTTTCTTTGCTCTGCTTTACCAATTCCTTTGCTCATTTCTTATCACATCAAGACTATGCTAAGCAACAACTGCCTAAGAGGAACCATGAATATCAAAACCATATGGAAAGACTTAAACAAAAGTCCCCATTTCCCTAACTGTGAACATGAATGGTTTCCTAGACAAGGTATGAGACTCTTTGAAAGGTCATGGTCTCAATTCTAATCTTCATCATTTGGTATTTTGTTCCATGTGGGCAATCTAGCCTGATGATACACCCATTCCTGTACATTCCTATGAATTTATTTTTAAAAGTTTAATCTGCTATTATCTAAATATTCTACACTAATCCTTTCACTCACTAAATACCACTCTCCAAAATAAAGAATTTCAACATGCATTTACTTGACTATCAAATCATTTTCTCTCTCACATGACCCAGCAACTTCACTAATTTTCCCACTCCAATGACACTGGTCTTCTATGTTGCAATTACTCTAGAATATTTACTCTTCACAGATGGATTGAATCAGTAGGTTAATAATTACATATCAAAGAACCCCAAACTAGCATAAATAGCTGCATATTCTATGATCCTAAAGCTTTACTAGAATCTCAGAGAAAGTCTGAGTCAAAGTAGGGTATTCATTTATTGTTACTCTTATTCCTGCTGTCATCATTTGCTTGGCTGGTTGATTTCATTTGATTTGGTTTGACTTTGTTTTGCTTGTTTGCATTTAGCAGAAAAGACACATTTATAAGATTAGAGGAGAATGAGGTTGAAGCTCACTTATACACTTATAAACCATCCTCTTGAAGCCAACATAGGAATTAGGGTCCACAAGACAGGAGGAGGGACTGTACTTAAGCTGGAGGAGAAAGATTTCATCCCCTGAGGACAGACACAATCCCTCGGGCCAAAATAAAGCATTTGGATTTTATTCCAAGAGTAATGGAAAGTCTTTTGAATGTTTTCTCCTGGGTGTAATCTTTGGGTGAGTGATGAAAATAAAATTTAAAAATCCCATTCAATACTGAGATTCATTCTTCTCTCTCTCTAGATAGACACACACAGGGAGGGAGGGAGGGAGGGAAGGAAGGAGGGAGGGAGGGAGGGAGGGAGGGAGGGAGAGAGATAGAGATCCTTATTCAAGCCTCAAGTCTCCATGTATCTGGCCTGCCCACCCCTCCAGTTTCATCTCTTTCCACTTTCCTCCTGTGCCACTATACTCAAGACACAGGGCCATCTTGCTGTTGCCCACACCAAGCTTCTTGCTGTTAACCACACTTGATGAAATTATTTGAGTTTCTACAACCAGTTAGTATACCCCTGGGCTTTTCAGCTAAATATGTCATTATTTTGCTTAAGCCAATTTAGGTTGGGCGCAATCATTAGAAACTAAAAGAATCTTGCCTAACACCTATTTCCATTATTTAATAGTTTATCATATGCCTCGATCCTGAGTATTTCCACCATCATCATCACTCCTTGCTGAACAAGCCTGCTTTGTCCATTTACCATTGTAACTGTGAGGACCAGTTATTCAACTGGTTTACACATAAAACAGTATGATCATGCTCTCATAAGGGATAAAGTCCATGAAACTATGCAGACCAATATCAAGCCAGTGATTTTTTTTGGTAGAAATATGCCATATGAGTTGACACACTAAGCTTAATTTATTATAACTCCATTAGTCTTTAATCACAAATGCTGTTATCAAACTAAGACTTTCCCAATCCTATAAGCATACTGTTGAGTTTTTAGAACAAAGGGCAATTATAACACTTATTCCTAGTGATTTGGGGAAAGCATGATTTGAGAGTAATACAGATCTGGTTATGATCCTAGTTCTGTCATCTTCTAGTTCTGTAACCTTAATCAACACCTTAACCTCATCAAGACTTAATTGCCACAACTATAAAATGGTGATAATATTCTTCACTTCAAGGTTTTGTCATGAAAAACAAGTGACAGGTAAGAAACCAAACACAGCATTTGTCCCAAAATGTTAACTATTCCACTATCCCTCTTGAGTCCTTTTCTTTAGCTCTCCAAGATGTTTTGTTCCCCAATCACAATCTTTCCTAGCTTTGTACATTTCACAAATGGGATGAGAAGACCCCTGAAATTGAAGGTATAAAAACTCAAGATCCACAAAGGCAAAGTAAATGACTAAAATGATTGAATTTAAAACAGAGTGTGGTGGGAACTGAGGTAAACTGCAAAGCAAATGCTCCACCTAAAGACCACCTCTATTTAATTCCTGCTGATTTATTTTCATGGGGAATATGGCAAAAGAATTCTGATTTTTGTAAGAAACAAAGGAAGTTGAAGTTTCACTAGATATCTACTCACTATACTGACAGAATTCTATTCAGAATTTATTAACAGTTTGCTGGTCCAGCAAAGCGTGGGTGGCCTACCAATAGCCTGCTTGTCGCCTCGGTACCCAAGCTTCATCCAAGTCATTCATGAAAATGATTAGCAAAAAAAGAGCTGAGACAGAGTTCTTGATATCCCACTAGAAACCTCAGGTTAAATGATCAAAAGCACCCTTACACTCAACCACTCCATCTACCTGTGTTTGTATCTCCCACCATCCTAATCCTGCCCCACTATTTCATGTCTACAATGCTCCTTATCAACTTCTTGACATAGTTCATTCATGCTGCCTCCAAGCCTTCATATACTGTTCCCACTGAGATGTTCTCCTGACTTATCAATCTGCCTTTACCAACTTCATTCCAAACGGGAGGTGAACTCAGGAAATTTGAAATAGCCCCCTCCCCATTCTGATTATTGATCTATATCATATGTTCAAACTATTAGGTAGTTTTAATAGAGTGAAAATCGTTTAGAAAAGTGGAAGAAATAGGACTAAGCGTATCTTTTTAGCATAATGAAAGCCATTTCCAAAGGTAAGCTTTTATGCTACAGGGGGAATCATTTGACCAGTGACATTTAATAAAATGCTGCAGTAAAACTGTTTTGACTTCCTAATATATTGCTCAGCAAGTATTTTTAAGTTATCTCACATGGGCATATTTTATCTCTAATTAGTCTAAATTATTTTAAGGTTCTATATATTTTTTATCTCCCCACAGAGTTTAATAAACATTTGTCAGACGGACTGATTCAAAGTTACTTCTCATAACAACTACTAAGAAGACCAAGAAACATTTAAAGGCCAAGGTTTGTATATAAGCTAGAATTTTCAGCATCACTTTCATTCCATAGTCTTTTAGCTACACCTTATGGGCCACTCACTTAAAAGTTTTATAAACAAGGAAGAAAACTACTGTTAAATTTTACTCACATTATGAATTGCTAAACAAATCAAAGTTGAATTCAACTATAAAATAAATGAATAAGTTGTATAATCAGTCTACTAGAATACCACACCTCAATCCGAAGTGTATTAAAAGAATAAGCTTAGAGGGCTCTAGTAGAAATTCATTTATTTAATGGTGGCCGCCCTAGGAATGAAAGGATTGCTTCTCATTTGAAATCATATAAACATAATTTACCAGTATTACTGAAGAAAAAGCGCTACTTAGATGACAAAAGTTATTTCACAAAGCAAACTTTAAAAGAAAACATTATTTTAAAATGCAATGGGTCAGGACTTCCCTGGTGGCACAGTGGTTAAGCATCCGCCTGCCAATGCAGGGGACACAGGTTTGAGCCCTGGTGCGGGAAGATCCCACATGCTGCAGAGCAACTAAGCCCATGCACCACAACTACTGAGCCTGCGCTCTGGAGTCCGCGAGCCACAACTACTGAGCCCACACACCGCAACTACTGAAGCCTGTGCGCCTAGAGCCCGTGCTCCGCAACAAGAGGAGCCACTGCAATGAGAAGCCTGCACACCGCAATAAAGAGTAGCCCCACTCACAGCAACTAGAGAAAGCTTGCAAGCAGCAACGAAAACCCAACACAGCCAAAAATAAATAAATAAACAAACTTATATAAAATGCAATGGGTTAAATAAGATTTCTGAACATGCCATCTACAAATCAAATGTGATTCACATAGCAGTGGTTATACAATGACTGCACAGTAACCCTCATGAGCTATTTTGTAAAGAAATACTCACGACAAAGGGAGGAGTCACCAGTATAACAAATATAACAGGTAACCTGCAATTTGCTGAAAACAGCAAATATCCAAAGATGTTGTTTTTCAAAGAAGTTAGTAGTTATTGAAAGAACTAAAATAATGGAAATTGAGAACTGTGAGAGAAATATGGACCCCTGAAACAGGAACTCTGCCAATAAAGATAGCCACCACTTATACAGTATTTTAAGAGAACAACACAGATAATTTAGTGGCTGTGCCATGACTCAAACCTATGTCTCTCTGACTCAGAATGCATGTCCATTATATGGTGATACATGCCTCCTATTCTCTCCAGTAAAACTGATACAGCAAGAGTTCAAAGAAAGCATTAGTGATTAGTGACAGTGATACGAAAGAACCTAGGATTATGACTATCCCTTTAACTACAGTGGTTCCAACAGGTATCTTAGGGAAGAAGATGCTAGAAATTTAAAAATATCTCTGTATATACTCCATTACCATTTATATATTTCAGTCTATTATAGATAATATTCTTTAAAATGTTAAGGTGTTTTTCCTTCTTTGTTTTTTCTTTGTAAGACCTAATTCTATTCAATTGAAGGTATTCATTGTCTGGAAAAGCATCACTACGCTTATGCCAGAAATGAAAAGCTAGTAAGTCTATATTAAGTTTTTAACTCTTAAAATATATTCTTCATTCATTCATCCATTCAACAAATATCTAGCTTCAATTATGAGCCAGGAAGTTTTCTGTTCCAGATACAGCAATTAACAAACCAGATCTTGAAGCAGATAGGATCTCAATCTCTTTCTGTCTCTCTCTCTCTTCTCTCGCCCTCTCCCTCCCAGTGTGTGTGTGTGTGTGTGTGTGTGTGTGTGTGCGCGCGCGTGCGTGCGTGCGTGTGTGTGTAAGATAAAGCGAAGTTCTACTGAGGAAAAAGTGTTTTTTACATTCTCTTTCCACATCGAGAGTCAATCCTGCATGATTTTAGACCGTAAAGTTTTATAATAAGTCATGGTATAGAAAGGAAGAAGTATATGCAAAAAGAAAGCTTTCAACAGTCAAGAACAAGAAAAAGTTTTGCTCCACTAAGAAAAGGTCAGAGAAAGAACAGGACAAAGCTTTCAGACAGGAGTGTCCTGGGATCTTAAGTTGAGGGTAGTGTGGTGAAAACAAATAGGTTTGTGAAGGAAATACCAGCGTAGAGCTCCTTCTTCTCAGGATGGAAAGGAAAATGGCAAACCTCTTAGAAAATATGTCTTTCATATGGCATTACTTATGTCTAGTAAGTAATTATGTCCAGTAATTACTTATGTCCCTGTAAGATCTAAGGGCTCTTCTAGCAGACCATCCAGAGCTAGGGAACAGTGTGGAAGCCACCTTCCCAGTCCTGCACACTACAGATTGGTTCAGAGAAAATGACCAAGAGCATCTAGCTACCTGAGGGTTGAGACAGACATGCTGAGAGAGCCAGGGCACTAGAATAAGCCTGAGGCTGGATCAAGGCTAAAACAGAAAATAAAAACCTTGAAACTAGAAGCTATGATGGGAGATGGGTCCCAGGATGACTCCCAAAAGCCAGGTGAAAAGAGCTACCATATCCCAGACTTGAGATCCCCTCATCCTACTTTCAGTGAGCTTCCCCTGTATCTATAATCCATCTTAGGAAGAGACAAAAAAGGGATATCAAAGGAGAGAAAAAGCACTACTGGGGAGTTGAACCCACACAGCATGATCGCTGTGCGACAACTGCATACAGAGTAATGACATTGTTCTCACAAGTGTAGGGCTGGAACCCCAGCCAGAAAAGTCTTGATTCTCATTTTCATTTTTTTTTTCACTTTCAATTTTATTTCTAACTTAGCAAAATGGTGTCAAAAATCTCAGAGTTATCACCCTTTGATTCAAAAATCTAGAAGTCGAGATTGGTTCAAAATGGCAGAGTAAAAGGACATGCTCTCACTCCCTCTTTGGAGAACACCGGAATGCAAAGACAAAGGAGAAGCCTCAATGAGACGGTAGGAGGGGCGCTATCACAATAAAATCAAATCCCATAACTGCTGGGTGGGTGACTCACAAACTGGAGAATACTTATGCCACAGAAGTCCATCCACTGAAGTGAAGGTTCTGAGCCACACGTCAGGCTTCCCAACCTGGGGACCTGGCAACGGGAGGAGGAATTCCTAGAGAATCAGACTTTGAAGGCTAGCGGGATTTGATTGCAGGACTTCGGCAGGATTGGGGGAAACAGAGACTCCACTCTTGGAGGGCACACACCAAGTAGTGTGAGCATCAGGACCCAGGGGAAGGAGCAGTGACCCCAAAGGAGATTGAACCAGACCTACCTGCTAGTGTTGGAGGGTCTCCTGCAGAGGCATGGGTCAACTCTGGCTCAACAAGGGACAAGGACACTGGCAGCAGAAGTTCTGGGAAGTACTCCTTGGCGTGAGCCCTCCCAGAGTCCCCCATTAGCCCCATCAAAGAGCCCGGGTAGGCTCCAGTGTTGGGTCGCCTCAGGTCAAACAACCAACAGGGAGGGAACCCAGTCCCACCCATCAGCAGACAAGCAGATTAAAGTTTTACTGAGCTCTGCCCACCAGAGCAACAGTCAGCTCTACCCATCACCAGTCCCTCCCATCAGGAAACTTCCACAAGCCTCTTGGATAGCCTCATCCGCCAGAGGGCAGATAGCAGAAGCAAGCAGAACTACAATCCTGCAGCCTGTGTAACAAAAACCACATTCACAGAAAGATAGACAAGATGAAAAGGCAGAGGGCTATGTACCAGATGAAGGAACAAGATAAAACCCCAGAAAAACAACGAAATGAAGTAGAGATAGGCAACCTTCCAGAAAAATAATTCAGCATAATGATAGTGAAGATGATCCAGGACCTCAAAAAAACAATGGAGGCAAAGATCAAGAAGATGCAAGAAATGTTTAACAAAGAACTAGAAGAATTAAAGAACAAACAAACAGAGATGAACAATACAATAACTGAAATGAAAACTACACTAGAAGGAATCAATAGCAGAATAACTGAGGCAGAAGAACGGATAAGTGACCTGGAAGACAGAATGGTGGAATTCACTGCTGCGGAACAGAATAAAGGAAAAAGAATGAAAAGAAATGAAGACAGCCTAAGAGACCTCTGGGACAACATTAAATGCAACAACATTCACATTATAGGGATCCCAGAAGAAGAAGAGAGAGAGAAAGGACCCCAAAAAAATATCTGAAGAGAATATAGTTGAAAACTTCCCTATCATGAGAAAGGAAACAGCCACCCAAGTCCAGGAAGTACAGAGAGTCCCATATAGGATAAACCCAAGGAGAAACACACCAACACACATACTAGTCAAATTGGCAAAAATTAAAGACAAAGAAAAATTATTGAAAGCAGCAAGGGAAAAACGAGAAATAACATACAAGGGAACTCCCATAAGGTTAACAGCTGATTTCTCAGAAGAAACTCTACAAGCCAGAAGGGAGTGGCATGATATACTTAAAGTGATGAAAGGGAAGAACGTACAACCAAGATTACTCTAACTGGCAAGGATCTCATTCAGATTCGATGGAGAAATCAAAAGCTTTACAGACAAGCAAAAGCTAAGAGAATTCAGCACAACCATACCAGCTCTACAATAAATGCTAAAGGTACTTCTCTAAGTAGGAAACACAAGAGAAGAAAAGGACCTTCAAAAACAAACCCCCCCAAAATTAAGAAAATGGTATTAGGAACGTACATATCGATAATTACCTTAAACGTGAATGGATTAAATGCTCCAACCAAAAGACACAGACTGGCTGAATGGATATAAAAGACCCATATATGTGCTGTCTACAAGAGACACACTTCAGACCTATGGACACATACAGACTGAAAGTGAGGGGATGGAAAAAGATATTCCATGCAAATGGAAATCAAAAGAAAGCTGGAGTAGCTATACTCATATCAGATAAAATAGACTTTAAATAAAGAATGTTACAAGAGACAAGGAAGGACACTACGTAATGATCAAGGGATCAATCCAAGAAGAAGATATAACAATTATAAATATTTAAGCACCCAACATAGGAGCACCTCAATATATAAGGCAACTGCTAACAGCTATAAAAGAGGAAATCGACAGTAACACAATACTAGTGGGGGACTTCAACACTTCACTTACACCAATGGACAGACCATCCAGACAGAATATTAATAACAAAACACAAGCTTTAAATGACACAATAGACCAGATAGATTTAATTGATATTTATAGGACATTCCATCCAAAAACAGCAGATTACACTTATTTCTCAAGTGCGCATGGAACACTCTCCAGGATAGATCATATCTTGGGTCACAAATCAAGCCTCAGTAAATTTAAGAAAATTGAAATCATATCAAGCATCTTTTCTGACCACAACGCTATGAGATTAGAAATGAATTACAGGGAAAAAAACGTAAAAAACACAAACACGTGGAGGCTAAACAATATGTTACTAAATAACCAAGAGATCACTGAAGAAATCAAAGAGGAAATCAAAAAATACCTAGAGACAAATGACAATGAAAACACGACGATCCAAAACCTATGGGATGCAGCAAAAGCAGTTCTAAGAGGGAAGTTTATAGCTATAAAAGCCTACCTCAAGAAACAAGAAAAATCTCAAACAATCTAACCTTACACATAAAGGAACTAGAGAAAGAAGAACAAACAAATCCCAAAGTTAGCAGAACGAAAGAAATCATAAAGATCAGAGCAGAAATAAATGGAACAGAAACAAAGAAAACAATAGCAAAGATCACTAAAAGCTGGTTCTTTGAGAGGGTAAACAAAATTGATAAACCCTTAGCCAGACTCATCAAGAAAAAGAGGGAGAGGACTCAAATCAATAAAATTAGAAATGAAAAAGGAGAAGTTACAACTGACACTGCAGAAATACAAGCATCCTAAGAGACAACTACAAGCAACTCTATGCCAATAAAATGGACAACCTGGAAGAAATGGACAAATTCTTAGAAAGGTATAACCTTCCAAGGCTAAACCAGGAAGAAATAGAAAATATGAACAAACCAATCACAAGTAGTGAAATTGAACTGTGATTAAAAATCTTCGAACAAACAAAAGCCCAGGACCAGATGGCTTCACAGGTAAATACTATCAAACATTTAGAAAAGAGCTAACACCCATCCTTCTCAAACTCTTCCAAAAAATTGCAGAGGAAGGAACACTCCCAAACTCATTCTACGAGGCCATCATCACCCTGATACCAAAACCAGACAAAGATACTACAAAAAAAGAAAATTACAGACCACTATCACTGATGAATATAGATGCAAAAATCCTCAACAAAATACTAGCAAACAGAATCCAACAGCACATTAAAAGGATCATACACCATGATCAAGTGGGATTTATCCCAGAGATGCAAGGATTTTTCAATATATGCAAATCAATCAATGTGACACACCATATTAACAAATTGAAGAAGAAAAACCATATGATCATCTCAGTGGATGCAGAAAAAGCTTCTGACAAAATTCAACACCCATTTATGATAAAAACTCTCCAGAAAGTGGGCATAGAGGGAACCTACTTCAACATAATAAAGGCCATATATGACAAAACCACAGCAAACATCATTCTCAATGGTGAAAAACTGAAAGCATTTCCTCTAAGATCAGGAACAAGACAAAGATGTCCACTCTCACCACTATTATTCAACATAGTTTTGGAAGTCCTAGCCACAGCAATCAGAGAAGAAAAAGAAATAATACAAATTGGAGAAGAAGTAAAACTGTCACTGTTTGCAGATGACATGATGCTATACAAACAGAATCCTAAAGATGCCACCAGAAAACTACTAGAGCTAATCAATGAATTTGGTAAAGTTGCAGGATACAAAATTAATGCACGGAAATCTCTTGCATTCCTATATGCTAATGATGAAAAATCTGAAAGAGAAATTAAGGAAACACTCCCATTTACCACTGCAACAAAAAGAATAAAATACCTATGAATAAACCTACCTAGGGAGACAAAAGACCTGTATGCAGAAAACTATAAGACACTGATGAAAGAAATTAATGATGATGCCAACAGATGGAGAGATATACCATGTTCTTGGATTGGAAGAACCAATATTGTGAAAATGACTATATGACCCAAAGCAATCTACAGATTCAGTGCAATCCCTATCAAATTACCAATAGCATTTTTTACAGAACTAGAACAAATCATCTTAAAATTTGTATGGAGACACAAAAGTCCCCGAATAGCCAAAGGAGTCTTGAGGGAAAAAAACGGAGCTGGAGGAATCAGACTCCCTGACTTCAGACTATACCACAAAGCTACAGTAGTCAAGATAATATGGTACTGGCACAAAAACAGAAATATAGATCAATGGAACAAGATAGAAAGCCCAGAGATAAACCCACGACCTATGGTCAACTAACCTATGACAAAGGAGACAAGGATATACAATGGAGAAAAGACAGTCTCTTCAATAAGTGGTGCTGGGATAACTGGACAGCTACATGTAAAAGAATGAAATTACAACACTCCCTAACACCATACACAAAAATACACTCAAAATGGATTCGAGACCTAAAGGTAAGACTGGTCACTATAAAACTCTTAGAGGAAAACATAGGAAAAACTCTTTGACATAAATCACAACAAGATATTTTTTGATCCACCTCCTAGAGTAATGGAAATAAAACCAAAAATAAACAAATGGGACCTAATGAAACTTAAAAGCTTTTGCACAGCAAAGGAAATCATAAACAAGACAAAAAGACAACCCTCAAATGGGAGAAAATATTTGCAAATGAATCAACGGACAAAGGATTAATCTCCAAAATATATAAACAGATCATGCAGCTCAATAACCAAAAAACAAACAACCCAATCCAAAAATGGGCAGAAGACCTAAACAGACATTTCCCCAAAGAAGATATACAGATGGCCAAGAAGCACATGAAAAGCTGCTCAACATCACTAATTATTAGAGAAATGCAACTCAAAACTACAATGAGGTATCACCTCACACCAGTTAGAATGGGCATTATCAGAAAATCTACAAACAACAAATGCTGGAGAGGGTGTGGAGAAAAGGGAACCCTCTTGCACTGTTGGTTGGAATGTAAATTGATACAGCCACTATGGAGAACAGTATGGAGGTTCCTTAAAAAACTGAAAATAGAATTACCATATGACCCAGCAATCCCACTACTGAACATATACCCTGAGAAAACCATAATTCAAAAAGAGTCGTGTACCACAATGTTCATTGCAGCACTATTTACAATAGCCAGGTCATGGAAGCAACCATAATGCCCATCGACAGCAACGAATGGATAAAGAAGGTGTGGTACATATATACAATGGAATATTCCTCAGCCATAAAAAGGAACAAAATTGGGTCATTTGTAGGGACGGGGATGCATCTAGAGACTGTCATACAGAGTGAGGTAAGTCAGAAATAGAGAAACAAATATTGTATATTAACGCATATATGTGGAACCCAGAAAATGTTACAGATGATCTGGTTTGCAGAGCGGAAATTGAGACACAGATGTATAGAACAAACGTATGGACAGCAAGAGGGGCAAGCAGCTGACAGGTGGGGGTGGAGGTGTGATGAATTGGGAGATTGGGATTGACATGTATACACTCATGTGTATAAAATGGATGACTAATAAGAAAATAAATAGACATTAAAAAAAAGAAAGAAAAAAAAATCTGGAAGTCATCATTGATTCCATTGATTTGTTTCTTTTTTTTTCGTTCTCACAGCCAATCCATTCATCAAATCCTATCAACTCTTCTTCCTAAATGTTATAAAAAGCTGCCCACTCCTTTCCTTCATCCCAGCATCATCCACGGCCCAGACTCCTTATCTCCTACCTAGTAACGCTGTTAACACTTTTGCCTCCTGCAATGCATTCTCCATAAAGTATCCAAGGTGCTTGAAATTCTCTAGTAAGTCCCATTACCACTGAAATGAAAACAAAATCCTTACAGTGGCTTAGCTCCTGAACTTTTTTGGCCTCCTATCTTCCAGGATAACTCTCCTCTCTCTCTCTCCGGCAACACTGACCTCCTCTATGGTCTTCAAAACGACAAGTGTGTCCCCCACCAAGCCTATGCGGTTGATGTTCCCTCCTCCTGCAGATCTTCTCTTGACGAGAAGCTCCTTCTTGGCATTCAGACCACAACTCAATGCCACTTCTTTAAAGAGGACTTCCAAAGCACTCTATGAACAGTAGCCCTCTTTCCCCCAGTTTCCCCTCATTTTTAAATTTCTGGGTATATAATCCACTTATCTCTTTAGAATATGAGCTCCTTGAGGGCAGGGGCCTTGTTCACAGGTAAATACATACTCTATCATTATTATTGAATGAAGGAATGAAAAACTGAATCGATAAATGAATGAGTAGGGTAATAGAGGGGAATGGTTACCTTCTTCTCACTGCTTCTCTTCCCACTAACATCCCTCATGTCACTCCCAATTTTGCCAAAGAGTAAGCAAAATGACTACTAATCAGGCAATGAATAATACAGGACACGTCCTAAGGAGCAGTATGCAAAGGGTATAAACAGGCATTGGGGGGGCAGGAAATCTTAATTTAGGAAAGAGAAGAATAGACTTTTTAAAAACACCATAGCCTCTTACTCAATGATGGACGTTCCAAGTGAGGAATACAAAAGTAAGAAATGCCTATGTTCTTTAAAGCATTATGTAAATTGTATTTCCTGAGTTGAAATATTTAAAATACACTAGGAAATATGTTATTGAATGGTGAATCCTTTTACGAGGATTTATATTAGATCAAAGTAAGCATTTTTATCTGTTGAGCTTTCATGAAGCAATATAGCCATGCTGTTAATTGATGAGAAGCACTATAGGATTACATCTTTTTCATGATTGACTCATAAATAGGCAATTAGGGTAAAGGTGATCAGTAAAAAATAAATATACTGCTTACATCTCAATAGAAAATTGACCTTAAATAATAGATTTCTGGAGAAATATCTTTTAGTTAAATTTTAGTTTAATTATTCTGCTCAAGGAAACTTAAAGAGACAGTGGCATAGAGAATATTGGAGTAAAACTGAAAGCCTCTGTATTCACTTGTAGTCACATAAGCTGACCACTCCATGACTCTGAAGAGCAGAATTTTAGTATAATTGCACATAATACACATTGTTTTGTTTTGGTTACAAAAATCATTATCTGACTATGCTTGGACCTCTATGTAATATAGGAAAAAGTTGTTTCTTAATAAAGGCATATTAACTAGCCTATTAATAATCAGATTCCTAATGTACCTTCACAATCTGAAATTTAAAAACTGCATTCCTATTATGTTACAGATTAATACTTGTTCTCAGAACTATTTCCAAAAAAGAAAAAAATTCTTACCAGACATAAACTGTGTAATAGAGGATAATTCCATTTGGCTCCAGGGGTGGTTGCCATGACAACTTTACCGTGACACCAGACAACTGTTTTAGAGAGAAGTCTTGTGGGGGAGAATCAGGAGCTGAAAAGTTAGAATATATGATAATGCATTTTATTAAACATATATAAGAAAAAGTTAAAATAGAAATGCACAAAATTTTTATTATGAACTTTCTGGTAAATGAATCAGGTACAGTGCCTTTCTCCATGGGCTTGAGAGACTGTTTACTTTCAAAATGAGATGATAAAAGAAGATTTTGCATGGTGGTGTTAGAACATCTGTTTCTGTGATTCAATGGAAAAAAATATTTCATGAGAAAAAAGAACAAGGGCTATGTCATTGTGATTTACCTACTGTTCAAGTACATCTTGGTAAATTATCCTCCTCTAATAAAAATAAAACTATTGGTTGGGGTGAATAAATATACAATAAAAGAGCTCCACAAACAATAAAAAGAGATGGGGAAAAAACATGCATCCAAGAAGTGGGAAAGTGATAAGTATAACATTGTGAGAGCAATTAAAATGACGGACCTCACAAATGAAAACTACATTCCTCAATTTCAGTAGCGTCATTAAACTGCAAAATAATATCAAAATCTGTTGAGTCTTCAAAATTGAATGGGTTACAAAGGAAATGCCAATGTAGCACATAAACAAGAATATAGACATTTTAGGGTCTACTTCTAATTGTGCTATAATAGTGTAAGGATTTAAATATTTTAGCCATTCTGAATTGAATAAACACTAAAAAAATTACTGCAAACTAATTAGCAAGTTTATATTTCCACCTAGATAAAACATTTAGAATGGTACTTCTCAGCTCCTGTATAACAGCATAGTAATGTCTTAGAATATTAACACAATTTTTTTGCACGTAAAAGGGTACAAATTACTACAATTTTGATCATTGTTTTAGTTATGCATGGAAAGTGGACTCATAGCTAATAGAAATTCCAAGAATTTATTCAGATCTTTGAACAATGTTATAGATTAGTATTTGTGCAAATCACTTTTTCCAATAATTTGGAGAAAATGCTGCCTGAATTATTATATTTTCTTTCTGATTTTCTGAGTAATCCCCACTATAGTGTACACATACGTGTGTGTGTTTTCATTATTTTGGTAAAAACAGTTTTTTAAAAAAAATTTATTGAACAGAGAAAAGCTTTATGAGTTCTATAGAATAAGTGACAGCTAATTTATATTTTCAGTTGGTATTCTCACTGGCACTATAATAAAAATGCTAACAAATATTGATTATCACAAGAATCCATATATCATTTGGAGATGTCTGTTTCCCAAGATATGAATTACCTCTAACCAAGAACTCTCTTTCATCTGTCAAAACAAAAACCTAGAATACTTTTTTTCTGAATATCATTGCAAAACTTAACTTTTGTTTATTATTGGAAAAAAAGAATTTTAATCAAAACTAGTACTGACATAGAATATTATATGTTGTAACTGAGCATTTTTCTTCTATAATATGCTTTAAGATGTTTATGTGGAATATCAGTTTTTGGTGTTTTATATTTAATCTTCCATATATTCTTGGGTTTTTTTAATGTAAAACATTTTATTGCTAAATAAATGTAATTAACACGCCTTTTTTTTTTTTTTTTTTTTGCGGTACGCGGGCCTCTCACTGTTGTGGCCTCTCCCGTTGTGGAGCACAGGCTCCGGACGTGCAGGCTCAGCGGCCATGGCTCACGGGCCCAGCCGCTCCGCAGCATGTGGGATCTTCCCAGACTGGGGCGCGAACCCACGTCCCCTGCAACGGCAGGTGGACTCTCAACAACTGCGCCATCAGGGAAGCCTTAACATGCCTTTTTAAATAAAATACTGAATATCTACTATAGCAGACTAACTTTCAATCATTTTAGCATTTGTTAAAATAACCTTTGTATTCAGAATTGCAGTTTTAAAAAATGAAATTGGAAAAATTAAATAAATGCAATATCTTTTGCAATCTATCCAAGTCATCAAGACAGAGCATATAAGGATAGATAAGGGTCTTCCTAAGGCTCTTACTCACTCTGCTTGGCATGATCTTTCCTATCCCTCACCCTCCCTCTACTCGTCTGTCTTCAGGTCACAGTTTAAACATAACTTAATCAGCTACATTTTCCTGGATGCTTCAGAGTAGCTAAAGTTCCTTGGTTTTGGTCCTGGTGAACACTTAAACCAGTAATTAGAATAATAAAAATTACTTGTCTAGACCTTTGTCAAATTTAGATCTCTTCTGCTGAACTTCAAGCTCCAGGAAAGCAAGGAGCTCCTACTACCCAATAAAGCGAAGCTTCTCAGCCTTTATCCATTCTAGATTTGCTATAATTTTTCTAAAAGAGGTCTTGGTCTTCACCCTATTCCGTAGCAATTATATCAATAACTGGGCCAAGGACTTAGATGGAAGTTTACCATGACTCTGCATTTTTAACAGCCCAGGTAATTTGGATGCATAGTATAATTTTGCAACTATTGACTTGAGTGGTAATAAACTCTGCCTGTTCAAAATATATGTTCACTACTGGTCTAGGGTCCTTCATATAAGACCTCAGATTCTTACTATAGGGACTATTTCATTAGATTGGAAATAAAGAGGGTACTATGTCTATTAGGGCATTGCTAAAATGATTTAATACATCTTTCTTAGACATTACCTAAGAGAGAAGGAGAGCTAACCTTCTTCCCTAGCCTTTAGCCATGGTCTCTTTGGGAGAACTTTTATTTGGTTAATTTTCACTTTGAGAGTGAGAAGAATCTATGAAAAAAATGAAAATTTGGACAGGTGAGTTTTGCTGAAGAAACAAGCATGGAAAGTAGAGGCAATAACTAAGGAAGACTAACCCATGAGAAGACTTAGAAACTGGGGCAACCAGTTCTAAGTTTCTAGAAATGGGGGTAGAAACTAAGATCTACCAGTTTCTGACCCTGGTAGATCACCTTACCAGGATGTTTTGATGAAGTATTTTGGTGGAGGGGAAAACACAGAGGGACCTGAAATGGGGGAAGAGGGCTTCTGAAGACTTTATTACTTGGAGTAAAGTAAGAAAAACGCAGAGAAAAGCCTTTCTTCTTCTAGAAGTAAGTAACATACATTTTGTCCTGGTGAATGACTAGAATCTGAACCACAGAGTGCAGCTTAGTGTGAAGTTGGGGAAACCTGAGAAGGTGAAAAAAGATATTCTACAAACACATGTTACATCCAGACCTACCCCTCTTCGCAATGGGACTTTCTTTTACAGAAGAAAAATAACATTCTCAAAATACCCAATGTAAAAAACATAAAATGTAAATCCAAATCCCAAATATATCTCTCAAAAGTAATTTTCTTAGCATGATATATGCCTATAACTTGGTGAAGTAGTATTGTAAAGTGGTCTCAGTAGTAAAATTGATTTTATTCAGGTTAGGAAAATGTATGCTTAGATATTCAATATGAAGGCTATTAACATTCAGGAATAGCATCTTGGCAAATTATGTAGAGAAATCCGGAAAATAGCCTGCAGTCATTAGCAAAAAGCTAATCCTAATAACAATAAAAAATGGTGCAGGTTGACATAACAGAATCTACTACAAAACTTATGTAAATGTCTATTCTTACGAATGTTAAAGTTGAAAAACACAGTTGTAACATATACTGATTAATGTTCAAACTATTTGCACCAAAATGTTAGCCTTAAAAATTCCCATGGGAAAAAATATTACTGATTTTTTTTTTACAGAGCATGGATGACTTCAGAATTTTAAAAAAATGCATTTTATATATCTGATTTTACTGAACATAAATCTGACTTTGCAAGCTTCTTTTAAACCATGACAATGAAATCTCTGTATAAAGCTGGTGCAGCACACAAGTGCTACCCAAGGCTGGAGAATTCTTATGTTATATCTTCATTCTGTATACATGTTTTTTGAAGTGTGATGGATTCAAAATATATCACTATTCACTGCTATATTTACCATCTTCTTCAGTCAGCACACTTATGGGTGCACTCCGAACTCCTTCACCTTTGAGTGTACTAGCTGACACCTCAATTATATATTGCGTATACTTCTTCAGTCCTAAATAGAAATAAAATAGATAAGACTTACAAAATGTCCCTTAATTATATGCAAGAAGCAAGCTATGAAATGTCTCAACACTCTTTCAAAAGTAAAAACTAAATGAAAATGTAGTTCTTGGAATAGTAACTCCTATTATGAAGACAAAATATTAAAAAATGTAGAAAAAACTGACTTAGAGTAGTCTTTCACATGACCTGCCATAAACTTCCAGTTTATTTACCAGAAGGCCAGAATTGTCACACCCTGTATAAAGCTAATCACACTTACCATTTCTAATATAACAACAAGCTAATATTTTGTGGCCACTCTGTCAATATAAATGTAAATTTCCAATATTATATATATTTTTACCTTTAATGTTCTGGGTCAAAGAGGTTGTATTTATAGTTCTTTCCTCATTTCCATCACTTTTCTTGAGATAAATTGTATATTTTTGTATAATTCCATTGGGACTATTTGGGGGAAGAAATGATAGCTCAATCTCTCCAGAGGAAATATTTTTGTAAGTAATATTTTCTGGTGCACTATCAGGCACTGAAAAAAACAAAAAGATACATGCATAAAACAATTCCACCCTAATAGTGCATTCTGCTGAAGTTTTCGCTCCAGTGGAGAAGGATATGTATACATGAACATTCATTAGAGTGCGATTATAATAAACATCCTAAATGCAGTAAAATATGGGTAAATTATAGCACTTACAACTGTTTAAGACAAATTTCATTTCCAAGAAAATTCATACTACAACTCTACAGAATAATGTTTAGAGGATGATTTTTTTTTTTTTTTTTTTTTTTTTTTTGGTACGCGGGCCTCTCACTGCTGTGGTCTCTCCCTTTGCAGAGCACAGGCTCTGGACGCGCAGGCTCAGTGGCCATGGCTCATGGGCCCAGCCGCTCCGCGGCATGTGGGATCTTCCCAGACCAGGGCACGAACCCGTGTCCCCTGCAACGGCAGGCGGACTCTCAACCACTGCGCCACCAGGGAAGCCCTATAGGATGATGTTTTTATTAAAATACCTGAGACTCTATTAAACTGTCTTACATTGCAGTACATGCAGATAAAGTGGTCCCTGGGTATGGGCAGTGAATTGGATCCTCACCCTCACCCCCACCCCCTTCACGGATACCAAAATTCAAGGATGCTCAAGTCTTATATAAAATGGCATAGTATTTGCATATAACCCATGGACATTCTCCTGTATACTTTAAATCATCTCTAGTTTACTTATAATACCTAATATAATATAAATGCTATATAAATAATTGTAAACACAATGGAAATGCTATGTAAATAGTTGCCTGCCAGCATGCAGCAAATTTAAGTTTTGCTTTTTGGAACTCGCTGCAATTTTTTTTCAAATATTTTCAATCCACAGTTGGTTGAATCTGTGGATTCAGGGCCCACAGATACAAAGGGCTAACTGTACAAGAAGGAGGACTGAAAAACACTTAAAAATTGATTCTGCCTTTCATTAATAATGATAATAATACATAAATGATTAATAGAATAGTTTTGATATAAACAAGATCTATGACAAGACAAGGATCCTCTCCTAGATATAAGGCTGCATATAATAACCTGGTAACAAAACAGTCTACTAAGGATACAGGATATCAATAAATAAAACACTAGTTTTCTGTATCTATTAATGTTCTTATTATATTGAATGTAATGGTCACAAAATGGTTTTCTACATATATTCAAATACCAATACTACATGTGGGATTCCAATTCTGCCAAAATACTGGAATAGATAAACACTAAACTGAATGACTATTATAATTAAAAGAAGTAAAACTCTGCATAAAATTAACATTTTTCTTGTCACGTAAGGAATTGCAGAGCTGACAAGGGAGTTAAGAAATTTCTGGTGGTCCAAAAACAAATGCAAGAAAACAAACAAAATAAAATCAAACAAAAAACAGTAAAAACAAGAATCCTGAGATGGAAGCTGGTACTAAAGCCTCCTCTGCCTTGGAGGGTACTGGTCAATCCTGGTGACTTGGAGTTTCTGTATTAACAGCTATGTAGAGTGCCAGAAAAAGAATATAAAACCTTGGGCCAGAAGAAGGATAAGGATACCCCTGCATCAAGAATTGGAACCCCAAAAGAATGCAATTTCAACTAGGGCCATGATATTGGCCAACTCTAGGGGCACCTTGAATTCTTCTGCAGAGTACCACAGACCTCAATGTGAGTGGTAACTTCTAGGCTTGTGCAATGTGGTGTATTCACTCTCAAGGACTAGGGAGTGAGAAGTAAGCCCACCATGCAAAAGAGGCCAGAAAAGTAACTTTTTTCCTCTTGCCACTCCTCTGGATGAAGAGGTGGAATAGAAAAATGACACATTTTTGGAACTGTAAGCCTATCCCTATGAGCATATGTAGCCTAAATCCATGCTACCCATATAGCCTGAAAAGACCTCTACTTCAGAATATAAATTAAAATGAATTTGAGTTGCCATTACTCAAAAGCAACTAGCAGAAGCAAACACACATTTTCTTGGAAGAAACTCAACTTCAACTCAGTCTACATAAATTTCCCACAGATGAAGTTTCAAGGAATATGAACTCACTGATAAAAGTCACAAAACACACAGGCAAATCAGGCACCGATACTTAAAGCCAGCAAAGAAAAAGGAAAACACACACACACACACACACACACACACACACACACACACACACACACACAGCAGTCAGACTTCAAAAGACTTTAGATACTGAAGTTATCAAAGAATAAAAATACAAACGTTTAATATATTTCAAGAAATCAAACATTTAAAAGTATGAGCAATGAATTCTTTAGATAATAATAAATAATGTAAATAACCAAGCAGACTTGAAAGAGAACCAAATAGGACTTGTAGAATAGAAAAAAAATAAAATTAAAATTCTCTTGATGCACAAAAAAGCAGAATAGATATAGTGAAAATTTTAGCAAAAAAAATTTACAGTATTGAATAAATTATCAAAAAGTAACTCAGAGAAAGAAAACGTAGAGAATATAAAATGGCAGTTAAGAGACATAAGGGATATACTAAGGGGGTCTAAGAAAGTAGAGAAAATGAAGAAGAAGAAATATTTGAAGGGATAATGGCTGGGACTGATCAAAATTGTTGAAAGATATCAGGCTTCAGAACAAGGAATCCCAATAAATCTCAAGCAAAATTTTCTTTAAAAAATCATATTGGGCTTCCCTGGTGGCGCAGGGGTTGAGAGTCCGCCTGCCGAAGCAGGGGACACGGGTTCGTGCCCCGGTCCGGGAAGATCCCACATGCCGCGGAGCGGCTAGGCCCGTGAGCCATGGCCGCTGAGCCTGCGCATCTGGGGCCTGTGCTCCGCGGCGAGAGAGGCCACAACAGTGAGAGGCCCGCATACCACACACACAAAAAAATCATATTTAGGGGCTTCCCTGTTGGGGCAGTGGTTAAGAATCCGCCTGCCAATGCAGGGGACACGGGTTCGAGTCCTGCTCCAGGAAGATCCCATGTGCCGTGAAGCAACTAAGCCCATGCACCACAACTACTGAGCCTGCGCTCTAGAGCTCGTGAGCCACAACTACTGGGCCCGTGTGCTACAACTACTGAAGCCCACATGCCTAGAGCCTGTGCTCCGCAGCAAGAGAAGCCACCGCAATGAGAAGCCCGCGCACTGCAACAAAGAGTATCCCCAGCTCCCCACAACTAGAGAAAGCTCGCACGAAGCAACGAAGATCCAATGTGGCCAAAAATAAATAAATTAAATTTTTAAAACTCATATTTAGACACATCATTGTGAAAGTACATAATACCAAAGAAGAGAAGATCTTAACAGCACCAGGAAGAAAACAGATCATCTACATAGGAATGACGATTAGACAGAAAAGTGACCTCAGTTGAAAAACGAATGGAATTCTAAACCCAGAAAAATTAACAAGAACAAAATAAAAGCATATTCAGACAATCAAAAACAGAGAGAAAGCCATCAATGCAACCTCAACAGATGAAACTGTAAACAATGCACTTTAGCAGAAAAATATTTGCTGGAGATGACAGACCACAGTTGGAAAGATACTCGTTTAAAATTGCCTTCATAGAACAGTAACAATAATGACTAACTTGATGGTTAAACAACATAAACTAAATATGTGCATATTACTGCCATTATAGAGTCCTGATATAAGTCCTTTCCTTTCAAAAGAAAGAACCTTTTTTATTGGTAGTCTAAATACAATGGATATAAAAAATGCTACTAATAAATTTAGTAGAGAAAATTCAAAAGCTTTAAAAATGTAGAAACAGTACCCCCTCACCCCCACTGTTACCTGTTATGAAGTGCATTGCATCTAAAGCAGACTTAAGAGGAAAAACTGAGATAAGAATGTTGATATTTCTAAAATTTTGGGAAGAACTGTAATTCAATACATAACTTGATATAGCAATATATAGCAATATAATCCTACTATCCCTTCCCAAAGAGTCAAAATCTTCTCTACTATCTTTCCAAGCCAAACCATTAAATTGAGAAAAATCCTCAACAACTACTCTGAATGCTCTCTTAGCCTTCTGGCTCTAAGTGAAATCTTGGAACTGCTTGAGAACACTACAACTCAGCACTCCTGGGTAACAGATAGCTATTTGTTTTTCTCTCATCATTCCTATAACCATAGGGCCTGGAAGTCAAGTATTTATGCTTTTCTTTGCCATATCCAGATCTATTCTTCTTCTTTCTGAAAAACTCGAGGTGTCACCCCTCCTTTAAGACAATCACCTTGTGGTACTCTTCCACTTCTCCACACGTCTTAAAAAGTTTATCACCTGTATGACTGACTTCCTCTCTACCACTCTCAGAGATGTCAACACTGATGGAAATGATCTGTGCTATTCCGTGGACTCTGTATTCGTCGAGGTCCATAATTTCAGTCATCTTTTCCTCCACCTCACTTTAACCACTAGCTTTCATGGCAACATCTGAGGGCTTGTCATTACCTATAACTGTCAGTATTCCTCTCTCTGTCAACCACCTATCTTTCCAGCTGACTGACCCTCTATTGCCAATCCAACAAGTCTTTGACCCTCATCAAACCTTCACTGTCCATCACCTCCCTTATGTCCTCATCTCCCTACTTACTCAGGTCAGAGTCCACAGTCTATCACTAAAACCACTCCCTAGCAATCTCCAGAAACTCCTTTTTCTATCTTACTATTCCTGCAAGATTCCAACTTAGGTTAAACTGAACTCAGGGCTAGTTCTACATCTGCAATATAACAGCTAAAAATGTCTGAATAAAATACCACTCCATGCTCACTAGCCTTACTTTAATTTATAACCTCAAATCTCAAATCAATCTTTTTCACTGCTTGGCAGCCTATCTATTTTTTAGTTAATTTAGTCTCCTCTGTTATGTATGTTTTCACCATATTCTCTCTCCACAAACATCCAATATCTCCTCTCCCTCCTTATTCAAAGCTGATAAACTTGCTTCTAATTTCATTGAGAAAATAAAAACCTTCAGAAGAGGACTACATACGTTCCTACCACCCCTCTTCCTTTAACTGCCTTCTCTCCTTACTCCTTTCTAAAACCCAGTCCACTTCAGCACTAGATTCCACTCCGTCTACCTAGTCAGACCTTAGACTTGACATTCTTTCCTCTCTGTTGTATTTTTAGTTTTTCTCTCTTCACTTTCTATCATTCTTTCTATGAATTCTTTCTATCATTGTATACATGTGAACACACATCAGCTATTGCACTTCCAAGCATTAGTAAAATAATCAAGATAAAACATCTGAACAAATAATGTACTCCTATTTGTAATTAGCAGCATTAACACATTACTGAGTTAGCATAGCTCTCAATTTCTCATGAAACAATATTGAAAAGTGGGATCTTGTTTTTTATAGTAAGAGTAGAGGGTATATTTATTGTATTTAGTAAGAATATTGAGCCCTGGGAACAAACAAATAGTTGCTCCTGAGCACATCCTGCTTCAAATGACACCTTGAGACTGCTTAAAATTATAGCTTCCTCTTTTTTCAAAAAGAACTGAACTCGGTGGTCCAACTTAGCAAACATGATCTAGGAAAAGTCATTAATGTAGATTCCATTGCCTATGAAACACCCAGTAATTTATATTAACTTTAGGAGGGTGGAAATTCATTTTCTTTTACAGTGCTAATATAGCCCAGTAAGGGTTGGTATACTGTAAATTATTTGTTGAATATTTGTTGCAAGGATGAACTTCTCAGACCTCAGTTTTTCATTAGGAATGAAGATAATAATACCTTATTGCTTTATTCTGGAATTAAAAAGGCAATTTTTGTGAAAGCCAATAGAAGAGCCCACAATGGTATGTTGCAGGTACTTAAAATATGCTTCATTCCTTGACATGGTGTAAAATGAAACCAGGTAGAGTAAGATATTTTTCTCAAAAATATTTATTTTAAGTACAATATTTATAAAAGTAATGAAGCATGCCAATATATATATCAATTAAATTGCACTATAATGGATAACTTATAATAATAAAAAATGTTCTTTTCATTACACTCTTATTCCTGCCATTACAACTACTGTCATCCTCTATGGTTAATCTTATTAATTTCTGTGACCAGTCTGAAGAGGATACTTTTGCTCAAAGGTAAGCCACTTTACTAGATTCCTAGTTCCTCAAGGTCAGGGACAAGGCCTCACCTATAGCATCTGTCTGAATCAGAAGAAATTGTTGATATTTGGCCAATTATGACATATAGGAATAGCAACTCCATATGGTTCAGCCAGTATCTAGGCAATCAATAAATATTTATTTTTTACAGTGCAGGGATGAAACAGTAACTTTACGGAGTTGGCCTAAAAGTGATGCTGCAAAATATATGACTATAAACATAATACAAACAGTGCACTAAGATCATCAGGCAAATGTCGTGCTTTGTGCTATTTGCTCTTGCATCACTGAAACACAATTAACTCTTTGCTTGCGTTATTTCCTTTATATGGGATACATCCCCTGGCCACCCAACAACCTCTATAATGTCCATTCCACCGACTCCTTAAGACTCAGGTCAAATGCTACCTCCTCTGTAAGCCTTCTCCAGGCATGTCCTTTCTGTGCTCAGACTCTGCACCTCTGTCTATACACATACCTCAAGAATGTATATAGACTATAACAGCTTCATCAAAGAATATATTCCCAAAATAATCAAATTATTTTTATTTAAAATATATTTAAAGTAACCTTATTTTTCTCTATTTTTAAAAAGAGTTTATGTTATCCAACTTTGAGATGGCTTATGTACTGTGTTAACATAACTGATATTACAATTTCTAAATAAAAACAAGTTTAATTACCAAAAAAAAAACAATGTAGGGACTTCCCTCGTGGGGCAGTGGTTAAGAATCTGCCTGCTGGGCTTCACTGGTGGTGCAGTGGTTGAGAGTCCGCCTGCCGATGCAGGGGACACGGGTTTGTGCCCCGATCTGGGAAGATCCCACATGCCGCGGAGCGGCTGGGCCTGTGAGCCATGGCCGTTGGGCCTGCACATCCGGAGCCTGTGCTCCGCAACGGGAGAGGCCCCAAGAGTGAGAGGCCCACGTACCTCAAAAAAAAAAAAAAAGAAAGAAAAGAAAAATCTGCCTGCCAAAGCAGGGGACACGTGTTTGAGCCCTGGTCCGGGAAGATCCCACATGCCGCGGAGAAACTAAGCCTGTGTGCCACAACTATTAAGCCTGCACTCTAGAGCCCATGAGCTGCAACTACTGAGCCCATGCGCTACAACTACTAAAGGCCGCGCCCAAAGCCTGTGCTCCACAACAAGAGAAGCCACTGCAATGAGAAGCCCATGCACCACAACAAAAGAGTAGCCCCCTCTAGCCACAACTAGAGAAAGCCTGCACGCAGCAACAAAGACCCAACGCAGCCAAAAATAAATAAATTTATTTTTTAAAAAAGAATGTATGTAGATATATGTATGTGTCTATACACACACGTACATATATATGTATAGAATTTATATATATAGTCTCTATACATCTATGTACATCTATCTATAGATATACACTTACATTCAGCTTTACATATATGTACATCTATACATATATATGTATAAATATAGATACATCTATATCTATAGGTAGATGTATATGGACGTACAGAGAATGTATATAGATTATATATAGTATAGGAGTCTACTCTTATGAACGTGTCTCTGCTATTACCTAATTTGAAAGCAACCAAATTTATAGGTACACTGAAAAGACCTTTGATTTCTCAAGGTATTTCATTTGAAAAAAAAAATCACTGATTTTTATTCTGGAGTTCCCTTATATGTAAATCAAACTTAAAAAATTTGCACAGCAAGTCTTTTCCCACACTTTACCAGAAAGAGCATATAAATTCCTGGATTATACAAAACAGAATGAAAGACTTTAGGTTATGTAAAATATAAACAATATGGCAATTATCAGCCATGTTTACTTCCTTACTATGTATTAAACAAACAAAAACTTACCAGTTTCAGATGTCCTTACAGAGAGTAAAGATAACTGATTGCCATGACCAAATCTGGTATATGACCTTACAGAAATGTTATAGAGGGTGTAAGGTTTTAAGTCTCTTAAAATTATGCTTGTTGTTGAGGTGTTCTTCATGAATAAGGCATCTATATTTTTATAAAGCACTTCATAAGCAACAATAATCCCATTGGGTTTCTCAGGTGGTGACCACTTCAAACTTATTTCACTAGCAGTAACATCAATAACTTCAACATCTTGAGGTGATGATTCTGGTTCTGGGGGGAAAAAAACAAAACTTTAAATACATGTATTTTTTCATGCTTATTACTTCAGACACTAAAGGCAGCATGAGGTAGATGGCAATAAGCATGCAACACCATTTGCTTCTTTTTATTAAAACTGCACCTGATACTCTTACCATCTTCTGGAGTTCTCACAAAGATGTCATTTGCTTCGGACAAAGAACTTTCTCCAACACTGGTTGAGGCGGTCACTCTCATTTTATATTTTGTATATTTCTTTAACCCTATAAGGACAACAGGCAATTTGTTTAAAGTCCTTAAAATAATATTCTTGTATTAGTGCCATTTAACACAGGACTAGTGAAAATAACTTCTTTGGGAGACTGGTTCTCTAAATCAGCCCCCTTATAATCCCCATCTCCCAAACTTCCTTGGGATGAGAGCCTTTCCATCTTGATGACGTTTTAGTTTTTTCCTAAAATATTAAGGCGATCATCTGAGGCTGAAGAAATCATTTTTGGCACACTGCAAGGAGTACAGTTGATTTGGCACAAACACCATGTCAGCTCAGTTACTTCAGCTGATTGGCACATACACTTAATCAAGCCATCAATACTGAGTTATATTGATGTACCAGGCATAAAATCCCCTAGGTTAAGAGTATATTCTTAGGATACCTGTTATCTGATGATTTTATTTGCAGACAACTATAGTTAAAGAAAAACACATCTAATCAAGTAATTTCTGCAAGTATTTTTCAAGATATCCATGGGAGCATAGCACAACAAAATCTGGAATGATGCAACACGTGCCCTGCTGTGTTTAACGGCATAGAGAGATGTGTATTTTCCATCAGGAAAAGAATGTCGAAACAAAACTTTGTTCTACCTGTTATGAGAAAGCTGTTATCTACAGTAGTCATCTGGAATGCTCTGTTCGTATCCAGTTCCATTGCATAAATGGTATAATGAGTTATTTTTCCATTAGGATATTCTGGAGGATCCCAATATAACAAAATAGATGAAGAACTAATGTTTTTATACTTTATAACTTGAATGGAGCTTGGCACTTGAGAAGAAGAGTAAACAATTAATATGAATGAAAAGAAAAGTATTACAGTGTACAAGAGCAATATTTGCAGGTAATTATTTCAAAGGAAACACATTCTTACCTTGCTCACGTGTCCTAACATTGAGAACCGTTGGTGGTCCTTCTCCCATGATGGTGAAAGCAGATACACTAATCATGTGCTCAGTGAAAGGTACAAGTCTCCTGATAACGTAAGACAGCTGTTCAGCAGCAATGTCAGCGATATACTGATTCCTTGAAGTTCCTATTTGAAATCAGTTTTTAAAAAATGTTTGGCTTTGTGATCAAGATCATTCTTGCTCACACAGTGAAATTTTAAACCCAATTTCACATTATTCATTAATCTCTCCATGTAATCCTTTATATGAAAGGTAGATATATAATTAATAATAAATATGCCAAATATACCCCAACAATATATATAAATAGTTTGTGATCATAATATAGTTTTGCTAGTTGTTATACACTATCCTGGAACAAGAGATTAGTGTTTTGAGAAAATATAACTTTCTAAAAAAGACAGGCTAGGAGTTTTTTCTGAAAAGACCATTGGGCAATAATATCAAATTTAAATATTGTAAGTCAATGCTGCATTATAATTTGAAAATCATAGAAATAAGGTTTTACTTGGACTCAAAATTCACCACACATTTGCTAAATCCATTAGTGATTTAAAGCAAGCATGCTTATAAAACTGCCACATAAATATGTCTGGACAAGGATTTCAGAAAATGTTAGTTTTTTAGAACTTGCGCTTACAATGTTAATTAGCATTTAGGCCAAACAAAGTATTTAAGGAAACATCTACATCAGAAATCATGGGCCTCTAATTTTTAGTGTCTTCTAAAAATTAAGTCTTCTTTGCTCAGGAAAAACAGATCAATGAATGAAATAAACATATATTAAATGCAATGTGATACTTCTGCCTAATGCCATCATCAATAAAATAATATAACACTTTTAATTTGGAACGGAACAAATCAGAGAAAAAGCAGTAAGAAAAAAATTTTTTTCTCACTTAGCATTTTAGAAAAACCAGAGAGATAATTTAGATTTGTGTCTTCTAACCAAGTATTTTTAATTCGCTATATATGACATTCTCTTTTTAGAGACAGTAAGATCCATTGACCCTGAAGAGCAAGTGTATACACTAATGACATCACCACATCATTGGGGTCACCTACACCTGTTTATCACCCCATGCACTAGAGTTGTAACTTTCTGACCTATTTACCTTCAGTGACATTTGAAAACCTATTAGTCAAAAACTGCAGAGAGTGTGAGGCCTGTAAATGATTTGAAGATATGTTAATCCCTTCCCATCACACCTGCTTTGGCAACTGTAATAACTGATTGTCTATGCAGCTTGGCTAGAGACTCTAGGGTGCTACTTTCTCTCCAAGGAAGGTCAGATGGGTTAGAGGGGCCAGCTCCTGCCTGTGTGGCATTTCCATTTGCTGTATGAGGTTATCCGACAGTTAAAGAAGAAAAAATCTGACTCCAGCCCATGGACCATTAATAATTGGGTTGAACTCCCAGCTAAGGTTCATATCTGTGCTAGCTAGTACTGGTGGTTTAAATACATTTCACAGAACAACAACAAAAGAAATGTACCTACCAACTGCTGAAGGCTGGTCTTCAGCTCTACTCCTCACAGGAAAGTTATGATGTGGATGACTGCTATACATAACTGAAGCAATCGAGTACAGGTCAGAAGACATCTCTGCTGAACCCTCAAATAATCCTGCCATTGACTCTACTACGTTCACAGTTTCTGGAGCCATGGGGCCTTTTATATACTGCAATTGAAAACAGATATTTACAAAGACTGCTCGTGACAGTTATGTTAATAATGGCTTCATTCAAGGACTAGTTTCAAAAACTAGTAATTCTGGAATCACGTTTTTTTTAAAAATAATATTATTTCCATGACTGCTGTCTCTTTCACATTCCAAGATTTCACTCTGAAGCTACTAAAATCCTGCATCACTGTACCGATTGTGATCAATTCCATATCTTAAGAGACCAATACTGTATTGTGGGGAAAAGGAGATAATTCGTTTCTGACTTAAGTTAGCTTCTTTATGGTAAAATTAGACATCCTCATGCAAAGGTTTCATGACTAAAATACTTTAACTGCTCACCCCCCAAAAATAAGTGTTCTAGGCTTACTGCTTTATTAATATGTGTTTTGCTTTGCCATCTATACGTCTTCATTTGTATACGAGGTGTGAGCAGCCTGCATGCCTGGTAGATACATATCACTAATAATAGTTTCATCTATCATCGAGAGAAGTTACAGACATGAACAAAATTACATAGCAATAATTTTCAGAGTTCAAGGCAGACCTCTCCAAGGCTCTGGATTTAAGGAATATTTTGGGTAACTATGATTGTTCCTAGATGCCATAACGTATGTCACAAGTGTCGAGTTCACCGAAGTGGCAAATAATGAAAACAAAGTATCAGGAGCAGATTACAGATATACACAGTAGAGTTTTATGTTGGGACAACAAGAGGACTCTCTCCTTTCTTTCCCACATAACGGATTGAAAGAGAATGAGAAAATTTGAATATGGTCTACGCTTCAGATGGTACCAAGACAATATCAGTAATTGTGTCAATTGTGGTAATGGAATTATTGAATAAATTAAAATGTCCATGTCTTGTAGGAATCCATACTTAGGCACGTCAGAGCAAAAAGATATGAAGTCTGGAATTTATTTCAAAATAGCCGGCATCAACAGCAACAACAACGAGAGACAGCTGGGGCAAGAATGGCAGCATGCTGATAATTACTGAATCCAGGTGATGGGTTAATGGGGACACAGTTTATAATACTCTTTTTTTCTCCATTTATACCAGTTCAAAATTTTCCAAAATGAAATAGTTTTGGGAAAAAAAGAAACTGTTGCAAGAACTACTCTCTTTTTGTCAATTCCTTTTCAAGTTCAGTTTCAAAACTCACTCCAAACCCTTTTTTTAAAAAAGAAAATTATTCTGTTCCTTCTCAACTCCCTGCTCTCGTACTCTCAGAATTTGTAATTAATTCATAGTATAGGTTTTATTTATTTATAAAATTTTGGTACACCTGTGTTTTAATTATCTTACATGTTTTGGGATTGTGTTTACTCCGAGAGCCAAAAACAGGCTTTTAATTCCTTATTAACATAAAGCACTTAGTATCGTTAAAAAAGTAGTAGATACTCAGGAAAAATATCGGGAAGGCAAGAAATTTTAAGGCAGTTTACTTATTTAACTAGCTACAAAGACAGCTCATTTAAATATTAACTTTTCTGAAAAATAAAAAAATGGAGAAAAGATGCAAGGATATCTCTAGTTCTCCAAATGATATTTATAAAATAAAATTATCTAAATCTTGTTACATCTTTAGCCAGAAAAGTATTGTGATAAAAAGTAGGGAGATACCAATAAGATTTACTCTAAGAATATTGTGATAAAGCACTCTGGATAAGGAACCCTATATGGAACAAACTAAAGCTCTTCCATCTTTCAAGGCACACTTCAGCTCTGTCTCCACTGGGAAATCAGAGAAGGCATGAATCACAAACACATAATTCAGAGATGCTCTGGTAGTCCAGTCAATAGTTTAATGCCTGAACCACACAGCTGTTTCCACTATCAATCAGCCACCCTTTGAGAATCCAGGGTACAAAGCACTTTATAAAGGGTACGACAGGGTAATACAAAGAATTTCCCCTGAACTATGATTTTGCATTAAATCTCTCATATTTTATACCAATGTCAGATAAGCTTCTGAGAGTTAAACCATCGTATCCTATCAATTAACTAAGTTAAGCATCTCTGTTGACAAACTGCTGTTCCAGCCTAAGAGCTGACCTGAGTTAATTCTATCTGAATTTTCCCGAATTCATTGGAAAGACCCTCCCTAACTACAAATGATTTGAACATTGGTTTTGTAAAAACCCAGAATGTTACTAATTATCACCAAGTGTGCCATGTTGTGAATATTTCCCACACTTTGCCTCTCTAAAAAGGTATTAAGTATTAGGTTTTTCAAAGGATGAAAAAGAAAGATTTTTAAGAGCAAAAATGATGGGAAAGAACCAGAACTTAAGAGGGTAATGAGAAGGGGCTGAGAAGTAGGAGTGGAAATGAGGGATATAGAAGGGAATAAAGGCCCATCACAACTCCCAAAAGCTTGGACTCATTGAGTTAGTCCAGCATTCTCAACCTCAGCAGTAATAACATTCTGTGTTAGATAATTTTTTGTTATAGGGAGCTGTCCAGGGCATTGTAGGAAGTATAGCAGCATCCCTGGTCCCTACCCACTAGAAGCATCTTCCCAGTAGTGACAGTGAAAGCTGTCTTCAGAGATTGCCAAATGTCTCCTGGAGAGCAAAAGTGCCCCTGGTTGAGGACAACTGAGTTAGGCAATGTCACAATTCATCAACATGAAAAGCTTCTCAGATGCTACTTAGGGATCTTCAGAATTTATGTGAAAGAATTAGAAGTCTTCAGAGTTAAGTTCCTAATCCACCTGAATAAACCAACCTGATTCTACATGTAACAGTCTTCATTATAACTAATGTGATTTTAAAAAAGAAAAGAAAAAAACTCTAGTACATCTATCAACTTCCACTCACTAGAAGTCTGCTCGATTGAATTAATGAAAATTTTGACTTATTCTTAAGAAATGCTTCTCTATTTTATTATAAACTATAACATGATTTGTGCTATTATCAACCAGTGGTAAAAAGAAGTTTACAATTAGCATTATGTTTGGAAACCTCTAATGGATCCTATATCATTCTGCACATTATTTGGGTGATAAATCCCTAAGACTTGATTCTATTTATGTTCCTAATAATCAATGAAGTAAACTTGTCTCAAGCATTCCTTAACTACCTTCAAGTCCTGTCCTCAGCCTCAATCTGAAGCAACTGTCCAAGCATTTAGCTGGCTTTCTTCTCATGCTCATCACTGACAAACACTGATATACTTGAGAAATAGGTTGGATGAAAGGATGTATCTATACAAATCTCAGAAATCTGTAACACTACATAGCAAAGCAGTGTCTCTGGGGATAAAATGTCCCAGGGTTCGATTAGAATAACAAGTACAGGATGAGATTTTAGTGTGAAACTCAGCCAGAGAGCAATCCATGGAGAGATGACTTTAGGGGTTTTCTAACTTCTGTCTCAGCAGAATGAGTCTCCCAAAGAAATTAGTTTTATTCTTTGCATTGACAGAAGTAGAAAGTTTACACAAAAGGAGAAAATAATTCTGCTCAGTTTGGCTCTAGTCAAACTACATATAGAATATTGTGTTCAGCTGAGAAAGAGGCTCATTGACAAATTGGAAAATATACACAGAAGAGTTATCAATAATATGAAGGACGTGGAAACCATGACTGATGAGAACCTGAGGATGTTAAGCCTTAGGGAAGCCATGAGCATTATTTCAAATGATAAAAAGTTAAATCACTGTGCACTGTTATTACTACTGCAGAGACTAACATTTAAAGCTACTGTATATCAAGTACAGTGCTAAATACTTTTTCCCATGTGATATCACTTCATTATAACCTAAAGGGAAAGATATTATTATCTCCATTTTACAGTCATCTGTTCAAGTTCACAAAGCTAGTCATAGCAGAGGTGGGGTTGGAACACATTTTCCTGGTTGCAAATCCCAAACTCAAAGTCATTATATGCTACTGTGTGGGTCTATAGAGGAGAGATGGGACAAACTAGTAAACATTAGAGGACGAATATTTCAGTCCAAAACAGTTAAAGAACAGGGTAGTTTCTTATTTATCTATGTATATTCTGGACCTATCACAGTGCCTAGAACTTTATAGTTACCTAATAAACGCATGTCTGTGAGACCATAAGGAAGCATGGTTTAAGGCTTAAAGAACAGGAGCTGCTTTTGTAGTAGTTGATTCCCTATTGTCAGAGTTGATCAAATATTTTAGCAGAGGCTGGATTCCCAATCATTTATTAGGCATGTTATAGATGACATTCATATATAAGCTTGGAAGTTGAAATAACAGTCCTCAAACGCTGAGATTAAATTTTCTAATGTATTTCTTCAAATATGTTTTTAAATATCGAGAGTAAAATCTTATATGTATTTCAGCATGCTTAAATAACCTCTGTTTATTAAGAAACAAACAACTCATGAGAGGTCACTGGAAAAAATTTCAATAAGGATGATGAGATCAGGTCAAGCCTAGCATAGGATGATTATATTTTAATACTTTTTTAAAAGTGTAATCATCATGATATATGCACATGGCTAAAAATGCAAGAGGTGATGAAGGATTTACAATGGAAATACTTCCTTGTCTGTACTTTTCCAGTTGCAAGTCTTACACTCCAGAAGCAACAATTTTTTGAGATTTTGAAATCGTTTGTTTATTTTAATTGAGATATAACTGACATATATCATATTACTTTCAAGTGTACAACATAATGATTCAATATTTGTTGGAAGCAACACCTTTAATCATTTCTGTTTTCAGTTCTTATGGTTATTACTTCTAAAATCACTAGATAGCATGCTTATACTGTTCTGTTAAGGCTCACTTACTTTAGACAGCATCAACTGACTTTCTGCTACGACAGGAAAGCTAGATTACTTAAATAGATACATATTCCCGTTCCCAGGCCATTCTCATTTTTTATTTAGTGACTTTTTTAGTTTAAGTAATATACTTATATCTGGAAGGATTATTCTCATAGACGCGTGAAACACAAAACAGTGGAGAGACTACAGTGGATGGCCTCTCTCGTGATCCCTCCACTATCCCTACCTCCTGTTGTTCATGCTTTTGTATAATCCCTTCCTCTTGGGCGGGAACTGTGGTTTGCATCTAACCAATGGTGATGTGATGTCACTCTCACAGTTATATTATACAGACTCTCCCCGCTGGCTTGATGAGGTAAATGGCCAGGCTAGGAAAGTTCTGTAGCAAGAAAATGTGGGGGATCCCTATGAGCTAGAGCTAAGGGTAGTCTCTAGTCAAAGGGCCAGAAAGAATCCAAGGCCCTCAGTTCTACAATCAAAAGGAAATGAAATATGCCAAAATTCTACATGAGCCTAGAAGTAGATTCTTCCCTAGTCAAGGCTCCAGATGAGAACACAGGACAGTAAGCCACTTAACTGCAGCTGTATGAGACCCTAAGTAGGGAACCCATCTAAGCTGTCTGGATTCCTGACCCACAGAAACTGTGAGATGATAAATGTGAGTTGTTTTAAGCTTGTGGCAAATTGTTATACAACAATGGAAAACTAACGTAGTAAGCTAACAAAAATAGTCCAGGCAAGAGACTATTCAATCCTGAGCTGGGGTGGGGACACAGGAATGGAATATAGAGGTATGAAGGTCACACTGTGGAGGCAGAAATAACTGGCCTTAACACTGAGTGGCTATTAAATGCTAAGTATAACCAAAGTCAGAGGTAATTCCAAGGTTTCACGCCCTCATGAAGAGAGGATGATGGTGCCATTAACCAAAAAGAGAGACATCAGGCATGTAAAAATGCCATGAAAGCCTTCCAAATGCTTAGACAATGACCTTCAGATCAGAGATCTGTGGTGTGCCCAGTCCAAGGGGTTAGGAATTCTAAGTCTGTTATTTAGTATCTGGGTTTCAAGTCAGCCTCTCTCCAGGCCTTGTTCTTAACCACTAAAACTATTAATTGCCTTTACAGACTTTCTTCTTGTGTCCTGTGGGAAACTTTATATGCCCCCATCACTGTCCCAGAACCTCTGTCTAGTACCTCTTCTTCATTCCAACTTCATCTCCTCCTTTCAATCAAGAACCAAGTCCTGTTATCCCCCAAAGGATGCTTGTTTTGTTTTGTTCTGTTTTATGAGTTCAAATGTGATGAGCCCTGGCAGAACTTCACCACAAATGATTTGAATTAGGGATGCAGAGTGTCAGAGAGAAAAATCATCATGGAAAACAAGGCAAAAGAGTCATGAAAATAGGAAGCAGTGATTGAAACTGTGCAGTTATCAAAAAAAAAGTGTAATGACATGGCTGAAAACAGAACTCTCTGCAATATCCTTATAATGAAGAAGCTAGAAAATTGTAAAAGAGCTAGCTTTTTTATTTTATTCATTTTTCATTGCACAAGGCCAAAATTTTCGCATAGTCACAGTATATGAAAGTGGAGCAAGTATTAGGGAGAAAATGGTTGTATCAAAAGCTGGAGAGTAGGAGGCAAACGAATGGATTTTGGAGGAGACAGGGAAGATGAGGACCGCTAAAACTATATTACCACCTTATCTGACCCTTAGGAGGCCACTGGTGACTTCTAACAAGATTTCAAGGATTTAAACAATTCTTGAGACAGGGTGTGGAGGCTATACTCTGAGAAGTTGAAGACTGAATAGAAGAGTCCTTATCCTACATCAAGGTCAAGGAAGAGGATAAAAAATGAATACACTAAGCCAGAGGTTTTATCTGTTATCTCCTTTATTCCTCATCATATAAGGTGGGTATATAAGCTCTGCTTTAAAAGTAAGGGCAGCAAGTCTCCAAAAGTTGACTTGACCGAGGTCATAGATCTAGAAAAGGGCAGAGCCCGGTCTAGGACCCTGGTTCATTTGGATTTAGAGCCTCTGCCATATGTCAACCTCTTGAAAGGTGAACCCAAACACCAATCACATGGGGAAGCAGAAATATCAATAAAGCGCCTGATCTAATGAAGAAAGATACAATCACAGAAATAAAGAGAAGTATAATGTCTCCTTTTATTGAGACCTAAGGAAACTAATATTGAGTCCCAATGAGGGTGAAAGGTCCAGTGCCATGATTATCACAACAGGTCACAATTATTTAGCACCAAACTTACCATATGCCAGGTATAGTTCTAAGCTCTTTACACACATTAATCCACTAAACCTTCATTAACAATCCTGTGTTATAGGGACTCTTAGAGTCCCTATCTTAGAGAAGAGGAAACTGAAGTTCAGAGAGGTCAAGCCTACTTTCTCAAGGTTAAACCATCACTACAGGCAAAACCAAGGTTTAAACCCAAGCATATTTCCTCCTAGGTCCATGCACTTAACCTTTCTGCTGTACAGCCCAGTAAGTGACCAAATTAGGATATAAGCCCAGATCTGTACAGTACCAAAGCTCATGTTCTCTCTACTATGTCACAGAGACCGCAGATCATATAGATATAGGCAGAATAACAAAGAAGTCATTCCACAATCTCTTACTTTGAAGAGAAAAAGAGGTGTGGCTTGCCATTCAGTAGATGTCATTACAAGTGAGAGACCTGTCACCCAGTCCTAAAATAGTGAAGTATCTAATTTAAGGCCTTCTCAGCAGGAGCAGAGGATTAAGCTTTTGCCCTTTGCCTGAGTTGTCAACTAAAGTATCAGAGAAATCATAACTCAACATTTTTGCACACAGGAATGGAGTCAACATTGGATTAAAATTTAACCCTGGGCCAGAGATGTCAAACGACTTGGAGTAATAAGTCCTGGGTGGCCAGAATGCATTAAGCACATAGTGAGGTCAACTTTCAGGTAGATGCCAGAAATGGAGGAGAGCTGGGACTAGAAATAGAATAGGTAATATATGTGGAGATAGGAAAAAACAGTGATTCTGGACCAAAGGAGTGGAACCTAATTACTGAATAACCATCAGGTAGTACCTCTAAGGTACAGAGATTGCTACACTCACTGGTCCCAAGTATATTTAATTTTTGTGAGCCCCAGGAGCCACCAATATCTGGATACAACTAGTCTGCAGTTTTAGAGGGAACTCACAGGTGAACAGCTGGCTGGATGAGGTGAATGAAGACAGTGAAGGAAAATCACCGCTTCCTAACAGAAACAAAGGGGGAAAAAAGACTCCCGGTGTGAACAGAAGCAAACATTGTCCTCTTATTTTATATCTATGAAACGATTTCATCTCTTTTATTTGATTTCTTTAATCAAATGTATATTGTTCGTTTGTTTTTAAATGAGGCAGCTTTGAGAAATCTGGCTTCCTAAGTAGGTCAAATCATTTGTCAACAACAGCTACTAAAATTACTGTGCCTTTCGTTGGCAACTATTCCAAATGACAAGCACAGCCTTAGAAGGAGTACTTAAATCATAACAGGAGTTTCCAAACAATTCATTAACTTAATTACCATAATAATATTCACTTATGGAAGTACCTTTAGTCCTGCTTAATTCCTCAATTAACATTTTTCATTGCTGAAAAAACATAATAGCACTTAACTAATAATATATGTCCTAAAATGAAATATGATGAGCTAGATTATCAACATAGCCTAAATTTACTTCATTTTGTACTCTGAAGCTCGTCAAATATTTTATGTTTGCATGTTGGCAAATCTTCCAAGTTATCAGGGCCAAAACCAAGTAGAAAGGGCTCCCCAAGATAAGAAATTAAAGTGCAATACCTCATCTTTTCCTGTGAGCAAAGTATTCTCCAATATTACTCCTGTCTCAGAAACTAATACTTTCACTCGATATTGGTTAATGATTCCATTTGGTTGTCGTGGTTTCTTCCAAGTAATGCTTATTTCTGTGGCTTCTACTTCTGCAACTTGCAAATCAAATACTGTACCTGGAACTAAAAAAAGAGAATAAGAAAAGGGAAATTTAAAAATACATTCTCAAATTTTAAAAAATTCCCTTAATTCTTAGTTCACGATTGAAGATATATAAGCAATTCTATTAGAAAACAGACTAAAACAATTTATTAATTATTAAATTTGTATCTGATCGTTTAAAATATACAGATATTTAAATTTCTACACGTTGTTCTCAAAATGTCCACAAGAAACAGAATAACATGGAATAATTTTCCCAAATCAAAATGTCACAACATTTGTTCAAAACAAATTAATTAATAAAAACAACTTCCCAGGGAAAGTTGTTTATGATTGATGAATGCCCAGTAGAAATCCTGAAGACTTTATAAAAATAACAACATACCAAAAAATAATATCCAGAATACCAGGAATGAAATTACATGTAGTTGGTAAAAATCAATTAGGCAAATTTTAATTCATTACATTAAATTGTTTGAAGAGTTGATTGATATTTTCCTGCTGATTTTACAAATTAATTATGTGAATCTCAAATTTCAGATGCCCTCACTCTTTGCAACAGTAAAGAAAAAGAGAGAAAAACTAACAATTGGTTTAAGATAAAGCAAGAAGTACTTAAATTCTAGTTAGAAACTCATCAAGTGATAATAATTTTGTAATGTAAAAAGTATATAATCACTAAATAAATGAATGAATGAATGAATGTATGTATGTATGTATCTATGTATGTCACCAAGAGCAACCTCTAGGAAACCTCCCAGGGCCACAGGAGTAATGAACCACGAGTAAACCTGCTCTGGGCACTTGTCCACTTTCTGTCTATAGTTCATTATGTGATTATAAATAACCAATTCACCCCTCCACCTTTAGTTTCCCTATCTATAAAATCGGTGTGATTAAAACTTTCCTATCACTACACAAAGTTAGGAACAAATTCAAAAGACTTTATAATATGTTGGTTCAAGAAAGAGAAAATGAGATGTAAAAATATTGTCCTTTATGATTAGGACGTGGTCACACATTAAATTCATTTCCCTCATTTCCCTATTTCCCTAAGCTGAGATATTTCACAGTAGTACAGGTTTACCAAATTCCAGTTAGAAGAAAGACATATTGGGGGTATAATACAAATGAAGAATGACTCTGTTCTCCTTTAAGATAACAAAAAGGAACTGAAAATTAATGCCACAACTCCCATAAATATTATTATAATTAATGAACCTAATTATGCTTAAGTTAACCATGTAGTAAGCTCCTGTAACCATGTAGTATTTTATCCAGTAGATTAAAAGTTGTTTTTTTTCTTTGTCTCTATGAAGTAATCAGTAAAAAAAATCTCCCTGGAGATTATAACAATGTAAATATTTCTAAATGTTTGTTGACTAGTTAATGGCTAGATGGATGAATTCTGGACTAAGAGCATATCTGATTACTGCAGTCAAATTTCCAGTGTCCATGGGCTTCCCTAGTGGCGCAGTGGTTAAGAGTCCGCCTGCCGATGCAGGGGACACGGGTTCGTGCCCCGGTCCGGGAAGATCCCACCTGCCGCAGAGCGGCTGGGCCCGTGAGCCATGGCCGCTGAACCTGCGCGTCCGGAGCCTGTGCTCCGCAATGGGAGAGGCCACAACAGTGAGAGGCCCGTGTACCGCAAAAAAAAAAAAAAAAAAAAAAAATTCCAGTGTCCAGTATGGGTATAACCTGTGCTCAAAACTGAAAGAAACATAACATGGGTACACCTATAATTTGCCAATTATTTGCATCTCCTTTTCTAAAAACATTTTGGTATATCTCTATATAGAAGGATAACTCTTTAGATTGATTTCCCCAAAGGTGTTCAAATCTGGAGGAAAAATAGTTTGACCTTTGAAAGACTGAGGAAAGACTAAGGCTAGAACCCTACAATCACTGATTGATTCATTCATCATTCAACAGACTGAGGACTCATCATACAGTCACTGTTCTAGGCACTTGAGGATAGAGGAAGGAATAAAACAGATAAAATCCTTTGCATAGGTCACCTCTTACACGTTTTATTTCATTAACATACACTGTTCCTAAAGCTTATGTTTCTATCATCATATATGCCAATATACATTTTTCAAGAGTGGAGGACCTTTCTGATTAACCATGTAGTGTGAGAACAACACAGCTATTTAAATAGCAAAACTCCAATTCCACCTTGCTTTGACATTTTATTTTGGGGTCGCTATGTAGACAAACTCTCAGTATTGCATAACCTAAATCAAAGAAGAGACCTGGCACTTTTCCATCTAATTTGAACACATGTAGAATCTTAACTGAAAAAGCCAGTTTAATAAGTACATTGATCAGATTAATCAGATAACTAAACCCTGCCTACTATAAAATAAGTGAAATGGTCAGTCCCATGTGATATAACATAATAATGTAGTAGGATACCAAACATTACCCAGTACAGCAGTATATTTAAAATGTACTCTCTTATTCTGTTAGCCAAACCTAAAAATAGTAGCAGATACTGTTTCTCTATCTTTTGATTTATACTTTTCAATATAACTTAGTAAGTATTGCCCCATGACACTAATGCCTAAAGTTACAATCCAACTTTAAGTGGTTCTATGTTACGCTAAAAATGTACCCCAAACTTGTGTAAGAATGATTCTAGGGCTTCCCTGGTGGCGCACTGGTTGGGAGTCTGCCTGCCGATGCGGGGGACGTGGGTTCGTGCCCCGGTCCGGGAAGATCCCACATGCCGCGGAGCGACTGGGCCCGTGAGCCGTGGCCGCTGAGCCTGCGCGTCCGGAGCCTGTGCTCCGCAATGGAAGAGGCCACAACAGTGAGAGGCCTGCGTACCGCAAAAAAAAAAAAAAAAAAAAAAAAAAAAAAAAAAAAAAAAAAAAAAGAATGATTCTAAGGCTGTCTCTTTTTTTATGAAAGAAGAAAAAGCTTAGGGGATAAAGGAAATGGAGTAGACAGCATTGTATCTTGTCTTTAGAAAGATACTTGATATGTTACACCACAAATTCTTATGGGGAAACCAGAGAAGTGTGGATTAGATCAAACTTCTTTAATATTGATACCAAATTAACTAAAGAAAATCAAACACACAAAGCAATTATTCATGGTTCAGCATCAATTATGAAGGTGTTGTCCATGGGGATGACCTAAGAATCATTCTCAAGTCAATACACCTATAAATTTTACTAAGAAATGGGAAACAGAGTACACATATGATTGGTAAAAATATATTCCAAATGATTTGGAGTTTGCAAATGAAAAATTCTTAGAAAAAAGTGAAATGGAGACGAACGGCAGTGGGGTAGAGAAAATACATTAAAATAAGCCTGCCATTATCTAGCAAATTAAACTTCCATTAGAAGTGAATTTTGCAAAAATCTACTGAAAAATAAAAGTCATGGAGAATCCTGAAAAACACAAAGTTCAGAGTTTCTCAGTGATCTCCCTACAAAGATGTTGCTACTATTGGCAGAAAGTAGCAAATTGAAACTACTAAGGACAAATGTCTTCACTTCCAATATCTATTTATGGAGGAGTAAATATGGATTTCAATACTTTGTTTGCTTTTAAGGAATGATGTTAACCTCCTTAAAAGATATTTGACACTAGTGGCAGAGAAGTTTTAGGGGATATTGAAGCAACAAAATTTACTTAAGTTTCTTTAATCCCGATACAAATAATAAGAAAATTCTGTTGCCTATGTTATATTCAGCAGATTACCTCATTTTGGAATAGGCAACTATGATGTTTTATAACATTAGAGATTATTAAATTATCATTTTTTCCAAAACCATCTCTTCTTCATGCCTATGTAGAAATCTGCTCAGTAAAATATTAACGGCTATGTAGAAACATTATGAAATACATAGGATAACTGCTTTAACAACATCATGTTGATTTTCTTTGATAATCAAAGTAGACCATGGACCATATGATTCTCAGTATTAGAGAAATCAGCCTCATTAAAATGTGATAGCATATATTTTCTATAAGAAATCAATTCAATATTTTTCTATGACTATCTGGAGATTTGTTAGAACCCTAGTTATTTTAAAATATATTAATTTAAAAGCTGGTCCTAATTAATTTTTTAAATAGACTATAGACTACTTTTAAATATGGAGAAAATAATAAATTGAGTAACTTTAATTAGAATACAAAGAACCCTGTTGTATTAATGAATAAAAAGAATAATCTAAAACTAAGGTATAAATTTTACTTGACAGTATATAGTTCTAATGAATTATTAGATTGTTCTCATATAGTCTAAAGATTCCTTTACGGCAAAGTTTTAATTAGTCGGACCAGGATTAATTAGTGCTGTCAGAGTCTACATTCACTGCATTTGCCCCAGCATTCCACTGAAACTCCCTGAGAACTCCATGGAGAAGCAGGCATGCAGAGGTAAGAACTGTGCCACGCCTGCCCTTAGAGAAACCCACCTGTTGCCGGTGGGTTCTCCTGGAAGCCACCTGGATGTGGTCTACATGGTGAGTAGTTCAGGAGGCAGTAGGATAAAACTTAGGATACACTGCTCGTTACACAGGGCAAGTAGAGTCAGATATTCAAAATAACTTGGTGTGAAAAATAACCCATGTGAAATATGTTGAACAATGTCCTTAAAATTCTACTTATTATTTTGTCAATAAAAAGTACAGATATAAAGAAAGGGAAATAAATGCTTAAACAATGTCCCAAATAAACAAAATGGCACTGTATGTGGCAATGTATTATCTATTTCCCTATTTTGGTCAGATGCTGTAGGTCAAGAATGATGACAATAAAACAAAAATCTTAAATTGTGGATTCAGTTTAGGAGCACCAAAATCAGCTTGGCTTGAAAGAAGACTGAATTTATTTAACTGCATAACATGAGAATAGAAATTGGTCAGTTGGGTTGGTTGAGAAAAGACCAAATTCAAGGGCTCTAAGTATGATGAAGGCCAGATTGCTCTGTGGTGTTTGACAGCCATCCATAAATCTGTCTAGATTTCTTGAAAATGCTTAAGAGCAGGTTTAGGTGGAGGTGGGAGAAATTTCAGGTCTAATTGAGAAGACGTACAATGCTAAGACTCTTCTGATAGAAATACAATGGAAAAAGTTTTGATGTGAAAAAATGAGAGCATTTTGTTAATGAGTGTGCGTCTCTTTTTTAACCTGTGTATTGAAACCACATACACATTAGAATTTTCATTTGAAATCGATGTAACATAATTTTTACGTTCTTTCAATAGCAAAATATTATCAAGGGTTGTTCTTTGAAATGGGGGAGAAGTACAAAATTCCCTAATAGTTGCTGCCCTCTCATGGTGAAACACTTGAATGATTTATCTGATGAATGTATGCCCAGCCGTGTGTGTGTGTGTGTGTGTGTGTGTGTGTGTGTGTGTGTGTGTGTGTGTGTGTGTGTGTATGCACGTGCATGTGTGCACACTGTGTACTTAATTCACAAGTTACTGTATGTTAGCTCTCACATAAACAAAAACTGAAAACTTTTTCAAGTGTTAGTGTGACTGTAAAAAAATTATTGTATTCTCCTAAATAATTACAATATCTAAATAGAAATGAAGGCATTGAGCAAGTTTGGTGTGGGCCCAGAAAACAGGTTGTGAAATGGCATGGTAACGTTTTTTTAAACACTACAGTTCGCCTTAGACTGTGACGTTTAATATATACAAATAAAAAAGTTCTTCAGGAGAAACTTTTAAAAATAATTTCAGTATATTCTGGTAAATTTATATTATGCACCTTCCAGAAATCCTCACTTCCTTAGAATATCCTTTTGATTATAAATATACTTTGTTATAGGCATTGTGGGATACATGGATTTCTCTGAACGTTATTTTGTGGGAAGATAGAGTCAACATTAAATAATGTGGTTTAAGCCATGTTAAATGTGTTCACTTGTTTAAGTATTCTTGAGATTTTGCCAGCACTATTCCTTGTGAATTATGCAGGCTGATACTGCATGTAATGTTGATCTTTGGTCCCTCTTATTATGAAGCATGCTATGGGTTTAGTGTTCTAAGGAACACATGTTCAGAATGCACTAGGTAGTAATCTGATAAGGAAATAACATGAATTAGGTAAATATCAACCAAATAGCTTCTAATACAATGTTTAACCGATGTAATAAAATTTTCATTAACACACTAGAAGAGGTGTTCTTACCTTCTGGAGGAGTGAATACTGAAATATCTGACTTGGGTCCAATCCCTGCACTGGTTTCAGCCGCAACATACACGTCATACTTTGTAAATGGTGTTAGATTAGTGAACACAAACTTAAGGTCTTTTGTGCTATTATCCAAAATCTGACCTGCAAAACGCAAAAGATAATTGTGGATTATTTACTCTTCAAGCATGTAATCATTCTTACATTTAAGTATAGAGCAATAAAGTGTTAACCTATGCACTAACATTCACTATTACAATTTTAAAAGTGAATATATCTTAAACATTTAGCTTAGTGTCACACTGGTGTCAATTTATTTAAAATGGAAAAAAAATGAAAATCTTGCAGTATTTAAAATTACTTTTATATAAAGCCCTATTGGACCATAGTGTTATTTTTTGACATAGTTAAAATGAACACATTAGGTTTTACCAATATAAAAACAGTGACAGTGTTTGATACTCAAATTCATTCAATTAAAATGCTAAATATTCTCACTATCTTCTATAAAAAGATATATTTAGAAAATTTCTGTAGCTTAGCTTCTGAGCAAAATTTCTTAACTGGGCCATCATCAAAATTCCTTAAATCCTCAACTTTATCTCTGAATCGTTTTTTCCCCTTCTTGCTCTAACTGAAACCTAGCTCTCCCCTGAGACCACTGCTTCCGTTCCCTACAGCCACCCTGAATGGTGGTGACTGATTTTTCCCCGCAGCCCTCAAGCGACTAGGCGGTCAGGTGTGGTATGTGTTCTCCTTGCTCCTCTTTGCTCTTAGACAATTGTAGCTCCTCCTTAGAAAAGCCCACAGCTTCAGCTCTCATGTCATCGGTGACATCCACTGACTCTCATTGTTGTAGTGATCTGTGGACCCCAGGGTCACACACTCTCATTCTGGATGGTTTCGCTCCTGCTTCAATGGTATTTTCTTCAATGCTACCATCTTAATTTGTGGTGATTTCAATATCCTTAGAGATCATCCTTAAACTACTTCAAGCTCTCCTTAAATAATCTAGTCCTCCACCTGATCTCAGTCACTCCCTCACAGTCATAATAGACATGGCTATTACCAATAACTGCAAATCCTAAATTATCTCAATTTCATGCAGCTGTCTCTGACCACACTTCCTGTCTCCTGATCACTACTCTAGAAGCCAGAACCAACAATTCTTTGGGACCTCCAATCCATTGATCTTACCACCTACTTTATTTTGTTTGGTTCCTCACCACTTGATGTCTACTCTTTATCCATTGTCAGTAATAATCACTGCCTTACATAAGCCCTCTCTCTTGTTGAAGGGAACTGGAGAAAAACACAAATCCACTCTGACTGATATCACTTTATTCATTACCACACTTCAAATGAGCCCTAAATGGTACTCAGCACCTTACCTAACTTCAGTAGTACAGTCACTCTCTACTCTTCTAGATGAATATTTACACTTTTTCTTCCCAGTTGATTAGTTGGAAAAATTAATCATTCAGAAGACATGTGCCACATACTCCCACCAACGCAACTACCTATGTACAGCATCTGCACCCACAGACTCTGCCTTATAACCTGTTACAATGGATAAACCATCTGGATTCTTATTCAAACTAATCCCTACATTTGAGCAAAAGATCCCATTTCCTGCCTACACAAAGATATCTTTCCAATAATTCCTGCCTTTCTTATGTCATCAACATATCCTTTTTTTAATTTATTCCCACCAGCAAACAAACATGCTTTGCTTGTTCCCTCTGAAAAGAAAACCTGTCGATGCTGCTCACCCCTCACCCCCACTACCCACTTCCATTCACTGCTTCACTTTGCAGCAGAACTCAAGAGCTGTCCGTTACCCACTGTTCCAATTCTCTTCTCCCATTCTCTCTTCAGTCTACTCCAAGCAGGCATTTACCCCACAAACTCCATCATAACTGCTCTTGATAAGATCGCTAATGACTTCCAGTTTGCTAAATTCGATAGTTACTAAATACATTCTCTTGACTTACCAGCCTCACAGATATAAGAGTACTTTGTCAAAATTTTGTAAAATAGTACTGATAGAAAAGCTATGTCTGGGTATCCATGTGTGTCTATGTACTGAGGAGGGAGGGGGAAAAACAGACTACCATATCTTTAGGCCTGCAAATATTTCAGAATTTTAGGAGCATAAGGTACTCAGGGATGAGAAATAAAGTTTACTCATGTGTTTCATGATAGATTCCTAGAAGTTCCCAAATGAATAATTTGGACATTTGTCGATTTTTCCACTCTTCCAAATAAATGATAATATGTGAGTTTATGTTATTTCATTACTATCTGAAATAAACTTATTTCATAGAACCATAGAATGCAGATTATGAAAGAATTGTAGAGTTTACGTAATCAACTTCTACTAATATAGTTTTTGAACCCCTTAAAATATTTGACAAGTGGATATCCAGCTCCTCCTTGCTCAGAAAGATGATGAACTCGCTACATTATGAAGTTGCCCATATTACTTTTAGAGAGCCAATTATTAGAAATAGTTTCTTTCTTCTGAGCAGAAATCTGATTAATATATAACCAAAGCCCACTGTTCTTCATATATTTGCAATCAGAGAAAGTCAAGGTCCTCCTGTTCAAATATGTGAAGACATGTATCTCTTCTAAAACTTCTCTTCTTGAGGGGTTATCCTTTGTTCTTTCAGCTCCTTGTCATGAAATATGGAACATGGACAAAGTTTTACCCTCCTTATACTTATGATTTTAAACAAAAAGTTCAAAGAGCCTCACTTCCTTACTACTTTTTTACTGTTTGCTTCAACTATAGGGTCTTTTAAAAACAGTTAAATACTTTTTAAAAGTTTGATCATAGTAACATATTTTATATAATTCTTACTCCAAAAGGTAAACACAAAACTGATTAAGACTTACCTGATGGTCCATATAATTCAACTCTGTAACTAAATTTTCCTGTAACTGTAGTTGGCGGGTTCCATGAAACTGAAAAGGACTTTCCTGTAATGTTACCTGTTACACAGTTTTGTGGTGGTCCTTCAGGCACTAAAATGATTACAGAAAAATAATGAATAACTAATAGATACATATATAAAATTTAAAAACACCTTATTAAATACACAAAATAAAACACAAAATCAGAGAAAAAAAGGTCACACAGTAAAGTGTTTGTTTTTTCAACCTACAAAAAGAAAAAATAGGCTATAATTGAAGAATTTGAATAAGTGGTGGACCATTAGATAAACTCCTTATTTGCAACAATTACTATTTTTATTTAATGCTGTATATTATTGCACAGGGTGTTTTATTCCTATATAGTTCATTGTACAGTTACATTGTCTAGAAGCATTTATACGTATTGCATTCAACAAGCCCTGGGCATCTGGCTTGATAAAAGCTCTCCCTCTGGTGTACACAGGTAGAAGGGGCCAAGAAATAACTCAACCTTCAGAATCTGTTGGCAGTGATTTTACTTTTTATATCAATATCTGTATTTGGTTCTGAGAGGAAATTTATAACCTATATTCGAATGTAACATTGGTAACATATAAAAATAATAATGATATTTAAAAAGTCTTTTTCATAGTCTTTTTCATAGATATTTAAAAAGTCTTTTTCTATATTAAAAAAAACACCTTCTTTTAATTGAAATGAAACATTCCAAATATTTTTAAAAACAAAATTCTTGTCTACCAAATTTCACTTTGTGTGACCTTCATGAAATTCTTTCTTTTTTTGTATGAAAAGAAGTAAGGAGTATAGAAGAAGAAATGGTCTGATTCAAAGATGTTTAATTCAAGAAAAATCTTCAAATTTACATGCACTTAAACGACACCTATGTAATCAGAAAAAAATACTATGCTTTAGTGAAATTACCCTACAAGTAATAATTTCCAGTAGACTTAAAAATCATCAATCCAACTGAATTTCTGATACTATGTATTTAGTATGGCATTATGTAGTATGTTTAGATGTGTGTGTCTATATATATGTGTATATATGGACGCTGACATATTATCATAATTAAATATATAAATACCATACCTAGAAATATGTACTCTTAGAATTTAGTAGTAATAATAATATCTAATCATACTCATTTAGTACTAACACCATCTCCATAAGGAAGATACTATTACTGTCTCCATTTTTCACAAAAGGAAACTGAAATACAAAGAGGATACAGGTAGGTATTTTTTAACTACTGTTTTTATCTGATGCTGAATGTTAATCGCATGATATTTCTGCTACTGCAGGTGTTATCTCCACATCTGGCAATAGCAATATCAGTGAGAGAAGTCATCTACACATGACTATAGAAGATGAAGGACAGGATGATTATGAAAAATTGCTGGGGTCACAGAATGATAAAAGCTGATCTTAGGATCAAGGTTATTAGTTCAGGAGTCTCTTCGCTGAAATCTCCTTTCTCATTTTAGATGCTTATATTAGTATCATAAAAGAGTACTGAAAGTGAAGATGCTCCAGAAGGGATACCTATTATCTGTTATTAGGGCAAAAAAAAGTTATTGAAAGGGAAGGAAGGTTTTAACAAAAATATCTACATGAAAAAAATGAAAGGTTATTCTATGAATAATTTAACTTCTTTTCCTACCAAAGAAAAAAAAGAAAGAAAGCAACCATACCTGATTCTGGTGTTCTGACAATCGTACTATCAATATAACCTGCTTCAGTTGTAACCGCAGAAACTTCAAAAAGATATGTCGTATAAGGTCTCAAATGTGTCACTACAAAACTGATAGGCTCTTTCCACACAGAGCTAATCTTCCTCCCGGGCAACATGCTCGATGGGTAGGTGGTACGTGATGGAGGCGTCACTCTCCCGAGGGTTGGAGAAGGGCTGGTTGTACTCCATAAAAAGGATTCATTACTCTCCTAGTGAATAACATAAACATCAATGGGAAAATAATGTGGTATCACTTGATGGCGATGATAAGGGTAATTCATTTTTTCTTTATACTACAAATATTATTCCTACTTTGTGTGTGTATGTGTATGATTGGGTAAGAGTTTAACAGATTCACTTACCCATTATAGCTACAGACAAATCTGCTAGATTTTAATTATACCCACTTACCGTCTAGAGTTATACCATCAATACCACTGTCCACAGTTTTAGAACAGAATGTATTTACTGCATTCTTTACACCTTAATCTTTCTTATAAGTAGGATTTCATGTGGCTTTGAGTAAAGGTACAACTATAGCAAAATCATTATTAAGAATTTTTAAAATTCATATTAAAAATGCAAGAGCCAAAGAGATGAAATGTTTTCCCTATTGTGAAATTTCAAACATAACGTCACTTTCTTACCATTATGATCATTTTTTTCTGCAACAGTATTCAAGACAAAGCTAATAGAACATGTGTTTGTGTGTATATGGGTACATGTGTATATGTGTTTATGTGTATTAGATATCCAAATTTAAAAAATATTTTGTGACTTCTACAACTTAAAGCATTTAAAAGAAAAGTAATTTTGGTTGTTTTCTCATCAATAATATCACAAAGATAACCAAAATTAACTTTAAAAAAGCATTATTACAGTACTTCCAGGGATTTCCCATCTATGACTAGAGTAGTAACAAATCCTTCACTAAAGATATACACAACAAAAACAATCTACTTCCACAAACTTAACCTTGACTATTCCCCTCCCCTCCTCTCCTGTGACACGGAAGTATTATCTTTTTTCCAGTGATATCCTACGATTTCCTACTTCAGGGCTTATAAAATGTCCTCTACCTCCACATAATCTCCACCTATCCTTACTCCAAGGCCTATCACAAATGCCATGCCTATAATGTAGTCTTTCCAGAGCTCCCTAAGTGATCTGACATCTCACTGCTGAATTCTCAAACCTTTCTCTTATTCTGCCTTGACTATAGCCAATTGTATATCATATGATACTATAAGTAATCAAATAGCTAAGAATCATTTTGGTAAAATGGAAATTTTACCAAAACTTCAAGATGTAATTTACCTAAAATTTTTGAGACATAGAAAATGTTCCATGATACTTACAATACATTCTGGCAATTTCCCAGGCAAAATGTCCTCTACTCTGATTGAAACATCTTTCACTACTATCCCACTTCTGGCATGTTTGACGCTAATCTTGAAGCTGGTAATTTTGCCATTTGGTTGCCGAGGTAAATACCAAATCAGGCTTACTGCTGAATAGTTAAAGGCTTCGACTGTGAGATTCACCACTTTTCCTGGAGCTGGGGAAGTGAGAGGGATTGAAGGAGAGGAAAAACATTGTTATAAAACTTAGAATGGCATTTATATAACTTTGGGATGTTACGTTTCCCATGTTATATGAAATTAAATGTATAATACATTGTATAAAATCTACTTGGGTATACTTTTTGAAATATATACTTGAGTATACTTTTTGAATTGACTTTTGCCTAAAATAAAGAACTGGAAATTGGGCCCATAGAGTTGTGTTTAAGAGGCACACAAGCTTTACTTCAGGATTATTTGGCCAATACATCCATCAATAAACTATTTCAAATAAGTCTGAAAAAATATTCAGTCAAGTTGTTTGTGGTTATAGAAATTTGAATAATGAATATGTTACTTTCTGAAATACTTTGGAATTACGTAAATTCCTTATATAATGAAGAAGTCGCAAATTCAAACAATCATATAACCGTTTGCACCAAAAAGCACATTTCTAGAATGTATGTAAATATTTAGTGTCTAATATAAAATGGATACCACCCAATTGATTGTGGTTATTATATTTTGACTTTCATACACCCTCAAAATCAACTTTCATCAGAATTCATGATACTTTGTTATTAATTATTAATAATCTGCATAATAATAAGCTATATGCTATCTTAGTTGGAATGAGATAAACATGAGGCCAGAGTGAAGAAAAATGATACTTATTAATTCAAGGTTAATTATGCAAAATTGACCAAGTAGAGTAAATAATCAAGGTCCTTTAGAATATAGAACAACCATGACAAGTCACTATTGAAAGAAATAAAAACAAAACAAGATGTTTGGGGTAAAACAATATAAATGATAGAAGTGCCTAGCACTGAGAAATCAAACAACCAGAGTTTAGGTATACATTGTAGAGAAGAATACCAAAATGTGATTTGTAAATGAAAGCCATATAAAATATATAAGAAAGTTAGGTCCTGGGCAGGAGAGCTGTATGTGGATGATATGAGTTCAACAGAAATTAAGAAACTTAACAACAGCTGCATTTTAATGGAAAAAAGTAAAATATAACAATTTGGGAAGATGATTAATCATTAATAATGGATGTCATAATGGATAGAAATTTTTTTCTTCAAGAGAAACTGATCAATGGAATTAAAGCTTAAGAAGGACAGTCGAAAGTATGCAAATTTTATAAGAATGCCTGAGACATATATCAGTAACAGACTGCATACAAGCTGGCACATTTCCAAATCGGCCTTAACAACAGCCATGAGGAACTGCCCAAGTGTAGAGAAATTTGAATTTACGAGGTAACCAAACCTTTATTACATTCCAAAACATGATTTCAAAATATCTTTTAAAGTACACAAACTATATTAGATAAAAATTAATTAACTCTGTTAAACAACATTTAGTGAAAAAGAGGTTATTTTTATTCACTTAAAATTACATTATTTTTGCCTCAGTAAAATCTGTGTGTTTTCCTTTTGTGACTTCATGGTGTCTGAAGACTAATTTGGGCTGTTTTCTGTAGCTGACAGGTCTTCCCCTACTTTAAATATTCTAGTTTCTACTTCTGGATTTTTAGGTACCGAAATCCCATCATCTTTTGATTTTTATAGTGAATTTATCCATCTTGGTCCAAGTAAAGATCTGACACTAAAGCACCAAAAAATTCTGTTTATAAATCACTTCACCTTTCAGATAAGTCTTCCACACACTTTGAGGGCATAGCTAAACAAGTGACTTGCGTAAATATATAAGTATGTGAAACTAATTAAAACTTTTCAAAGTGTATACTATACAAAACATACATTTTCTTGAGCCAGAAAAAAAACAAAAAACCTTTCTAAATCAAATATAGAGACTTCTAAAAGAATCTTCTACATTTCCAAGGATCCATCAAGTTAGAAATGAAGGTACAAGAGATATTTCTAATATTTTAAAGCTAAAATTCTACATTTGTCTGAAACAATGCTGTGTGAGAAGTAAGAAAGTTGAGATTTTTGTGCTTGTGGATGTGATATCAGCTCAGTATGGTATAATGGGTTAACTTTATACTTTACGAGTATTTTTATTCATGGAGAAAGAAATTTGGTTTAATAATAATAAATGCAATTTATTATTCCACAGAAATTTTCCTTAAATCTAGCTCTGTGTAGCATAAATAATAAAAAGGAGTCCTTGGGGGAAAACTTGGACATAACTGATCTAACTAAATTTAGGTTTATATTTTTACCACTTAACATTTTTTTTAAAAAACAAAAGATAAGGCAAGATTGATTATGTGATTATGTAATTTCCCCAAGAAAACACAGCAAGTCAGAAACAGAGTGAAACTTCTGTTCAGGTATTATTTTCATGCCATCCTAGAGTGTTAGTCTGTCCCAATCATAATTTGCCAAGAGAGAAAATAACTCCAGAAATTATGTCAGTTAGTAGAGTATAAAATACATAAAGTTCAAAATACTGTCAAGTTGAAATCATAATCTGCACGTACCAGGCTTTATCAGAAGCTGTATCAAGATGACAGTTTTAAAAAAAGAATAAACTATTTGCTAAGTCATTCAAAAATTATTCCAATTATTTTCCCTGAAGCTAAAAACATAATAAATTTTTCTTTTATATCCTAGTGAACATTTAATTTAAAATAATAATTTTCTCAATTTTTAGTTGTGCTAATAATCTGAATGTCAGTAGGTTCAATATCAATAGGAAAAAGACCTCATGAATCATTAATTTCTAATCTTAAATAAACTCTAGAATTTTCTCTTAATTCTTTCTATGGCATAGAGCATGTATTCACATGCTTCTCTTGATGGGGTCTCAAATAAAAACTGGGCCATAAAGCTTGGCACATGTTTCTTTTAACATTATAATTGCATAATCCCCTCTAGATATACAGGGCCCATTTCAATGTAACCCTTTGGCAGTGAACCACTGGATATTTTTATCTTTATCTGTATCTTTATACAGAACATTTATAGTTGCACAAAATTACAGAAATTGTTTTTATAGCACTTCTCACCAATCTAGTATATTACTTAGTAACTCATTTACTTATCTTAGCCCACTAGAATATAAGCTCCACAGAAAATATTTGCTATTGATTGGAGATGCCATTCTTTGTGCCATTTTTCTATTTATTGGTTCTGACTGTTTGCTATTATAAATAAACAGCTGAATTACTAAATAAATAAAATTACCTCCATTCCATAACAACTTATTTTCATCACAAAGCTTATGTTCTACTAGGCTAACACATACAATAAAAAGTAAGCAAGTAGATGTGTTACATGTCAGGCTTGTCCAATGGAGAAAAATAAATCTATTGGAAATAAAGATGGACAGAAGGAAACAGGGGCTATTTTAGAAGGTGTAGTCAGGAAAGGTAAAGTGAGATCTGGATCAACTGGGGAGAGAGTTCTACATATATTTAGTGAAAGAGTATTCCAGGCAGAGGGAATAGCAAGAGAAAAGACCCTTAGATGGAAGATCAGTATGGCTGGAGTAGACAGAGGGAGAGGAGAAAGGTAAGAGATGAAGTCAGAGAGGGGAAAGGGCATACAGAGCACTGTAGCTCATGGGAAGGACTTAGGTTCTTGCTCTGAATAACACAGGAGCCATCTTACGAGGAGAGAAGTAACATAGTCTAGCTTCTCTCTCAAAAGATTATGTGGCTCTTGTCGATAGAGTAAACTATAGGTAGGTAAGCTGGAAACAGGAAAACCAGTGAGGAGACTTTCGATTGTTCAGGCGAGAAATGATAATGGATTACACAGGGTGATTAACAATAGGGGTGAGATTCAGGATATATTTTGATATAATGTTGGCAGGGTTTGTTGATAGATTACAGTATACTATGAGAGAGAGGAATCAGGATGATATCACATTTTTCCTCTCAGCCATTGGGAGAATGGAGGTAGCTTAAATTGGTTTGGTAATGATTGCATGTTATGGAATAATATGATAACCATTATAATCTGTATTTCCAAAAGTCTAATGTCATAATAATACTTATGATTTGATGTTAAGAGGAAAAGGCAGGCTATAAACTTGCATAAATGGCACAAGCCTACTTTTACTAATATATAGTCACAAAGACATATATTCATTGGGAAAAAAAAGATCAGCCAGAAATGGACCAAAAGGGTAACAGCATTTTTTATATAACAGGGCCATGGATAACTTTCATTTAGGGTTTTTTTTATTTCTGTTTTTTTCAAAGTTTTCTAAGATAACACTTAGTGTTTTTATAATCAGAAAGAACAATATACATTTTAATGAGTAAACTTACTATCCAAGTAGACTCTAAAAGTAATTGAAGGGCCATGTTGTTGAAAATCTTATGCATTTTAGTGCCGGATTTTGTTTATATCCCTATTTATTTTCAATGACAAAAACTCATAACGAAGCTAATTCAGAATAAATGATTTAGGAAAATTACCACTTTCTGCAGTTTGGAAGAGAAATGGGTCACTAAACACTCCAATGCCAGCACTGTTTTCAGCAGCAACCTAGAACAGACCAAAAGAATTACATTCAAGCTTTACACTCTGTAATTAAACAGAATCTGAAATAATAAAACTTTGATTTGTCCAGAAGATAAATGATAGAGCTGTCAGTAGGTTCAATATCAACAAGAAAAATAAATTATATAAATACACATAAAAATGAAAAGAGATTATAAAATTTGTTCAAGTTTTAAAAGCCCAGATGGGCAATGAGGCCAAGACTCAGATGATCCTTCTTCAGTCACTTGCTGCAAAGGCTTGACCTGGTGGGATAAAGCTCCTTCACTTTTAAAATGAATGAATATTCTAATACTAACTATTTACAAAATAATTACCTTGATTTCATATGTTGTTCCAGGTTTAAGATTAGTAAGAAGAACTTCCAGACTGTCTGGCTTTGCTCTAACTTGTGTATACGCTGCTTGCATCCATGGACAAACTTCCTTATATTTTACAACGTAAGATATAATCCTTCCATTCGGATTAGGTGGTGTATTCCAAGACAGAAGAATCCCAGCAGATCCGACTCTTTCCCCTGCTAGGAAGACTGGAGGCCCTGGTTCTATTTTTTTGAAAAAAGTCATGTTGTTATAAGGTCAAACAATTATTATTGTATTTTCACAATCATATGTAAGAAAAATATCTACAAATTGTAGACTTCTGAAGTTCCCAAAGACTAATGGTCTCATAAGTGTAAGTTTACCCTCCCTAGAGCTTTGCTACCACAAGAAAAAAAAAGATTAAATGCTTTGGGGAATACCAAAAATAGTCTTTTATAAGAATGTAAAAAATGGAATGCTACTAAAACCTACATGCCAAATATACTTTTAATGCCAAATCATTTTTTAAAAAAACTTACTTGATGCAAGGCTTATACACAAACACTAAGAAAACAAGAACCAGTATTACAAACTGAATAACTCTTTCAGAGCAACTATAGTGAGTTTATTTTCAGGGCTCTGTATTATTTAAATATTACCATTCACAGTGTTTCTGATCCATTTCACTAACAAGTATAGAAAAATTATCTTTGCTCTTTGAAAGTAATGGAAGATAACTAGTAGAACTCAGGTTCTAAACAGATCACTTTCTTAAGTTTCCATTTTGCTTTAATTACTAAACTGTTCTCATGCATACAGTGCACATATCGCCAATGTAAATATTTCCATCCAACAGATTTATAATGGTTCCAAATACTTTGTAAAAAAAAAAAAAAGGAAAACATATACTTACTTGTCACATTCGTTGTCACTGTTCTACTAACAGGTAAGCTGTATGTTGTAGCAGAAATGGAAGAGATGGTTACATCATACCGCGTACCAGGAACAGCATTAGAAACATCAACCTGGAACACCAAAAGCAAGTGATTGTGTTAAAATTCTGAAAAGCAAGAAAGTTAAAACCATAAATCTATCACAATCAATAAAACAAAGTAACACTTCACTACATAACTCTGAGCTATTTAAGATATCACAATATATTTCCTATCACTGTAAAATATAAATTTGTTATATCACATAACTATTTACCAAATAACAGATAACAAAAACTTAAAACATACTGCATTATCAAAGACTAAATCAGTATTTCTATCTATCCTAGTTCATTGTCACAAGAAACAACTATTTAAGAGTCTTAAGAAAATTACAGTCCATTGCTTAGCCCTGGTATTTAAGAGTGTGTACAAAATACCTGTGTCTCTGAAGTTCCAATAAAAAGTAAAAGAAAAATCATAAGAAAATCCATCATTATTACATTTTTCAGGCAGTGGAATCACATTGATGGCTCTAGAGAGAAATGTTGCCTGCATTAATGATTTAAAGACAGATCCTCCTGGCAAGTGCACAATTAATGAGCGTGGATTACTCAATAGCTCTGCCCTTTCATTGTTAAACTATTCATGAACCCTTGGATCGTTGGCTGTAGGTTCAGGGTAGACTTAAAAAAAGAGACACAGACGTTACTAAGGTAATAGTCCACCAGTGCTGAAACTTAAACTCATCAATTTGGCATCTGTGTTTTTGTCTTCATCTTATGCTTTTAAAAAGTCTCAAAGGAGTAAGTTTTCATGGTGGATGAGTTTCATAAAGAACTTTCCTATTTGGACCAAATATAAATACAAGTTAGTTTGGCAAGTACGATAATGAAAACGATACCTGATATTCTCCACCTCCAAGATCTTTGATAGTAACAAAGCCACTGTCAGGAACAAGATCCACGTGAAACCCATCCACATGGCCAGAGGGTTGGCTCCAGTGCAGAGAAAAGGAATGTGCAGAAATATTGAAGGCTTTAAGTTTCTCAGGTTTTTCCGGTTCTGATATTGAAAAACAGAGGTTTAAAATAGTTATTCTCCTAAACCTTCAAAGAAAAAAGGAAAATCAATAGTCTAAGGGCCAGGTTTCAAAATAACCAAATTGTCAGAAAGCATCAGATCCTTTAAATTATCTCTAGCTCTATGTAGGTGTTAGGCATGTATATCTTTAAAATTAGCTAGTTTCTAAGCTTAATTATCAAAAATGATACATCAATTCATATATCTATTTCTGGGATATTCCTTACCTGCTGAAATCTTTTGGTTGACTAGATAGTTTTTTTAAAGCTTATGCTCTAATTGAAAAACTGAATCATTTTAAAGATAAGTACAAACTACGATCCAATTACCTGGATATTTATCAAACTGAAATAAATACCCAAAAAATATCAAAATCTGCCACAATTTCATATTGGAAATGAAAAAAAGATAGTTTTTAAACAGTAAGTAGTAAGTATCCTAGCCATTTCAACCATATTTTTTCTACCTTTGCTTCCACTGTTTCCAAAGTTTTGTTTATGCTGCCTGTACCTACTTGAAGGCAGTTTTCTATGTAAAGTTCTTTGGATTGATTGCCAATGAGTCAGATTTGTACTCTTCTTATCTTTAGTGCAGATTCCAAACAATATACGGGGAGGGACAGAGATTATGAAGCCAAGCATGTGAAAAACATCCTGATACAGATCCAATCTAACACTATTTCCAAAATAAAGTAGTCTGGAATTAGTCACTGAACTCCATTTATCATTTTAAGCACTCCCGCCCGCCACCCCCAGCTCCCCACCCCACCAGAGATGATTTGGAAATCGATATATTAAAAAAAATAAAGTGTACATTTCCTAACAAATCTGATAGGGCACATTGCATAAAATAGATAACAGGTCAGTTTCCTAGTATTTTGGGGGGGGGGATACACTTTTAGAATGGTTTTCCTTAACTCCTTTCAAAAAGAGTCACGTACCAAAATGATCATTGAAAAGATCCTTTAATCCTTATAATACAACTGTCTCCCTAGTGGCCAAAGCTAATATTGATCAATTAATTTTCACATGACATCCTCAAAGAAACAAACATTCTCTTGGCATCATCTCCAAGTTGTCCATTCAGTGAGCACTACAGTTTTGTAATACCTCTTTAGAAATGCTGCAAACCTAAGGTGAAAGATCAGAGAAATACCCAGTGTGTGATGGGTAGAATTTCTTTGTTGTACATAGCTGCTGGCATTTTTCCTGGATGATTCTGCACACAGACCTATGTCTTCTGTATTTTCAGGCTTGAGAGAAAAGAGCTTGATTCTCCTGGCCAGCCCACTTTAAAATGGACAAAAGTCTAACATGACAGAAGTCCGACCACTACTCACACTTACTGGTTTATGTAAGGGCTGATACTATCTCTTCAAGAGTCCTAAAAAGTAACTAACATTTACGACGTCTTAGGCAAGAAACTAGAAAAAGAGCTGGGATGAGACTTTGGAAGAAAAATGAAGACAGAAGTGAAGGGCTGTTTACTGAGATGGTGGGGAGATAGGATGCAGTTTCCTAGACTGTGGCTTAAGATTACACACTGAAGAACCCTTGGCCAAGGATGAAGTGTGTCTCACCAAGAGGAGGAAGAATATATTTGTCTGGAAATTTGCCAATCTGATAAAAAGGGAAGGCCTGGAAGCTTCAGGACAGTTTGGTAAAGACCTTTCAAAGCAAAGTTAATAGAAGCCCTGGAAATGGACAGAATGTAAAATGACTGAGAAAACCAGCTTGCGTTGTGGGATCATTTAAGAAAAAAGAACAGTCTGATGATCATGTAGGCCACAATAAACATTTTAGATTTTTTTCCCCTAAATGCAATGGAAAACATTGAAAAATTTTAAGCAGAAAAACAATCTGACTTTTTTTAATTTTAAAAAGATTACTCTAGAATATGGGCTATGAATTGGACAGAAGCAAAAGTGGCAGCACGAGGCCAATTAGTAGGATTTTGTGGTAGTCTGAGCAGAGAGGAGGGAGGCTTGCCCTCAGGAAAAGGTAGTAGAGATGAAGTAATGCTTAAGTCATTGTGAAAGAGTGTAGCTTCCTGAATACGAACTGGAAGATTCAATTAACTGAAACAGATTCCATAATTAAGTACATGATTTGCACTCCATGGAATTTAATCTCTGAAAAGGTAGGAAAATATGAAGCAAAAATATCACTCTCAATCTAATTGTTATTAACCAACAAAAATCAGATCATGAGGTGGATTTTGAGTTCTAAAAGAAAAAAATCACATAATGTTAAATTTAATTAGGGCTAGCAAGAGGAATTCTAGGCCTAGTCAGTTTTTTTAGACCGGAATTTTCCAAAAATTAATCCTTAGTACCCTAAATCCCTAGAATTGAATACATGTCTTATGATCAAACCATTTTGTTAAATAATTCCTTTTCTAAGTTAAACATCTTTTATTGCAGGGTAGCTCAGAGCCCTAAATAGGCTTAAGTATGTGTCTTGTGATTCATACTTAAGCAACACTGTTTGATAAAAATACAATGTAAGCCACATTAAACAAGTAAAAAGAAACTTATAAAATTAATTTTAATAATATATTTTATCTAACACAACATATCAGAAACATCATTTCACACATAATCAATATGAAATTATTAATGAGATAATAATAGCACTTTTTTTTCATATGAAGTCTTTGAAATGCCATGTGTCTTTGGCACTTAGAGCACATCTGAATTTGGACTAGTCCTATTTCAAGGCTCAACAGTCACGTGTTGCTAATCACTGTCTACTGGACAGTGCAGCTCTAAAGCATCTCTCAACTTTTCTCCTTGGCATTTCAGTGAATTTATTTCAACTGCATTTCGAGAAACTGAGAAAAAAACAGAAGTATGATCCTATGATGTCTATACAGGAAAAGAGCTCAAAAGAGTTAAAAGGACCTCACATACAAAGTTCTGATACAAACTATGGTGGATTAACCTTTGAGACAGAGAGTAAGAAGAGATTCAAAATGGAAAAGCAAGCTTCTTAGGGAGTTCCTCAGTAGACTGTGATTCTTAAAAGAGTGTATACAAAATGAGACCAAAATGTTACATACTTCAGAATACCCACAAAAGAGTCAAACAAACCTATCAGAACAGTACCAAGGAAACAAAGCCTACAATGGACAGATATTTTAAAATAAAATGTGAAGACTTAAAAGTCCCATCACCATTATTATTAACTTTTATTTGTAATTCATACGTACCAACACTATATATGATATGCTTTCAATATCACATTTAAGCCTTTTCATGATTTATCACAGGTTGGGTATAATATATGTTCTGACTGAGGAGATATCAGACATGTAGAATATTAAGAAGTAACTCATATCAAGTTTATGATACACTATGCACTGCACTAAGCTTTTTCACTCATTGTTTTATGTAACAGCTATAACAAATCATAAGGAGATACTATGATTATTGTCATTTAAAAATGAGAAAACTGAGGAACAAAGCATTTAAGTAACTTCACCAAGGTCTCAAAGCAAATAGGTAAATAGTAGAGCCAGGATTTGGACCCAGGAGCAATAGCTTCAGAGCTCAAGGTTTAATCACCTTGATAACTTTGCGTCCCTCTAACCTTCACAAAGTGGCTTATGAATAACAGCACGTTGAAAAATCCTAAATGTATTAACATTTTAGAAAGGATTCAAGCATTAATAGGATGATCTATAATTTTCCTTTAAAGTCTAAGATTATTAGTTGAAGTGATCTCCAATTTAACTTTAGGGGACTCCATCCAAATATGTCCTTATGTCAAGGCAACATTTATTTATCAAGTTCCTGTAGCTCCTTCCCTCTTTGGAAATGGGCTAGGTATAGTAAAATAAACATCCTCTAATAAGTCAGCATCATATTAGGTGCCACAAGTGTCTAAAAAAATCAATTTTTAGTAAGGCACTGGTCACAGGTCCTATAACTGGATAACTAGGCTCAAATCCTAACTTTGTCACATAAATTTAGAATTTAGGCAAAACTCTTAACCTATTTCTCTCTGGCCTCATCAACCTGAAGATAATAATCCTCCTATCCCACACACTGTTGTGGGAATAAAATAAGTTAACACATGTAAAGTGCTTAGAAGAGTGGTTTGAACATAGCAAAATCTTAGTAAATGCAAGCTATAATTAAAGCTATTGTTCATTCTGCTATCTTTCCCTATAAACCCTGGTCATCTCTTAGTAAAACCATGCATTACTGCCATTTCATTTCTTAGCTTTAGCTCCCTCCTCATATCCACTCAGTGTTCTGCCCAGCATTGCTCCATGATCACCACTCTCTCCTTTATAAAAAGTAGGGCAGTAAAACCTCTTTCTGCTCTAGAGGTACATCAGAAAACCTAGATTACCACCCTTTCCCATTTCCTCTTATCAGGTCACCTCCCAAATCACAGCTCTCCATTACCTACCTCTAATCTCTCAAAACCACCACCTAAACCACACAATCCAACAAGAACATCAAGTTCCTGCTATTTCATAAAGTGCTCTCTTTAATTAAAATGACCATTGTTATTCAATATCTTCCATGAAACTTTCCTGATATTGGCATTACCTTGCTCACTTTTTCCTCTGATCACAATCTAAGTGAGCGAATCCTGTCACTCCCACTAACCACACTGTCTCCTTGACTTGTGCGTAAGCAAAACATTTTATTTATCGTATCTTTTTTCAACCTTTGCTCAGTGGACTATTTGATTTTTCTATCTAACCATACAGATCAGTGCTTACCATACATCTGTTGTGATTTTTACCAACTTATGGCAATTTCTGGACTTCTGGGGATTTCTAGAAAAAAATTTGATTGTCACAATTAAGAGGATCCTACTGGTATCTAGTAGGTAGAGGTCAGGGATGACGCTAAACACCCTAAAAAGTACGGATCCCCACAAGACGGAATCACCCAGCCCAAAATGTCAATAGTACTGAGGTTAAGAAACCTTGCCATAGACTAAAACTTCTACAGTGAGTCCAGTTTTAATGTGTTTGATTGTGTACTTTACCTACTGCAAAATCTGAAGAAAAAGACATTCATCATTTAACACACATGCTTTTTAAGAAATAAAGATGTGCCTTACATATTGATATATAATATAAAAATAAAGTGTAATAGAGTGTTTAAGAGCCATAAGGAATCTCGGAGATCATCAACTCTTTTACTAGGTAACTTGCCCAATAGTACTCAGCTATCGTCAAATCCAGGAGTAAAGTTGGTGTATGATTTCTGAACTCTGCTTGCTTTGCATTATCACGTATATATATATATATATATACACACACATATATATATATGTGATACATTAGGAGAACAATATATACATTTAGGAGAACAATAGTATGTAAGACACATAGAATAATGGGCTCCCAAGATGCCCACATTCTAAACCCTGGAACCTGTGAAAATGTTACATTACATGGCAAAAGGGACTTTGCAGATGGAATTAACATTATGAACCTTAAAACGGGGAGAGCAACCTAGATTATCCAGGTGGATCCAATCTAATTACAAGGCCCTTAGAAGAGAAAGAGGAGTCTGAAGTAATGGGGAAAAAAGGAAAAAGAGAATTGAATCATGACTGCAAGACAACCTCCCTTTGTTGTCTTTGAAGATAGAGGAAGAAGATCACAAGCCAAGAAGAGAGACGTTCTCTAGAAGGGGATCAGATCTCACCTGACAGCCAGCAAGGAAATTGTGACCTCAGTCCTACAGCCACAAGGAACAGAATTCTGAAACGACCTGAATGATCAAAGAGCCTACAGAAAGGAACACAGCCCTCACAATATCTTGATTTTAGCCTGATGGGAACCATGCCATATCAGACTTATGGCCTATAGAACTCTGACACAATCAATTTGTGTTATTTTAAGCCACAAAGCTTGTGGCACTTTGTTACAACACCAATAAGAAACTAATACAGTGTGACATCCACATAACAAATGTCTATAGACTGAGTTATCATCATATGTCTGCTTTGGGTTATCTGTCAGATCCATAGCCTTAAAGATCATTTAAGAGTAATCTCATTAGTTATTACTGCAATCTTGTTCTCTTTTGAAAAAATTTAAATATTAATAGGTTTCACAACTTCATTCAGATATAAAAGTGATGCTTTAAGTTATTCAGGATAGGATTTTGTTCTCTTCTCATATAAAAACAATAAAATCTTGCAATGCTGAATTGCTTAAAGTTCCACAAATACACCATATCATTTACACCTCCATAATTTTGCACAGACTGTTCCCTCTCTCTGTGAGTCCTCCTTTCCACACATCCCACATGCCCTCTAATCTGATTAGGAAACTCCTTATCCTTTTGCAGCCCCAGAGAGCCTTTTCCATCCATTCTATGAAGGTAATCATTCCCTTTTCTGTGCAACCACAATAAGACTTAAACACTTCCACTGCTTCACCTATTAATTTGACTTATACTATATGTATTTCCATGCTTGTATCCTTTATTACTCTCCACACACCCTAAGACTATGCTTTTTCATGTGTATAGCACATAGTGGAATATCAAAGAACAAGGTTTTAGGAGAACGGATGATCCCCAAATCAACCACCTAATTTCATTAGCTGGACCTCTCATCTGATGTGAAACTATGTACAGTATTAGCTACATTTATTGAGCACTGACTATGTGCCAGATACTATGTTATCCAATTTACATCTTACATATCTCAAAAATTCTCAGAATATCCCAGTAAAATGAGTATTTTTACCCTCTGAACTATCCTATAGACTGTAAAATTTCAAATTTCAAAAAATGCATTGAAATTTTATCTTGAACAGTATAATATGAAATACAAATGTAAATTTTTTAAATATCAAAAAGAATTTGTATACCTGCAACAACTCTGATAAATGTGCCATACCCTTCAACATTGCCGCTCATTCTATGTACTGTGATGTTATATATTCTACCAGGAGTCAGATCTGTAACTGTGTGCTCAGTCACCATTCCCCAAATAAGATATTCTTTAGCAAATGTTCCGTTTGATATATAAATCTTGTAATGAGTGAAGTTGGTCTCTGTTGGATTCCATATTAAATTTGCAGAAGAAGTATTCACAGCTTTCAATGTTAAGCCACATATCCTGGATGGTTCTATTGAAAAGGTAAATATATGTAAATAAAAACTGCACACATATATGTGAAAATAAAGCAAACATAAATAGTATAATTTAAACATCTACATAATAATCCTTGAATTTATTCATGTACAATATAATGTCTTACATGTTCAGCTCTGCAAATAGAGAAATAGGCTATTATATATACAAGAGTTTTATTTTAAGTGACACATTAACATCCTCCCTAGTTCCCAAATATCTTTCCTTAATCAATCATGAGTCACTTCCAATAGTCATTCCTTTAGAATTGTGTCTCCTGAGTGCTTGCAAACAGAAATATCCTTATATGATACAGTTATAGGTTCATTAGCTACCACCTAGCAGATAGCTAGATGGTGGTTGAAGATGAAACAGAATAAGTTAAGAGAGGGTGTGAGGGCCAGAAGTAAGGGCATTTTCAAATGTGGTTCTTTCAGTTACATCAAAGTTTTCAGCATGCCTATATCCCTGCATTTTTAATCCATTCATCAGGTGAAGTAATATTGTTTCTTGCGTTATCATTTAGTTTCCACAGAGAGGGGATCCTGTAAACATCATAAACTTTCACAAGACTTGTTGGTGACAAACACTATTACTCCACCCCACTCCAAAACATTATGAAACTGATTTACAATGAATTTACAACCATCAGGGAAGAAAAAATAGAAGTTCTCTGCTTATCAAACCCCCACCTCAATAGAAAATGAATTGCATTTATATCATTACGACATAGTATATATAATGTGTGTATATGTATACATATATTCCATATATGTGACATACATGATATGTATGTACATACATACATATACATGTTTGCTTCAGATTAGGAAAAAAACTCTATGTAGTTCCCAATACATTTAGACAAAGACTTTTTTAAGTTCATATATATCTTGAGAGTTCTCTTAATCATATCATGATCATCATTATTCCTTAATTATCAAGCTTTATGTTTAAAAATAGCTTTAATTATGCTGGGCCAAAATACTTTCAGTTCTTATAAAACTATAAAGCAAAAATTTTATTTATGACATTTCCTTACTTGTAGCCACTTTTTTCATTACAGATATGCTGTAATCTTTGCCTCTAACTGTCTTCACGTGGAACAGATATTCCATACCCGGAGTCAAATTCTTGACTTTGGCTTTGTTGCTATAAACAATTACTTTAAATAGTTTTTCCTTTCTAGATGTCATATAATAGGATATCTAGAGAAAGAGAGAGAGAAATACATGTTTTTCATGATTTAAAAATGATTTATTTGTCACGAACTCGATACCAGTCACATCACATAGATTAATACTGCAAGGCAGAATTTGTGATCTGTCCTATCTTCACCAAGAAGTAATCTGGTAGTTCCGATACCTTGGGGATTTTTTAAGTCATTAAAAGCTACTTATAACAATCTTTACTCTTCTTTACTCCATATTTCATGTCGTAAAAGAAAAGATACATCTAAATGAAAGTAATCGCATTAATTTTATAATTTAAATTACACTATGCTTTATAAAACACTTGTCATGTGGTAAGAGTCAGAGAAACAAATTTCCTAGGCAAACATGTTTATCACTGTCTTGTGGGAAGAGTGTTTTGTTACTGAAGGAAGATAATCATGAGGTCTAGAAGCATATCATTGCTTATTGATTTATAAGGTGTCACTGGCAATTACCTTGCTTGTCTGGCATATGGGAAGACAGGAATAGTGAATAGAATGCTGAGAACTTCTGGTATGAAATGGTAGGGAAAAGTACCATGTAGCAGAGGAGGAATATAATCTTAATGAAGTGCTAAATTCAAACATACAAAGAATCATAGTAAGGCATTAATGAAGGGTTAAAAGAAAAAGAAATTGACTGCAGTCATCTCATGATAAAATGATGTAAATTTTTTAAAATAAATTTGTAAAATAGAAATTTGTTTCCCCAACTATGTGGACTTCATACATCTAATAGAAATCAATTGAAGAAAACATAATTTGTGCTTTATTTTTACTTTTAAAGCATAGTTTGAAACCTGGGATGATTAATTTTAAATGATTAGGAAAATGATCCCAATTATGCAAGTACACTTTGCTAAGCAACCAGGATACTGTTGCTTAATTCATTAAAATTTAACAAATAATTTAATTGGTTGAGAAAGACTAGAATAATCATTAGTGATATAATATAGTTAATAAACAATCTGAATCTGAAAGATTAATGTGATTTCTTAAAATAAGTTTTACTTAAGAAATACATAAATTACAGTCTCTGAAAAAAAATGTGTTCATATAAAAATAGTAAAAACATAATTCTAGGGGTATATATTTTATCTGACAACAAATAAATGTATGGCCTCGGTTAACCCCAAGGAAAGATCATCTTTTTAGGCACTTGTCTTGAAATATAAGAATTAGGACAAACAGATAAGGGTAAAAAATGTGGATCTTTTACAATTAACATTATAAGTGCCTAGAATTTTCTCTAGAGAATACCTACACTAAAACAGGAATGAATTAAATCATTCTAGAAAGGCTAGAATTTTTCATGAATCATTTATTATTCAAGATGCCCCTATCATTGAATGACATTTACGAATGACAAATAGAACGCTCTCTCCTATCTGTGAACTTCCTCGTGTAGAATATCCTCTCCTCTTTTCCAAGAGTCTGAACACTACCCGTTCCTAAAAGTTCACCTCAAGTTCTACCCTTTGCTGGTAACCATATTCAGTATTGATATCCTCCCTCCATAATCACCCCAATCATATATGGGAACACTGTTATGCAAAGTTTTATTTATTTACCAAATACTGGGCTGGCCAAAAAGTTCGTTCCATAATACCTTATGGAAAAACCAGAAAGAACTTTTTGGCCAACCCAATATTTATTGAGCATCTATTACAGGGAAAGCATTATTATTGGTACTAGGTATTTTATGGTAAACAAGACAGGTAAGGCTTCTGATTATAGGGAACTTACATTCTAGTGGTGACGCCAAACAACAAGCTACTCAATATTAACAAATGAATGAGATAACTCAGCTACATCACACAGTGAATAGAAAGAGTGATTTTATTTAGATTAGGTAATCAAGGAAGGAGATGAGAATATAAAACAGAATGCTGCTCACCATTTAATTCTACAAGGATTAAATCATTAGCCACTGCAGTTGCTGACTTACAACATACCCTGAAAGGAATCTGGGATGCAAAACAGAATGAGGCACTCTGTGCTCTGGAAACACAGGCCCCTCAGAAAGTCAGATGTATATCTCAGGAAGAATTCTAATGAACCCAGATTCTTACATTTTCCTATACATAGAAAAGTACTAAAATCATTATCTGTGTCTTGTGACTAACAGTAACCTTTTACTGAGATGTATGCTTCTCTACACATATTTCTTAGCCCCAAACCATGTATGTACTGGCTTCTCCCCTACCTCCGCAGAGCAGTTCCCTCGACCTACTTGAGAGGCTGTTTCCTAGGCTACAGTCCTCATTAAATTCCCTGAGTAAAACTGAAAGCCACAACTCTTACAATGTGCATTTTTCTTTTAGTTGACTAGATGATTCTTGAGCTGAGAACACAATGATAGGAAAAAGTCGATCCAAACTGGCGGCAAGATATCCATGCAAAATGAATGTCAAGCACAAAAACCCTGCAATGGGGAAGTGTTTGCCATGCTAAAGGAACAGAAAGAGAGCCCAATATGGTAGCAACATGGTAACCAAGCAGGAAGCATAATTAGATGAAGATCCAATCAGGTGAGCTCTTGGAGACCATGGCAAGGAGTTTAGACTTCATTTGAGGGCAATGGAAATCTAATGGAGGTTGTTAAACCAATGAAAGATACTATGTTTTTAACAGTGCTCTCTCGCTCTCTGTTTCTCTCTCCCTCTTTCTGGCTGTTGTGTGTGCAAAGTAGATTATATGGAAAACAAGAATGGAAACAGAGAAACCAGTTAGGAGGTGAGAGGCTATCGTCTGTCACCTAGGCTGTTGGTCTCCATGAGAAATGAGAGTAACTAGGACAAGGGCGGTGTAGTGGAGATGAAGAGAACTGGACACATTAATGATCCATTTCAGAAGTAGAAATGACAGAACCAGGTGATGGATTGAGGAATGAAGGAATGGGAAGAATCAAAGATAACTGAGCAAGTGATTTCAGGACAGGGTCCTTTCCTGAGATGGGAGAGATTGGTAGGAGCTGGGGTGGAGTCACAAAGGACAGGGAGAGCCTTGAGCCATGGTAAGGAATCTTTTAAGCACAAGAATGACATTTTATTTACTTTTAAGAAAGAGCACTCTGATGGCTGTGTGGCAAGGGAGAGGGTAAGGAGGGATTCACATCAAAATTAACCTTCCTTCAACCTAAATGTCCATCGACAGATGAATAGATAAAGAAGATATGATACATGTATACAATGGAACATTACTCAGCCATAAAAAAAATGAAATAATGCCATTTGCAGCAACATGGATGGACCTATTATATTAAGTGAAGTCAGAGAAAGACAAATATCATATGATACTGCTTATAGGTAGAATCTAAAAAAATGATACAAATGAACTCATATACAAAACAGAAATATGCCCACAGACATAGAAAACAAATTTATGGTTACCAAAGGGAAAAGGGTGGGGAGGAATAAATTAGGAGTTTGGGATTAACATATGCACACTACTATATATAAAACAGATAACCATCAAGGACCTATCATATAGCACAGGGAACTATACTCAGTATTTTTTAATAACTTATAAGGGAGAAGAATCTGAAAAGGAATACATATATGCATGTATAACTGAATCACTTTGCTAAACACCTGAAACTACTACAACACTGTAAATCAACCATACTTCAATAAAAAAATAAACAAATTAATTTTTTAAAAATTTTAAAACACTAAGCTTCCTTGATTGTGAAATATGAACTGTGAAAACTAAAAAAAAGAAAACTGATAATCATTCAGTCATCAAAATATTTACTGACTTCTGCTGTATGTCAGATACTGGTCTCAATAATGTAAAAAATGGTGACCAAAGCAGATAAAAAAAGCCCAGTCCTCACAGAATTTGCATGCCAGAACACTTGCCAAACACATGATCTAACTGAATACCCTAAACAATTCTATAGAATAACAATAATCTTCATTGACAGATGAGGAAACAGGACCAAAGAGGATCAAAATTTGCCCAAGGTCTCACAACAGAGGTGAAGTTAGGATTCAAAGCAAGGAATTCCAGGGCCTTAATCCTTCCATTGCACCATACTGCCTACCACACTTTATAAAATCACAGGAAACTGAACACAGGCATGTATATCAAAGTTGCATCAAATTAGTGTTTTCATTTTCTTTGGATAAATATCCAGGAGAGAAATGGTAGATCATATGACAGTTCTATTTTTCATTTTTTGAGGAATTTCCATACCATTTTCCATAGTGGCTGCACCAATTTACATCCCCACCAACAGTGCACAAGGGTTCCCTTTTCTCCACATCCTCATCAACACCTGTTATTTGTTCTCTTTTTGATAGCCATTCTGACAAGTATGAGGTGGTATCTAACTGTGGTTTTGATTTGCATTTCCCTGATGATTAGTGATGCTAAGCATCTTTTCATGTGCCTTTTGGCCATCTGTATGTCTTCCTTGGAAAAATGCCTAAACAGGTCCTCTGTCCATGTTCTAAATGGATTGTTTTTTAGATATTGAGTTGTGTGAGTTATTAACATATTTTGGATATTAACCCCTTAGCAGATATATCATTTCAAATATCTTCTTCCATTCCATAGGCTGCCTTTCCACTTTGTTGATGGTTTCCTTTGCTGTGCAAAAATTTTTCAGTTTGATGTGGTCCCATTTGTTTATTTTTGCTTTTGTTTTCCCTGCGTGAGGAGACAGATCCAAAAAAATATTGCTAAGACCAGTGTCAAAGGGCACACTATGTTTTTTTTCTGGAATTTTTATAGTTTCAGGTCTTACATTTAAGTTTTTAATCCATTGTGAGTTTTTCTTTGAATATAGTGTAAAAAAGTGGGCCAGTTTCACTCTTTAGCATGTAGCTGTCCAATTTTCCCAACACCATTTATTGAATAGACTGTCTGTTCCCCATTGTGTATTCCTGGCTCCTCTGCTGTAAATTAATTAACCATATAAATGAGGGTTGGATCCTTTCTTTCTTTCCATTGATCTGTGTTAGTTTTTGTGCCAGTACCATACAATTTTGACTACTATAGCTTTGTAGTATAGTTTGAAATCAGAGAGCATACAACTTCCAACTTTTTCTTTCTTTCTTAATACTGCTTTGGCTATCCATGGTCTTTTGTAGTTCCATTTATGTGAAAAATGCCACTGGTATTTTGATAGGCATTGCACTGAATCTATAGATTGCTTTGGGTAGTATGAACATTTTAACAATATAAATTATTATCCATGAAAATGATATACCCTTCCATTTATCTGTATCATTTTCATTTTCCTTTATCAGTGTCTTATAGTTTTCAGCACACAAGTCTTTTGCCTCCTGGGTTAAATTTATTCCTCAGTATGTATTTTAATCTTTTTGATATAACTGTAAATAAAATTTTCTTAAATTCTCTGAGAGATCAGTATTAGTGTATAAAAATACCACAGATTTATGTATATTAATTTTGTATCCTGCAACTTTACTGAATTCATTTATTAATTCTAATAGTTTTTTGGTGGAATTATTAGGGTTTTCTATATATAATATCATGTCATTAGCAAGGAGTGACAGTTTTACTTCTTTTCCAGTCTGGATGCCTTTAATTTTGTTTATGTGTCCGATTTCTGTGGCTAGGACTTTCAATATTATGTTGAATAAAAGTGGTAAGAGTGGGCATCCTTGACTTGTTCCTGATCTTAGAGGAAATGCTTTCAGCTTTTCACTGTTGAGTATAATGTTAGCTGTGGGATTGTCAAATATGACCTTTATTATGTGAAGTTAAGTTCTCTCTATACGCACTTTGTTGAGAGTTTTTATCATAAATGGATGTTGAATTTTGTCAAATGGTTTTTCTGCATCTACTGAGATGATCATACAATTTTTATCCTTCATTTTGTTATTGTGATGTATCACACTGATTGATTTGTGGATGTTGAACCACCTTGCATCACTGGGATATAGACCCGCTTAATTATGGTGTATGATCTTTTTAATGTATTGTTCAATTCAGTTCGCTAATATTCTGTTGAGGATTTTTGCATCTCTGTTCATCAGTGACAATGGCCTGTAATTTTCTTTTCTTGTAGTGTCTTTATCTGATTTTGGTATCTGGGTAATGCTGGCCTCCTGAAATGAGTTTGGAAGTATTCCTTCGTCTCCAGTTTTTTTGGAATAGTTTGAAAAAAGTAGGTGTTAACTTTTCTTTAAGTGTTTGGTAGAATTCACCGTGAAGCAGTCTGGTTCAGGACTTTTGGTTTTGGGAGTTTTCTTATTACTGACTCAATTTCATTACTCATAATCAGTCTGTTCATATTTTCTATTTCTTCCTGATTTGGTCTTGAAAGATTGTGTGATTCTAGAAATTTATCTATTTCTTCTAGGTCATTCAATTTGTTGATATATATAGTTGTTCATATTAATCTCTTACGATCCTCTATTTCTGTGTGGTTGATTGTAACTCTCCTCTTTCTTTGACTTCTGATTTTATTTATTTGGCCCTCTCTCTTTTTTTTTCTTGATGAATGTAACTAAAGGTTTATCAAGTTCCTTTATCTTTTCAGTGAACCAGTTCTTAGTATCACTGACCTTTTCTATTGTTTTTTTGGTCTCTATTTCACTTATTTCTGCTCTGATCTTTATTACTTCCTTCCTTCTACTAATTTTGGGTTTTGTTCTTCTTTTTCTAGCTCCTTTAGGTATAAAGTTAGATTGTTTGAGATTTTTCTTGTTTCCTGATATAGGCCTGTATTGCTATAAACATTCCTCTTAAAACTGCTTTTACTGAATCCCATAGATTTTGCAATGTTGTATTTCCATTTTCATTTGTCTCCAGGTATTTTTAACTTTCCTCTTTGATTTTTTCATTGACCCATTTGTTGTTTAGTAGCATGTTACTTAACCTCCAGGTGTTTGTGTTTTTTCCAGTTTTCATCTTGTAACTGGCTTCTAGTTGTGTACTACTATGGTCAGAAAAGATGCTTGATGTGATCTGGATCTCCTTAAATTTACTGACACTTGCCTTGTGGCCTAACATGTGATCTATCCTGGTGAATGTTCCTGTGTGAAAAGAATGTGTATTCTGTTCTTCTGGAGTAAAATGTTCTATATAGACTTATCTATTAAGTCCATCTGGTCTAATATGTACTTAAATGTCAATGTTCCCTTACTGATTTTCCATCTGGATGTTCTGTTCATTGACCTAAGTGGGGTGTTAAAGTCCCCTACTATTATTGTATGACTATCAATATCTCCCTTTATGTCTGTTAATATTTACATATTTAGGTGCTCCTATATTGGCTGCATAGGTATTTACAAATGTTATATCGTCTTCTTGGAATGATCCCTTGATCAATATGTAATGTCTTTAATTGCTCCATTACAGTCTTTGTTTTAAAGTCTATTCTGTCTGATATAAGCATTGCTACCCCAGTTTTCTTTTCATTTTATTTGCATGGAGTATCTTTTTCCATCTCCTTACTTTCAGTCTGTGTGTGTCTTTCGATCTGAAGTGAGTCTCTTGTGGGCAGTATATACTTGGATCTTGTTTTTTTTTAACCATTCAGACACCCTTTGTCTTTTGATTGGAGCATTTAGCACATTCACATTTAAATTAATTATTGATAGAAATATACTTATTACCATTTTTTAAATTGTTTTATGGTTGCTTTTGTAAATTATTTTTGGTTTCTTTCTTCTTATCTTGTTCTCTTCCCTTGTGATTTGATGAATTTATTTAGTGTTATGTTTGTATTGCTTTCTTTTCATTTTATGTGTATCTGTTACAGATTTTCAGTTTGTGGTTAGCACAATGTTCACACATAACAACTTATGCATATAACAGTCTATTTTAACAGGCTGAATGGATACAAAAACAAGACCCGTATATATGCCTTCTACAAGAGACCCACTTCAGATCTAGGTACACATACAGACTGAAAGTGAGGGATGGAAAAAGCTATTCCATGCAAATGGAAATCAAAAGAAAGCTAGAGTAGCAATTCTCATATCAGACAAAATAAACTTTAAAATAAAGACTATTACAAGAGACAAAGAAAGACACCACAAAATGATCAAGGAATCAAACCAAGAAGAAGATATAACATTTGTAAATATTTATGCACCCAACATAGGAGCACCTCAATACATAAGGCAAATGTTAACAGCCATTGAAGGGGAAATCGACAGTTAACACACAATAGTAGGGGACTTTTTAACACCCCACTTTTACCAATGGACAGATATCCAAAATTAAAATAAATAAGGAAACACAAGCTTTAAATGACACATTAAACAAGATGGACTTAATTGATATTTATAGGACATTCCAACCAAAAACAACAGAATACACTTTCTTCTCAAGTGCTCATGGAACATTCTCCAGGATAGATCATACCTTGGGTCACAAATCAAGCCTTGGTAAATTTAAGAAAACTGAAATTGTATCAAGTATCTTTTCCAACCTCAATGCTATGAGACTAGATATCAATTACAGGGAAAAAAATCTGTAAAAAAATACAAACACATGGAGGCTAAATAATACACCACTAAATAACCAAGAGATCATTGACAAAATCAAAGAGGAAATCAAAAAATACCTAGAAACAAATGACAATGAAAACATGACAAAACAAAACCTATGGGATGCAGCAAAAGCAGTTCTAAGAGGGAAGTTTATAGCAATACAATCCTACCTCAAGAAACAAGAAACATCTCAAATACACAACCTAACCTTACACCTAACACAATTAGAGAAAGAAAAACAAACAAAAACCAAAGTTAGCAGAAGGAAAGAAATCATAAAGCTCAGATCAGAAATAAATGAAAAAGAAATGAAGGAAACGATAGCAGAGATCAATAAAACTAAAAGCTGGTACTTTAAGATAAACAAAATTGATAAACCATTAGCCAGACTCATCAAGAAAAAAAGGGAGAAGACTCAAATCAAGAGAATTAGAGATGAAAAAGGAGAAGTAACAACTGACACTGCAGAAATACAAAGGATCATGAGAGATTACTACAAGCAACTCTATGCCAATAAAATGGACAACCTGGAAGAAAAGGACAAATTCTTAGAAAAGCACAACCTTCTGAGACTGAACCAGGAAGAAATATAAAGTGTATCAACAGACCAATCACAAGCACTGAAATTGAAACTGATTAAAAATCTTCCAACAAACAAAAGCCCAGGACCAGATGGATTCACAGGTGAATTCTATCAAACATTTAGAGAAGAGCTAACAGCTATCCTTCTCAAATTCTTCCAAAATATAGCAGAGGGAAGAACACTCCCAAACTACTTCTATGAGGCCACCATCACCCTGATACCAAAACCAGACAAAGCTGTCATAAAAACAGAAAACTACAGGTCAATACCACTGATGAACAGAGATGCAAAAATCCTCAGCAAAATACTAGCAACCAGAAACCAACAGCACATTAAAAGGATCATACACCATGATCAAGTGGGATTTATCCCAGTAATGCAAGGATTCTTCAATATATGCAAATCAATCAATGTGATACACCATATTAACAAATTGAAGGAGAAAAACCATATGATCATCTCAATACATGCAGAAAAAGCTTTCGACAAAATTCAACACCCATTTATGACTAAAACCCTCCAGAAAGTAGGCGTAGAGGGAAATTACCTCAACAGAATAAAGGCCATACATGACAAACCCACAGCCAACATGGTTCTTAATGGTGAAAAACTGAAACCATTTCCACTAAGATCAGGAATGAGACAAGGTTGCTCCCTCTCACCACTATTAATCAACACAGATTTGGAACTTTTAGCCACAGCAATCAGAGACGAAAAAGAAATAAAAGAAATCCAAATCAGAAAAGAAAAAGTAAAACTGTCACTGTTTGCAGATGACGTGACACTATACATAGAGAATCCTAAAGATGCTACCAGAAAACTACTAGGGCTAATCAACAGAAATGGCTTGCATTCCTATGCACTAATGACAAAAAATCTGAAAGAGAAATTAAGGAAATACTCCCATTTACCATGGCAACAAAAAGAATAAAATACCCAGGAATAAACCTACCTAAGGAGACAAAAGACCTGTATGCAGAAAAGTATAAGACACTGATGAAAGAAATTAAAAATGATACAAACAGATGAAGAGATATACCATGTTCCTGGATTGGAAGAATCAACATTGTGAAAATGACTATACTACCCAAAGCAATCGACAGATACAACGCAATCCCTATCAAACTACCAATGGTATTTTTCACAGAACTAGAACAAAAAAATTCACAATTTGTATGGAAACACAAAGACCCCGAATAGCCAAAGCAATCTTGAGAAAGAAAAATGGAGCTGGAAGAATCAGGCTCCCTGACTTCAGACTATACTACAAAGCGACAGTAATCAAGACAGTTTGGTACTGGCACAAAAACAGAAATACAAATCAATGGAACAGGATAGAAAACCCAGAGATAAACCCACGCACATATAGTCACCTTATCTTTGATAAAGGAGGCAAGAATATACAATGGAGAAAAGACAGCCTCTTCAATAAGTGGTGCTGGGAAAACTGGACAGCTACGTGTAAAAGAATGCAATTAGAACTCTAACACCATACACAAAAATAAACTCAAAATGGATTAAAGACCTAAATGTAAGGCCAGACACTATAAAACTCTTGGAGGAAAACATAGGCAGAACACTCTATGACATACATTACAGCAAGATCCTTTTTGACCCACCTCCTAGAGAAATGGAAATAAAAACAAAAATAAACAAACAAACGGGACCTAATGAAACTTAAAAGCTTTTGCACAGCAAAGGAAACCATAAACCTTTCTCCCTCAGAATGGGAGAAAATATTTGCAAATGAAGCAACTGACAAAGGATTAATCTCCAAAATTTACAAGCAGCTCATGCAGCTCAATATCAAGAAAACAAACAACCTAATAAAAATGGGTGGAAGACCTAAATAAGAAGGTCTTAAAAAACAAAAAAAAAGTCTTAAAAAAAAAGTCTATTTTAAGTTGATGGTTACTTAAGTTTAGAGCACCCTAAAAGCACGTTTTATTACTTTCCCCAACAAGCACTTTACACTTTTAACATAATTTTTTACATGTTTTTATTTTGTTTATTGCTTGACTAAGTATTTAGATATATTTTACTTCTTTTGTCATTAAACCTTCATAGTAGCTTTTACAGGTGGTTGATACACTACCTTTACTACACGTTTGCCTTTACCAGTGGAATTTTTTTTCATAATATTCTTGTGTCTAGTTATGGCCTTTTATGTTTAAAGAACTCCATTTAACAGTTCTTGTAAGGCTGCTTTAGTAGTGATGAATTTCTTTAGTTTTTGCTTGTCTGGGATAGTTTTTATCTCTCCTTAAATTCTGATTTATAACCTTGCTGAGTAAAGCATTCATGGTTGTAAGTTTTTTCCTTTCAGCACTCTGAATGTATCATGCCAGTCCCTTTTGGCCTGTAAAGTTTCTGCTAAAAAAGTTCAGCTCAGAAGAGGGCTCCCTTGTATGTAACTACTGTTTTCCTCTTGCTGCTTTTACATTTCTCTCTTTAACTTTTGACATTTTAATTATAATGTGTCTTAGTGTGGACTTCTTTGGGTTCATCTTGTTTCAGTCTGTGCTTCCTGGACTTGGATGTGTTTCCTTTACCATGTTAAAATTTTTTTCAGCCATTATTTCTTCAAATAGGTCTACTAAAACTTTCTCTCATTCTCCTACTGGGACCCCTTAAAATGTAAATATTGGTATGCTTCGTGTTATCCCAGAGGTTCCTTAAACTATCCTCATTTTTTAAAATTCTTTTTATGTTCTGATTGGGTGATTTCCACTACCCTGTCTTCCAGGTGCTGATCCATTCTTCTGTATCCTCTAATGTGCTGTTGATTCCCTCTAACATCTTTATTGGAGTAAAATTGCTTTACAATGGTGTGTTAGTTTCTGCTTTATAACAAAGTGAATCAGCTATACATATACATATATCCCCATATCTCCTTCCTCTTGCATCTCCCTCCCACCCTCCCTATCCCCCACCTCTAGGTGGTCACAAAGCACCGAGCTGATCTTGATCTCCCTGTGCTATGCGGCTGCTTCCCACTAGCTATCTATTTTGCATTTGGTAGTATATATAAGTCCATGCCACTCTCTCACTTTGTCCTATCTTACCCTTCCCCCTTCCCATGTCCTCACGTCCATTCTCTAGTAGGTCTGCATCTTTATTCCCATCTTGCCCCTAGGTTCTTCATGACCATTTTTTTTTTTTTTTTAGATTCCATATATATGTTAGCATATGGTTGTTTTTTCTCTTTCTGACTCACTTCACTCTGTAGGACAGACTCTAGGTCCATCCACCTCACTACAAATAACTCAATTTCGTTTCTTTTTATGGCTGAGTAATATTCCATTGTATATATGTGCCACATCTTTTTTATCCATTCATCTGTCAATGGACACTTAGGTTGCTTTCATCTCCGGGCTATTATAAATAGAGCTGCAATGAACATTGTGGTACATGACTCTTTTTGAATTATGGTTTTCTCAGGGTATATGTTCAGTAGTGGGATTGCTGGGTTGTATGGTAGTTCTATTTTTAGTTTTTTCAGGAACCTCCATACTGTTCTCCATAGTGGCTGTATCAATTTACATTCCCACCAACAGTGCAAGAGGGTTCCCTTTTCTCCACACCCTCTCCAGCATTCATTGTAGATTTTTCGATGATGGCCATTCTGACTGGTATGAGGTGATACCTCATGGTAGTTTTGATTTGCATCTCTCTAATGATTAGTGATGTTGAGCATTCCTCTCTAGGGTATTTTAAATTTCAGTTATTGCATTCTTCAGTTCTGCCTGGTTCTTTTTTATATTTTCCATTTTTTTGTTCAAGTTATCACTGTATTCATCCATTCTTCTCCTTAGTTCAGTAAGCATCTTTATGACTATTATGTTCAACACTTTACTTGGTAAATTGTTCATCTCCATTTCATTCTATTCTTTTTCTGAAGTTGTGTCTTGTCCTTTTGTTTGGAAGCTTTTTCATTGTCTCCTAATTTTTCCTAACTCTCTGTGTTTGTTTCTATGTATAAGTTATATCAGCTAATCTCCCAGTCTTGAAAGAGTGGCTTTATTTAGAAGGTGTCCTGTGATGCCCAGTGATGCCGTCCTCCTTGGTCACCAGAGCAAGGTGCCCCAGGATTATCTCCCATGTGAGCTCTGTGTGCCCTCCTTTGGTGGTTGGGCCGTGCTTGCTGCAGGCCCACTGATGGGTGGGACTGGCCCCAGCATGACCAGCTGTGAGGCCCAGCTGTGACTGTTGCAGGTATACTGGTATGCAGAACTGTCCCCCCCCAGAGTGGGAGCTGCTTTGGAGGGGCACTGGGCCAGCCAAGGCCACCTGCTGGGTGGGGTGGGTTAGGAGCTACTTTGGAAAATCTAGCCAGGGTGGTTGGCTGGGCAGGACTGGCCTTCGGGGAATACTGGGGCAGGCACATGGTGTTGACTAGGCTGATTGAGAGTGATAGGTAGGTGGAAGGAGAGTTAAAAAATAAATTGCACCCGCCAGCCCTTCCATTCCCAAAGAAAGCTCCACCAGATCCCTGCCCCTCCAGCACACACCCTAACACTAGTCAATGAATCTTCCTGTCTTATGACTTAGCTGCTTTTCAAGCTGCTTCCTCTGCACTGGGACTCAAGAGTCAGCGAGTTTGTGTGTGAGCCCTTCTAGAGCAGAGTCTCCACATCCCATGGCCCTCTGGCTCTCCCATACATAGCCCTGCTGGTTTTCAAAGCCACACTTTATGGGGCTCTTCTACTCAGTGCAGGTCCCTCAGGCTGGGAAGCCCAACGTGGGGCGCGGACCTCTCACTCCTCAGGGTGGACCTCTGTGGTTGTGATAGCCCTCCCACTCGTGGGTCACCGCACTGGGGGTGTGGGTTCTGACTAGACTGCACCTCTGCCCCTCCTACCTGTCTCACTGTGGTCTATTCTTTATATCCTTGGTTGTAGAAAATGTGTTCTCCTAGTCTGTAGGCCATTCTCCGAGACAGTTATTCTATACGTAGTTGTAGCTTTTGTGTGTCTATGGGAGGAGGTGAGCTCAGGATCTTCCTACTGCACCATCTGGATCTAGACTCTCTATAATCTCCCTATTTTAAAACCTGAAAATTAGCAAACTTAATTCCATCTGCTTCCCCTTTGCCATGTAATACAACGTATTTCAGGTTCTGTGAATTAGGCTGCGGATCTCTGGAAGGCCATTATTCTGCCCACTACATCCCTCTTTGTCTTTAGTACCAGATACCTTAAATAAGTGTGGATTCTTTTTATATCTATCATATAGTGACTAATATCTTGTTTCTCTTATGAACTGTCATTGTTAAGAAGTTCATACTCAAATATAAAACCCAGATGTACTAATTAGTTCATTTCAAATGTCTGGTAATTTTACTGCTCTGGTTCCTTTTAGGCTGTATTGATTCTATAAATAATTAAACTTTATATTGTTTTTCATTTACAGGAAACACCTTTTGTTATATCTGCTCAAATTCTAATGACTCTATAACCCCCATCACCCACAGACCCACGGCCACCACTTTTACACTACAAGCACAGTTGACTGAAACTGGACTAGGTGTCTACAATATGGAATAATCACAGTCTCTTCCTTGGGAATTTAGGGAGCATATCTGTCTTTCTCTGTGGTTCATAATGCACCATTTGTGCTTAGAAGTTGTACATGGCATTTTTCCACTCACCACATGGATTGCTTAACAGAGAAAGCTGGTCATCAGGAAAAATAAATAAATAAAAATAAACTATGGCTGATGAGCAGAAAGAAGTAGACAGTAAGAAAATAATGCATGGGGCCTCAGTAGCCTTAAACATCTGATTCCAGTTCTCCCCAACACCTTGTTATATTCTTTGCCTTGGTGTCCATGACGCACTCTTTCATTAATAAATTTTTATTTCTTAAACTATTTCAGGTTGTTTTCTGTTATTTACAACTAAAATTACCATCTCCTATCACTATGAAAGTATAGAAAACTCGTTTGCCCACGTAGAATACAAAGCAATAGTGCTATCTCCAGAAGCTTACTCTCTCTGCAAGCCACACGATGCCAGGACGCAGGGTGTGTATAATATGTCCTCACGTGATGCCAGGTCACATTATTAACAGCAAAAGCAACAAAAACGTACGCATTTACTTCACAGATACAGTTGAAAAGCGGCCTCTCTGTACATCTTTCTCTCCTACCCTCTGGGCTGCAAGTCTCCACTCTCAACTAAATCTGTAGAATGGAGTTGAAAGGGAGCCTGTGACACATCACCTGTCTTTAACTTCTGGAATCTTCGTTGTGGCCAGTGCTGTCACAGAAGCACTATCTTCCAGCACCAGCATTTCTTTATGCACGTTTTTGTACTACATAAGCACGTGTCTATCTCCATTGAAAACCCGAACTCATTTAAAGTCAAGTACCAGCTTTTACTCAAATTTGAAAACCTCCCATGACAACTTTGTACTTTTAAAGCAACAAACAGAAAATTTACTTTGGAGGAAAACCTTACAGGAAAGGAGTGGTACCATAATTTCTTAAACTGTTAAGAAATGTAAAATGAAGGACAAAAAGGAGAGAAATAAAGGCCTCAATAAACATCAAGGTTGCATGATACCAACTTTACCTGAAACCTTTCAAAGCCTCCTTGTGGGCGTTTCCAAGACAAATATATTGTGTGTTCTTCCTGCCCCAAAATCAGCAAATCTGATGGTGGGTCTGGATCTAGGGCAAGGAAATAAGACACGGAAATGAAAGCTTTGAAAAAAAAAAATTTCTATCATCATGTTATCTGTACTGGACTGATAAACTTGAGTGTCACACTATGGAAGACAGACATGATACGCAGGCTTTTCTAGTCAGTTTAGCACTATGTGATCTTGCGCAGGCTATTACCTTGAGTCTCAAGTCTCCTCATCTCCACAAAGCAACAGGAAAACAAATTTTCTAGAAAACCTTTTTCCACAATAAAATTATATAAAGTATGGATTTTCATTATTTATTTTTGTCATAGCAGAATTCAGTATGAAGTTATTACAAGTGAGATTTTTAACTTAGAATTTTATGCACTGCATAAGTTAAGAGATATATCTAGCCCCCTTCCTTAAGTTTCCAAACTCCTTTTCCCTTTAAACATTTTATCTGAGAAGGTTCTAGAAACTTATTTTTTCAATTCAGTAGCATGTCTCTATTTCTAATTTATAGAAATTTCAAATGAAATGTAGCATTTCTTTCCTTAACTGGAAGAAATGCCACATTAAAATTTTATTGGAATAATCTCACATCTAATATTCAAATTCTGTGTGAGATTTTTTTTGTACTTACTTACTTATTGATTTAAGTCTATTAGAATTCAATCCAGTGGTAGATTTAAACCTGTGGCACTGATTCACAATGCTTTTTATTCTATTTTTCTTTGATGTATATTCCCTTTCAACTGGAATTAACTTACTATTTCCCCAGAGTCCCATAATATTTTAGTTTTTTACATTTATTAATATTCCATCTACTTCCAAATGGATTTGAGGTAGCTTGCAAAGAAAGAGAGGTACAAAAAAGACCAAAAATTATTAATATATAATAGAAGACAAAAGTCAAATTGTAAAGTGGGAAAAGGGGGGGAAGTTGCCAGGTTTGTTTGGGAAAACACAGCCAAAGCAACAACCTCTTAAAATACAGAATGTATGGACTTCTCTGGTGGCGCAGTGGTTAAGAATCTGCCTGCCAATGCAGGGGACACGGGTTCGAGCCCTGGCCCGGGAAGATCTCACGTGCCACAGAGCAACTAAGCCCGCATGCCACAACTACTGAAGCCTGCACACCTAGAGCCCGTGCTCCACAACAAGAGAAGCCACCACAATGAGAAGCCCACGCGCTGCAACGAAGAGTAGCCCCCATTCACCACAACTAGAGAAAGCCCGTGCACAGCAACAAAGACCCAATGCAACCAAAAATAAATAAAAATAAAATAAATTTTTTAAAAAAAATACAGAATGCACTGTTAAATCTAGGGTAGAAATGAGGAGCTTGAGGTCCAAATAGAATAATGATTTGCACAAAGCCATAGAGCTAAGAATGGGTAGTGTCAGTCCTACCTATAGCATAGTGGCCTTTCCACTAAAGCAGAGTGGTTACAAGGACAGAATTTGATGTCAGGGAAACATGGGTTGAAATCTGTCATCCTGTATAAGCTACTGAAATTCTCTAAGCCTCAGTTTCCTCATTCGTATAAAAACATGCATCTCATCATTATTAGTAGAATGAATATCATGATTGAGAATTCAGTGACATAAAGCACAGAAAATGCTAGCAAAGTGCCTGACAAAGAACAAGCACTCAATGTGATGATGACGACAACGGTGATGATGCCAGTGGTGACGATGATGCTGACAATGATAATAACACAACCAAATCTAAGCAGCAGTCTAAGACGCTTTCACTGATATAAAACAGGAACTACCATTTTTTCAAAAAAGGTTTTTCTCATCTATTGCTGATGGTTCTTAGGATGGTCTTTGTGAGAGGCAGCAGAGTGTCGTATCAGTTTGAGAGTTAGATACCTGGGTTAAATCTCACCGTCAGTAATGAGTTATGAACGCCTATGAGCCTTAACTTACATTTTAGATAACTCCAGGAGATTCAACACAGTAACTTAAGCACATAGTACCATTGCTGCTATATAATAAGTGCTCAAATTTTTTAGTTTATTTTCCAGGAATTGATGTGACTGTTGCTGCATTTTCCAGTGCTTTCCCATCCTCCACACTGCAAATCCTCAGAGGAAGCCTCCTCTCACACTGATAGGGCATGGGTACTTGAGCACACATTCGACTGTGACCCACAAGTGACAGGGCTCTTTGGAACATCTGTATATGTTCAGGGCAGGCATACGTGTAAGTGATGCTAATAAGGTCAGAAGAGGCAAACTGAACCCAAGAAATGCAACTGAAAAGACAGTGCTGGACTTCCATGGTGGTGCAGTGGTTAAGAATCCACCCGCCAATGCAGGGAACACGGATTCGAGCCTTGGTCCGGGAAGATCCCACATGCCGCGGAGCAGCTAAGCCCGTGCCCCACGACTACTGAGCCTGCACTCTAGAGCCCTCAGGCCACAACTACTGAAGCCCCTGTGCTCCACAACAAGAGAAGCCACCGCAATGAGAAGCCTGCGCACCGCAACAAAGAGTAGCCCCCGCTCTCAGTAACTAGAGAAAACCCACATGTTAACAGATATAGTCAAAATATTAGAAAAATATTGAGTATTTCAAGATGACAATACCTTAGGGTTTCAGAGTACTTTGCTCTTTTCACAAAGAGCTTTGCATTTGATTTTAGTAACAAGATTTTATACCTAGGCAGGAATAATTATTCTCATCGTTTAAGTAAGAACCTCATAGTTTTGCCCAAGGTCACATAGTCTTGCCCAAGGTCACAATAAATGATAGAGAAAGGAATATAATGCAGGCATTCTCCATGTAAATGAAGTACTCCTTCTCTTCAAGCCATAATGTCATAAACCACTTCTATATTGATTGTTAACTAGATATTGGCTTTAAACACAACTATTTTCCCTTAACCCATGAAAAGTTAATTAAATATAAAATGAACTTACAAGTGCTAACCATGAGGACAGTAGGATGGCTTCTCTTTAGTCCCTTGGTAGCTATAATGCTAATTAAAAAGTCAGTCCCTGGAGAAAGGCTGTTAAATGAGAATGTCCTACACATTAAAGAAAAATCAAACATTAAGATATTTAGCTCAGAAACATTTGGAAAACTGCATCTTCTCACACTATTTGCAGAAAGAATTTTATATATAAGTTTTGGTTTTTTATTGTCTATTATGGAAACAATTTGCTACGCTTACACACAAACAGTTACTGAGAAAGCATAGCTTCTTACGTGGAGAAATTTAAGTCAAAAAGTGTGTATGTCATACATGCAAGCATGATGAAATCATCAATTAATTCATTACTATCTATTAGCATAAATAATTTGGTACTGTATATCAGATTTAGTTATTCCTATCACACTATAGTCCAAAAAGTTCTCTTGAAAAGTTTTCTAATTTCTATTTATACTAAACCACTAACATAGCTTTCTAACAACACATATAAAATGTTCATCTTGTGTTCCATGTAACTTGATATAATTTCTTTTCAATATTTTCATACCTTTTTGTGGAAGGCAGGATTTCTTCTTTCATTAAGCTTTCACTGGATATTGAAATAATGTATCCATCCAGAAGACTTCTAGCTGAAGGCCAGCTAACGGTTACTGCATTTGAATTCCTACTGTGATTCAGAAATTCAACCGCACTTGGGGCTATATCATTTAAAACATACACATAAAATAACATTTTTTATCGTACAAAGCACCTATTTTATAACCACCCTGAAATACTCTCAGGATTTGTTTGACTCTTTGCAAACTCTGAGGGTAACCAAGACATTCCTTTTATTCCTCCTGGTAGATATGAGAAGTTAAAAGAGTGGGGCGGAAAAAACAAACAAACAAGAATCATTGTAAACTTTGAAACAGAGCCGATATGTACCCCAGCAGTGTTGTACCCAATATTTCCCCTGCTTCTATAATGTAGGAAGAGGCGATATCTTGGTCTTGTGTAATCACCAACCTCAGAAATAGTTAATGATTTTTAGGACTCATTCTAATTAAATACCAAACAGTGACAAGGTTAATCAGCAGGGAAAGTTAACTGCAATCTAAATATGAAACGCTTCCTTTATTTTCTGAAAAAAAATGTTAAAATAGTGTATAATATATATTTTGTTGCCCCTTTAAAATTCTCCCATGTATAAGAAACGAACAAAATTGCCACGATATTCTCTCTCAATTCCATTCTATGTTATTACAGTAAAAGAATACCAGACATGACCAGTTTCTAAATACATCAATCAATGTTCCCATACCATCCATGTCAAGAATATCTAAAATAGTTATATTAGTAGAACAGTTGACAATTTTACTTCACCTACATTTGAAAACGTACACATTTTGCATACACCCTTCCCAATCATCCTTTATTTCATATGACTACCATGGAATAAATCACCATCTGCCACTGGGAGTAAGTTGCTAATGCTGGGGAAATGGCACTTCACTGTCTGTTTAACTGAACAATGGAAAAATTAAATCACAAATGGAGACTCTGGCCAGAACCCAGACAGTTAGCAACTCTATTGTCTGGAAACAGACACACAAAAGAGACTGTGCTAATTCATACAAGGGGAAATAGAAAAAGAGATGAGGAAATACTGCCTGCCCATTAAGAAAATTTGAGAAGAATGAACTATTTATTAAATCTTCCCTATAAGAACCAAATGAATATTTGAACATTGAAACTTATATGTCAATGGTACCTCAATCAATAAATAAATGAATTTTTTAAAAAGAAAGAAAATAACACATAAAACCAAAGCATTTTTATGGAATCCTTCTGATTATCTTAATAAAATATTTTAGAAAACTGGAAATTAAAAAAAAATATTTGAACACTGAATAATAACTAAAGTGCTTACATAGGCTGTACCTGTCTGTATTTCTTTTATGTAGGGAGAACTGTCTTTAAAACCTTCTTTTTCAGTGCAAATTGAAAAGGTGTACACTGTGGCAGGATCCAGGTTAGAGAATGTTGCTGCTTCTTGAAATACTTTCTGGACCTATTGATCCAAAAGAATAACTTACCAAGTGTTCATTTAAGAAATGCTCCACCATCAAACACAAGCAAAAAAAATGTTGGGGGTTATTTAGTTTCACTACTACCTAATATAAGAATGCAGCAATACTGGCTTCAGAATAAAAGTTATTCCTCTGAGAACCCCTTTTAACGTACCATGAAAGCAGCAGCACAGTTTATGCATGTGATTTCATAATGCTGAAAATTCCCATCAGCTCGATTCCAGAGAATTTCAATGGAAGAGTTTGTAACTTTGCCCTCATGGATATTTGATGGTGCTTCCAGACCTACCCAAAATACACGAAACACTTAAAATTCCTCCTGCATGTTTTCTAACCGGGTTTTTTTTATTATTATTATTTACCCCTTTAAAGGGAATAAAAAGCACAGTGTAAAAAAGGACAATAGTTTAATAATTAATTATCTATCCTAATTAAAAATAGCTGTTTACACATGACAGCTTATAAAATATGATAATCTATTGCAATACTCAGAATCACTGTAAATACCATTACATGCAGCTAACTTTGATGTTGCAGTAAAAACTACATAACAGCAAATTCACAGGAGTAAATGTACAATATTCAAAGGAGGAAAAAAGAATTAAAGCTTTCTGAAACTATTAGCATAAGCTGAAAAGACAACAGAGAGAGAAATATGAAGTATACACAAAGAAGAATCCCTTTGTATCAAATACTGGATGAAGTTAAAAACAAATTTTATCTGATGAGTTTTAGTGTTTAGTTTTCCCAGTTTAAAGATCTCATCTAGCATAAAGGAAAACAATTATTTTAGAAAACCTGAAAAATGTCAGCTTTAGACAATTATCTCATATATTGGTATTTCTGCTGATTGATATAATGACATTGATATAGATGATCACGTATAAATTATTTTCAAAGAAAAGAACTGTCAAATAGAATGCTGCCCACAATGATTCATAATATAAGAGAGACAGAGAATACAGATACAAAAAGTTACAAAAATTACAAGCAGAAGTAAAATAAACATATACTGAGCTGATTATGAACATGTTAAAATGCTATTGGAATAACGTGATTTGTGACATCAATTCGAGATTATTTTGTGGAAAAAATTGAGTTTAAAGAGTAAGGGAAGGATTACAATTTGGGGGAAGAAGACTCGCAGTGGTATAATTACATATGTGAAGATTTATAGTCAGGAAGAGCAAATCATTAAGAATCTGGACATTTATTTATATTTATATTCAGAAATATGTTTTTAGGACACCACATTATTTTTATATGGCATTTATTATTCTTTGCCATTTATTTCTACATCAAGTAGATGGATATCTTAGAAAATTTCAAGTATCCCAAAATTTCGAAATTAATATCCGTAGAATTTTTGAGTGACTTAAAGATAAATCAAAATCAACATGAATCTGAAAACGTAAGTATTGGTATGAACAAATATTAAACATATTAATTCAAAATATTCAAAGAGGTAAAGAAAATACAAGCTAGTTCTTTCTAGACAAATGGCAGCATGGGATGAGCAAACACACACTTAGATTATATGCTTTGAGAGACACTATCAGGGCCCCTACACTCAAAAAATATGATCTAGATTTCATAACCTGCCTAAATATTACTCACATTCCTCACTTGGATTAAGTCATTGAAAATTCTGATTAATATGCAAGTATTTTTTTTCTGTTAATACGTAAGAAAAAAATTCATGGCTTACTAATTTTAAACAAGGTTAGCTCTATCTGCATACTTGGGCAATTAAAGATCAGGCTCAGTAATGAGGTTTTTGCAAATGTTTTAAAGGATCTTTGAAAACAACTGTGTTAAAGTGAATGTAGACTACTAATTTGAAATGACACACAAAATCAAAATCAAGAAGCAACTTTGGTGCTCTCTTCGGCAGCACATATACTAATATTGGAACAACACTGAGAAGATTACCATGGCCCCTGCACAAGGATAACACGCAAATTCATGAAGCATTCCATATTTTTAAGAAAATGGTACTAGGAACATACATGTCGATAATTACCTTAAATGTAAATGGATTAAATGCTCCAACCAAAAGACACAGACTGGCTGAATGGATACAAAAACAAGACCCACATATATGCTGTCTATAAGGGACCCACTTCAGACCTAGGGACACACACAGACTGAAAGTGAGGGGATGGAAAAAGATATTCCATGCAAATGGAAATCAAAAGAAAGCTAGAGTAGCCATTCTCATATCAGACAAATAGACTTTAAAACAAAGACTACTACAAGAGACAAAGAAGGACACTATACAATGATCAAGGGATCAATCCAAGAAGATGTAACAATTGTAAATATTTCTGCACCCAACATAGGAGCACTTCAATACATAAGACAAATACTAACAGCCATAAAAGAGGAAATCGACAGTAACACAATCATAGTAGGGGATGTTAACACCCCACTTTCACCAATGGACAGATCATCTAAAATGAAAATAAATAAGGAAACACAAGCTTTAAATGAGACATAAAACAAGATGGACTTAATTGATATTTATAGAACATTCCATCCAAAAACAACAGAATACACTTTCTTCTCAAGTGCTTATGGAACATTATCCAGGATAGATCATACATCGGATAACAAATCAAGCCTTAGTAAATTTAAAAAAACTGAAATCATATCAAGTATCTTTTCCCACCACAATGCTATGAGACTAGATACCAAGAAAAAAATCTGTAAAAAATATAAACACATGGAGGCTAAACAATACACTACTTAATAACCAAGAGATCACTGAAGAAATCAAAGAGGAAATCAAAAAAAACCTAGAGGGCTTCCCTGGTGGTGTAGTGGTTGAGAATCTGCCTGCCAATGCAGGGGACACGGGTTCGAGCCCTGGTCTGGGAAGATCCCACATGCCGTGGAGCAACTATGCCTGTGAACCACAACTACTGAGCCTGTGCGTCTGGAGCCTGTGCTCCGCAACAAGAGAGACCACAACAGTGAGAGGCCCGCGCACCGCGATGAAGTGTAGCCCCCGCTCGCCGCAACTAGAGAAAGCCCACACCCAAAAACGAAGACCCAACACAGCCAAAAATAAATAAATAAAATTAAAAAAAAAAAAGGTACCTAGAAAGAAATGACAATGAAAACACGATGATGCAAAACCTATGAGATGCAGCCAAAGCAGTTCGAAGAGGGAAGTTTATAGCAATACAATCCTACATTGGGAAACAAGAAACATCTCAAATAAAAAACCTAACCTTAAACCTAAAGCAATCAGAGAAAGAAGAACAAAAAAACCCCAAAGTTAGCAGAAGGAAAGAAATCATAAAGATCAGATCAGAAATAAATGAAAAAGAAATGAAGGGGTTTCCCTGGTGGCGCAGTGGTTAAGAGTCTGCCTGCTGATGCAGGGGACACGGGTTCGTGCCCCAGTCCAGGAAGATCCCACATGCCGCGGAGCAGCTGGGCCCATGAGCCATGGCCGCTGATCCTGCGTGTCTGGAGCCTGTGCTCTGCAACGGGAGTGGCCACAACAGTGAGAGGCACGTGTACCGCAAAAAAAAAAAAAAAAAAAAAAAGAAATGAAGGAAATAACAGCAAAGATCAATAAAACTAAAAGCTGGTTATTTGAGAAGATAAACAAAATTGATAAACCATTAGCCAAACTTATAAAGAAAAAAAGAGAGAACACTAAGATCAATAGAATTAGAAATGAAAAAGGAGAAGTAACAACTGACACTGCAGAAATACAAAGGATCATGAGAGATTACTACAAGCAACTCTATGCCAATAAAATGGACAACCTGGAAGAAATGGACAAATTCTTCGAAAAGCATAACCTCTTGAGACTGAACCAGGAAGAAATGGAAAACATAAAGAGACCAATCACAAGCACTGAAATTGAAACTGATTAAAAATCTTCCAACAAACAAAAGCCCAGGACCAGATGGATTCACAGGTGAATTCTATTAAACATTTAGAGAAGAGCTAACAGCTATCCTTCTCAAATTCTTCCAAAATATAGCAGAGGGAGGAACACTCCCAAACTCATTCTATGAGGCCACCATCACCCTGATACCAAAACCAGACAAAGGTGTCATGAAAAAAGAAAACTACAGGCCAATATCTCTGATGAACATAGATGCAAAAATCCTCAACAAAATACTAGCAAACAGAATCCAACAGCACATTAAAAGGATCATACACCATGATCAAGTGGGGTTTATCCCAGTAATGCAAGGATTCTTCAATATATGCAAATCAATCAATGTGATACACCAAATTAACAAACTGAAGAATAAAAACCATATGATCATCTCAATAGATGCAGAAAAAGCTTTTGAAAAAATTCAACACCCATTTATGACAAAAACCCTCCAAAAAGTAGGCATAGAGGGAACTTACCTCAACATAATAAAGGGCATATATGACAAACCCACATCCAACATCGTCCTCAATGGTGAAAAACTGAAACCATATCCACTAAGATCAGGAACAAGACAAGGTTGCCCACTCTCACCATTATTAGGCAACACAGTTTTGGAAGTTTTAGCCACAGCAATCAGAGACGAAAAAGATATAAAAGAAATCCAAATTAGAAAAGAAGAAGTAAAACTGTCACTGTTTGCAGGTGACATGATGCTATACATAGAGAATCCTAAAGATGCTACCAGAAAACTACTAGAGCTAATCAATGAATTTGGTAAAGTAGCAGGATACAAAATTAATGCACAGAAATCTCTTGCATTCCTAAACAATAATCATGAAAAATCAGAAAGAGAAATTAAAGAAACACTCCCTTTTACCATGGCAAAAAAAAAAGAATAAAGTACCTAGGAATAAACCTACCTAAGGAGACAAAAGACCTGCAGAAAACTATAACACACTGATGAAAGAAATTAAAGATGATACAAACAGATGGAGAGATATACCATGTTCTTGGATTGGAAGAATAAACATTGTGAAAATGACTATATTACTCAAAGCAATCTACAGATTCAATACAATCCCTATCAAACTACCACTGGCATTTTTCACAGAACTAGAACAAACATTTCACAATTTGTATAGAAACACAAAAGACCCCGAATAGTCAAAGCAATCTTGAGAAAGAAAAACGGAGCTGGAGGAATCAGGCTCCCTGACTTCGGACTATACTGCAAAGCTACAGTAATCAAGACAGTATGGTACTGGCACAAAAACAGAAATACAGATCAATGGAACAAGACAGAAAGCCCAGAAATAAACTCACACACATATGCTCACCTTTTTTTTGGTAAAGGAGGCAAGAATATACAATGGAGAAAAGACAGCCTCTTCAATAAGTGGTGCTGGGAAAACTGGACCGCTACATGTAAAAGAATGCAATTAAAACTCTCTCTAACACTACACACAAAAATAAACTCAAAATGGATTAAGGACCTCAATGTAAGGCCAGACACTATCAAACTCTTAGAGGAAAACATAGGTAGAACACTCTATGACATACATTACAGCAAGATCCTTTTTGACCCACCTCCTAGAGAAATGGAAATAAAAACAAAAATAAACAAATGGGACCTAATGAAACTTCAAAGCTTTTGCACAGCAAAGGAAACCATAAACAAGACGAAAAGACAACCCTCAGAATGGGAGAAAATATTTACAAATGAAGCAACTGACAAAGGATTAATCTCCAAAATTTACAAGCAGCTCACGCAGCTCAATATCAAAAAAAACAAACAACCCAATCCAAAAATGGGCAGAAGACTAAATAGACATTTCTCCAAAGAAGATATACAGATTGCCAACGAACACATGAAAGAATGCTCAACATCATTAATCATTAGAGAAATGCAAATCAAAACTACAATGAGATATCATCTCACACCCGTCAGAATGGCCATCATCATAAAGTCTACAAATAATAGATGCTGAAGATGATGTAGAGAAAAGGGAACCCTCCTGCACTGTTGGTGGGAATGTAAATTGGTACAGCCACTATGGAGAACAGTACGGAGGTTCCTTAAAAAACTAAAAATACAACTACCATACGACCCAGCAATCCCATTACTGGGCATATACCCTGAGAAAACCATAATTCAAAAACAGTCATGTACCACAATATTCATTGCAGCTCTATTTACAATAGCCAGGACATGGAAGCAACCTAAGTGTCCATCGACAGATGAGTGGATAAAGAAGATGTGGCACATATTTACAATGGAATATTAGCCATAAAAAGAAACGAAACTGAGTTATTTGTAGTGAGGTGGATGGACCTAGAGTCTGTCCTACAGAATGATGTGAGTCAGAAAGAGAAGAACAAATACCATATGCTAACACATATATATGGAATCTAAAAATATACATACATATATTGTCATGAAGAACCTAGGGGCAGGACAGGAATAAAGATGCAGACCTACTAGAGAACGGACCTGAGGACATGGGAAGGGGGAAGGGTAAGCTAGGACAAAGTGAGAGAGTGGCCTGGACATATATACACTAGCAAATGTAAAACCGATAGCTAGTGGGAAGCAGCAGCGTAGCACAGCGAGATCAGCTCAGTGCTTTGTGACCACCTAGAGGGGTGGGATAGGGAGGGTGGTGGGGAGGGAGATGCAAGAGGGAAGAGATATGGGGATATATGTATATGTACAGCTGATTCACTTTGTTATAAAGCAGAAACTAACACACCATTGTAAAGCAATCATACTCCAATAAAGATGTTAAAAAATAAATTAAAATTTTGAAAAAAAGAAGCATCTTAGACAAGTCCTAAAATACTTACATGTTTTTACTGCTGGCGCATAATACATATTACTTAATTTAGTCCCACTGATCGTAGAAACAAAGAAATTATATTCTGTGCCTGGGGTTAAATTGTCAACAGTTATTTTATTGTCCTGTTTCAAAAACCTGGTTACATTTGGCCCTCTGTCACTTGCAATATGTATGCCATCAAACACTCCAATATCAGGCATCTGAACATATAAGATTACAGAGGTACTATGACTTTCATAAGGGATAACAATTTGAACTGGTTTCGGCTCTGAAAGATAAAGAGAGATATTTATAATTAGTATTTTCTTAAAACTTTCATATTTCTCTATATTATGTCTAGCATGTTGTAGAATTTGTGAAAAAATTAAATGCCTATATATGAAACTTGTGTTTACTAGGTCACCACTGGACAGAGGAATAAGGTGTACATTCTGAAAGACTGTATGTACCTATATATTGAAAGGACCTAATTAACTTTCATTTTTTGATTCTCATTAACAGTCTGAAAAAAACATAAAAATCTGAGATTTTCCCATTTTTTTCCTTTTTATCTATTTATTAATACTTTTTAAAACCTATATAGTAGGAGGAGTGCTCAAATAAAGTAAATAAGGCCAGATTCCTGCTTTCAAAGAGTTTCCAATCTCAGAAAAGACATGCACAGATTGCTAACTATAGAGTCCCAAATGGTTAGAGTGACATGAACAAAAGGCTGTTGAGAATAGAGGAGGAAATCAACATTCTAGCAGAGATAATTGGGGAAGGCTTTCCAGAGTCGATGATGATGTTTTATCTGAGTCTTATAGGATAGTACAAGTCTACCGGAAAGAGTGTGGGTGGTGGGGAGAGGTAGTCAGGAGGGAATCCCAGACCAAGAGAAAAGCATTAGCAAGGCCTGGAAACCAAAATGGGCATCATCGTGTATTCAGGGAATGCCAAGTTCTTCTCACTCTTTACTAGCAGGGCAAGTTACTAGTCACTAGTCCTTGGCAACTAGTTTCCATCTTCTAGTCTTTGGTAAGTTACTTAGTCACTCTGTGCCTTGGCTTTTTCATCCCTATAATGGGAAGGGCATCTATTTTGCAGGGTTCCTGTGACAATTAAGTGAGAGACTGCATTTATGCATAAAGTGCTCAGAGCAGTTCCAGGCACAGGGCAGGCACTCAGGGTGGTTCAAGCACAGGGCGTGTGTGAGGAACAGGGACCGGGCATGAACGGGCCACCTCTGAGGCTGGCCGCTGTCTGTGAGAGGCTTTGCGTGCCATGCTCTCGAGATCAGGCTTTATCCTGTCTGCACAGCGACTGTGAGCAGACGTTTCATTTCATTTTTAGGAACATGGTTCTGGCCAACAGTTTGGTGGAAGGATTCATTTACATTTCATACTCTCCCTGACCTCTATTAAAGAGCTTTATTGTACCACAACCCTCTATTCTGCTATTTAGAGCAGATTTGAAATTTTAGGTGACTTCTATTCACATTATTTTTCCTCAGGTCAATTTTAATTTCAATTCTATTTTTAGATTATTGGGACACCATCTAGTATATCCTTAAGTCTGTCTTCTTCCAAATAGATATCTTCTATCTTCTTCTAAAATATACATTCTGAAAAAGTTTTTTTCCTTCCAGAAAATAACACGGCCTTTCCTTTTTTTTTTTTTTTTTTTGGTGACATCTGGTTTGATGCAATGGAACTTGTTCTAAGTCACTGTTAGAACAGCGACAATGTGATCTGACTGTGATTTTGTCACTTTACCCAGAGCCAGTACTGTCTAAAAAGATTTAAACACACATCTATAATTAGAAATATAGAACACAAAATCTGTGCAATCTCTCCCCCAATTCATTCAGCTGTAATATATAACTTTCGTTTTATGTTCTTGGTGGTTATGAGGAAACGTTCAATATACTAACCATAGCACATTCTATATGGTATATTACTGGGTTTCAAGGCACTTTCACCATGTTTTTCTTTTTCCAGTTATGTTTACTTTTCTTTTTCTGTCATCACTAACATTTTTGGTGGGTTTCCTCTTTAAATTCCTTACAGCTTTCTTCGGCTACAAAGCTCTCACAGTAAGCATGGTTTTGCAAGACTAGCATGACATTCCCCAAGTATCCAATCCATCTGAATCTGTGGGCAATGATCTATGAAAGCTTCAAAATGTACTTTGAGCAACAATTAAAGACCTGCAGATTGGAAATGAGTAACGGTGCCCTCATGGAGAAAATTCACTTGCATGCTCTTGGGTGCTGAAAACATTTTCTAGGGAGAGACAAGCCTTTAAATAGGCATAGTTTACTCTAGGTTCTAAAAGTATACAGAGTCAGCAACATTCCCTCCAGGGGGTAAATATAAGGTTTTACACCAACTCCACTTGTCCAAGGAGATATAGTCAACAGTATTAACACATGACATGTTAAAGCAGAGGGACACCAAGGCTGGACAGGTGTAGAATAGGATAAAGTTATTCCTTCTCTTCAAAACTATACACTGAACTTCTGAAAACTCAACTGGGAGAAGATTTTGCCATTTCTGGTGGATTCCAGTGGGTCTCCACCTCTGTGACCATGACCTCCATCCTTACCTATTTTCCTGCAAAAGCTTTTTCAGAAGAAGTGGCAGCCCTGAGGGCTGTATGAGTTTTTTTCAATATGAGATAAACTGAACTAGGCCAAATTCAAAGGTTTTTATTATAGGTAAGTTAGAATGAGGCCTCAGAGATGCCCAGTCTATCTTAAAATTTATTCTTCTAAAATCGAGAGGAAAAAAAGAAAACTCAAACACCAGCTCTCCTACAGATTTCCTTCCCTCAATAAAACTTGGATGTAGCTAACTCCTTAGACAAAGAAAGACCACATAAATAGCTAAAACAGCTTTACTAAGAAATAAAAATTATAACAACTTCAAAGACTCTCAGAGTGCTTGCTTGGTATCTGAGCCCTTAAATTATATTAACTTCATAAAGTAGATAAGATTATTATAATTCCCATTTTAGGGAGAAGAAAACTGAGGACCAAAAAGGTTGAATGACTTTCCAAAAGACATAAACTGATCATCGTGGAGCTGGAACTGTAACCCAGGTAATCTGGTTCCAAGGTCTGTTGTCATAAGCACCCACTTCTCTCAAAGTGCACACTTTAACAGGCACACAGTAATAACTGGAGATCAAGTTCTGTTTGGTTGCTTTCAGGATAACTGAGAAAGAGACAAAGAGAGAAGGTTCAAAGGGGAAAGGAAAATAAAGGAATGTGTAAATTTTATTTTTTTCTATATGTCTGTAACATGTAGACGCTCATTAAAAGGTAAATGTCCCTCTATTCTTAACAGCCTCAAAGCGTATGGAAGAAAGAGAAACAGGACATAGTAAATAATAGTTAACAACTATTTGTTGAATGAATACAAGGAAAGAGTTAATTTCCACCTTTGCACCTTGGGATAGGTCAATATTTGCTTAATCATCTTGACACAAGTAAAAATGATGAATGATAAATAATCAAGTGATGCCAAAAGTGATTATAAAGTTTAAGAACTGAATAGAAAGACAAATAGGATTATAAGAAATAGTGGAATACTTGAAGGAACTAGAGAAAATTCACCAGAAGGAAAGAAAATATAGACACCACAAGCACCTAATGGGTGTTTCCAAACATATGATGGACTTTTACGTGAATCAGGGAGTAGATTTGCTTTGTGATACTCTGGAGAACAGACATGGCTCCAAACTAGAGGAAAATTACAGGGATGCATTACAAAATGATCACAGGAATTACGTATCTTATGAGAAAATCTCTGTTCTAACTTCAAACCCTAAAATTCTATTATTCTTCCTAGGATTTATAAATATTAATCCATGTTTCAGCATCCATTTGGATGGTGACTTTATAAATAAGTACTTGAATTAACCAGAGTCGAGAACTATGCATACACCTGAAGATAGACAGCCTAATAAGATTTCAAAAGAGCTCACTGTAGAGAAAGGATGGCAAAATTTGGTTTTAGATGGTAGATGGGCTGAAATATGCTAAGTTCCCTACAGTCAAAGAAGAATAAGACTTTAGAGATGAAAACCAATTTAAAAATATACTCAGTGGGGACTCCCCTGGTGGCACAGTGGTTAAGAATCTGCCTGCCAATGCAGGGGACACGGGTTCGATCCCTGGTCTGGGAAGATCCCACATGCCAGAGCAGCTAAGCCTGTGCGCCTCAACTACTGAGCCTGCGCTCCAGAGCCTGTGAGCCACAACTACTGAGCCCAGGCACTGTAACTACTGAAGCCCGCGTGCCACAACTACTGAGCCTGCGTGCTGAAACTACTGAAGCCCACGCGCCTAGAGCCCATGCTCCACAACAAAAGAAACCACCGCAGTAAGAAGCCCGGGCACCACAACAAAGAGTAGCCCCCGCTTGCCACAACTAGAGAAAGCCCACATGCAGCAACGAAGACCCATATATACATACATATATATACCCAGTATATATACACGTATACAAGTATATATATATATATATATATACACACAACGAATATATATACAACGAAGACCCAGTATATATATATATATATATATGTATACACAAGTATATATATACACACACACACACACACACACACACACACACACACACATACACACACTCAGTGATTTAAATCTTGTGGAGCAAAAACCTAGGCCCTGAGACAATATGGGGAAAATCTAACCTCATATTGGTAATAACTGGTAACGATTGGTGGCTCTAAGACTACAGTTCATTTTCCACTTATGCATTTTAATTTTAGTACTTCTGTTCTGACTATAAATTTGCATTGGGTCGTTTAATAGACATGAAATAGTGTTTTTTCTTTTTTTTTTTTAGCAATATCTCTTTCTTAGTTGTCTCCTTTTTCACAATGGTTTCCTATTATATTTATCTTTAGGCAGGTTTTCTCAAAAATTTAAGCTTGAAAGTTATGGAACTAAATTTAGGTGTAGTCTTTGGAAGTTAAAACAGGAGGATCTGATGCTGGTTGACTGCGGACCCTGCTACACAATTTTTTGAACCAATTCACTTTTTCCATCAGGCTGCCCTTTTTGTTAGCCAAAATGCCTGTGAGGTCCAATGAGCTTTCCTTCCTCAAAGTCACCACTATCCACCCAAATTAGTCAACTCAAAACCCCAGTTTCTCCCTTACTTATCACAAGCACTCCAGTGTGAAAGCTCAGACTTCTTACTTCCATAATATAAAATGTGTCTTCTATTTTCCATCTGCACTTCCCCATCGTGTCCACCATAATCTTTTGCCTATATTCTACAACACCCTCTTACCCAGTTTCCCTACTTCCACTCCCACTCCTATAGAAATCATTCTTTGCACATATCAGGAGAGACATTTTTGTAACATAGGTCGCCTTGTCACTCTCCTGCATAAACCCCTCAATGGCTTCCCATTGCCCTCAGAACAAACTCAAAAGCATGGCCTACAAGCTCTATGTGCTCTGACCACTGACTACCTCTCCAATACCATTTCCTACTACCCTTCTCCCTCTTCCTTAGACAACACTTATCCTGGCCTTTTTCTTCTCAGACACACCAAGCTTCCTCCTGTTTTACAGCCTTCATGCCAGCTGTTCATGCCTAAAGTACCCTTCCTCCACCTTCTTCTGCTCTGGCGCCTTCTCACGGTTTAAGCCTCCATTCAAATGAAACTCCTTCTGTTACAGCCCATCTCCAGTAGAACCCTCCATCCCACTTCAATTACTCTTGTAAAACAAGGAATGTCACTTGCCATACTGTTACACCAGGATTAAGTCATTAGCTACTGCAGTCGCTGACCTACGATACACCCTGAAAGGAATTCAGGATAAAGAATGGGATGAAGCACTCTGTGCTTTGGGAAAACAGGCCCTTAAGCAGTTAGATATATTTCAGGAAAACTTTTTATGAACCCATATCCTTACATCTTCCCATGCTCAGAAAAGCACTAAAATCATTAACTGAGATATCTGTTCCTCACGACTAGCAGTAACCTTCTACCAAGACGTATGCCTGATTGCACGTACCTCTTAGCCAAAAATCACATATGCTATACCGGCCTCTCCCCCTACCTCTTTGGAGCAGTTCCTCAAAGCTCTCTGAGAGGCTGTCTCCCAGGCTACAGTCCTCAGTAAGATCCCCAAATGAAACTGAAACTCACTGTTCTTATGCTTTATGTTTTTATTTCAGTGGACACTCTCTGACATCACTTTTCTCTTTTCCTTAATATTTACCATAATTTATAAATATCTATAAACATTATTTCATGTATTTACTTTTCATTTTTTCCTTTTCTTCCTCCTTATTAAATTTTCAATAATTACTTATTGAGTATATTAATTTTATTTGAGAAAAAAATGGAAAATTTTTGTTAGTCCTAAACCTTTTATACACTGTCAATATTTCCGTCCAACGTGCTACAGCATGCCTTTGTGGATGCAATAAAAATTATAAAGACGTCCAGCTGTATGTCAGGCACTGTTCTAAGTCCTTACATTTATTAAATCAGTTATTGTCAGGACAACCTATGAAACACACACTATTATTTTCTCCCGCTTTACAAATGTGGAAACTGAGTCATAAACAGGTTGAATACATTGCCCAGGGTTACTCAAACAGCTGAACCCAGATTCAAACCTAGGTAGTGTGGCTTTAGGATCAGGTTCTTAATCATAAACAATGCTGCCTTTATACAAGCACAGGACATTTTCAGGATACAAGAGATGCGAACTGCTCCAGATCCTGAAGCACACTAACAATCTATTTATTGTAAAAAGATAAAACCTGCTACCAGAGGGCTATTTCAGAAACTATTTTACAATACCCCCAAATCAGCAAGTATCTGTTAAGAATGAAAAGTACTTGATTCTCACTTAGAGTTTGTTGAATAGTGACCAGCTCGCTCAAGTTCCCATTCATTACTGTTGCCATTCCAATGTCATATGTCATTCCAGGGATTAAGTGATCAACCTTGACTCTATTAGCATCCTTTACAAAAAGCTTCCTGACTTCTCTTCTATCTGATATGGATGTGATTTGAATGTAGACCTCGTGGCCATCTGGTGGGGATCCCCAATGAAGAATTATACTGTCTTCTCCCACATCTTCAAGTTTAGCATAAACTTCCTGAGGTGGATTAATACCTTCGAGAAATAGATAAATGGATACATACATTTTAGTTTATTGTCAGCGTTATTCATGCTGAGCAAAAATATCTCAGTTCAATATTAATTCATGTTTAAAATGTAACAAATCCTCAGGTCACCATGTCTTGAAAAGGACTAAATTTTAGAGAAAAATATGTCTTTGTGATTACTATACAAGTATTGGAGAATTTTCTTGATACTGTTTTGTAATAACCAAAGAAAATACTTTGGCTTATCTCCTTACACAATTTATTTGAATATCAGGCTTGGGGATTTTCAATACTATACAATTCTCTGGAAATTGTAATGTCTTCCTTTTAGTCTCATTGTCTTGTGTTACATGCCTCCCCTAAATTTTTGATAGTTCTCAGGTACAATGATCAATCATTAGTTTATGTCTATAAGGATAATTATGCAATTTTAAACTGTTCAACAGTTTACTTTAAATAATCTTTAAAGAATTCTCTATGATATTCAAAATTACTTTGTTTTCAGAAACTATAAAGTGATTTTTAATCTGTTTTGAAGTTCACCTCCTTAGAAACACAATTAAACACCACATTTTAATTTCTTAGGAAAATATTCTGGGTCAGACCCATAGTCTATTCATTCCATACCTTCAATTCACAAAATTGGAGCCAGCCTGACTTTAGGTGTTGAAATTGATTATGTACGTAAAATTATCAGAAAATGCCAGAATAGTCCAATTAGAAAACTGTTCACAAGATTCCATGGTGAAACAGCTTCAGATATTTTTTTCTTACATACCTACAAAACTTATGAGTCTGTTATAGTCCTATAATTACTCAAAGAATTTTCTATCCATGCCTGTGCATTTTTATGGGAGAAAAGTCCATTATTTTTTCCACATTCTCAAAGGCTCCATTAACCCAGAAGAGTTAGATTTTATTGAATAAAAATATATTCTCTATATCAAGGCCCTTCATGTTGTGTGCCTAGCTTACATTTTCTAAACTCTCACTACATTTCCCCTGTCCTCTAGCCATGCCAATCTACTCCCCATTTCCTACTGTTCAGTTGTCAGTCTCATCAAAAAGCCTTCTCTAGGGCTTCCCTGGTGGCGCAGTGGTTGAGAGTCCGCCTGCCGGGGCAGGGGACACGGGTTCGTGCCCCGGTCCGGGAGGATCCCATGTGCCGCGGAGCGGCTGGGCCCGTGAGCCATGGCCGCTGAGCCTGCGCGTCCGGAGCCTGTGCTCCACAAGGGGAGAGGCCACAACAGTGAGAGTCCCGCGTACCGCAAAAAAAAAAAAAAAAAAAAAAAAAAAAAAAAAGCCTTCTCTGACTTTCCCAGTTATGGTTAGATAGATGCCTCTTCTTCGGTCTTCACCATCTGTGCACATGCTGTTTGCCCTACTCACAACATCCCTCTACCTCCCCATTGCCACCTGGTTCACTCTTACTCTTCCTTCGTGACTCAGTGCATCACTCCTCCAGGAAGATTTTCATGGCCATCCCTGTACCCCAAGTCTGGGTTAACTGACCCCTCTCTATGCTCCCACAGTACCAAGAGCATAAGCCATATAATAGCAATTATAATACAGCATCATCCTTTTTTAAAAATTTGTCTCACTCCATTAATATGTAAGCTCTCTGAAGGTAGATACTAGTCTTATTCACCTTTGCATTTCTAGTACCCATTGCAATTCCTGACACTGAAACATAATCTACTGAGTGAATAACAAATGAAAAAAATGCATATTGCTTCAACCTCAGGAAAGTAAAAGAGCACTGGATTACTAAATCCTAGACCTGCACAGCTGTGTCAGTTTAGAGTCAACATACATAGCAAATGACATAATTAAATGTGCAGACTCACATGTACCTTTCTCCTGTCCCTATTAAACAAATAGGGACATACCATGGAAGATTTTTTTTTTTTAAAGCTTTATTGTGACTTAATTCAGGTACCCAAAACACCATTTCAAAGAATATAATTAAGTCATTTTTAATATACTGACAATGTTTTGAAAGCATCACTATTATCTAATTCCAGAACATTTTCATCACCCCCAAAATAAACCCTATACCCATGAGCTGTCACCCACCACTCCCTTCTTTCTCTCTTTTCCCATTCTTGGCAACCACCGATCTAATTACTGTCGCTATGGATGTGCCTATGGATTTCATATAAATTGAATCATGCTACATGTGGTCTTATGTAACTAATTTCCTTAATATCGTTTCAAGGTTCATCTATGTTGTAGCATGTATCAGTACTTCACTCTTTTTAATTGCTGAATAATGCTCCACTGTAGAGATACACCATGTTGTGTTTATCTATTCATCAACTGATAGACATTAGGGTTGTTTCCATGTTTTGCTTATAGGCTATGAACATCCATATAAAGTTTCCTTTGTGAACAACTGTTTCCAATTCTCTTGGATATATAACTAGGAGAGGAATATCTGAGTCACATAATAACACTATGTTTAAATTTTTGAGAAACTGCCAAACTGCTTTACAAAATAACTGTACCATTGTACATTCCCACCATTAGTACAGGAAGATGTCAATTGCTCTACATCTACCACGGAAGATTTTAATGTGACTTCAAAATTAATGAGTCTGTGAGAAATCCTCCTAGTCTGCCTGTCAGTTAAAAATGAAAGCATCTCCCTAAAGTGTAAGGGAGTCAATCAAGCATTTACCAATTGACAGATGCTTTGGGCTCAGGGAAGAGAAAACATCTGCTCTCGTATCCAATTGGAAAAATACTTTTGATTAGGATTTGCAACAGTGAACGCATGTATCTTAAGCATTTGCATTCAGTAATCATGAAATAATATATTTTATTACTTACTTTACAATTTATTATTGTTATTCAAAGAAGCCCAAGTATTCCCAGCAAATATGAGAAGGTTAATTAATCTACGTCTGTGCACATGCACGTTTTCCTTTCCTCCTCCCTCAGTTCTAGTGCATTTAAATTTTAGCTCATGCAATTTCAAAGAACTTTGCATATAGACATGTAAAATACACATGCACAGACAATACACGTGTTATACACACACAGGGATATGCCAAAATGTGCTTAGTTATGTACTTTCATAAACAGTGTTTTCGCTTTTCAAAAAAGATTGACTTATACTTAATGGGGTAAATAGAATGCTTAATTAAAAGATAGAGTACTTTAATGATTATATTCTAGACAATGATTCAAAAACTGCCGTGTGGTGAGTGGAGATTAGAAATGCATTTGCCAAAAGTCCTGGGATGACACTTCCCCCTAGAGGTCAACTCTCAACACTGCATGAGGAAAGAAAGAAGGACCAGGTAAAACTGATTAAATGTGCAGATCTACTTGCTGGATCTAGTGCTGTTAAAGAGAACTGGGTGAACTAATCTTCATCTCTTAGGATAATTTATTTTCCAGCAAAGGCTATGATACGAAACATGTCTTCTAGGAACTCTGGGAGGAACAACACAGATGTTTACGAGGCTCATATAAATCTAAATGAATTTAGTCTTTAGAATCCATGCTTAGCATTGTGATTCAACAGCCAAACAAATGTTCAACCCGATTATTTGTACCCATGAAAGGATCGACACTATTAAATTTTGGCAAAATAGTATTTTTAAATATGCAGTTTGTATTTTTGATCAAAAGGCAAAACGTGCCCACACTTACCTGTAATGGCTGAAACAGGTTTCTCAAAGCAGCTTAAAGTTCCTCTTTCTGCTACACTGAATAGATAGATCAGATAATGATGGAAAGATCTTAGATTTCCAATTGTTGTTGATGTGTTGGATTTTTCAACAAACACCTCTTCTGATTTATTGTTTACAACATCCAAAATAGCCACAAAATAATGGTGGAAAGATACAGGATCTGGACCATCCCAGTGTAAAAATATTTCCGTTGGGGTCACATGAGTAACTGTGACATTTTGGGCTGATAACGGACCTAGTAGATGGATGAAAAGAAACCAGAAAAATACATTATACTAGTGATCTTGAGCCTCGGAGTTTTTTTTTTTTTTTAACTATAAAATGGGAATTATAGGAGTAATTATGAAGATTAAATGAGATAAGGAGGGTAAACCACTTGGCCAAGTGTTTGACACACACTACTGTTCAATCAATTTTATTACAAGCACCATCACAATGGTACTTCTGGCATTCAGTGATCATACATTATATATGTCTTTTACTTCTGTCTTGTCAGACCAGAGGGCAGGGACTTCATATTATTTATTCTTCATTCCCAACATCACCAGAACTCAGGCATTCATCCTCTCACAGAAATGTTTCCCAACTGCAAATTGTTTCATCCAGTGCCAGTGATTTTCCTAGTTAATCCCTCCAGATTAATTTTCTTAAAACAGCACCTTGCACGTATCAGTCTCAAACCTGTATCTGTTCCCTACCCTCCCAACTCACAGATATGCACGCACATTCTTTTTGATTCTTTCTTTAGAAGCAATAACTGGAGAGTTAAAACAAGACCATCTGGGTTCCTGGACTCCTGTGTGGCTTAACAAAGCATGTTAGTCTAGTCAGTTTACTTAACCTTTCTGAAGCTCGGTTTTTTTATTTCTATATAGCTACTCCAAAGGTTGAGATAAAGACTGTGAAATAATGCATTAAAACTGTTTGTAAAAGGCAAAAGGGGAAAGAATGCATTAAAAGTGTTTGTAAAAGGTAAAACAAGTCTTAGAAACTATAGTCTTCATGGATTTCCTTTGTTTCTAAGGTCAAGCCCAACCATCTAAGACAGAGACCCCTGGCATGTCCAAATCTGACACCACCAGCAGTCAAACTGATTTCACCCTGAGGATCTCCAGTCAATCCACACTGTTCTTTTCCTACAAATTCCTACCTCCACACTTTTGCTTAAAACGTGCTTTTCTTCCTTCTAAGCCTCTCCTTTCCACGAGTCTTCCCCGTCACCCACCTTCTGAATTCTAGAAAGCATTGATCAAATGTACCACTAGATGGGAATTTAGGTAATTATATTTTTCTATACAGTTTTATTTGCATTTAATTTTATTCCTTACTAATTCTCTCCATTGTAAGTCCCTTTAAGTCTGGGATGCATGTCTGTTTATCTCCTGCTATTGGCACATATCGAAAATTCAGCTTCCCCCAAATTTACTGATTATCTACTATGAACTGGACACCAGTCTAGCTGGTATATAAAACAAATAAGATACAGTTCCTGTCCTCCTGGGTGTTTAATTTAATAGGAAAGCCAAACACGTAAACAGATTCATTGTAACCTACAATGGTTAAAGGGAGAGATTTCCCAGAATGTTATGAGAAAACAGCAGACCCTCAGGAATTATGTACTAATGATAATATTAAATATTTGAAAAATTATACTTTCAGATGTCTTGTAACTTACATGTTTCAACAATGAATACTGGACTTAAAGTAGTCTTTGCCTCCCATTCACTTATTGCAGAGAATAAAAATCTGTAAACACGGCCAGGAGACAGTTGGGTAATTGCTTTTTCTGTAGTATTTGGGGGCACGCTTTCAAAATGCTGTTCTTCTGTATAATCTAAATAATATTTAATGATAATTTTATACCCCAGTTTCAGCCACTTATTCAAATTATTCCAACCACTCAAATCATTCCAACTAAATACAACCTCAGTTGTTCCAACATCCTTTACATAAAATAAAAGGTTTTCCTGTGGAGAAGGTGCTGAAAAATATAAAGGAAAATTATTTTTATTAGAAATTATAATTCTGTCTTTAAAGTAGTAAAAGAGTAAGATGCATGAATATAAGAATACTAATAAAATAATTACATTCATATTCACAAACATATGGCAAGGGAACATAACAGAAAAATCTTGTAAAGAAATAGTTTGATCCAGTTGCATTTTGCTGTAAAATGTAGCAATCTGTTTCATTCTTGGGTAGTAGTGGAAAAGAAAAAATTTCATTTTTCTTAAGACCAAAAGATGATCCATCTGTCCATGTGAGATGACCTTCTTTCTGTAATAAGATGTACAAATTAAGCCAATTTAAAGTATCATGTCTTCAAATATGTGTATAAGATTTTTCTTAGACACATCTATATTATAAAATTTTCTAAGACTGTTAAATCATCAACCAGTTTCACATTTTTGTGTGGATTTCCTTCATGATAAAGATTCTGAGCTGGAGACAGAGTTCATTTTCATTCACTCATTAGCCATGTCTTCAGGAGAATTGCTAAATTTCACATTAAACCTCTATTTTCTCAGCTGTAAAATGGGTATACTAAATCTAAGTTGTTGTGAGGATCACAGGCAGTGCAGCATGCAAAGGGCTCAACACAATGCCAGGCACAGACCCATTATTCCTTAGATGTTAGTGATTTTGTTTCAAGTCAACAAATAAGTCTTAAGCATCAGAAGAGGCTGTTGTTACCTTTCTGCTAAGGATGCCACTGGTGAATATCATCAACCTCAACTCTCACAGGTAATGAATCTATCTGTAGATAGTCACGTGGCTACTCTCCTTGAGTAGGAAAAAGAGAAGCCTCAACAAAGATATATGTGGATTCTTATCAGTATTTCTGTCACTTACTATCTACTCCCAGATAACCGCTAACCTCTTAGAAATGAAATGTTTTCACCTATGCAATGGGACTAATCATGACTACTCTGCATGGTTTAGAGAAGACCTCTCTCAACAGGTTTAGAAAATATGTATGTAAAATGCCAGGCACATAACAGCACCTCACAAACAAATATAATTCTTATAATGAGCTCGGTAAAACAGAGACTATGTCCGTATTGTGATTATGACACTATCCCCAACATCAGGCGTGGTGCCAAGCTAGTTGCTTGGGTGAGGACTAAAGAGACCTGCTCCCTCCTGAAGAGATTTTAAAACAGTGCATTCCAATTCCACCAAATAGAATGGAGGAGTATCGTTTCCTAAAGAGTCTGCTTTATTGCATATATCGTACTGCCATTTTGAAACCAGACAGAGGCTCAGAGGCAGTATGGTCAAGTGATTAGGGCATGAGGGTCGGTCAAACAGATACAGGTTCAAGGCCTGGCATGGCCATTTATTAGCTATGTGAGCCAGGATCTTTCTGAGTTCATTTTCCTTATCTATAAAATGAGAATAATGATACTGCCTATCTCATTAGGTTGTTGTGAGAACTCAGTGAGTTTACCCATGTAACCCTCCCAAAGTAGAATAAAGAAACTATTAATCTTTCATTCGTTAAGCTCCTACTGAGTGGCAAGGTCCCAACTGGAAGCTGGGAATGCAATGATGAATAAGACAGTCTTTATCCTTGACATCCAATAACAAATTCACACTTACTCAGCATGGGTTTACTTAAAGGGGTGAGTACTTTCTTAATCTACCACAAGGATTAAGACCTAGCAGCTAACTCTGATGTCAACCTCAAGAGACCAGCTTCATGCAGAGGTCGTAGAGTACAGTGGTTAAGATCAGACTCTGAGGCCTGTCCACATGTGCCCCAATTTCCTCTTATGTCATACAAGTAAATCACATAGAATTGCACTTAGCACTTAGGAGGCACTATAGGACTCAGTTATTACTACAAAGGAAGTTTTCTTTTTTAATAGTTACTTCGATGGTTCATTTGCTTCCCAAATTATTTTTAAGTATATTGAAGCAGAGTTCGTATCTTAGACACCTTAGAAAAATTCATAGCAACCACGAGGATGCCTTGAGAGCCTCACTTTAGCTATCATGACCATGTGACCTAACTTTATAACAGAAACCAGGAACCGTAACTATTGGAAGAGAACATTCTAATTTAAACAGTTTATAACCACCATAACTAACAGCAGGAAACAACTATATATACACTAACTGGCCTACTTGGAAAGACACTGGCACTCTGGGAGGGGGACTTCTGAGATGAACTGTGGTTTGAGGAATCTTTATTAGAATTTCATTCACTTCCTATTAAAAGATAAAGGAAGCTCATTAAGAGGATGATGAAAATGCAATCAAAGATTGCCAATAGTTTCTCCCAAGCTTATGCAAAGTTCCAAAGAAAAATTGGTATAAAACTGAGTGAATTTGCCTTGGGTCACTAGAGATCAGCATATCTCATGGAGAATAGGATTTATTTTTGAATGGCAGGAAATAAAAGTAAACGGATCATCAAGAAGAAAACACAGACTAGACAGATAATTGTGTTAGGTCTCAAGTTTTCCTACAAAACGTGAACCAAAATGAGATTTCATTAGCTCTTCCATGGTATTAGGAATTTTTGGAGAAAAATGTCACACATTCCTTATTTCACTGGTATTGACTAAAATCTTCAGATCTTTCTGTATCTCTCTTAGGGAAACTGAACTTCATAAACCTGGATGTCTACAGTGAAAGAAATAAAATGAAGACCACCATGTTTTGGGATTCATATTATGGTATTGTTCACAGAGGTGAGAAATAGAGGAAGTGGAGCAGGTTTGACGGGAAGGAGGTAACAAGTCAGTTTTAGCAATGTTGAAGTGTCTGTGGAAAATTCCAAAAGGGATAAGTAGAGGAAAATTAGATAGGTGTCTGGTAGTCATAAGAGGAAAGTGGACTAGATAAACATTTGAGACTAACTGGTTTAGGTGGTAAACTAAGTGAAGAAATAGATAAGATCAATCAAATGAATTTAAGAGGGGTCTGGGAAAGACCAAAATGAAAGAGAAATTAGGTAAAGAAATAAATGCCTACAAAAGAGATTGAAGGAGGTGGGGAAGGAATGAACAGACACGGTACAGAGGACTCTTAGGGCAGTGAAAATTTTCTGTACCATACCAAAATGATGGATACATATTATTTTATATTTGTCCAAACCCACAGAATGAACACCACCAAGAGTGCAGATCATGTAAACCTTAGACTTTGGGCTATAATGACGTACCAGTGTAGGTCCCGGGGTTCTAACAAGTTACTACTCTGGTGGGGGAGGTCACTAATGGGGGGCTGTGCATGCCTGGGGGCAGGCGGTATATGGGAAACCTCTGTACCTTCCCCTCAATTTTTCTGTGAACCAATGACTACTCTAAAAAAGAAAGAGATTGGAAAAATAAAAAGAGAAATAGTGTCTGGCTTATAAGAAGTACTCAAAAATGGGACTTCCCTGGTGGTTCAGGGGGTGTGGGTTTGATCCCTGGTCGGGGAGCTAAGACTCCACATGCCTCGTGGCCAAAAAACCAAAACATAAAACAGAAGCAATGTTGTGACAAATTCAATAAAGACTTTAAAAAATGGTCCACATCAAAAGAAATCTTTTAAAAAAAAGTACTCAATAAATACTTATTGAATGAATGAAAGTAAGAAGGAATCAATGAATATAGATAAAACAGTTTTATCACAATATACATATTTCTTTATATCTACTGACCTTCAAATCATTAAGACCAGTCCATATTATTATTTGATTCTTTGACCTGAGATGTGAAAACATAAATTTTTTTTCCTCTTCGTTTTTTATATCCACAAGGTGTGCAGAAACTAAAGATAACTTACAATGTTGCTGGGCTATATTCCATGGCTTATTCTCTTTGCTAATTCTATAACAGTTATTTTTTAATGCTACCCATCCTTGCGAACATGAACCTACCAAAAGAAAAATGCTTTGTTAAAGATGGATTCAGCAATGTAGCATTTCATAATTACGTTTCTTAACATCTACATAAGTTAATTGTGAAAACCTCATAGTATTAACTGTGCACTTTCCCTATGTTTCTCCCAAACCAATAAAAGTGCTAAAGCTGTCATTATTCAAGTAGTAAATGAATTACCACCAACTAAAACAGTTTTAAGTAGCTGTAAGAATTAATTATGCAGAATTATCATCCAATTATAACAACACAAAACAACAGATGTTTTTCTTTCTAAATTACTTTGTTACCTTTCCTTTCCCTTACTCTTGTACTGGTAGAGAACTTTTAAAGTATATTTCAGGCTTCTTTTTAATTTAGAGAACTAGACATCATGCTTGCTTAGAATTCTGCTCTCTGTCACTTGACTTCAAATGGGTTCACCTTCCAGAAAAAACTGAATGGCCAGCCACTTAGCCTTTTTCTCCAAGATTACACATCACAGAAAGACAGGAAAATATCAGCCTGTTCAGAGTAGAAACTGTACTTCAGCTCATGCTTATGCTTCATCAGTGCCCAACCCAACATATTAGGAAGATGTAAGAAGGATCTTTTGAACTGCTGTCTTTTTTTTCATAGGGGAAAAAGAAGAATGGGGAGAGGGAATGCTTAAATACCTTATTGTCTTTTTATTACCAAAATATTATAAAAAATATTGCAGTTCATTGATTATTCCTATAGAAGGTATTAAAATGGGATTCTTAGCCCATCACAGAAAGTGCACTGCCCCCACTAGCCATCTATGACTCTGTCTTCTTCTCATATCTTTTCCTACCATACGAGGGAAGGAACAGGAAATAGGAAAACACCAGAATATTGAACACATTCACCTCCCCCTTGCAGTATTCCAAATTTGGGTCAGGTCTGATCAGGGATGAGTAATGGAGAAACTTTAAATAGGATGAAGGATTTATATATATATATATATTTTCCTTCAGTAAAGAGAGATTTATTTGACTCAGTTTCTTAAAACAACTTTCTTTTTGGAGATACAGTCCATTGACATACCATAAACCAACAGCTCTGGACTAGAATATCTCTAAATTCCATAGCATACAATTTGATGCTATGTTTCTAAAAAATAACTTGAGACCAAAGGAGTTAGCTCTCTAAGTCTGCTGAGCTACACTTTTCACCTCTTATTATATATGAGGGTCCATTGCATTCTGGGTATGCTGATGAAAGATTTATGTTTTTATACTAGATTTTTAATGATCTTTTAATATCTGAAAATGAGAATGTTCATTGATATATTGAAGTCACCTAAAAAGCCATGGAATCTATATGAACCATTGCCAGAGTTAAAGAAAAGAGAACCCACTTGGTTCAGTTTAAAAGAAGAGGTGGAAGAAAAGGTTGGTTCTTACCTTTACCCTGCTAAATCAAGCTTGTTCAGTAAATCATTCAAATATCAGAATAATATACTTAGAAAAAGAGGACTATATTAATTCATTTACAAGCAGTTTACAGTGGTTAATACTTGGCTGAATCGTATTTTAAAAGTTGCCAAGTTATCTACAAAATATATAATATATAAGTTAATAAGAAATATCTACATACCTGTTTCAATCTGAACATCCAGTCTCTGAAATATATTTATAAAATCCAAATGCAATTGTTTAAATTCAAATGTAAAAACATATAAGGTGGCAGGTTTCAAATCATCCCACTCATAAAACATGACATTATTTTGCATAATTTGTGAAGAATTATTAAGTGATATTGACACTAAAGTGTCATTGGAAGATAGAACACTCCAGTTAAAAGAAACACTCGTACTTGTTGCTATTGTTTTAATATTTCTAGTTGATATTCCACCTAAAAGATCAGGGAGAATAATTAGTATGGTTTCAAATAAAACTGAATGAAACACAAAGGATATTGAATTACAAAAGATTCACCATGATGGGAAAATATTATCTAACTATAAAACCTTTTCTAGACTATATGGGAGTTTCTTGCACTCTGCTTAGAATGAATGAATTAGATTACAATCCACATTATAGGATTTTTAAGAATAAAAAATTACATGGATTACATGTAATACCTCCACTATACCTAGCTATTCATATTAGCACACATTAAATGTCAAAACTGAAAATCATATTCTTACCTTAGTTTACAATTTCCTTTAAATTTTGAAATTTAAATTATAATCAAAAAACAAAATACTATTGGGATGTGATTTTTAATTACCATTGCATATCTATTAATCACTGTAAAATTCAAATGATCTGGTAATAAAAAATTTTCCCTTTTATAATTAGGTAAGATAGCTGAACAACACATACATATTACTTACGGGTTTGAAATGACTTTTCACTTAAAATTTGTCCATATTTTATGGACTGGATAATGATGTGACAGTCTTCACTTTCTTCTAGTGTTATTATTGATTTTGGAAGCCTTTGTGGGTCTGCGGGAATCCTTTTTACATTCTGTAAATAATGAGATTCATCTGCTTAAGAAATGTTTATTAACTCTATGTAAGATGCATTATAATTAGAGGTTTGACTTCTCTACTCTTCATAAGAAGCAGTTTTTCCAATATGAAATGCAAACATACATAAACTATTTATTTTTACATAAAATATTAAGTTTTAAATAGTTGCTCTCTGTGTAGTACATAAATTCTAAAAAGGAAAATACATAACCATTCTGATGATGAAACAAATATTATTTTGATCAATTAGTTATTGAAGATATTTAATAAAATGCTAGCATTTTATGTATTAGTAAAATTAAAGTAAGATATTGCAATGACTATTAAATTCCTGTTTATGATGTGGCATTCAGTTACAACAAATTTACACTATGCTCACTTTTATCAGAGCCAAAAAATAAAACATGCCTTACTTTTTGAGCAAAATTATTAACAAGTTGGTATTTTAAAAAATAAAATTCAGGATTTCCTCCCTTAGGAAATTCATCCCATTCAATAAAAATTGTTGTTTGTTTATTCTTTGGTATAAAATGGAAACTTTTTGAGATCTGAAATGGGAAAGAAAAGTAACAGTAAATAAAAATGCCTTCTTTGTTATTTTTTATAAGCAAATTTACAAAAAATGAAACCTAAAATATACCAAAGTATGATTGAAAAATATTTCAGTAACATCAATTTCTACACATAAATTAAATAACATCCATTGGATACTGTATTTATAAGCATAGTTCAGGAAATAACTTAAGAAAAGCAAGTAAACATAAAAAAGAATGAAATAATGCCATTTGCAGCAACATGGATGGACCTAGATATTATCATACTAAGTGAAGTATCAAGTATCATATGATATCGTTTATATGTGGAATCCAAAAAAATGATACAAATGAACTTATTTACAAAACAGAAATAGAGTCACAGATGTAGAAAACAAATTTATGGTTACTAGGGAGGAAAGGTGGGGAAGGGATAAATTGGGAGATTGGAACTGACTTGTACACACTCGCACATATAAAATAGGTAACTAATAAGGACCTACTGTATAGCACAGGGAACTCTACTCAATGCTGTGTAATGACCTATATGGGAAAAGAATCTAAAGAAGAGTGGATACATGTATGTGTACAACCAATTTACTTTGCTGTACAGCAGAAACTAACACAACACTGTAAATCAACTATACTCCAATATAAATTTTTAAAAAAAGAAAGGCAAGTAAACTAAGAGCAGGCAAATTTTAGATGCATATCTCTCAAACGAGGAATCACCAGGATCCTGGGGTCAGGGAGAAGGAAGAAACAAAGTCACAGCACACCCTCTTAGCATGTCAAACTGTGTACCCTGATGATAATGGATTCTTTTTTTTTTTTTGGCAGCTCTATTTATTTATTTTTTAACATCTTTATTGGAGTATAATTGCTTTACAATGGTGTGTTAGTTTCTGCTTTATAACAAAGTGAACCAGTTATACATATACATATGTTCCCACATCTCTTCCCTCTTGCCTCTCCCTCCCTCCCACCCTCCCTATCCCACCTCTCTAGGTGGTCACAAAGCACCAAGCTGATCTCCCTGTGCTATGCGACTGCTTCCCACTAGCTATCTATTTTACATTTGGTAGTGTATATATGTCCATGCCACTCTCTCACTTTGTCACAGCTTACCCTTCCCCGCCCCATATCCTCAAGTCCATTCTCTAGTAGGTGTGTGTCTTTATTCCCATCTTACCCCTAGGTTCTTCATGACTTTTCTTTTCCTTAGATTCCATATATATGTTAGCATACGGTATTTGTTTTTCTCTTTCTGACTTACTTCATCTGTATGACAGACTCAAGGTCCATCCACCTCACCACAAATAACTCTATTTCATTTCTTTTTATGGCTGAGTAATATTCCATTGTATATATGTGCCACATCTTCTTTATCCATTCATCTGTTGATGGACACTTAGGTTGCTTCCATGTCCTGGCTATTGTAAATAGAGCTGCAATGAACATTTTGGTACATGACTGTTTTTGAATTATGGTTTTCTCAGGGTATATGCAGGATAGAAAGCCCAGAGATAAACCCATGCACATATGGTCACCTTATCTTTGATAAAGGAGGCAAGAGTATACAGTGGAGAAAAGACCACCTCTTCAATAAGTGGTGCTGGGAAAACTGGACAGGTACATGTAAAAGTATGAAATTAGAACACTCCCTAACACCATACACAAAAATACGTTCAAAATGGATTAAAGACCTAAATGTAAGGCCAAACACTATCACACTCTTAGAGGAAAACATAGGCAGAACACTCTATGACATAAATCACAGCAAGATCCTTTCTGACCCACCTCCTAGAGAAATGGAAATTAAAAAAAAAAACAAATGGGACCTAATGAAACTTAAAAGCTTTTGCACAGCAAAGGAAACCATAAACAAGACCAGAAGACAACCCTCAGAATGGGAGAAAATATTTGCAAATGAAGCAACTAACAAAGGATTAATCTCCAAAATTTACAAGCAGCTCAATAACAAAAAAAACAAACAACCCAATTCAAAAATGGGCAGAAGACCTAAATAGACATTTCTCCAAAGAAGATATACAGATTGCCAACAAACACATGAAAGAATGCTCAACATCATTAATCATTAGAGAAATGAAAATCAAAACTACAATGAGATATCATCTCACACCCGTCAGAATGGCCATCATCAAAAAATCTAGAAACAATAAATGCTGGAGAGGGTGTGGAGAAAAGGGAACCCTCTCGCACTGTTGGTGGGAATGTAAATTGATACAGCCACTATGGAGAACAGTATGGAGGTTCCTTAAAAAACTACAAATAGAACTACCATACGATAATGGATTCTTGGCAAAGCACTTAGAATGAAAATAAGTTTGAGTGCAAAATGTTTGACTCTGAATTATTTTAAAACCTTGGTTCGTTTGTAGGTAAAGAAAATGTTAGCAACTGAGGCAAAATAGCCAGACCACATTATCAGAGACCCTTTACGTTCCCTAGATGACAAAAAAATAATTCAACTCCCAAGAGAATGATACATTCATCAAAATTCCTACCAAAAACAACTTGAAAATGCCTCACTATACCTTGACTTCTACCAAATTCTGCTCTCTCTCCCTCTGCACTGATCATCCCCCAAAACAATTTACAAGCAGTGAAGACAGCTGCCACCAATATGCATATATTTGTGCAGCACCTACCAAAGAAAACTTTTCTTAGGTACTAAATCTCATATTTAGTGTTACTTGTCTTCAACATACGCTTTCTATTCCAAAATGGATAGACTCAATGCAATAGCATCTTGCCCATTAATTCCAAAAAGAGTACATTCAAAAATGTCTTACCTTAAACACATATTGTATCCAGAGCAGTAGAATAATTGATTTCTCCATCTGGAAAATAAAGTATATTCAGCTCAATTAAACATGTATATTTTTAGTTTCAAAATTAAACTATTGGAAATTCTTTAGGTTGTGTGTGTATATATATCACTTTAATGTCAGGTCTTTTCAATTTAGACTGCCCATCGAACCGAATGTTAAGGCATTAATAAGTAGGTGCTTCATAACATTGTCCACCCAATAAAACTGGAAACATCAGTACTTTTCAACTAATAACAAATAGCAAAACAATTTGCTTCTAGAAGCTGCTATAATTAAATATAAAGGAGATGTTAGCAATAAAATGAATTATCAGGTAATTACACAAAATTACATTGCATTGTGTGAAACTATTTAAGCTTAATGGATGAAAATCTAGAACACCTACACACTGCTACTTTGTTGGCAGTAATTCCTCACATTTTTAAATTATACCATCATTATGAAAACTATTTCAAATACAGTGGATGCAATTGAAACTTAAATGGAAAAAACATTCAACATTCGTTCCAACTGAATTTATTTTTAAAATGCATTGATCCAAAAAGCTTGTATAACTTTTCCCAGGAACCTTGAGTCCCTGGGGACTTAGGAACTGTCACGTTCAACTTAAGGTATAAAGGAAAAAATAAACACCTCTGTATTTTTTTAAAAATACATATTTCTGAACCTGAAAAAATCATTTTAATAGTAAACAGGTCTCCAGGATCAATTTTAAAGCTCTCTAAAGCCCAATCTAAAGCAGGTTTCTTCCTACAAAATCTTCTGTGGGTCTCCTTAAGCAGGTGTTCACCTCGGATAAAATGCAACCCAGTTAAAAAGAAACACCTAATCATTCAATCCACAGACTCCTCCACAAAACTGCAAAGCTTTAACCCTGTTCTTTATTCTCAGCAACCTGTTATAAGCGTTCCAACCGCGGGGTTGGGGTATTAATTTTTTCCCCCAAATCTAAGCTGTCAGGTAGAATTTCGAAGGTTTGGGTGCTGCATAATAAGAACGCCGCTCCCTGCTGCTTGTTGAAGTCCAAATCCCCGTTCAAATATAGCTCAGTCAGGGTTTGCTCCCAAAGTGTAAAAAGAGAGCAACTGGCCCCGGCCGCGCGGTTTTAGAAATAGTCCCAAACTTTTGACCAATGGAGAAAAGAACAGAGTTTAAAGAAAAGGGCGGCGGTTTTAAGAATGGTTAGACTGGTGGGGAAAGGAAAAAGACCAGGGACCTGGAAGCCGACTGGTGCTCAGTGGAGGAAGCCTGTTGGGTGCCGGGTGCCCCGCGCAGCCCCCCCTGACACTGCCAGACCTTGACCCCAGCCGCGCAGCCAGCACTTTGCAAGTTTCGTGCGCCGCGTGTTGCGCCGGGGTGACGGGGTCGGGGGTTGCGGGGGGAAGGAGCTCGCCATCGCCCCCACCTCGCGGCTGCTCCGCGCTTCTCCTCCAGGCCCCGCTCAGCAAGCCTCCGCTCCGCTCCAGCTCTTCTCGCCGCTGTTCTGCTGGATTTCGCTCCCGCCAGCAACGCCCTCTCTCTCTCCGCGGGGTTAATTAAGTGAAGGTCTCCATGGAAACGGCAAGCTGCGGGAAGGGAGAGGCGTGGGAGGCAAGTCCCCAAACACTGATGTGGAGAATTACAGTACATGCAAGAAGGGAGGAAAGGGTAGGGCGGTGAAGGAGGACTCAAATTGGCCTCAGGAAAAACAGAAGTCGACCGCCGTGGCTGCGAAGAATCCTGGCTGAGCCCAGTTTTAAGTTCATCCAATGTGGCTGTGTATGAAGCCGCTTTCTTTCATTGGTAACAGTTGTGTGGTCTGCTTACTTGTTTTTTGTAGTGTTTAACAGAATTGACTGAACCTTACTTCCATCCTGAGATTTCAGTTAGCTTCCCTGACATCACCCTCACATGGTTCTTCTGTCTTCTTAAGTCCACATCATCCTTGACATTTGCAACTTAAAAACTGACTTGACCCATGGTGCCTTTTTTACCACGAGGGTCTTTGGACTCTATGTTTGTTACTGGCCAGGGTTCTTGGACTCCTTCATCAATAGAATTTGATGAGAGGCCAGATAAGAAATTCAGGCAAGGCTTTATTGTTTCAGCAGGAAGGAGCGAAATCAAGTAACAGGTGTCCTTGCTCGCTCCCTTGGGGGGTGGGGTGCGTGAGCTGATTCCTCATATAGGGTGAGGGTCTAGGGGTCAGGATGCAGGGATGACTTGGGTGGTCTGCCCACCCCCTTGGTGCTGTGTGCAGGCTGCATGCCCATTACCCTGCTTTTGCTCCTGACTCCTCAGAAGGGGCAGTTGGGTTTTTGGTCTTTGTGTATGTTGTTGTTCTTAATTTTCCCCAACTGCGCATGCGGAAAGTTATTTTTAGTCCCTTATAGTTTCTTTGTATTTTGTTGCGGAAGGAGACCTTTGTCCAGGTGCAAGCACTACAGCAAAGGGTCCCAGATCCCAGGTTTCAGGCCCCAGGCTGTCTCATGATCAACAGAAATTGGTAAGAGGCCGGACGAAGAATTCAGGTAAGGCTTTATTGGGCTTTATTGGGACTCCTGCTACAGCTGGAGGGAGGGAGTACAAGAAACAGGTGCACTTGCCCATTCCTGCGGAGGGGGGGTGGGCTGTTTCCTTAAATGGGGGTGAGGGAGGATTGGTGGGTCCGGCACAGGGGTAGCTTAGGTGGTCTGCCCACCCTCTGGGTGGTTCTGTGTGCAGGGCTCATGCACAGTTCCCTGCTTTTGCTCTTGGCACCTCAGAAATGGCAGTTGATTTCTGGCCTTTTTGTATCTTATTGTTAATATTAGCCCCATCTGTGCATTCAAGCAATTATTTTTAGTCCCTTACAGTTTCCATGTATTTTGTTGTTCTTGAAGACATTGGTCTAGGTGCATGTGCAAGCACTCCCAGGTCCCATCCAACCCTTCATGAGTCGGGGTTATTTCATTCACTTTTATGTTTTTCAGTCATATTCAGACTCCCAGTCATGCCATCTTGGATCTCATTTCTTTCCAGGGCTTCAGAGCAGTATTTACAGGTCTGCATTGGCCATTTCCACATGGATGTCCCCCACAGGCCACTCAAAAGCATCCTTCCAAAACTAAATTCATGATCTTCCCTCTCCCAGACTTTCCTGAGCAGAGGCTCAGCCAACCAAACAAAAAAATCACCAACTCTACATCCTCAGATCTTTTCCCTCACTACTCAAAGCCAAGTTGTCCTCAAAAATCCCTTTGGTTCTCCTTCTAAAATATGTCTTAGGTTGATTACTTCCTCTCTATTCCCACAGTCATGGGCTTAACTGAAAACCGAATTACCTTTCTCTCTGGAAAGTATGTGCCATGTTTAAGAGCTGGAAACTCAGTTCAGATCCTATGGCTCCATTTACCAGCTGATCATCTCTCTGAAAAGTTGACTGTGGCCAAAAGTAAGCTTAAACAGTGCTTAGTAAAGTGTAAACACTGACTAGAGTGACAACTAATATTGGTTCACTGGATTAATGCAAATAAACTCATACTTGGACTGTCTCTTTATCTGATATCCCCAGTCTCTCCTATACACCGTTAGCTAATGTGATCTTTCTGAAATACACACATGAGCATACTTAAAAACTTACTTTGGGACTTCCCTGGTGGCCCAGTGGGTAAGACTCCGCGCTCCCAGTGCAGGGGGCCTGGGTTTGATCCCTGGTACTAGATGCAGGCTGCAACTAAGAGGCTGCATACTGCAACTAAGAGTCCGGCATGCTGCAACTAAGACCCAGAGCGGCCTAAATAAGTAAATAAGAATGGTTTGAAAAACAAAACAAAACAAAGCTTACTTTTTAGGTGCTCACTTAAAAGTCTCTTCTGACTCTTGGTTGCTTACGATGTACCTCTGGCCAAATTCACTTTTCCAACTTCACCTCTCTCCTCTTCCTTGGCACCCTAATTTATACCCTCAGTGAAGTAACAGGCCATAAACCTTTGCACTTCTGTTTTCCTATAGAACTTTGTTTACATTGTAACACAAAAATTTACTTTTTATGTATTTATATATATTCTCAGCCAGATTAGGAACTTCATGATGTCACAGACCATGTCTTAATTCAAGCAGTTATACATGTGAACTATATTTATGTTGTTTTAATTCCTGAGGGCCCTACATATCTTTAGTCTTTAAAAGTGGAAAGTGTCAAGGCATTATATCACAAACGATTTCATTGCCAATGAATTAGCTTTTAGTCTGTGAGAAATATGATCAAATTAAAAATCTATCAAGGATGTTAACTAAACTTATTGTGGTAATCACCTCACAATATATACATATATCAAATTATTTTGCTGTACACCTTAAACTTATACAGTGTTATAAAACTTGGGGGGATAGAAAAATCAGGAAACTGGTCTGAAAAATAAATAAAATTAAAATCCATCAAGTGAATTAAATAAAAAAATAAAGTGTGTATATTTCAACATGGCTTTTTTGTCATACATTTGCTGTGCAAACAATTGCATTTTAAATAAGCAGCTGTCAAAAACACTATCACCTTCTGTAGTTTACATCAGTCTCTCCACTAGGTCGATAAACTTGGTAGCAAGTTAATCAAGGAGCTTTCCTAAAAAGCTCTCCTTCCTGAAGGGTTATCCCATCAAATAACAAGTATGGCCTTGTTCCTGCCTTACCCTTTTTTTGACCTAGGAACTTAGTTATAGAGAAATGAAGTGAAAGATTCAAGAAAATCATGGATCTTTTCTTTTGAGAAAACGGAAAGTGTAGATTTAGTACAATTTCAGGGCATTTATTCTCAAGGAAAATAATTTATTTTTCAGATGGAGAAACACAAACGAAAGTCATTTAAGCAATAATGGAGATCACTAACATCTTACAAGGTGAATTCCCTATTAGGAAATGTGTTGTTTGGGGTCTTATTTATGTATCTGTTATGAAAGGTAACCGTTGTCTTCACCAGAAGTTGGGTGGACATAGCTGCATTAACCACATCCCTGGTGGAAACATGGCAAATATACAAGTAAACACAATACCCACCCCTTCCTCACATTTAAATTCCAGTCATTTATTCAGTCAGAAATATTGAGTGCGTATTATGTGCAAGCACGGTGCTAAGCACTGAGGGCTAGCAACAGGTGCAATTAGTCCTCCCCTTCATGGAGCTTCACTTCTAGTGAAGGAGCTGCTGAGTGTTGTATACTCTGACTCTGTGCATAAACTTACTCCTCTTGGCTCCTGCTGTTACTATCTCACTCTGGGCCCTCTTGCCCTGTCATCTAATCTTTCGGGTTCCTGAATCTAATTCCAACATGTGAGGTGTGTGTGTGTGTGTTAAGGGGGGCACACCTCTGTAACACCAGGCAAAGCTTGGGACACCACCTGGGTGTCCTACAGTTCAGTTCAATCTGACACTGTCTACTCAGAAATAGCATCAGATTCCACAGGTTAAGGGTTCAATCCTACAAGACTGACCCCTGACCCCAGATGCCAGTCGCAAGCCCAGGTTGTTAACCGTGCTTCTGACCAACCAGCTACAGATTGGAGGTTGCCACAAACCCTTCCTTGGGTTCAATTTATTTGCTAGAACGACTCACAGAACTCAGGAAACCTGTTTACTAGATTACCAGTTTATTATAAGAGGATATAATTTAGGAACAGCTGGATTGAAGAGATGAATAAGGTAAGGTATGTGAGAATGGGTGTGGAGTTTCCATACACTCTTGGAGCAAGCCATTCTCCCCAAATCTCCAAGTGTTCACCAACCCAGAAGCTCTTCAAACCCTGTCCTTTTTGGGTTTTATGGAGGCTTCATTACATGGGCATGACTGATTAAATCATTGGCCACTGGTGATTGATTCAACCTCCAGCCTCCACCCCCCTCCAGAGGCTGGGGGCCAGCTTGAAAGATCAAACCATCTAATCACATGATTGGTTCTCCTGGCAACCAGTTCCCATCCTTAGGCCCCCAAAATTACCTTAACATAACAAGAGACACTTTTATGGCTCTCACCACTTAGGAAATTCCAAAGGTTTTAGGAGCTCTGTGCCACAAATGAGGACTAAGACCAAATATATATTTCCTAATATAAATCACAATATCACATCTAGATATTTGACCTCCTTTCATTTATTTTTATTAGATTGATCTAAAACAGGCCTCTCTAGCTCTAGTTTTTCCCCTACTTCAATCCATTTTCAACTGTCCTCAGATTAATCTTCCTAAAGTAGTCAGTTCTGATAATGTTAATTTCCTACTCACAGTGTCTTCGATGGCTCCTCAGCCTTCCTAATTCCTTACTCTGCCCATTGAAGTCTTCCAGAAACATTTTCAGTTCACTTCATACATTTTTGGTTTTGTCCTTAAAAGTTCCCTTCTATTTTACCTTTTTCATGAAGCTTTGCCTGGGTCCTCCTCACAAGAGTCATATCCCCCTCCTCTGTGCTTCTGTGGTACTTAATGCCTCTAATGGATGCTTCACTGAATTCTATTTTTTATATAGATATCTGTGGACATCTTAGTACCTCTACCAGACTATAATCTGCCCGAAGGTAAAATTTATGTCCCATTGATCATATTACCTGTGGAGCCAATCATAATACCTTATATAGTAGGCACTCTACAAATATTTTTTGAATAAATACTTGTTGACGGAATATTATAAAACTCTCTTTTCTAGGTGGCACTTGGGACGTATCACAATGTAACGGTTAAAAATGTTTTTGGAGGGCTTCCCTGGTGGCGCAGTGTTTGAGAGTTCGCCTGCCGATGCAGGGGACACGGGTTCGTGCCCCGGTCTGGGAAGATCCCACATGCTGCGGAGTGGCTGGGCCCGTGAGCCATGGCCGCTGAGCCTGCGCGTCCAGAGCCTGTGCTCTGCAACGGGAGAGGCCACAACAGAGAGAGGCCCGCGTACCGCAAAAAAAAAAAAAAAAAAAAAATGTTTTTGCAAATATTGAATAGAAATTTTAACATGAATCATGCCACTCTGGAAAAACCCATGCGTGATTTATAATATTACTGTAAACTTCTGCCTTTGCCATGAACTCTTAAGAGTCTTTTTCAGAGTCCTTTGCAATATTCATGAGAAACTTTCTTAATGTTGTTAAAAACAAGACAATAGGCCCCAAACGGAGTCACTTATGCTAAGCCTTACATCACCAAACTGAGACTTAATTACAGTTTCAGCTCTCCCAGATTGACCGGAATCTTACACCAGTCAATCAGGAATCTCCTGATTAGCACTAGTTAGGTAATCTGCCTGATAGACTCCTGCCATTCCCTAAAGGAAAGTGACCTTGTCACAACCAACTGCTCTTTTTCATCTAGTATAACTTCCTTGTTCCTGATCCCTTCTGCCTGTAAAAATCTTTCATTTTATACAGCTCCTTGGAGCTCCTTTCTGTCTGCTAGATTGGACGCTGCCCCTTTCATGCATCCTTGAATAAGCCAATAAGATCTGTAAAATTTGCTCAGTTGTATTTTGTTTTTTAAACTATGTGTTAACCTTTAGAGTGGCCAAGATCTGTCACATTCCAGAGTGTAGAAAAGTGTACTGTTTTAAGATTTAAATGGAACCATACTTAAAAATTAAAGACCAACATAAAAACATTCTTCCTTAAATCTTCTGAATTGGAAAACTAGTGGCACTATTTTTTGTCTTTCCTTGTCTCATGTTTCCTGTTCTTACAGATCTTTTTAAATTTCCTCTTTCAAAGAAGATATTTTACTCAAACTTTTCTCACAAAAATAACACTTTTACAAGCTGATATGTAATCAAAGTGAGCCATATTTCTATCACTATTTAATGGGAAGCTATTGTTGCTATAGAATTCCTAAGCTTTATTTTGAGAAAGCAAATAAAAGATGGATCAGCAGCATTTTTTCATCTGTATTTGATTTCTTAAATGTGGTGCCAAAAAGATTGGCTTTTTGGTTCTATAAGTAGGATTGGCCTTTTCTACAATGTAAAACTTCCTTAAAATGGGTGGTAGTCTCTTTTAGCATATTCATTTATACAATATGAAAAGCAGTTATTTTGATCTTTTATGAAAATATTTAATTATCCAAAATAATCCAAATTAATTTACTTTGAGTGAAAATGTTATGTTTAATCAAGTGTTATTGGCTGTGCATCAGAATCCAAGATTAGAAATTGGTTTTATCTATATCCATTCGTGTGGACTAAAATGCAAATGTCATGTTGAGAATCAGGACTATACAAAAAGGATCTTCATCTCCAGAATAGGGGTGGTTGTGAAGTAATTCAGAGGTCTGGTCCATCAAGTTTATGGCTTTCCTGCTAGATTTGTTAACAAGTATGCCAAGATGGGTGGGAATTTTTTTCTAAATGAGATTATCAACACATTTAACATGTAATGAATTCAGTTCAGTAAACTTTTACTGGGAAACTTTGATGCAGAAAGTATCTTAGGTAGAGGGAAAGAAAAGGAGAGGCAGAAGTGAAATCCTGACTTACTGCAAGGGCTTTATATCCAGAGGGGAAGGTCCATTATCCTTACACCTTGAAAAATTAGAGAAAGAGATTAAAGGCCAACATAAAAACATCCTTCCTTAAATCTGCTAAGCTGGATAAATTAGTGGTACTGTTTTTGTCTCCCTTCATAGGAGAGTAGAGGATGACGGAGCTCTGTGAGCTCATACGGATGGCCAGTGATACTGGCTGGTCCAAGCATAATACTCTAACCCTTACTGTAGGCAGAATTCTAGGATGACACCCAATATTCTCACCCCAGGTAGTCACACCCTGTACCATCCCCCTCCTCTGAGGTGGGACCTGTAAAAATAACAGTCACTTCCATGGCTGTGTTACATTATATAAGACCTCACTGCAGCAGAACAAAAGAGGGATTCTCCTGCCAGCCTTTAAGAAGTAAGCAGCCATGGCGTGAGAAGGCCAAGTGGTTAGAATACAAGCATAACCTCCAGTAGCTAAGGGTGTGCCCCAGCCCACAGCCAGCACGAAAACAGGCCTCAGTTTTCTGCAATCACAAGGAACTTCATTTCTGCCAACAACCTGAATGAGCCTGGAAGAAGAGGACCCAGAACCTCAGATGATGGATCACAGTCCCACCTAACAACTTAATTTCAGCCTGGTGAGATCCTGAGCGCCCAGCTAAACTCTGTCCAGACTCCTGACCCACAGAAACTGTCAGATAATAAACATTTTTCTTCAAGCCACAAAATTTGTGGTAATTTGTTTCATGGCAATAGAAAGCTAATTCACACCCAACAGTCAATGTGATTGATCAGGTGATAAGCAAGCCTGACCAATCATTGCACAGGATTTCCCAACAAGAGCTCAGAGACAGATGCCCCTTCCTCTTTGTTGACAAACATAATAAAGATGATTTCACCAAAGCTGCGTGGCCGTGGCTGTATGCAAGGTTGCAGTTATCAAAGCTGCACATGTGACAACTTGGGATGCAGTGGGAAAGATGAAACTAGCAGAGTAAGGGAAGCAGAGGTTAATGCATTCAAGTCCCAGCATTTCATTCTCTCTTGCCCATCTCAAAGTCCGGTTGTCTCAAATTCTCAAATTCTTTGAAGGAATCCATCGGACTGGCACTCATGCTACAGCTCCTCTCCCAGAGTCGTAAGTAACATCACTGGGATTTGAACCCAGACACTCTAGCGCCAGAGTCTGTTCTCCTAACCATTAATTACATAAAGAGCTATAGAATCTCCTTGCTCATTGACTAAATAATTTGGTCTTATTTGATATAATTTAGAGCTCAGGCTAGATCAAGGAAATGAATATAACTTAAAAAGTACAGGTATTTAGGTACTACTTTTAGCAAAAGGTCTAATATATTTATAACCTATGTACTTTATTTCTGAAGTTAAATCATTTTCTAAATGTTGATTTTATTGCACTGTTCTCATCATTGAATAATTCTCATATATTTGATATTTATTATCCTAATATTATGGTCAGTTTATTTCCTTAAGACTTCTTTGCAAAATTTTATAGACATTTTATTTAAAGTTGATATTTGATCTCGGAGTTTGTACTATTCTAAAATAAAATCAGTGATAAGATTTGGGTGCTAAAAGTATACTATATGTATTACAAAATATATAATTCTTATCCAGGAAAGAAAAGGGCACAAAAAATAAGTGTTCCACAGATGACAAGAAAATGTAGTGCTTTATTTCAACTATGTGTGCCACATAAACACGTAGTATATGCATGTTATTTTAGCCAAAATCAAGCTGCTGAAGATGGTCATTTTTTGACAATGATAGATATAAGCAGCGTTCCTTTTCAATATCTTCTAATTCTTGGTTTTTTGTTTGTTTGTTTGTTGCGGTACGCGGGCCTCTCACTGTTGTGGCCTCCCCCGTTGCGGAGCACAGTCTCCGGACGCGCAGGCTCAGCGTCCATGGCTCACGGGCCCAGCCGCAGAGCGGCATGTGGGATCTTCGCAGACTGGGGCACGAACCCGTGTCCCCTGCATCGGCAGGCGGACTCTCAACCACTGCGCCACCAGGGAAGCCCAATATCTCTAATTCTTAAGTGAAGAGAAACAATTACCACTGTAGTAAATTTTAAAAGGCTGGTGAGCCTTTCTCTTTCAATACAAACATCATTCTTAAAATATGGGCCACAAATTCCACATCAATCACAATATAGACTCCTTTACTTAAGCTAACCAGTTTTCTATTTTTCTCTTCTATTAAGTGTTACAATGTTTGTTTGAGGTTGATACTATTCAAAATGGCTAATTCTAGAGAAAAAATGCAAAAATGAGTAGAATTGTTTTATGCATTACTTAAGTAATAAAATTTATACTTCGGGGTAATTTTGATTTTAGTCCCATCTACCACAATTGTTTCTCTAAGGACTTCACTTTCTCCTTAAAAAGAAAAAAGAAAAAATATCTGTTTTTTCAAATCCCCAAAGAAACACTTGCTTTTTAAAGAGATGTATACATTTTGTATACATTTTTGGTACACAGGTGTATACAAAAGATGTATACATCTTTGTATACATGGAAAATGTACCATAATTTACCACAAATTTACCCATAATCCCATCAGCCCAAGATAGCAAGTGTTGAACATATTCATCTGTTTCTTCCCGATATTGTTTATGCAATGCATATATATATTTTTTGGCAAGATTGAAATTATTTACTTTTATATTTTGCTTTTTTTCACAAAACATGTTGCTTCAGTAAAGAATCTTTGAAAATATAATTTTGAATTGTGCATAATAATCCAAGTTATGAATATCATATAATTTATATAACAATAACTGAACTGTAGAACTGTAGATTATTTAAGTTGTTTCCAAATTTGGGGCACCATAAAAAAATGTTTAAATGGATCTTCAAGTTTATAATAGTGTATCACCAGCACTTCAGTGTAACCCTGGCTAATGTATCTCTAAACAGTGAAGAAACAGAAAAATATAAAAACAAAAAAATTCATAAACTAAAATTGCTTAACAGAACAAAACTGATTTTGGAAGAAATTCTGTTATTTATAATAGATCAAAGTCTACCAGGAAAAGGGAAAGGAAATAATTTACAGCTCTCCCATTTCCAATTCCTTAACTTGGAGTTTTGAGATCTGTGAATACCAGAAACTGTATTATTACCAAAGTGCATCTTTCAAAAGTACCTGAAGTTTCTTTCATTCCAACTGTCTCCCTGGTCTTTCTACATCTATTCAGACATAGTAGCTGCCAGGAAACAACAGGTTTTAACAGCATCCCACTATATTTTATGAGTGGCCATCACAACACAAACATTAGAGATGAAGAAAGATGGCTAACAACAAAAACAGTAGCTGTGAAAGAAGGAAATTGTAGTTTTTCATGAATTTTGACAATTTGGGTGATCAGAGGAGCATGAAAGGATGTAAGGAGGAGCAAACTATCACCTCAGATTTTTATACTCAGCTAATATATATCAAGTCCTTTTTACATGTTAAACACTATAGTAAGTGCTTTACAAGCATTAAGTCCATTAGCCTTACACTAATCCAATGAGAAATTTGAAAAATATGAAGTGCAAAATCGTTAAATTTACTTAGAGTCACACAGCAAAAGAAGGTATCAGGAGTTGAATTTGTACCTACTTGGTCTGAGAGCCTGAAATCTTAGCTGTCATGATACACTGTGATTAAAAATTTAGAAAATATACACTCCATGTACTTTTCTAGAGAAAAATTACTTGGAGATTTAAATCAAGCAACCAAGAAATCAATCAAACATAAGAAGTAAATAATGGAGCCATTGACACTGATGGTAAGGATTATAGTTTACTCACATATAGAACTATTAACTTGGGTCACAAAACTAGAAGTTATTTATATGTGTCATATATAGCTTTTAATAGAAAATATAGACATATAATTTAAGATAATTTTGACACAAAATAAATATGATTGAGAAAGCAGAAAACTTAAATTCCATACTCTTTAGTAAGTATAATTTATTTTTTTATCAATCTCAAGGTTTGCTAATCTCTGTATTTTCTGATAATAGATAATCTAATAATAGAACTTTTATGTTAGCTAGAACTTAAAGCTTTCTAGTTAGCAGTTGTTGAAGAAAAACTCTGAAAGTTAAGGGTTTTTTTCCCCAGAGATGCAGTCTAGAGGCAAGATTTCAAGCACTATAGTCATTTTTAAGACTTTATTAGAAAGAAATGAAGGCTGCGAACAGACAGTTGCTGACCTTTGTGCAAATTAGGAAAAGGTGCCTACTCATGACAGGTGTATTAGGAAAAGGCACAATGTCTGATGGATGAATTAGAAAATGCCTCCCCTTTCTTACCTCAGGAGTTATTAGAAACAGGCTCCTCCCTCTGGGAAGATGCAGTCCCAAAGACGGGTGTTTGGCTTGGCAAGAGGCCAGTGCCTCTGTGCAAAGAAAAGGGAATTTCATCCTCTGGGTAGAAACAGTCTCTTGTCTCGGTTCACGACCTGGCTTGAGGAACCTGAGTCAGATTTCAGCACAGCCTCGCCCCTCAGATGAGCACTTTAATACTGGGACCAAAATGTACGATCATTCACAGCGACCCTGTCTGGGAGTATTAGCACAAACATGAATCCTAATCCACTTGGGCTACATACAGGCCCTCTGATCAGAGTCATACTTATTTTGTATCTTGAAATCTTCTGAATCTATATATTGTAGGCACACATGTTCTCAATAGATTAATTTTAAGAAATTATTGAGATATCTGGATTTCAATACTGTTATTTTCTGTGTAATGTGAACATTAATCTTGAAACATTGCATGGTAATTAATTTCATATAAAAATCTCAGAAAGCTATATTTCCTGTGCTGTACAATATATCCTTGTAGCTTATTTATCTTATACAGAGTAGTTTGTACCTCTCAATCCCCTACCACTATCTTGCCCCTCCCCCTTCCCCCATTGGTAACCACTAGTTTGATCCCTATATCCATGAGTCTCTGTTTTGTTCATTTATTTTTTTAGATTCCACCTATAAGTGATAACATACAGTACTTGTCTTTCTCTGTCTGACTTATTTCAATAAGCAAAATACCCTCCAGGTCCATCTATGTTGTTGCAAATAGCAGAATTTCATTCTTTTTTATGGCTGAGTTATATTCCATTGTATGTATATACCACATTTTCTTTTTTTTTTTTTTTTTTTTTTTTGCGGTACGCAGGCCTCTCACTGTTGTGGAGCACAGGCTCCGGACGCGCAGGCTCAGTGGCCATGGCTCACGGGCCCAGCCGCTCTCCAGCATGTGGGATCTTCCCGGACCGGGGCACAAACCCGTGTCCCCTGCATTGGCAGGCGGACTCTCAACCACTGCGCCACCTGAGAAGCCCCGCATTTTCTTTATCTATTCATCTGTTGATGGAAACTTAGGTTGTTCCCATATCTTAGCTATTGTAAATAATACTGCTGTGAACATTGGGATGCATGTATCTTTTCAAATTCATGTTTTCATTTTCTTTGGCTATATAGCCAATAGTGGAATTGCTAAGTCATATGGTAGTTCTATTTTTAGTTTTTTGAGGAATCTCCATATTGTTTTCCATAGTGATTGCACCAATTTACATTCCCACCAACAGTGTACTAGGGTTCCTTTTCTTCACATCTTTGCCAACATTTCTCATTTATAGACTTTTCGATGATAGCCATTCTGACATGTGTGAGGTAATATCTCATTGTGGTTTTGATTTGCATTTCCCTGATGATCAGTGATGTTGAGCATTTTTTCATGTGCTTGTTAGCCATCTGTATGTCTTCTTTGGAAAAAAGTGTCTATTTGGGTCTTCTGCCCATTTTTAAATTGGGTTGTTCATTTTTTTGATATTGAATAGTATGAGCTGTCTATATATTTTGGATATCAACCCCTTATAGGTCATATCATTTGCAAATATTTTCTCCCCTTCAATAGGTTGTGTTTTTATTTGTTGATGGTTTCCTTTGCTGTGCAAAAGCTTTTAAGTTTAATTAAGTCCTGTTTGTTTATTTTTGCTTTTGTTTCCTTTGCCTTAGGAGACAGATTCAAAAATATTGCTATGATTTATGTCAAAGGGTGTTCTGCCTATGTTTTCTTCTAGGACTTTTATGGTTTCTGATCTTACATTTAGGTCTTTAATCCATTTTGTTTACTTTTGTATATGCTGTGAGAAAATGTTCTAATTTTATTCTTTTACATGTAGCTGTCCAGTTTTCCCAGTACCACTTACTGAAGAGACTGTCTTTTCTACATTGTATGTTATTGGCTCCTTTGTCATAGATTAATTGACCATAGGTGTGTGGGTTTATTTCTGGGCTCTCTATTCTGATACATTGATTTATGTGTCTGCTTTTGTGCCAATACCATGCTATTTTGATTACTGTAACTTTGTAGTAGAGTCTGAAGTAAGGCAGCATGATAACTCCAGCTTTGCTCTTTTTTCTCAAGACTGCTTTCACTAAAAATTCTTAAAGAAATTAAAAATTATGTTCAATTTAATCCCAGATCAGGAGGGGCAGGGAGAAAAACAAAAATAAACAAAATGACAATAGAAATTATTTATGTGTATGTTTTGTATTATTTTTCTCCTACAAACAATACAAGAGAGTTTGTTTTTACTCTTCTCCCTTCCAAAATGACTCAATAAAGAGTGTTAGCTGTTTAAAAAATCTAAGCTAAAAATCACATCTTGTAGTTTTAATGCAACACACACCCACACTAAATTTGACAGTTGCCATTTACTGAGGTGAAGAAAACTCTTCAAGGAACTGATTTAAGGAAAGTGAGGCAGGAGAGGGACAAAAGCTAATACAAGTCAGATTGTTAGAGAGCAGGCCACTGCTTACACCAAACAGATATATCTGGAAAGGCCAAATGGAACCACTGCATCTTGGAATAGTCATTGAGGATGAGGGGTGACAGTGAGCAATTTACCTGCTGGCTCCTGGACCTGTCCATTGTTCAGAGTTTACTTCACAGGGTATTAATTCCTCCTTTTTTTCCAGGCTGCATTACTCAGTTCTTCATGGTAATCAGGGGGCATGATGCTTCTTCCAGGCTCAGAAGTGGTAGGAGAAACCAGAGCCCCTAAGGCAGACATGGGGGAGGGATGCAGTCCTTCCTCCCCAGAAGACTGAGACAGTGGTCAGAGTAAGGCAAGGAGGTCAATGGCTTAGTCTGGGCCTGCTGCACATGTGCTGTGCTGTTCCTGCCTAGCTGCCTCAGGCTGCCTGGGAGGGGAAACTGTCATTAAGATGGGAGCAGGCGGCACCAGCTGCAGAAACATAAGCATGTGTTTGAATGAATCTGGGCATGAGTACATCAGGAGCAGTGCACATATTGAGTCCAATTTATCATCTACTTATCACCTTTCAACTCATTTGCAATGGGCTGAATGGCCATGTCCCCTCAAAATTCATATGTTGAAGTCCTAACCTTCCATATGATGGTATTAGGAGGTGGGCCCTTTGGGCAGTGAGTAGAACATGAGGGTGGAGCCCCCACGAATGGGATTAGTGCCCTTTTAGAAGAGACTCCAGAAAGTTCCTTTACCCATTCTGTCATGGAAAGGATACAGCAAGAAGACTGCTGTCTTTGAGCCAGGAAGCAGACCCTCACCAGACACCAAATCTGCTGGCACCTTGATCTTGAACTTCCCAGTCTCTAGAACTGTAAGAAATAAATGTCTGATGTTTTTAAGTTGCTCAGTTTGTGCTGTTTTGTTATAGCAGCCCAAACTGACTAATACACCACTTCATTATGGCTTTTGTTCATAATAAGAAACACCAGTGAACTCTTATTTCTATAAATCAAATGACTTTTCATCACCATTTGACAGAATAACTCCAATTCCTGGCTTCTATGACCCCCATGAAGGCTCCAGGCTTTACTCCAAACTCTATAACTATTCTTTCTCAGCCTCCTTTCCTGACTGTTCTTTTCTAAGATCCCTTATACTTATTTTATAACTAATCTAAGTATGAGGAATATGTGATACAAACATAATTCAGAAATCAAAAAATATATTGTTCTACATTGAGAAGTTCATATCCCAGACTCCATATACCCTGATCTAACATCTCTTTATTCAGTTTACTATCCAGTTGTCCCAACACCATTTATGGAAAGTCCATTTGTACCCCTCTGCTGATTTGATGGCCACCTTGAACTACATTCCAAAGAATTTTGGGTTTTCCTTCTGGACTTTCCCCGCAGGTGTGTTTATTTATGCAATACCTACTTTCTCACTAGACTCTAAGTTGCATGAGGGTGAGCCCTGTGTCTATTTTGTATTGCCCATGTCCTCAAGAGCTTAGAACAGTGCCTGACACATAGCAAGTGCTCAATATAGATTTATTGTATTTGAGAATGTTTATGAAGTTCTAGGAAAATGTTTCCCTTTTTCCCCACAGATAGGTTTAAAGACAATTCAATATTTTTAATATAATAAATATTTAACAGAGCATGAAAATAAAGAAATGAGTGGTAGACAATATACAATATTATGTACCTCATTTGAGGTAAATACAGTTTCTCTTAAGCAAAATGGTAGTATATTTTAACCAAATAGATTTGATTCAATCTACATGTTAACAGGAATCAAAGAATATTGAAATATTAATGTCTAGACAGAACACTTATAAGTGTTATTAAGTGCAAATAAGATAAAATCAGTTTTTATATACAGTAGATACTGGGGCTTTGCAGATGCAATGTTCATTTGATTCTTTCATCCATTTCTAAGTAACCCTGGGGGGTCCCAAAATATCTGATCTGTTGTAATTTTTCTGGGTAGCATGATTTTGAAATAGAAACAAATCACCTAGCTCAGCCTAGTCATCAGGCTCCCACATCCACTTTTCAATGCAGTTTTACTCTTTTCTCATTGATGTTCAACTTCATTTGATCCTCACAACAATCATACCAAGTGGGGCATTCTCTCCTTTTTACAGATGAGGAGAATCAGATAATTATATACTATAAGTGGCAAACAATTGGGGGGTTTGCAAAGATCTTAGAATATATTCCTTGCAAATGTCAATAATCTACTGTCTTTAAAAAGTGCGGCATTCCACTGTAGAACTACTAATACATTCAAATCATTTTATTTCATCCTTCATTAGCAAAAGAGCAGCATGAACAGAAAAATAGCATGCAACTTCAATAGTTAGGCAAATACATCTCAAATATCAGACGTCTATGAGACAGTAAATAGCTAACTAAATGTTAAATAATAACAACATATTTGAAAACAGTTTTAATGGTACAAAAAATAAAAGCCCGAGATCTCCCTCCTCTATTTAGCAAATGATGCTACATTTTCCCCGTTCCTTATTATTCAGGTAACTATTACATGTATGTATATACATATGTATGTGTGGCATTTTTTCCTTGTTTTTAAAGGAATTGAGTTTAAAATTCTTAATTCTAGGCAAAGCAAACTCCTTAAGAATAAAAGGTTCTGTGATACACACCTTACCATACTGTTCAAAAGGAAAGAACATATTGCTGGAATGTCAAAGATGTAGACTTAAATCAGCTGTTAACATGAATTCACTATATCATTACACTGGATGAATTTGTACAAGTCACATAGCTTCTCCGGTTATCTGATAAATTTGCAAAATAAGGGAAATTTGCAATAACATTCCTAATATCCACTCAGACTTCAAATAATCTAAAATCCTATTGTTCTATGATCAGTCTCTAAGCGTATCACTCTTTATGACTATCCAGATGCCACTATTAACTGATTACATTTACCAGAATAAACAGTAGCAATGAAGAGTATCTTAATTCGAATAGCTATGGCAAATTAAAAAGAAAAAACTATTGAGTGAAACTGAAAGAATCCTACGAAACAACCTTCTAATAGATGAGAATATAATTGCATGCTGCAATTATATACATAACAGCATTTCAGCTGAACACCTTAAAATCATTTGATTCTCTAAAATAGACTAAGTCAATAAATCTAGTTTTTCCTGGAAATTTTATTTATTTTGTAGCAAGTGTTAAATTGCCATATCCCATAGTCTGAAAAATACATTATTAAACAGTATAAATCTGCCCAGTGCCTTAAAAAGAGTGATAAAAATTAACTCCATTTGACCTTATGATGTTGCATAGAGTTCTTGGAATCCAAGAATTTAATTCCACTGGCATGTGCAGTCTATAGGTTCCTGGAGAGTGTGCAGGACTTCAGTGCCATTGCCTGAGCAATACAGTGGCACAGTAAAGTTGCGCACCCCATTTTCACGACAACACTTACAGAATCTTAGATGGCTCTCAATATTGATGTTAAATATGGTAGCTGATGGGCATCTTCCATCGCAAGATGCAACATTTATCTGTAAGAAGAGATGAGAAAATTGTTTAAAAAATTTTAGAACAGTGATATTGATTCCACTAAGGTAGCACATTGTTTGTCCAAGATGGCAATCTGACATAATTCAAAGTATGAAATGTGCACACATAACTAGACAGATCTATGGAATATAGTAATCACAATCTAATGATTCTATTGTAACCTGTATTGTATCACAATTAAGTAGACTATAGAATCAGACAGGTCTTATTAAAGTGGGAAAAGTTAGAACTAAGACTATTTTTGCTGATTAAAATTACACACTTAAGACAGTATGTGGTTAAATATATTTAGGTTTAAACTTCCATCTCTCTGTATTGCAATTAACATTCAGAACTGTTGATTATTTATGCCAAGAATAATTCATACTTCTTCACAAACAGAATATTTTAATATTAGAATGTAGGAATAATCTCCAAAAGTTAAATATTTTAAGTGTTGGCATTTTGTTGGCTTACAAACTTACCAGTGCTGTGACACATATACTTCTGGAAAGACACATACGCTTTATGTAACAAATGATATTTTTCCACTTACAGAGGTTTGACTTATACAGTCCTGTTTCCTTATGATTGATCTAATAATCACTTTCTGGCATATTCTTTCGTCTCGTTTGCCTGATAAAATACAGAATGTATTTATTCATCAAAAGTCCGTATCAAATTGTTTCTTAATTCAATTAAACATATGAATATATTTATAATTGAAAACTGATATATTTATATAAAACATATTTCTATAATAAGAGATAGTGAGAAGTTTACTCTTACATAGTGTATGTTAATATTTATTTTCAACTTTTCTCATATATTTTCTAGCTTTATATTTATCTCTTTATCTTATTGTCTTAGAATAATTATCATAATCATAAATCAAACATATTCCACACATGGAGTAATGCTAACATCAACCTGTGTCAGGTGTATATTTATTATTATATTTAATGTAATATTTATACATTATATTTTAATGTAATACATATTTACCTGTACATGTACAGGTAAATATACATGTACATAATTAAGGCATACATACATACATATATATAAATCAATTTTAAAATATAAACTGATAGATTTAAAATCACATTATCTTAATGGATATTAATGTAAAATTCAAGAATGTAACTGAATTATTATCAACCATGTTGAAATGTATGGATGACTCATACTTGATTTTATGGCTCTGAAATGATGTCACAATTTCTAATGAAAACACTTTGTATTAATTAATCTATTAATATGCTTCTGTGTGCATGATGTATTATCACTTGATAATACACCCAATAATATATAGTTAATGCTGTATGACAGAGAATGTAATCCCTGAATCAGGATACAAAACAACCAAGGTTCTCATCTCACTCTGTTACTAATTTGCTCTGTCATTTTAGGAAAGAGACTAAATCATTCTGAATTTCCTTGTTTGCAAAAGACTGGAATTAGAGCTCCAATCTTCAAATGAGTTTAGTCACAAAATCTTTATTTAAAATAAATGCTTGAGGGCTTCCCTGGTGGCACAGTGGTTGAGAGTTTGTCTGCCGATGCAGGGAACACGGGTTCGTGCCCCAGTCCGGGAAGATCCCACATGCCACGGAGCGGCTTGGCCCGTGAGCCATGGCCGCTGAGCCTGCGCGTCCGGAGCCTGTGCTCCGCAATGGGAGAGGCCACAACAGTGAGAGGTCTGCGTACCGCAAAATAAATAAATAAAATAAAATAAAATAAATGCTTGTATGAAATCCCAACATGTGAAGTATATAAAAGTTAAGCCACTCTGGTTGAAGCAGAGATGGGTAGCAAAGACTGCCTGAAATTAAACTGTTCTTTTCAAGGTCATCCATGACTTTCAATTACTATTTTCAAAGATCACATCTCAGTTCTCATCCTACTTGACTTCTCAGCAGTGTTTGACTCAGTCTATCACTGTCTCCTCCTGGATACACTTTCTGCACTTGGCTTCCAGAGCGTACTCTTTGCTCTGCCTCCCATCTCTTTGTGGCTCCTCCTCAATCTCCTATGCTTGTTCTTTCTCCTTTCCCCGACCTCCCAAATACGGTGTGGACTGAGGCTCAGTGTTGGTGGCAGAGGGCAGGCTGTTTTGTTCCTTATGACGCTTTCACCCAGTGGTTACTTCATTAGCCCTTCTATTCTCATAAGTTTTAAAACAAAGAATAGTCAAGAAGGAAACCATCTTTGACATGACCTATAAGGTCCTTATCTTCTTCTATCACTTTCATCCCTGTGCTGTGACTGTACTTTGCCATTTCCTCCACCTTGAACACTCTTCACTCTACCTGGCTGGCTCCCAAGGACATTCAGTCCCTATTCAAATGACACCTCATCACAGAGGCATTCTCTAATCACGCACTTAAATGAACAACCCAATTTCCCTCCCTCTCCATCACTTTTATTCTGCGCTATTGTTCTTTATACCATTCATCACTACCTGACATAATAGTGTATATTTACCTCTTATTGTTTCTTCCCCTTCTTGATAACATACACTATGCATGCAGATATTGTTTCATCCTCTATCATGGTCCCAGTGCCTAAAAGGGTGTCTGGTACGTGAGAGGCACTCAGTAAAAATCTGTTTGTGTTAACTCATTCAATGAATGAAACTGGGACAGCATAAATGTATTGTTAGTTGGCTGGATTTGTTCATGCCAAGAGCCATTTCCTATTTATTCCTCAGAGACTTTATTGTAACACATTTTGTTTAGCGTAGCACCTGCAACAATACGCAGTATGCACAGTCTCTCTGATAAAGCCTGGTCACCCAAAAGCGAAGACTACAGACGGGGGTTCTCTAATGCCAAAGCAGAAACTACTTCACAAGGCCTTATACCTCAGATGAGAGAAAATGAGGGGGCTTGTTATTATTCTGTACTTCAAAGAGCTTGGCAAAATTGAAATATCCTGAGGCCAGGCACTGGAGAGGCCTAAATCTATTGAGTATTATTGATTAGCGTGATACACTTTTCTGAACCTTCATTTCCTCACCTGTAGGGAAACCATACCTACCTCCCCACCTACCTTCCAGAACTGTGGTGAAGATTCGTTGCAGTACTGTCTGCTATGGGTTTAATAGAGTGTTGACACGTGACGGACAATCAATAGTAGCAATACGGTCAAGTCAAACAGATCTTCCCCTGTCTGCCCTCAGATAACATAAATACACTCACTTCTCTAATAATTAAAATGGGGTTACAGAATTCAAGGTGTTTACATTGCAATGTGATTCTATTCCTATATCTCATACCTGTGGAAGAGTCTAGAATCTAAAGAAGCAGAAGGAAAAAGACATGAGAGCATAAAAATATAAACTTCCTTAGATTCTGGAGCCTAAATTTCACTCATTGAGTTCTTGATACAATGACTATTTGATACACATTAGTTTACATTTGATTCAGAGAAAACAATGAAAAACTGCTCATTTCTAATGAGCAAAAATTTTCATTAGTATGTGTCTAAGAGCCCCAGTAATTAAAAAGCATTAAGTGGTACTCTATTACCCACTAAAATCCTGGCAATATAGCTGTTATGGGTTGAATTCTGTCTTCCAAATACTCCTATGTGCCTCAGAATGTGACCTTATTTGGAGAGAGGGTTTTTTTCGGAGGTAATCAAGTGAAAAAGAGGTCATTAGGGTGGGCCCTAATTCATATGACTGGTGTCCTTATGACTGGAAATTTGGAAACAGATCCACTTACAAGGAGAACACCATGTGAACATGAAGATGGCCGTCTAACAAGCCAAGAAGAGAGGCCTGGAGGAGACCCTTCCCTCACAGCCCTCAGAGGGTATCAACCCTGCTGACACCTTTGTTTTAGACTTCTAACCTCCAGAACTTTGAGACAATCAATTTCTGCTAAGTCACCCAGTTTCTGGTATTTTGTTAACAGCAGTCCCAGCAAATGAATACAAGAACAAATTGGACATCCGAATGTTTGTTGTGGGTGGGTATGAATGTGTTGGATTTTACTTTTCACACCTCATGTAAATAGACTCTGTCGTTCCAGCCCTGCACTGATGAGCAGACATCATCAGTCAGCCTCCGCCCTCTCCTAAAACTTATACTGATGATGTTCCAGAATATCACTAGCGGTTAAGAAGCAGGCTGTGAGATCAGGCCTGGAGGGAAATCCCACAAGAGGTATGACTTAGACGAGTTACTTAAACTCTCTAAACTGAAAATCAGGATAAATGCAGAACCCATCATTGGAATTTTGTGAGAAATAAATTGTCAGTAGAAAACAGGTGAGTTTCTGATTTATAAGCTGTTATTATGTTCAATAATATATATTTTACTTATGTTTCATCAAAATTTTAATTTATTTTATTTTTTTAAAGATAATTATTTTATTTTATTTTTAATTAATTAATTTATTTATTTTTCACTGCGTTGGGTCTTCGTTGCTGTGCGCTGGCTTTCTCTAGTTGCAGTGAGTGGGGGCTACTCTTCGTTGAGGTGCAGGGGCTTCTCATTGCAGTGGCTTCTCTTGTTGTGGAGCACAGGCTCTAGGCGCGCGGGCTTCAGTAGTTGTGCCTCACAGACTCTAGAGCGCAGGCTCTGTAGTTATGGCACACAGGCTTAGTTACTCCGCGGCATGTGGGATCTTCCCGGACGAGGGATCAAACCCGTGTCCCCTGCATTGGCAGGCAGATTCTTAACCACTGTGCCACCAGGTAAGTCCCTAATACATTTTAATATTGTTTTCAATATGACTAACACCTCTAAATAGACAAGACTATTCTTACATATTTATGGGATTTAGCCCTTCATGAAAGAAGTTCAGAAATCTCCCTTGAGAGGCATGATAATTTGTGTCTAAAAATCCAACCCTACACAGTGGCATTATTAACCTGAATTGTGTTGTAGACTTTTTTCCCAAAAGCTTCTCTAAACAATGTTAAAATTACTATTTATGCCAACTTTCCTAAAACTTTTTTCTTTTTTTTGTTTTAGTATTTTCATTGGATTTTAATAACTTTATTATATGTGAGATTGAACATTGTTTTCTATTATTAAAGTGAAATTTGCATTAAAATGAAACTAACCATTTTTAAATACACAATTTCGTAGCATTTCATACATGCAAAATGTTGTACATCCACCACCTTATCCAATATCAGAACATTTTCATCACCCCAGAAAGAAACCCCATACCCATGAAGCAGCACTCCTCCACTCCCCTCTAAAACGTTTTTCTTGACATAAATTCATGAACACAAAAAATAAAATCATAAACACATAAATAAAAATGGTTGCATGAATACCCCTCTATTTCAGTCCTTAAAATCATTAAAACGCACTATGAAATAAACCTTATAATTCAAATAAATATATTGCATGCACATAATTTTGTCAAAATAATTATGGGAAGTTTTATATATATGATTTAAATATAATTGACTAAATTGGTATTTCTCAAATGTATTATACAGAACCATATATTTGTTCAAATAGGTTTGGAAAATATCACACTTTGTATATCCTTATTGACGTCCCATCATAACCTCCTTTGTGTAGTTCAGCCTGTTCAAAGCACATTTGACCATAGGGCACTTTCAAACTTAAAACCTACTGAAATCCTGTGCAATACCTTTTGAAAAATGCAACAATAAATTTCTAATATTTAAATTAAAATTCATCTCAATTAAAAACTTACGCTCCAGAAGATAAAGATTAAATTACAAAATAATCAACCGCATGACAAAAACATTTAAATAATAAACATTATAAAATTTGTTTCCCTCATTGCAACATAGGAACTGAATTTTATGTGAAAAAATAATAATCATGAGCAATTAAAACTAATCAAATTAATGTATGTAATTTGTCTTCACTTACAGATCTTGCAACAGCCTTCATTATAAAGCTTTACAATCCCTTCATTCTAGGAAGAAAAAAGGAATAATGTTAAAATTCAGTGTTTTGTCATTTCATCCTAAACTAGAAATAAAAAACCAACTTTCTCAATATTTTTACTAAACATCACAAAGACTTTATAGAAAGATGATTGAAATTTAACAATTTCTAATAAGAATTTTTGTTTGTAAAATTAGGAGCAGATGTTTTGTTTAAAATTTGTTATTTCTTCATTAGTAATATGAAAAGGTGCAAAAGGATTAACTTACTTAAAAGAACCCATTTTAAATACCACAAAAGATTTTCTTACCAAATCAAAGTACTAATAGGGACTCTAAATAGAGGCCATTATATCTCTTAAACTCCTCGAAACAATCTGAACTACTTTTTGAGACTAGACTGAGTTCCTGAATATAACTGAATGTTAAAATGATGTCTCTTTTTCTTTAATATTTTATTATTCAAAAAAAATTCCCCACTTCAGGATGTCTCTTGACAAAGGCTAAATTAAGAAAATTTCATCTATTTTGGAATTCTTACAGTAAGTTGCTAATTGCTTTTATTAACTTGCTAATTGTAATTCAAATAAAAGAATTTATTCAATAAAAATGAATCTGTGAAATAAGATGATGCCTAAGATTCCTTCAAGAGCTGAAATTCTATTACTTTAGTACATATTGTATCTCACTAGCCAGCCAACTAGCTAACCATCATCACTAAAACGGCACATCATGAAAAAAAAGTGAAACTGTGCTATTTCTCCACACTTAAAGAAAAATATTGCCTCGCACAACAGAATAAAGCTTACTTTTCATTAGGGATTATTATCTCCTAAATAATTAAGGCTACAAAGAATCTTTTTTTAAAAATTGTGTGACTTTCGAAAATCTACTCTCCCAATAGGCTCTTCTACGAGAGAAAAGGGAATTGGAAGAGCAAAACTAAAGAATCAGCAATGCTCTGGCATGTGCTGAGTTTCACAGTGGCCCATGCTCAGAGAAACTACGGCAAATTTCACTTAGGCTAGTATGCTTTAAACAGCGAATGACAGCATAAATCTGCTGTGTGTTTAAGAAAGAGAAATTTGACCAAGTTCTGATTGATGAGTTTATTAATCCATATGGAAAGAAGAGGCTAAGTTGGCTGATCAAAGGATTTTTCAATAATCCTTTGGTCTACATATTAAAAACCCAGACATAGCATCATGTCCATTCAGGGAGACTCAAAATTATTTGGAATGCCATATACAACTCAAAGTGTCAAACTGAGAAAATATAACAGAGCTTTTATGTATACATGAAAATAAAACATTTAGCAAAATAAATAAGCCATAATGTATGTATGTATGACCTTGGAAAACATATTAATGTGTATTTTCTAAATTATATTTAATGCCAAATTTTCTTAGCTATAACAAAGTACAAACCATTTTGCATTCAGTCTCATTAAAAGGGGGACAGACCATACTGTACTTCAGAATCATCGTCCCTTCGTCAGTCTTAACACATTCAAATGTGGTACAATTATAGTTCCAGGTGCTCCCCTCCTAAAAATAAAAGAGAAAGTTACTGTTTGCTTATTAAAATCTGCTATATTTCTTAAGTAGAATGTTTCCTATCCTACTGAATCAAAAGTGAAGATTCAGAGAGCTTCTTGTAACATAAAATGTCCATCTGGCAATGTCCCCAAACTTATCTAAAATAATTAAAAATACATATATGTGGTATGTGTGTGTGTGGGTGTTTTGGTTTCATACTAGAACCAAGATGTAAATGTGAAACAAAGCAACAGAGAGGAAAGAAGCAAATAGGTATCTTTTTCTACTACAAAATTAATTATCTAACGTGGCCAAGTGTCAAAGGTCTTACTCTAATATTCCCTTACTAATTATAAAACAACAAGTCATAATACTTAGTACACCTCCTCTCTTGAGGTTTGTTTATTTTTCCTTCTACTCCCTTATCACCAAAAAATTTAAAAATCTTTGGATGATAGTGATTATTCACTGTGGTTCTAGTTTTCTATACCTTCTGGTTATTTTTAAACATATCCCTATTCTTTTAACAACTTTTTCAACATACTAAGTGTTTACTTCATTCTTTTTTAAAAAATTTATTTATTTAATTTATTTATTTTTGGCTGCATTGGGTCTTTTTTGCTGTGCATGGGCTTTCTCTAGTTGTGGCGAACAGGGCTACTCTTTGTTGTGGTGTGCGGGCTTCTCATTGTGGTGGCTTGTCTTGTTGCGCACCACAGGCTCTAGGTGCATGGGCTTCAGTAGTTGTGCCACTCAGGCTCAGTAGTTGTGGCACAAGAGCTTAGTTGCTCCGTGGTATGTGGGGTCTTCCTGGACCAGGGCTCGAACCCAAGTCCCCTGCATTGGCAGGCGGATTCCTAACCACTGTGCCACCAGGGGAGTCCCTAAGTGTTTATTTCATTCTTGATTTCAGAATTCCTATTTAGAAATAAAATCAGCTGAAAATAACTATTATATAATTATTAGGCTGTAATTGTTGATATATTTTTTTATTTTATAACCTGCATTTTAAAATGCTAGTCAGACTCTGACTTGAAGATTCCTTGTGAACCAGCAAAGAATTCTGACAAACTTTATTTTCTGTAGATTCTATTTTAATGTATAAATATCATCAGGTCTTCTATGAATCTCAACTGGAAAAGATCTATAAGTCCAGGTATAAAAGAAGATAAAACATTCAAATTTGAATATTAATTCTAATATTCAATTCAAATAGTACTATCTAATTTATCTGAAATCAAAAATTACTTGTTCCATAAGAATTAGATTTCTAGATAACTAAAGCTTATCTTTGAAAGAGCCAAGAGTTAACAATCTTCATATATGTTTACCTATATTACTTTACTTGTTGTGTTCTCAAAAAATATTCTAAACATAATTTAATCTTTCATTTAAATTTCAGGGCTATCACAGGATTACTGACATCTATAGAGTTTATGTTGCTCTTTTACTAAATCCCCACATGACTGTATATTTTCAAGTAGTCTCTGATTCCTTTTCTCTCACACCTATGTCTCCTCATTTTATAAGCTTCCTTTTTCAAGTCTCCCTCTTTAAAATGATATAATATGAAACAAATATTGCTATGATTAAACAAATAAACAATATCAACATTATTTAAATCAATAACACTATTTTTCACATAATTATAAAACAATAGACTATGAAACAATAAGATAATTGTTCACTTTTCTTATTTAATAAAATGCACAGGATTGGAGAAATCTCTTTTTCTTTTGGGTCTATGAGTAATCCCTTGTACTTAAGAACAACATAAATAAGACCTCCATATAATTAAACTATTAATGGAAAAAATTTAAGGATAGCAATAATAAATTGGAACTACCTTCAGGTAATGTAAATTATAAACAGAATTTGTGAGCCTCCTAAATCTGATGACAGCACTAACAACTGTACTAATACATGGTTCCATTCTTCTATTCTAAAAAAGGAAAGGAGTAGGTCAGTCTTCAAACCTCCATAGAGTTATTATGAGATAACAGAAGAATTCTGAATAATAATTTTATTGTTTTGGGCAGAAAGATGTGGTATAGCATTCATTACTCTTGGGATCTTCTTTTTAAAAATTTTTTCAAATATTCTTAATCTTTTGTCATATTTACCCACTGAAATCTTTGATACCTGAAATAATAAAGTGCTAACAACTTGAGTTTCAGATTTCTATCAAAATGTTTCATTTCAAATGAGTGAATAAAATAACATTGTTCTCTTCCTTTGTTCTAATTATTAGAAATCAACATTTCTCAAAGTCCATTCCTAACATCTGGGGAAAAAAGTAAGGATCTATGATAAAATAAGTTTGAGAAACCATTTTAACATGCTCCTTTACAACAGAAATCAGATACTTTAAAATGTAACTATGTCTTGTGTGTTGTAAGCATGCTGTATATGGGTGTGCTTGTTGTATGTGGAACACTATGTGTGTGTGTGAGTGATATTTTTCAAATTTGTGGAACAGCTTCTTTAGAAAATAGCACAGACAGCTACCCATGGAGCACATTTTAGGAACGAAGAAATTCATACCTCATATATAACTGATGTTCCATTTTCCATTTGAAATTTGCAGGATACATTTTTGCAGGTACCACAACAATCATAATCACTTGGCGATGGAGTGTATACCTGGTGCTGTGCATAATAATAATAATTTGAATTAGCCAGTAACAATACTGATATTTTTAATGAATTCATTCTGAAAGTGCTTCCCAATACAACCTATGCTGTCTCAGAGCACCTGTAAAGCATTTCTGAGGTTGAATTTGAAGCACTTCAAATAATAACTGACTTTATATAGCTGTATTAGAAGTGAAGTAGATGTTAACCTTTACATCTAGCAGCCAAGATTCATCAAGTAGATTTAACAAGCTCAGGTCAAACAAGCTGTATAGGTAATAAGATTCCTGAAGCTCAAGGTTATACACATGAAAAGGAAACTGCATTATATAGATAAGTTACAAATTAACAGATTATTAAAGAACTATTCAAGTGTATATTTTTAACTTATGGAGTATTCACTCATTCAAATTCTACAGCTGCCATTTAAAGATTAATTAACTCTCACCAGAATGACTTACAAAGAATACTTACAACATCACATTCTTTTGAACAATTCAACATTGTAAAATTCAAAGTGTGGAAGCCTGTAAGGTTATCTTTCTCTTCTAGACACTCTACCATGTAACAAAAGTCCCCTTCCAAATACTTTATCATAGATTGGCCAGGATTCAATACTGATACTTCTTGAAACACACACACATCATCCTTTTCTAAGAAAACAAACAAAGTCAACAAAAAGTACTATATTAAGTTTTTTATTAACTGATCATTGGAACTTTTATTTAAGTTTATGTTTTTATTGTGATATGCAATTTTTTCAAAACCAGTAAAGATCTTTACCTTTATATATTGTTAACAGCTCAAGAGTTCACTTAATAATGAATGTAGTATTTATTCCTTAACACAGAGTAAGAAATTGATTCCTAAACTCAACTGCTATACACTGTTTGAACTGCCTCTAAAAACTATACTTTATAGCAGATTCCAGAATTTTAGCCCAAAGTGATCATCAAGCTACTTGCTGTTCCCTCTTCTGGAAACATAACATGACAATTTTGGGGAGTGGATATAAATGGAGGCAAAATCTAAATCAATAACAGTAGGTCTCTTCATGAAGGGATTGTGTAACATTTCATGCTTTTTGTTATTTTGAGAGAAATTTTTCAATTTTTTGTGTTGCAAAATAAAGTCATATAAATCATACTTTATGATGAAGGTAGGTGATATAATGTGCTATCACATCATTAAAAGTGGCTCATAGTAGGCTAGAATAGTGATGAAGAATGCAGCTCAGAAGCTCCTTGTGCCTTGCGAACATAGGATTTAACTCTTCTCTCATATAAAAATACAAAAGTTTTAAGCTATTAAACAAAAGTTTATTTTCTATTAACCTACTAATACTTAATATGAAGATTTGTTATTTCATAGAAAAATCAACCTTATGCTTTGCAGTGTTAACATCAATAATAATAAAACAGTGAGCAAAAATCTCTTTTAGATGTTGTCTACTTTTAAATTAAATTATATACACTAAAAAGAACCCTGGCATCAACTTTAAATTCTGTGAAGCCTCTGAAAATGAATCATTTTTATGTCCTGTTACCAAGTTTCTCAGAACATTTAGGAATATTACAAAAGAGGAAATTGAAAAATAAAAAGTATACTTTTTATACTTAAAAACTGGCCAATGGCTTAAAATGTGTAGTACATCTCAAAACTTATTTTTAATTTATTCATAGTAAACAACAGATATCAATAATATTCATTATCATTTAAAAGTTTCAAAAAACATAGTTACCACAGAGATACTGTACACATCCACAGTCACTCTGAAAGTTGAGGTCTATTGCATGAAATTCTCCCTATTAGAAAGATATTATTATATGACTTATCAATATGGCTTATTATATTACCATTGTAAAAAAAATGCACAATATAACATCTAATAAGTTTCCTACCCCACAGCCACATAGCAAGTTCATAAAAATATTTGACAGTGAACAAGCTTTGATTAACCCAGTGGTCATTTAATTAGTAGCCTATAGAAAATACTCACAATAAAAATGTGATCATAGACCACTCAATCTCTCTAAACTTAAATTTCCTTATCTATTAAATGAGTGAAGGTGGATAAGATGATCTTTATGATTTGTCCTAACTTTAAAATTATATTGTTAGATTCTGAGCTTCTAGTGGGCAATTAGAGATAAAAGAATGCTTGCTAACCCTAGAAAATTCTCTTGATGAAAATGTTCTTGATCTGCTCTGTAGAGGTGGTCCAGAACTCTGATGTCTGCATCAGAGCAAGGCTTCTTTAGCATATAAAACAAGAGCAGAAGAGTGTAGTACAATGATTAGTAGCACAGGCACAGGAACAAGACTGCCCTTGTGCCAATCATGCTCTGCTACTTAATAGCTCTGTCATCTAGGGCAGATTACTTAGCCAGTCTGCTCCTCACCTTCCTCATCTGTAAAATGGGGATAATAATACCGTCTGCCTCAGAATTGTTGAAAGAAATAAATGGATCAACATATGTAAAGAGCTTAAAACAAGCTGATGTACAGAAAGTGCTATAACCTTTAGCTGTTAGTAATTTGCTGTTATGACCAATGCTTAAACTTTTCCCTACTAGGGAAATGGTATAGGTTCTTCTCAAGTGTAGGACTCAGGCTTAAAGTTTCAAGGATTGTATTTTAAACATCAACTTTTCCTGGGTGTGTTTAATTTTCATATGACATCAGTAATAAAAACTAATTTGATTCTTGACACAAAAAATAACTCAAATTCATAGTAATATATAAAAGGCACTTTTCTCCATAAGTTAATAATATCTCACTTTTTATAGTGCTTTACGAGATGTAAAGTAGTTTCATAGACATTAACGCCTTTGATGTTTTATGACTTTTAGTCATTATACAATTCTAATGGGATTGGAAATAAAATACTGGAATACAGAGTTAAAAATAATAATAAATCAAACTCCCCCAGTGCATAAATTACTCCAAAAGATTAGATAGTGCTTTTTTAAAATATATCACCTTAGAGACTTCTCTGGTGGCGCAGTGGTTGGGAATCTGCCTGCCAATGCAGGGGACACGGGTTTGATCCCTGGCCCGGGAGGATCCCACATGCCGCGGAACAGCTAAGCCCGTGCGCCACAACTACTGAGCCTGTGCTCTAGAGCCCGCGAGCCACAACTGCTGGGGCCCGCGCGCCTAGAGCCTGTGCTCCGCAGCGAGGGGCCACCGCAATGAGAAGCCTGCATACCGTGGCGAGAAGTGGCCCCCGCTCTCTGCAACTAGAGAGGGCCCACACAGCAACAAAGACCCAATGCAGCCAAAAATAAATAAATAAATAATAAATTAAAAAAATATATATATATCATCTTAGACACTGAAACAAATATTTAGCAATTTCAGGAACAATGGGTCAGGTCAATACCTCTGTAGAACAAGAAATGTTAAAAATAAATTGCCTTGCATGAGCGTTTAGACACAACCCTTGGTCTAATTCCTGAAGATCTCAGTCTATCATTTACTCTCTCTAGACCTCAGTTTTCTTACTTATAAAATGAGCTAAATATATCTACTTTGTAAAGAGTCAATGAAATAATATACAAAACTTGTTATGTAAACTGTGAAGAACTTGAGAAAAATACAATATCAGAATTCCACTCTTTTCTGTAGGTTATATATATAGTGTATACACAAAATAATCCAAGAGAATTTTTATGAAAGTTACTTGTAAAGCTTAAACATTGTATGCAAATCACAGATGGTAACTCATCATTAGAGTAAATGTTAGATTAATGCTTTGTTTTTGGTTTTTTTTTGCGGTACGCGGGCCTCTCACTGTTGTGGCCTCTCCTGTTGCGGAGCACAGGCTCCGGACGCGCAGGCCCAACGGCCATGGCTCACTGGCCCAACCGCTCTGCGGCATGTGGGATCCTCCCAGACCGGGGCACGAACCCGTGTCCCCTGCATCGGCAGGCAGACTCTCAACCACTGCGCCACCAGGGAAGCCCAATGCTTTTTTAAAATACAATTTAATTAATTTATTTGACATACAAAAAGCTGTACGTAATTGATGTATACAACTTGACATATTTGGAGATAAGTATACATCATGAAATATCACCGTGCCATAGACCCATCCATTAACTCCAAAAGTTTCCTCCCACTCTCTTATTTATTATTATTATTATATTGTGGTAAGAACACTTAGCAAATTTTAAAGTCTACAATACAGTGCTGTTAACTATAGTCACTATGCTGTACAACAGTTCTCCCAGCACTTATTCATCTCGCATAACTGAAACTTTGCACCCTGCTTTTTAAATGAAACAGCGGCATCCTAAGAAGGGTTCTGTTACTTTAAAAACTGCCTCATTTATTCCCCTGAATATAGCCTTGGCCTGAAAAGTCTGAATGAGTTTCTAATGATATACATTGTTTGAGAAGGAAAAGAAAAAGAAAATCTTTGTGAAAGAAAACATGTTTTCTTTGATAAATAAGGCCAGGAATATATTATCTTTCTCAAGTCTTAGAGGCATACCATGGAGGTAAATATTTAAAGAAAAAAAAAAAAGACTTGTAAAGCACCATAACCTCCATCTAATGGTTAAATAAGTGATACCAGAGTCATAATTATTATTTCTAAAAATTAAATTTTGGAATTTCTATAAGGTTTGCATGTTCATACATAACCCCTAACAAGGTACAGACAGTTACATGTTTATACCCCCTCCTCCTCTGAAACAGATGCATTGTTAGTGCACTTTCTTAAAGAATCATTGGAAAACCTTTCATTATTGAGGTAATATATTTTCAATACTGTGCTTATTTTAAGACCGGTGAACTTACGTAGATATAAGGCTGGTAGATTCAGTCACCAGTGGAAAAAAAAATAACATATTGATTGTACTTTCCTGTCTCAAGTATAATTTAAAATGTTGACTGCTCCCTAATATCAGAGAAGATTTAATCTACTTCAGTACAACTTAAAGAGAATAATTCCATTAACTCTGAAAAGAAATCAGAAATGAAAGCAATAAAGGAAGAATAAACTGATTTAAATTATATTAAAATTCAATAAAAATATGTGTTCTTACCACTTCACAAGTTGGCACAACAAGACTTTCACAGCTACATTCTAAAAGGCAAAAAACAACATATTTATATTGATCGTATATATTAATACATTCTAGTAAAACTTTAAAATATGAAAATTAGTTACCACAGTGCCATATTGGACAACATTGACCAGATACATTTTCTTTCACAAGTTTCATATCTTGTGCACAGTCGAGTAGTGGCGTAGGACAGAGATTTGGCTCACACACTAAATAGAAAAATAACATTTAGAAAAAACTAAATAGAAAAAAAAGATTAACTTCACGTAGTTGCTGGTTTTCACTAGCTACCATTTAGTTCACTGCCATTACTGATGTGATACATGGACTTGGATCTCCCCAGAGCTGCCTCTCCCATCACCCAATTGCAGTGTGTTGGTAAGGACCAAACAAATACAAGCACATACAATAACAGTAGTAGAACTAGGACACACTCATCAGGTTAAGAGTCCTGAGAAATGGCAGGGGGGCAAGAAGAGAAAGGAGGTGAAGAGGGTATGGAATCACGTGTATATCTAGAAAGTCTAGGATGATGAGAAAAGTCATAGCTAATCTATTTTGGGGAGGTAACAATACTGTCCAAGAAGCACTCTTAGATGTATGAAAACATTACATGTATTTAATATGCTAGAACTCAACTAAGGTCTCATATAACAGTACAATTAACATGCACTGGCCTTCTTAAATATTGAACATATCTAGATATTTTTAATTAGTTAAAATATACTTACCACAGTAATACTGAGGACAACAGAATTGTGTAGTATTAAGATCCACAGTGAGAAATTCTCCGTCAGTACATAGTGGAATAGGTTCAGTGCAGGATTTGCAAACTAAAGGTGAAACAAAAAGGCAAAGTCGCAGCTGAGCTAAAAACAAACTAGTTATCAGTTCAGATTACTGTACACATATAAAATCAAAATAAAAATACATTATGTAAAACAAAATAGGAAGCAAGGAAAATAAGGATTTAATAAACGGATCTCCTTATTTGGTCATAAAAACAATAATACTATCTGAGTGTATTGCTTTATACTTGCCCAAGCACAGTGACACAGAAGAACCATTTTACCAGAAATATAAGATTTCAGGAGTAATTTGTTCTTACTAGGATCAAAATACCATTGATATACTTATTTTTCTTAATTCACTACTCTGGATCACTCCCATGAATGAACAATGTAGTAGGCACCTGTTCTTCTGAGCTCTTAGCATCCCTCTTCCAACTTTGATAACAACTCTCTTAATGCACTTGAGGAAATGCCTCACCTACGCAGCCTTGGAGTGACTCTTAATAAAGGTGCCTCACTCTTACCAGGCCCATGTGTAGGAAAAACCCACTTTAGATGAATGAGAATGTCTTTCTATAGCATTTGAGTCATAAATAGAGGCACATCGAGACAAGAAACGGATATTGCTGACTCAATCATTAGTGACTGACACCTAGAGAAGCTGGTTTCCCTTCTTCCCAGGGCGTGGCTGAATGCTTCATCTTGATTCTACAAAATCTTGATTCCCCAATTCTCCCAATAATTGGTTGTGCTTAAGCTAGCCAGAATCAATCAGTTGTTGCCACTGCAGTCAAAGAACCTTAAATGATACAAAAAGAAGTGTTTTGATCTACATAGGTTTATCTGAAACCTACATTAATCAACAGCCTTTGATATGATAATTCCTCAGTGAAATGGTAAAGAGAATTCTTTATTTTTCAAAGTCTAGTTCGTCAGAATATTTAGCTCAAATTCAGTCATTTCCCAGACACCTTTCATTTATTTCTACCATTCTCTTTTCGAGATCATCTGCTTACACAGGATATACAGGAGATGAAGTTTTAAAAAGGTGAGCTGCTTAGCAGAGTCATTTATTTCGTTGGTTATTCAGGAAAGCCAGGGCTAAAGTTTTCTCTAAAAAGAACTAGGTGCTAGCCTTATTTTTTTTTTTGATTATATTACCTTGATCATGTTTTCAATGATATACATAGTCTTTGTCGATAGGGAAAAGTAGTACTAATTGAAATAATTGTCAAGAATCATTTAAAATGCTGTACTTTCTTTTCTGCTATTCTTGTTCAGTTGAATTTTAAGAGTATATCAGCAGAATATTGGTTACCATTGAGTCCCATGAAATTCATATGAAATGAGAGATTTTCCCTAGATCCTCCCTCTTCTTCCAGGAAACGACCTCACAGAATGCTTACCACAGGCAGGAGGAAAGCAGCAAGTCTCTTCCTCTTGAACCTGAAGCATGAACTGGTCTTCTCTGCATTCTGGCACTGCAATTTCGGGGCATTTGAGTGGGTCACATTCTGCAGAAACATTCCAGAGATATTTGGAAATGTGTATAGAGTGAGACAATAAATAAATGAAATAGTGTGGCTCAGTTCTCTTTGAGTTTAGTGATAATTAGCTCATTAAAACAATCTTAATCTTAGCGGAAATATATAGGAAATAGCAGGTTATTTATATATAAAATAAATACTTTTACATATAAAATATATGTAAATAGACATTTAAAATATATATATAACATTCTATTAATCATATATATGATTAATCATCTGTATGTATGTATGTGTGTGTATATATATACATATATATATATATATATATATAATCTCCTGCCATAAAATCTTAGCAGAAATATATAGGAAATGGCAAATTATTTACAGTTAAAATATACAAATATATACATTCAAAATACATATTTCCACTGAAATTAAGGTTTTTAGAATGAGTTAATTATATATATATATAATAAATAGATTTAAAGTTCATATACATACATATTTATAAAGAAATTGCAGGTTTTTAAAAAGCTACCTTTAGCAAGACAGCTCTGCAAACAATCTTTTATAATAAATTTCCTTGTAGACACAAAAATGAGAATTTAATCCACTACTCTGAACAGTGAACCTCATTCTTACTTTTCCTAATTAATTACTCACCACAGTGGTACTGTGGACAGCAAGAAAGAGGGCTATAGCCAACGATCAATTTTTGACTATCTGTACATGTTGGAATGGCAGTTTCACACAAAGTCATGTCACAGCCTGGAAATAAACAGAAGTATTAAAAAATTTGTGAACACAACTAAAATCCTGTGTTTCTAACTCAAAGCAGGGAAATGATTCTCACTATGCGTGTTTTTACACTACAATTAAACCATTCAGCTCATAGAATGGTCATATGTGAAAAGGCAGCAGAATTAAGGTCACCTATTGTTGTCTTTGACCCCTGATTGTCATAAGTCAAAGATTCCCAGATCTTTTATCTTCACGTATTTCTGAATATTATTATTTGATAATAGCCAGAGTTTTGCATGTCTATTTGCAAAATCAACAAAACTATAATGAAGTAAAACTTGCTTTGAGAAAGTGTAGGTGACATTTATAGCAATACTTTCATTGCTACTTTAACCCCATACTTTTTTTTTTTTTTTTTTTTTTTTTTTTTGCGGTATGCGGGCCTCTCACTGTTGTGGCCTCTCCCGTTGCACAGGCTCCGGACGCTGCAGGCTCCGGACGCGCAGGCTCAGCGGCCATGGCTCACGGGCCCAGCTGCTCCGCGGCATGTGGGATCTTCCCGGACCGGGGCACGAACCCGTGTCCCCTGCATTGGCAGGCGGACTCTCAGCCACTGCGCCACCAGGGAAGCCCCAAACCCCATACATTTTTTTTAACACCAAGCATCATGCCTGCCCTGCTTTTTCACAAAGAATATCAACATATTTTGTGGCATTAACAGACTGTAAGGCTCCAGCCTGCATACATACTGCAAACTTCCTTTGAACAGCAGGTCCACTTATCAATGAAGCCCAGGACGACTTCAGCTTCTCGTTCACAAATTGGCGAGGGCTCTTCATCACAATCAGGTTCTATGGGAATAATGCTTCCATTCTCCAAACATTTGTACAGGGCACATTCGTCAATGCCCCCATTCCAAACTTCCCCAGCAGTTCGAGGCTGGTCTTCACTATCAGTGCACGCTTAAAAAGATGGTCAATGTTATATCACTTAGAACCTGGGCACGAAAATAAACCAAGCTGTGATGTTTTGATTTCAGACTGTGACTTGGCCCAGTGACACAGATAACATGTCCCATTATCTACCCTTTCTCAGCTTCTTCTTTTTGTTCATCAGCTACTAGCTTACATTTTTCTTTAATGAAATTTTTATATTCCACAGAAAATCTTTTTCCCTTCTACAACTATCTATAAATTTGCATGTCCTCTTCTATAAATAAGATGATTTGTTAATTTTTTAAATTCATTTTAAGTCTTGTTAATACAATTTATTTAGCTTGAACAAACTTGGTAACATAAATTTTAATTGGTTTTAAAATATCAACTGTTAAAACTGGTATTAGAAAACAAGGTAGTCTCTACCTCACATTAACATGTTTGTCATATCAAAATTCAAAACATTTCAGCTTTAAAATCTAAATGTAGAAAGTAGGTAGTCAAGCAAAATATTATTTAGTGACTCTATTACTTTTATTATGAATGTTTTACATAATGATAAATATGGCCCTCTAGTAGTTCTTTTAAGGAATAATAAAGATAAATGAAGTGACCACCATATTCCCAGCCTCCAGTGAATTTCTCTTACTTTATTTACTACCAAACCAATCTCACAGGTCCCTAAAAACAAATATAACCGTGTATATTCTCAAGTTCTTCCACAAATACTTTCTTCAGTGGCAAACACAAACTTTTTTCTGAAACAATATATGCATTTCACTTCTACTTGCCTTTCCCTTGAATTACTAGCGTTACTTCTGACCATAACAATGAGCCCTATGATAGATAAAGTACAACACTGCAGTTTTCTCAGTTGGGCCCTTTTTTATCCACAACCACCACGGAGACAATGTGTCAGGATAAAATGGTTTGAAAATGAAAGTAGAAATACTCAATGTTTTCTCCCAGATAACAACACTTTCTGAAATTTCTTGAGTGTTTATTTTTCTCTAGGCATTGTTACAAAACTCTTTCTATTATTTTATGTATCCCCACACTAACCTTGTGGGATAAGTCCTATTATTTTCCCCATTTTGCAGATGCATATCCTCAGGCTCATAGAGGTAAAGCTGAATCATTAATACGTGAAATAGTTGAACTTTCAATTCAGTCCACACACTATTCTCTTCATTCTTAATTTGCCATATTCTTTTCCAGTTATTATAAGCATAAGTAGAGATTAAAACATACCACCACCGAAGTCCCTAATTCTGGTAACTTCAACTGAAATCATATTAAAATCAAATTACATACTCTCTTCCTTTCCAACACTTAAGGTGACCTTTAATCAGTCTTTCTCAGAACATCTCTCCAAGTTCTAAAAAAGTATTATTTATTTGCTGGGTCCCTAAGATGTCATTTTGTACTTCTCTGCTTACCACATTCTTCCTCTGGAATGCATTGAGTTGACTCTGGCCTGTGAAGAATGGTTCCATTTTTGCACACACAGTCTTCTCTTAAATCCAGACATGAAGAGTGTCCATAGAACCATCTGTTCAGACATGTTCTTGCTTCACAAGGTCGCACGCAGGGTTGATATTCCTTCCCCTCTGGGCAACTCAAAGCTATAAATAATAGAGGATTTGTGGAATTTGCTAATGATAAAAGTGACCTACTTGAATTCTAGTAAAAGGAAGAAATGTTAAGTTTTCTTTCTGAAAATAAATTTTGCACATTTTCAGTCTCCTCAAAGTCTACTTTTCATGTATTACTTAACTATAAATAGAAACAAAACAATCAATGAGTATTTTTGGCCATCTTCCAGGTGTCCAGCTAGTATTATGTTATAGCAGGAAAAATTCATCTGATTTATATCAAATAAATATGACCAAAACACAGCCCAAATTTGGTTGGCATAAATATAGAGTCAACTATTATGAAGTTACTGCTCTGTGCAGTAGGAGGAGATACAACAGTCCACACAGAATAAGCACAGAAACATGTTTTAAATATGCAACTCAACCAAGTCATAGAAAAGGAAAATCCCGCGTATTTAGGCTTAATCCTTCACTGTCAAAAGAAACTACCATTGCTGAGCAGTTTCTAAATTATGTTTCAGAAAATTCTTGTTGATTTTCAGTGATCTTAAAAAGTCATACTGTTAAAAAATGAACATGCAGCTGGTGGAGGTGTAAATTGGTAACATCTCAGTAGAGAACGATTGTAATAGTAAAACTGAAGATGTCGTATGTTCCCAGTGAATCAAGTAACCCCACTCTTGAATAGTGAGTACCTCTGGGGGAGTAGGGAGAGGAAAGGGACAAGAGAGGGTACACCATGAGCTGCTTTATTTCTGAAGTGGAGTCATGTAACTGGTGTCTGTGATATATTATTCTTTATCTGTGCATTTTATTCTTTTGGGGGGGATGAAAACCTTTTATTTTGAGCATTTTAGTAACATTCATTTTGAAAACCTTTTACCATTGAATGGCTATAATTAAATTAACAATATTTTCTGTAAAATGTGCCCAAGATTGTTGAAAAGTTTAATAAAAAATTTGTATGAAGTTATAACTTGATGAGAAAGCTTGAGCCCTATGTATAAAAATGGGCAAAGGATAAATATAAAAGAAAAAGGAAATACAAACATGTATCTGGAAAAATATTGAACCTAGATATTAATCAAAGAAAGCCAGAAAGACTGGTTTCTAGGAAGTAGATATTATGTTAGGAAGAAGGAAAAGGGGGAAGAAAAATCTCCAACCTCTCCACATACAACATGTAAGGACAAGCATGGGAAAGAGAGGCAGGTTGAATGAGGACCAGCAAAGTGTGCTGTAGGATATAAGATTAAAATCCCCTTCAAACCTCTGTGATTTCTTCAATATTTCAATCTATTTTGCTAACTAACGTTTGTGGACTAGGTTTCCTTTTGGGAGAATTGAGGCCTACTTTAAATCCATTCATTCATTTATTCGAATTGAAATATGGTTGACATACAATATTACATTAGTTTCAGGTATACTGCATAGTGATTTGACACTTGCATACATTATGAAATAATCACCACAATAAGTCTAGCAACCATCTGCACACATACAAAGTTATTACAATGTTATTGACCATATTCCTTATGCTGTATATTAAATCACCTAGGCTTATTCACTTTATAACTGGAGGTTTGTATCTCTTAATCCCTATCACCTATTTCACCCCTCCCCACTGGCAACCACCCATTTGTTCTCTATTATCTAAGAATCTATTTTTGTTTTGTTTTGTTTGTTTTGTTTTTTAGATTCTATATTGAGATCATACAGTATTTGTCTTTCTTTGTCTGACATATTTCACTTAGCGTAATTCCTTCTAGAGCCACCCATGTTGTCGCAAATGGCCATATTTCATTTTTTATGGCTGTGTAGTATTTCATTGTGTATATACCACATCTTCTTTATCCATTCATCTATAGATGGGCACTTAAGTTGTTTCCATTTCATGGCTATTGTAAATAATGCTGTAATGAACATAGGGGTGCATATTTCTTTTTGAGTTAGTATTTCTGTTTTCTTAGGTAAATACTCAAAACTGAAATTTCTGGACCATATGCTATTTCTAGTTTTTTGAGGAAACTCCATACTATTTTCAATAGTGGCTGTACCAGTTTACAAACCCACAAACAGTGCAGGAGGGTTGGCTTTTCTCCACACCCTCACCAACACTTGTTATTTTTGTCTTTTTGATGACAGCCCTTCTGACAGGTGTGAGGTGGTATGTCATTGTGGTTTTGATTTATATTCCTCTGATGGTTAGTGATATTAAGCACCTTTTCATGTGTCTGTTGGTCACCTGTATGCCTTCTTTGGAAAAAATGTCTATTTAGATATGCTACACGTTTTTTAATTGGGTTGTTTGTTTTCTGATGTTGAATTATATGAGTATTTTGGATATTTTGGTTATTAACCCCTTAGCAGACATGTATTTTGCAAACATCTTCTCCCATTCACTAAGATGCTTTTCCATTTTGTTGATAGTTTCCTTTGCTGTGCAAAAGCTTTTTAGTTTCATTTAGTTCCATTTGTTTATTTTTGTTTTTATTTCCCTTGCCTGAGGAGACATATTCAAAAAAATATTGCTAAGACTGATGATGTCAAAAAAGCATACTGCCTATATCTTTGTCTAACTTTATGGTTTCACAGCTTACATTTAAGTCTTTAGTTGTTTTGAGTTTATTTTTGTATATGGTTTGAGAAAGTAGTCCAGTTTGATTCTTTTGCATGCCACTGTCCAGCTTTACCAACACCATTTATTGAAGAGGCTTTCTTTCCCCAAATACATCTTGCTTCCTGTCATAGGTTAATTGACCATATAAGCGTGGTTTTATTTCTGGGCTCTTTATTCTGTTCTGTTGATCTATGTGTCTGTTTTTGTGCCAGTAGCATACTATTCTGATTACTATAGCTTGTAGTATTGTTTGAAATCAGGGAAGGTGATATGTCCAGCTTTTTCTTTCTCAAGATTACTTTGACCATTTGAGGTCTTTTGTGTTTCCATACAATTTTAGAATTATTTGTTCTAGTCCTGTAAAAAATTTCTTTGGTACTTTGATAGGGTTAGCATTGAATGTCTAGATTATTTTGGGTAAATGATAATTTTAACAATATTAATTCTTCCAATCCATGAGCATGGCATGTTTCCATTTGTTTTTGTCATCTTCAATTTCTCTTATCAATGTCTTATAGTTTTCCAAGTACAAGTCTTTTACTTCTTTGGTTAGATTTATTCCTAGGTATTTTGTTATTTTTGATACAGTTGTAAATGGGATTGTTTTCTTAATTTCTCTTTCTAGTAGTTTGTTATTAGTGTACAGAAACACAATAGATTGATGTATATTAATTTTGTACCCTGCAACTTTACTGAATTCATTTATTAGTTCTAATAGATTTTGGTGGTGTCTTTAGGATTTCTATGTATAGTATTATGTCATCTGCAAACAGTGACAGTTTTACTTGTTCCTTTCCAATTTGGACACCTTTATCTCTTTTTCTTGTCTGACTGCTGTGCCTAGGACTTCTGATACTATGCTGAATAAAAGTGGTGAGAGTGGGTGTCCTTGTTTTTTTCCTGATCTTAGAGGAAATCCTTTAGCTTTTCACTATTGAGTATGATGTTGGCTGTAGTTTTCTCATATGTGGTCTTTATTATATTGAGGTATGCTCCCTCTGTACCCACTTTATTGAGAGATTTTTATCATAAGTCAATGCTGAATTTTGTCAGAAGCTGTTTTGGCACCTATTGAGATGATTTCTATTCTTCAATTTGGTAATGTGGTTTATCACACTGACTGACTGGCAGATACTGAACCATCATTGGCATCCCTGGGATAAATCACACTTCATCATGACATATGATCCTTTTAATGTGTTGCTGAATTCAGTTTACTAATGTTTTGTTGAGGACGTTTGTTATCTATGTTCCTCAGTGGTAATGGCCTGTAATTTTCTTTTCTTTGGTGTCTTGCTCTGGTTTTTGTTATGAGGGCACACTCCTCTCTAGCCACCAGAGCTGCATGCTCTAGGAGTGCCCCCTATGTAGGCTGTGTGCACGCTTCTGTTGTGGCAGTGCCAACTAGTGTGGGTGCGCTGGTAGGCAGGGCTGGCCCCTGGCCTGGTTGGCTGCAATGCCGCAGTGACTAGGGGCCCCTGGAGGGTGGAGCAGGCTTTCTGCATGGCTGTCTGCACAGCCTGGAGGCTAGTGCACAGTCTGCACTAGCCTGCTGACCCACTGGAGGGCAGAGAATCCCCTGGAACTAATAGGCTAGTGGGAGGATCCCAAAACAGTCTTTTGCCAGCGCCAGTGTTATTGCAGTAGAATAAGCTCCCAAAAATGGATGCTTCCAGCATGTCCATCCCCAGGGCGAGTCTCAGTTGCCTCCTGCCTCTCCAGTGCGCTCTCCAAGATCAGCAAGTGGTTCTGACACAGTAACCTTTCAAACTACTTCCTCTGCCCTGGGACTTGGAGCATGGGAGAATTTGTGCACGCCCTTTAAGAGCAGAGTCTGTTTCCTATAGCCCTCCAGTTCTCCCAAACATAAGCCCTACTGGTTTTCAAAGCCAGAAGTTCTGAGGACTCATCTTCCTGGTGCAGGACTTTTAGGCTGGGGAGGACAATGTGGGGCTTGGACCCCTCACTTCTTAGGAAGGACTTCAACAATTGCGATATACCTCCTGTTTATAGGTCACTGACCAAAGGGTGTGGGTCCTGACTATACCACATCTCTGCCCTTCCTACCCATCTTGGTGTTGTTCCTTCTTTATGACTTTTGCTGTGGAATATCTTTTCTGCTAGTGTTCAGGTCATTCTCATAGATGGTTTCCCTGTAAGTAACTGTAATTTTGGTACGTCTGTTGGAGGAGGTGAGTTCAAGGTCTTCCTACTCCACCTTCTTGACCCCCACCCTTGCTTTAAATTTAGACCAGGTTAAAAACAGAAGCTGCTTAAGTGGGAGACCTAACTGTAGGTTACACTTACATTCGTTTTATTCTCACAAAATTATTTTGTGGACTTCCCTGGTGGTGCAGTGGTTAAGAATCTGCCTGCCAATGCAGGGGACACAGGTTCGATCCCTGGTCCGGGAAGATCCCACATGCCGTGGAGCAACTAAGCCCATGTGCCACAACTACTGAGCCTGCGCTCTAGAGCCCATGAGCCACAACTACTGAGCCCACGTGCCACAACTACTGAAGCCCACATGCCTAGAGCCCATGCTCCGCAACAAGAGAAGCCACTGCAATGAGAAGCCCACGCACCGCCACGAAGAGTAGGCCCCGCTCGCCGCAACTAGAGAAAAGCACGTGCGCAGCAATGAAGTCCCAACACAGCCAAAAATAAATAAATAAATGAATTTTAAAAAATTATTTTGTGCTGAAAAGGAAAAGAAAGAGGTGAATACAAAAAAACTGGACTGTTATTTGAGTGTTGGAAAATATTGTTTGAAGTGTACTACTTACAGCAGTAATCAGGTGTTCTCCATGGAATGCAAATGTCAAACTTGTTACATAGAGCCACATATGCAGAAAGAGCATCACATTCATAGTTCCAAAAATAGGTATAATTGATCCACATCTTTTCACAAAAGTCTTGTGGTGAAACCTAGAGATACATTGTGCCTTGGGATAAGTTATGTTGTTTTATTTCTCTGAAGGCCCTAAGCTAGACTAAACTATTTGAAGAATCAAAAGGTAGCAAGTTAATATTCATTATAGTTCCTCTTTGACCTTAGATTTTCAAAGCTTCGTAATATTAGATGTCACTTTTGAATTTATAATTTTTTAAACACACAGTTTTAGATAAGATAAATATTGTCTGTACTAATGTACATAAATCTACCTTATAAAGATGGAAAAGAAACAGAGTATGTGGATCTAGCAAAAACCTATTTCTGATATTACATTTTGGGTTACAATCATGTTTTCTATATACTGAATAAGACTTTGATCTATTACAGATAAAACTGGAAACTCCTAAAGCTTTCTGTAATGATACATGGCACTGCCCATTAAATGAGGTTATAAATGCTTCTCAAAAAATCGTGTACTAATATTGAACGTTAGTCAAATAATTTATATAATTTGTCATGCCTCAACTTATTAGAAACTCATTTTTTCTACAGAGTATGTTTCATTTTGATCTAGAGATACCTGAAATCTAAATAATTTAACTTGTAACAACATTCACTCCAATTTTTCTCTGCTCATTTATTCAGCAAACATACTAAGCAACTACATTCAGATGTTAAATTTGGACACAGGTCAAAGTGTCAGATAAAAATACTTAATATTTTTCATATCCTATCATTTTTTCTTCAAGGTCCATATCTATAAAAACTAAGATATTACTTCCTTTTTAGTCTCCTCTGTTGCATCTCCTCAGTTTCCAACCACTTCACTTTTCATGGAATACTTGCTATGATCATTGAGAGCCCCCTACTTGTCAAATCCAGGGAACACCCTGATATTCTAAACCCTCGCCAACCTCTCAGAGGCGTATAATGCCATGCACAGCCCCTGTGTCTTAAAAGCCTCTCCCTTGACTTTGAGAGCACCACACTCTGGTGCCTTTCCATCTGTTCATTGCTGTCTCCTCTTCCTGATTCATTCTGAGTATTTGTCTAGACCCCTTCCTTGATCGCCCTGTCTACTCACTACAAACGCTCTTCCTGGGCTCACCCATTCCCACAGTTTCTACCGCCATCTTGGGCATTTACATCTTCACCTTGATTTCTTCATAAGTTAAATAGAGTTAATAATAAACCTACTACTACTTAAGATTGCTGTGAGCTAATACATGGAAAGTATAGAGAGCAGACTCTCGCACATCATACATGAGTTACTGTTATTTTTAAAAACTCCATATACTAATAACTCCCCAAACTTGACCTCTGGCTTCAACTGGTCTCCTCTGAGATCTAGAATAGCTTCAAATTTTTTCTGGGTATTTTTGCCTTGAAGTCCCACATGACTTAATTTTTCCAATATAAAAAAAATTGTAACCCTTCTCTACTGAACCCACAAAAGCTGATTCTCCTGTATCCTCCATTCACTTATGCATCCTTTCACAGTTTATTGAGCACCTAACTACTTATCAGGCACCGTACTATTCATGAGGAATATAAAGGTGACTAACACAGACCTGTTCTCTGCCTTGTGGATCTCATAGTTAAAGCCTACGTGTTGAATCAAGAGGAGTCACCATGCTAAAATAGATCAGAGGAGGGAAGTATTCTAGCTTAGGACACTCCAAGCATAAAAGCCCATTTGCAATAGTGCAACAGTTGAAAGGAGACTGGAATGCCTGGAGCTTAGCCAGTAAGAAAAGTGTAGCACAAGAGGAAGCTGGAAAAGTAGGCAGGCCAAAGCATAGAGGAAATTATAAGCCCTGATAAATTTAGAGCGTATTCTAAGGGTAAGTGAAAGACACTGAAGGATTTTAGGTAGAGAAATAATCCAATTGTGTTTCCATTTTCAAAAGATCATCTGCCTGCTATGTGGAGATTTGCAAATGAGGATGAAGATTAGAAGCGGAAAAACGAAATGTCAAGCATTCCTTTCTTTTGCCATCAAATTCACTGGGAGGAACCTAAGGGAAAGCTGGAGCTATCATAGACTAAATGGTACCCTATGTTGCCTCACTATGCCTTGAATAGTCAAGTTGAAAAGTTTCCTGATGTAATCAACCTTCTAAGTTCCCAGTTAAAAATGCAATTTTTGAAAGTCCTTATGCTTTAAAAAGACAGATTACAATGACACTGAAATGAGTTAAAAAGTATTTGCTATTTTTTTCATTTTTATATGCATGCATTTTAAAATGTAAACATTTAAAACTTACTTTGTTGCAAATCTCTGAGCAAAACTGAAGCTCCAGAAAGATACACCATTTTTATCCCATGACTTCATATCCTTTGTCTTTTCCCTCAGAGAACTCATAGAGGGCAGGCTGAGAACTACGGCGTCTACGCTTGATGGTCGAACACAGAAAGTCCTAGAGTGAACTCCTTCTGCTTTGACAATTCACTCACTCTCCTTCCCAGACTTCGCCCCTCCGTAAGTCTTGCACTAAGCTATTTCAGTGTTTTCCTAACATGGCCTTTTCCAGCAACCCTGCTCTTGTCATACTGTTTTCTTGGCCTAGGTCTCCCTTCCTCCCTCTTCTCTCCTGGCAAACTCATCCTTCTAAATAATTAAGATGTCTGAAACCCTGGGAAGTCTTCTCCCGACTTGGGTGCCTATGCATCTCCATACTGTATATGTTGATTAATCTGTTCACAGACTTGCCTTCCTTCTAGACTCTTCGAGAGCAAGGAGAGGGTCTTACTCATCTTTGTATCATAGGAGTTTAACACAGTGCCTAGTAGGTACTTGATCTCACTAACTTTTCATTTAACGATACACGAAATGCTGTATTTGTCTGTCTTTTGTCTCTAACAACAGATCTTTTTTTAACGATGCAGATTATTTAAAATATCTACTAGCCACCTAAAGTCAGAAAGTTAGAGACTAATAAAGAACAATGAAATTGTTCTCCTAAGTTAGAGACTAATAAAGAACAATTAAATTGTTCTCCTAAGAAGCCAGGAATTGATTAAAGCCTCATTGTCTTGGTTTCTATACTGGGTTATCAAATGGCATTCATCTCTTTCTCCTAGAGGCATTTATTCATAGGACAAAATTTCACTTTTCTTGAAAGCTGTAGATATAGTTCAGAAAAAAAAACATGGGGAGAAAAAGATAATTATCCTTCCTGTTCTATAAGTCAATAAACAGTAAATGATTTTGAATTCCAAAGCGTACTGAGAGGAGGTTTGGGGATAAACTATTCTCAGTAGAAGAACATCATGGCAAGAACAAGAATTTATTGGCTTTTCCTCTCAACATGTCTAACATGACAGTTCTGATTTATGGTTGCTTTCAACTTACTTCATTATGGCATGGGATGAAAACTCTTCTATTTAATAACTCAATGCAGTGACTGCAGTCGTGCTCAGTACAATTTCTAAAAGGCCTCCTCGTTGTTACTTCAAATGATTTCTCAATTTCCCAGCTCTCAATAAATAATTCTATGTCTTCTATATTCGTAATGATTGTGCCATTTTGCATCCTTAGATCATCATCTGGATCATCATTGCAAGTTCCTAAAAAGATGTGTGACATTTAGAAGGAAATTTTTTTTCCCTTAAACCAAATATAGGCAACAGAAGTAAATCATCTCAATAACTGATTTAAAATGAATAAATTATTTACTGAATCAGGCACTAAATTTATGTCCTTTGACTTTAACGTTGATTGATTTTTTTTAATTATGTGTCTGATTCTTTGATAAAATAGTGTAGAACTGTCTTAACCAGATAAGAAAGAAATTATAATCCTAGAAGTCAAGATATGTTGAAAGATCATAGAAGAAGAAAGAGGAGATTGATTCTGTCCCTACACTCTTCCACTATTACCACTATCTCATAATTTAAGAACTAGTTCTTAAATCTGACAGGGTATTCCCCAGAATAGTAGACATTTTGTGATTGCCTCCTAAGCATCTATTCCCCCAGGAAAACCCTGCCTGAAAACATTAAATTTTTCTCTTCAGGAACTATCTCTGCCCCATTACCTAGCACATGACGCCACTCCAGCAGAGGGCCCTGGTAAGCATAAAGGTAAGCCTTACTCCCTTTCATTAACAACTGTTACAGGTAATCCAGGCATAAACCAGTCAGCTTGTGGCAGTCACTTAGACACACAGATTTGTTCAACATTAGAACAACCATTGTTAAGCTCAGGATTTGACCTGGGGAATTCTAGGACATAGACAATCTCTCTTCCTTGCAATGACATGGCCGATTGATGGCTGTGATGCTGTGACCTGCTATAGCCTCTAGCTTCCTTCAGGGAAGCCAAACTGAGGACAGAGCTTACTTTTTATCTAGTGAAGTGAAAAGCCAAGGGAAGTACAGAGAAATGGGCCTAGGACCCTGATCATACCTTACCTGAATCCCACCCTACTTTAAGACATAATTTTTTCTTAATTCCCAAGGCTCCTAGCTATAAAAGATACGAGTTAAACATTTTTTTCAAGTATCAAATCTTAATGCTCAAGCAGTTATAACCAGATCAATAAAGGTTTCTGCTGCCACAGTTGCCCCACACTTGTAAATATACAGGAGACTGAGTACAGTGCAAATAAATAAATAAATAAAACTCAAGCTAACTGAACTATACTGTAAAGCAGCTATGTTTAAAGTCTAAACTCTTCTGGGAAGAGGTATTGGTAGTAGAAATATGTTTTCATTGCAACTCTAGCCACCACTCCTGCAGACTTCACAGTGCTATGTAGAACAAGTTGTCAATATAGACCTCCCATTCTGGTGTCCATACTCAGTTTGGGTCACACTCTTGTCCACTACAACTCAATCAGCCAGCACCCTGATTTCCTTTTAACAAACCACTGCTCTCCCATTGTGGAGGTCAGGAAGTTTAGGGGGTGACCCTTGTTAGCAAAAAGGTGACCCTAGCCCCTTCTCTATAGTGACTAGTTAAGAATCCAGTTAGCAGACTGTCTCCATAAAAGCATGAGCTGACAGTAGAGGAAAAGAGCCAAACAAACATGAAAACCAAGCAGAAGTTATAGCACACAGAAGTGATAACTCAGAAGAGAAAATATGCATTCCCCAAATCCCTGAGTTATTACTCAATAATATCTATTGGGTTATTATGTATACCCAATACCATGTATATACAATAACTATTTCCACAATGATAACCTAAGCCACCACAGAAGTCTGTGCTGTGTTTAGCATGCTCTAAACAGGCAAGGAAATTGTAAACCATTTTAGCCCAACTTTCCACTAAATGCTTTACATTTTTGAAGAAGAAATTTGGGTATCTCATATAATTTGTTGAGAGCAAGGACTTGGTCTATTTGTTCTGAGTTGTCAGCACCAAGCATAATGCCAGACACTCAGAAGCTGATCCATTAACTTTTACTCAATTAATATTTAGTGAGTTTAAAATAGATGTATTTGTACTAAGCTAATATTTATTGACTGTATTAAGCAGTGTGTTAAGTGTTTTACGTTAACTTTCACATTCAATTCTAACAACAATTTTGAAGGTAGATTTTACTATTCCCATTTTAAAGATAAGGAAACTGATGTTCACTTAAACATCTGTAAACGGGATAGCTCTGGCAGACACCAGAGCCAGAATTGTTCTTTTTATTTTGTTATGTACCTAGAGATATTTCTAATTTGTTTCCTTTGGCTTATCACTATGTATCTATGTAACATATTGTGATAAGGAAGTGTAATATGTACCTTTACACTTAGGTTACACTTATGGAACCTAAGTGTAAAGGTACGTCTAGGCTTTACACTTCATAAGAAAACTGGGACTAATATTCAGAATACTGTGTTCCCTGTATATAACTTTCAAGATGACTTAACTAAATTTTCTTTGATTTCAAACTTAAAAAAATAAGAAACAAAGTTATTTAAGTCTTTAATCATTCTATGCCTCATTTTTATCACTTATAAATTAACACTAGTGCCTACTTATTGAGGCTACTGTTAGAATTAAATGAGTTAAAGTATGTAAAATAATGCCTGACACTTCATTAATGCGTAATAAAGATGAGCTAGTAGGAATACAAACAGTATTGTAGAAACAGTGATAAGCATATATTTCCATAAAATACCCAAGTTGAACTGTTATTTCTTGCTTCTAAGTCCATTTATGGAAAGACATTGCTTCCTTCACTACTCACATGGGGAACTGAAAGTTAACATCACTTCTCCAACCCAAAAAATGGGGCAAGAGGGGTCAAGACGGTGTAATGTGAACAGAAAAAAAAAAGAAGAAATAGAGATTTGAAAAGCAGTGCTTACCACAAAGTCCTTCTGTGTAGGATGACAAGTTAAATTGAGAGCCAAAATGAATGTCTATGATCCCTGTAAGATGAGCCCACTTTATGATTAGTCCAGCTGGAGTAGTAATCACATACACTGAACCAGAATCCTCTATGGACAGATCTTCATTTGAAAAAGGCAAAGGTACAGCAATAGAATCCACTTCTACCTAAAATTACATAATGCATTTACACCTATTAGAACAATGTTTATGTTTTAATATACACTCATAAAAATTAGGAAAATTCAGATTATTCCATTTCTTCTGATTTAACGTAAACTGTTTTTAAATGCTTAAAAATCTATTTGCTGCTGTCGCAGTTTCTCACAACTCCTAAGTTCTTTTATTGTTCTTTTGCTGTCTTGCTATAGTCAATATTTGTTCTAACCTCATTGCCCTTTATTTTCTTCAAAACCTAACTTTCTTCTAAGTTATATATGCTTTTTTATGTTTCCCCCAATATATGTTGATTATACCATTACCTCCTAATATAAATTAAAGATAATAAAGTTTTTTTCAGGATGTTTTCTTTAATCTGGGTCCTCTATTTGATCTTCTAAATCAGTGTTTGTTTAATTATAATGTTCATAATAACCATCTGTGAAGCTTGGTAAAGATTAAGATTACCAGAAATTCTACTTCCAAGGTTTGGATTGGATCCTAGATCTTATATTTTTAACACGTTTTCTTGGTAATACTAATATAAGGAATCCAAGGATTTTTACTTTGAAAACAGTGCTTTAAATAACAATGATGACATGGAACCATGAGCTGTAACTAGCAGTAAATTTCTCAGAGTTCTATCTGACTAACCATCCAATTTCTCATCTTTATATCTTCCTCCTCTTGCCACCCTCAAGCTGAAACAGCCTTCTTTGCCTGGTTAATTTCTACTCATTCTTTAAGATTTATCTTAGGTGTCACCTCCTCCAAAAATATCCACTTGACCCTCCTATAAACTGCATTTTTCAATGACCTGTATCTCTGTTTCCATGATATCTTGGTCATCACTCTATCACTATAGCTCCTACTGCCTTTTAATTGGCAGATAATGACATTTATGCACCCCACACACAACTGCAAGTTACTTGAGATCAGGACCTGTGTCATTTTATCACATAAACTCACTAAATGATTTTTTAAGTTAACAAGTTTTCAACTGAATACATGACCAGCCATCGGTTTAGCTGAGGCCAAAAATAAGCCCTTCCAACCACATGTTCACAACAACAGCACGGACCAGGTTTGAGTTTAATTTCCCACCCACTTCCTGTTAATATACCAACCTCATTAAAATCAAAGGTATATATAGAAATTCTCATGTCCAAAAAAGTAACACATTCATATATTTTAAGTTTGACTTAAAATTAAACTTTCTGATATCTTACCGCATTTTAGGCTTGCTTTAACACTGTTTCCAGTCTAGAATGTATGGCCTGTGCTAACAGAATTATTTCCAGAAAGCATATAACATCTCAGCCATTTTGAGCAAAATCTTTATAAATTATTTTTTTATGTTTTTGAGAGACCATGTAGACCTGAGTGAAGCATCCAGCTTATAACTCACTCCTATTTGGTAAATATAATTCCTTTGGATAAAGGTTTTTCCTGTAAAATCAAATGGCTCCTTTCCAACTTTTTAATGGTGCATTACTCTTCTTCAGTTCATTTCAACAAATTTAAATATTCCTTCATTTTTTTAAGCTATCAATTAATGGTGTCAACATTTCAAAACTACTCTTTCCCTCTGTTTTTCTCTCAGTAGTCTTCCTTCGGGTGTTCTTGGCTGCTACCCTTTGCAACCTTATGATCCTCTCTTTCACATCATTTCCACTTTGTCTAATCTGAAACACTAAACATTAACTCTGACACTAAGAAGCTTGGCCACTCATATGATCCAAGAGAGCTTTAGCATGTTTAACATGGCTGTTTCAGTTAACCTCAAAAGGGGAGAAACATTTGCAACAGTTGGCATGTTATGGTAGGAGACATATAATAGTATGAAACACATTTTCAACTGTCCATGAAAAGAATGATTAGACATCATAGCAATGAAATTCCACTGATGTGTTTAATTTCCCCTCTTTTTGGAAATAACTCTGCTTATGTAATTTCTCAATTTCATCCATTATGAGGATATGCTTTACTTTGTGTTCCTACCTTTCTTGCTGCCCGATTGACAAGTACTTTATGTACAGGTGTGGTCAAATTTAACTTCTTAAAACAAAGTGCAGAGATTCTTCCAGAGGAAGCCTTAATTTGAAAGAAAATTGAAACTTTATGTAGTTAAACATAATTTTAGCAATAAACATAAGTAATTCACTAGACATTTTGCAGATACTCACTAGCTTTTTAAATGAGTTTCCATTCTGAAAGAAAAAAATTTAAAAAAAATACATTACTTGACTTTTAAAAACCTTATTTGGATTAATACTATATGCCTCTAAATATATTCACATGAAACACATTTTGTTTTAAGTACCAGAAGATAAATCTCAGTGAGTTGTTGAGTCCTTTCTTACTCTGGGAATACCTAATGTTGCAACATACTTCTGCTACTAGATTTATGAAGAAATGACAAAAGAATAGATTATGACTTACCTGATTCATGGAACATTTTTCAATATGAGCAACTATAACTTCTCCAGGAATTCTTACTAAGATATAAGAAGCCATACTATACAATGCTGCATTATTTCCATCAAATGTAATAATGCTGAGTTCTGACAACATGGAACACCGACCTAAAAAGTGGTAGAGAGTAGATTTAGTCTATTAGTCTATTAACTAATTATTTGTATTACAGTAATAACTGCTCCTTTTAAAACATCTTTTAAATTAGTCTCCTTATGTTTGACAAAAAGCAACTCTAAAAGTTACTGGGAATCAAAATCATAAATCAAATGAAGAAAGTTCAACAATAACTTTGTCTTGATGAGGTGATTGCTTCAAAAAAAATAATAATCTCCCCCGATTAAAAATTCATTGCCATGTAAGGAACGCAGACTTACACGGACATTCCCACTCAGGGCAGCAAATATCTCTGTTCACTTGAACAGCTCTTCCCCGGAAACCACAGTCAGGCATTTCTATGTCCTTTGGGCAATTAAGAGACCAGTTGTACAACTTCCATTCCTTATCAAGGCATATATATTGGGTACAATTATAAACAGGATCAAATTCTTGAGGCTGTTAATAAAAAAGAAAATTAAAGCATATTTTTCCATTTTCAACTAATGTTTTAATTTTTAAATTTCCCATTCACATTGCTTATAGTGTACATTTCCTAAATACAAAAGCTTTTGAAAGATGAACAATTAAAATTTCACTACAGCTTTTTGTTGAAGTATCCTCTCTGAAATATTCAGTATGAACTTCATTTAAACTTTACCTTAATATTGATTTGACTATCAGAATTGCCCAGATACCCAACTTCTGAGCAAACTGAAGTCTTGTCCTAAATTGTCTAGATTAGTGCTTTGCAAGCAGACTTATACAGTGGCGGTCAACCTTTCATATTATGTTGTATAAAGCTAGTATATGATTAAGACTTCTGTTGAGGTCAGTTTAAAAAAAATTACAACTTAATATTATCCATATATTCCATTAAAACTCAAATGTGATATCAGTTTGACAGCACCTGGATAGAATCATAAATTACTTTTTATATATAGCTCACAGACTTCTAGATAAATAAATAAAAAAATAAATAAGTGGTAGATTTTTTTATAAATTACATTCTATATAAATTATACTAATAACTATAGCAATGCTAAATAATATAACACTTATTACGCTCCAGACATTGTTCTAATTAGTCTATTTTATTCCCTCTGAGGTAGGAGCTAATATTTTTCCCTATTTCTCAGATAGAAAATCAGGTTTAAGGTCAAATTAACTTGCCCTGAGTTTCATAGCTAGTAGAGTCAGAACTTAAATTCAGGCGTTGTTGCTCTGAAGAACAGTGCTCTTAACCACTACTCTATACTGCATCTCAGGGGATGGAGGAAGAAAAATTAACATCTATTTAGCACCTATTATATATCATGCACTAATAAAGTAGCTTTTTTCATTTAATTCTCCCTAAATTTCGTGGGGCAGTTTCTATCATTCCAGTGTTATACATGATAAAAAACAAGAATAAGAGAGGGTAAAGAGTTTTCTAAATAGTGAGACTACTAAGAGAGGACTTCTCAATTTAAAAGCCAAAAGTAGGCAAATAGTCAACTTCAGTCTTGCAAAATTTTCTGTGTATAAGTTGTATCAACTCCCAGAAAATGAAAGGAGATAGAAGAAAACTGAAACGCCTAAACAACACCTAAACCACCTAAAGAATCTATACCTTCCACTCTACTGAAAGAATCTTTAACAAGGTCACCAATGAACTCCACATTGCTAAATTCAATGATCAATTCTCAGACCTCATCTAGTTGACCTGTTAACATATTTAGTATAGCTTATTACTCCATCTTCCTTAATATTTTCTTTTCTTGGCTTCCAGATCACCTACAATCTCCTCCATTTTCTCCTAGTTCAGTGGTTAATATCCTTTGCATGTTTGTCATTGTTTCTCAATCTGTTGAAGTTGTAGTGGCCCTTCTCTCTTCCCTGTCTTCACTCAATCCCTTTGTGATCTCATCTAATCCCACAATTTTAAATACCCTTTATCCACTGAGAATTACAAAAATTTCATCTTAACTTGATCTCTACCCTAAACTCCACTTGTGTTCACCAGATCTGTGTACCCATAGCTTTTTGATGTCTAAGAGGAATCTTAATCTTTACGTGGCAAAACTGAACTCCTGACTCTACCCACCCCAGACCTTCACTTCCCACAATTTCCCCATCCTGATTAATGCCCACTTTATCCTTCAGTTGTTCAAGGCAAAACTCTTAGAATCCTTAATGCCTCTTTTTCATTCACACCTCATATCTAATTCTTCAGTAATTTCTGTAGCCTCTACCTTCAGAATAGATCCAGAACCCAGACATTTCTCACCATCTCCAATGCTATCACCTGGTCCAGATCACCATCAATCTCTTGCCTAAATTCCTGCAGTAGCCTCCTAACTGGTTCTATTGTCTCTTTACACCGTACTCTCAACACAGCAGCTAAAATGATCCTGAAACAGATCAGATGATATAATTCCTCTGCTCAGAAATCTCCCTTTTCTCTTCCTGTGTCATTTAGAACGAAAGCCACAGTCTTCACAATCATCCACAAGGCCTTACATAATCTAGTTTGTTTCCTACTATTATTACATAATCTAATTTACTTCCTACTATTTTACTCCATACTATTTTACTCCTTGCTATTCTTTTATTGTTTTAAGATGTTAGGGACATTCTCAGCTCAGGGCCTTGCACTTGGCTGGCCCCTCTGCCTGGAATGCTGTTGCCCTGGTTCTTTGCGTGGTTCACTCTTTCACTTCTTCAGATTTTCTGCTCTAAAGTAACAGTCACTTTCTCAGTGAGGTTCAGTGAGGATCATTTCATTGAAAATAGTTTTATTTTTCTCCTGGGCAGCAATCTCTAGCGTTTTACATAACTTGGTAATTTATTTTGCTTATTGGCTGTTTCAGAATCCAATAAAATGTAAACTCCATAAAAGCAGGAATTTTTGCCTGCTTTTATATTGCTTTACTTATGGTACCTGAATAGTTCCTAGCCAGAAATAGTGCTAAATAAAAATTGGTTGAATAAATCATTGGTTTATCAGAACAAGTAGCATATTTGGAGTAAGGAGATAATTTCTCAAGTTTCAGCCAAGACAATTACTAGCTCTGGGATTCAATGACCTTATCTTTTTTTGCTTACTAGTATATATTTGTCATCTTGCACAGTGCCCGGCATATAGCAGCTGCTTAATAAATATTTTTGAATGCCCGAAGAGAAGCCCACAATATGCTCTTTATTATTATAAAGAATTATTATCATTAAAGAATTATTAAAGAAACATAATTATTATTAAGTTAATAAATTATCCAATTAATAAATCAATAAATAAAAGTATTAAGTTATCATACATAATTATTATTACACCTATCACACAATTACTACTATTAAGGAATCATCCTTAAGACTTCATTTGCATTTTATTTGTTTTTCTTAGTGTGACCAGAGTCTAATTACTAAGAAATATCTGACAGTTAAGGAAAGAAAATTGTTAAAATGTAATGCTTATTTAATTTAGCAAAGAAAGACTAGAGAGCATACCAAAAGAAGTTTAATAGCATCTGGATAGTGATACAGAAACATGAATAGACACAATAAGGAAATGACAAATAGCTGAAGAGATTACTCAGTCATACCTCACATTCCAAACCTGGCGTAGGTGTTAGCTTGTCAATCGCAGTGAAGTCTGATGGAGTAATCATTTCTGAAGGAAATGAAGAGGTCCCCTGCATTAGTGGAGTGGTATTGATCATATATAAAATTCATTTGTGATAGAGACCATGCTAAGAAATTTTATATAGATTATTTCATTTAATTCTAACAAGAACCCTGTGAAGTAGATAATAATATTATTGTCATTTTACAGATAAGGAGACTAAGGTTGTAGAGAGGTAAGCTGGTAAGTGTCAGAGGCAGAATTCGAACTTGGCAATTTTGATTCCAGAGCACTGGCTTTTAAGCACCACCCTAGAAACATCTTCAGTGCCTTGTTGGTGTCAACACAATTGTTTGAACAGGTAGAAGTATCAATAGTATCACTAAAGATTGCTCAGGAGTTACAAATTTTGTTGCATTTCTAACATGCGTAGTGAGGTTGATTCATTTCCCTGGTGAATCTCTAAAATGTTTCCCTTGCAAGCAGAATAGTTGCTGCTGTGGATCGTTGGAGACCCCAGTTGGGTGTGGCGAAGGAGTTACCCATGGAAAGGGAAAACACAACTGGTAAACACATTTGTAAGAGTTCTTCCAAAGCTTTTTGTTAGTACTAAAGGTATCTCTAAAATATTCAAAATCTGAAGGACTGTAGAAGAGTGAAAATGAATGGCTGAAATTTTGTCTAGCTGTAACTGCAGTGTCCATTGTTGATACCATCTAAAAATGACTATATTAGTTTCCTATAACTGCTGTAAACAAATTATTACAAATTTAGTGTTTTGAAACATCACCAAATTATTATCTTGTGGTTCTGGAAGTCCGAAGTCCTAAAATCAAGATATCAGCAAGGGCTGTGCTCCTTCTGGATCCCCTACGGAAGAATCTGTTTCCTTGCCTTTTTCAACTATGGATTGCCTGAATACTTTGACTCATGGTCCCTTCTTCCAACTTCAAAGCCACAGAATAATATCTTCAAATCTCAATTTCTCTCTCTCTCTCTTTCTCTCCCTCCCTCCCTTTCTCCTTCCCTGCTGATTCTGACATCTGACATGTGACACCTTCTCTGACTCTGACCCTCCTCCTTCTCTTTTATAAGGACCCTTATGATTACATTGGGCTCACATGGATAATCCAGGATAACTTCCCCATCTCAAAATTGTTAACTTTATCGCATCTGCAAAATCCCTTTAGCATGTAAGGTCCCATATTTATAAATTCTGGGCATTAAGACATGGACATCTTTGGAGGGCCATTATTCAGCCTACCACAATGACATTAGACAAAACTTTTATTTTTTTGTTAAATAAATTCCATAAATAACCTTAATTTTGTACTTATTTTATGGCTTCTAACTTACAAAATAAATGAAGTAGAATAAAAATTCCCATTGCTTGGTCCTATAAACAGTGTTCATGGTATATTAGATGTTGTATCTTCTAGAGAATATGAAATTTTTACAGACTTAAATATCTTCATTTCCATCATCATAAATGTTTGAGTAAAGTAATAGGAGACAAAGTTCCAGCCCAGAGCAAGCACAGAGTCATGAAAAATTCTGATAACTGGGGATCTGAATGGTCTCAGCAATAAAGTAGTCCATTGTTTTCTAAAATCATCAATGGGTTAAAAGCACTGTCTTGGGGTAGAATTATAATAATCAAGCTTGTAATAACTATAGCTTTGTAGTAAGTTTTAAATTGCAAAGTATGAGTCCTACAACTTTGTTCTTTTTCAAAATTATTTTGGCTATTCTAGGTTCCCTGCATTTCCATATGAATATAGGGTCACTTTGTCAATTTCTGCAAAGAAGTAACTGGGATTTTGATAGGTATTGCATTAAATCTGTAAATAAAATTTGGGAGCATTGTCATTTTAGCAATATTAAGTCTCCCAGGAACATGAGATGGCTTTCCATTTATTTTGATCTTCCTAATTCCTTCAATAACATTTTGTAGTCTTCATTGTACAAGTCATACACTTCTTTTGCCAAATGTATTCCTACATATTTTATGCTACTGTAAATAGAATTGCTTTCTTCATTTCATTTTTAGATTGTTCATTGCTAGTACATAGAAACACAATTGATTTTAGTCACTGGTCTTTTTCTTCTGTAAGCTTGTTGATGTATTACTATTTGCCCATTAGTGCTAACAGGTTTTAGTGGATACTTTAGAATAATCTGTATACAGGATCACACCATCTACAAATAAAAATAATTTTACAGGGTAGTTTTCTTACCTCTGAGGGTCATGGAGTAAAATCTATCTCCCCAATATAGTGACCACGGTACTTTAAATTGTTTTAGATGTTTAAAATATACAATGACTATTGATTTGGGGCGATATTACAGAATGCAAAGTAGACAGCAGTACTTAGAGGAATTAACAGTGTATGTCCCAGGTTTAGTACATGCAGTGTTATTCTAAACTTATTCACTCCGTAGATTATACAACACAGGGAAAGTATTACCAGCCCCTCTCAAAATATGCTTTAAACTATACTAAATTCACTGATGCCTAAAATTTTACAGCAGTAGAGTAATTCCTCATCTCTACAGTGCTAATAATAAGACCTCTCTCTTAGCTTTCTCATAAAGATTAAATACATGCAAAGTTCGTACTCCAATGCCTGACACATAGTAAGTACTCAGTAAATGGTAGCTATTAAGAATAGGAGTAATGAGTTGGGGAGGAACCAAGACGGCGGAGTAGAAGGACGTGCTCTCACTCCCTCTTGCGAGAACACCAGAATCACAACTAGCTGCTGGACAATCATCGACAGGAAGACACTGGAACTCACCAAAAAAGATACCCCACATCCAAAGACAAAGGAGAAGCCACAATGAGACAGTAGGAGGGGCACAATCACAGTAAAATCAAATCCCGTAACTGGTGGGTGGGTGACTCACAGACTGGAGAACACTTATACCACAGAAGTCCACCCACTGGAGTGAAGGTTCTGAGCCCCACGTCAGGCTTCCCAATCTGGGGGTCCGGCAACGGGAGGAGGAATTCCTAGAGAATCAGACTTTGAAGCCTAGTGGGAATTGATTGCAGGACTTCGACAAGACTGGGAGAAACAGAGACTCCACTCCTGGAGGGCACACACAAAGTAGTGTGCACATCGGGACCCAGGGGAAGCAGCTGTGACCCTGGGGTGACTGAACCACACCTACCTCCTAGTGTTGGAAGGTCTCCTGCAGAGGCGGGGGGTGGCTCTGGTTCAATGTGGGGACAAGGACACTGGCAGCAGAAGTTCTGGGAAGTACTCCTTGGCGTGAGCCCTCCCAGAGTCCCCCATTAGCCCCAACAAAGAGCCCAGGTAGGTTCCAGTGTTGGGTTGCCTCAGGCCAAACAACCAACAGGGAGGGAACCCAGCCCCACCCATCAGCAGACAAGCGGATTAAAGTTTTACTGAGCTCTGCCCACCACAGCAACAGTCAGCTCTACCCACCACCAGTCCCTCCCATCAAGCCTCTTAGATAGCCTCATCCACAAGAGGGCAGATAGCAGAAGCAAGAACTACAATCCTGCAGCCTGGCATGATATACAGTGGCATGATATACTCTACCCGGCAAGGATCTCATTCAGATTCGATGGAGAAATCAAAAGCTTTACAGACAAGCAAAAGCTAAGAGAATTCAGCACCACCAAACAAGCTCTACAACAAATGCTAAAGGAATTTCTCTCAGTGGGAAACACAAGAGAAGAAAAGGACCTACAAAAACAAACCCCCCCAAAATTAAGAAAATGGTATTAGGAACATACATATTGATAATTACCTTAAATGTGAATGGATTAAATGCTCCAACTAAAAGACACAGTCTTGCTGAATGGATATAAAAACAAGACCCAGATATATATATCTCTCTACAAGAGACCCACTTCAGACCTAGGGACACATACAGACTGAAAGTGAGGGGATGGAAAAAGATATGCCATGCAAATGGAAATCAAAAGAAAGCTGGAGTAGTTATACTCATATCAGATAAAATAGACTTTAAAATAAAGAATGTTACAAGAGATAAGGAAGGACACTACAAAATGATCAAGGGATCAATCCAAGAAGAAGATATAACAATTATAAATATATATGCACCCAACCTAGGAGCACCTCAATACATAAGGCAACTGCTAACAGCTATAAAAGAGGAAATCGACAGTAACACAATACTAGAGGGGGAATTTAACACCTCACTTACACCAATGGACAGATCATCCAGACAGAAAATTAACAAAGAAACACAAGCTTTAAATGACACAATAGGTCAGATAGATTTAATTCATATTTATAGGACATTCCATCCAAAAACAGCAGATTACACTTTCTTCTCAAGTGTGCATGGAACATCCTCCAGGATAGATCACATCTTGGGTCACAAATCAAGCCTCAGTAAATTTAAGAAAACTGAAATCATATCAAGCATCTTTTCTGACCACAACGCTATGAGATTAGAAATGAATTACAGGGAAAAAACCGTAAAAAACAAAAACACGTGGAGGCTAAACAATACGTTACTAAATAACCAAGAGATCATTGAAGAAATCAAAGAGGAAATCAAAAAATACCTAGAGACAAATGACAATGAAAACACGACGATCCAAAACCTATGGGATGCAGCAAAAGCAGTTCTAAGAGGGAAGTTTATAGCTATAAAAGCCTACCTCAAGAAACAAGAAAAATCCCAAGTAAACAATCTAACCTTACACCTAAAGGAACTAGAGAAAGAAGAACAAAAAAACCCAAAGTTAGCAGAAGGAAAGAAATCATAAAGATCAGAGCAGAAATAAATGAAATAAAACAAAGAAAACAAGAGCAAAGATCAATTAAACTAAAAGCTAGTTCTTTGAGAAGGTAAACAAAATTGATAAACCATTAGCCAGACTCATCAAGAAAAACAGGGAGAGGACTCATATCAATAAAATTAGAAACGAAAAAGGAGAAGTTAAAACAGACACCGCAGAAATACAAAGCATCCTAAGAGACTACTACAAGCAACTCTATGCCAATAAAATGGACAACCTGGAAGAAATGGACAAATTCTTAGAAAGGTATAACCTTCCCAGACTGAATCAGGAAGAAATAGAAACTATGAACAGCCCAATCACAAGTAATGAAATTGAAACTGTGATTAAAAATCTTCCAACAAACAAAAGTCCAGGACCAGATGGCTTCACAGGTGAATTCTATCAAACATTTAGAGAAGAGCTAACACCCATCCTCCTCAAACTCTTCCAAAAAATTGCAGAGGAAGGAACACCCCCAAACTCATTCTATGAGGCCACCATCACCCTGATACCAAAACCAGACAAAGATACTACAAAAAAAGAAAATTACAGACCAATATCACTGATGAATATAGATGCAAAAATCCTCAACAAAATACTAGCAAACAGAATCCAACAACAAATTAAAAGGATCATACACCACGATCAAGTGGGATTTATCCCAGGGATGCAAGAATTCTTCAATATACACAAATCAATCAATGCGATGCACTATTTTAACAAATTGAAGAATAAAAACCATATGATCGGGCTTCCCTGGTGGCGTAGTGGTTGAGAGTCCACTGCCGTTGCAGGGGACATGGGTTCGTGCCCCAATCTGGGAAGATTCCACATGCTGCGGAGCGGCTAGGCCCGTGAGCCATGGCCGCTGAGCCTGTGCGTCCGAAGCCTGTGCTCCACAACGGGAGAGGCCAAAACAGTGAGAGGACCGTGTACCGCAAAAAAAAAAAAAACCATATGATCATCTCAGTAGATGCAGAAAAAGCTTTTGACAAAATTCAATACCCATTTATGATAAAAACTCTCCAGAAAGTGGGCATAGAGGGAACCTACCTCAACATAATAAAGGCCATTTACGACAAACCCACAGCAAACATCATTCTCAATGGTGAAAACCTGAAAGCATTTCCTCTAAGATCAGGAACGAGACAAGGATGTCCACTCTCACCACTATTATTCAACATAGTTTTGGAAGTCCTAGCCATGGCAATCAGAGACAAAAAGAAATAAAAGGAATACAAACTGGAAAAGAAGAAGTAAAACTGTCACTGTTTGCAGATGACATGATACTATACATAGAGAATCCTAAAAATGCCACCAGAAAACTACTAGAGCTAATCAATGAATTTGGTAAAGTTGCAGGATACAAAATTAATGCACAGAAATCTCTTGCATTCCTATACACTAATGATAAAAAATCTGAAAGAGAAATTATGGAAACACTCCCATTTACCATTGCAACAAAAAGAATAAAATACCTAGGACTAAACCTACCTAGGGAGACAAAAGACCTGTATGCAGAAAACTATAAGACACTGATGAAAGATATTAAAGATGATACCAACAGATGGAGAGATATACCATGTTCTTGGATTGAAAGAATCAATATGGTGAAAATGACTATAGTACCCAAAGCAATCTACAGATTCAATGCAATCCCTATCAAATTACCAATGGCATTTTTTACAGAACTAGAAAAAATCATCTTAAAATTTGTATGGAGACACAAAAGACCCCCAAATAGCCAAAGCAATCTTGAGGGAAAAAAACAGAGCTGGAGGAATCAGACTCCCTGACTTCAAACTCTACTACAAAGCTACAGTAATCAAGACAATATGGTACTGTCACAAAAACAGAAACATAGATCAATGGAACAAGATAGAAATCCCAGAGATAAACCCACGCACCTATGGTCAACTAATCTATGACAAAGGAGGCAAGGATATACAATGGAGAAAAGACAGTCTCTTCAATAAGTGGTGTTGGGAACACTGGACAGCTACATGTAAAAGAATGACATTAGAGTGGCTTCCCTGGTGGCGCAGTGGTTAAGAATCTGCCTGCTGGTGCAGGAGACACAGGTTTGAGCCCTGGTCCGGGAAGATCCCACACGCCATGGAGCAGCTGGGCCCGTGTGCCACGACTGCTGAGCCCATGTGCCACAACTACTGAAGCCCGTGAGCCTGGAGCCCGTGATCCACAACAAGGGAAGCCACCACAATAAGCATGCACACTGCAACTAAGAGTAGCCCACACTCTCCACAACTAGAGAAGGCCCGCACACACCAACGAAGACCCAACGCAGCCAAAAATAAATAAAATAAATAAACTATTTTTTTTAAAAAAAGGAATGAAATTAGAACACTCCCTAACACCATACACAGAAATAAACTCAAAATGGATTTGAGACCTAAATGTAAGACCAGACACAATAAAACACTTAGAGGAAAACAAAGGAAGAACACTGAAATAAATCACAGCAAGATCTTTTTTGACCCACCTCCTAGAGTAATGGAAATAAAAATAAACAAATGGGACCTAATGAAACTTTAAAGCTTTGGCACAGCAAAGGAAACCATAAACAAGATGAAAAGACAACCCTCAGAATGGGAGAAAATATTTGCAATGAATCAATGGACAAAGAAGTAATCTCCAAAATATATAAACAGCTCATGCAGCTCAATATTAAAGAAACAAACAACCCAATCAAAAAATGGGCAGAAGATCTAAATAGACATTTCTCCAAAGAAGACATACAGGTGGCCAAGAAGCACATGAAAAGCTGCTCAACATCACTAATTATTAGAGAAATTCAAATCAAAACTACAATGAGGTATCACCTCACACCAGTTAGAATGGGCATCATCAGAAAATCTACAAACAACAAATGCTGGAGAGGGTGTGGAGAAAAGGGAATCCTCTTGCACTGTTGGTGGGAATGTAAACTGATACAGCCACTATGGAGAACAGTATGGAGGTTCCTAAAAAAACTGAAAATAGAATTACCATATGATCCAGCAATCCCACTACTGGGCATATACCCAGTGAAAACCATAATTCAAAAACACACATGCAGGGCTTCCCTGGTGGCGCAGTGGTTGAGAGTCCGCCCGCCGATGCAGGGGACATGGGTTCATGCCCCGGTCCGGGAAGATCCCACATGCCACGGAGCGGCTGGGCCCGTGAGCCATGGCTGCTGAGCCTGCGCGTCCAGAGCCTGTGCTCCACAACGGGAGAGGCCACAACAGTGAGAGGCCCGTGTGCCACAAAAAAAAAGATTGATGACTAATAAGAACCTGCTGTATAAAAAAACAAACAAACAAAAAGAAAAACAACTAATACTAAACTTTCGTTGGGTTATTTGTATGGAAATATGTTAATATAAATGATTCAGACATTACATGAAATTTCTAAAAATCTTATATGTTCTGGTATAATGTTATGTCATAATTCTAGTTATTACTTTAAAATGTTATCTCAGAAATAACTAAATTTCCTTGTCAATTGCATTATTATGAACTTTCATCAAATCTTTAACCGTGGTTAATTTTTAAGTCTTTTGTCATTTACAGACAGTTCTGGGTGTACTCTGATGCTTTGCAAAAATGTTCCTATAAAAGGGTTTCATCTTCAAGGAATTCATGGAAAAGACTCTGACAAGTACAGGTTTCTGGTAACTGACTATACTGCTGAACTGAATGAATAAGCATTTTCAGAACTCTAATGGAAAACTGATGAATTCATAAAAGTGCTAACAAAAGATCAAGATGAAAAAAAATTAATTACATGGGACTGAGTGAACTGGTGAGGATGATTATAATCTTTGTGACTTTCTGTTTGAATAAAAAAAAAAATCCCACAAGGACTCAGAGACAAAAACTATACAAATCAATTTTCACTTTAAAGTAAAGGAGCTGTTACAGTGGAGAATTACTGGACTGAATGTCAATATTATGACATAGTATGAGTGTGTTTCGTGTTTGGTAATTGCAATCATTGTTGCTTTTGTTGTGGTCATGCATTTACAATGCTTGGTGTCAGTTTATTTATCTCTTGTAAAAATAAAATACAGTGTGTGTGTGTGAAAAAAATAAAAATAAAATAATAAATATCATAATTAAAAAAAAAGAATAGTAGTAATAGCGATGATTGTAGCGAGACTATTATTTGGAAGATGTCACAAGACTTATTAAAATCCTCCAGTGATTCGCCACGGCCTTCAGAAAAAAACACAAACCCAACAACTTTCCTCATGGGCCGTTTGTGATCTGGCCTCTAAACATCTCTTCCAGACCATCTCTTGGCACAATTCCCCCACACCACACTCTCAAGGTGCGATGACCTGCTTGAAGCCCCTCTGTGTGACGGGTTCCCTCTCGGCTGCAGGCCTTTGCACGTGCACACACTTCCTCCTTCTAGCTATCCACCTCTGACCTTCTGTTAGCCAACTGAGACCACACGTCCAGAATAAGACCCCTCCTGCTTACCGCTTGGACTTACTCCTACCGTAATATCACAACAGCCTATGGACTTTTCGCTGTTTTAGGGTTGGAGCTGTGACTTGTTCACCATTCTCCCTTCCTCCCCCCTCCCCACCCCCAGTGTCAGGACAGTACCTGGCAGTGTTGACACTCAATGAAAGCTTGTCAAACATATTTAAAGAATAAATATCTGAATTTTTCTAAATTATAACCCCAGGAGATATAATACATTAGGTTTGTCAAGCCTCACTGTGAGTGGATTTATTCAATCCTTTCCTGAGGTAAGTTTCACAGTGAGGGAGCGAAGTGAGGGTTTGAGCCCAGAATGCCTCCTCCAGAGGCTGTGAGAGAACACAGGAATGAGAATAAAAGTGCTTAAAGGATGACTTCATTTACCTTAAAGTCTCTTCAGCGTCAACTTAGTCACTGTGAAAATTTAATCAGGATTTAGCAAAAGCTAAATTCTAGGCAAAAACGTGAGGGAAGTTCTTATTATCTATACTAACTGAAATGGGACAGAGGTGGACCAAATGTAGAAGCCATTCTGAAAATGTGGCTTGTTGATCCAGTGAACAGCTACTTAGTGAGACCAAAGTGACTGCTGGGTTCTCTCATGGATGGGATAGTACTAACACCAGTAGCTGTTTAGGAGTGCCAAGATTTAAATTACATGATGCTAAGTTTAGTGTCTAAAGTTGTAACGATACCTGTAAACATGGGTAGAGATGGCTTACCTGGAGAAATTAATGCTGGTTCTGTGGGAATCAGAGGTATGCCTACAAAGAAGCAAAGATACTCTTCTTTAATCTGTTTTGCTTAAAGTGAAGTCCACATAGTTCATATAAGGATGTTTAGCTTTAAGGAAAATATTTTGGGAGAGAGGTTGCAGAAGGAATGTGAGAGCAAAGACTTACATGGTTTAGAAAGTAATTCAGAATCCAAAAACTTTGAAAAGGACAATGAATAAGAACCTCATGAAGGTTTATTGTCTGTCTAAAACTTCTGTTTATAGTCACTTGCCATCATATAAAAAATATTCAAGTATTTTACTTTTCAGAATAAGTGAAGTAAGGTTCACACTTACAGTCTTCTGGGTAAACACATTTGAGAGTGATTTCATCAAGGATCATAGTTTTAGGGCAGTAGGGCAAGCATCCTTCAACCCTTTAGATGAAAAAAAAATTAAAGTAAGAAAAAAATTTTAATATAAAAATATATTACATTTAATAGAGGAAACTAAGATACAGTTTTCCTAAAATTCTTCTATTCTCCTTGTCAAGCACTAAGCAGTGCTCTGCTTGCTGTTATTCCATCATACCTCATTGTACGAAATCACAAGCTAGTGGATGATAAAGAAGTATTCACGATTGAGGCAGAATCTGAACACAGAATTTTCAAAACATACACTTATGTTTGGGACACACTAAGGCCATGTTCTATAATTGTGATTTTACTCTATGTTCATCATATCGTTACTTTCCTATGCTCCCCAACATATAAGCAGAGAGACACACTCTTTGAATATCCATAAGGATGTTGGTAGAACAAAAACAGAATGTTCAGGGGCCTTCCCTGCTTACTGTTAAGCCCTGAAGTCATTGAAAAGTAGTTAGAAATCTCTGGGTGGCAGAGATGGAGGTGGGACATGGTTGCTCTTCTCTGAGAACAGGGAAGGGGGATGGCAGAGGCTGCAGTTCTCAAGAGCCTCAGGGCCTGTGCCCAAAATAGTGGCCGTGCTCTGGGAGGAGGTGATTGTATATGAGCCTAAGGAGACTGAATTTCAAGCCCCAAAACGTCTGGTCTTGTGTGTGGCACATGAAATCAGGAGGCCCACATTTCAAGAAGCATGGGCTTGGGAATCGGGGACCAAAAACAGGCAGGACCATCCTGAATGCTTATCCTCTAAGGGAATGAAGCCAAGATAATGACTGAGGTAAAGTCTTCCTTCTCGTCCAGTTGGGGCTCAGAGTCCAATTTATTCTGATGCAAAAGAAATATATCCTTCATGTACAACCAATTATTAGATTCATACCTACTAGAGAGAATTACTGTACATATAGTTTAAAAAAGCCTTGCTTATCTGCCTCTCAAATACACCAGCAGGTTATGATACTATTTTTAATATTTTAAAACATTTCCATTTGCCTTATCTATAAAGCAAAAGATGTGGACCAAAAATACAGCCCCTTTCCAATTCACTTGACACTAAGGGCACGTGTTGCCACCAGAGGGCACTCTTTCAGGGAAGGAAATCCAAAACCAAGAAAAGCTAATTTCTCTTTTTAACAGAGACCCTTTGGCCATCTCTTGGATACTTCCTTCACAAATTTTTTTTAAAAAACATTAACAGCTCAGCTTATAAGACCAATTATTTATTTCATAAAGTGAACTTAAATAATAAAATTTTAACCAGTATATGATATTCCTATCCTACTCTAAACTCTGTCAAGCAAAAAAGAAAAAGTTACTAGATTACTGAAAATACTAGGGCCGGTTGATTATCCTCACATTAAATAAACATCATTTTTTATGCAACTCAATTATTCTGCAGTTGCTTCATGCAAGTCAAAACCACAGCTATTGTTTTAAAATCATCTTCCAAAATCCAGTAACTTGTTCCTTTAAAATGGCATCATGGTTGCACACAGCAGGGTCCTCTTTATTTTGTCATACAACTGGTAATCTAGTCAACTTCTGACTGATAAATATGCCTCAGATGTAGAACAGTTCTTATAATAGGTATATTATGTAATAGGGATAGCTCTGCTTACATATGGGCTCTGTGGTATGCTAGTTGGCATCTTTTCTCATAAAAGTTCTCATTTCCACTAGATATTTTTATTTTCAACACTTGCTATGTGCCAGAAACTGAAATCATCTAGAACAAGCAGGGTGGTTCTGCTGGGGACTTGAAGGAGGCGTGCAGGGCTATGTTGACACGCCAACTCAGTACCTGAGTCTCCCCTCAGGACGGCAAGTACCAGGGGGAGCCATGATGAGGTGCCTCAGCCCAGGGAACCGGAAGAAGTAGAAAGAAGTAGTGGTGAAGACAGAGATGAGAAACAGTTTGGCAGGGGGGAAGTTTCATGCCGAGTCTCTTCTCTGCGTTCTAACTATACCAAAAAAGAAACTTCGGGGGAGCTACAGACCAAACAATGGAAGCACTGAGGATCTGGGTTCAACCACCCTGGAGACTGGGTATGCCACAAGAAATAAACTAGCCAAATGCCACTTCAAAATATAGCTCCATTTCCTCCCCAGTGCCAGGGCTGGCCTTGCCCCTCTCTTTTTCTTCCTTCCTCCCCCACGTGCTCTCCTTCCTATGGGGCCCCTGTTATTTCCCCTCTTCCCGATGGCTCCCAGAAGAGACAGGAAATAGGTTTGTGAATGTGGGAGGTCCAAGTGAATGGTGAAGACTTCTTTTCAGAAAGAACTGGTTGTTTTTATTTTTAAGAAAATAAACAGAAATATCATTTCCTTCTCTCTGTTCCCATAGCACCTGTTACCCAACAGGATGTAGTTGTTCAAACTCTGGCTCTGCTGCCTGCAAACTGCGTGGCCTGAGGCAAGTTGCTTAACTTCTCTGTGCCTCGGTTTGTTTTCTCTTCTGAAAATGGGAATAATGAGATTACCAATTGTACAGCACTTAGCACAGCATGTGTCATGCTGTAAATACTTCAATGTGCTAGTTGTTGTGGTGGTTATTCCTCTAGCCCTCTTTCCCCTGTATTGTCAATTATTTGCTATTGTTCCTGTCTTCTTCCTAAAGACTGTGAGCTCCTTGAAATAAGGGCTACATCTCATTTACTCATATGTCAGAACCTTTTCTAGTGCCAGTGTTTGTTGTAGAGCAGAAGCTCATAAATGACTAATAGAAAATGATTCTTTTAAAAATATTCCCTCCTACTACTGTTGCATTTCTCTGTTCTCCTTTACAACAAAATTCCTTAAAAAAAAAAAAAAAAAGCTGTTACATTGCTTATCTCCATTTTGCCTCTTCCTATTCTCCAGATCACCAAATCCAACAAACAATTTTCAGTTTGAAATTTAAAATCCTCAGAACCAAATTCCTGGCTTTTCCTCCAAACTGCTCCTCCTAACATCTTCCTTATCTTAGTAAATGGCAACTCAGCCCTTCCGTTAAATTGAAATCATTCGAGTTGATATTTGACCAGTTTTGACCACAAAAATGGCGATTTCATATGATTCTGAAACATACAAAATGCTGAGACCTGAACTGGAGTCCTTAACTCCTCTTTCTCTCATAACTGACCTTGACTCTATCAGCATCCCTTATGGCCCTAAGTTCAAAATATATCCAGAATCTGTTCACTTCCCACATAACCTCCAGGGCTACCAACCTAGTCAAATCCCCTTCATGTCTGTATTACTGCCCTGTTCTGCCCTTGTTCTTCCCCTCACCAAAAGTCAGTGTTAATAGCCAGTGTAAACATTTTAAAAGATCCTGTCACTCCTCTGCCCAAAATACACCAGGACGTTACTCAGAGAAAAAGAGTCCTCAGGGCTTCCCTGGTGGTGCAGTGGTTGAGAGTCCGCCTGCCGATGCAGAGGACACGGGTTCGTGCCCCGGTCCGGGAAGATCCCACATGCCGCGGAGCGGCTGGGCCCGTGAGCCATGGCCGCTGAGCCTGCGCGTCCGGAGCCTGTGCTCCGCGACGGGAGAGGCCACAACAGTGAGAGGCCCGCGTACCGCAAAAAAAAAAAAAAAGAGTCCTCACAACAGGCTACAAGGCCCTATATGATTCACCCACCACTACGATTCTCTGCTCTCTTCTCCTACCTCTCAATTTTGTTCACTTTGCTCCAATTAACTGGCCTCCTTGCTCATCCTCAAGCACACCAAACACATTCCCATCTCAGGACCTTTACACGTTTCTCAGATTGAGAGGCTCTTTCCCCAGATATCCACATGGCTAGTTCCCTCACTTCCTTCACATCTCTTACTAGATGTCACCTTGTCAGCCTATTCTTCCCTGACCACCCTACATTAATGAGCAAACACACACACACCTGCCTTATGCTCCCTTACCTTCCTTTATTTTTCTCCAGAATACATAAGTCCATCCTACAATATATTGCATTATATATTTACATTTTTATTTTTTATTCTCTGCCTCAATGCAACAAAATGTTTAAGCTGCGGAAAGGTAAATACTTTGTTCAATACTGTATCCCTAACAGCTAGAAGAACTGCTGGCATACAGCAGACCCTCAATAACTACTGCTTGAATAAAACAAAAGAAATTCGTGAATGAGTATCTAGAACAAATTATTGTTAAGAATTTTTTTAATCTAAGAAAAAAAATCACTGACAGCAGAATCTACTAATGCTAGAATCTGTTCATGAATGGTTAAACATGACTTACGGTGGAAGAAATTTACATGCTAGAGCTGCAGGGTCACTACACGTTTTAAAACAGGGAGTGGCACAAGGTTCATATCTCCATTCACACATCCTCCTGTAAGGCACTGCTGCCTGGATTTCTGGGGAAAAATGAAATTTAGATTGTGTACAAAAATGGACAGCTTGAAAAATAATGATTTATGATAGTAAACCTTTAGGGTTTGACCTTTCTTTGATTATAATGCTGTGGAAAAGACAGGGCTATTGGGAATAAAAAGCATTGTAACTGCTTGCTGATCAAAGCATTTCATACTCAGGTTGAATATCAAAATGTTAGTTTATCTTCCAAACATTTAAAAAAGCAAGAGGTGCAGGAGGCCAAGGAAAATTCTAAATCTTCTTCCTTTCTTTATGTTTAGTGGGTGTTCATTGATCTATGTATCATGATAATAGCATACACTTGTTTGGAATTTTATTTTTTGCAAAATAAATTTTTGTCCATAATTTTATTTTATCCTTGCAACAATCCTGTTGAGTGGGTATCACCTCCATTTTATAAATGAAGGAATTGAGGCTAAGAGGAGCCAAGTGACTTGCCAAATTCAAACAACTGGAAAAATGACAAGACCAAAGACATATTTATTGCCTGACATCAGACGTAAGGAAAACACTCCATCTTTGTTCTTCTCATAGAATTTAGCTCATTGCCTTGTACACGGTAAGTATTATCTAATGACAAAAATGAATGAATAGGTTTTAATAATACATGCTTGTAGTTAGAAAAACCTTCCTTGACTGAAGATCTTTCTCCTGCACACTCTGCTAATATTTTCCCCTTCCCACATCATAGACCAGTCCTTCTGCAGCAGTCCAGAACTATCTCTGAAGGAGAGAGCTCCATAAGGGAGAAAGTTCAGGAAGCAGGTTATGTTTCTTGGACTTCAGATATGGAATTCAATTCCAAGGTATGAGAATGAAAATAAGGCTTTCTGGAAGGCATCTATGCATCTAAATATTAAAATACTCATTAGACCTGGGTTACTAGGATCATGGGGCATGAGAGAGGGTTGGTTCCAAGACTAGAATAAACCCCTAGTGTATCCTAGGTTTGGGAAGCCCACAAAGATGAGTTTCTGAGATTTTGATGATGCCATTGGCTGCAGTTGTCCAAAGCTCAGGTAAGGCCACTGGGTCTGGTTCTAATGCAGCAGATTTGTGTATTGGAGAGGAAATAAAGGCATGCAAAATTCAACTTTTAAGTAAATTCAAGTAAAAATATCACACTCACTCTATAGAATGTTGTATAGCCATGTCAGTGACTCTTTTTCTCATGAGTCCAGGAGCCCCATTCAATAGGCAAAAATTTGAAGCTTAGTTTGAATTTTCTAAAATCCAAAGAGATTTATAGAAATGTATCCACAACAAAAAAAGGCAAATGATTAGCTCTCTTAGACTGACTTAGAATCTGAGTCTGTTAGAGTGAAAAAAATTTGTTTGGGAGACTCAAGGCAGATATCGAGCTCTTAGGTTTTGAAAATAAAGCATGACTTTTAAACACTGGATAAGGCAGTGAGGATTCCTCTCTGAAATTTAGAAAATTCAATAGCTATAGAACAGCAAGGATCTCTAGAAATAAGACCAGGATTCTGCTGAACCAGAAAAATCTTCTAGAGGTCAGTGGAACCAGACTCCATAGTATTCAAAGAACAGAGATAAACACATTGTCTTTATCATTAAGAATCAAACTATATGAGAAGTTGCCTTCTAATGAAGGAAAAGGTAGATACAAAACTAGACAACAAGGAGACATGGGTAAGTTCTGTTTCCAAAGCCCAGAGAGCACTGAAAGTAATCATTGAGGCAATCATAAAAATAACATCATTTAAGGCTATTCTAAACAATTTACCACATTAACTTATGGGATACTATAACCCTATGAAGTAGGTATTATTATTTCTCCCATTTTACAGATGCATAAACTGAGAGGCAGAGAGGTTAAGAAACTTACTAAGGTCACAAAAGGTCATGCAACTAATTAAAAATGATTTTTAAATTAAAACCTAATAAATATTCTGTCATTATTTAAGTTACCTACTTAATCTGTATTTGAAGATCTCAGGAAACATACCTTCTATGCTGAAGCTACTTAAATGTTTAAATTCTTCAGAATCATCATATTTTGATGCTTTGGCACTAGAATCTGTCAATATGATGAAAAAGCCTTTCTTGCTGCATAACTCAAAAGCACTGTAACCAGGAATCCAGAGGTCCTGATGGTGAAAAAATGTGGCTCTCCGACGAAAGGCTGAATTCACCTCCCACAGTTTCAGAATAAGAGTGTCATCATCATGGACATAGAGAAAGTAGTTTGGCCTTTCAGCAGATTCCAAGGAAACAAGTGCCAATGCTGTAAAACAGAGCAGTGTTTGACAACTCCCTGGGTTCTCTGGAGAAGGCAGATCATCAGCACTGGCATCATTAAATTCATTTATAAAGCTGACAAAAACAGAACTGCACAATTGTCATACATAGTTAATGCCAATCTCAAAGATTTCAGAAATGATTTATAAGATCTCTAAAGGAAAAAATAGTATTTTAATGCAATGCATAAAGTGACAGCTCCAAAAATAATCAGTCTTTGATAAGTTCCAATTTTTAAATAATTGATCATGTCTTTGGGCGAAAAAAAGAAGTATCAACTTAGGACCCCAGAATGTACAATTCCATGCAAATAGTTGAACAGTTAATTGGACACACATTTGTACTTGCAAGCTTTAACATTTTCAAATGTACAAAATCTACAAATGGCTAAATTGGATGATAGAAAAGAAAACGAGAATAGAGAAACAGATCAATTTAAACATGGTGCTGCATTTCAATATCACTGGATTCTTAATAAGCAAATGTTCTTGCAAGTGATTTTACTGCATTAAGAAAAGACTATTTGCTCAACATTATTGTCTATTTCCCCAGAGATGATGAGAAAGCTAACGAACAACTACAAAGCATTTGAGAAGTGCCATGCTTTTTTGTTATGCACTTTAAAAGTTTCCCTTATATTTATAAAACCCATGGCATAAGTTTCTTCATTGAGATTTTAGATTTAATTTCTTAAACCTTAATTTCTTTAGGTCTTAATTCCTTAATTTAAATGTACTAGGATTTTTCTATTAAAAAAATTAATTTTTGTACATCATACAATGAAGAGCTCTCTCAAATCCAATAAACGATTCCAAAGGCATTTATTGTGTCCTAAAACTTACAAACCCCTCTGCTGAGCACTGGAAGATGCGAAGAAAAATAAAAGATATTTTTATAAGAGAAAAAATATATAACTAATATATAAATTAGAACTTTAGACTGTGATAGGTGTTTTCACAGATTAAAAAGAATTAAAGGAGCTCTTTTTACAAGAATGGAGCAATTTATTTTAACTGGAAAATCAGGAGATTTCTCTGAATTAAGTGAAACTTAAGTCGGATTCATTCATTCAATAAATATTTCCTAAGTTTATAGAACACAACATGCATGGTTCTAAGCAGGGTAAGAATAGTAACAATGTAGCCTGAACATCATGGATCAGAAGGGGACACTAACCACCAGGCAGAACAAGTGCCAAGTGGATACGACCAGTATAGATGTACAGGGGCAAACCAGTAAGTGTGGGGCCAGGTACCACGACAGACAAGGCCACGTAAGAAAAACAGACCGTCTCAATGACTATCTAGACTTTGATTTATGGTCTTAACTTAACTTGCTTGATATTAAATCACAACTTTTTTTCTTTAATTTTAATCTGGCATTAAAACCTTTCACATGTTAATTATCAGAAGACTATTTTTCAAAAATTTCAAATTAAGTTCTGTGATTAATGCTATGAAAACTGAAGCTGTGCTTTATTTGGGACCAAAAACTCAACCAAACAATTGCAATTCTAATTGCATCTATATATGCCAACAGATAAACAAAGAAATGATTTTATATACAAAAGAGAGAGCTAGTTCATACACCAGTGTCTTATGTTATTTCAAATCCTTTAGAGCACCTAGAAAAATGTCATAAACATATTAGATTCCCCAATTAATATTTACTGCATGAATAAATGAAAAAAGGTCAATGGAAAACTAAATTCTTACTTTCAGTTGGAAATTATACTTACACGATGCCTTATCTTTGAAAAGGCCTGGAGTGATCATAAAAGTAAAAAATAAATTGCCATGAATACTACTTCTTGGCAGAGAGAAAATGTTTCTACTGGTCATATTGATCCCCAGAATAAGGCCAGTCTGCCCATAACTTGCCAGCATATATGGTCCTTCTCCAAGCCCTAGTTAAATGCAAATGAGAGAATTATAAGTTGGCATAGGATTTTTACATTTCAAGCTGCCATTTCAATGGAATAAATTCTAATACCAAAAAATACTCCGAAAATTATTGAGCATTTAAACATTCATCAGTAACAAAATAACAACTCTTTTCAAAAAGAATATATTATATTGATTTGGAATATATACATATTTAGAATATGCAGTTTAGAATATATATATACATGACTGCGTATGTGTATATGTATATGTACATGTATACCTAGTGGTGATGGATAAAAGGTTGACTTAAGCTTTCTAGACCTCAAATTTTCTCACCTATTTGAAGATGTTTGTCTAGGTAACCTTTCACTCTAATATTCCAAGACTCTAATCTACTCTCAATAAACTTAAGCTTAGTTCTATCAATGGTAAGGTATTTTGATAGTCTTCTAAAAATCATCTCTCCTTAATAGGTTGCATTACATTAACACAGAATTCACAGACATGATATACAATATTTTACTATTTGGGGGATTACTGAATTTCATCAGTGAGGTATGTCTATAAAGAAGAAAATAAGATGATGCTGAACAGAGAAGCCAAATGTCATGTTACTTATGCTGTCCTTTCCATACACTTCAATGGTTTCATATAAAGTGAAAAATATATACTATAGTTAAAAAAAACTACTTAGTGTAGAACCAAACCTGAAACTCAGTCAAAGTAGTATTCCTACAAACTTCATCTTATAAAGAAAACTATATAAATTAATTTTAAAATTCACTGATATTAAAAATAAACTGATGCGTTAAGTTTTATGATAACGTCAGTTTACCTTCAACCCAATCTCTATGACGTTTAATGTTTTAAAATAAGTGAGGTACTATAAAACTTTGAGGTTTCTTCTGAATTATCTAAATTACATAATTATCAGCTGTGTACTTTTACAGATATATGTAGATATTTACGTTGTAGTTATGTAAAATGCTAATATAGGTGCAATAGGTGGTTTCAGAAAAGAACAATCTGGTTGCTCTCAGTAAATTTCACTTTTCCTCTTTTCTCCAATTTTTATCTCAAGGACAGTTTTCCTTTCCCAGACTACTCTTAAGATGGATGGAAAAAAATTCAAAGAAACCCACAACCTGGGTTTTTCCCCTTTCAGGATGAAAACGAAGCCTAAGAGAAGGGGAGAAGATAATTGGATTAGAGGGTTACAAAGTCTCCCAAACAGGAAGGAGAGCAAGAACCAAAATTTCCATCATGAGGAACAGGAGAAGGTAGGGATTATAGGATGAATCTTCAAGTGCTGTCCCATCCACTGAGTCATCAGCTGAGACACTTCACCACTGAGCAGCTAGGGTCACCTCTAAGCCATGGGGAAGGAGATTTAGGAGGGACTCAGACACCCTGAGTGCACATGGAGCTTTGAAAACCTCTGCCCCCCACACCAAGATGGAACTGAGCAGATGCAGGAAGAATTTCGCTATGAGCCTGGCAGCAATGGACTCCTCACCACTGTTACAAATATATACCCTGCACAGTTTCTCTATGAGCCAAAGTCTACAACACCCAAGAAAACTATATCATTAGTCTCCACCACCTATTAGCTCATTTTCTAGGGAAGACAAGAGCAACATAAACTTCCAAGATGAAAATATACACCAATTTAGATTTGTGTGAATATGTAAATAATGTACAAATAGGTATATAAACATGTAAATCATGAGATTCAATTCAAAATGAAGACGACATATACAACTACAGCTTGTGGGCTTCAAGCACCCTCACAGATGTCCAAGAGAAGAACAGGAGAAAGGAGATAGACCACTAAACAAAATATTCTCTCCCCTACTGCACAAGTACCTTCCTACAGCAACCTGAAGAGACAACTGTCATCTGAGAAATCCATTTGTATAAAAATCGAAAGCTCCTGAATTGATTCCCAGTCGATGGATATCTTGTGTCTGAATTGTTTTCCTGCATTTTCACTAGCAATTGAGGGACAAAAGTCACTGACTTTATCATTAATTTTCTGCAGGGAGAATTATAATTTCACTGTCTACTAAAAGCAATCATTTCCTGTAGTTATTATTTAAGCACAGTATTAAGAATATCTGATCTAATAAAATCACTCTGAACTTAAAACTTGCACAACAATTTTTAGCAGGATCTTGAAGTCTTAACTCCCTACAGCAATAGAACATTTATATTTTTAGCAAATGCCATAAAAATGAAGATACTAGAAACAGTCATTGTGTGAAGGATTATTGAACTTATCTCAGTAGTAACCTCTGAATTTTCCTACTTTAAAAATTTTTTTCCTCCTACAGAATCACAATCATTTATCTCTGCATTTGCTTTGAATAATTTAAGTATTTTAATAACATAGTGTCCAGAGAAAAATGCCAGCTATGAACGTCCAAAGAAGACTAGGTAAGTTTACAATAGTTGTGAAATTATTTGAGATGAAACAAATGAAGAATGCTCATTTAAAACTTTTTTCTTTTTATTACAATCAACAACTTCCACAATTCTTTATTCCCGTTCAATTATCTACCTTGATCACGTTACTTTCACAACTCTTCCTCTCCTTGGCAGGTTGACTCTGTTCCCTATTACTTTGATCATAGGAAACAGAATCTCTGTCTCTCGTGGGTCTCATGAAGGCCGAACGCCCCGTGTTCACCCTCTGAATACTACCAATACAGTATTACAAATGAAACTAGAAGAACTGGTTTGAAGAATCTTGTAACACATTAGGAAAAAAAACCATCAGTAGAAGTGCAGCAGACTTATTGACAAAAAGCAAAATGTACCAAGCAGTAAGAGGCAGAAATTCAATATTCATAGAAAATTCTGCTTCTGTTTCCAAGGGCCTGCTGAAGGAACGCCAGAAAGTACAAAGGCACAGATGGAGATTTTCACAGCAGAACTGTGTGAGGAAGGAATTCTTAAGCGAGGAAGTTATTGGAGCGTTTTCTCAACTTGCTGTCTGTGTACGTTGTGTACAGCATATGATAACGACGTGCGGTGATCATTCCTAGACTAGGATGTGCTAACCATAACTAGGCAGTGTAGCATGGAGATCAAGCTTGTGGGTTCTGAACTTAGATTGTTTATAAATCCATTTACCACATTTTGGCTAAACGACTTTGACCAAGTTATTTAATTCACCTATGCCTCAATTTCCTCCTTTGTAAGTGTTAATAATGATAATAATAATGTTATGTCTTTCAGGCATATTTTGAAGCTTAAATTATATGATATAGGTATAGTTAACACAACAAAAGCCATTTTTATTATTAGGTACTTAATATTAGGCAATCAGTCTCATCTTAAGCATGGAATCCAAAGGATTGATGTGGAGTGGATGTGGTGCGGGAAATATGTTTAGTTTAGATTTTCTTTAACAAACACAGAATTTTTTAAATGTGGGATTTTTTTCCTCTTCAAACTTCCAAAGATATAACAGAAACAACCAAAGACTAAAATGTCCATTTTCTTTTTAATTCATCATCTCTATTTTACTAAAATTTTCTGGCTTTCTTTGTACTTTTACAGCTGACAGATTTCTTCCTGGCTCAATAAGTCATGGAAAATACTTTGCATTGGTTGTTTGGTTTTTTTCTTTAATAGATCAGCTTTCCTATAACTGTTACTCTAACCTACTCATCATGGGTTTTTGTCCAGTTACCGTCAAAGTGGACACTTCCCTGGATCATTTTATTTGTCTGAATTAGGTTTAAGTGGCTACGCCTTCCTCATTAAATAGGTTTGACAAAAAGCAGGCTTCAATTCTGCTAATGTCTGGCATTTTCAATGAGGATATAATTCTCTGTCTCTTACATCTATGCCTTAGTTTTAGGCAGCACCTCCTCTTAGACTTCCCATTGCAAATCTGAATGCTTGGGAGACTAGATTTTCATTATTACTAAATCAGTAAGTTCTCATTCTGATAAGATATAAATAATTATTTTGCCTAAAATGATGGCTAAATAAATTCCTATATTATAGTTTGTTTCTTTGATTTCCACAACATAATAAAAGTTTGAATAATGTCCATATTTATTCATAATGGTAAAAGGTATACGTTTGGTATATATCTTTCATCCTTTTAACCTAAAAAATTAGCTAGCTTTACTCATTCATTCATTCATGTTATTCAAAAACTACTGAGAGCCTCCTAGGTGCTGAGAACTTAGTTACAACACTTTTATTTTAAAGGGAATAAATTTTAGCACGAATACTTAGAAATTTAGATACATTTTAGAAGGCAATGGCTTTCATTGAGTCATACAGTTGGCACTTAAACAACATGGGTTTGAACTGTGCAAGTCCACTTATACGCAGATTTGTTTCAAGAGTAAATACTACAGTAGTACACAATCCATGGTTGGTTGAATCTGAAGATGCAGAATTGCAGATAACACAGGGTGACTATAAACCATACATGGATTTTCTTTTTTTTTTTTTTTAGTTATAACAGCACCATTTAATAAGGCTTTATTTTGTTCCAGCAGTATAGGTGACATACAGTGTCTCATCTAAGCTCACAACAAACATAGAAATAAACAAAATAATTAAACTTAAATGACTTAACCAGGTTCACAATGTTCATACGTGACAGAGAGTGGACTCTAATCCAGATCTGACTTCAGCTGCAGTTAATGACAACCACACTATAGCTTTTGGTTCCCAGCAGAGGTAGTGCGTTATTAGAAGACCACTAAATCTCCATTCAGAAAGTCCTGGAAACTGTCCTGTGACTCAGCCCAGGGGACTCAGCTCTACCTCAGTTTCCTTCTTACGTCTCTAATCCTTCCTGGCTCACTTGCCATTCCCTAAATGTATACGTTCCCAACTTCCTACCTTCAGACTGTATCTTCTTCTCCTGAAAATCATCTTTTCCTCTCTACACAGCCATACATGGATTTTCAATTGCACAGAGGGTTGGCGCCCCTAGCCCCCTCCTTGTTCAAGGGTTAACTGTATGCCAAATTATGAACTCTTCATACCTTGTTCCCAGCAAACTTGTTCAAGAATTTTGAATCTGAAGATATATTTAATAGAATACTATAGTGATATTCTTTAAATGTCACATACCTTCATTGTAATAGTCACAATCGAGTGCTAAAAGGAAAAAAGAAGAAATTTAAACTAAATAAGGATCTCACCACTTATCTGAATATATGCAAGATATGGTTTATCAATGACAAAGTGAAAGAACTCAGAACGACATCATTATTTGCGAGTTTTCTCTGAGCAAAGAGGATTATTTAAGAGTGCTCTGTAATAATTCATTAAATTTCCTAAGATTATTTTATAGGTAGGCAAATATATCTGCCAATTTATAGATGTCCACTGAAAGTGTTAAAATCATAAGCTGTTCATCAGATGACTTACTATCTACACAAGTAAATGAAAAGTTTAGAGTCAAATCTGAACGCAAATTCAAAATGATGTTTTTAAAACTATGTCTCTTATCATTAGAACAGTGGAATTTCATAGCCATAAGAGAAATAGTCATAAACAGTATCTCTGAAAATGGTATGTAAATAATTTGTAGTTCAAATGTTACAGTCATAACAGTCTAACACAGAACAGAAAAACTTACTTCAAAGTTTCTTTTATAAATCCTTTAGCTATACTACAATTTATCTGCATTGTCAAAAGAATATAAAATTTACTCATCTTAAAGAAATTCTATTTCCATGAGTCCATGGTATCGCTTCTAAGATAAGACAATATGAATCTCTTCATAAGGTTCCCACCTAATGATGATGCCCTGAGAGGATACTCACAACAAATAGTAGATGATCTCCAGTGAACAGAAACCCCTTCCTGACAACACTTGTACGCATACGCTGCTACACTTGTGCATAAACATTCACAATCCCCACCAAGGTTACAGTTACACGTGTCTTCATGACAATTTTTGGCAAAAGAAGTAACATCAATCTGAAAATGAAGTGAAAGATAAATTAATTTCAAAAACTACTAACTACAACTGATTAAAATTCAACCTTCTAAAAGAAAACTAACTGGTAGATTTTCAAAATTTGCTATTATCAGCTTAACACTGCCACCTAGAGAGTTCTCAATATCTCAAACTTCTATTCATCCAAAGGAATTTATTAGGCAAATGTAAGATCAAAGAACTAGCAACACAGGTAACGGGACTAACAAATATAACTTCAACATCTGCAATACAACAGATTAATATCTGTAGAAGCTCATTGTTTCTTTATTGGCATATTCGCATGGCATTAAAAGAATGTTCTACTTACAAATGTACTTTTGCTTAGTTTTTAATAATATCTTAAACTATTTTTACAACTTCTATTGGAACCTAAAATTATTATGTTGGAAAGACATTTTAAAAGTTAAATTTCTAAATAAATTACATTCAATGTTGGGATGTGCTTCTAAAACCATTTTAAATGTGTCACTAATAATACTTTTAAACTATACTTTGGGTTAAGGAGAAGAATGCCCATTTGGTAGTGTCATCTGAAGAAAAATAAGCATTTATGGCTTTGATCAGTCATTTATGGCTTTGATGATGGATGTAAAAGTGTTTCATAAACTGAAATAGATCATTAACAAGCATTATATACGCTGTTAAATAAGATGGAGTCAGGAAGAATGTAAATCAACTAAATGTGTCAGTGCCACAGAAAAACAAACTCCCAAATTTGTCTTCCTAACAAGGGTTAGGTAGTATACCTGAAAAGCCAATGGGTAGCTAAATTATTTGTCCTGTTCATCTCAATATTATAAATACAGCAGTACTTGTTTAAATTGGAAAGTTTAGTAAAGCATTCATTTACCACATTGCGACAAGGAGCAAAAACATCACTGTACAAAATGGAGCATTCTTTCTTGGCATAAGGAAATTTGTTTTGATGTGCCTCACAGGGTTTAAATAATTCAGTTGGGGTTTCACACTGCGGAAAAAGAGAAAAGAATGTTTTTAAGGGGTGATTTCTGAAGCTGAAACCAGAGTAACCTAATCTAACTTCATCCACCACAATCATACCTAATATATTCACATTCTTCTGGACAGACTTTACCTAAAGCACCTGTGCTCGGCCAGCTCAGTGTTAATAGTATATATTATCTTTGAAAGCAATTAAATTTACTATTAAAATCATGAAAATATTAGAGAGTGAAGGTAAATCTTTTTTAAACTGTCAAGTGCAGCATTACATGACTAAAAAAATTGCCTAAGCAAATTATTCTCTTCCCTTTAATTTTCACGTCCTTCATTTCTGTCACAAGCCATCCTCTGAGGAGTTGCATACACTCAAGTGTCTACAGGCTCACCTCCCACATACTAAACAATTCGGTCTCTGCCTCTTCTAATCCACCTCCCTGAAACTGGCCTGGAGAAGGCCATCATTGATATCGTTACTAAAAATAAAGGCAACTTTTCCATCTTCATCTCACTTGCCCTTTCGCTGTCTTTGATTCTGTTTCATACTCTACCCTTCTTACATGTCTCTCATGTGTTTCCAGTGGCACCACTAGGGTTTCCTCCTAGTTCATTTGCTGCCACTCTTCATCCTCCTTCCACCTCCCTTCTCTGCAAGACTTGACCTTCAAATCTCTATTTTTTTCATTCTATACACTTCTTATGCCTTCAGCAACCTGAATATGATAGTAACTACCAAATCCATATTTCCAGCCCATATCTCTTTTCTGAGATCTCAAAAATTGGGACATTTCCACATAAATATCTGTCACTTCTCTCTCAACACATTCTAAAATGTACTTATCTTACACCATTGTCCTGTCCCCACTGTCCCCTACCACCCACCTTCCTCTGTGCCCTGTCTCCTGGAAGAGCACCAGTGTCTATGCAATAAGCCAGGAAGATGGGAGGCATTCCTGAATTCTCCAAATTCATCTTTCCTTATGCAGTCCTTTCAACAGATGCTGATGTTTCAGATGTCTCTCAGACTTAGATAGTTTTCTAAATCTTCACTGATTTAACATTTCTTAGCTGGATTATAAGAGCCTAACTAATTTAGGGCTTTCGAGTCTAGATCCTAGCACACATATTTTGCAGCTTCATATTTTGCATTCCAGCCATTCCCTACTTCAAACCTTCCACCACAGCCATATTGAACTTCTTAAAATTCCTGTTAGGCACCATACTCACTCCAGTCTTCCTGACACGTTCTAAAGGGATGCTCCCTCCTTTGCTGCTGCACTCTTTCCCATCATCTTCACTTGTATAGCTCTTATGAGTCTTGTAGGAGTCAGCTCAATGGCACCTTCTTGGGGAACCTTCCTTTGACCATCACGAACTCCATGCTGTATACACCTCTATCCAAGCACCTGTCTCATATTTCCATTGTTAAGTTTTTCTACCTCGTCTGCTAAACTAGACTCTAAATTCCTAAGGGCAGTGGCTATGTTTTAATAATATTATGTGTTCATATATCCTGGAAAACATTAAGTGCTAAATAGAACTTACTGAATGAATTTTTTTTTATTTTCAGCTTTGTCCATTAGGTATTAATGAGTCTAAAATTCTTTGATGAGTCCAAATATTTAAGTATTATTATAAATTAGATATTCCTTAATTCATTTTATATTTTAAAAAATAAAATCTTTATACTTTCCAATGTAGACCACTATGAAATATACTGCTTAAATTTTACTAAATTGGATGAATGTTTAACCCCAATCCCCTTTTATTTTTATAAAAAGATTTAGATATATTAGTAAATTAGGCAAAATAGTAAGGCAACTAACCAAACAGTAACCAACCAGGAAATTGTAGTTGCAGACACTACTTTCAGTTAGAAAAAAAATAGGTTAAAAAAAAAAGTAGAAGAAAAGAGTAGAACAAATTTCCAGTTTGACTGTTTTCTGAGTTCAGCATTTCTCAGATTGTGTCCCATAGAAAACTATTTCCTTGATAACTAATACACAAAAATGTAAGTTCTGTGTCAGTAAGTTCGGGAATCCCTTCAAACACATCTCTCCCTTAGAGGAATATAATGCCTCAAGAAATCCTTCAAAAAAGAAATATGCCTGACTTAATTTATTCTAACTGCTCCCAAAGGTAAGTTGGCCACAAATCCACTCCCTACCCCTCCCCATCCCACATCCAGCCATGTCTGGAGAGCAAATGTTAAGAAATACTGCCTTCATTTACTCATTACCTTGAGTTGACAAAAGATACATCATTAGAAATACAAATAAAGAGAATTTTGCAGTGAAAGGAAAAGCATGAGATTAGAAGATGTGAATTCGAAAGTCACTCCTGCGGCTTTCTGGATATATAATATTAGACAAGTCATTTAACCTTCCTGAGTCTCAATTTCTTCATCTATAATATGGAGTCAACAACCTTTACATTATAAGACTGTCACAGGATTACATGAGAAATTAAATGTGAAAGTAGTTGGAGTTTGTCAACTATGAATTACTGCACAAATATTACATAAAATAGTATTACCTAAATAAATTTTTCTGCAAGGATAAAATGTTTTAGTGGATAAATACAACAAAAAATATTTGTTTAGTTCTAAAATACATATATTCCACTTACCTGTCCTAATGCCCAACTATCTCCAAATACCTGGGCATTTCTCACTTCTAAGTTATTGGATGTGGTCATATCATTTGAAGTACATTTGTCAAAGTTTCCACATAATCCTGATAATTTGCCCTAAAGTAAAAGAAAATTATCATGAAATATTCTATATTCATTTTAACATTTAAGAACTAATATTCACTGAAATTTTCAAGAGATTTAAAATAGACATTTTAAGAATTTCCACAATAATCATTTTAAAAATGTTTCAAGAAGGTGGAATTTCATGTCTATTTAATTATATTTAACAGTTATTTTAGATTCTCAGAAATGTTTTTCCATACCCCAAAGTTTATCTATTCACACTTACCATTGTATTAGTATTGATATAACTAATAATATAAGTAACTTGGAAAAGTATAATACAAACACTACAGTATTTGTACAAGTATATACAAACATTACAGTATATGTCTGAGTGTGTATATACAAATATGTGTATATATATACATATTCTGTGTATATTTACATATTTACATTTTAATGATGAAAGATCCACTTCCTATTATGTTTAAGGTTTTCTAAGACTATAAATGTTGAAACCATAGAAATAATTTATCTTTCTTTAGGTCGTACTTTGAAAAGCCAAAACACTCAAAGCATAACTTTTAAAGAAAACGTTAACTCTATATTCATATACCATGCCACCATGAGACACAATAAATGAAATCCACATCTTACCTAATTTTTATAAAGTTTGTTATGGGTTATGCAGTGGTTACTGCAAGTGCCATATGGATTATCCACATCAACAATGTCCACTGCATTTTCTCAAATAATGTGAAAAACTTTTCTCTTGGGGAGGGAGGTGGATTAAGAGTACAGGGAAGAACGAGATTCCAAAATCAATGAAAATCCTCCTTAAGCTTTGAAATTAAACAAACTGACCTCTCCCCTCATGTACTGAAGAATGGAACGCAGCCCTTTGTTAATGGTAAAGTTGGCTGCCCATGCCTCCAGCAAAGCTGACAATAACCTTGGGATTGCAACTGCCAAGGCCACTGCTTACCATGGTGCCTCTGCTCTCAGAAGCCGCAATACCTATTCAAAGACAGTGGCCTCTTCTGCTACTGCTCACCCCAAAATTTAAGGCAGCAGTAAAAGTAAGGGAAGATGTAGAAGAATAAATGGTTAATTTGTTTTCAAAAAAGTAAGGAAGGGAGGATACATGGTAGACAATGGCAGAAAACATAGCTGAAGAAGTATGGCAATGACTAAACTACTTTATCTTCATCAAAGAAATGCAAGATGCCAGCAAACACCTAGGAATAGATTTGGGGGCTTTATTTTGCTTAGGGCTGAAAGAAAATGACTTCAATATACAATCATATCTTAAGTTTATAACATTTTAAAATATTTTAAAATATGTATATTTTCTAGTTTTATAAGAATTTGTTATTACTATCCCCATTTTTCCCTAACTTGCCACAGATTATATCCATGAGTCTCAATTTCAATTTCAGATAAAGTGGATTTTTAAAACTATATCAACGTTTCAAAAACAACCCTAACATATAAATTTTAAATGTTTAATAAAATTTTAAATATCTAAAATAATAAAAATATTTAATAATATCTAGTACAATATTTAACAGTAAACAATAGTTAAAACAATGTAAAATATAAATTGACAAAAATTGTAAACAACCCAGATTGAATCTTCAACCATTAATGGATAATACAAACTAATACATCCATACAACAGAGTACCACTTAGCAGTGTATAGGAACAAACAATTAATTCATTCAACAATATGGATGAATCTTGAATGTATTTTGCCAAGTCAAAGAAGCCAGACCCAAAAGGCTATAGATTGCATGATTTCATTTCTACTGTATCCAGAAAAGGCAAAACTATGCAGATGGAAAATAGATCAATGGTTGCCAAGGGTGAGGGGTTGGAAGTAGGAGTTGACAACAAAGAGGCAACATGTGAGAAATCTGGGAATTGATGGATCTGTTCTATCTAGAACTGTGGTGGTGGATACACAACTCCATGCATTTGTTAAAATCCATAGAACTGCAGACCACAAAAGTAAATTATTTTACATTTTTTTTAGAATTTTACTGTATGTAAACTTAAAAAAAATATCCAGAATATGGAGGAAAAGATGGAATGCAAACTGTAATAAATGAATCTAACTCTACTACAAACATATCAAATAACCATGCTGCAGGGAATGGGAAAAAAAGAACCTGACCTAAGTAACTTTGAAAAACTGGATACTGTAAGGTTGAAGTAAAAAAGAACTGTATACAGCACTTGGTAAAGTTGTTCTTCTCTGGGGTCTGAGTTAGTAATTCTGAAAATATAACTTATTTCTTAAAGGAAAACATCAATCATTTTATTTCTGTAAAACATCAAAAGGTAAATGTAATTTCATTTTTTGCATCTCATTTGGATTGACCTACCAAATAGGCTGACTTACCCTCCACTGTGGTCCAACTTTGATATGGATGGTTGTCTTTTTATCCCAAAGAATAGTGATGTCTTTCTCTGGAAAGTATACTACTATGTAGTACCCTGCCTTCCAAAGCTGGTATGTTGGTTTACTTTCCAGAAAAAAACCTGATCGTTTCTTAAAAAAAAAAAAAAAAAGAAAAGAAAAAGCATAATAAAGAAAAAAATGAATTTCTTGTTTTCTCACCAAAATGTAAACATTAATTATATCCATCAATAATTATCTACGTACTAGTGTTTCTGCTTAGCCCTGTCTTTCCTGAATTTTGTAGTGAAAGACAGAACAAGTGCATAAAATAGGAAAATCATAAAATTGGTAACAAGATACACACTGGTAGATAGGCTCAACATGGATAAATGAGCAAAAGGAAAAAGGTATTTCAGTTATAGTGAAGAGCACAAACAAGGCGTGGACATAGAGTACATTAGGGGGATATACCTGCTGACCCAGAAATTTTATACTGATGGTGAATAAATATGATTGAGTACTAAAAATGTATGACTTTACTTGAATAATTGAAAAACAAAAGCACAAAGTGTGTGTGTGTGTGTGTGTGTGTGTGTGTGTGTGTGTGTGTGTGTGTCTATAGAGAGAAAGAGGTGTTAAGGAGGACAGGGAGATGAATTTCCATAAAAGGAACTTAGGAAGGCCCTTTGCAAGAGGTGGAACATATATACTGATATGTAAGAAGCCATGATAAGAAGATATAAAGGGCTGGAAAAGAGAATGAGGAAGAAATCATCCCAAGAGAAGGGAATCAGTTTGAACAAAGGCTTAGGGGCAGGAAGTTTAAGATTGTTCAGTACTAAGGAGAGCACCAGAGAGCTACAGCATGGATTCCATGACAAGCATAGTCTGAGACCCTTTGCCATCAAGTTACCCATCACAATCAATGGCTGTTATTCCATGTGCAAAATGTCCTCGATAAAGGCTTTTGAATAGTAAAATGACAGACCATGTTTGTATATTAAAAGAAAATAATGTGTGTGCTAGAAAGGATAATAGGGAGAAACTAGAGACGGAACCCACTGGGAAAATTTAGAGTACCTTTAACCTAAAGTGAGAATATGCAATGTTCTTTATGGGCAAGGGCTATACCCTATAAAAGATTATGCTGAATCTGACATTGAAATTAAGTCACATAAAAACTTTAAAAATACATGGTTAAATCAAAGTAAATAAAACAAATTTAACCAGAAGCAAAATAAAAATTGTGAAGGAGATATGAATTCCTTTGGTTATTTTTCTCCCCCAAGTAAGAACAAAAGCATAGCTTGGAAACACTGTACTATAGTGTACCGTTTTATAAATATTTCATAGGGCAAATTAAATAAACTCAGTCACATCCATAAGGAGTTTTCAGGCTCCTAGATCAAGGTCATACTTATAAGCGCTCGGTATATTGTATAGGACCGTATGAATTGTTAATGGACTCTACCTAACCTCATTTCCTTCTACTTCCAAGCGCCAAGTTGGAGTTATAGGGCAATGCCCTCAGTACCTGTGAGGGTCTGCACTCAACCTGGAAGTACCCTGTGTCTAAGTGAGCAAGGCATTAAATAATAAAGAAAAAACACCATGGCAGGTAAAGAAAGACTAAAAAACAAAGGAAAAAAATTTTCCCTGTTTGATCAAGGGCTCTACATTTTCATTTTTCACTAGGTCCATAAAATGTGTAGCCTGCCAGGCCCCCATATCACCCTCTGCCATAGAACCTATTTTTACCATTTTGATTACACTTTTCAGGACCTTTCTATTATCTGATTTGTCTTTGGCATTATTATCTGTCTTCCCCCCTACATGAACGTTAGCTCTCAGAAGGATGCACTTTGTCAAGTTCATGGCAGTATCTGCAGCTTCTAGATCAAGGATAACATATATTTTTAACGCCTTCCTGCACTGGCCTGTTCTTAGTTCTCAGCTTCCAGCCTGAACAGCAATAATCAAAGTAAGTAAGTGAAATGTTTGTAGCTTATAACTCCTTTTCAATCCATGAAATACCTTCTTCGTGTATTTTCCTATTAAACTTCCCTCAGACTGGTTGACATATCACTGGAACATAAAATAAATTTTTGGATAAGATTATTGGACTTCTTCAGGTTGGTTTTGTATTAGTTATCCTGATGTAAAAGCACATCCTCTCTATTTGCCTGTAGAGCTAAATCCTTCATTTTTATTAGACAAGGCAGTTTGCTACAAGAGAACAATGGTCAAAAGGAGATGGTGTACTCCTTACTTTTCAGATTAGGAAGTAAAGACGTTTCTCCTTATAAGGTTGAGGTATTATGAATTGGACCTCCACTTCAGGGGAGAATTATTGCACTTTAAATAAACTCTAGTGATGTTAGAAAAGTAAGTTATAAAAAGCAGAGAATTAAAACTTTTAAAATACAGCTTCAGCTCATAAAATGTTTATATGCTACATATTTGATAAAATTAGAGTGGTACATTTATTGAAAAAAAGTAACAGGTTTTTTTCCTTCCCCTGAATGAGCAATCCATCTGCCATAAAACAAATGGTACTTATTTTCAATTTTGATGCTCAAGAAAAAATATTAGCCAGAGATTTGTTAGGGTCAAACTATCTTCATGATTTTTCTTCATCTTACTTTATACTTCACAACTTATATGAAGGAGATTCATCAGCACCTGCATTCAGGTGAAAATTGGAAGATGAACATTACACAGAACTGCAATTACCACTTCAAAAATGTGTCAAACAGTCTTTATAAAAGCATTTACTATTTTCAGTTTTTCTTTTTTTTAACACATCCTTTCTCTTAGAGAGAACCTTCACCTATAAATGAATATCCAGATGATGGCTACACCAAACTGCAGTAATTACTTCAAAAAGATGTTAGCACGACTTGTACAAACTCTGTTTTGCTCAAATCTTGATTGCTGCCTAGTTGATCTCAACATTTCTTACTGAGACATGAGCTAAGGTCTAGGGCACCGATTCTCAAACTTTAGTGTGCAGAATTTGGGGAAACCATTGAAATATTGATTATCATCAACTTCAGCCATTCTAATTCCTGAGGTGGAATCCAGGAACCAGCTCTTATAATAAATATTCTAGATGATTCTAATGCAGAAGTTTTGCAAACCAAACTGAGAAACGCTAGTCTAAAAACTCAAAAATAGGCCACTTTATAAAGGCCATATGTCACATCATGTCACTTAATTCTAAAATTTCTTCCTTGTAGAGTAAGTTCAAATATTATATTACACAGCCTCCTTGTCTACTGCCCTTGTCCCCAAGCTTCCTGCATGAAAGTCAATCTGGACGCTCCTCCCTGAATCTCTTTGCCTCACCCTCCCTCCACTATCCCCATCCACATCAACCAAACTAAACTGCTTGCAGTTCTCCAAACGTGCCATTTTACCTTTGAACTCTGCTCCTTTCAACATGACTGTTCCTCTGTACTGATTGCCTTTCTACTCTCTCTCTTCACCTGCCTAATACCTACTCATCCCTTAAGACTCAGTTCAAATCATTTCCCCCAAAGCATGTCTTCTGAGCCTTCAAAAATAAGGAGGGTGAAGGAGAGGAGGAGAGCCATTTCCCGAAATTCATTCTTTCATTTAATCCTCATGTGAATTTAGGAAGTAGATTCCATAATCATCCCAAATTTACAAATGGGAAACCTGCAGCTTGGAGGGGTTAAATAAAGTTGCCCAAAGTGACACAGTTAGCAGGTGACAGAACAGAGGTTCTAAGTGAGTACTAACTGACACCAGTCTATGCTCTTCACAACTACCCTGAACATCCCAGGTTGGTTTAGGTCTTCTTCTTCTTAGGGATTCTCCTGATTTCCTAAACACACTCCTACCATAGCACACCACACTGCACAGCCTCATTTACTTGAAACGTGTCCCTCACCTCAGTATAAGTTCCTTAAAAGCAAGCACAGTGAGTGCCTTTTCACTGTTGTAGTCCCAATAATTAATACATAACTTTGTACAAAGTAGATATTATGAATAAATGATTGAATGAATGAATTTTATTCATTCTTTCAAACTGCACAGGCTCCAAGTTTACAAGAATGAACAAATAAGACAGCGGTCTCAATTCTCACAGAACTCACAGACAAATAGAAAAGACACAGACCACCACACAGGGGTCCCCAACCCCTGGGCTTTGGACTGGTACCAGTCTGTGGCCTCTTAGGAACCAGGCCACACAGCAGGAGGTGAGCAGTGGGCAAGAGAGAGAAGCTTCATCTGTATTTACAGCCGCTCTCCATCACTTGCATTATCACCTGAGCTCCGCCTCCTGTCAGATCAGAGGCAGCATTAGATTCTCATAGAAGCGTGAGCCCTACTATGAACTGCGCATGTGAGAGATCTAGGTTGCCCGCTCCTTATGAGAATCTAATGCCTGATGATCTGAGATGGAGCTGAGGCAGTGAGGCTGGGGAGTGGCTGCAAATACAGATTATCATTAGCAGAGAGGTTTGACTGTGCAGAGACCATAATAAACCAATTGCTTGCAGACTCATATCAAAATCCTATCAGTGAGTGGCAAGTGAAAACAAGCTCAGGACTCCCAGTGATTCTGTATTATGGTGAGTTGTATAATTATTTCATTATATATTACAATGTAATAATAATAGAAATAAAGTGTACAATAAATGTAATGCACTTGAATCATCCCTAAACCATCCCCCAACCCCCCGGTCCATGGACAAATTGTCCAGTCCCTGGTGCCAAAACCAGTGCCTGGTGCCAGAAAGGTTGGGAACCACTGCCACCACACAAGTAATTTCACTAAAGTGTGATGCATGTCCTGACAGGGAGCTTGAGGGCAAGAGGAGGAACTCCTTGAAGGAGATAAGATGAGACTTATCACATAAGAATAAGTTAAATGGAAAGGCTGATCCAGGTAGGAGCAATGACATTCATGAAGAACCAGAGGTGAGAGAACGAATATAGAGCATTTGAAGAACTGATAAAAGCTCCAACTTCTGGAACATGGGCTTGAAGCAGAAAGCAATGAGAGGTACAGCAGGAGAGGCAGCAATGGCCAGATTGGTGAGGCCATGTAAGGGCAATGGGAGGTCACTTGAAAGTTTTGAAGCACTAAGGTGTCAGGAGATTACATTTCCATTTTAGGAAAACCACTCTGGCTGCACTGTGGCAGGATGGATCAGAGGGGAAAAACTAAGACAGGAGGCCAGGTGTCTAGCTTGGAGAATGTTGAAGTACTCCAGGTAACAGGTGACAAGGAAAGAATCAGCAAATGGAGAAGTGGAGTATAAACAAAAGAGACAAATCAAGTAGGATTTACTGAAGCTACATAAAATGACAAAGAAAAAAATTCAAACCTAGTAACCACTTATAAAGAAAAGTACCCCCACAATGTTTCTATTTTATTTTCAGTATCCTCAGGACAAGTTAAAATGATTTACAAGAAATAATTCACTAACCTGTTTGTAAGGAGTATCATGCAGGTAAATGTCAGTGTCCCCAACTGAAATCAAAACACTTTTAGAACAAACAATATCGTTGTCAAAGCATTTCTTGTTCTGGCTAATGACAGATATATCTGAATCATCTGTACTCTGAAATGTCAAAAATATTATATTAATACAAATGTATATTATATATAACTTTTACTTATTTTTCATTAACAAATCTTAAAGAAGTCCAAGATTTACAATGAATTGTATTGAAATTGAAATACAACTTACCTCTAAAATAAAAATCATTTTGATCTAATAATGTGAAGAATTTAATAAAAGTATACCAAGATAGCTCAATCTTTAAACATTTATCTATAATATCTCCTGTTAAAATGCTGTTCCAACAAGGATTTTTTTCCATTTTATTATTACAGCTCAAATTTACCAGTTTCTTCTTATCAAATACCCAACAAGACATGTCATGTAGGGGAATTTTAAAAGAAATATTTTCATTTTAGACAACATCTTTTGCTTTATGTTAAGCCAGTTTTCTGGCTAAATAATTATTTGCCTACAAGATAAAATTGCAATAAATATAAAACTTTGACACTGTATTAGTAAATAAAATGATGCATATCATTTGAGGGCTTCCTTCCAACTTTACATGCATTGTCTCATTTAATTCTTATGATAATTCTTGAATTATGTATTATCTCCATTTTACAGATCAAGAAACAGAGGTTAAGAAGGATTAAATGAATGTCCAAAGTCACTTAACTAAATAAGGGCAGAGACAGAGTTCAAAACCCTCTTTTTTAATGCCACTTGCAGAGCAATTAGGAAGAGTTTAGTAACGGTTGAGGAGAAAATTCAGTTGTAGGTTATAGGAAATCCTTAGTTCCAGAGACTATTATTTAGTCCCACACACTCTCAATCTAACCTTTTCACCAGTTACCTCACCCTCACCTTCCTTCAGCCACTCCTCTCTCCATCCACTGAGAACTCTCTCTCTGGAAACAGGGTTTTTAACTTTTATTCCAGTTTAATAGATGGGCTTCAATAGTTCTACAGACTGGAATTTCATTGTAAAATGCTGTTTTTGAGTATCTGTATTTTTCTTGGAAGAAAGTCTATGATTTTCATCAAATTTTTGAAGTGGTCCTTTTCACCCCAAATGTTAAAGCCACACTGCCCTGAGTCCTTCCACTACCTAGTGGAAGGTGGGAATTTCATCAAAAGGAAAGGGACAATTCTCTTTGAACTCAAATTCCAATTTTCAAAGGTTCACATACATTTCCTGAATCCTTTTCATTTTTAGATATATGGGGCAGTGTTTATTTTCAAAGTGAGAAGAGTCCTTAAATGTTTGGAAATCATATAGGTCTTGATGTAAATTCTCCATACTTAGTTTTTTATACCACCAACAATACGAACACTAGCTCAATATAATTCTTGGTTTGGCCAAATTCTTCCTGTCTTATTAGTAATCACTATAACACAGTGCCTAGAGGATAGGTTTTCAATGAATGCTGTTGACAGAGTAATTAATTTGTTCCTCTGTGACCCAATTTTCCTTACTTCATAGGAACCGAGAGCTTTTTCTTCTTCTTAAACAATTGTTTTCCAAAGCATTGTCTAAACTTTGAAAAGGAGAAAAATAAGGGTCATCAAGATGATTACGGCATTGTATTACTCAAAAAATAATGCCACACTTTTCTGCCTTTATGAACAATTTTCAAAGAAGAAATATATATATAATTCAGGGTTTTGTTTTCCTCTTCCTCTTGGAAAGAGTTATTTAGATTAAGGGATGTGAAAAGCTGGCTGAAAGGATTCCTATTGCCATTACATTTCTATTACTATTAATTAAAGTGTCTCAATGTTAGCTTTAGTCTTTATATTAATTCAGAAATGCCAAGAAATATTCTATATTGTATCGTCTGCCTGGTAATATCATGTTATGCTGACAGTAACTTGAAACTATCAAGTCCTAAGAGTCACATTTCTCCAATTTCCGTTTCTAATATATATTTCAAGTTAATATTAGGTTTGGAGATAATGCTACAGAGTTGCTAAGCAACACAGTAAGTAACACAAAGCTAGAGGAAAAAGGTCAACAGCAATGTGCCACATAGATTCCTCAAACCCTTTATGCTCAGGTACTGAAAACACTGATAGAGAATATTCTCCCAAGTGATTCCAAAACATAAAATGTCAGCACCTCTCAAGGTAGTATATTATTTTACTTGCTATGTCAGTCTAAGACCTGTCATAGTCCCAGCCCCTTTTAACAGTAACTATCTCACAGAAAGTCCCTGCTGATACAGTAGCCTCAGGCAGCCATGGTTTATGTTCCACAGCTGAATGGCCCCAAAGCAGCACATTCTTTGATGGGTCAAGGGACTTTTTAATGCAGGCAAAAAAAAAAAGACAACTCTAGACAATTAGATTATCTCCCACATTTGAACCAAAAGGAATGGAATGTAAACAAAAGATGGTATACTTATCATTTTTTAAAAGAAATGCTTATTATCTCAACTCTATAATGTATCTTGGGCTTTAATTTGTCCCTTAATTTTACCATTTCCTTTTTCACTTACTTTTATTCCCTTAACATACATTTAAATTCTTATTAGTTAATTCCATCATCTCTTTCATAACTTCTGGAAGGCAGAAAATATTTTTATTTTATGGGGAGTAAATTTTATTCAGAGTGAAATCTTCATCTAATTTTTACATGTTACTTCTTTCTTTCCTTCTTTCTTCTCTATCTCTCTTTCTTTTTTTCCTGAAGTGCCACATCACTGTATAATTACTATGCCATTAATTTGCATTTTACTCTTATTTGACAGAGAAAGCTCTATCTGGCTCTATCTAGATCTTTACATTTGCCTAAATAGGGTGTAATGATTTCCTTTGACTTCTTTTCCTCTCTGTTTTCACTTCCTGTGGATGGATGGACAGATGGATGGATGGATGGATAAATACATACCTACGTACATACATAAATGCATACAGGGTTTATCCTTCAAGATATTATGAGATTACAAGCAACTAAGAGTTTTATAGAGGAGACAGGCATGAAAATATGGAACTTGTGAGTCCCAGTGTTCTAAGAAACTCCTGGAGAAAGAAGCCACCAGAGGAGACTGAGGAGTGGTCAAAGACCAGCAGAAGCAGTAGAATTACCTCAGAGAAGACAAAGCAAGAACCACTTCAAAAAAGGAAGATAAAAATTTAAAAGGTTTAATTGGATTTTGCATAGGTCATCATTAACTTTTACAGTGGCAATTTTATATGAATTTTGTGATTTGGTGATTAATAACTCTCCACCACCAGCCTAAGTTTCAAAGGACCCTAAACTGATATCTATGTTTGCACATTCTGTACCTCCACTTCTCAGTATAGGGCCTGACACATAGAAATCACACAAGAAATATTGACATGAAAAATGATGATATGATACAAGGTATAAAAATTTGAGAGGGATGAAATTAGAAGGGTTTTCAGAGACTTAAGGAAAGCACCAAACATTTGAGCTATCAACTGAACAGAATGTTGAAAAACCTAATCTAGAACAAGTTACAGGAAGAAACCTAGCAGTGACAGGGGCCTGTCATAGATAATGGAAGTAGAGTTTGGCTCTGAAATCCAGGAGTTGGAATACTAAATTTCCCACTTTTGCTGAAAACATCCAGTGTCCTCTCTTTCTCTGAGCTTATAGCAAGTCAAGTTGCTGTTTGGTTTCTCAACTCTTTTTACTCTTAAAAAAGTCTTACGTCAGGAAATACAATTATGAACTTTGTCCTTGATTTGCTTCAACACACTTAAAAAATAATGTGCTATATTCCTTGTGCTATTTAAAGTATAGCATAAACAGCCTCCAAAATGAATAAAATATCAGAGAACTTGAATTTTTAAAGTTCTTTTTTTTTTTTGCGGTACGCGTGCCTCTTACTGCTGGGGTCTCTCCCGTTGTGGAGCAGAGGCTCCGGACGCGCAGGCCCAGCGGCCATGGCACACGGGCCCAGCCGCTCCGCGGCATGTGGGATTCTCCCGGACCGGGGCACGAACCCGCGTCCCCTGCATCGGCAGGCGGACTCTCAACCAATGCGCCACCAGGGAAGCTCGAATTTTTAAAGTTTGATAACCATCAACAAAGATAGGGTAAGTATTCGCCGGAATCAGATTACATTTAAAACTCCACAACCCAGGGACTTCCCTGGTGGTCCAGTGGTTAAGATTTTGCCTTTCAATGCAGAGGGTGCAGGTTTGATCCCTAGTCAGGGAGCTAAGACCACACATGCCTTGTGGACAAAAAAAAACATAAAACAGAAGCGGTATTGTAACAAATTCAGTGAAGACTTTAAAAATGGTCCACATTAAAAAACAAAAAAGCTCCACAATCCAGAGATTAAAAAGAAAAAAAAAAAACTTTACAATTCCTTCAATATGTCAGAGTCAAGTAACATTATACTTTCAAGATAAAGCTGAGTAAGTATTAATTTTTTAAAGTCCCATTGGCAAATAAAAGGGAAATTTTTATGAATTTGATTACTAGATCAAATGTAATCTTGATTACATTTGGGCCCAAAAAAATAAATAAGTTTTACCAGATAAAAATGCGTTACAAATGACAAAGTCTGGAATTTGTAATCAAGACAGGGAGGAAAGAGAGCTGCTTGACAAGGAAGAAGGAATTAAATATGATATTCACAGAAGTGATTCTTGTCTATGAAAAAGCAGCAGGTAAATGAATGGTGCTGGCAGCCATTCTATCCTTCTCAAAGGAAATGCTGATTCTTAAAAAATAAATAAATTAATTAAAATTGCAGCAGAAAATCTCCAAGTGTTGAGAAATTTACTATCTGGAATGATAATATTTCAAAACCATGACTATTAGGTTTCATTGGTTAATCACTAATTTGTCTTTGGTATGAAATAATTACTCCATGGTCGAATAAAATATTTCTTGGCTTATCAAGTATATGTTGGTCATGCTGGAGAGGGTGTGGAGAAAAGGGAACCCTCTTGCACTGTTGGTGGGAATGTAAATTGATACAGCCACTATAGAGAACAGTATGGAGTTTCCTTAAAAAACTAAAAATAGAACTACCATACAACCCAGCAATCCCACTACTGGGCATATACCCTGAGAAAACCATAATTCAAAAAGAGTCATGTACCACAACGTTCATTGCAGCTCTATTTACAATAGCAAGGACATGGAAGCAAACTAAGTGTCCATCAACAGATGAATGGATAAAGAAGATGTGGCACATATATATACAATGGAATATTACTCAGCCATAAAAAAGAAATGAAATTGAGTTATCTGTAGTGAGGTGGATGGACCTAGAGTCTGTCATACAGAGTGAAGTAAGTCAGAAAGAGAAAAACAAATACCGTATGCTAACACATATATATGGAATCTAAAAAAAAAAAAATATGGTTCTGAAGAACCTAGGGGCAGGACAGGAATAAAGATGCAGACATAGAGAATGGACTTGAGGACACGGGGAGGGGGAAGGGTAAGCTGGGACAAAGTGAGAGAGTGGCATGGACTTATATACACTACCAAATGTAAAATAGATAGCTAGTGGGAAGCAGCTGCATAGCACAGGGAGATCAGCTCAGTGCTTCGTGACCACCTAGCGGGGTGAGATAGGGAGGGTGGGAGGGAGATGAAAGAGGGAGGAGATATGGGGATATATGTATATGTATAGCTGATTCACTTTGTTATACAGCAGAAACTAACACACCATTGTAAAGCAATTATACTCCAATAAAGGTGTTAAAAAAAAAAGGCATATACAATTCTAAAACTTGAAGCTTTAGACTTTTAATATTCTTTATATCTTATTTTTACCACATGAACCCTAATGACAAATCTTAACCCAGATATTTAATTAGGTACTCAAATGTTGGAATAACATTTCCTATAACATGTCTTCTCATATACAGGTTTGCATGTCTCATTAAAATCTGAGACTGAACATTATGTATGCATTTTTACAGAAGGATATAGTAGAAAATTAAAGTGATGATAGGAAATCAGGTTTATAAAATCTAAACGCCAAACCTTAATGGCTCTTGCCTGCTAAATAAAATGGCACTGTTATATTGCAGCACCAATAAAAAAAGACTGCTACCATCATTCAGGATCAAACAGAAGAAGATACTTTCATTTTGTCAGGAATCAAGAGTTGAGACAAATATTCTACTTTCTGCACAATCACTTTTCTGTACACTTGAAGCTAACACAACATTGTAAATTAACTATGCTTCAATTAAAAAAAAACAATAATTGTTTGAAAATTCAGTGGTAAATACTATGATTTCTCTACTGCAAAGACAAATGAGGAGTTAAAGAAAAGCCAGGTAGATCAAATAAGCAGTTGTTAAGAGTTCACCAAATGCCCAGCATTTTGCAAAATGACTGGGGGGAGGAAAAAAGAAATGTAGGTCCTGATCCTTATTTCAAAACTTCAGAATTTTCTTGCAAAATTCTATCTTAATAAATAGAGAAGGCGTGTTTTTGTTAACACAGTTTACACTTAATAGGCCCTAAAAATTGTTTATTAAATGAATGAAATGATAATGCATGAGCAAAGACCATTGTCACACATTGGAAAATGTTTGCAAAGATGGTGATACATGAACAAGGTTTAAAATGTTTTTAGTAAATACTTGTAAATAATTTTTTCCCTAAACAAAATGAAAACAAAGTTTGGCAGAATTTTTGTTTTGCTACTTAAAATGAAAGCATAAAAAGCATCATTAATTAAACTCAATGACATATCCAATGGGAACATGTCATGTTTGATACAATATTGCCAATGATACTTTGTTTTTTCTAGATGTGACAAAGTTTACTATTCAGAAGAAGAGAATTTCAAAAATAGTTAAAATTCATTTTTTAAAGAAGAAAATGCTTTACATCCTTGCTATTCAAAGAGTGGACTATGGACATGAAACATCAGGGTAGTTTATTAAAAATTGCGGAATCCAAGATACTGCTCCAAACACATAAAATCAGAATCTATATTGTAACAAGATTTCCAGGTGATGTGCATACATACTAAAGTTTAAGAAGCACTGTTCTACATACTTCATGTTAAAGGCATGTATATGAGTTTATAACAAAGATTACTAATTAAGTGTAAGCTTGTGATTTCTACCCTCTAAAAAAATGGTTAAAAAACTGAGCAAGTAATTTTTCAGCTCTTATAGTACAACCATAATTGTGTTAGCCCTTATGAGGAACCCAAAAGCAGTATAACGTAGAGCTCTGATATAAAATGATACACAATCTAATTGAGCACACATAAAATAATCAGAATATAATGGGCTGCTTACTTTTGACATGATGACTATTAAATACAATAGGATGTGGAAGAACAGAACAGATAAATGTGAACTAGAAAAGTTATTTTGAGGGAGTAGAGGCAATCAGGTACAGGAAAATACCCTGAGAAAAGACATAAAGGAGGGGTGGAGCTAACTGAGACCCTTGAAAGATTATCAAAGGCTCTCAAGGGAAGTTTGATTTTATGGAAGCTGGTAATTGGGAGTCAACCGTAGTTCTTAGAAAGCAATGACATGATAGCAATGTGAGTCTTAGAAAGATTAACAGAATGAAAAAAGTGTATTATTATAGGGATGAACTTGAGTCAGAAGAGCCTAGAAGTTGAAGGTCAGAGCTGTTCATGTCAATTTGGAACTCATCAGCTTGTAGATGAGGTTGAGATGGTAGAGAGGGATGATCATACCAAGCATTAGGAGAAAAGGGCAGAGAACCAAGAACAGACATCCAGTTCAGTCAATATTCAGTGGACAACTATGTTCCCAGCACAATGCTCTACACTGGTAAAACAATGGTGACTAAGGTTTGGTCCTTGCCCTGAAGAAGCCAACTCAGTCACCTATGGTCTGGGACTTATGCTAAAAGAAAAGGCAACAAAGAGACAATGGAGAAACCAGAAGAGACACTGAAGGGTTCCAACAGCATAATATCTAGAAAGTCAAAGGAAGAGGGATCTTAAGGAATGTCAGAGACACCTAAATATCAAGAGAAGTAAGGATTTGGTATAAAATCAGTCTGATGCATTTTGAGAAAAAAAGTATCTGTTTATGTATTCAAATCTCTAAATTGTTATTTACTTTTCCAAGCTTCTCAATTTACAACCTAAACTTCAGGGAACAAGAAAATTCTCATGTAAAATTGTTTGCTAAATAAGCCTTGTTCTAAGAGGACAAATACTCATAGAATGTATATGTAACACTGTGCTTTTCCTATGCTCCAAATAGTATCAAAACCACACACACACACACACACACACACACACACACACACACACACAACACACACACTATAGGCAACCCCTATAGGCAACTTGTCATCTTCTATAATTATCTCACTGCCAAATCCATTCCCAGGGATTTATTCTTTAAGAAACTTAAAATTGTTCATAAAGAAGGCTAAAAATAGCACTGAAAGGGAAACTCAGTGGTTTCCATTGAGGCTATAGATTTTACTGTTTGTTTTTTATTTAATATAACTAATACAAAATGGGAATATGTCTACTTTCTTGACATATGCTTAAAGAACAGGATCATACATGAAGCTCTAAAAACATAAAAGCCTTACCCAGAAAAAAACACAAATTCAAGATAATCACATGTTACCTTGCTGGAGAAAAAGATGTTATTTTGCTTATTTTTGTGCAACTTCTTCCTAAAGCTTACATTTTTCATTTAGAAATTTAATTCTGGGATCAATGATATCTAAATAAAATTTAGGGTTACAGAAAATCCGAATGCATTAAAGATATGAGAAATTTTAAGGATTTTATCAGATATACAGAGCCCAGGGTTTACCAAAGCACACCATCAAAATAGCATGTCTAGAATTGAGAACCATGTCGTTTTGATTGCTACAACTATAAACAATACGTGGTCCAAAACATGATTTAATGTCTGATATTTGTATTCACCAAACTAAACCAATAAAAATAAAAATGGCTGACATTTATTAAGCAGTTACTAAATAGCAAGCACTCTCTGAGAGTTTTACATATATTTATTTCATTCAATCCTAAGAACTACCCCAGGAGATAGGTACAATTATTATCCTCATTTTACAAATGAGAAAACAGAGGCACAGAAAGTTTACGAATTAGCTCATTACTTATACATAATAAAACTTTACAGTGAGTCAAGGAAATTAATTTTAAATTGCTATAACTTTTATAGGTTTTACTAATGATACATGGATTTGATATGCCATGGTCCACCATACTTGTTTTTTACATTGTATTTACATAATTGTAAGTAAAAGGAAGTAATTGTGACATACCTTTATCAAAAATACCTGGCAATCACTGATATAATCATATTCCAGTCCATCAAAAGAATGATAATGACGGTCCCCATATATTGTGCACACTGCTGGGCATGGATAATATGTGCAGTTGAACATTCCTCGTCGACAAACACTATTAGAAAATAATACAAACACTGTTACCTTTCTAAGAAACCTGGCTCTAATTAGTATTTTTCAAGCAGCATAAATATTGGAAGGTTTGTATTCAAAAGCATTCACTGAGCCAATAGCCCTTATAAATATGGCCAATTCGTTCTGATAACATTTTATTACAATGATAGATAAGGCATATATTTACCACTTTGTCTAAATAAATTATCAGACATCACAGCCAATCCTGGAAATTGTGCCTGGGTCACACAGAAAACAGGTGATGGAATGAAAAATTAAACATACGCCTGCTGGTGGCTAAAAGACCACAATGCCATCTCATCTACTGGAGTCCATTTAAATACCTTAGACAGGACTTGTTCATGAACTTAGAATTTTTATCCACATTTCAAGGAAACTGTATTTCAATTTTATTTTATGGCTTATTTCCAAACAGAAAACTTTCCATCAAATGTGACCTTCTCTTTGCAACACTTACCACTTTCTTATAAACTTGAGATATGTTTTTCCTATTAAATTTTCAAATTGTCATAGTTCATTTTTTTCTCCTGGGTTGAACAAATAGGAGTAAAAATAATGATCTCCCTGAAGGTAGTAGCTCCCAAACAACTCCTGAAAGCCTTTAAAATCTTATTTACTCAGACTTGGTTTGCTTTTTTGCTGAAATCAGTCACATTAAGTAAATACAAGATGACTGAAACTAATACAATTTCTTAGGAAAATTGTGAAATAAACAGATCTCATTACCAGGTATAACATGGTGTAGCAATCACTTCTCCTGAGAGGTACTCCCAATCTTTCCAGATACACGGACAGCTTTCAGGAACATAACACTTTCCTTTGTGCTCTGCCATTCTTTCAAGTGAAGAAGTAAATGCTATTTAATATAAACTACTAATTTCAGTTTTTTAAAAAATCAGCAATCTTGTCATATTCAAAACCACCTATATTTGTTACAGCTGTCGTAAGAATGTTCTATCTGACCTATGGAGGGATCGAATCCAGTCTTTCTCCCCTATTTTACACACAGTACCTTTCACATCACAGAAATAAATAAATGCCAGGCAAATGACTGGATGCAAAATTTTAAACTTTCTGTTATCACTTAGTACAATAAAAGGGAGACAGAAGCCTAAATTTCCGGGTAAAGTGAGATATTCTGAAAAAACAATTAAAGAGGAAGTAAGTCTCCCTTTCTTTAATATTTGCTACTTGATAGAAGAGTCTGTGAGTCTAAGAATTTTTTTATAAAATAGTGAAGTATGAGCTGGATAACATTTTCTATTACAGGATAGAGAGAGTAATCAAAAGCTTCTTTTGTTAGTGCTTAAAGTTAAAAGCCATGAGACTTTAGGTGTGTCTTGAATAAGAAACCATTATATCGAGTGTTTCACATTTTATTATTAACATATCAGGTTTTGAATGTTGGTTTCTTCAAAGTGTAATTTCCTTCATGAAAGATTACCCCATAAGAAAGTATCTTAAAATACCTCTGAATACAAAAATTAAAACAAAATCATTATTCATAATCTCAAGGAAAAATCAATTTGGGTGTATTATCAAAATATTTTGATATGAAGATAAAATAAATACATATTATATATAATAAATATTTCAATACCCTTAATATAAATATGTACATATATTTTTCAATATTCCTAAAATCTTTTCTCAAAAATAGCTTCCATAAATAATAATAAAATGCTAATAAATAATACATACAATAATTTAAATATATAATAGTATAACTATAATATAATAAAAGAAATTAAAATAATAAATAATGGATAATAAAATAGTAATAGCAACATTCAAATCTAGCTAGTAAAAATAGATAAAATACATAGTTCTTTTCTGAACTTGCTTTAAAATGTGAGAATTCCATGTTGTCAAAATTAACATAGAAGTCAGGATTCCTGACTTCTTGCCTCTTCTCTAAAATAGAAATAATCACATATGTTCCTTTAGTGCTCTGCTTCCTCGCTCATAGTTTATCTAATGTATATGTTATCCATTTGACTTTAAGTTTCACTCCGGAAGACCATGAATATCTTGTTAATGGTTGTGTTTCAATGCCTAGCACATAGCAGACACTCAATTAATTGTTGAGTAAAGGTGAAGAAATGAAACAATTTATATAAATGATGCATCAACTCATTCAGATTTCTTTCTTTCAGACAACAGTGCCCTAGAGTCCATAATTTCTCCCCTCAACCTTTCCAAACTTCTAGCCACTTTCCCTGAGCATTGCATCTCTCTTCTGCCTAGAAAACTAAAAGATTTTTTTCTCATCACTCAAGACTCAATTTAGTGCAATCTTTTCAGTGCAATCTTTTATGTACCACACTCCCTATATATAGCAATCTGTACAAACCTTTATTGGAGGATTTACCACAATGAACTGCAAGTAATTCATTAAATGCCTTACAGAGAAAATAAGAACAATAACAAAAACTAGTATTTTTGAGTGTTAACTATGGCCCAGCCACTGTCATTAACTCATCTAATCCTAGTGACAATTCCATAAGGTAGATTCTATTGTTATCTTATATATATTTATTTTAGCACCATCATCCCTGTGTCTTAACACAATGTCCCAGATATTAGGTGCTTCATTAACACTGGCTGCTGAATTGTTTAGATAAGGGATGCCTCACGGAAATGAACCACAATTCTTTTTTTTTCAATTCTCATTTCTTTTATTTTTTAAAATATTATTCATATATTTAATTTTTTAATTGAAGTATAGTTAATTTATAATATTATATTAGCTTCTGGTGTACAGCATAGTGATTCAGTATTTTTACAGATTATACTCCATTAAATGTTGTAAGCACAATTCTTAAATAACCAGCCAGATGAGTGGTTTTAAATGGTTACACTGATGACTGATGAGTTTTTCATAACTAATCAAAACTGGAAGAAGGAAGAGGAGAGCTGTAAATCACTGTGAATTGTCTGCTTTAAGCAGGTTTGGGAAGTGGAGTTAATAATAAAATAAACATTTACTGAGCACCTACCATATGACTAGTGTGCTGCATATACTCAACCATCTATGAAGTAGATAGTATTACACCCGTTTTAAAAAGATAAAGTTGAGACTCCCAAGTGGTTAAGATTTGTCCTGAGGTACTTTACCTAATAAGAAAGAGGGCCAACATTTTAACCCATTTCTATATGACTCTTTCCACTATATGACTTTCCATTTCTTTAATCCACAATGATTTCTGAGCTAAGGTATGTGGTCGATTTGTAGTCGAAGAACTGCTGGCACGATAAGGAGCCCCAAGAAAACAAGTGACACCAGGCTTATTGTCCTAAAATAAGTCAGCCAAGGTCATGTGGAAGTCAGTACAAATCATACTACCAAAAACAACTTTATAATAGAAAGTTCCATGTAACAAAATTATTTCCAAACAGTGAGAGGCCTCTTAGTCAATTCCAACTATACTTATTTCAATAAAATAAGAGAAGGTGGGAGGAAATTACTTTAAGTTTTTGTAATAAAATTTGACCAGTAAATTAATAAATCACTGTTGAACTAAAAGTCAAAGGTGACAGCAAATAGATATTTTTTTAAATAATAGCATCAAGCACATGAAACAAAATTAGGATGTAGATTTATTCAATCAGCCATGCATCCCTGAGTCATAATCAAATCAAACAAATCAAGCAATGTTGTAGGGTTCAGTTATTTTACTATAATAAAGGTTTTATTTCCCTTGTCCTTTTTAACTAAAATGTCTTCCTTGCTCAGCTGCTGTATGACCTGATTTCTACCTGCATTTATTTTCCCAGTCAAGGCCTTGTTCTTTCACACTCCTTCTATGTCCTTTCTTTCTAAAGAGATTGATACAGTCCCATTACTTGGCTCTTCAGCCTATTCCAGATGGGGACCATTTAGACAAATGTGACTCTCCTGGGAAACAGACCACAAAACCTCTCTCTTCTTTGCTCCTGGTTTATATGAATAGAGCCCAGGAATCGCTTTGTGTGAGTACGTTCATCGAGAAAGAATGGGTGACCTCTTTGCCTTAGGTGGCCCTCCCTCTGTGCACTGCCTCTATTCACTACCAGAAGAAGGAAGGCCAGTGAGGCCACATTCCACGTGTGCCTGCAAGGAAGCAAACAGCCACCAGATTCTGTATTTACCTTCCATGTATACTAGGAATTTCTGCTACTAAAGAAAATTTACAAAGATAAGAGTAAATTATGCTGCCATAAAATAGTGGCCCATACTTATTGAGTGTATACACACACACACACACACACACACACACACACACACACACCCCACATTTCACAATGCCTGAGAGTTTAAAGGAACTTGCAGAAAAATCACGCAGCTGATATCGGCAGGGCTGGTATTTGAAACAGGTGTGTCTGAAGCCAGAGCTCCCACTCTTAGCCACTGCCCTAAGTAGCCTCAACACACCATTTTCTGTAACATCCATTAGGTAGATCAGTTGGCATCAATAATATAATTTAAAATCAACAATAGTAACAGCACAACAGAATATACAAAAGATATGTACTTCAAGTGTTTTGAATACAGAGTGGCTCACTATCATTTTCCCAAAATTGCAGCTGAATCAGGAGGTAAATGCCAAGTCCATCCTGAAATGAGTTCTCTCCTCGATTCACTGCATTACTTTAATTATATTGTACACATAACATATTGTGACATTATTTAGTCATGTGTTACATGTGATATGCATCTCACACATAACATATGTGATATGTTCCATGAGCACAGAAAAATAATTACAACAGTCTTCTAGTTACCAACTCAAAGTGAACCACTAGTCAGAACACAATTTTGGCTATTCCTATAAGTAATGTTTTTAAGTGCTCTTGTGTTTTCTATCAAATTCTAAACATTCAAGAAAAAGAGGCTTACCCTGGAACACAAACACAGCCACTTATGCAGGGTGATGATGGGGCACAAGTGAAGTTCATAGCCAGGTTTGCACATGTAGTTTCACAATTTACACCACCAGCTGGTAATTCAGGGTCAGGAAACCTACAGTCGAAATACTGTTTTCCCTCGGGGCAGATGTGAACTTCAGGGACAAGGCACAGATAAAATACCCTTAACTTTGTATTTGCTCTATACATTTAATCTTATTGACATGCATTTGTCATCAAAACACAATTCACCATAGAATACAGTGCATTTAACAGTAATAACTGATCTTACTCTGTAATGTTTGGTTCATGAGCTTACAAACATTCCCTAGACAGATTTCCTTTAATCACCTAAATTTCCAAAATCTATTCTGAGTTTGAAAACTTTAGCTGCCTTCCATAAAGCAGTAACTAAACAACTAGTATATAATTTTCTGAGATCAAGAACCAGGGTATTTTGATTAATCCAAACATACATTATCAATTTTTGAGGACTGACGGTACAGCATATTTAAACTTCACAAAGTTGTATGTTTACAACAAACACATGATACTTTTAGATCTTGCTTCACCTCTGAGTCATTATTTACATTAGTCCTCACTATAATGTAGAAGTGCAGGCAGGCTAGGGCTTACATATTGCTCCAGAAACTTTTGAGCTCAGAGGGATTAAATAACACCCCTTATCTAGGGCCAAAAGGAATCTTGGGGATTCCTCTGTGAGAAGTCTGGCCACCTGGGCATCCTTTTCTTCAATGCTGAGCCACCCTGACGCAAATGGGCCAAGGCAGGGAGGGCCTAGTAGCTATTGAATATGTGTGTGGTCCATGAACATACACTGTAAAGAAGCCCTAGACAGCCTGAATCCTCATAAATTGAATCCAGGGCATATAATTTAAAGCTAATTTATAAAATATATTACATAACTGTGCAAATAAATAACAAAGCAATAGCTCACAATTAGTTTTAGCAGCCTACACTCTTCCTGCCCATTAAAATCAACAAAAGGTAGTTTTGTTTAGTATTTGCCTAGAATTTCTCCACAGTGACCAAAAATTTGAGGCTTTTTGTGTGGTGAAAATAAGTAATATAAAGGGTCTGCTAATATATAAGATCTTCAGGAATGATATGCAATCGTAAGATGATATCCTCAAGAGAGATGGCAGTCGATGTCATTTTACATGCCATTTCTAATTGATGGCTGCTAGTACTAAAGCTTTGCTACCTATAATGTAGCCCAGGACCCAGTAGCATTAGCATCACTTCAGCCATCAACAGAAATGTTGCAGGCATCACCCCTGACCTACTGAATCAGAATCAGCATTTTAGCAAGATCCCCAGGTGACTGTGTGTACATTAGAATCTGCTGGTCTGGAGTAGGGTTTCCTAACTGCTGTTGCACAAGTGAGTTCCGACAGGTGTCTGGATACATATCCCTAAAGCCTTTGGGGCACCTGGGGTGGTGCTGGGATAGGCAGCATCAAGGCAGCATCCCTGGGTTGATCAGCTCTGCCCCTAAGCAGCCTTATATGTCCACCCCACACTGTCCTACAAATATTATAATTCCGAATGTGAAAAAAGTTAGGAAGCGCCAGAGTACCATGTTGAGAAACATTCTAAGGCTATTCCTCCATGCACATTGGCAAGGAGGGCTGTGACGGATTAATAACTTCTGCCCTAAGAGTAGGAGCAGTACTAGAGGCACATTCTCTTTAAGGAAAAATCCAGATCTTACCAGCAGAGGGTGTTGCTAATTCATCACATTTCACAGTCCCATTTGAACACTGGCTGGTAGAAGTAAACAAGTAGTTAATTCATGAAACCAAACCTCAAGTTTTTTCTGTATTTCAAAAACAATATAACATGCAAGAATTGACAAATACGATTTTTCATTTTTACAAATAAGTTATTGGTGTAGGTCCAATTCGAAGAGAGCTATTTCAGTTCAACATATTTTTATCAAACACTCATATATGTGTGGGGCACTGTGACAGGCATGGGGAATTCAAACACCAAAATTCGTAGTCTTTAGCCAAGTGCCTACTATATTCTAGTAGGAGAGAAAGACATACAAATAAATAATTTAGCCAGTGTGACATGCAACATAGAAACGTTTAAGACATAGAAGTAAAGCACCAAAAAATGTTTAAAAATCTGTTAGCAATTGACATCAGGGCAGTCAAAGAAGATAAAGTCGGGAAAGTTTTGAAGAAGGGATGAAGGTTACGATATAGATTAAAGTAGGAAGGCTGTCACACTGAGCGGAGATGTAGTACAAAGCCATGTAGGGGTAGGACAGCTTTCCATGCGACAGAGTACCATGTGGGAAGTGACAGGGGATGCAGATGGCAAAGAGTCAAAGGCCAGCTCCTATTAAGACACTAAGAATTTATCCGTGAAGTGAGTCACTAAAGACCTTAAACACAGATGTGATGTGGTTGGTTTGAATTCTAGAAAAGTCTTTCTGGCAGCAGTGTGGAAGATAGAGTGAAGTCCAATCTTGCAACCTGAGTTCGAAAGTCAGGGCATAAGGCAAAAACCAAATTCAGGCAATGTGAATCTTGAAAATCCCTTAAGAAGGTATCATGATAAGGAAAAACACACCAGTTCTCAATAAGCCAGTGGATAAACCACAAAACTAAAACCCCTCAGTAACTTACAGTATTTGAACACTCATCTCATCCTTAACTTTTATTTGAGAATCAAACTGATCAAAGGCCTTCCATTTCACTATTTGAAACTTCAATTCATAGCTCTTTTCTGCAGTTACGAGCACAAGACTTAGGCACTCCATGTTGAAATGTAATATATACATGTGGTTTTTTTTAATATATATATATATATATTAGGGTTTAATATATATAAATGTAATATATATGATTTAAAAGTGTATATATTAAGGTTATCTGTATTTTTCAAATTATAGGTGTCATATTTCAATTTATGGTTTTGGTTAAGAAGTTATATGATTACATGTTATTTGTCAAGAACAATCACCATCACTGAAATCTACCATAAGCCTGAGAGCGTTGGGATGAGCTCCCCAGGTTGGTAAATGCTGCCTCTGTAATGACACCGACAGTGAAATCTGCAAGGAAAAGAAAGGGTTAAATTAACAAAATAGGATATAAATTTAAAAAAAAAACACTGAAATTCAAGCAGACCATATGCTCTGTACTGGTAATTTTAATGCACAGTCTAACAATGACATTACTCCATGAGATCCCATGCAATTCTGTTATACAAATGTGAAGCCTTGTGCAGCTTTAGATTTTGTTTTCTAAATTCAAGCTCTGTATTGTTTTAGTGACAGAACAGACTGTGTTGTTTTTGTCACCAAATAAAAAGTCCCTGAAGGCACTTCAGAGAAACACAACTGGTATATCATTTAGCCTTATGTAGACAACAAAAGTCTTAATGTCATATGAGATTTGAGAAATTTCTGAGCGCTGAGAGACATTAAAATCCTGCTACTAAAATCTGCCACATGACCGTGAAACATAAACCTTGCTATCATTATTGATATGGCAAAAGCAAGTGGGAATAAACTTCAGGATTAACCATCAGATTCCTTAGCTCTTTCTATAGAGCTTTTGTGAACACATACAGGGTTAACAAATAAATAAATAAAGGTAAAGACATTAAGAACTATTAAAGAAACAACTCACAAGCAGATCTTTGCAAATACGCACCCTTATTTCATGGAAAAAGTGACTGTTTAATAGTGGAAAAATTTATGGTGCTGAGTCAATTAGATAAAAAACAGAAAGAAAGGAAAGAGGCATGATAGCCCATTTATCCTGTAAGGGAGAAAAGAGATAAAAACTGGACGCTGTCAACCCACTCCTGTGACGTACATGGGCACACAAAAGCTAAGTGTGTCTTCATAGTATTTGCCTTCGGGACAGTTGCAGCCTTCAGCACAGTCATCAGGACACTGTTCTGGGGAAGAGAGAGAGATGCAGGAGCGGCGACAGAAGGTGGAGCAGTAATGGTACATCATGCCTTTCTGGCACACCACCCCTGAGGACGAAGAAGCATCAGTTGAGAAAGATCTCCACAGGGCCGAGAAGCATTTTATGCTGGGTTATAAGTCTATGATAGACATAAATCATGAAAAAAGAAGATATCTTACATCAATAAACCTAGAACATTACAGAATCCTATATCATAAATAAATAAATAAAATAATTCTTTGCCTCAGTGTAACAGAAGAACAAAATTTCTATGTGAAATATATTTAAGGGTGACATTCCATAACATTCTTTAACAGTCTGTGCTATAATTTTTTTAAATATTTTTAAGCCATTTTATCCGTCTAGATAAACTTCCCTTCCTCACATTTTAAATTTATTTACTGCTATACTGACACCACCTTCTTCTTTGACATTATTTAATCCTAAGTAAACTTTTAGTCCTCTACAATTAGCACAAAACTTGACTTTATCAATCTGTACTCACAGCTCCTGTTTTTTGCCTTTTTAATCATGTTTGCACTTTTTGCTAAACCCTCCAATTTCTTTTTAGAACAAACTGAACTGATTACAGTAGGCAAACTAAAATAATCGAAAAACACACTTATACAAACAAAAATGCTGGATAAAACACAACTGAAATAATGTTAAATGTATAATTGATATTGTGAGAAAAAAATGGCGGTGGAGGGTAACTTCTCCATACGCCAGAAGTAAAGCGAGAAATAAAATTCAGAACTTTAAGTAGAGGAAGGGAGGATGGGTCCCAGTAATCTTGGACCTGATATTTAACTCTTAAGGAAATGGAAAATGAAAGTTGGTCCTTTTCAGGGCGAGGAATTGGGAGACGCTTAACTTGGACCTCCAAAACAATCTCCATCGTCAGTTGAAAAGATGGACTACAGCAGAGGTCAGCAAACTTTTTTTGTAAAGAGCTAAATGGTAAATAGTTTCAACTTTTCTGGCCATACAGTCTCCGTCACAACTGCTCAGCTCTACCCCTGTAGCTCAAAAGCAGTCATAGACAATATGCAAACATATGGGCAGTAAACTTTATTTTCAAAAACACGGGAAGCCCAAGGGTGTAATTTGCCAACTTCTGGACTAGAAGAAATCTGCTCATAGTACAGGGAGATGCCAGGAAAGCTTCTCTAACTCTGTGGGGTCTCTGATGAAATAAAGTATCCTCTGAGAAATCAAATTCCTGCACAGGTTTGGTATATGGATTTACATTACCTTTATATTTACATTATTTTTGTCTTAGAAAGCCCAAGCTGAGAAATTAACATCACAACTGGCCAGTGTTACTCCTGGAATAATAGGAAAAAGTTTTTTGAAACCACTGAGGGATGAAGAGATGGAGAGAATGAAGCTCCTGAAACCCAGGTCACAGAAGATTCTAATGGGGGTAAGGGGAATGGGCAGTCTTGATAAAGAAAGATTAAATCATAAAAGAAATTATAGAACAGTAAGGAAAGGAAACAATCTACTATGCATGATAACAACAGACATCATAACCAGGAAGATTCGAGCCCTAAGAACTTGAGATAATAATTGTCTGTTGCATAATTTACCTATTTACCTACAAATCTGTGTCACTCTACCACATAATGCTTTCCCATACTTTCCAATATTTAGAACATTTCTATAAGAATTTTTTTCAAATGTTTCAAATTATTTCTGTTGCATATTTCAAACCATACAACTACACTCTAATTTTGCTTATGGTAAAAATAGTCAAAAGCCATTGGTCTTATCCAACAGAGCTCCAATTTTAAGAAATGAAGTATTTCACTTTTTTTCATGTTTACACATTATAATAAGTCAAATAACCTAAGCAAATATTGACTTTTTATTTAAAAAAATAGCGGTAATTACAAATACAAAAATCTCTAAAGTGTTATTTGATCATCTTTATCAGTGACAATGCCATCATACTCACCACAGAATGAAATCTGAGCTCTGAAATCGATGGGAACACCATGCTGGCCACAGAGGTAGGCATAGTGGGCAAGAGCATTGCATAGGCAGGCGCTTCCGCACTTGCATGCATCATGGCGGCACAGCTGATAGTACAGCCCAGGGCTAATATAGATGTGGCAAGGAGCAAAGAGCTCTTGGTGGATAACATCACAGTGTGCTGCATATCCAACTAACAGACAAAGAACCCCATTAGCACTTCATTTACTAGTCTAGCTAGTATCAAATACCCCTGAAGTATCAAATTCCAGCACTATCCAAGCATCTTGCTTTCCGAGAAATAACACTGTACTGCATATTATTTTCAATAAGAGCCAATATTTTCAGCTTATACTTCTTTTGGTAATATTGGTAACAGCACTTAATCCATATTTAATATTCTTCTAGCAAAAAAAAAAAAAAAGAGTATTGTGTTATACCTGAATAAGTTGAGCAACAGAAGGGTTAACTGACAGAAGTGGCCTCAATTACCCCATCGCCTGAGGACCATCTTAGGAAATCACCCTAATTCTGCTATAAAGAACTGATGAATATTAGAAGGTTTACCTCCCAACATCCACACACAATAAAAGCAGTGCCAATTGTGGATGTTATGGCAATTCCCTGGGATACACAATTATCCAGGAAGGACTAGGAATCATCTCACTCCAATGGAGTCTCTGAGGTAAATGGTAATGAGGTAGATGCCACATAGTCGTTAAATGCAATATCTGCGCCAGGCATAGTGCACAATGTCTGGTAAATATTAGATCAATAATGTTTGATAAATGAATCTATGACGAATACGTGAGTAAATGAATAATGAACAGAAATTGGTAATGGAACATATGCTAAAGGCTATGAGCTATCACTACCAAGCCATTTGAGGGGATGTGTATAATAAGTTCTTGAAATGTGTTGACTTTTCCTTGAGAATGACTGCTCAGATATAATTCTTTATGGGAGTAACCAAGTTTGACAAAACAATCTGGATTTCATCTTTCTGAAAAAGCCTCGTCCTGTGATTTCTTGGTGCAATGGACCAAGATTGCATTGATTGCATTGATTTCTTCACAGATAAAATTAATCAATCTTTGAGTTGTCATTGTCTTTGAGAGACAAGATGAGCTGCTAGAGATAGAATTTTTTCATTACTGAGGAGTTATACTGAACTTTTTTTGCTGAGCATTTTAAATATATTTATTATTGGAAACACATGGTAATTAAGTAATTACCTGAGTATTATATATTTTTGCATTGTTATGCACATAATATATGAAAACAAATGACAGACTATAATAGCATACTATTAGCATATATACTCCTAATTCCCAGGATCTCCAAGCAATAGCTTTTATTGCGTGCCCTAAAGATTTGTAGATCAAAAAACATTCCTACTGACATTAAGTGAAAGGGTGACTCAGAAAATCCTTGTTTAAAAATATCCTTCAGAATCCATATTAGAGTTGACTTTCATCTATTTATTTTCCTTTCTTTGGGGATCTTTTTGAATTTACCTATTTGAAATTAAAAAATAATAGTTCATGGCAAAGGTGAAGAAAAATAATATCTAAAATATATATGTCATAGAAGACATAAGATATGGGGACAAAAATATATATATAAAAAAATGGTAGGGAATAAAGGAGGTCATTAAAGAAACAACCAGAGAAAATTGGAGTAAAGTCCAATTGATAAATTAGAAGTTGGCCTAGATTAAAAAAAAAAAATCACTAAAAGCAAGATTATCTTGTTTTCTTTCCAGGACACTAAAACTATAAGTTAATAATAAGGACCACAGAACAATAAACAGAATCCTTCCAAACAACCACTACAAAATCCAGAAACTCTGCTAACTTCTCATGGGTACTCAATCAATATTAATAATTAATTTTTAAAACTACATAAAAACAGTAAACCAACCAAAATAAAGGAACAAATTTAAATTATAAAAATATCTATTTAAGCATGCACATTAATTTTCTTTCACAAAGTGATTTTGAAAAAAAAAAAAACGCCTTCTTTTATTGAACAGTAAAATAGCCTTTCACGTGGTCTGCTGTGGCTTTAGTAAAAAAAAAAAAATACAACCAAAAATTCTTGGCATGTGAGTTGCACTGTCGTTGTAAATTGGAACTCTACGACAATCTCAAATTGTTACACACCTGACGGCACAAAGCTTCTCTGGATCACTGGCTTCCTGCTTATGAAGCCATAATATGTTCTGTGAGTAGGAACTCGTAGTGTGACATCAATAAACAGGAGAATTCACACGCACTGTCACACTGTGGAACCGAAGTTGAATATCCCAAGACTATACGAGCATTATTAGAATACTTCCAGAGATTTTTCTTTAGCATTTAAATAATCTGAAATACCCAAAATGCTAGCTCACATTTGGGAACAGTTGAGGGATTTCTGAACATCTAAAATAAGTAAATTTATGAATGCAGAGTAGTAAATAAAAGAGTCATTTTCTGGAGTTCTTTTTTAAAGTAACCTAGATTACATAAAGAGGCATATGTATTAAATAAAAATACATAAAGAATGGCATCGATTTTATCATAATGAAGAAAATCAGAATTTAAAATCACTATCTAATTTTACAAAATTACAGTAATAGAGAGAACTTTTTCTTAGGTTTACATGCAGAAAGACTTACTGTTTTGTTGATTAATGTTGCAGGGGTCCATCATAGGAACATGAACAGGTGCAAAACAAGTGGAGGAAACTCTCCATGCATTTGCATGAAGTTGTGGGGTACCTTCTATCATGCCTGATGGAGAACTAGAAAGCAAATATAATATTCTCTTAGCCTCTCCCATTCATTTCCTTCCTTCAGAGTCTTCAAATATTGAAAAAAGAGAATACTACTTTTTTAATTTACAAAGAAATCTTAAAGCTTGAAATGTTTTATTACATCTTTAAATATACACGGTGTTAGCTTCTTATTATTAAGATTTTACAATGTGTCAAATTGTGGACATACATGGTTTTATTTAATAATCATTTCAGCCTTGTGAAGGACACACCATTATCCCCATTTTAGAGAGAAGGCAAAGCAGAAGCTTAGAGAAATATTAATGTTCACTCAGCTGCTAAGTGTCAGAGGTGAGATTCAAACGTAGTTCACACCACTTTGATGAAATATCACACAACCAAAGCATGAATGCGTGTGGTTTAGGGAGGTGGAGGTAGGGAACTCACGTGATTCTTTTCAGGGTAAAGACAAATGTCCTAAAGAAGAAATAGTCTACACTGCTGGTTCAGTATTTCAATTTTCATTATGAGGCCTGACATACTGAGGTTCCACTGTGAGGTTGGGCAAACAAACCAAGTGAAAATTAAGGAGAAATGGTAATGAGGCACTCTTCACCCACGTTTTCTCACTTCTTCAGTTCCCTCAGCAAACCAAAGTGGAAGAGAAATATCTATCCTTCTGGCTTATAAACCACAACAATGTTTAAGAGCCAGACACTAAAATGCCCCCTCCAGAAGTCATCAAGATTTAGTAACTCATCAGCCAATAGTGAGTGACAATCCCTGCTGGAGCTGTGCCAGACACTGTCAGAACTACTTAGAGAATCAGGTTGGACTAGGTTTCCTGTAGGAAGCTTTGACCAAGCAAAACTTCACTAATGCAAGCCATAACTGCATGAATTGCTACAACACGGCCAAATAACAGAGTAGCATTTATCTTCACTCTCTTAGTGTCCAAATAAACATAACTACTTTGCCTACCATTTATCTCAATCACCAATATGAAGCTATATGGAGCTTCTCACCACAAAGACAGGAGTAAAAGAGGGAGCCACACAAGCTACTCCACCATGCTCATCCCTTGTAGCCACCCTTTCCTTCTTTTTTCTATTCCTCAAAATGAAACTATTCTAGAAATGTATAGAATTATAACAAACACCCAGTCCAAAATCTAATTTTGCTCCAATGAGAACATGAAGACTCACAGAAATTGCATGACTTGCACTAGCTCTTCTCATTCTTTCCCTCTCCATCCCTCTTTATCCCTACAAAGCACAATAAAATAGGTCAAGGTGATAGGTGTACTCAGGATTCCCAGGAGGAACTGACTCAGAGCTTGGCTCTCTTATTTCATTTAATTCACTTAAAACAATAAATACCAAAAAAAGAAGCTGAAATGTAGACCCATTTATTTATTGCATTCATTTTATAAAATAGCCTTTCAGTTCACTGTAGTGAATTTACTAAAACAAGGCATACAAAATAAATTTTCAAGTAATTAATATTTTCCATTCATTATGTTTGCAGATTCACATTAACTTTGTGATGCAAGGAATTTTAACTGCTTATGCTGGAAAGCTAAACAATGTTTGAAAATTATCTCTGACTCTGAAATATTATCCTGCACTGTTATCAGGGCTGAATGTTTATACATGGAGGAGACTGGTGCCTTAGAAAGAGGCAGACAGATCTGCCATCTGTTAAACATTGACTACTAACCCATTCTGACAAACAGGAAGAGAAAAGGCTTAATGTCTCCTCTGCACATCTTAACCAAGTCACTTAATATAGTTTCTGTTTCACAAATTGATAAGAAATCAATATTCTGATCTACCAATAAACGAAACAAACAAACAAAACCCGTAAATGACCTAAAAGCAAATTAATTACACAGGAGAAAAGGTAAAAGAAACTCTCTTTTAAAATTAAAAAATTGAAATGCCCTTTCTCCTTGCTGATCCAAATTCTCTTCTTGCGGCCACATCAAAAGTCCTACCTCCGTTCAGTTCAACTGTCTAGTGCATATAAGGTACTCTGCTAGTTCTTAAGAATATAAGGATTAAGGACACGGTCTTTATTCTCAAAGCCTTTGCAGTTGTTTTTTTTTTTTTTTTTTTTTTTTTTTTTTGCGGTACGCGGGCCTCTTACTGTTGTGGCCTCTCCCGCTGCAGAGCACAGGCTCCGGACGCGCAGGCCCAGCGGCCATGGCTCACGGGCCCAGCCGCTCCGCGGCATGTGGGATCTTCCCGGACCGGGGCACGAACCCGCGTCCCCTGAATCGGCAGGTGGACTCCCAACCACTGCGCCACCAGGGAAGCCCGCCTTTGCAGTTTTAAGTGGAAACCAGACAGATAAACAACAGATTTTCATAGATAAAAGAGTCAAAATTAACTTTGGTGGGATACAAACTCACTTTTTGAAGCAAATAATGACCGAGTTGGTTTGAAAAATAAATAGGAGTTAATGGGGAAGATTAGGGAGCGGACAGAACCCAAAGCAGGAAGAATATGCAGAAGTGTTTTTTTAATGGCATTTGGAGAATGGCTTCTCCAGGAAACGCTCCCTGCCTACCCAGCCCACCCTGAGCTACTCAAAATTTTGCTGTGCTTCTAGCCACAACCACACAAGTTAACACTTAACTTTTTGAATTCACCTCAGTATTTTTATACATATTGTGATTAATACGTCGCCTAGAACAAATTATTTCTGAAAGACGGTTGTCCCTTCCCAATCCACAATATAAGCTCCTTGAGGATGGGAACAATGTCTTACTGCCTCTATTGTCCCACAGTGCTTAGCACAATAACAGGTGCTCAAAGCATTTACACTAAGTTATACACCACGTCTTATCACATGTAGGTGAAAGTGCTTTGTCAATACAAGGGGTATAAATGTATTTTATTGCTTTTTCTCCTAATGAAACACCAACTATCGTAAAATCCAATTAACTTAGATGCCACAATGTTGCTTTAGAGATATCATTCATACCAAATGATATCAATATTATTAAAGTATAATTTACTATCATTCATACCAAATGATTCTAAGACTTTTTAAAGGCAGCAAAATTTTTTTTACATAAAATACCGTTAAGCTTGATAGGATAGGCGGCAGAAAGAGAATAACGGGAAGTTATTCTGTGGGTAGCCTTCAGGCTCTTGAGTCTCACTACTTAAACCCAAAGTCCAGCTCCACTGTATTTGAGCTATGTGACTGAGCTATTTATTTGTCACTTTGGTGCCTCAGTTAGCTTCCTTATCTATAAAACAGAGATACTAATCAGGGGATTGCTACAAAATTTAAATACAGTAATCCATGTAAAGCTCTTGGAACAGTGAGTACTAAGCTATTATTAGTTAAGTAAACATTTTTAATGTAAGAATTTATATCCTCTAAATTACTAGTCATTAAATTATGTTAGCTATACAGAGATCATACTTACAGAAAATCATCCCTTATGTTCCCATTAAACGTGCCACACAGACCTAACGTTCTTCTTTTCCACGCACTAGTGAGCTGAATATAAACTCTTTCCCCATCTATAGCAAACAGAATCTTTAAACCAAACGTGGTTTTTAGAAGAATAAATAAGGATGACAGAGTCTGAATTTCAACAATTCCTGCAGGAAAAGAACATACATAAATCAGCTTTGAGACTCACAGGCAGTGTTCTGAAATGCTAATGTACAACATCGGGAGTCTTCTTCCAAAAGACTTCTTCCCAGTTCCTGCTCCTGTGCTCCGGGGCCAATTTTCACCACCTTGTGCCTGCTTTCTTTTCTTCCATTTCCCTCTGGGTCTTCAGCAGATATTTTTAATACATTGTCAGGTGCACATGTAATTTCAGTTGGCAAGCATCTCATGGTGGGGGTGGACAGTCCTTAGACATTTGAAATCTGATCTCTTTTCCTTAACGTGTGTGTGTGTGTGTGTGTGTGTGTGTGTGTGTGTGTGTGTGTTCCCACGAATTGGTCATGATTCAATAAGGAAGGGGCACTTTTTCAAAAACTCCCCATTCCTTTGAAACTGTCAGCAAAAAGGGGAGCACAGCACTAGAGAAGCACCATTTTATGAGACATCTTTAGAGAAGAGAAACTTGTGCTCAAGACTGAATTTGACTTTTGCAACCAGAAGAGTTGCTCCTGCATCTCTATCACAATTTCTGCCATCAGTCTGGTCACCAAACCGAGAAATCTGAGAATCATTCTTTGATCACTTCATCCCCCTTGTTGTCCTTCCCCAACCAACCCCAATCCAATCCATCACCGAGTTGACAGCACTTTTTTTCTAAATAAAATTTCAATCTGTTTTCCTCTCTCCATCTCTACTGTCACTGTCTTGGATCAGTTCCTCCTCATTCCTTGTATGCCCTCCTCTAATAATATCCTAACTATTATCTGTGCCTACTGTCTAACATTTCTCAAAGCCATTTCCATAGTGTTGTTATAGTAGTCTACCAAGAAAAAAAAGACAAAGTTAGTCTCCTCATTAAAACTCATTGCTTATTTGGTTGAAGCATATGAGATTGCCATCTTTGTACATAAAAATGGTCAAATAATAACAATTGCATATTCAATTTCATATCAAGTTCAATCAACATCCTGGCACGACATTGACTGTGACCATGTAATTTATAACACAATTCAAGACATTTCTGAAAGCAAAACAGACTGTTATTAGCAACTATACTGGAACACAGGCATGAACAGGGCCTCCCAGGAAAACCACAAAGTATGATGCCCTGTATATAAGGCATTCCCCATGGAATTAAGAGATACAAACTACTATGTATAAAACAGATAAGCAAGAAGGATATATTGTACAGCACAGGAAATAACAATCATTGTTTTGAAATAACTTTAAATGAAGTACAATCTATAAAAATATTGAATCACTATGTTGTATAACTAAAACTAATATAATATTGTAAGTCAATTATACTTCAATTTAAAAAATAAGGTCTTTCCCATTCTCACCCCCATCTCTTTCCCTCTTCTCATCTCTGGACATTCTACACTTACCCTCTTCATGCGGCAGCAATGCCAAAGTAGTTATAGTTCCCCCTAAACATACTGCATAGTTCTCCTCTTTGCTATGCCTAGAACACTTCCCCCATCTCCTTCATCCGTAAGGATGTAGGAGCTGTAAATGCTCAGTGAGATACTTCCTTTCTTAAGAAAATTTCCTGACCATACCTGCAGGGTTGAGTGAGTTGTACCTAATCATTTAGACCCCCAAAGTCCCTATGCATATCTTTGGGTTTATCATATTTTTAAGTGGCTGTTTACTCGTATCTCTCCTCTTCCAAACTCTAGTCCACTTGAGATAAACACTAGATCCCATAAACATGGCAGTCTCAACTAAGTCTGGCTGAGGAGCTGGCAACACATAGTCACTCAATAAATGTTAGGTTAGTCGGCTAATGGGAAAAGACTCCATTGAAGTCGTGCTGCTGTTGTTGTTCATGTAAGAAAAGTACACCATCAGCATTGCTTCTTACCATTCAGACTGAATCCCTGGTTAGGACTGGTGAGGATCTGTCCTCCCCTACTAAGGGTCACTTGTTTGTTGGAATCATCCTCCAGAATTAGAGTTACAGACTGAAGGCAGACCAAGCCAAGGTTCTGCATAAAAATCAAATTATCAATTAAAGGAGTGAGAGAGAGAGAGAGAAAGACATAGAAAGGGACAGGACCAATGGGAGAAGGAAATGGGAGAGGATGAGGGAGAGAAAGGAGAAAAGAAAGGAGAGAGCACACATGGATAAAAATTTATGGTATATAGAAAATTTGAGAATAAGCAATATAATAGTTATTACATCTTATTGTGAATATAATGTAGCCCCATTACTAATAAAATATATCTTTATGTAGTACATTAAATATACCATATACATACATACAGTTTACACAGATTATTAAATAGAAATTTTTTCAATAAAGTGCCAATAATTATGTTTTCCATACTGCATAATTAAAGGATCTTTCCAAATTCATTTGTGGTATATTAAATATTTTAAAAATTCAATGTAGAAAAGAACAAGGAGAATTACTGTTCCACGCAGAAGGTTAACTGAGACCTGACATATTGCAAAAGAAAAAATAAAAATCAAACTAAAAAAAAGCTAACAAAGTAGACTGGAATTTTGTTGGAAACAACCATTTTATGTTCGAATGAAAATAGAAAAAAAGATTTTGGCAAAATTTTGACTACTTGATTTAGAGAGAGATGAATGAAAGATCTGGGTTTCTTTGTTTACAAATTATTGATGTGCTTATTTCAAGAAAATGTCTTTAAAATAAATATTCCAGAATGCTAAAAAATCCATCATATCTATTTAGAATGATGTGAAACTTGTTAAATTCTGTCAAAAATCACCTTTAAGATAGCAGTCTGTAAAAACAGAACTACCATATGACCCAGCAATCCCACTACTGGGCATATACCCTGAGAAAACCATAATTCAAAAAGAGTCATGTACCAGAATGTTCATTGCAGCTCTACTTACAATAGTCAGGACATGGAAGCAACCTAAGTGCCCATCGACAGATGAATGCATAAAGAAGATGTGGCACATATATACAACAGAATATTACTCAGCCATAAAAAGAAATGAAATTGAGTTATTTGTAGTGAGGTGTAGTGAGGTGGATGGACCTAGAGTCTGTCATACAGAGTGAAGTAAGTCAGAAAGAGAAAAACAAATACCGTATGCTAACACATATATATGGAATCTTAAAACAAAATAAATGGTTCTGAAGAATCTAGGGCAGGACAGGAATAAAGATGGACAGGACAGGAATAAAGAAGAATCTAGGGGCAGGACAGGAATAAAGACGCAGACATAGAGAATGGACTTGAGGACACAGGGAAGGGGAAGGGGAAGCTGGGATGAAGTGAGAGAGTGGCATGGACATATATACAGTACCAAATGTAAAATAGATAGCTAGTGGGAAGCAGCCACATAGCACAGAGAGATCAGCTTGGTGCTTTGTGACCACCTAGAGGGGTGGGATAGGGAAAGTGGGAGGGAAATGCAAGAGGGAGGAGATATGGGGATATATGTATATGTATAGCTGATTTACTTTGTTATACAGCAGAAACTAACACACCATTGTAAAGCAATTAACATCCAATAAAGATGTTAAAAAAAAAAGAGAGAGCAGTTTTGAAGTAACAAAAAGCTTATTGTCTATTGTGCATTCATGAAATGTTCCAAAAACCTATACATAAACAAATACCATTTTTAAGAAAGAAAGTACAATAAATACGCACTATTTAATCTGATATATTTTTAATATATTTTAATATCTCTGAATTTATTTTAATATCCTATATTTTAATAGATATTTAGATTTTTAGATATTTAATATCTCTGAAATCAGGATACATGATATTAATAGTATAACAGATTAATCATCAACATGCTTTCTTTCTTTGTAGTATATAGAATAATGATGCATCTTAACAATCAGTGGTGTCCTATTTTTGAAGAAAATAACTATACCCATTCATGTTACCATTCTTAACCGAGATAAGAAGTTTGAGTCAAAAAAAATGAACATTCCTCTGGTCATTTTGAAATGTTCTTACCTGCTCACAGTGAGCTTTCTGTAAAGTAATTGTGAATTTATCTTTTCCAGTTCCTTTTACAAGGATGTATTGGCACATTCCAATGAAAGAATAATGTCGACCATCAAAAGTAGTAAAATGAGAATCACCTACAACAGAGCATTGAACTACCAAAAAAGAAAAAGAAGAAGAAGAAGGAGGAGGAGGAGGAGGTCGGGGGGGGGGGAAGAGGAGGAGGAGAAGGGGGAGAAGGGGGAGCAAAGGGGAGCAAAGCAGAGCAAGGAGAAGAGGAAGAAGAGGAAGGAGAAGAAGGAGAAGGAGAAGTAGAAGAAGAAGAAGAAGAGGAAGAAGAAGTAGAGGAGGAAGAAGAGGAAGAGGAAGAAAAGAAGAAGAAGGAGGAGGAGGAGGAGGGGGAGGGGGAGGGGAGGGGGAGGGGGAGGGGAAGGGGAGGGGGGAGGGGAGGGGGAGGGGAGGGGAGGGGAAGGGGGAGGAGGAGAAGAAGAAGAAGAGGAAGGAGAAGGAGAAGAAGGGGAAGGAGAAGAAGAAGGAGAAAAGGAGAAGGAAGAAGAAATTATGTTTATTCTTAAAAAGAAGTAGGTCAACTTAGGATAAATTTTTAGGTATCAAAAAGAATAACTAAAGTGTTTGACAAACTTACTAAATTATGTTATTCAATTTAACTTAAAATTTATTAAATGATACCTGTCCCACATATTTTTTAGAATATTTCTACTATTTTAGTAAATTTTTCCCAAAGCTGTCTGCTCAGAGCTATCATTTATTCAATTTTCCACTATCCTCTTAATATCTGGATTTAGAAATCATTGCATTTATATGAGATGACCTTACAAAAATCAGTGCTAGCTTCCTCCTCAATTTCAAGAAAATCAAGACATTGTCTTTAAAAACATTTTAAAAGATTACCTGGGCAGTCATGCTCAGTGCAGTTCCAAACTCCACCAACACATACACTAAATGAAATGATAAAAATATTAATCTAATTGTATAGAGAAACTGTATGAATATTTGCAATAACGTATTGGTAAATGTAACCAAAATGTATCATGTTTTTTAGGTTCGGAATAATCTGACTTGAAAAATATCTCTCCAAAAGTTCAATTAACTGATACATTTGGACTGGCAAGCACCTAAATTATTATTTATTGCATTAGTCAAGAACAAAAACACTAAGCAGAGAACTTCTGTTTCTGTCCTTCCCTCATTGATTAAACCAAAAAAGGTCACACACAATAAAGTATTTACCCACATCATTAGAGAAATATATAGAGAGAGGTTAAGATTAGTAAGTTAACTCATCTACTAAAAATTTTAAAAGTTGGCTTTGAGCATCATCAGACATTAAGGAGAGAGAAAAGATATTCCCTTTGTAAGATAAATTCTGCCTTCTACCATCAAACAGGTATGAATTTTGGAGGACAGAAGCAGTCTCAGAATGGCAGGAACTCAAATCAGTATCTAAGAGCAGGGTTAGTTTTCAATTGCATTTCAGTTATATACACAGACACCTAAGGGAAAATTGCCTAAAGACATTTACACCTCTGTTTCTTTTTAGATTGCCCTGAAGGGATTTAATCTTTGGCTATAATAGTTTTAGTTAGCTAATTTAAGAAGAATTTCTAAAAGTCTCTAATCATGGCCAAAAACTGGATAGTCACTTTTTAAGGTACTCAATAGAGAAGGCCAAGAGAACCATCAAGTTCTAAAGGTAAAAGTTTGTGCAAATTGGTGATTATGAATAACAAGACAATTCAACAGTTCATCACATGGATATAAGATTTTATAGAACTACCAAGGGAAGTGAGGAGAATTACATCATAAAAGAAAATATAGATGTTCCCCCCACCACCCTGTCCCTGTAAGGCTTTAAATAAAAGGAAAACTGTGTCTTGGAATTTTTGGAAGAAAAATCAATAAAAAGTATATTTCTTTAAACATATGTCATGGTAAAATGGTCAACTAGTCAAGTATCCAGAAATAATTAGCTGTATATTAATCACATACCATTCAGTACATTCTTGTTCAATTTTTGAACCAACTGAATAAGCTAATCCATGAAAACTGCATGGGCAATTTTCCAAGGAGATGCAAGTCCCATTTTCCATTATGAGGCCTATTTAAGAAAAACATATCAAATTCACAAAATAAATAATAAAGATTGTATTCTTTGAATATAATAATTCAACCAACTTTTATTGAACACTTGCTTACACTATGTGCTGGAAATAACAAGTTTCTTTACTTTCAAGGAGGTTACCGACAGCCTTGCTCTGTCTCAATCAGTAGCTACCTTATAAGGGTCTATTTCAGTGGTTTTCAACTTTCTTATCCCATGACTTGCCATCAGAAATTCAAGATTCACAGTACAAAATTAGGGCAACTAATGTCTCTTTGCTTTTGAGGGAAGAGGGGAGGAGAAGAGGGAGAAAGTATATTCTTGGTTTTATTTCTGTTTATGTCAAAGTGAGAGATTTACACTATCATCACACAGATAATAAAGAGCCAAGCAGTGCTTCTCAAAGGGTTAGTACAGTAGAACTGCATTTAGTACTTCTCTCTAATGAGGAAAGGTGGTTGAACCAGTGTTACTAAGCACACTGTTTGATTCAGCTGATCTGGTTTTCAGAGTAAGACTCTCTAGATGAAGGAAGCATTGACTTATATTTTGGTGCACGGATTTATATTCTGGTGCAAACTCCTTATCTCATCACTGGCTGGTAACAAACAGTTTAGGCCTGGCACGGGTCCAAAGCACTTAGAGTAGCACTGACAGAACAATGGACTGAGGTCAACAGATCTGATTCCAAGTAGTCCTCAGTCATATTAAGTGTATGACAGTGGGAAAATCACTTAACATCTCTGGGATTCTATTTTTTTTTAATCTGTAAAAATAAAAGGGTTTGAGTAAATCCTCAATGTTCTTATAAATATCTATCAGTATAGCAGATTTAAATCCCGTTTCTATCACTTACTATGTTACTTCTAATTTCAAATATTAAAACTACATCAGGACTAAAATCTTGTACTGCCAAAATGTGAAGGTTTTTTTTTTTCTGAACTTGATTTCATCTTTAAAAAATGAAAGTATATAAATTATTAAATATCTTTAAATACTCAAGAGAACAAAAGATCTGCCATGGGTAACTTCAAGACAAAGTTCCAAACTTCCAAGGAAATTTGCAAAGGAATAAGGCTTTTACTAAAGAAAAGCAGCCATTCCTTCTAGTCACTTCAAGGATCAAATCCTACAAGGATAGAAAATCACAACAGCCCTATCATCCTGAGAGATGACATTAAGATATGATTCTTGGATCACAGGGGTACTAGTTTCCAGGAGTGCAGACATGGTTTCTTTCATGAAGCACTTACCATCCGCGCAGTAACATCCGTCAAGACAATGGAGATTACTCCCAAGACATTGGTCCTCAAATGTGCAGGTTGGTGGGCAACAACTGATACAATCCCGATGGACAAAGCTGTCATCACATTTATCAACTAAAATGGGCAAACAGGCGAGCTGTAAATCAACTTTATTCAACACTCAAAAAGATTACAGTGGGGTTTTTGGGTTTTTTTTAATTTTTTATTGAAGTATAGTTGATTTACAATATTGTATACATTTCAGGTGTACAGCACAGTGATTCAGAGATATATATTATATATATATATGTATATATATATATATACACACATATACATATATATATATACATATTCTTTTCCCTTATAGGTTATTACATAATATTGAGTATAGTTCCCTGTGCTATAGTAGATCCCTGTTGGTTATCTATTTTATACATAGTAGTGTATATATGTTAATCCCAGCCTCCTAATTTATCCCTCCCCCACCTCCATTTCCCCTTTGGTAACCATAAGTTTGTTTTCTGTGTCTGTGACTCTCTTTCTGTTTTGGAATAAGTTCATTTGTGTCTTTTTTTTTCTTTTAGATTCCACATATAAGCAACATCATATGATATTTGTCTTAAGGAGATGTGGTGTATACACACACACACACACACACACACACACACACACACACACAATGGAATATTACTCAGTCATAAAAAAGAATGAAATAATGCCATTTGCAGCAATATGGATTGACCTAGAGATTATCATACTAAGTGAAGTAAGGCAGACACAGAAAGACAGAGATTACAGTGTTTTAAAAGTATGCAAAAGTTTACCAACATTATTGCATCAATAACAAGTATTTGCAATTCATTAGTTTTGAGCACTAGGGTAAGTTTTGAGTACTAGGATAAGCCTAAAATTAATAGAGGTGCACAGGGCTGGAAAATAATGAAACATACTGCATGCTGGAAAGTCATCTCTCCAGTCTTGAATAGGGTAGCCAGCATGGGAACAGGCTCTAGCATACTCGGTGGCTGCTCGACAATAGGTCTCATCATCGTGAGTTCTGAAAAGTGAAAAGACAGATCCAATATCACACAGGAAATATTGACAGAAACCATACCTTTGAGCTCCTGATCTCAAGAAATGCTGAGTATGTGGTGAATATTCTAATATTAGCTGATGTCAGCTTGTATATAATACATTATAATATGTTACGTACAATAATGCAGAAAACAGATAAACATGGGATCCCAGCTAAAAAGGCCTAGGTAAATTGTTTCATCTTTCAATAATTTGGCCACTTTTCATTTGATTCAAGGGAGTACCTATACTGAAAAAGATTTCTATTTTAATTATGATGTTCTTTCCAGAATCCTTGTATTTTTTTGTTCCCACACAAAGCATCCTAGATCTTTCAGAATTTAACAAATCCTATTAGAACAGATAAAATTCTATCACAGCAAAAACAACCAATATGAAAATTATTTCTAAGATACCATGCTCTTGATAGTATACATGCTGGAATAAAACCAATACTAATAACCTGCAGAACTTTTGAAAGATTAAATAAATAGCATTTAATTTAAGATTTAAAAGAAGATTTTTAATTCTTTCAGGTTTAAATTACTAAAGCTAGTTACTTTTATAATGCTGCCAAGAGTGAATAACCTTTAAGTATTTTCTTATAATCACCTTAGAAACTCCTCCAAACAAATATAAGAGGTCTGCCAATTCCCAAAGCAGATTAACAAGGCATCTATAAAATAAACAGGGTTTATAAGGTAGTGGGCTTGTTTTTCAACCCAACTGAAACTCAAAATTAAATAGTTAAATATCTTTCAAGATAATGACCTTATGAATGTTGTATTTTGTGAGCCTTAGCATTTTCAGTATCTCTGTTGTAAAAGCCAAAGCCACCAGTCTCAAATTGCACTTATCCTGTGCTACTGTAATTGAGTCATGAAGCTTATCTAGTCCAATTAACTGAGCTTTAGAAGGAAAAAGAAGGACTGAGCATATAAACTTCAGAAACTCAGAAAATATTCTAAACCTCCGAATAAGAAAAGTCTCTGAAAAACAAGGTAAGTTAAAACTGTTGAATTCCTAGAAAGACATTAAAATCTATGATTTACTTTAAATATGTGCATTGTTTCCTACAATTAATGGAGGCTCTGAAAACTAACAAAGTAACTGAATATTGGCTTTCCAACCCAATGCAACTATTATTCAAATAGCTACTATTTACTGTGACTATGTTATGCTAGGAACTGTACTGGGCATATTACATTTGGCATTGCATAAAAACAACAATCGGGCAAGAAAGAAATTATTATTGCAATTTACTGAGGGGAAAATAAGCTTATTTTTCCATTTTGGATGTGAACTTTAATAGGGAAAATGAACATTAAACAATAGTTGTTTTTATCAATAAATCAATTGATTTGGGTGTGGCAAAATTAGAAGCATTTCCTTGCTGCTAAGTTTAGCATTCTTAGAAGCAGAAACACTACAAGTTCAAGAACTGGTAATGTATCATCCTTCAAATTCCAACTCAGCTGTCATCTCCTCTAGGCACTACCTGATAAAGTTAGTAGTTCTCTCCTCCACATTCACTGCACTTTGCATTTTAAAGCATGTATAATTGCTGAAGGTTTGTTTCTCTGCCCCATTAGAATCTGAGTTCCTAGAACAGGGACTATTTCTAAATTGTTTTTTGTTTTGATGGCCAACAGACACATGAAAAGATGCTCACCATCACTAATCATCAGGGAAATGCAAATCAAAACCACAATGAGATTACCACTTCACACCTGTCAGAATGGCTGTTGTCAAAAAAATAACAAACGTTGGTGAAGATGTGGAGAAAAGGGAACTCTAGTAAACTGTTGGTGGGAATGTAAATTGGGGCAGTCACTATGCAAAAGAGAATGAAAGTTCCTCAAAAAACTGAAAATAGAACTAACCTATGACCCAGCAATTCCACTCCTGGGTATATATTTGAAGAAAACAAAAGCACTAATTCAAAAAGATATATGCACATCAATGTTCACAGCAGCATTGTTTTTTTTTCATCAGTAGAAGGCATTCATTTTTTTCAGCAACATTTATCAAGATCAGGGCCAGCTTTATGGGAATGTGACCTGTGTAGTCAGTCACACAAGGCCCTGCTCTTAAAAAGACCCTTCAGGGCTTCCCTGGTGGCGCAGTGGTTGGGAGTCCGCCTGCCGATGCAGGGGACACAGGTTCGTGCCCCGGTCCGGGAAGATCCCACGTGCCGCGGAGCGGCTGGGCCCGTGAGCCATGGCCAGTGAGCCTGCGCGTCCGGAGCCTGTTGCTCCGCAACGGGAGAGGCCACAACAGTGAGAGGCCCGCGTACCGCAAAAAAAAATAAATAAATAAAAAACTAAAATAAATAAATAAATAAATTAATTAAAAAAAAAAAAAAGACCCTTCACTTAGCTGGACCCTGTACTCGGTTTCACACTCTGCTGTCACTATCTTGAAATTCTCAACAATGTTTTTAACAGGGGGCCTTGCATTTTCATTTTGTACTACCCCCTCCCCCCAGATTTATTATATCCCAAATGAACTAACTGACATTCTGACATAATTCAGGCTAAAGCACAGTCAGCCTACCCAGAATAAGCAGAGTAGGGTAAGAGATAAGGCAAAGGGCAAATTCAGATCTGCTGAGAATAGTCAAGTTGTATGAAATAAGATCAAGCAAAGATTCATACTCCTTACTATGAGCCCTAAGACTCTAGGTAATCTAGGCTCTGCCTACTTCTCTAACTTCATCTCCTCTCTCTCTCCCATTCACCATGCCCAGCAACACTTTTTTTGTGTTCTGTAAACACCCCGAATTTGTTTTGCCATAGTAGCATTACTTACAATAGCCAAGATACGGAAGCAGCCTAAGTTTCCATCAAAGATGAATGAATAAAGAAGATATTATGGAATATTACAAATGGAACATTACACAGCCATAAAAAGGAATAAAATTTTGCCATTTGCAAAAACGTGGATGGACTTGAAGGGTGTTATGCTTAGTGAAATAAGACAGAAAAAGAAAATACTGTGTTTTCACTTATATGTGGAATCTAAAAAAATAAAAGAAATGAATGAATATAACAAAACAGAAAGAGATTCACAGAGAACAAACTAGTGGCTACCACTGGGGAGAGGAATGAGGGGCGGGGCAACATAGGAGAAGGGAATGAAGAGGTATAAACTACTAGGTATAAAATAAATAAGATATAAGGATGTAATGTACAGCATAGAGAATATAGTCAATATTTTATAATAATGCTAGACGGAGTATAATTTATAAACATATTGAATCACTATGCTGTACACCTGAAACTAATATAATATTGTAAATCAACTATACTTCAACAAAAAATTTAAAAATAAAATAAATTAAAAATCAACATAATAGGGCTTCCCCGGTGGCGCAGTGGTTGAGAGTCTGCCTGCTAGTGCAGGGGACACGGGTTCGAGCCCTGGTCTGGGAGGATCCCACATGCCACGGAGCAACTGGGCCCGTGAGCCACAACTACTGAGCCTGCGCGTCTGGAGCCTGTGCTCTGCAACAAGAGAGGCCACGATTGTGAGAGGCCCGCGTGCTGCGATGAAGAGTGGCCCCCGCTTGCCACAACTAGAGAAAGCCCTCGCACAGAAACAAAGACCCAACACAGACAAAAATAAATAAATAAACAAATGTGGGTTTAAAGAAAAAAATTTTTTAAATCAACATAATAAATTGTTTCTATTTCACCAAGATGTGGCACAATGCTCAACTCGGAAAAAACACTCAGAAAATGTGTTGAATTGAATTCAATACACTATCATAATCCAAGCAGGAAATTAATTTGTGTTCAGCAGATTCACAATTATATAATCATGGTATAGGATCCCTGTAGGCAGTCTTTTAACATAAGAAATGAAGAGACTCTCCTTTAGGGGAAAAAGAATGTAGGTAGGTATAGTCCTGGGTGAAATATTGAGGGGAGTGAAAGGCTAACCCTGGTACCTTCTCACTTCCATTTTATCAATGCCCACTTATTCCATTATAAAGCCCTTTCTTTGGTATTACCTGCCTGCTCTGCCCTGCCTCTTCACCTCAGATATGTATCTTAAGGTGTCAGCTGATTTCAACCAGTAAAAGGTGTTTCACCATCCTGCTGTTTTTATTTGCCCTAAAGAAAGCCATTAGGTTTTGAAATCCAAAGCCTAAATACATCAAAATTTCAAAAGACAAAAATGTTAACTTCTTAATGATGAAATTTCAGATGAAGTAGGTATGGTCAGCTAACTTTCATGCCCAGTTCCCTCTTCTTTTCACTATTAGAACCTGCAAGTTTTTGCTGGGCATATGGCTGCCCAGCCAAGGACAACATTTCTCAGCTGTCCTTACTTCTAGGTATGGCCCATGTTTCTAAGTTCTGACCAAAGGGTTAAAAGTGAGAATGTGCATGAAACTTCCACATCACTTCCTTAAAAATGCTGACAGCCCTCTATTTCCTTTTCTCCCTTCCTAAGGGTTAAAATATGAGCATGGCAGTGGTGAGCCAGTTTTGACAATGAAATTGAAAATAATACCCTAGGCCCTGGGGGATGACATAGCAATAGTATCACTGAGTCAATGGAGAAATATAAGCATTCAATTGAATCGAAGCCACTGATGCTTTTGAAGCAACCAAACAATATCCCAACTAATAAATGGCGACTGACTTTTCTGGATCTGCCAAGTGATCCTTCACTTCAGCCTACCTGAGAAACGAGTGCTAAAGATGATAAGACAAGTGAGAAGACTGTTGGAGAATGGTCCCAGAATGAGTCATCATGGAATAAGAACAATTGTTAATTCCATATAGATGGCTAAATAAGGACAATGGACTACCTACAGAGTCCTCAAAAAAGAGCCTAAGTGATAGAACAGAGATAGAACAATATAGCACTTAAATGAAAAATAAAACCAAATAGAGGACAGAATGTTATAAAATATCAAGGTCAGTACTCAATATTTTAGGCAGAGGGAATGCTCTTTCAAACTCCTGCATTAGTTCAGAAATCCCTGAGACTATACATACAAATAAAGGTATAACTGTACTTTATTCAAAATTAAGAAGTTTCCCAAACAATCTCATTTTAATATCTGGAAAATATTATTACATTCATTATTTTTATAATAATCTTAATTTAATTAAAGCAGAGTGATTATAAATAACTTCACACTACCTCAACCTTTCCTCTCTGTTTTCACTTTTGATAAACTTAGACCTCTTAACAAGCTACCCAAGATATAATTTCAGTGGTTTTACTCAACCAAAAATTAGTTTGGTCCTTTACAGCAATGTTCCCATGTACCATTTAAACTTCTTGGGATACTTAAAAGATACAAACATAAAAATTTCTTGAGATATTCTCAAACATTCAAGATAGCTAATCACATACACTTGGTAATTTTTTTTAATTGAAGTATAGTTGATTTACATGTTGTGTTAGTTTCTGGTGTACAGCGAAGTGATTCAGTTATACATATATATACATATTATTTTTCATATTCTTTTCCATTATGGTTTATTACAGGATATTAAATATAGTTCCCTGCTCTGTACAGGACCTTGTTGTTTATTTTATATACAGTATTTTGTATCTGCTAATCACAAACTCCTAATTTATCCCTCCCCACCCCCTTTCCCCTTTGGTAACCACAAGTTTGTTTTCTATGTCTTTGTTTCTGTTTTGTAAATAAGTTAACCTGTGTCATATTTTAGATTCCACAATAAGTGATACCATATAGTATTTGTCTTTCTCTTTCTGACTTACTTCACTTAGTCTGATAATCTCTAGATCCACCCATGTTGCTGCAAACGGCATTATTACATTCTTTTTATGGCTAGTATTCCATTGTATATAAATACCACATCTTCTTTATGCACTCATCTGTCGATGGACACTTAGGTTGCTTCCATGTCTTGGCGATTGTTAATAGTGCTGCTATGAATATCAGGGTACATGTATCTTTCACTTGGTAAACTTTTGAAAAACTAAAATAAAAAGGACTTCACCTCAGTAATGGGTAATTTATAAGTTCTACATTGATGAACACGTTATGATGAGTCTCACTGAATTTGTTCCCTAGACAACCACCTTAGTCTACGTGTTCTTAACCCGGGAGTGAAGGCAAGAGTCTGTGCCCTTGGATGTGAAAAATACTACATGTTTATTTTTGCTAATCTCCAGCTGATATTTAGCACTTCTTTCAGTTACACACATGGGCAACACATCACAATGTTCTTAGCAGAATCTGTAACTTTGTCATCAATGTAACTCATATCTCATTTTTCCATATTTTCATTTCTCATTTAATTGTTGCAGATATCTCAAAATATTGTTTATACTCATCACTATATCAAACTACATTAGTTATTAGACCTGAAATGCACATAAAAGAGCACATGGATCAGAAATTCATTTCATTTACTATTTCAGTAATTCTATTTCAATATAATTAGTTCCTTTGTAATCTTATATGCTTTATTTTGTGCATTTCAAAACACTATTTTGAAAAGAGCCTATAGCCTCTCTAGATTCCCAAAAGGGATCAGTGGCACAAAAAGTGTATAAGAACTAATGTACTCTGTTCATGCTGTTAATATAAAACACTCAGACTGTACCTGTTATCCAGTAAGATTTTAATAGCTGTTAGTACAGTGTATGTTTTACATTTCCCATTACATTTTGTGAACTGCTGAGATGATGAAGTTACACAATTGTTTTTGCTCTTCTTTTTGGATAAAGAAAATTTTATTGCAAATAAAATCATTTCACTTACTTGCAAAGATCATTAACACAGCTGGCAATATATAAATATGGATCAATATATTCATGGCAGCTCAAAAAGGGAAACTGCAACAGTATCTGACACTTGAAGAAGATTGCCTATGCAGAAAAAGATGGCGGTCAGCAGAACATACTGAATGATATGCTTGTACTCTCATTTTTTTCTGCTGATCTGTTTGCAAGACACTCTGTTCTTACTAGGAAAGAGAAAGTATGTAGGCTTATAAATTTTAAACAACATTTTTCTAACTACATATTTTTATAATGAGTACTACTTTTATGAAACTCATCGTAGTCACCATTTTTGAAATAATCATTAAGTTATTCTTGTTGCATTACATTTCCTGATTTTAATAGTGTTTATGTAGTATTTACGCTAAGAATGCTTAGTGTTAAATATACAAATACAGTATATGTGTGGTGTATCCAACATGCCTAAATTTTTCACATCATATTTACCTCAAATGCTGGCATTCCACTGGAGCATGGATTTGGAAAATCTGAGGGTGTGGGTACACATTTGGGGTCATCTGGAGTTTGCACCAACCAACTATTTGCAAACATAGCAATGTCTTCTGTATAGTCCTCTATTTCACACAAACACATACAAAAAAATATGTATAATAGGATCACTTTCCACAAAGACACAGTTCACCAACATAAACTTCCTGGTCAAAAAGTTAAACTCAATAGCTTTATAATTACCAATGATATTAGACTATAACATTACTTCAGCATAATAAAAATAAATTGAACAAAGTTTAAGTACCAAATAAAAGTTAATACCATTGGAGAGAGAAAGCAAACTTCATTGAAGCAAAATGGGGAAGGGTTGAAAAGTGAGTGGTACAAAATGAATACCAGTTAAGCCTGCAGTTTATAATGCAGAGAGGAGAAAAAATATGCATAAAATTAAGAAACATAAGTCAAAGTTTGGTATGAAAATTTTCAGACAGCCCTCTCATTCTATTTGACATAAGTCAGAACCTTACTAAAACTGTAGCTCCATTTTTGGGGTACCTAGAGCCCTTGTGGAGATTTCAGAGGATGCTCATACAGACAATGAAAAAATGGAAAAGACACCTGGAGAAGAGGGTACTAAGAAGTGAATTCATTCCATTGGAATATGATGAATAGTGTTTCTAAAGATGCTCGGGACAGATTAGGAATCCTGATACCATCCCAGCATTATTCAGAGGCAAGATTCAGGAGCTACTATGCAGCAGCAACAAACAGGCAGTTGGTGGTGAGCACTCTGGGCCTTCTATCTGGCCTGAGGACAAGTTCAGGGTCTGACATGAAAATTAATCCTGCCCCACGTTCAGACAAGGGCTGAATCTGCAATCTCAAGGACTCCGCAGACCCAAACTAGATGACATCTCAAAGTTCCATCTGACAGCCTTCATGTTTGAGTGTTAGCATCTCTACCACTGAGATTTACACAGCCACAGGTCCACCAGCGATGACAAGCTACTGCACCACTAGAATCAAAAACTGCAAGCCAAATGGTTCACCATTCTATCTCGGCATCTTCAAGATAGGAAGATGTCTACTTACTATTACCAATTTTGGGGAAGACTGTTAAAGTTCATCTATAAGAACGCTTTGCTCTCTTAGTATAAAATCCCAAATTTTACAGGGGCCTGGAAGACTTTTTTGATCTGGCCTCTGCACTCCCCCAACTCCCCACCTGTTTCACCCACTCTACCCCACCCTATCCCTCCTACATCTTCCACTCCTATTTTTGCTCAGCCTACTCCAATCATACAAGCTTTATAATGTTCTTCACTCAAGCTCATTTCCACCCTGCTCCTGCTTTTGCTCTTGCATCTCCTCCTTCGAAATCACTCTTCCCCCACCCCAGTCTTCCCTCTGCTGTCTCCCTTACTTCATGTGGACATCTATTTAATATGACCTCCTCAGAGAAGCCTTCTCCGGCACATGATCTAGACCCACCAAACATACACTGTTCTGTCACTTAGTCTCCTTTTCCCCCTTCTTTAATGGCTGCTATTGCTCACAAAAATTATATTTTAATTTGTCTATTTATTTTGCCTTCTACTACATGAAGGGAGAGAGCTTGTCTAAGCGGTCCTATTGCTGGATCCCTAGTTTACTATCTGGTATAGAGTAGGTGCCCAAAATATATTTGCTAAATAAGTGAACGAATAAATACAAGGGAGTTTTCCATATTTATTAAATAGATTATTAGAGTCCTAGATGTTTGGTCCACTTTATTATCTCTGATATTGTTGGAAATGCTATACCCTGAAGCAAGCATGGGTCTGGTCTAATATACTTATTTTTATTTTTTTTTAATTTTTTTTTTTTGTTTTTGCGTTACGCGGGCCTCTCACTGCTGTGGCCTCTCCTGTTGCAGAGCACAGGCTCCGGACGCGCAGGCTCAGCGGCCATGGCTCACGGGCCCAGCCGCTCCGCGGCATGTGGGATCTTCCCGGACCGGGGCACGAACCCGTGTCCCCTGCATCGGCAGGCGAACTCTCAACCACTGCACCACCAGGGAAGCCCTAATATACTTATTTTTATTTTATTAATTAATTTATTTATTTATTTTGCGGTACCCGGGCCTCTCACTGTTGCGGCCTCACCCATTGCAGAGCACAGGCTCCGGACGCGCAGGCTCACTGGCCATGGCTCCCGGGCCCAGCCGCTCCGCGGCATGTGGGATCTTCCCGGACAGGGGCACGAACCCGTATCCCCTGCATCGGCAGGCGGACTCTCAACCACTGTGCCACCAGGAAAGCCAAATATACTTATTTTTAAAAGGAAAAACTGATGTTCCTTTTAAGTAAATTTATAGTCACATTTCATTTCAAAGCATCATCATACTTTTAAAGGTCTGCAGAATCAAAAATATTTCCTAAAGGCCCACATATTTCCATATTTATGCACAAATTTTAATGTAACTAAACAACCTGGGCAATCCCTTAGAGTTCACTTTAATTCCAGCTTTTAACCACATATTTAGCTGTTTTCACTACATTGCATTAACAAAAAAGTCACAAATGTTAGTTACTATGAGACTTTAAATCCATATCAGCTGGTGGTCCGGGAGCCTGCAAAACTAAAATTAAAATGTTTCATATAAAATGTACTACAAACGGAGCAATTTACTGTCCATATTGGAACACTTCTAAGAGTGAAAGAGAGGCAGTAGTAATTATTATGCTGGGAAAAACAAGAGTAAATCAGGGCTTCTATGAGTAGCTAGCCATAGACATGAATTATGGAACCAGAATCTCAACTAGACAACAAATTTAAATATTTCTATATCTACAGAAATTCTGAAAAGGCTCATTTCTTTGTGAAGTCATGCCTGAAGAATGCATGGGAATGCAGAGAGAAATACAATTTTAATCACTGTTAAGAAATTATTAATTCAATGGGATTCAATCAAACTACCTCTCTGCCTCTAAAGATTTATCTAATCAGCAAAGTACAGGCTGAGTTTCAAGAAAATACTAGGCATCTTTAAGCTAAAGGTAATACAGCTCACCTGTAGACGTATTCTCGCATTATTACGGTATGAGAGAAAATCGGAAAGCAGGTTCTAGTCACATCTTTATAAATTATCATAAGTTAGTTTTTTTATCATTCTGCTTTACTCTGTGCACTAAATAAAATTGTGAAAAAGCTGAAATCTCTCTTTAGGCTCCTTCCATATACTTTCCAGGGTCCTTCTTGCCTTCTGCCAGTTCAGCCGTAATTCAGTCAAATTGCCTCCTTCCGGTCTTCTCCCACAAATAATCTGCTAACACCCCTCTGCCTGCTGCCCAATTATCTCACTGTAAGCAACCATTTTATGTTCCAGGTTATCAAAGTCTGTCTGACTCTTAACGCAAATCCTAATCTGAGTCTCTCTGCCTCTAACAAGAGCGGATGCTATTTTCTATCCCAACTTCTATACCATGTTCCCTAGATGTTCCCAGGGAAGTTGCCCATGGCAGTCTTTAACTCTAACATTGAGAATTGAATTGAGTATTATTTTTTTCATAAAGCTTTGATACAGAAGAAAAAGAAATCAATAGCTGCCATCTGATTGGTTCTGCCTACGTCCAAAACCCTACTTCCTAATATAGTCTCAAGATTCCAAGTTTGTGAACTCTCTCATTCTAAATACCCAACCGGATGCAAAACACCATTTCGTGATGAAATGTACAATACTGTACATTTGTACTGTGCTCACAGACTTTTAAACACTTTCACTTACATTTTCTCATTAGATTCTCAGAGGCTAGGAAGCTCTAAGGGTCATTATTATTATCTCCATTTTGCATGTAAGAAAATTGACTCCTTGAAGCCCTGCTCTTTAGCTACTAGTAAACTAATACTGATGAAGCATTATGCATCCTGGGAAAATGTTTGCATTTTGACAAGGGCCTCTTAAAGCAATGTCTTTAATCAAACATTTTCACGTTAGCTCCATTATAGGCTCATTGAGAACACTTGGAGATGACAATAAATTAGCTAAAATGTATTCAGTATTAACTATGTGCCAAGCGAGACACTGTACTAAGTATTTTACAGGGATTACCTCATTTAATCCTTGCAACTCTATGAAGTATACACTACTAGTATATCATTAAACTTAGAAAGTTTAACAAGTGGCAAAGCAGAATATGAATCCCACATTCTGACTCCAGAACCCACACTCTAAGTAGGATTTTCATTCCCTTAAAACACAACATATGGGCAACTCTCCTCTATTAATTTTATAATATAAAACAAACAGTATTATATAGCGCTTTACAGATTAAAAGTCAGTTTCTCTCACATTTATCTAAGAATAGAATTGGGAGCCAGTTGGATCTGTTAACTCAACTCTGATAACACCATTTACAAGCTGTGTTACATTGGGCACATCACCTTGTGTCCTCATTGTAAAATTAAGAAAATACACCCACTTTACAGGATGTTGTAAGAGTTGGGAATAATATAGCTATGTATTCATGTTAACTATTACTAAATGGTATCAAGCTATGCTATTATTATTAACAATGCTCTATGTTCCAAATTATTTTAATCCCTATTTAACAGCTGAAGAAACTGAGTATCAGAGAGATTAATTGAGATGCCTCAAATTATAAAACTTGTAAGAGCTGAACAAGATTCAAAGCCAGGTAGGTCTTCTGGTAATAAGAACAGTATTCTTTTTTATTGCACATTTATATGTGGACCTAAATCATGATTGTGCCCTGTAATTCTCTTATTTTGTTGCCACTGCAAACTAGTACCCATATTGAAACAAAACCCATTTTTAACAGCTCACTGGGATCAGTTTCATGACTTAGAATAAACAGATGAAATAATGATATATACATCATTATACATGATAAAAACCATTCCAAGTTATTACTCAACTTTTATCAATTCTGCTCACATTTTATTGTATTTACAAAACTATTACATGGAAGTCATTTAATTTATTCCTATCAAGACTGGAAGCAAAATATCTGTTGCCCAAAAGTAGACAAGTTTGCCCCAAATGGGTCTGAATCACTAAAATGTTGATATAAGCCCCAAGAAGGGAGAAGCTTTTTTTTTCCACTGATATATCCCAAGCTCCTACAACAGTGCCAGACACAAAGTAAATGCTCAGTTAGTATTTGTTACATGAGTAAGACCCGACTTGTATTAATTTAGCAAATGTAAGCTAGCTCATGGCTTTCAAGAATGACACAAAAATATTTTCCTGTTCAAGCTTCACTTAAAATCACATAAGCAGGCAAGCGATAGCTACCATTTTTACCCAACCTAGGACAAGTTGTACCCTTCTGGGTATAAACAGAGTGATCAGTGAAGGAAGAAGAGCTCAGAAGTACCCACCCATTTCTTCTGCTCCACTTACCTTGCTGAATGATGAAATCATCAGATTGAATGTCATTGTAGTTTGCACATAGGCCACATGATTTCCCTTTATGCTCCTCAGACAGCTTCAGGTAAATTCCAGATATTCCATCCCAAGCCAATGAAAAACCAAAGGTTGTTTTCACCAGAATATAGTCAGCTAGTTTCTCAATGAAAACCTGTCCAATTGTCTGAGGCAATGTTAAACTTGAAAAATAGAACAAAGGCAATCTAAGAATTATGATGAAACATCAATTACAGATGATCTATTTCTTTCTTGAAGTGAATGAGAATTAAATAAAAGATAATTATTATTCAAAATTATTGAATAAACTATGCAGTTAGATTTTCAACATTTTTGAAATTTTAATATTGAAATAAAACAACAGTAAAAATGATACCTATTTTTGCATACTGATTGATTTTATACTTATAATTGGATGCTTCTTTCAACCAACCAAAAGCACACTTCTGCTAAATGTCAGTGATTTTTAAAATCTGGAAAATAACCTTGTCTATTTAGAATAATGAGAGCTGAATGTATTTATATTTTTATCTAGAGAGTTTAAGATAATCTAAAAATGCTGCTCAACAATTTTGAAGTAAGAACAAACAATACTCAAAGTATGTAAACACATTTTTGAGTGATGATTTTGTTTAATTTTGTTTCAAACTTGGCTGTAAAGAAATAAGAGCTTCTATGCCCAAAATGTCACCTTGGTACAAGTCATTGTTTTCCAAAAGAAAAAGCCATGTTAATTATAATTTATATTTTTAAGGCTGCAAAGTATATTATTAGGAATAAAAAATACTTTCCATACAGTATTTGTAAGGATTATATTCATAATTTTTAAGTTGCATACAATTTGGTCTATTTAAGCAAGGGTCACATTGAATATTTAAACTCCTGATCCAATGTCTAGTCTTTCCATTTTTCACAAGCATGTACACATACAGAGGAAGTGAGAGACATAAGAGGACAGAAGAAAACTAGTCAGGCTAAGTGAATAATGTGAGGTGAGAGGTTAGTAGGTACATTCATACATTTCTCTCAAAAACTTCAAATTAGTGAGTTCCTTTCCAGTAAGAACATGGCTACATGAAATAAAAACTATAAAATTAAACATACTCATTAACATAGGGATAGTCCCTAAAGAAACAATTCAAAATATCTGTAATCATTTGCACAAGTATGTGTGCAGATAATTTTTTTAGTCATAAGATTTATAAGAATAGGAAAATAACTAAAATTTACACCAGAGAATAAATGACTTTACTGTCATAATCTATTATTATTAAAAATTATAAACATAAGAAATTCATTTTCAATTCCTAGTAAAAGTACGAATAATATTGTTTAAGTTTGCAAGTTTATAAAAGCTATACTTGAAAAAAGTGAGTCATGTTTGATAAAGATATTCCATAGCAATGGGATGTTCACTGCGGCAAGGTATAGTTTTTCTTTTGCAGGTGTTCCTTGGTTTGGTCATTTGTCACTTGATCTCTTTCATAGTAAATTTGAATAAATACACAATTTTTGAAAACAAAACGTGCATAACTGTGATTATCCAAATGTCTATACATTAAAAGATGCTAGTAGAGATGGGTGATGATACTAGAAGTTAGATAATCTCCCATAAATTTAAGAAAACCTCCATGCAACTTGAAACATTAACAAGGCAAACTAAACTGAATGCACAGATTAATACTGAAAATTATTCACAGGTTCATATGTACCAAAACCCTGCATTTCACAGGGGAGAGAACTGAAGTCCAGAAAGGTAAAGTATGATGTGCAGAGCCAAACACATTTGACTTCATTTTGGTGAACATTTATCTAGCATCTGCTATGAGATAGGCCCTAGGCCCGGTATAGCATTATTATAAGCAATTTAGCTGAATAATACGAACCATCTTCTTTCTATTATACAAATGGAAATCTTCAAAGAAATATTTTTTCTGAGTTAAAAGTTAAATATTATGTCCTATATTTAACAAAGGGTTAGTATTCTTGAAAATCTACTTAAATGGCGTTTTTGTTTTACAAAACAATAATTTTTAAGTGCCCACTATGTTACCCCAAATCCCATATAAAAATCCTAAACCACTGTTTAAATTCAGCTCCAAGGAACACATATGTAAGTGCATTGCCTTCCCCTTCAAATTGATAATCTTTCTTTTATAAGAAAATGAAAAGTACAGAACCCAATTGATGAAGAAAATAAGCCCAAGAGAGGCAGAGGGGCTGCTTGGGGTTGCCTGACTATGACAAAACCTGGGTCAGTGCCTGGCTCCCCTGGTGCTTCATCCAAAGCCCTTCCTGCTATCATCTGCTGCCTCTTGAGGAATCTAAACTGAAAAAAAAGTACATAGGTTGGTACAGCCATTGCCCTGGAAAAAATGCCCATGGTTCAAACACTTGCTGGCGAATTCTGCATGATGGATAGAATTGTGCTATCACACAATTTACTTTTCTCAGCATAAGTCAGCCAAAACACAAAAAATACCTGCCCTCATGAAATATATCCCATTAGAGGAAGACAGTTAATAAAATTTATGATGAAATGTAACTAAAATATGTACTATGCTAGATGACATGAAGGAGAAATATTAAGCAGAGAAAAGGGATAGAGAGTGTGTCAAGGATGGGGGGGGCAACTTAAAATTGAGTATTTCTATACTTATTTAGATTGGATGGTAGATTACTCCACAGTACTTCTAGTTTAAAATGTATGAAACCTTCCACCAAATAAATGAACATCCGCTTCCCCTAAAGTTTCAGTTCTACAAGTGGGCCCCTCTCTTAGCTATTCAAGAAGACCAGTTATTTATTGACTCTCAACTCTTCGTCAGAACACTAACAGAAAATCCTGACACCCAAACCTCATTCACACAAATTTGGAAAGGATTTTCAGAGGTTAAGTTTTATTTTGATTTACTGCTTTAAAAAAAAAAAGAAGAAAAGATTTAAGAAAGGGGGCAAAAATAATTTGAGTTGAACTATGAGGATTTCTCCTGAATCTCTCTTACAAGTAGATGTAATAATCTTACCTCCACCTATATAAGTATATTTGTATCCTGCAAAAACATTAGGGAGGCTAAACTGTTAGATTCCTGGCCACCTGGTTGGCTTTGGAGCCTACTGAAATTTTTATGTCTGTATGCTATAACTTAAAGGTTACTGTTGAAGAAATCCTCTCCCTTCTCTCCACATTCATTTCCAGAGTGAGATGTTTAGAAATTCTGTTAATCCGTTGTATTACTTTCATTATATCATTTATCATCTTACCTGATTCCATTCTTTTTTATTTCATGCCCATAAATTCGAATTTCCTCTTGGTCTGAAAAGAACAAGCTGATCGACCGATAACAGTAATACACTGAACCAAGGCATTTAGGGCTGTTATGAACCTTAAAGGGAGAAAAACAAGAGAAAGCATAGAAACCAACAACAATACACAAACTTGCCTTCATCTGAGTTAACTAAATCCACAATGCACGTCTACAGTTCTATAGCATCATTAGTCCCATGAAACTTCACAAAATTATAACTACAGTTAGGATTTTCAAGAGAAAAAAAGAAATTTATTTCAGAAATTGGACAACAGAAGTAACTTCATAAAGTACAAGTTAATTTAGCATATTTATTTAAATGATCTGAATCTTTACATACAGGATGTTAATATTCTAAAACTATGTGGCGTGATTGCCAGGACATGGAAGCAACCTAAGTGTCCATCGACAGACGAATGGATAAAGAAGATATGGCACATATATACAATGGAATATTACTCAGCCATGAAAAGAAACGAAATTGAGTTATTTGTAGTGAGGTGGATGGACCTAGAGTCTGTCATACAGAGTGAAGTAAGTCAGAAAGAGAAAAACAAATACTGTATGCTAACACATATATATGGAATCTAAAAAAAAAAAAAAGTCGTTATGATGAACCTAGGGGCAGGATGGGAATAAAGACGCAGACCTACTAGAGAATGGACTTGAGGACACGGGGAGGGGGAAGGGTAAGCTGGGACGAAGTGAGAGAGTGGCATGGACTTATATATACTACCAAATGTAAAATAGATAGCTAGTGGGAAGCAGCCACATAGCACAGGGAGAACAGCTCGGTGCTTTGTGACCACCTAGAGGGGTGGGATAGGGAGAGTGGGAGAGAGGGAGACACAAGAGGGAAGAGATATGAGGATATATGTATATGTATAGCTGATTCACTTTGTTATAAAGCAGAAACTAACACACCATTGTAAAGCAATTATACTCCAATAAAGATGTTAAAAATATATATATTACACAAAGTAATATTTAAAGGTTGCAAAAGTAACTATAACTCTAAAAATAAAATTGTCCAAACACTTTAGGGAAGAGAGGTTATTTCTCAAAAAACTGATGGGAGTATTAGTTTACTAGTAAAAATAAAAAAGAAAGCAAGGAAGAAAAGAGAAAAGTAAGAAAGGAGAAGAGGAATGTTAGTTTCTCTTACCCTACCACCAAAATAAAGTTTAAAAGGTCCAAATAATGACAGCAGAAAATAGCTGAAAGAAAATATATATAACTATATAGATGGAAAAGAACTTTCAAAGCATAAAAGTGATAAGAAAAATCACCAATGATAAGATAGATTTTTAATACTGCAAGAATGTAATATATAATTTAGTGATTAATCAGCAAATTTTATTGATCACTTATTATGTACCAGGCACTGTTCTAGATTCTGGAGATGTAGAAGTCAACAAAATAGACAAAAATACCTGTCCTCACGAACCTTATATTCCATTAGAGAAAAACAGTTAATAAAAAATATATAACTACATGTAACTAAAATATGCACCACGCTACATGACATGAAGAAATATTAAGTGGAGAAAAGAGATAGACAGCATGTGTATCGAGGGTTGTTGGGGGGTTGGGGGCTGTTTTAGACTGAATGGCCAACAAAAGCCTCGCTGAGAAGGGGAAATTCTAGTAAAGATGAAGGAGGGATAAGAGCAAGCCATATGGATATTTAGACCATTCTAGGCAAAGGGAATAGCAAATGCAAAAAGCCTAAAGTAGGAGTATAACTAAAATGTTCTCAGTATCCAGGAATCCAGACATATGACCCCAGGCAGGATACTGGAGGAGGTTTCCTTGAAGAAACAAAATTGAAAAAGATGTACAGATACGAATATTGGAGGCTTATTTAATGAAACCAGAGACTCCCTGCTCAATCTCCCACTAGACAAGCACGCCCCCATCCATGTATTCAGATCTTCCAACCAGCTTTTAGAGCCTAATTCTCAAATGTGAATAAACATTCATGGATCATTTGATAAAAGCCTGCAATGTGAAAGGCAGGTGCCAAATAAACAAAAGAAAGGAGATCAAAGGAATCAAAAACAAGTCAGAAAAATAAACTTCCAAGAATCCACAATTGATATCTTCAGGGAGAACAGTGAGAAAAGGCCATTCATGAAACAAGAATAAAATGATGTTAAAAATGAAATTCAAGGAATAAAAATAGGTGATTGGATATTGACAGTACGATAGGAAAAACTTATAACTGAAATAGAACCCCTGGAAGATAAATATTTAAGGTTGGAAAGAAATCTCCCAAAATGTACAACAAAAAAGCAAAAAGATGGAAAAGAGAAATAAATCAATGAGAAAATTAAGGAATCAGTCACTTAGTTCAGGCGCTCCAATATCTGAATTACAGAATTTCTGAGAGAAAGAGAGGAAATTAAGAAAGAAATACTATTCCAAAAGTGAAGGATTTGGATTGCTAGAAAGAGCCTATCAAGTACCTAGCACGATAAATGGGAAAAAAAGAAAAAAAAAATTCACATAATGACATCTCAGAACATTGGGGATAAAAAGAACTAAAAATTTCTATAAAGAGAGGGGAGGGCTTCCCTGGTGGCGCAGTGGTTGAGAATCTGCCTGCCAATGTAGGGCACACGGGTTCAAGCCCTGGTCTGGGAAGATCCCACATGCTGCGGAGCAACGAGGCCCGTGAGCCACAACTACTGAGGCTGCGCGTCTGGAGCCTGTGCTCCGCAACAAGAGAGGCCGCGACAGTGAGAGGCCCGCGCACCGCGATGAAGAGTGGCCCCCACTTGCCGCAACTAGAGAAAGCCCTCGCACAGAAACGAAGACCCAACACAGCCAAAAATAAATAAATAAATAAAATTAAAAAAAAAAAAAGAGAGGGGAAATTTTAAAAGACCATATGCAAAATGAGCAGAAATCAGAATGAATTGAATTTCAACATTCTGAAAGTGATTTCCAAACTATAATCAAGATTTCAAATTTCTCCCTCCTATGCACTCTTGAAACATGGGTAATCATTAGTCAAATCTATTTCACCTGCCTTCACTAACCAAGGTCGTTTTAATTGTTGCTACCAAAGATTTGCATGTACTCCAAGCAACATGTAGCCTAAACAATAAGATGTTTGCCCGAGTTGTTTTCCAGGAACTTGGTGTCAGGGGTGTCTAGTTTGACTTAGCTGGTTAAGACTGGAGAGGACCCCTTCCCCTCCAACTTGCTCCAATGTGCAAGTGTGGTGACTTTTTGACGTCAGAGGGCTGAAAACACCCTCAGATCATGCTAAGTGTCTCCATTCTGGAACAACGATTCCCCACACCTTTTTCCAGTCACCTTGCCCCAGGCTTCCATGCCTCAGGCCACCCTACTTTTTTATTCTTTATCCAATAAACACCCCACACCTTTTTCCAGTCACCTTGCCCCAGGCTTCCATGCCTCAGGCCACCCTACTTTTTTATTCTTTATCCAATAAACACCCCAAGACCCTTGCCTTCAGGGAGATGGATCTGAGATTTGTTCTCCTGTATCCTCACTTGGCTGCCTAATAAACCCTCTCTTTGCTGCAAACCCCAGCACCTCAGCATTTTGGCTTGCTGCAAGATGGGCAAAATGAACCTAGTTCAGTAACACTCTTTCCAGGAAAATATCTTCCCTTTCCAGAAAGCACTATAAACAAGCACTGCCCACATGATCAGAGCATCCAATAAGCTTTTTAGAGCCTATCTCTCAAGTATGAACAAAATTCAAGGACTGCTAGACACTTCACGGGACCTAAGAAACAGGGAAACCAATACAGGAGAGAGAAGAATGAAATTCTCCAGGAAGGTGGTGAATAAAATCCTAAGTGCTAGGTGTACAGTAGGCTCAAAAACAACCACTCTCAGGTGGAACAGGAAAATGAAGAACTGAGGAAGGGACATCACATGGGAAGGAAAGAGAAACTGAGAGATTGTCTGATGTATCTGACCATATTGAGAACAGTTGTTTAGAGATACTTTGAAGGAAAAAATGATTGAAGTATAGAAAATGCAGCAAATGAAAAATGGGATAACTGTTAATTCTATAAAATTGTACAGAGAAATAAAATCACAATAACATATTAGGCTTGGCTCTCAACAATATTTATATAAATATTTTTCATATATGTACAATATGTAAACAACAATAGTATAAAAACCACATAGTTAACCAATAACGGTGATATAACTATTAGGAGGAGAAAAGGAAAGTGTGTGTGTTTGTGTGTGTGTGTGTGTGTGTGTGTGTGTGTGTGTGTGTTAGGGGCACGAAGGATAACGTAACAGATGACTTCCCATTTTCCATAGTAAGAAGTGAAGAAATAAGTCCTAACTTTGATAAATAAAGAAATAATAGCACATTTTGACATGTTAGGTAAAAGCCAGAAGAAACAGCTAAAAAAATTGAAGTAATTGCCTTTGGGGCATCAGACTTCAGCTGGGGTCAAGGAGTAAAGGAAAGAGGGGCTATTTTTTGGCTTCATATATCTTGAAGAAATCTTTTAAACTAAGTACATGTATTATTTTCATTAAAATAAAATTGAATTTAAAGAAGAAAAAGAAAAGAATCAAGAGCATAAAAAGATATATGCATAAAGATATTTATTAACACACATCTTCTAAAATACTGAAAATATTTTTTAAATCTAAATTTCTAAAAGAGGGTACAATTAAATAATTTCAGTATTCCATAGTTGGAACAAATAACAGCTAACAAAATCTGTGTTTGTCAAGAACATTTCACGTGGAAAAAAAGTTCTTGATATAATATTAGGTGAAAATGCGGGAAATAAAATTATGCATAGTAAAATTTCAAATTTATGTGTATAAAATCCGGAGGAAAAAAATTAGAAGGAAATATGTGAAGCCATTAGCACTGATAAGCCTTGACTGATCATTCTGATAGTACTTTTTAGACTTCTCTGAATTTTTTCAAATTTTCTACAAAAGAGGTGAACAACTTTTACAATTGGGGAAAGATGACATTTAAAGTAAATGGATTTGTTAATGTGAAAGCAAATTCCACCAACCAAACAGGGCCAAGTAAAAACAATTATCTATTAACTCTGGAAGCACAGTTGAACATTGTGTGTTAGGATCACACAATTATCTACTTGACACCTTAGTCCTCAAAAGGATCGGACACTGGACAAGAACATTTCAATGAGAGAGTCAGAAGATGTTTGAGTGATAAACCCAGCAACTCCTTCCTAGAGTGGATGAATAAAGGACAATAGGGGACTGAGCCCTGTATGAACTAAAAACGCATGCCACTAACTTCCTTACCTAAAGAGACCTCCAATGTTTTAGCCTTATGTCCCATAAGTTAACTTTCAATAGACTTCATTTCCTTTTGAGGGCACAAGGATTTGTTGCTGTTGAAAAGCTTTAGGGCCGACTTTTGAATATTTGCCTCGTCTAAGAGAGGAGGAAAATTTAGGCAACTCCAACATAAGTCGGAGGGATTCAACAACAGAGATTCAAACAAATGATAGTTATGGAGGGTTTTAGCTTTAGAACAGGACAGCACTGCAGTTTTCTAGCTGTGTTTCGAGATACCAGAAAATTCAGAGGAAGACAACAGCAGGGAAAGAGGTCCCTACTTCCTTACTTCTACCAGAGCTACTCTGCAGCTCGCATTTTGAGATGTCTCCTATGAATTCTTTTGAAGAAAGAACTCTGCAGTTAAGAACTAACTCTCTGAGCTCAATCATATAGTATCAGTCTACCTAGAAATTAGCTGCCTGTCTCCACATCCTTTAGCCTGTGTTTATATAATTCATACACTCCATTTAATAAATTCCAGCCCCCAGATTAGACCGAGGTATGTGATTTTAAAACATCCAGATGGCCATCACACTGGACATGTCAAGAAGGAAACATACACGAGTAATATGATTGATGCCTGAACCTACCCTCTCTTCAACATGATCAAATAAAACGTGAAGAATGAGTATGTCAACTGGAGTTGATATTATGACATCCATGATATAGACATTTCTGTGTTGCCTACATGTCCCTACCATATGGATGCAAACCTTTCTTCTCCCAGTCCTAGGCTCCATCTTGATAGAAATATACTCAAAATCGCTACAAATTTGGCCCATCCCATTCAGAACCAGCCCCTCTCCTTCCCTAGTCAGGGCCCTAAGTATTCATGCTATGATTACTATATATTTTCCATGATTTGTCCAGTACTTTAAAAATACAGACTTGGCCAGAAATAATTTTTAAGTTAATTATGTCCTAGAATCACCTACCCATACAGTGTACCGAGGCTCCAAATTACCACAGTCCTTCGCAAAGATGTAAGAACAGTTTCCTGGGAAATAATAGTAGATGCCATCAAAAGTTTCAAAGTGGTACTGTCCCCAGCTTTTGCAAATCCCATCTCTGCCACTGCCCATGTTTGGCACTGAAAAGAAATAGGATAATATTTAGTAGAATAAAACAAATTATACCTGTTTCTGGCAAGGTTCAGTCATGCTAGGTAATTCTAATTTTCATTAAAATAAATGTTTTCTTCTTTGGTGGACAATATCACAGGGAAAAATACCTAACAAAATTACCAACTACTCTCAAAACTATCAAACTCTTCTGAAGAAAAACATGGTCTCCAAGTTGTTTTGAAGAAAGGATTTATGTTAGAAACTTCCTTAATTTTTGCTTCCAAACAAAGACTCTGGAAGAGAGGAAGAGAGGAGATAATGATAAAGTAAAAGAAGGTGATAGTGATAAAGCAAATATAATGGCTCAGAAAGAAAGAAATGTCACCACTAAGTGTTCTAAAAATTAACACTGACAGTGTTCTAGTCTCTGCAATTCTTTCAAAAATAATAGCATCCACAGAGAAAATTAACCACTGACCAAAAAGTCATGTTTAGAAGCCTGGGACCTGGGGATGGGGAGCATTAGTCATCCAAAGTATGCTGGAATTTAGGAATTCATGACTTCAAACTGGTCACATTGTAAGCAGTGTTTGTCTTAAAGCATACAACTTTATCTCCTGTTGCCTTCATGCCTATCTCCCTTTATACCTTTGTGGGTCACCTTCCATTCCATTTTGCTTTTGTAGCCCCTTCCTTCTAGATTAATATGAAAATCAGTGACATTTACGGAGCACTCAAAACGTGTAATACATATTGGTTAAGACATTAAAATGTGTTAATATACTCTATAAAGAGCATAAAGATAAGGCACAATCATTTTATCTTTTCTTTTTGTAATTTACCTAAATGTATTAGGCTTGGCCAACTTTGGCCTTTTCAAGAAAAAACAGAGTTATTCATTATTCAGGCAGTCTTCTCTGATAGTATGCCTTACCTCTGTTGCATATTTTCATAAAATCTTGCACTTCCCTTTACAGAACGTCACAAGTGTAATTACTGTGTATCTGTTATGTGTTGGTCCCCCTCCTCTAGACTGTAACCTCCAAGAGGGCAGAAACATGTCTATATTACTCATTCTTCCCAGTGCCCAGCCTGGGATCGAGTAGATGCTTAATAAATACTCATTAAACAAATGAATGCTTTTTAGTCATTATTGATGTAGGGTCCTAACCTAGACACCATGGATAAAAATATTTTTAAGAACCTTCTGCCTTTGAAGAGCTCTCAACACTATTTCTCTTTTATGTACAGAATGTTCCATTAATTCAAAGTCAAAAAGAATGAGTGGCTCCAAATAACAAATCTAATTTATAAAGCAAAAGAGAGATGAATTGGAAGCCTGGTTTTAATGGGCCAGTACCATTTAAAATGGAAAAAACACTTGAATCGCATCAAAAACAAAATAAAATACTTAGGAATAAACCTGACCAAGGAGGTGAAAGACTCATACACTGAGAACTATAAAACATTGATAAAGGAAATTGAAGATGATTTAAAGAAATGGAAAAATATCCCATGCTCTTGGGTTGGAAGAATTCACAGTGTTAAATGGCCATACTACCCAAAGCAATATACAGATTTAATGCGATTCCTATTAAATTACCCATGACATTTTCCACAGAACTAGAACAAATAATCCTAAAATTTTTATGGAACCATAAAAGACCCAGAATTGCCAAAGTAATCCTGAGGAAAAAGAACAAAGCAGGAGGCATAACCCTCCCAGACTTCAGTCAATACTACAAAGCTACAGTAATCAAAACAGCATGGTACTGGCACAAAACCAGACATATGGATCAATGGAACAGAATAGAGAGCACAGAAACAAACCCACACACCTACGGTCAATTAACTTTTGACAAAGGAGGCAAGAATACACAATGGATAAAAAGATAGTCTCTTCAGCAAGTGGTGTCAGGAAAGTTGGACAGCCACATGTAAATCAATGAAGTTAGAACGCAACCTCACAAAAATGGCTTAAAGACTTAAATATAAGATAGGACACCATGAAACTACTAGAAGAGAACAAAGGCAAAACAATCTCTGACATAAACCATACCAATGTTTTCTTAGGTCAGTCTACCAAGGCAATAGAAATAACACAAAAATAAACAAATGGGACCTAATAAAACATAAGTTTTTGCATAGCAAAGGAAATCATAAACAAAATGAAAAGACAACCTACGGACCGAGAGAAAATATTTGCAAATGATGCGACTAACAAGGCCTTAATTTCCAAAATATACAAACAGCTCATACAACTCAATAACAGAAGAAAAAAAAAAAAACAAAGAATGGGCAGAAGACCTAAATAGACATTTCTCCAAAGACATACATATGGCCAACAGGCACATGAAAAGATGCTCAACATTGCTAATTATTAGAGAAATACAAATCAAAACTTCAATGAGGGGGCTTCCCTGGTGGTGCAGTGGTTAAGAGTCCGCCTGCCAATGCAGGGGACACAGGTTTCAGCCCTGGTCCAGGAAGATCCCACATGCTGTGGAGTAACTAAGCAACTAAGTGGTTGTGTGCCACAACTACTGAGCCTGCACTCTAGAGCCCATGAGCCACGACTACTGAGCCCATGTGCCACAACTACTAAAGCCCGTGTGCCTAGAGCCCATGCTCCACAACAAGAGAAGCCACAGCACTGAGAAGCCTGCGCACCGTAACGAAGAGTAGCCTCCGCTGGCCGCAACTAGAGAAAGTCCGCACGCAGCAACGAAGACCCAATGCAGCCAAAAATAAATAAATAAAATAGATACAACAGTAAAGAAATTTTTTAAAATGTTAAAAAAAAAAAAAACTTCAATGAGGTAATACCTCATACCTGTCAGAATGGCCATCATTAAAAAAATCTACAAATAACAAATGCCAGAGAGGGTGTGGAGAAAAGGGAACCTTCCTACACTATTTGTGGGAATGTAAATTGGTGCGGCCGCTATGGAAAACAGTATGGAGCTTCCTCAAAAAACTAAAAATAGAGTTTCCATAGGATCCAGCAGTCACACTCCCGGGCATATACCCAGACAAAAACTATGATTCGAAAAGATACATGCACCCCTATGTTCATAGCAGCATTATTCACAATAGCCAAGACGTGGAAACAATCTAAATGTCCATTGACAGATGAATGGATAAAAATGTGAAACACAAACACACACATACACAAACATACACACACACACAATGAAATATTACTCAACCATAAAAAAAGAGAATGAAATAATGCCATTTGCAGGTACGTGGATGGACCTAGAAATTATCAAATTAAGTGAAGTAAGTTAGAAAGAGAAAGACAAATACCATATGATATCACTCATACGTGGAATCTAAAACATGACACAAATGAACCTATCTATGAAACAGAAACAGGCTCAGAGACATAGAAAACAGACGTGGTTGCCAAGGGGGAGGGGGGCAGGGGAGGGTAGGATTGGGAGTTTGGGACTAGCAGATGCAAACCATTGTATATAGAATGGATAAACAACAAGGTCCTATTGTATAGCACAGGGAACTATATTCAATATTCTGTAATAAACCATAATGGAAAAGAATATGAAAAATAATAATATCGTAAATCAACTCTAATTTAAAAATTAAATAAAAATTTAAAAACAGAAAAGAAAAAACACTTGAGGAAATAGAGTTCAGTGAGAAGTTAAAGTGGGCATACTCATTTTCTTTCACATTGTTTCAAAATTACTGGAAATAAATTGTGGATACTCTAGTTAATACACAACATTATTGTACCAACTCCCAAAGAATGAACACTAATACAGCAAATTATGCCTTCATGTTCTCCACGGCATCTCATAATTCTCTCATAAGTATCCCTGAAACTTACCAATCTGGCACCGTGTCCCAAGTGCCTGAAATATTTGACAGTCACATGTACCAGCCTTAGAACAGAAAGCTCCGTTAAGGCATTCATGAGGACAAGAACCTGTAGGGCAAAAAAATAAGTTATCTTCTGGTGTGCATCAGTTTTTATAAACATAAATCTGTCAAGATTTACCTTGGACTAACAGTAACCTCTGTTAACTAAAACAGAACCCTGGGCCTATTGCCTTGATGAGCTAAAGACTTAAGCCCCTTAAGTCTCTATCTAGTTCATTTCATTATGTGTGCCGTGAAACAAGAAAGACAGGCTTTCACATCTCAAACTACCCTGAGAGCAAAGGTTAGCCTCCTTCAAGCAATTGAAAGGTCAAGTTCCCATGTAAGGAATCTCTGTCCCAGATGATGAGAACCAGAAATACACAAGCTGCAGATGATTCCCTTGACGGAATTTGGCACGTCTTATCAGCTACTTCTCCAGGAGCAAGTGTTGTATTAAAGAAAAACGTCCATCATTAGCTCAAGGGATCAGGCACAATATATAATAGAAATCACAAGGAAACTACTTTTTTAAGAGAATGATTAAACATTCCATTTGAAGTTTGTGTATTAATCCTCAGGCTTAATTACAAATGGATGCATTCTTTCTGACCCATAGTTAATTTTAACGGGGCAAAGGCCAACGTCACTGCTGGTTGTCACCAAAAATATTCTTTCTTTCATGGCAAGAAAAATCACCCCAAAGAATTATGTTGAAAAGAGGAAGAAAGAAACTATGACCTCCTTAGTGAGTTTTAAAACTGCAGATGAATCACAGTGAAAATTTGTCCTGTAATAAGGAGAACACAAGAGACAACTGGCAAAACTCAAGCAGAAAGGATTTAAGTAACACATCAATAGAATTAGAGAACATCTCTGAGTGACCGTAAAGTGTTTACTAAAGACTGGCCTTCTCCGGAATACGGTCAGGTCATGAAAGGCACTTATCTAATTGCGGTATTTTAACCACAGCTCTGCCGAAGGCAAGAATTTTAAAACTCTATTATCCTTTCACCTTAAAATTCATTGATCTAAAATGTCTCTACATTTAAAGACATACAACTCTCTAAGTATATCTTAACTGAGGAGAAATGAGCTGCTTTAACTTTAATCATAAATATAGATTAAAATGATGTTTTTCATAAATTTAAATGCAGTTTTCTTTTTCTAGGGCGGCATATATATCTTCAAATTTTATCTTAGGTTACAATCTTGTATTTTTCCAATCAATAAGTGTCGAAGTAATTATGTAAGCAAATGTATCTCCTTCAAAAATTTAGTTACAACCCTGTGTATTCTCCTGAAAACAGATATCAAAACAAAACTAGTCATAAATCCCTGCTATTCTAAATGCAACAAAAAATTCAAATTGAATTTCAAACTACCATTAGCATTCTGCTAAATGGAAATGGAAAATTGGTAAGCAAAAATAGCAGTGTCGGGATTCCCTGGTGGCACAGTGGTTGAGAGTCCGCCTGCCAAGGCAGGGGACACAGGTTCGTGTCCTGGTCCGGGAAGATCCCACATGGCGCGGAGCAGCTGGGCCTGTGAGCCATGGCCACTGAGCCTGCGCGTCCAGAACCTGTGTTCCGCAATGGGAGAGGCCACAACAGTGAGAGGCCCTCATACCGAAAAAAAAAAAAAAGCAATGTCAAAGAATCGAGGAGCCAGTAATTGATTCAGAAAAAAAGCTCCTGATACCCAGTGATATCTTTCCTGGTCATATAGTTATCAGCTTTGTCTAACTGCTTAACCTTGTGTATTTCCAAATATAATTCAAATTTCTATATGAAGTAAACAAACTATTACTAAGTACTATTACCACCCTGGCTCAGTTTCCTTCATGCATTATGTGGAAATCATTGAGAGTTGATTCACTATATCCCCCAAAAGGGTCTTTTGAGAAAGCAAATACAAAAACATAGATGTAGCACTAACCTTTTATTTTACTCTCACCCCAATTAATAGCTTCATGGAAGAAATATCTTGGAGAAGTTGCTTCAAACTTTAAAAGAAAGAAATAAGAATTCAAGAGAATTAAATTATTTAATTCAAGACAAACATGCAATTGGAAAATCTGGAAAACAGCTACAAACACAGAAATTATAGAGAGCTGACTCCATATTTCCTTGGGTTATTGAGGCAAAATCTTGGAGAGGCAGAAAGGGCTCCGCTAAGGTTGTACTTAGATCTGATTTCAAGGTTGATTTTGCTTCTTACCTGAATTTGACAAGTCCTTTATGCTCTCTGACCTCAGTTCTGCCTCCCTGCCCTCCTTGGAAAAGAGCCTGGTCAGAATCTAATCTTTGCATTAACTGACTGCTTTGCCTGCAGGAGTAGCAGTTTTTTAATACTTTCAAGTGCAGATGGGTCTGGAGAAAATGCATGGGACCAAAGGACCAACAGACAGTGATGTACCCACTTCCTGCAGCCCCATCTGTGCAGACACCATCCACAGAAGCCTCTGCTGCTGAAGTGTGAGTGTGACACCCTCAGTCTCCAAAGAGCTGACACTTTAAAGTTCGTAGAAATTTAAATGTATCTGTTTATAGAGCCCAAGGCACTTCAGGGTAATCATTAAGATCATGAATTATAGAATCAAACAGATCTGGATTAGAGTCCTGATTCTGCCATTACTAAGGCAAGTTTCTTAACTGCTTAGTGCCTCCTTTTACTTGTCTGTAAAATGGGAACAATGACACATATATACTTCACTGAGTAGTTCAAACAATAAATAAAATAATGTATATAAAGATTCCAGCATAATGCCTCACACATAAAAAATTAGCAAGAAAGAGATTTACATTAATCTAAGCAACCCAGATAAAACCCTAGGATTTCTAGAGGTTAATATGGAATAGTAGCAAATAGCTGTGGATTATTAAAACTAATCAGTTATGGATTTTTACTCCAACTTAATGCCAACTTAGTGTATCATCTTGGGCAATGTCCTTTCCAACAGCATTTTTACATTCACCAGAATACACATTCCCAAAATTTGCCTCATAATTGTCAAATTGAGGACCAGATGATGTTAGAAAAACTGGAAAGAGTGAAGGATAAGAAAAAAGGGTGATAAATATTATTCAACATAGTTTTGGAAGTTTTAGCCACAGCAATCAGAGAAGAAAAAGAAATAAATACAAATAAGAAAAGAAGAAGTAAAGCTGTTACTGTTTGCAGATGACATGATACTATACAGAGAATCCTAAAGATGCTACCAGAAAACTACTAGAGCTAATCAATGAATCTGGTAATGTAGCAGCATACAAAATTAATGCACAGAAATCTCTTGCATTCCTATACACTAATGATGAAAAATCTGAAAGAGAAGTTAAGGAAACACTCCCATTTACCATGGCAACAAAAAGAATAAAATACCTAGGAATAAACCTACCTAGGGAGACAAAAAACCTGTATGCACAAAACTATAAGACACTGATGAAAGAAATGAAAGATGATACAAACAGATGGAGAGATATACCATGTTCTTGGATTGGAAGAATCAATATTGTGAAAATGACTATACTACCCAAAGCAATCTGCAGATTCAATGCAATCCCTATCAAACTACCAATGGCATTTTTCACAGAACTAGAACAAAACATTTCACAATTTGTATGGAAACACAAAAGACCCCGAATAGCCAAAGCAATCTTGAGAAAGAAAAACGGAGCTGGGGGAATCAGGCTCCCTGACTTCAGACTACACTACAAAGCAACAGTAATCAAGACAGTATGGTACTGGCACTAAAACAGAAATATAGATCAATGGAACAGGATAGAAAGCCCAGAGATAAACTCACGCACATATGGTCACTTTATCTTTGATAAAGGAGGCAAGAATATACAGTGGAGAAAAGACAGCCTCTTCAATAAGTGGTGCTGGGAAAACTGGACAGCTACATGTAAAAGAATGAAATTAGAACACTCCCTAACACCGTACACAAAAATAAACTCAAAACGGATTAAAGACCTAAATGTAAGGCCAGACACTATCAAACTCTCAGAGGAAAACATAGGCAGAACACTCTACGACATAAATCACAGCAAGATCCTTTTTGACCCACCTCCTAGAGAAATGGAAATAAAAACAAAAATAAACAAATGGGACCTAATGAAACTTAAAAGCTTTTGCACAGCAAAGGAAAACATAAAACAAGATGAAAAGACAGCCCTCAGAATGGGAGAAAATATTTTCAAATGAAGCAACTGACAAAAGATTAATCTCCAAAATTTAGAAGCAGCTCATGCAGCTCAATATCAAAAAAACCAACAACCCAATCCAAAAATGGGCAAAAGATCTAAATAGACATTTCTCCAGAGAAGATATACAGATTGCCAACAAACACATGAAAGGATGCTCAACATCACTAATCACTAGAAAAATGCAAATCAAAACCACAATGAGTTATCACCTCACACCAGTCAGAATGGCCATCATCAAAAAATCTATAAACAATAAATGGTGGAGAGGGTGTGGAGAAAAGGAACTCTCTTGCACTGTTGGTGGGAATGTAAATTGATACAGCCACTATAGAGAACAGTATGGAGGTTCCTTAAAAAACTAAAAATAGAACTACCATATGACCGAGCGATCCCACTACTGGGCATATACCCTGAGAAAACCATAATTCAAAAAGAGTCATGTACCACAATGTTCATTGCAGCACTATTTACAATAGCCAGGACATGGAAGCAAACTAAGTGCCCATCGACAGATGAATGCATAAAGAAGATGTGGCACATATATACAACGGAACATTACTTAGCCATAAAAAGAAACGAAATTGAGTTATTTGTAGTGAGGTGGATGGACCTAGAGTCTGTCATACAGAGTGAAGTAAGTCAGAAAGAGAAAAACAAATACCGTATGCTAACACATATATACGGAATCTTAAAAAAAAGGTTCTCAAGAACCTAGGGGCAGGACAGGAATAAAGACGCAGACATAGAGAATGGACTTGAGGACACAGGGAGGGAGAAGGGTAAGCTGGGACGAAGTGAGAGAATGGCATGGACATATATACACTACCAAACGTAAAATAGCTAGCTAGTGGGAAGCGGCCGCATAGCACAGGGAGATCAGCTCAGTGCTTTGTGACCACCTAGAGGGGTGGGATAGGGAGGGTGGGAGGGAGACGCAGGAGGGAGGAGATACAGGGATACATGTATATGTATAACTGATTCACTTTGTTATAAAGCAGAAACTAACACAGCATTGTAAATCAATTATACTCCAACAAAGATGTTAAAAAAAAAAAAAGGGTGATAAAGAACGTGACTTCAGGTACAATCCTCTTTTCAACAGATTCCGGTCTCCTTCCTACATGGTAAAAGTTTTATCTTGGCAATTTGCACTGCAGTACTTTTTCTTTTAAAGGGCAAACCTGCCCCATGGCAGACAAAAGGATTCCCACACTCTCTCACCACTTCAAGGCTCTTTTCTAAAGTCCTTGGCCCACATCATGTCTCCAAGTTCATTGTCTCCTGCTTTCATTCCTCCAAGGTTTTGTCCTCACTGCTCAATCTCCTCTTTTTTCCCTTTCCTCCCTCTTCAAACTAAGTCAGACTCACAAAAGTCTATGACTTGGATTCCCTCAAGACAAGTCTTATTCTCTCTTTAGCTATATTGTCTGCAACTGCCTAAATCTAACACAACAACCAATATTACTGGGCACCAAATTCTTCTTATTTTGGTGCTAATGAATCATCACTGATGCTCACTAAAAGTGTATAGTGACTTCAACTCTGTCTCATACAGGCTTATAAACTAGAACAAATTAGTTAACCTGTTCAGCCTCAGTTTCCCAATCTGTAAAACAGAATAACAATAACTGCCTCACGGAATTGTGAGGATTAAATGAAATGGGATAAGTAAATCACCAAAAATAGTGCAAGGCACATAAGTGTTGTAAACATGTTACCTACTTTTATTATTAAGCAAAAACTGAATACACTTGACAACATTAGACCAAGGCAAAAACATATAATTTGTTTTTCACTCCATATCCTCTTACCCAACTCAGGCTACACCTCCTCCATGAAAATCACAATAAGTACTTAGCACACCAGCCCCCTGGTTACCACAGCATCCTAATCTCTGCAGCATTCCACTCATCATACTATAACATTTCATGTTAAGACATGACACACAGCTTTTATTTTTATAACAGATCTGAACTCAGAATGGCACATCTTACATTTATAATTGGGAGCTCTTTCATTTTTTTATATCATACAAATAATGGCAAAAATTGGTGGTGTCTTAGATTCGATGAACAAGTTACACAGAAACGACTTCTTTACAGCTCTACCTCCACTAGACACTGAATTTCTAGAGAACAAACACTGCTGTTCATGGTTATACCTCTAGTATGGTCCTTTGTGTGTTGTCAACAAATACCAACTGAACCAGAAATAGACATTATGCAAATGGGAATGATTTGCCTTCCAAAGCTGTTTAGAACCATGACTATAAAATGTTCTGTTGATGCCCCTCCACTTATCCTCTCATCTCACCTTGGATTTCACCTGCGTCTGGGTTTCTGTGCACACTGAGACCCTCAAGCACCGGCTTCTTTTTGTCTCTGCCTTAGGGTAGAGTCCAAGCAGGATAGACAAGAGAAATGACTTTCAGGGGATTTAAGTCCCCCCAGAAGCTGCCCTCAAGGAATGAGAGGCAGGTGCTGGTGGATAAGTATATCATCTCCCCCATCCCTTGGAGAAACAATTCTAAAACACTGTACACAGTTCCTCAGAGGGATGCCAGCAAGACTGAGCCCCAGATGCCTAAAGCAGGAAGGCCCCTCATTAACAGAGCTGTGTTGGATTTTCTCCCTTCCTAGTCTCCCTTTCCTCTCTCCGTCACTCCTGCACATACAAACTGTATGCAACCTCTAATAAATAAATAATCTGCCCCTGCTTTCAGGAGAAGAATTTTGAAATGTGATGCAAATGCAAAAATATTCCAAGCAGTGGGTGCATAAATTCACATAACCGATGAAAGAGGACAACCCATTCTTCCTCCATGCTGATTACATCTCCACAGGAGGCTGAGAAGCACAAAGAAATACAGTCTTTAGATGAGAAATCACTGTAGCACACAATTACACCATTGACAGGAGTCTGTGTCTACCCTTTCTCTGGTCATTGTTATCTCATTGCCAACATATTCCTGAGTCCTTATGTGCACATTTATCTGTCCATCAGTGCTCCGTCTTCCTAGAGCAGGGGAGTGAATCTGTGGACAAGAATGGCCTCATAACAGATGAAATTTCAATCCTAAACAGTGAAACGCATGATTGCGACCTCACTGCCCTTCTTTAACATTTCTTCCCTTAAAATTTGTTCAGATGTTAAGTAATGTTGGTGCATGTTCTCTAGCTGCAGGAAAGAGAAGGGCAAGTGTCCAGCTATTCATTCTCTCTAAAAGGGAAATCAAGGCAAGTGTGTTCCTCACTTATTAACAAAAGGGAGGTATTAAGATAATTCTAGGGGGGTAAATTATACAAATTCTAAAAACATCCAAATGGTCAACAGTAGAAGCCCATCCACAGGCTGTTTCATGTGACACCTGTGGGGGTATATTTCACAGGTTCTTCATCTAGTGGGTTCTACCAGAATGCAGTTTTTCTCAAAATTGGATTTTCTGCTGAGTCATGTTGATATCTTTTTGTGGCTAATATGGTCTACTGGCCAACTTCACATTTCTCAGAGAAAAATCATTTTAACCACTTCACATGATACATAGGTACTTAAGTACACAAAATACTCTTTTTAAGAAAAAAAGTGTTTCCCTTCCATAGACAATCCTTTGCCCATTCTAGTGCAAAGAAAGAGCTCCACTCTTGATAAGAATAAATTAGTTCTGCCTTCTGAATCATCACAACAGCATATCAAATCTGCCCTCTATTTTTTTTCAATTCTCTTTAAGTTCACAAAATATTAAAAAAACCAGGCATCCATCATAAAATGCTAATAGAAATTGACTGCAATTCAGCATGTGACAAAGACCTTGAATATATAAGCTGTTTGCTACATAAATACTCAAATCATATTACTTTCCAAAGAAATGTCTTAATATTGAGTTAGGATTCTCTATCTTAAATGGAGAAATATTTTTTAAAATCCACCCATTTAAACATTCCAACCATAATTTGAAGATATTGCAATTATGTTATCCAATATCCTTTATATAGAGGGACCCAAGCAAAAAGGCCTCCTCAAATTCAGTGCTACCCCACCCCTCTAAAAAAAGAAAGGTCACCTCTTCATCAATGCCTGTAATTTAGATTTATTAGATAATATAAAACCCATTTGTCAGGACACTAAGACACCTCTGATGCCCTTTTGTTGTACTTTACTCAGATCACGTACACCTTTCTCTGCCCCTCTTTGCTTGTATTTGTCCTATTAACATTGTGCTTAATTTTTAAACCAATTAAAATGTTTTGGCAAATAGTGAGATTAAATCTCCCACAAATTCTGGGAGCCTATCAGTAGGGAACCGAGGTGAATAGCAAAAAGCATCTGACCACAAACAAGTAAATGTGAGCTAAGCCTGAGCTGGAGGGTCACAGAACAGCACTAGAGAAGTTACCCTGCCTCTTCCTCCTCTTTCCTGTCTTGTTTTTAGCATTTTATTCGCCTCCACAAAGGACTCATTGTTGAAGTGACAGCAGAGGCCCAAAGCAGGATGGATTGTTTCTCTGCCTCTCTCTCCTTCTGAGGCATAACCTACCTGGGCTGCTAAAAGAGCTCTTTTCTGTTGATTTTCATTAAACCCGTTTCTGGAAGAAAACAAAAAGAACTTGTATAGTCAAAGGCCCCTAGGCAACCTGAACAAGCCTTTCCCAAGAGAGAGCTGGTGTTTTCCTCCTGATTTCCATCACTTTATCAAAGAGGTCTTTCTTGCTTTAACATTGAAAAGGTCCCCCTCCCCGCTTTGGAGGGGTTAGATTTGGGTGGTGGCACTGTCTCATTTTACAAAATTTGGGAGTGTCCCCAGATCTCTCCAGTCTCTGATGTAAACTGCATTTTAGGAAGGAACTTTGAGATAGAGAAATAAACAAAATAGTGTAGCAGTGTAGCACTAACATGCATGATAATTTCTCCACATGCCTTCATAAAACTGGTGAGATAAGTATTCGACAAGTGCAGGTTCACGTTTTTCAAACATAATACTCGATTCTCTCTCTTTCCATGTCTTAAAGGGCAGATTAACATTCATGAGCATAAGCACATCAAACTGTGGGTTATCAAAATCAAACAGTAGAATTTTTGAGTAGAATTCCATTTTTCATTAAGATCAGTTTAGTCCAAAAAATGATTTTCATTATTTACTGCTAGAAACATTTTATTCTTTTATCATTAAAAATGTTTACTCTATGTTAAGAATACAGCACATTTCTAATCAACAATGTACATTAATAATAATATGAAATAGGAAATTACTGAATATAACTTCTTTTCAAATCTTTGAAGTGAAAATGTCCCCTTAGTATCTACAGTCATTGGACACCACCAAAAACTCCTCTTGTAATTAAAATGAAAGGAAATATTTTTGTTTCATAAATAAGGAACTGAATGCCTAGTAATTTTTAATTTGTGGAAATGTTTTAAAGAACTAAATCTCATGCCCTTATTTTGTAAAATATTTAATTTATTTTTCAAAAGCAGATACACTGACCTGCTGAGCTTTGCTCATTCCAATTATCTTTATGTTTTAGAGGACATAAAGAACAAGAAATACTCACTTTGATGTTCTCGTCAAGATGGATGAAGTACAAATATAACCTGCCAGAGATAAATATATATATATATATATGAATGAAAAAAATTATCCAAATATCTTGATCACATGATCTGATTATAAAACAGATCATTTAAACCTAAATTCTGAAACTTAGACTGAGTTTTGCTATTAGTTATTTTACATTTTCTAGAGGATTTTGACCAGCAAATTCCCTGTGAGACATCAGGGTGACCAGTAATTCAGAAAGAATGGGCAGTGTACCTTGATTTATACAGAGACATGATACAGTGGAATAAGCACTAGTCCTGAAGTCAGAGATCCAAGATTTAGTCCCAGTCCTACGACTTAATAAATGCCAAACTTAAGCAAACACATCACAAAATAACAGTGGTAGCCAGGTTGATCTTCAAAGTCCCCTCCAGCTCTCGCTGCTCTAAGACATTTTCTCCTTGGAGTTTCAGTCACTACTAGGATTGGAAGATAGTGTCTGTGACCTCGCTGGTCTTCTACACTTCAGTAATTTCTCCCACTTCCTCTACAAGCCCCAAAATATACAGCCCTTTTCAGGGACTAAAAGTTAATAACTGAATGTAAATAAATGCTTTCTGCCATAAAAATATTTTATAAAAATTAATTTATAAATATTGCTATAATATAATTGAAAATCAATGCTTAGTCTCAAACATTAAAGTCCTTCTTAAAACATTCCTTTACCATTCTTTGGGTTGATGGCATCAAGAAAGTTTAAGTATTCAATGTCTCCTTATCTTTTATAAAATTTCAAATGTTTAAATTTCACAACTGTTTAAAATCATTATTTAGAAGAGAAAAAGTTAGAATCAGAGCTTCTTCCAGTACAGCTGCATATCATGATAAAATCATGATTTTAACATTTAAAAAATAGACTCAGAAAATGAAAACCAGAAGTTCCAAATTATCTATATTATTAAAAATTTTCCCAAAAAATGATCTGGGTGTCATTTAGTATATACCCATCCTAATGACTTGGAAATGTTTTACAGTATAAGAGGAAACAGTTTCTACAATTTACAAGGAAGACTAAAATACAATAAAATAAGGTAAAAGTTTAACATGAGTTCTTACCTTGTAATGAAAACAGCAGTATATGAAGCAAGAATATACTCCAAGGTATCATTAAATTGAGTTTTCTCACAATGTTCATTTCAGTATAGCCTTTCTCCCTGAAATGTAACCAAATTGTTGGTCTTTACTAAGATGGCATCTTAGAAGTATGAGTACTTGTAGAGTGCTCAAATTCTTATAAATATAGCTTTGTAATAAAGTAATTCAAAAAGCAATTCCAGGATTTCTAACCACATACAGCATCTGAAGCTTTAGAACTTGCAGGCAACCCTTTGGCTGAATCTCTCATTAGCAATGCATGGCAGCTTCTTACTGAGCCGGTATTAGTTACACCCTACCCGACTCCTGCACATCATACGCCTTTTTAGCCTATATTAGCCTTTGATGACTTCTAAAGTCAGTAGCATCAAACAAACAAACAAACAAAAAACCCTGTTATCTCCTGATGTCATAAGAGATAAGCATTATTCCTAACTAGTGATCTATTCCATGTTTTATTCATAAAATAATTACTGTCCTTTGAAATAAAATCCTATCAATCATTCCTAGAATGTCTAGATGTTTTCATAAACTTTTCTTTAAGAATTATAAGTAAACTAAAATTATGTGCATATATTTTCAACTCCAGCCCCATTACAGTGTAGTTTAAGTTGACATATTCATGTGCCCACAGATCTTTCTGTTAAACATTCTGCAATAGAAGCAGAAAATAACACAAAAAGATGATATTCTAATATTTGACTTTAAAAAGAAAATAAAGTAACTCACCTAATCCTGAAAACCTTCCTTCACACCCTGTTTTTCCATCCTCTGGGACAAGTACCCAATTAGACAACAAAAAAGAACTTCTTAATCCAACACTAAGTGCACTCTTCTCTGGTAGCAATTGACTACCTGGATTGGCATTAGACAGCAGCTCTAATATTTCGTAATGAACTCCATAGAGATGATCTAAGCCCCATAAATGAGTGAAGGCCATGATTATATAATGGGTGCACGTTTCCTACAGCAGATCCCATCAGTTACCTGCAAAGTATCAAGACTCACTTAACAGATGGGGGCACAGTGGTAAGGAATATCTAACTACACAGGAACTACCTTATGAGACAAAAACACACAGCAGTTCTTAATACCTTGTTGTACTCAGACAGTTTTTGTGCAGTGATTTCCTGGTCTTTTCTGTGAAAATATCCTTAACATCCTGATGTATTGCATGCCCAACATCTACTATATACACAGTTTATTTTCTGTGTCTCAAACTCAATAATCTTTTACTCTTGCTTTACATGATTTTAATGCCTTTCCATCCATTTCTACATAATTGCCAATTCTATGAGCCAAGAGAAGATGTTTGCCTATAAATTCATTTTTAAAGCAGGAAAACCATACCAACTCGCCCAAAGTATAAGTAGCTATATGCCTACACACACACACACACACACACACACACACACACACACACACACGTACACTCAGTTTTAAATTTTGATGGATTAGATTAAATAATTTAAGCATAATATGTGTCTAATAAATATTTATTGAAAGGTTATTGGTCATTACTCAAAATAACTAGACAATAAATTAATATAAGTCTAAACAGATAGGCTTAGCTATTTATAGTTACATTCTAATTATTGGTCTAAAAATTATGTATCTACTCAACCACAATCAAAATTAAAATATTCTAGATACTTAAGAAGATGTGAATACAGAATAAATTTAAAAGTTAAGCTTGCCAGGGGCAGGACAGGAATAAAGACGCAGACGTAGAGAACGGACTTGAGGACACGGGGAGAGGGAAGGGTAAGCTGGGACGAAGTGAGAGAGTGGCATGGACATATATACACTACCAAATGTAAAATAGATAGCTAGTGGGAAGCAGCCGCATGGCACAGGGAGATCAGCTCCGTGCTTTGTGACCACCTAGCGGCGTGGGATAGGGAGGGTGGGAGGGAGACGCAAGAGGGAGGAGATATGGGGATATATGTATACGTACAGCTGATTCACTTTGTTATACAGCAGAAACTAACACAACATTGTAAAGCAATTATACCCCAATAAAGATGTTAAAAAAAAAAGCCTGAAATTTGTCTAGAGAGCAATAATTTTCCTCCAAAGAATTTTTTAAATTAAAGGCACCAAATTGATTTACATAGAATGCTCATTAACTCTTTCTGAAAAACATGGAAATGTACGTAACAAATATACATTACTAAGTCCCCTCCTTAATTTACAACAGTTTCTCTTATCTTCATAATTTCCCATAAAAATCGACCTAAAATATGAAGATTCTATAAATCATATTTTAGGATTTTTTTTCCCCAATCTGGTAGCTGCTTGACTTAAAATTTGTCACAAGTGACATACCTATGGAAAATTCCCAAATGGAAACCAAAGTTAAATTTCATGGTTCAAAAAAGAAACATTTTGATAATGCTTATAGTTATTTCTAAATACTACCAGATCTTGGTGAAAAAGGATTAGTAAACAGCAATATAAAGCCTGTGAAAAGTACTTCTTTCTAATATAAACTTGGATATTTTACATTCTTAATTCAAATGTAATAACTCTCAACTTTTCATCTCAGATTTCATACAGTATCTTTAAACGTTTGATTCAAAAGCATCACAGCCATTTTCACTGGTTGAAGTTGAAAATTCCAAGGTTATATCACCTGGCATATTTATTACTGTTATTCTATTTTGAACTCTATGTATTTAAAACCTATACATTATTTTGTCTGGTAAAGAAAATAGAAGAAATTATAATGGGAATTCCCAGGGTGACCATTCTTTTATAGCTAGAGGTTTAGCATATGCTGGCTTTCTATTCCTCCTCCATCCAGGTTTAGAGTAGGTCGCAGATTAGTAAAGGAGAATGAACAATGGCAGAGAAAACAATACCAGAAATTCCAAGTTCTTTTTCAACTAACTACATTATGAATTCATTACATTAAATGGTAGCCTGCATGAAAATAGGTAAAATAGACTTCCATGAATAGCTACAGTAGAATAGAGGGTTTAGATGAAAGATTAGACCCAGAACCACAAAAAAAGGAATTTATGACTGTTGCTACATGTAGTTATTACTGTCAAAATTTAGTTGACAGCTTTTATATTTCATTCTACCCTGATAAAGTAACTCTGGCAAAAAGTGAGTCAGTCACCAGCTTGTGAAGAGATATTAAGTTCATAAGAAGTCTGAGGCAACTACATAATGCATGAGATAAACAGTTCCCTTTCTGATACAAGAACACGGCACATTTTCCCACATGGAATATGATCTTTAGAAAGTTGACACCTGACAGCCTATTGGCCTCAACACACCACATTAAAAACAACTGTCAGGAATGGGAAATTGCTGGGCTTATAGTTTATATGTCAATAATAAAGAAAGGGGTATTTTTAATGAAGTTCATCATCTTTAAGAAAAATTAATTTCTATGGTGATTTATATAACACTCATTCTTCATTCATTGAAATCAAATCTAAAATAGATAACATTTGATTCCCATCATATCACATTCTACTAGTGAAATGCAACTATTCCTCACTTGCCTTACTAAACCTAACATATTTCAGGTTCAGTGATTTTATCTAGAATTTATGTTATCATTGAGCAGCAAAAAGAATCCTATATCTTTGACGTGATTTTAACCACTCTGAATTTAACTGCCTTATTATAAGATAGTTTTGCAGTATTCTATTTATGCTTTCAGGAGGTGTGCTGCTTAGCACTTTCTGGAATGCTTCATATAATTTAATTTGTAAATGACATCTATCTTAGCTTTTCTGAATACAGACTGTGTGTCATAAGTGGTATCTATGTTGGTCATGATTTCAATTTAAAGCTCACCCACAGAAGTTAATGTGTTGTGTTTTATAGGGACATTCATTTTTCAAGTTTCTATGGTGTCACTGATTTGCAATATCTTTCATCTTGAAAGAAGTAATGTTCCTACAACTAAAGTTTTGTCTTGTCAACACTTTAGCATCAAGTTCTTGATATAAAACCAATATTTCCTACAGTTCTCTTTATTTTCTAAACTACTGTAGCACTTACATACTATAGCACATTACATGTGCATTTATAATATATAGTGTAATATACAATGTACTACACATATAACAATATAAATTATGTTGGTTTCTCATGTTTTCAATTCCATTTTATATCTTCAGTCATTTTAGATTTACTTATTTTAGAGTTGCTGAGGGATAATATTACTTGAATTTCTCAGGAGGAGGAGGGTTCTAACCCTGTTGCTTGCTGTGTTGGCTTCTCACACTTAGGGTGGATTACCGCATAGGTTTTGTAATTTTGAATTTTGGTTTCCCATCTGGTAGAACATTTTCTGTGGTAATTCTTTACTGCCAGCGTTGAAGTTATGCCTCTCCAAAAAAGAGTTTGCATTTACTTCTGCCAATTGCTCCAAGGAATTTCATGTTAATTTCTCAATTTGAGGGTTCCCAGCATACTGAGTATAAATTCAAGTCCCAAACTCAAAGTGAGGGAATGCCAAATCTAGTTTCTGCTTTGTCTTTGGCCTTTGGTGATATTCCTTACTTCTATTCAACCACTTAAATAGATGAATATTTTATTTTATTCAGCATGCCCAAGTATTTTATAGCTGACAAATTTTTAGATCATCTCATCTGTTGCATTGCCAAAAACAGAACCATCAACTATCAAAAATTATATGCTCTCATTTTCTAGGTTACTACTTTACGTATTTGCAACATACCTTCTCAACTGAATTACAAACTCGTGATATGGAGCCATCTATGATTCACAGGTAAGTACTTATTTAACTCTTCTAATAATTATATCCAAGTTATTCAAAACAAACAACTATACATTTATAAAGAAGGCATATTAAAGCATCTCATACTTGGATCAAATTATTTAAAATATAAGAGAAAACCTGTCAGATCCCTAAGTGTGATGGTTCAGATGACTTCATATAACACCAAGATTCCAACTCAGACACCTGACAATGATTTATGACAATAGCCACTGCAACCTGCAGCCTGGAGTGTCAAACATCAGCTTATCATCTTCTACCTTTTCTAAGTTGGCAAGGTTAATACAGAAAAACTGCCTTTAGAGACGTGGCACCATTGTGGTTTTCAGCAGAGCACAAATCAGTATGAAAACATAACTCAGAAAAAACTAAGCCCTTCATTGTGATTTGAGAGTCACATGAAGGTCGGATCAGCCCTAAAAAGTGTTTCCCCCTTATCTTGACATGACCTCTTCCTTGGCTTCCAGCCTGAATTAGAGTGTTACTGAGTTACATGCAAAATTGTTATCATTATCTCCCAAAAGCTGCAGTGAAAACACACTAGTTCCTTTGGAAAGTTTTTTTCAGTCTTCTCTTCTAACAAGATAAGTTTATCAGCTTTACCTTAGAATACAGAGGTGGTTCTCAAACTTTGGTGTATGCAAGAATCACCTAGGGAGTATATTAGAAGCACAGATCCCCAACACCACCTCCATCACATCCAGTGTTTTCTGATCCATGAGTCTAAGGGGGTTAGGCATCTGTGTTGTAATACAGACTCTAGCTTCGGGAAAATTAAATACCAAACTAGTCTATTCTAGTACAAAAAAAGGAATGCAAGTGCATTACAAATATGGAGGAATTGATAGATCCCATTGGAGGAGAAAGCAGCAGAGGTCGGAAAAATTAAGTGGAGGTTGAGGGCCAGTCTCACTACCTACTAGTAAACAGTTCCTTGTTTGGGAAGATGAAGTGTATCTGTTATTTAATTTGCCTACTCTTTCCACACTTCTTATGCAGAGAAACTCCTCCCAGAGGCAACATAGCTTCTGCTCCATTGGCATTACATCTTTACAACTCTCACTATGATAGGTGGAATAATCGCTCCCCAAAGACAACCACATCCTAATTCCCAGAACTTGTGAATTTTGCCTTACATGGCAGAAGAGATTTATGGATGTAATTAAGTTAACAACTCCTCTAACTTAATTCCTTGTGGGCCCAATAGAACCATAGAGTCCTTATCAGTGAAAGCAGGAGTCAGAAGGATTGGAGTGGAAGAGAGAGTCAAAGATGGAGGAAGCAGCCACCAGCCAAGGATTTCAGGGAGCTTCTAGAAGCAGGCAATGGAATGGATTCTCTCCTGAAGCCTCCAGAAGGAATGCAGTTCTGCCAACATCTTGATTCTAGCCCAGTGAAACTGATTTCAGATTTCTGATCTCCAGAACCATAAAATAATAAATTTTTGTTTTAAGCCATGAAGTTTGTGGTAATTTGTTACAGCAGCAATAGGAAGTAAGGCACTTACATTCTCTGGCCACTAGGGATAGGCACTTGACGCTAAACGAAATAATATATGGTGGTCCTAGCAATGGATCCAATTCTCCTTCTCAGGCATTGAAACATAAACCATAGAGATGAAAGTCACATGTAGTCATAAGTCTGTGGGCCCTGGGGCTTTGTGGTCACACAGAATTAGGGATGGCAGCTATTTTCCAATCATGTACATGTTGTTAAATAGGAAAGAATTCTGCAAAAAGAAATAGAATGGAACAGATGTTCAGAAGGAAGCAAAGGAACAAGTGACGGAGAAGATGTTTCACCACATTTTGGTTTCTATCTATCCAATCACTTCCTTTTTACTTGAGTTAACTTGGTTAGAATTTTATTCCTTGACATGCAGTGATCCATGACGGAGACAGAGGAACTGAGAAAAAGGAGGATGACTGACTGTGATGGTTGATTTTATGTGTTAACTTGACAGGAGCACAGGGTGCCCAGACATTTGGTTAAACGGTATTTTGAATGTGTCTGTGAAGGTGTTTCTGGATGAGATTAACATGTGAACCGGTAGACTGAACAAAGCAGATTGCCCTCCGCAGTGTGGGTGGGCCTACTCCAATCCACTGGAGGACTGCATGGAACAAAAAGGCAAGTAAGCAAGGATTCGCTGCCTCTGCCTTACTGTCTTTGAGCTGGGACATTGGTCTTCTGCCCTCAGACTCAGACTTGGACAAGAACTATACCATCGGCTCTCCTGGGTCTCTAGCTTGCCAACTACTGATCTTGGAACAATGACCTTCTAGTAAGAGATACCATAAACTAGATGGGGTTTACTATTCCAAGATTCCCAAATCATCTGTTTAGACACAGGAAAAAATTGGAAAACTAGGATTTATATATACCCAAAGATGTTACATTTTCCGAGAAAAATCTTCTTGAAAGGTATAGAGGGGAGATGAAAGTTGTGAGTGAGAACCCCAAGAGAAACAGAAATGAGGCACTGTGAAATCGTCTCTTTATCACCAAGCACTGTGCTGAATACAGCTACTCTTCTGCTACCCGAGAGTCAGATCCAGGAGAACCTCTAGGTTAGACTTCTCTTACAGTACCCCACTGCTGGGAGTTGGGGCAACTTCAGTGACACAGGGAAGTTGTGACAAGACTGGGGGTTTGGGAGACATTTTTCAGCACTGAGTGGCTTGGAGATGAAGGCTTTCATCTAAGAATTATGTGGTAGTATGCAGACAACAGGCAGGAACACACTTGGATAGATTATTGTTTCCAGTTGTTCATTCATATTCTCCTTGTCATAGAATCACGTCTTCCCTTTTCTGTGTGCTTTTGCAATACCTCCCATTGGAGTAGTAGAAGTATACTTCACTTCCCCATTGATGTTTGAATTGGTCACATGACTCTTCTGGCCAATGTAATGTTAACAGACACAACTCCAGCAGGGGTTTACCTGTGTTTCAGAGTTTTGGATTGTTCTCTTGCACTTCTGCTATCCCTCGGAAGAATAATACGTCCTGGGTTGCCACTAGTCCAAGGGGAACGAGGAAACATGTGGAAAAGATTGCAGTGTAAAATAGCCTCAGAGTTGATTCACATGGTCCAGAAAAATAAATGTGTAGTATGCCATTAAGATTTGGGGTTGTTAGTTATATGCAACAACACTGTAGCATCAACTTTCCTTATTTAGAAGAATTAGTAAGGTCAGTGCTTCGGTAGAGCAGTTAGAGGTGGTGATATGGCCCTTCCCTGGCTGGCACTTGGGAGGGCTTTCTCTTCAGAGGGGTCTTCACTAGGTCTGAAAGAAAGCATCTAGTTCTACTTTTTTTCACAGGTTATGCCTAAGAACTACCACTTCTGGTAAAACAGATAGGAAAATACACAGGATTAGACATAGGGGACTTAATATCCACTCTTTTCTGGTAAAGCAAAACTAGTTCTTGAACTTATTTTGTTTTGGCCGCACCACACGGCTTGTGCGATCTTAGTTCCCTGACCAGGGATTGAACCTGGGCCCTCGGCAATGAGAGCACAGAGTCCTAGACCCTGGACAGCCAGGGAATTCCCCAAGCTAATTCTTGCTCATTTTCTATACTAAATTTAAACATCACCCCTGCTGTGTAACCCTTCTCCAATAACAAGGTGCTCAGTCCTTTGTGTGATGCATCATCCATACCACTGTCATTGCTCTCGGAACAATGTATTATATATTTACTGGTCTGTCTCACCTACTGTGGGTTTTTGAGGGCATGGAACACATTTTAATCACTTCCTTTCCTCACTGTCTCAAAAATATTTGTTAATTGAATAAATTAATATATGCCTCTGCTATAAGACTCTTGGGGAAGTAGAGTTTTCAAAGCCTCTTTTTTTGGTATTTGAATGCATGGCCTCAACCAGTGGACCAGGTTAACTTCTCCATGTGAATGAATCCAAGCACTGCTCTCCACAGGCTAATAAATTTGAGTTTGTAAAGTTAGTAAGCCAAGGGCTCAAGGAGAGTTGGATGAGGGCCATCGGTCATTGACAAACATCTGTTCCTTTGTATCCTGAATTCAGATTGAATTACAATAGTTTTGAAGATGAGGAAGAAGGAAGACTACACAAAGCCGTGGATAAATCATAGGACTTACCTTCAAAGAGACAGGCAGAACATTAAATATCTCCTCCCTACCTTTCCTTGATTCCCAAAAGTCACATTGACTTGTGGAAACATAAACCTAAAGCAGAGCACTAGCGGCATCTCAGGAAATTGCTCTTCTGCTCTCAACCACTCTTTGGCATTTGCTATTTAACTATCTTTTATGAGTATATCTGTCACTTCGACTAGTTTAATAGGTGATTGAGAGCTGTGATCCTGAGTTAAACATCTTTGTATGTCCCCACGGGCCCTCACGCAGTGTTTGGTGCAAACTAATTCTTAATAAACATTGTTAGTGGTGATGGTAATAATGATGATCATCTCCCTTTCCTGACACGTGGGCTTGGTGGGCAGGATTGGAGGGCGGGGTGAAGTGAGATAGGAAATGAAGTTAGAAGGAGGCGAAGTCCAGACCGTGGAAAGCCTTATGTTCCATGCTAAATATAATGGACTTGGAGGCATTCTGGAGGCAACTGTGATCCATTAGAAGTTCCAGTGGCATTTTTTTAAAAGGTCTCTGATAGCAAACTGCTACACGAAGCTGAATTCAACATTTCAGAATCTAACACCTGGCTTACTTCTTGGTTTGAGTTTGATTGCTTTGATCTTCACAGAAATATCTCAGAAAGAACTCTCCTTTTCCTACAGATGAGGAGACAGAAGGAGGCAGGGGGGGAAAATAGAGAAAATAAAAATTATAACTATTTATTGGTATAAGTTCTAGGACATTTACTATGGGTGAAACACTATGTTAAGTAGTATGACGATAAAACACATAAAGATAAAACATTCAAATCATCTCAAACTAACCAAGTGGGTACTATAATTATAGGCAAAAAAAATCGAGAAATGAATATGATAGCCTCTTTCCTCAGTGACGTAAACAACATTAAAATAATTATGAAGTTAATTATTTAATTGCAATTGTGATATGTGCCCTTAAAGAAAGTACAAGATGCCTTCAGAGAGTCTTGCAGGAAAGGGGAGGGTCAGAAGGGACTTCCAAGAGAAGGTTACTTTTAAACTGAGAACTGGAGTTAACCAGAGAGAACCAAGGTTTTACCAGGCAGAGAAAACAACTTATGTAGATGCCTTAAGAAGGAGAGAGCACAGTAGGTTTGAAGAAATAAAAGCTGGTGCAGCTGGAGCAGAGTGAGCCGGGAGAGAACGGTGCCAAGGCTGGGATGTGGGAACAGCAAAGGAAGGTCATTCAAGTGCTTTGGGCCATTGTAAGAATTTTGGACTTTACCCTCAGAAGAATAGAAACTAGTGGAGAGTTTGAAGCAAAGGAGTAACATAAACAGGATTTTATATGTGTATGTGTGTGTGTGTGTGTGTGTGTGTGTACATACACGTATGCATGTATGTATACACACACATACATTATATGTATATAGGAACATATATTAATATATGCACATAAATATACACACATGCATATGATAAATTATATATCAATATATTTTTTATCATATGAGGTATCTATTTTTTATCATTATCCTCATTTTATTTTATTTTGTTTAATTTTTTTAACATCTTTATTGGATTATAATTGCTTTACAATGTTGTGTTAGTTTCTGCTGTATAACAAAGTGAACCATCTATACGTATACCTATATGCCCATATCCCCTCCCTCTTGCATCTCCCTCCCACCTTCCCTATCCCACCCCTCTAGGTGGTCACAAAGCACTGAGCTTATCTCCCTGTGCTATTTTACATTTGGTAGTATATATATGTCCATGCCACTCTCTCGCTTTGTCCCAGCTTACCCTTCCCCCTCCCCGTGTCCTCAAGTCCATTCTCTACGTCTGCATCTTTATTCCTGTCCTGCCCCTAGGTTCTTCAGAAACATTTTTTTGTTTTTTAGATTCCATATATATGTGTTAGCATATGGTATTTGTTTTTCTCTTTCTGACTTACTTCACTCTGTATGACAGACTCTAGGTCCATCCACCTCACTACAAATAACTCAATTTCATTTCTTTTTATGGCTGAGTAATATTCCATTGTATATATGTGCCACATCTTCTTTATCTATTCATCTGTCGATGGACATGGAGGTTGCTTCCATGTCCTGGCTATTGTAAATAGTGCTGCAATGAACATTGTGGTACATGACTCTTTTTGAATTATGGTTTTCTCAGGGTATATGCTCAGTAGTGGGATTGCTGGGTCAGATGGTAGCTCTATTTTTAGTTTTTTAAGGAACCTCCATACTGTTCTCCATAGTGGCTGTATCAATTTACATTCCCACCAATGGTGCAAGAGGGTTGCCTTTTCTCCACACCCTCTCCGCCATTTATTGTTTGTAGATTTTTTGATGATGGTCATTCTGACCGGGTGTGAGGTGATACTTCATTGTAGTTTTGATTTGCATTTCTCTAATGATTAGTGATGTTGAGCACCCTTTCATGTGTTTGTTGGCAGTCTGTATGTCTTCTTTGGAGAAATGCCTATTTAGGTCTTCTGCCTATTTTTGGATTGGGTTGTTTGTTTCTTTGATATTGAGCTGCATGAGTTGCTTATATATTTTGGAGATTAATCCTATGTCAGTTGCTTTGTTTGCAAATTCAAAGAGAGAGAACAGGTCTTGAACAGCAGGAGAGCCTTCTATCATGGAGCGTATAATCCAGAGGGTGAGCAAAGTTACATGTATGTAATGGGGATAATTAATATATATTTTCTCTTTTGCAATTTTATGTGTATGATCTTCTCCAAGTTAGAATGAGGCGTATATCTGCATTTAGGATTTCATATTATTCAGAGGAAAAAAGGAAAATATGATATTCAGCTTCAAAACTACAAAATAGGATATTTTGCCTACAAAAAGATAATAAATTTAAAAGCCAAGCTTTTCCAACGGTATTTCCAAAATCTCCAAAGAAGGAGATTTTCTATACTACTTCTCTCCCCCTCATATATTAAAAGGCAGGACTTAGGAATTAGGTCTTAGAGTTTTCTATGGAGTTCTCAGTGAGGTAAGGAGGAAGAAGGAGTTAAAGGTCATCACACACATCCAGAAAGACTGTGGGGAGGAGAAAGAATCAAAGGTAGGGAAGAAGGTGGCTCCACAAAGGACATGTGGAAGGTAGAAGCAAAGTATGGATTAAGCAAAGAGGGGCCTGCAGCTCTCCTGGCAGCCCTCAGATGCCACTTGACAGATGAGACCATGCTTCCATAGGAATGCTATGGAAGGTTGTTGAGAGTCTGACTTCAGAGCTCACCAGAGGGCAGCTATCTGAAGAAAGAAGCACCTCCGACACAGAAGTCTGGTGGTTGGATGCATGGCCAAGGATTCACAGACTTCAAAGGGTTCCACAAAGCCAGTGAGAGCTGAAGGAGAGCCCCAAATCATCAGAAAATAACCAGAATAACAAAGCAAGAGTTACAGCAGCTTCCATCAGCAGTTGCAAACATCAGCAAAACACGAGGGATACGAACAACTGTAGAGCAAAGGTCACCAACCCACGGAGAAGTCCAGACCAGCCACTCCCAGCGGAGACCAGCACTAGTTCAGAGAACACTGTACAGACCTCAGAGCCAGTGTTCCAAAGACAGTCAAGGACAGTGACACCTCCACACGCAGATGCCAGCCGGGGAAGGGGCTGGAATTGTGAAGGACATTTACCGAAGCCAACCAAATAGAGCTGTGGATGGTGATCATAATAAGGTCAGCTACAGAAAAAAATAAAGAACCTAATTTTTCATTGCACATCTGCATGTGGTGTTCATAAATCTGAGGCCCCACCACATTTATAAATAACAATATTATTACATCAACAATGACAGATGCCATGTGAGGTGTGAAGCTGAAAGGACATAGCATTTTAGAAGGCACAGCTGAGACATAGGTTAACCTTGCCTGAGACAATCTCAATTACTATAACCTGTGAAAGACCAGAGGGGAGAAAATAAACAATAGGTACAGAGATAGGGGCTGCAGCCCACTGCTCACAGACACATCAAGGCCTGCGCTCACTGCCTCATCCACACACGTTCTCCTGCACACCAAACCCCAAGGGTGACTCCAGAGCCCACCTCCAGATCCCACCTACTTGTCGGTGAAGAAAGAGCCAGACTGAGCTCCCAATATCTAAGACACTGGAACCAAACCTTCAAGAATGACTTTTTGTGCACTCAGCCAGCCTGGACAGAGGCAGGCATGAACAGGCATGAAAATGGTGTGAGATGGCACAATTCTTAAGAAAATCCCCTTTTTGTTATATCCAGAGATGTGCTGGTAAATGTTTAACAACCAGCTCAGGGGAAAGGGGAGTGCCCAGATTCAGAGTGTTTGCAGATTTCCATGGTGTAAATATTCCCACCATGGCCAATTTTGAGCTACAAATGTGATTCCAACTGACTCATTAAATTCTGCAAATTTAATAACAGGCTTTCACGAGCCAGTACGAGCTGGCTCCAGCCCCAGTGCACAGCAACCCAGTTAAAGCCACAGTAGGGCACCACCTACATCAAAATCTAATATGAGTGGACCCCACAGTCTGGTGAGGTTTTACCTGCACTTCTACCTGATTAACACACATTGTGACCTTCAAAAGGATGTTACATTAAAAAGACAAATTTTAGGTTGAATTAAATCATATAAATTTCAATCTACTAACCAGCTTTTCTTTTTATTTAATAAGGTAGCTCATATCTAGGAAATTGATTTCCTTTTAATATGAGTTTATATTTCATAAGGTAATTTTTCTTCAGTTGTGCTATGAATATGCCATTAACAAGGCACTTGTAGCAAGCCCAGGAAAGCCCTCTGCTGGCTTGCTTTTGAAAGCCAACGTGCCTGCTCTCAGGCTTCGGAGCATTCTTTTCCCCTGCTTTGCAAGCTGAGCCAAAATGCAAATTTTGCCTTAAAATGTCATTAAGATAAGAATGGTCTAACTGTTTCCAGTAGATTTCATTGTTAAAACACGAGACCTGTCAGCTTATAAATCATATCCTACTGCGTTATTCCAAAGATTAGTTATAATAGCCTAAGAAACTTTTATAAACATCAAACTCCTTTTTAAAAATTATATTTTGAGATACCGTGGGTGGGAGTGAGTGATTACTTGCTGGGTATATTAAAAGAAATTACATTAAAAAGAAAAAGGAGGTTTTTGTACACATTTTCTACATAGCAGGGTTAAGCTAAATGCTTTTGAGAAAGAATTTGAATGAGGAAAGAAATTTCAACAGTCATAGTATTTCATTGTTATTTTAGTCTGACTCACATAATTCTATAGCTTATTGTTTGTACTACTTTACCAGTTTGGAGAATTTTTTCCTCATTTCTAATAGGAAAAGAAGCAACAGTTTATTCATTTTATACAATTTTTAGATTTAGGAAAAAATCTGAGCAAAATAAATCAGTATTACTTTTATCATCAGAAAAGATTGTAAATGCTACCTTAAATATAATTTTAGAGTGTTCTCTAGCATAATATTATATAACGGAAAACTTTTCTTATTGAGGCAACAAATGTTTATTACAATAGCATTGTCAGGTTAATCTGACTAGAATTCAAAATTTGGAATTGTTCAAAAGATCTAGAACATAGTATTCTGATTATATTTCTGGTCAGGGCAATTAGAAGAGTGTTTTTATTTTTCCTGTATGAATCAGTCTTAAATTACTCTTGGTGACCTAAGGCAGCTCTGCTGGGTGATTTAAATTTGTAATAAGAAGGTCTTGCTTCATTGTTGGGTGGATGGTAGTTGCTGGAATCACAAGGTTCTTTAGTTGCAAGTATCAGAAACTAACTCTGGCCAACCTAAGCAAAAGGGGAATTATCAGGTTATTGGACATCTCATAGAACTAATAGGAAGGTTGAAGAATCATGCTTGGAATTTGCAATGAATACATATATCAAAACATTACGTCGTACACCTTAAACTTACACAATACTATAAGTTAATTATATCTCAGTAAAGCTGGGGGGAAAAAAGAATCATGTTTAGTCAAATGAATATTAGGTTATAAGATTACCTAAGATAAATGAATTCCAACTCTTTCCTATCTTCTTACAAAAACTCTGCTCAAGATTTGAAGTCCCTGGAAAACTGATTGGGTCACATACCTAACCCTTGGCTATACAGAAGGAATTTCATGGGACACGTCAGATGCCACTGTAAGATTCCATACACTTTGGGGAATATAATTCCCAAAAGAAAATCAGTGTTTTTAGGAAGAGGGACTGGATGCTAGACATCTAAAACCACAAAGCTTCACCATACTACTTAGTCAATTTTGTCTGTGACATCACTAACTGCATCAGCATAAAAGAAAGCATCTACTTCTCTGATTCTCTTTTTATTCTTTTGCAAAATGAGAAGAATGCATTAGATGACTTCAAACTTCCTTTCTGTATTTCACATTCATGATTACTTCTTCGGTAGAAGAAGTAGAAGAAGCTACCTTTGGAGAATGCTTCCATCTAGCAAAGGGACTTTTCCTAACCCTTGTGGCTCTTAGCCTCCACCATCCCTCCCTCTCACTTATACTGAAGTCTTTAGAGAACATCTGCAGCTTTTCTGGCTCTTGCACATGCCACAGCAAGTCTCCAGGACCCAGTGAATCTCACTTGGATAATTAAAAATCAAACACATTTTACTCCAGCACATGCAAGGATAAGTTGTCTGAAATATAACATTTCCTTCATCAAATAGTACATGTCCCGGGTAATACATGCCAAAGTTAAGAACAGGTTCTTTATTTTCTGTTTAAAATGAAGTTCTGAAGTTCCTTTCACAAAATTAAGACTTATTTATCTTAACAAAGAGAAGTCCTGGTGCTCCATCTAGAGGACATTTTGTATTTTCCAGATAAGGGGGTTAGAGGGTCCATTACAGATATCCAATTCTCTCAACCTTGCTGTGATAACTCTACCAATAATTTTCTAAAGCTCAACAGATATGTTTTAAAAAACATTTTGAATAAGCCCACACTGTGTAACAGTGAAGAGGACATTTTCTCCAATTTCAACTGATTGTCTAAGTAATAACTTTTTCTTCATGAAATATTTGGATACATACTATGGACTCACTGTGCTTACTTTTAGGAGTTTCATGGTTAACAATTTTTAAATATAATTTCTAACAACCACTTACTAGGTTTTAATTATTTTCATCAATTATCAGAAGCTTTTAATTTGACAGCTATTTCCCCTCATTTAAAATGTAATAATACATTGGACAAAAATATACATGTCCTTTTTCACTTAGAACTACACAGCATTTTCCTTCAAAAAGACCTGGCTGTTAAGAGAACATGCTATTTTCATTTTTAATGACAAGAGTTTCAGTCGGATAATGCTTCACAGAATCTTGGAGAAACTTCCTTTTTATGTAAAATCCAGGACCTTATTTCAGAGAAAGCAACATTTCCTGCATGGAAATTCACTTTTAACCAACACATAGCCTCTATTTTCCCATAAAATTCTGTGAGAAAGTAAGGTCTTATGGTGAAGCAAAGAAGGAGGGACTAGGAATAAGGATCTGAGAGAGAATTCTGGTTGGTGGGGGGGAGGTGACTGGCTGATCTTGGATTGAGTCCATCTCAGTCAGGGCAATGCAGCAACCATGACGGGACAAGCAGGCTGGGGCCCTCACATTACTGCACTAGTTTTGCTGGAGGTACGAAACCAGCCTCATAGCAACTTCTGTGAGAACAGAGACATTCGCCAAGCAGAAAGTTTTGCTCTGGGCTCTGACTTGTCACACTAGTTTCATCAAAAAGTCTACCATATGTGCTGAGGGTATCTAAGAGAGACAAAATAATGTATCAGAACTTCCAAGATACACAGGCCAGGGAAACAGATTTTTCCCATAGAAGGAAAGAGCAAATGGGGGGCAGGGGGTGGCGGGGGTCCATCTTGATGTCTCTTACACAAATAATTTGCTATATATTCTTGAGTATAAACTGGTTCTTCTAAGGGATGATTAAAGTAATAATTTACACACAGAGATGAATTTCTTGAAAGCAAATCTGTATAAAATTTCATTTTAGAATTTCTTCATTGAAATGTAAATAGTGTTTAAGTGCACCATAGTATTTAAAGCTGGTGTAGCAGTCCCTCTGCCCTCTCTCCCCCTGTGAACAGAGATCAAGATAATTTGCTCGATGTCACAGAGCTAGTGAGTAGTGAAGCCGGCACCAGAACTCACTCACACTAGCTGGCCCTGAGCATTACTCTTTTACGTCACTTTGTTACAACAGAATCATTATAAACTATTTTAACACCAAAGCCTTTAAAGAACCAATTGTCAAAAAAATTTTAATGTCCCATCTAAGTAAGTGGTTAACTGTTTGGATGTGGCATTCTTATTTTGAAAGAGAAATAACAAACAGAACAAAACTTTATAAATCGATACCATATTTGGTTCTCTTGAGAAAAATTTACATGTATTAAGAAACACATTAAGTGGTTTTTTTAAAAAAATTCACTGAGCCCTTCCTGCCTTGTTCTAAAATAGTAGGTATCTGGCAATATCCAATATTTTTAAAGCCACGATATAAAAATAAACTTAAAGTACGTCTTATGGCCAGAACAGATCTATCCTAGAAAGTAAAGAGATAGTGACCTCACGCCTACAGATGAAACTACCCTCATCTCCTCCCAGCACACTCCCTTATGCTAACAGAAAGCCTTCTGACCAGAGAACTGGTGTGCCTTAGGTGGAGAGCTGTCCTTTCCCTGTTTGCTGCTGCCTTACCAGGCTCTTCCGAACCAGCCTGGGAAAAGCACGAACTACAAACTAAAAGAAGAACTATTTTTAAAGAGGAACCAGTAAGGATACTAACACTAAACAAAACTTGGATTAATTCTCATAACGAGCTACAAGGATTCACTTTGCCCATGGTTTTGGCATAAGATAAACTCATGAATAGATTCTTCCCAAACTGCAAACATTGACTTGATATCCGTGATACCTTGTTGTCCCAAAGAAAAAGTAGACATCAGCTTTAACTATTTTTTAAACTTCTTTGAATTTCTTTTTATTACTTCTAAGCATTAAGATATTTAAAAATTGTACTAGCTGAAGTATGCATTTACTGGACTGGGGAGGCTCATGGTCACTTAAGATGCAGGGTACATCCTGTTCCCAAATAGCTCAGTAAATATCAGTGTGTGCATAGAGCAGCCTACTAAGTCACATCCAAATACAATTTCAGTGAAGATACTTGCTATTAATACCTTTATGTGCCAAAATAAATCATAACAACAACAGCATTGTTATACATCCAAATTAAAGAGGCAGAGTCTATATAGTATTTCAACCCGCTATAAAAACGGTGCCAGAGGAACTGTGGCCAGCTCCGGCAGGAGCCATGGTCAGGAAACCCTGTCAATCTATGTTCCATACTTCCAACCACCTAAGCTTTACTGGAGAATTAGTCAAATCTCAGGAAAAAGTAGAAACCAGTTTTTAGTGAGTCTTGCCACTACATTCAGCTGTTTTCCATCCCTCCTGAGCCTCCTTCCATATTGCTACCTGATTTCTTAGCTTCACTTAAAATGATTCCTAAGAAGACCACCCTAGCAGAAAGACTGGAATCCATAGGCTCATTGCCCCTGTGGAATAAGGTGCATCAACTCGTAGTTCTCAAACCCGGCCTGCACGTTTAGAATTATGTTAGAGATCCCCGCCCTGACCAAAGAAATTCTACTTTCTGGGTGTGGGACCCAGGCATTAGTATTTCATTTTTAAGCTCCCCAGGTGATTCTAATACAGCTTTGTGTCTAGAGACACTCTCTGGCCAGTATTCAATGGTAACAGTTTCGGGACTTCCCTGGTGGCGCAATGCTTAAGAATCTGCCTGCCGATGCAGGGGACATGGGTTCGAGCCCAGTCTGGGAAGATACCACATGCTGCGGAGCAGCTAAGCCCCTGCGGCACAACTACTGAGCCTGTGTTCCAGAGCCCGCTAAGGCACAACTACTGAGCCCACGTGCCACAACTACTGAAGCCCTGCGCTCCACAACAAGAGAAGCCACCACAATGAGACGTCCACGCACCGCAACGAAGAGTTGCCCCTGCTCGCCGCAACTAGAGAAAGTCTGTGTGCAGCAACGAAGACCCAGCACAGCCAAAAATAAATTAATTAATTTTTAAAATGATAAGACTTTTGTGATCAATCCCTTTTGGTCTTCTAGACAAACATATTCTAGTTTCAGAAGCCTCCTAGAAATTCATTTCTTCCATGAAATGAAATAACACTAAACAATTTCTGCTAAAGAGGGCAGGAGAGGTTGAAGAAAAGAGAAAAGCAGAAAGAAGCTAATTTCACTTTTATGAGGCAACCAATTTCCCAGCTGGTGGGTCTTGTTTGGTCAATTGGTCAAAGATTGGATTCTCTTTGTTTTACTAAGAAACATGATTGCTATCCATCCTTCAAAGAAAATAAACATCAAGTTGAAGACAGTGTTGAGTAAAAAGATTATTCAACTGGGATTCACAAAATCTGGATCATGTTTAGCCCTTAATAGTTGTGGTACGTGGGACCTTGAACTTATCACTCTATGTCTCATTTTCCCATCAGAAAAATGGAATAATATACTTCCGTCTTCCAAACTCTCTCTTAATCTGTCTGAGCATCTATTTGTGATCCATTCAGCAAAATACCTTAAAGGATGCATTTTTTCTTCACATTGCCCAAAGTGGTGGGGTAGACTTTTTCCTTACATACCCACAAAAAAACATTAGATTAGAGAGACCAAATTATAAAATCCTTAGATTAAAAACAGATAAAATAATTAAAGCAGTGCTGTGGGAAAGCTTTACTCAAACTAACATACTGCAAGTTCTGGGGAGGATCGATTGTTTATGATCCTGTTCTCTAGAGACTGAAATTCTTGGGATACAACAGATGGTTTTATTTATGTAGCAAAAGTTCAGCTCTAGTGAGGTGCAGCTGGCAAATTCACACAGAAATAACAGAAACTGTGTTTATGGCTATGTACATATCCTTGCTCACAAGAGGGATCTTCCATTGCTTCTCACGGGACATTTGAACTAAGTTTAAATTTACCGTGTTAACGAGAAGGCCCACCACATTGGAAAGGAACAGCAGCCTCCCAAGACAGGAAGGTAATCCACAACCTAAAATTTAACATGGAAAAGTGGCAGACCTTTGTGGATCTCCTCTATCCAAATGCATGACAAATCTCATTTAATTTACTCTTTGATGTTCATATCCAATCTTATCTCTTCAAATAGCATTACTGAAAGTGAAAAAGAACCCAACCCTCTCTCCATCTAAATATTTCAAGCTGCATCCTGTGTCTACTCCTGGCACTGAGTCAGCCTTGTCAGCCCAATTTAGAACACATGGCAGTGATCCAGCTCATTGTGGCTGTTTGTGGTCCCCAGATCAGGTTTCAAAAAAGAAGGGGCAGCAATCCAGTGACCTTCTCAAGATAGTAAAGAACAACTCTGGTCATGACTGACACCTGATCTTTCTGCTAACATTAGCTCCTAATCAAAGATGGTGCCAAGATTGCATCAGGCACCAGCCCACAACATTTCTGTCCTCCACGAGGTGCGGAGCATCCTGTCAACCGCTAAGTTTCAGTTTTAGAATGCCTTTCCCTTTCAGATCCAAGGAAGTTTGGTTTTATTGACATCTGAGATAAAGCTCAAGGCCTGTCTTAATTGAGATTTCCTGTTCTTTATAGTGCATGCTTATCTACTATTCATTGTCTTTATACCTAGAGAGGTTCAATGTGATTCATAACAAAGACATGGTTATAAAGCTCTAAAATTCACAGCCTTGGACGTTCATATTATAATCAAGAGGCCTCATGCACTTGGGATGTTTTTCCTGTGCATCTATCATCCTGTCATCCCTTCTTAAAAATGTGGCCATCATCCTTACTGGACTGAGTCATCCTTCCTCTCTACTTCTGCTGGGTCTTCGAGACTGGCTCAGGTGGAGTCACAAACTGGGAACCCAGCAAGGTCCTACAGAAGTACTCTTTATCTATAAGGGCTTACCGTATAGCACAAGGAATTCTATTAAATACACTGTAATGACCTATATGGGAATAGAATCTAAAAAAGAGTGGATATATACGTAACTGACTTTGCTGTACAGCACAAACTAACACAACATTGTAAACCAACTATACTCCGATAAAAAAAATTAATTAAAATAAAAAAGGAAGAAGTACTCTTTATCTTCTAGGTCAGGTACATTCTTTCTTACTTGACCAAATGCCAAGTATCAGTGTGAAAAACCACCTTGCTACTTGCCTCAGTATCCCTTTAATCTGGAGGCTGCCCTTTAACCTTACAAAGTCTTTAGGAAATATATGTCCTTGGACCATCCCCTAGCTTTTACATAAAAGTCTATGTTAAAGCCTGAATATTCTTAGGGTTCTGGAAATGTTCAAAGTACTATTGGCTTTACTCCAGCTCTGAGTTTACATATATGATTTGTATCAGTAGAGATCCAAGTTTTCTATATAGAATTCTATCTTCTATCTCCCTAAACAATCTTTGAAGCTAGATAAAATGAAAAAAGAGTATGGAATTATTTCACCCTGCCTTATTTGTTTCTATGAGGGTTCGAACCAAAAGGAAAAGATGAGTCATTCAGCATCATTCCCTATTTGGTGGTTTGGACTCTAGGCTACTGTAAACAAAAGGGGGCAGCACTCCATGGGTTTTCAATTCACCAAAAGGAAAACTAGTTTTTACTTGAACTCTCTACCTTAAGCAAGGCACTCCACTCTGTGTTTCATGGAACACAGAGACGATTAATACACTGCTCTAAACATGCAGGAACAAGGAAAGAAGAAAGCACTGGGGTAGCAGTTAGAACACAGCTATGTGTTGGAACACTGTAAAAGATTAATCTGGAAATAAAAAGTGGGATTAGATTATGAGGATCCCTTGTACCTCAGGTGTTTATCCTTTATTTGGAATGCATTAGGGAGCCACTCAAAGTTTTCGAGCGAGTGGGTAATAGGATTATACCTCTGTTTGGAGCAGCTACTGATACATCTGATAAAGATGTATTAGAGGGACTGAAATAGGGTGAGATCAAACGGCAGAGGGAAAAACAGATAGGAAAATAATATAAAGGACATCCAAGAAGTGATGAAGATCTAAACCAAAGGGATGACAGTGAGAATGGAAAGGTGAGATCTGATGGGACAGGCACTGCAAAGGAGGAAAACATGTCCTTAATGGAGTCGATACAGGGAGAAAGGGACCAAGATATGCCCAAAGTTTTACTTCTGAGAGTTGGGCGTATGGTAGAACACTTAACCAAAATTGGGAAGACACTAGAAAAGAACTTTTTGGAAACATTTTCTCTTCAGGGAGAGTGAAACACTACTCCGTTGCCAAGATGCAAGGAGTGCAGGGTGGAAATACACGAATGGCATGAACCCAGAAACTATCTTGGAAAGAGGAATTAGCCAAAATGTATACTCCACCTTTTAAAATTTGTTCAGCTGAATATATGACCACTTGCAAATATTGTGTTGTACTTTATGGCATGTGTTGCTGTGTCCTCTTGGCTTTATATGACTCAACTTATTTGTCCTTTTATTCTAATCTCTTTATATTTGTATCTAATGATAGTGCCACATCAAAGCCCTTTGTGAATAAATTAGAATAAGCATCAATTAATCAATTATAGTTACAACATTTTTCTATACATACTGTAAAGACACACACATCGACAGCAAGCACATAGATTCCTTATGCAAAATGCACATCACTAGCATTTGCTAAAAACAAATGCGGTAGGTACTAAATTTAAAGTTTTATACATATCACTTCATTTAATCCTATGATTAATAAAACAACTCTGTGAGGTCATTCCATTATTATCCCATTTTACAGATGAGGAAATTGACCCAATAAGGAGAATTAATGTGTTAATATAGCAAGTAAGAGGCAGAGCTTGCCTTATAACCCAGGCAATCTGATCTCAAAGTCCCTAATCGCTTCACTCTCTGCCTCTCTGTCCAGATTGCCCTTATTATTGTGTTATCCCCATTTTGCTGGTTCTTCTCTATACATGCCATGTTCCACTTTAGGATGTCACTTTCTCACGTTGAAGTAACACTGGCCTCCAGAGCCAGTGTATTCAATCAGGAAGCTTTGTTGCCTCTATATATAGAATATGAACTAGCAGATTCAAGAAAAGGCACATTGCTTCATTTCTCTAAAACTGAATTAAATCTGTCTCTGAGTCCCCACACATCAGGGTAGAAGGATGACAATCCAATACCAGTTGTTTGGGAGACTCAATTTCTCCCTGTATGAAATCATACAAGAACCCTGTCACAATATTAGAAAAAATGGGAGGAAGAGACAAGGAGCCATGCTTACTTTTGGTTCTTTCAGCCATCTAATTTCCTGTAATTAAGCATGACATATTCCCATGTCTTTTATGACTGCCAATATGTTGGTGACTATCAAGTCTGTGACTTCAATCTACTTTTTTGTCTTGAGCTACAGATTAGTATATCTAATTTCCTACAGGTAAGTCCAAAAATACTACAAATTTAGTATGTCTAAAGCTAAACCAAACTATCATTTCCTAATATACCCCTCCAACCACCACCCTGTTTCTCTTTTTATTGCCCATTTTTTGGATGACATAATTATCCACCCATTTCCCAAGGGACAGGGCAGGATTGGAGATTTCTTAAGAGTCCTACCACTTTTTCAAATTTTACATCTGGAATTTCGAGTCTGAGTAACCATAGATCACCAAGCCCTTGGATTATATCAACTTAAATTGCTGCTATTGGCCTTGATAGATGATAGATATGCATGTTTGTATAGTCTGTGCTCTGCCCACTCACCACACTTAAGATTGTTGATGAAGGTACCATTTACTTCATGGGCATTACAGATTTATATGTTTTTTATAAAAGTTTCTCACTTCACAATAAAACATCCATTATAATCAGTGATATGAATATTTTCCAATAAATAAAGTACCTTAAGAAAGGATACCATTATCTAATTTGCATAAAAGTTCCACATGAGCTAACTGTAGCCTTGGGCCTCCTGGCTTCCAGACATTTCCTCTAAGTCATTCATGTACTGCTGCAATACTGACCTTTCCAAATGTAAACCTTATCATGATTTTCTTTCAGTGGAGCACAAAGGTCTCCACTATCTGCTTTAGCCTAACTGCTGATGTGAACGTTCCACTTCAACCATCCTGAGCTTCTTACAATTATTTAAATGCACTATTGCACATCTTTGCATGTGTAATTCTTTCAGCTTATAATACCAAACCAACCCATCCCCACTCCAGCAGTTTTCCACCTGGAAAACTTCTAATCTTCCTTCCAGACCAGCTCAAGTGTTCCCTTCTCTTTAAATCCTTCTCTACCCTAGAAAAGATGATTACACTTTCTTTTGTGCCTTCATCCTACCTCTCTGTCTACCAATCACAATTTTTTTTTTAACTGATATACTAAATCAGGAGCTCCTTGGTTTAGTATAACCATGTACTATTTAACTTTTCTTTTCCAATGGTGATGCAAATTGGTATAAAGGGAATGTACTGGATCAAACAACTGGCTAACTGGCTCTACTGCTTGTTGTCTAGCACATTCTTTGAGCTATGCTGCTGCCTGCTGGCAAGCTTGCACTTTGAGCTGTGCTGCTTTATGCTGCATTTGCTGAGTCCTACTGAGCCTCTGTCATAGATATAACTGACCTAATTAGAAAGTTTTGAAAACTAACATTTAGAGACAGGAGTATAAGATTGGGGTCCTACTTAAAAAGTGACCCTGGGGGCTTCCCTGGTGGCGCAGTGGTTGAGAGTCTGCCTGCCGATGCAGGGGACATGGATTCGTGCCCCGGTCCGGGAAGATCCCACATGCTGCAGAGCGGCTGGGCCCGTGAGCCATGGCCGCTGAGCCTGCGCGTCCGGAGCCTGTGCTCCGCAACGGGAGAGGCCGCAACAGTGAGAGGCCCGCGTACCACAAAAAAAAAAAAAAAAAAAAAGTGACCCTGGGTCATGTGCCGTGGGATAGGACCAGACCTATCTGTGTATCTCAGATTGAATCATGAGTTTGATTCCAGCATAAGCTGTGACTAACTCTAAGCTCTTACCCTGTGACCACTGGTTGTATGACTCAACCAGGCATTGGCCCTAATTCTAGATAGAGCTCAGGAGAAAGGCTGATACACTGTGGAATATACAGGCCCACTCATGTTGTACACAGACTACTTATGGTCAGTCACTTACGTGAGGAAGACTAGTCACTGTGGTACATGCTGCTGTCACATTCCTAAAAGCAACTCTATCCCGCCACTGTCAAGAAACAGCTATCAACTCTCTAAGCAACCACTGAACTAAAACAAGCTCAACATCTTTTAGGCCTAGTTAGGTTCTGATGGCAACACATTCCTCATTTAAATTTTTCTTAATCCCATTTATGTTGTTTTTCACAAGTTGACCCACCTTGAATGAGACTCCCCACGATAAAGGGCTCTAGAATCTGTCTGAATTACAATACTATAGCACTCTCCTTAGTGTTCCCCCAGAGTCTCCTCCATGTTGAGGCTTTAGCAACTCCCTCTAATGCCTGTTGAAGTCTACGGACCCTCCATGATGGCCACAAGTTGCCCATGGACTTCTGAGGTAAAAAACTGCCCTCCTCAGCCACATTAGATTGCCCCATTAAAGGGACAATCACTGACTGTACACTGGGTCATCCTGGAAGCAAAATGCTCTCACAGGCCTTGACCATGCTCCTCCATACCCATCATGCCTTGGGTTATGAAAGCAGCACCCTGAAAGCTCAGCAAGGCCCCCAAGGCCTCTTTGCTAAAATTGAAATGGTACCCACAGGAAAGAGACAAACCTAGCCTTTCTGGCATATCTTACTTACAGGAGGGGGTGGTCTCCCCTTCGGTACCTTGCCAAATGCCTTATTTCTGGAGGAAGTCAGCCCTCTCAAAGACCCCTTGGCTATCTGAGAAGCCCCTTGGGAACAGCTGAGTGAATAGCAACGGGAGGGTTTTTTGGGGTGTTTTTTTTTTGTATTTTATGTATTTAATGAAAAGTATTATGAACTGTACTTTATGAACACCAACATATGATGGATGCTCACTCAAGAGCTGCTGCTTTAACTAGGATATCCCAAACCATGGATGGGATCCAAGGGCCAACACAATCCAAAACTTCATGCACTGGATGCCCTGGCCAAATTTGGGCACCATTTGCACATTTTTAAGAACTGTTAAGCCACTGTTATTTGTCCATCTAGTCCAGCAAGAACAATTTCTTACTCAAGGTTCTTTTCTCTTTTTTTTTGCAGTACGCGGGCCTCTCACTGTTGTGGCCTCTCCCATTGCGGAGCACAGGCTTTGGAGGCACAGGCTCAGTGGCCATGGCTCACGGGCCCAGCCGCTCCGTGGCATGTGGGATCTTCCCAGACCAGGGCACGAACCCGTGTCCCCTGCATCGGCACGCTTACTCTCAACCACTGCGCCACCAGGGAAGCCCTATGTTCTTTATTTAGAGTAAAGGGATCCGGAAATCTCTTGCCTCATATATACCCAAAATATAAACCAAGATCTCACATGTTTCTGCACATACATAAAGCCACAATACAAGGCCTCACTCCCTATCCCCTTCAGAGTTCTAAACATGACTGAAAGTGATCAAGATGCTCATTTCACTTCTCAAAATACACAATGTTGGGCTCTTGCAAAAGGCTTGCAAAATGAAGCTTTCACCTCCCTTACTGACCTCAGGCTACAAGACCTATATAGAGCCATAAGGACTTACTTAAACAAGGTCAAATTCAATTAAATGAAACATGACCCATTTCAGTCATCAGTCAAATATCAGGGTGAGTTGTAAATTATGAGTCTGACTCCATTTTTGATGTTTGACTGTTGACAGCTTTCAAGCCTCACCACTCCCACTTCTTCTTCTGTCCCACATGTGGGCAAGCTGATAAGAGAGCTCTCCTCTGGCTCCAGTACAAGTTCAAACCATATAAGCCTGCTCCAGCGAGCAGCCCCACCCCCCGGTCACAATAAAAGCCAAGCCAGTCTCCTTTTCCCTGCTCTCTCAAGCCATTTTCAGACCTACTTGGGCGCCTGCTTTGCTTTCCTTAGAAAGCCTCATCGTGTAATAAGCCTTCAAATGCACAACATTTTCTGTACTATATCTCAGTTCTCTACTGGGATTCAAGTCTTACCTGAAACTTCCACCTCAAAAGCAGTAGTTAAAACTAAAAACTCATAATTTACATACTAGGTACAGAGAAATAACTTTCAAAATAAAAGTGTACAAATGCAAAAAGATAAGGGTAGAAAGAAGATTTTAAAAGTAGTATTACTTCTGTTTCTGGCAAAACTGGAGTAACAGAGACCAGGTATAACTTCCCAACTGAAACAACTAAACACCTGTACAAAATATATGAAACAATGGTTTTCAGATGCTGGATGTCAGGCAACACTGGACAGTGATCACTGAGAGAAACAGTGTGGTGAGCACTTCAATTGCCCCAGTCTAGTGTCTGAGTAGAAATGGGGATCCCAGGCATAGACTGGTAATCTCTGAGTTGAGGAGACAAGCTGAGAGATGCAGCAGGCCAAGAAAGCCAGAGTTTGCAAGGCAGAGTTCTGAAGAATGGAGACATTCCTGAGATCTGCAGAAAGCCCCCCTTAAATATGCAGTTGAGTATCGGTTAGTACACGCATGCAAGTAGAAACTATCTGCTGCTGGCAAAAACAACAACAAATAAAACCCACCTAGGGCTAGGACTAGTTCATGTTCCCATGAGACTCAGTGGAAAACCTTGTAATCCACAGGGTATCGGGTAAAGTATTCAGAAGAGTATTACTTTGGTAGTGAAGCAAATTAACCTAGGCTAAAGATTGCTCTAACAAAGCTTAAGAGCAACCTCAAAGAACAAATATAATATGTGTAAGACCTGTACACTAAACACTTCAAAACACTGCAAAAATTTAAAAAGACCTAAGTAAATGGAGACATATACCATATTCATGGATCAGAAGACTCAATATTGTTCAGATGTCATTTTTCCCCAAATTGATCTATAGATTAAATGCAATCCCAAACAAAATCTCAACAGGCTTTTCTGTAAAAATTCAAAGTACAGAGAATCACAGAAACGACTTTGATAAAGAATGTAGTTGAGGGATCTATACTTTTGATTTCAAGGTCTATAATAAAGTTACAATAAATAATACAATGTAGTATTATCAAAAACATAGACAATTAGCTCAGTAAAATGAAATAGAGAATCCAGAAATAGACCAGTACACATATGATCAATTCATTTTCTACAAATGTGCTAAGGCAATTCAATAGGGAGATGAGAATCTTCTTAACAAATGGTGCTGGAACAACTGGATAACCACATGGTTAGGGAACGTATACAAAATTAACTTGAAATAGATCATGGACCTTAAATTAAGATCTAAAATTTCCAGCAGAAAACTTAGGAGAAGATCTTCATTACCTTGTTTTTGCAAAGATTTCTTAATATAATACAAAAGACACAAATATAAAATCATCACATTTATTTCATTAAATTAAAAAACGTTTACTCTTCTAAAACTATCGGGAGAAAATATTTGAAAAACATTTTTCTGAAAAAGGACATTGATCCAGAATGAACATATACATATACACACACACATATATTTCTTATAATTCAATAAGACCAACAACCCAATTTTTAAAAATGGACTAAACAACTGAACAGACACTTCACCAAGGAAGATAAAGGAAGATATATGGATGGCAAATAAGCACATCAAAAGATGCTCAACATCATTAGTCTCTAGGGAAAGAGATTAACATTAAAATGACTGATCATATCATTTCTTGGCAATGATGGAGAACAACTAGAATTTTCATACACTGCTACTAGAAATGTAAAATGGTACAATCATTTTGGAAAACAGTTTGACGATTTCTTAAAAAGGTAAATATATACCTACTACATGACCCAACAGTTCTATTCCCAGCTTTTACCAAAGAGATATAAAAGTATCAATCCACACATAAACTTATACAAGGATGTCTATGGAATTTAGACTTATTTGTAATAGCCAAAAACTAAAAACAACCCAAATGTCTACCAATAGGTGACTGGATCAACAAATTGAGGTATATCCATACAATGGATTACTACTCAGCAACAAAAGGAAAAATAATTGATACATGCCAAGTACATGGGTAGATCTCAAAAAAGTATGCTGAATGAAAGAAGCATACTTCTTTCAAGGTACCAAAAAGAAAATACTCTGATATTCCATTTTTGTAAAAGTCTGGAAAATACAAACTAATACATAATGACAGAAAGCAGATAAGTTATTGCCTAGGGAGGGGGAAGAGGGTTCTGAAGAGAATGGGACAGATTATAAAAAGGCACAAGAAAACATTCGGAGATGATTGAAATATTCATTATTTTTGTTTGTGGTGATGGCATGATAGGTTTATACATATGTTAAAATTTATCAAATTGTATACTTTAAATATACGTAGTTTAATAAATGTCAATTATATCTCAAAAAAATTGTTTTAAAATATGATACCAGAGTTTGGCAAAAGTATTATATATATATATAATGGTGCTTCAGCAAATGCAGCAAACTCTGAAAATTTCCAAAACTAAGACTCTGAATATTTCTATTAGAAGATGAACAACAGCTGCTCAATTTTGGGCAAAAATTACAGCAGAGTAAAAAACTGGGACTGCTCCTTGTTTTCTAGCCACCCATGGCTAAAATGTTTTTCTCTCCTCTAATGAAGAGTGATTACTGAGTATACACATTGTAATTGATCACTTACAAGCCTACATTTACTATTTTAAAACTTACCTTTAAATTACTGATAGCTTTGTGTCTTCAGAATCAACCTCAATTATTCCAAAGTCTTATTTTAAAGAACTTCATTTGGCCATTGTTAAAATAGATACATATGTCTGGGTTGTTGAAATGAAACTTCAGTCTTCATCTTGGTATAGAAAAGAGCTAACTGAGCAAGCCAGGATAACAGTCACCCTGGCTTGCTGGTAGGTTCCATCACTACCCCAAGACAAGGACCACACCCGAAGTAGAGTTGCCAAGATACCCAGTCTGACACAGGATATGAAAGAAGAGCTCAATGTGAAAAAAAACTTAGAGGCAGAACCTAAGGGTGCATGAAAAGAAGGATTTGCTTTCCTAGATAAAGGAATACAAGTTCCCCTGATTAAAAATGTGAATCATGCTTATTCCTTTCAGCTCTATAATCTCTCTGAAGAATCTTAATCTGAGAGGCTTCTAATAGAGTAAGGCAATGCTCAAGGTAACTTCAATTAAGTCTTCTTGAACCAACACTTATTCACTTTTAGAAATACAGTTCAGCACATTTTCCTGAATAAGAAGCTTTTCTTTTATATAATATAATTTTCTGAGACATTTTAGTATGCCAATACAATTTTCAACTTGTATTCATCTGAGAGCTTCACACCTAAAAATGAGATATTTGTATCTAACACTTTGATGATAGGTGCGTTTTGAAAGACTTAATTTTCATAAATAGAAATTAAGCACTGCATATCACCTAATTCTACCACATAGATCATAAGATCATAGATCTTATGATCATAGATCTACCACATAAGTCACATGAGTGACTTAGATATTTCCTTGCTTTTTATTTCCATTGAGAATGTATTTGGAGAATAGAAAATAGGCTTGCCAACTTTGTAGAAGACTGTATTGTTCTTCTTTCATGTGTTCTATGCATTTGGAGCTAAATTTGCATTTCTTGTTTTTTAATTGTTTTTATACAGTGGGTTCTTATTAGTTATCTATTTTATACCTATTAGTGTATATATGTCAATCCCAATTTCCCAACTCATCCCACCACCACCACCCCTCCACTTTCCCCCCTTGGTGTCCATATGTTTGTTCTCTACATCTATGTACCTATTCCTGCCTTGCAAACTGGTTCATCTGTACCATTTTTCTAGATTCCACATATATGCGTTAATATACGATATTTGTTTTTCTCTTTCTGACTTACTTCACTCTGTATGACAGACTCTAGGTCCATCTACAAATGACCCAATTTGTTCCTTTTTATGGCTGAGTAATATTCCACTGTATATATGTACCACATCATCTTTATCCATTCGTCTGTTGATGGGCATTTAGGTTGCTTCCATGACCTGGCTATTGTAAACAGTGCTGCAATGAACATCAGGATGCATGTGCCTTTTTGAATTATGGTTTTCTCTGGGTATATGCCCAGTAGTGGGATTGCTAGATCATATGGTAATTCTATTTTTAGTTTTTTCAGGAACCTCCACACTGTTCTCCATAGTGGCTGTATCAATTTACATTCCAACCAACAGTGCAAGAGGGTTCTCTTTTCTCCACACCCTCTCCAGCATTTGGTGTTTGTAGATTTTCTGATGATGCCCATTCTAACTGGTGTGAGGTGATACCTCATTGTAGTTTTGATTTGCATTTCTCTAATAATTAGTGATGTTGAACAGCTTTTCACGTGCTTCTTGGCCATCTGTATGTCTTCTTTGGAGAAATGTCTATTTAGGTCTTCTGCCCATTTTTTGATTGGGTTTGTTTTTTTAATACTGAGCTGCATGAGCAGTTCATATATTTTGGAGATTAATCCTTTGTCTGTTGATTCATTTGCAAATAGTTTCTCCCATTCTGAGGGTTGTCTTTTCGTCTTGTTTATAGTTTCCTTTGCTGTGCAAAAGCTTTTAAGTTTCATTAGGTCCCATTTGTTTTTGTTTTTATTTTCATTACTCTAGGAGGTGGGTCAAAAAAGATCTTGCTGTGATTTATGTCAGAGTGTTCTTCCTAGGTTTTCCTCTAAGAGTTTTACGGTGTCCATTCTTACATTTAGGTCTTCAATGCATTTTGAGTTTATTTTTGTGTATGGTGTTAGGGAGTGTTCTAATTTCATTCTTTTACATGTAGCTGTCCAGTTTTCCCAGCACCATTTATTGGAGAGACTGTCTTTTCTCCATTGTATATCCTTGCCTCCTTTGTCATAGGTTAGTTGACCAAAGGAGTGTGGGTTTATCTCTGAGCTTTCTATCCTGTTCCACTGATCTATATTTCTGTTTTTGGGCCAGTACCATATTGTCTTGATTAGTGTAGCTTTGCAGCATAGTCTGAAGTCAGGAAGTCTGAGTCCTCCAGCTCCATTTTTTTCCCTCAAGATTGCTTTGGCTATTCAGGGTCTTTTGTGTCTCCATGCAAATTTTAAGATTTTTTGTTCTACTGCTGTAAAAAAAAGTCACTAGTAATTTGATAGGGATTGCCTTGAATATGTAGATTGCTTTGGGTACTATAGACATTTTCACTATGTTGATTCTTCCCATCCCAGAACATAGTATATCTCTACATCTGTTTGTGTCATCTTTGACTTCTTTCATCAGTGTCTCATAGTTTTCTGAGTACAGGTCTTTTACCTCCTTAGGTAGGTTTATTCCTATGTATTTTATTCTTTCTGTTGCAGTGGTGAATGGGATTGTTTCCTTAATTTCTCTTTCTGATTTTTCATTGTTGGTGTATAGGAATGCAAGAGACTTCTGTGCATTTATTTTGTATCCTGCAAATTTACTAAATTCATTGATTAGCTCTAGTAGCTTTCTGGTGGCATCTTTAGGATTATCTATGTATAGTATCATGTCATATGCAAATAGTGACAGTTTTACTTCTTTTTTTCCAGTTTGAATTCCTTTTTCTTCTCTGATTGCCATGGCTAGGACTTCCAGAAGTATGTTGAATAACAGTGGCGAGTGGACATCCTTTGTCTTGTTCCTGATCTTAGAGGAAATAGTTTCAGTTTTTCACCATTGAGAATGATGTTTGCTGTGGGTTTGTCATATATGGCCTTTATTATGTTGCGGTAGGTTCCCTCTGCCCACTTTCTGGAGAGTTTTTATCATAAATGGGTGTTGAATTTTGACAAAACCTTTTTCTGCATCTACTGAGATGATCATATGGTTTTTATTCTTCAGTTTGTTAATATGGTTAATATTACATTGATTTATTTGTGTATATTGAAGAATCCTTGCATCCCTGGGATAAATTCCACTTGATCATGGTATGTGATCCTTTTAATGTGTTGTTGGATTCTGTTTGCTAGTATCTTGTTGAGGATTTTTGCATCTATATTCATCAGTGATATTGGTCTGTAATTTTCTTTTTTTGTAGTATCTTTGTCTGGTTTTGGTATCAGGGTGATGGTGGCCTCATAGAATGAGTTTGGGAGTGTCCTTCCTCTGCAATATTTTGGAAGAGTTTCAGAAGGATTGGTGTTAGCTCTTCTCTAAACGTTTGATAGAATTCACCTGTGAAGCCATCTGGTCCTGGACTTTTGTTTGTTGGAAGATTTTTAATCACAGCTTCAATTTCATTACTTGTGATTGTCTGTTCATATTTTCTATTTCTTCCTGGTTCAGTCTTGGAAGGTTATACCTCTCTAATAATTTGTCCATTTCTTCTAGGTTGTCCATTTTATTGGCATAGAGTTGCTTGCAGTAGTCTCATATGATGCTTTGTATTTCTGCGGTGTCCATTGTAACTTCTCCGTTTTCATTTCTAATTTTATTGATTTGAGTCCTCTCCCTTGTTTTCTTGATGAGCCTGGCTAAAGGTTTATCAATTTTGTTTATCTTCTCAAAGAACCAGCTTTTAGTTTTATTGATCTTTGCCATTGTTTTCTTTGTTTCTATTCCATTTATTTCTGCTCTGATCTTTATGATTTCTTTCCTTCTACTAACTTTGGGGGTTTTTTGTCCTTCTTTCTCTAGTTCCTTTAGGTGTAAGGTTAGATTGTTTATTTGAGATTTTTCTTGTTTCTTGAGGTAGAATTGTATTGCTATAAACTACCCTCTTAGAACTGCTTTTGCTGCATCCCATAGGTTTTGGATCGTCGTGTTTTCATTGTCATTTGTCCCTAGGTATTTTTTGATTTCCTCTTTTATTTCTTCAGTGATCTCTTGGTTATTTAGTAAAGTATTGTTGAGCCTCCATGTGTTTGTGTTTTTCACGTTGTTTTCCCTGTAATTGATTTCTAATCTCATAGCATTCTGGTTGGAAAAGATGTGTGATATGATTTCAATTTTCTTAAATTTACTGAGGCTTGATTTGTGACCCAAGATGTGATCTATCCTGGAGGATGTTCCATGCACACTTGAGAAGAAAGTGTAATCTGCTGTTTTTGGATGGAATGTCCTATAAATATGAATTAAATCTATCTGATCTATTGTGTCATTTAAAACTTGTGTTTCTTTGTTAATTTTCTTTCTGGATGATCTGTCCATTGGTGAAAGTGAGGTGTGAAAGTCCCCCACTAGTATTGTGTTACTGTCGATTTCCTCTTTTATAGCTGTTAGCAGTTGCCTTATGTATTGAGGTGCTCCTAGGTTGGGTGCATGTATATTTATCATTGTTATATCTTCTTCTTGGATTGATCCCTTGATCATTTTGTAGTGTCCTTCCTTGTCTCTTGTAACATTCTTTATTTTAAAGTCTAATTTATCTGATACGAGTATTGCTACTCCAGCTTTCTTTTGATTTCCATTTGCATGGAATATCTTTTTCCATCCCCTCACTTTCAGTCTGTATGTGTCCCTAGGTCTGAAGTGGGTCTCTTGTAGACAGCATATATATATGGGTCTTGTTTTTGTAACCATTCAGCGAGCCTGTGTCTTTTGGTTGGAGCATTTAGTCCATTCACATTTAAGGTAATTATCGATATGTATGTTCCTATGACCATTTTCTTAATTGTTTTGGGTTTGTTTTTGTAGGTCCTTTTCTTCTCTTGTGTTTCCCACTTAGAGAAGTTCCTTTAGCATGTGCTATAGAGCTGGTTTGGTGGTGCTGAATTCTCTTAGCTTTTGCTTCTCTGTAAAGCTCTTGATTTCTCCGTTGAATCTGAATGAGATCCTTGCCAGTTACAGTAATCTTGGTTGTACGTTCTTCCCTTTCATCACTTTAAATATATCATGTCACTCCCTTCTGGCTTGTAGAGTTTCTGCTGAGAAATCAGCTGTTAACCTTATGGGAGTTCCCTTGTATATTATTTGTCATTTTCCCCTTGGTGCTTTTAATAATTTTTCTTTGTCTTTAATTTTTGTCAATTTGATTACTCTGTGTCTCGGCCTGTTTCTCCTTGGGTTTATCCTGCCTGGGACTCTCTGTGCTTCCTGGACTTGGGTGGCTACTTCCTTTCCCATGTTAGGGGATTTTTTGTCTATAATCTCTTCAAATATTTTATCGGGTCCTCTCTCTCTCTCTCTTCTCCTTCTGGGACCCTTATAATGCGAATGTTGGTGCGTTTAATGTTGTCCCAGAAGTGTCTTAGACTGTCTTCACTTTTTTTCATTCTTTTTTCTTTATTCTGTTCTGCGGCAGTGACTTCTACCATTCTGCCTTCCAAGTAACTTATCTGTTCTTCTGCCTCAGATATTCTGCTATTGATTCCTTCTAGTGTATTTTTCATTTCAATTATTGTTTTGTTCATCTCTGTTTGTTCTTTAATTCTTCTAGGTGTTTGTTCTTCTAGGTCTTTGTTAAACATTTCTTGTATCTTCTTGATCTTTGCCTCCATTCTTTTTCCGAGGTCCTGGATCACCTTCACTATCGTTATTCTGAATTCTTTTTCTGGAAGGTTGTCTATCTCCACTTCATTTAGTTGTTTTTCTGGGATTTTTATCTTGATCCTTCATCTGGTACATAGTCCTCTGCCTTTTCATTTTGTCTGTCTTTCTGTGAATGTGGTTTTCCTTCCACAGGCTGCAGGGTTGTAGTTCTTCTTGCTTCTGCTGTCTGCCCTCTCGTGGATGAGGCTGTCTAAGAGGCTTGTGCAAGCTTCCTGATGGGAGGGACTGGTGGTGTGTAGAGCTGGGTGTTGCTCTGGTGGGCAGAGCTCAGTAAAACTTTAATCCGCTTGTCTGCTGATGGGTCAGGCTGAGTTCCCTCCCTGTTGGTTGTTTGGCCTGAGGCAACTCAGCACTGGAGGCTACAGGTTCTTTGGTGGGGCTAATGGAGGACTCCAGGAGGGTTCATGCCAAGGAGTACTTCCCAGAGCTTCTGCTGCCAGTGTCCTCGTCCCCACAGTGAGCCACAGTCGCCCCCCGCCTCTGCAGGAGACCCTCCAACACTAGCAGGTAGGTCTGGTTCAGTCTCCCCTGGGGTCACTGCTCCTTCCCCCTGGGTCCCAATGCTCACACTACTTTTTGTGTGCCCTCCAAGAATGGAGTCTCTGTTTCCCCCAGTCCTGTCAAAGTCCTGTAATCAAGTCTCACTAGCCTTCAAAGTCTGATTCTCTAGGAATTCCTCCTCCCATTGCCAGGGCCCCAGGTTGGGAAGCCTGATGAGGGGCTCAGAACCTTCACTCCAGTGGGTGGACTTCTGTGGTATAATTGCTCTCCAGTTTGTGAGTCACCCACCCAGCAGTTATGGGATTTGATTTTATTGTGATTGTGCTCCTCCTACCATCTCATTGTGGCTTCTCCTTTGTCTTTGGATGCAGGGTATGTTTTTTGGTGAGTTCCAGTGTCTTCCTGTCAATGATGGCTCAGAAGTTAGTTGTGAATCTGGTGCTCTTACAAGAGGGAGTCCAAATCTGTATTCCTAATAAGATATCCTTCTGCATTCTTTGCCTCAACAGGTTGGCAAATCTGATTAGATTTCTTCATTTTGAAACTTTTCCAGGTATTCTGTTTTTTGTTGTTGTTGTTACCATGTCTTAATTGTATTCATTCATTTTCAATTTTATTCGTTAACTGAGGATGAATGAAATATCCAGCACCATGGTAATTAATGATAAGTGGGAAACACATGAATAAAAAAGACTAATTAATCTACACTCTCAAGAAATATTCTAATTTAGTGGATATATGTATACAAACAATATTATATGTTATGAAGTGCCTTTCCTTCTGCTCACCGTAATCAATGCAGAAGAGAAAAGAATCACAGAAATTTGGAAAAGGTAATTAGAGATGGTATCCTCCAAGATTAAACTAACAGAGTTGGGAGATACATAAAAGAGAGCATATGATCTTATAAGGTACCTATTGATAAGAACTCAACATGAATGATGTAAGATCACTGCCTTTTTAAAATACTCAGGAAATGCAGAAAAAATAACACAGAAGGAAAAAAACAAGTCAGTGTAGGAGGCAATCCAATGCCCTTCCCCACCTCTTAAGCCAACATCTACCTCTCCAGGGACCGCCCTGAGAAGAACAATGACTCACATTGCCAAATCTTCATCCATATGATTTGGGATTTTTTCCCAGCTTTATTTATTTTTTTATTAAAGTATAGTTGATTTACAATGTTGTGTTAGTTTCAGGTGTACAGCAAAGTATTTCAGTTATACATACATATATATCTATTTTTTTCAGATTCTTTTCCCTTACAGGTTATTAGGAAATATTGAGTAAAGTTCCCTGTGGTGCACAGTAGGTCTTTGTTGGTTATCTATTTTATATACAGTAGTGTATGATTTGAAAGATATAAGATAAGGCAAGGGCCTTGTTAACTGCTGGAAGAAGGGCTGTAATTTGGAACAGGAGGGAAGGTAGAGACTTGGAGCCAGAGAAAAGAAGGAATAAAAAGGACAAAAGCAGAGTGTGTTGGAGGGAAGGGCAGTGGTAGAGGAACAAAGAGAAGACTTGAAGAAAGAAAATGGATTCTTATTTGGTACACGGGGATGAGTCAGACTACAGGTGCAACACATAATTTTTCACAAACATGCCCAATGTGTACATTCTAGATTTTCATCACTGAAAGCATTGAGCAAAGAACTATTTAACCATTCTTCAGCATTCTGGATGTAAGTTTAGCTGGCAAAGAAGAATTATTAGTTGCTGCCTCTACCACCACCACCTATTTAGGTATATTGGCACCTGTAGGAGTAATCGAGTACATAATGAAACCATTCAGGGAAATACTGCAATCCAAAAATCTGGAAAACTGTTTCCTCTGACCATTGTTTGCCCTATCCAGAGTAAAGTTACCAATGCTCCTCTGCAGCCAAAGAAAATGGGTTATAGTAGGCAGTAACTATAAGGAAATAGTTATTAAATGACATTAGCAGAGTATAATATACTTTGGGAGCTCAAAGAAGGGATATCACTTCCCTGGGAAGTGATCAGGGAAAGCTTCATGGAGTATATGACATTTGAAGAGGATAAGTAAGACTGATAGATTGAACTAAGAAAAAGGAGTCACAGTAATAGAAACATCAGAAGCGAAGGAACAAAAGCATAAAATCAAATAAGTATGTCTACAACACAAGCTACATGAGGGAAGTCTTAGAAGATGAGGCTGCAAAGGGAGGTTGGATTAGAAAATATTTTGAACTAAATAAAAATGAAAATAAATAAAATATATCAAAGTTTGTGAGATGGTACCAAAGCATTTCTTAGAGAAAAGCTTACAGCATTAGATGCCTATCTTGGAAAAGAAGAAAGGTCTAATTTCTACCTTAAGAGACTAGAAGAGCAAACTAAGCCTAAAGCAAGCAGAAGAAAGGAAATGATAAAGAGCAGAAAGCAATGAAATTGAAAAGTGAAAAACAATGCAAGACATTTATAGAACAACAAGATGGTTCTTTGAAAAGATCAATAAAATTGATGAATTGACAAAGAATAAAAGAGAAACACAAACCATTAATATAAATAATGAAAGAGGGGTTGTTAGTACAGCCCTCACTGACCTTGAAAGGATAGTAAAGGAATACTGTGAACAAGTTTATGCCTTAAAATTGGATAACTTAGATAAAATGAGCCAATTTCTTAAAATAAGAAATCTACTAAAACTTACTCAAAAAGAAATAGCTAGCCTGGATAGTCATATATCTATTAAAGAAATCAAATTCAAAAACATTCCAACAAAGCAAATTCCAGGCCCAAGTGGTTTCACTGCCAAATTCTACCAAACTTTTGAGGAATAAATAATACCAATTCTACACAATCTTTTCCAGAAAATAAAAGTAGAGATAAGGCTTTCAAGCTAATTTTAGTGGGCCAGCATTATTCTTATACCAAACAAAGTACAAGAAAATAAAATTACAGATCTATAAACCTCATGAATGTACAATAGATACAAAAATCTTCGAGAAAACATTAGGAAATTGAATCTAGGAATATTTCAAAAAGATCATGACTGAGTGGGGTTTATCCTGGGAATTCAATGCTGGATCAACATTCAAAAATCAATGTAATGCATCTTATTAACACACTAAAGAAGGACGACCACATGATCATATCGATAAATGCAGGAAAGGCTTCAACAAAATTCAAACTTTATTCATGATTTTAAAAAACTTTAAAGAGTAGAAATAGAAGGAAAGTTCCTTAATTTGATTAGGGAATCTGCAAAATATCAAGTAATATAATACTTAATGGTGAAAAACTGAATCTGAATGTTCCCTTTAAGATAGGGAACAATGCAAAGATGTCTGCTCTCACCATTCCTTTTCAATATTCCTGGAGATTCCAGCCATAGCAAAAAAGCAGCAGAATAAAAAGCAAAAGGTATTCACTTAGTTTGTAAAGGAAGAAATAAAACCACCTCTATTAGCAGTGGACATGATTTTCTATATAGAAAATTCCGAGGTATATTCCAAGAAAGCTCCTGGAACTAATGAGTGAGTTTAGCAGTGCACAGGATAAAATATCAATATAAAAATTCATCCCTGTTTCTATATACTATAAATGTACAAATAAAAACTAAAATTTTTAGAAGTACTATTTACAACAGCTCCAAAGAGGATTAAATACTGAGGTGTAAATCTGACAGATACATGCATAATACATACGCTGAAAACTTCAAAACACAGATGAAAGAAACTGAAGATCTGAAAAAAAATAGATATATTCATGTATTGGAAGACAGAATATTGTTAAGATGTCAATTCTCCCTTAATTGAGCTGTAGATTTAATGAAATCCCAATCAAAAACCCAGAAGAAGCATGATTCTTCTTCCCAGAAAATATAAACAAGCTGATTCTACAAGCTCTTGACGAAGTAAAAGAATTACAATAACCAAAACAACTAAAAGCTCAATTAAAAGAAGATCAAAGTTGGAGGAATCACAGTATCTGAATTTTCACACTTACTATAAAGCTTCAATGATCAAAACAGTGATGTTAGTGAAAGAACAAAGGTCAGTGAAACAGAAAATAAACACATAGTCAGTTGGTATTTGGCAATGTGCAAAAGAAATTCAATGGAGAAAAAAAAGAAAAAAAGACCTTAACCTGTACTTCTCACTTTATACAAAAAAATACCTCAAAATGGATCATAGACCTAAATGTAAAATATAAAACTGTGAAAGTGTGAAAGAAAACAAGGAGGGGAGGGGAGGGAAGATGATGACAGAGACTAACTAACGTCTGCTACGGATACATATTCAGTTTCTTAATTGCTTAAAGATGGTCTATTTACCAAACTAGAGAGGGGCTTCTCAACAACTCTTTCTCTGTCCACTGAAAGAAGAGATGATAACTTCCAAGATAACACACTTAGCATTGAGGTTCATGATGAAGATGCCCTATTAGGAACACTCAGAAAAATCTATTAAATTATATCCTCCAAGTCGGCCAGAAGTCACTGCCAAAATAAAGTTACCTATTACCTTCCAGAGTATTTCATATTTTTCTAGGACAAACTTACCTTAGCCTTTGCTCCATTCTTTTAACTTCATACTTTTATAGCTATGATTCTTGTTGATGTCATGGTGCAAACTGATCAAGAACATTAATTGCCGTCACTTATCATTTTCATATCTTAATTTCCCAGTATAGTTACTCTGAGACCCCTCTCAAAAAAATTAGTACAACTTAATAAAACATGACATACCCTGGTTGGCCTATATTTGAACTAGTTGTCTTCAAGGATGCTTACTTGATTAGGTAAATCAATGTTTACTCCTTACAGCCTATTTTTTTAACTCTCAGACTCAAAGACTGTTGCTAAGTCAACAAATGAGAAAACTACACTAGAGTAAGTTAACCACTCATGTGGTGGAGGAGTCTTCTCCTTTTTAGGGCTGAAAGAGTTTGTAAAGTATTATGAGAGGCAATTCTTGAGTGACTGGGAGATGACTTTCAATTGCTCAGGCTTTTTGCACTTATTTTGTACGTGTGTGTGCATGTGTGTGTATGTGCGTGTTTTTCACTAGGTGGTGACGTGCTAAACAAAATCAACTCTGAGGTTTCCTGCTGTTGATTTTTTTGAGAACATATAAAGCAATGTTCATCAGATAGGGCATTATGGGGTGAAGGTGTAACATTGCACTTCACCATCATTTTATACTTTAACTAGAGTGAAGTAAAATATTAAAAGGCGGAAAATAAGATGATTTTTCTTTTAAAAATCTTGGACAAATGAACATGCCTTGAAGAAAAAAATTAATTGTATAATTAGTAAGAGAAACTTTTAATTAAAAAATATAAGATCACATTACTTCCAATACCATATCTATCATTACTGCTTTTATTTAGACTTTCAATATTTATCTTGTTTGATGAAACCAACTGCTAATTTTTTGCCACGTTCAAGTCTTGCCTCCTCCACTGAGTACTCTTTATAAAGAGAGCTTCCAAAAATTAAATCTGATTTTACCACTCTTAATCTTTAAAAAAGACATCCAAAAACTCGTTTAAAAAATCAAAACCAAAATTCCTAGCCTGTTAGCCACTTCACAATCCAGCACTGTAGCCATATCTTTGGACAGTCTCCACCTCCCCACCGCTGACACCAACTCACACCCTTCACTCTACAAAGCCTAAATTGTCATCTTTCACTGGAAAAGTATACCTTTTCCAACTCCATGACTGTTACAGGAAAAGGACCAGGGTGAGAAGAGCAAGGTAGTTGCTTCAAACACAGAGTTTAATGGGGCACCAAAAAAACTCAAAAATCAAGAAAATATTTTAAGTAATACTTTTAAAAATCTAAGTCAATGTAAAAAAATGTATAATAAACAAACTACCATCATTTTAAATTAAAAAAAGTTACCCCTGCCTGAATTTCATTCTGCTTAGAAAAGTCTTACTTATATTTAAAGACTAACTTAGGGACTTCCCTGGTGGTCCAGTGGCTAAGACTCTGCACTCCCAATGCGGCGTTCCGGGTTTGATCCCTGGTCAGGGAACTAGATCCCACATTGCCACAACTAAAGTTACCGCATAAAGATCCCACATGCCGCAATGAAGATCCCACATGCTGCAACAAAGATCCCGCGTGCCACAACTAAGACCCAGTGCAGCCAAATATATAAAAATAAATACATAAATATATTTTTTTAAATAAAGACTAACTTAAATGTTAGCTCTCTGAGAGTATTTTCACATCTTCCCAGAGGATGGCACGTTTACTTTTCTCTGCCTCTAACTCTACTGCCATTAATTCTTCTCCAATTGGTGTTGTGCTTCTCTCTCCACTTACACACCATTTCCAGTGAACTGTGAGAATTTTTAAACAATCTCTGTATCCCGGTGATTGATACATATTAGGAGTTCCACAAATACATGCTACACGAATAAATAGGTTATGGTAAGCAGAAAGTGAGACACAAAACTTAGAGTCAGAAAGAGGAATTTTCAATTCCACCTGCACAACTCATATATTTTTCCATTTTATGATGCTTAGCATATCTCTGAGCATCATTTTCCCTATCTTTGTAATGGGAATAACTTTACTTCCATAGGACTTTGGTAAGCTAGGTTCTTATTGAATTTTTTGAAAGAGAGGTCAAGTAAAGAGACTAGACATTTATTCACTCACTTGAAGTGAAGAAGGTGACAGGAGGGAAAGGGGAACATGGTTTACCCAGCTAAAAGAACTACACGTTTGAAAACAGAGGTAGGAAAAAGCATTAAATACACTGAGGAACTGCAGGTGGTTCAGCCTGGCCCCATGTTAACAGTGACTGAACATCAGAGGATGAGACAGGAAACAAAGTAGGCAGAATCCAGACCCTGGGAGAGGCTGTTGTCTGATACTCCGTTCAGGAATATATGGCATAACTGTGTTAACCTTGAATTAACAAGAATGAGTTTCTGCCAAAATTGAACGTGGGGTTCATGAGCTAAGTTGAGTTTGGCCATGGAGAAAAAATTAAATCAAGCCATCATACACTCAGGTCTATTTCAAATGCCCCATAGAATAAGATTTTAAGAAGAATGTATGACAGAAATAGAAACAAAGAAATCAATTCTTGAGATACAGTAGAAGTAATATATATAAAATTTGGCAACAGACTGCAAGGGGGCAGGGAGGTTATTGAGAATGAGGTATTTAGTTGGAAGTATGTCATGAGAAAGTATAATGCATAAACAGAAACACCAGCATTTAAAATTTTCCTAATGTAAAATGGGGACCAAATTATCTGGTTTTAGTGCTATCCTCTTTCCTTAAAACACCAGCTCTATAGTTTTGTGCAAACATTGCTTAGATTTCAAATGTTGTCTCTCGTCTTCCTACACAGAGCAAGTAAACAGAAAGAAGGAAAGAAAGGAAGGAAGGAAGAAGAAAAAGAGGGAGAGGGAGAGGGAGGGAGGGAGGGTGGAAGGAAGGAAGGAAAGGTAAAGGAAGGGAGGGAAAAAGCCACTATACCACACAGTACATGCTGTCTTCAGTATCTCAGAGAAGACAAATAGCCCTGATGAAAGCATTTTCCAAGCAAAAAGGCAAATGTATGAAATATATATTTAAAAAATAGGGTATCACTAATCCAGCAAAGCTTCCTTTTGGAAAGAAAGCACATTAGCACCACCTGTCTCTCAATTCCCATATTGATCTTACAGTGGGAAGGTGTATCAGTGAGGGTCCTGAGGGAACACAGATGGCATAATCAGAAGAAGTGATTGAAGAAGGTTTAGTGAAGGGGTATCTACAAAGGTGTGGGTGGATTAAGGGAAACCACCAAGTATTGATGAAGCATCTAAGGACTAGTAACGCTGAAAAGCTATTACCAGCTTAGGCTAAAGGGGTAAGAAGGAGCAGTTACCAGAACTCAGGGGAAGCTGGATCCGTAGCTCTAGGAAAGGGTACAGGAGCCATGACTTTTAGGAGTGTAGCCAATGCCAATTGTCAAGACTGCAGGGCAGGAACCAAACTCTCATCTCCCAGTCTGTAACCTCCTGCTGGTGGTTCACTGACTGAACTCCAATGGAAGCCAGAAGGCAACAGAGGACAGCCTGAGACACAGTGCAAGGAGCAAAGAGTGGAGATTATCGGGGGTGCAGGCAAATGGAGAATATGCAACTCCCTTATAGCAGAAACACTTTGCATACGTCTCTGTAAACACATCCCACCACCACTACTCCACCACCTCTACTCAGCGTCAGACACAGTGCCTTGCACAGAGCTGGCCATCAATAATGGCTTTATGAATAAAAAAAAAAAAAAGCCACATCCATTCTTAGCAAGGATTAGAAAAAGCAGTGAGAAAAGATCAGAAGACAGGAGAGAAGCAAACCACATCTAAGTCCAGCCTCCTTGGGTCCTCTCTCCATTTTTACAAATCTCTAAAAAGTCCTGGGAAAGGAAAAGGGAGGGACCAGATGGAAGTGAGAGAAGAGATATTTTTCAAAATTTTTTAAGGACCCACGTGGGACAGGCCTCTTTCTCTAGTCTCCCACATGGGGGAAAACACTGTAATGAGACGATCTTCTAAATGTGTTCACTTTGACATCACCCCACATTTTGTTTTATCCCCCCTACCCTTGGAATACCCTCTCCAGTCCCCTCCATTAATCCTCATTGAATATCCTCTTCAGGCCAAGAAAATTTTCCCTTATTTTGTTCCTCTTCTACGTTAATGCACTAACATACATTAGTACATTATGTGTTTATTTGCTTTTTGCTTTATAATGGTCTTCTTGGTTTTTAGGGATGTACACCCTGAAATTGCTCTGAAAAAGAGGGAAGAGACCTAACATAAGTTCAAAATATACTGCATAACAAATGTTTTAGAAGTGCTCCCTCTTTATTGTTCACAATTATCCAGTAATACAGATATCGTTAATCCCTGCTCACAGATAAAGAAACTGAGGACAGCCAGATTTCTCAAAGCAATGCAGTAAAGTCAAGATCGCATGTACCTTATTCTTGGCAAAAAAAAGTCACAAACTCCCACCCTCTATCTCGCACTCCCCAACATTCATCACTTGCAGTAGTTTAAAGCCCCAATTCTTCATAATCTGCCCCTCCATATCCACAGCCTTTGCCATGTAACTTCACAGCTCCTTTCACTGAAGAGGGGGAATATACCCCACCACTTCACCTTGGGCTCAGCCCTTTGACTTCACCAATGGAATATCAGCAACATGACATAACCAAAAGCTTGAAAGAGCTTGCACAGTTGGGCTTGCTCTCTTGCTCCTCTGTCATTGCCATGAGAACATACCCAAGTTTCCCAGGAGAAAAATGAGAGACACAGTGAGCAAATTCAAATCAAAGTCAAGCACAGCCTAGCTCAGCTGATTTCCAGATACGTGAGCAGAGGCTAGACAATCTCAACAGAGCCACCAACCAAGTCCAGCTGAGAGCAGCCAATCCTCAGTTGACCTACAGATCTACAGAATTAATGATTACTGTTTAAAAAAACAGCAACAACAAAAACTCTGATTTCAGAATGCCTGCTCTTCCACTACACCACATTACTAACTTGGTCCTGTGGTCTCAGAAACATTGACATCTTTGACCCTCAATTCTCCATTGTAAAAGGAGGAACTAAACTTTTCTCTTACAAGGATCTTCAAAGTCTCTAAGTTATAATGTTCTATGATTTCATTTTAATTCTATTTACAGGGGATTCTATTATTCCATTTTTTAATTTCCTCTTCCTTATTCTTATCCCCAAATGATAATCCAATGTTATATAACAATGTCATTTGTTCATTAGTTTATTTATTCATTTGACAAACTTACTACATGTCAAACATAAGACAAAGTCCTGTCAGCAGAAACTTATAATTAAGTAAATAAATGTTATTTAAGACAAATACCTTAAATAAAATAAAAGTACCTCTCAAAAATTTTTTCATATCAAAGTTATTGCTTTTACTCATAGGCAGACAATTATGTTGTATCCAGGCTCTAAGTTTTTGGAGATAATATCTTCATTCTAAAAGTAAAGAGGACTCTGTGAGCAAATATTAGTCTTTCAATTATTATTAATTTTCCTCCTTGAAAGAGCTGTGACAGCTGACCAACCAGGAGATCCTTACATCTGCTTTGCTGCTAGCTAGCTTTCTACCTAGTTCTCAAGAAACTCCATAGTCTTTTTCTATATTAAAGTGGGACCTAGGGGCACTTGAGTCATAGGAACATACCTTACTTATGAGGAGGTGTTGCTATGGATTGAATTGTGTCCCCCCAAAAAGACATGCTGGACCCTTAACCCTCAGTACCTCAAAATGTGACCTTATTTGGAGATAGGGTCTTTAAGAGGTAATCAAATTAAAATGAGATCAAAAGAGTATGCTCTAGTCCAATATGACTGATGTCCTTATAAAAGGGGAAATTTGGACACAGACAGACATGCATTAGATGGCCATCTACAAGCCACGGAGAGAGGTCTAGAACAAATCCTTCCCTCACAGACCTCAAGTGGAACCAACCCTCCTTACACCTTGATTTGGACTTCTAGCCTCCAAAACTGTGAGACAATAAATTTCTATTGTTTAGGCCACTCCATCTGTGGTATTTTGCTATGGCAGCTCTAGCAAACTCATACAGGTGTCTTTGTGTACACTTATCACAGTTAATACCACTCCAGCCACAAGGAGACCCACTTAATGAAAAGGAGCTAGTCGTAAATTTGAAGACTGCTTGCCTTTAAGCAAGGCACTTTCTCTATAATTAGAGAAGTGCATCTGTTTCTATGACACTGCAGTTTCAGTGGTACTTGAGCAATGATGAAATATGATTGTGGTTTTGTAATGACATTTCACAAAAAAAGGAGATAAATGTCCACTTTGTAAACTACTTTTGAAGAATAAGAATTTTCATATCATCTTAAAATGGTAATTCCAAATTCACAAGAAGTAAAAACCATGAAAATCACTTTGGAATTTTTTCATAATTATGTGTTCATTGAATTTGTAATTCTGGAACTGTGGCATAGTTGCTGGGGAAATGAATAGCTAATATAAGAATAGAAATTTCTAGTTTTACTTAAAGTATATTTATTTAAATTCTTGCATTGGCAAGGCTTTTGTTTTGAAGAGCTTTACGAAAGCAAATCCATCCGTTCTGCAGCCAGATTTCTACATGTTAATTTCAAATGAAGAACATACTCGAAATTGCTTTTCTCAAAATCTCATGAATCCATAAATGAATCTAGCAAAACTGATATTTACTTTCCATCTTCATAAACATTCTATCATTTCCAGATGGCTTTAATATTTGAGTCTCTCAGTATGTCATGACTTAAACATACTGTCTTCCGCACAAACTTGCTCCTCCTCCTGCCTGGCGTACATCTGCTAATGGCAGCACTATTCTTTCAATTGCCCAGGCAAGAACTTAATTATTCTAGATACCCTTCTGTAGTAGTCAAGATTCTCCAGAGAAACAGAACCAATAAGATATATAAAGGTATAAAGAAAGAGATCAATTATAGAGACTGAGAAGTCCACAATCTGCCGTCTGTAAACTGGAGAGCCAGGAAAGTCAGTAGTGTAGTCAATTCAAACCCAAAGGTCTGAGAACCAAGACAGCAGGTAAGTCCTAGCCCAAGTCTGAAGGCCTAAGGATCAGGAGCGCAAATGTCCAAGGGCAGGAGAAGATGGATGTTCTAGGTCAAGCAGAGAGCAGATTTGCCCTTCCTTGGTCTTTTTGTTCTAGCCGATCTTCAATGGATTGGTGAGGGCAATCTTCCATGCTCAGTCTACTGATTCAAATACTAACCTCTTCTGGAAATATCCTCACAGAAATAATGTTTTACCAGCTATCTGGGCATCCCTTAGCCCAGTCAAACTGACACACAAAAATAACCATCACACTTTCTCTTCCTCCATATCCAGTTAATTATCAAGTCCCGTAGATTCTATATTGGTACTTTGTTTGGCACGCCACTACCTCACTCCAATTGCATTTACTCATCCTATTAAAGTTGCCTGTTAAATGTATCTCCATTTCCAAAAGGTTTTTTCTTTATGCCAACCTACCTATTTTAATGCTCCTTTAAGCATAATGCTATTTAAGTTACTCTTCTGCTCAAAACTCTTCAAGGGTTCTCTATTTCTTAACAATAAAATCCAACATTTGAAGATTCTTTTTATAATTTGTATACTACTTATTCTCTTTTTTCCTCCTCCTACTTACTATTTTTCACATTCACCTCATTTTTCCTTTTTTTCCACTCTTTTCTTTATAACTGCCTTTTTACTCAGAATTCCCCATCTCCTCTCTCTCCCATTCTTCAAAGCCATTTCAACTTTTTCTTTTTCTGAAATCTGATACAGCCATACAATCCCCTGTTCCAAACCCTTGGGTCCAATGAATTTCTGAATTCAGAATTTTGGGGAGTTTATACAGAGAATATATGCACATACCATTTATTACATAACATTCCCAGTGGAGCCTGATCAGTCTTCTGAGATCAAGCACATCTATTTTATGCAATAAAACATAAATAAAATCACCCTAAGTGGGATAAATAAATAATTCATGTCAGTTCAAGTCAGAATTTGCAATCAAAGTTATTTGCCACAAACTTATTTTTGAAACACTCAAGTTTTCAGAGCTTTTATAGATTTTGGAATTATGGATAAGGAGGCTGTGGGTTTTTTCCTTATACTTAAAATGCTTACAGATTTACTAATTTCTACTTGGTTTATACTTGTTTATACCTACCATATAAGGAGAACATACTATTGCCCAGGCACTAGACTAAATATTTTATATACATGCATCAATAAAGAACCTACCAGAAAAGCAGAAACAGTGTTAAGAATTTACAACAGAGAAAATAATTCAGGGAACTGGTTGTACAAGTGACTGGAGGAACTGAGACCCAAACAGGGAAGAGTGAGGTAAGCCAGAGAGCAGCAGCGGCGGGAAGCCACTGTAACCCACAGGATGGAGAGACAAAAGGAGGAGGGAGCCCAGAGGCTGGGGACACCTGAAGGAAGTAGGAAGCCAGGTGGGTCTGTCCAGCAGGAGCTGGTGCCATGAAGAAGATGTAGTTGTTGCCCAAGAATATCCCTGGAGTAGAGAGGGAGGGGGAAATGCCCTGACGTCTCCCTTTCTTCTGCCCCCTCAATTTTTCACCAGCCAGAAGTCTGTTGACACAGGAGCCTGGGGAAATGCAGCTCAGAGGAGTCAGCCCCTCTGTGACACAAAGTATTGCTGGGGAAGGGCAAGGAATGGATCTGAGCACAAACAATCCCGAAACTAGCCTGATATTGTACATTGTGTTCCTTAACTCTTACACCTCTGTAAGGAAGGCACTATTATTTTCTTTCACAGATAAAAAACTGAGATACAAAGAGGTTAAGAACAGTGGAACCACAATGGCAACATAGTTCTATATCCAGAGCCTATCTTCCTAAACATCACCATGTCCCAGAACTTAATAGATGCTCAAGATGTTTGTTTATTGAGCACTTTTTAGGTAGAGTCTGGAGATACAAATGTGAATGAAAGCCTGTGTTAGAACACTATTCAACTCAACACTATTCAGCTCAACCAATATTTCAGAGAGCAGAAAAAAACAACTGTTGACCCTCCATAATTCTGACAGTAGTTCCAATGAAGAGCACATTCATAAACTCCATCTTCATGTTACATTTAGACATAACGATGAATCCTTATTCCATGTGAGGAAAATTGCCAGATAAGTAGCAGAAATTTCTGAGGAGCATATTAATTTCTCACTCAAAGGCCAGCATTAATTTATGGGTAGCTATAAGAAAAACCTTATTTCCCATCTATAAAATACAAGTCTCTGAGAATGAATACGATTTCGGAAAGTCAAACAAGCCCTCCTCTAATCCCTTAAAGTCTAACTTCCTTCTCTTTACAATAAAAGGAAGAAGAAAGAATACCAATGAGAAAAAGAACTGAGAGAAAAATAGACAAACTCACTTCCTGAGCTAGGTCATATATATAACAAAAAAGACGAAATAGAATGGAGTCTTATTACTAAATGATCCACCATTACATGGAGTTTTCTAGGAAAGTACAATCGCACTACGTGGTCCAAAGTTAAAAGATATACAAATATGTTGAAGACTCGTTATGACTATTATTATCCTAGTCCCAGCAACAGTCAGGGGGCTGTAATTCAACTAATATTAAGAATACCCAAGTGCGACTCTTTCTTTTCTTCCCTCTTCACCCCCATAGGTCCTCTGTCTTCCCTTGACATTTAAGAGTCATGGAGGGCTTCCCTGGTGGCGCAGTGGTTGAGAGTCTGCCTGCCGTTGCAGGGTACACGGGTTCGTGCCCCGGTCCGGGAAGATCCCACCTGCCGCAGAGCGGCTGGGCCCGTGAGCCATGGCCGCTGAGCCTGTGAATCCGGAGCCTGTGCTCTGCAGTGGGAGAGGCCACAACAGTGAGAGGCCCGCGTACCGCAAAAAAAAAAAAAAAAAAAAGAGTCATGGAAAGATAGAGCAGGGAGCAGAAATCCAACTGTCTCTTACAAGGATTTAAGGAGGAAAAAAAAGTGTTATTTAAGGAGAAAAAAAGTTTGCAACTTCTATAGTTGCAAAACTATATAGCCTTAATTGTTGCATTTTTACAACCATCAGCTAAAGTACCTTTTCATCTACATACTGCTTTTCTTTGGGGGAATATCTCCCAAAGACTCTATCAAAATTCTTTCTCTGATTCTGACAGTTTTTCAGGTTGACTGAAAGGAGTGAAATAAAAGAACTTTAAAGTTTCAATTCAAAGCCATTCCATGCTTCTGTAAAAAATCTAGAGAACCATTTCTAGTTTGGCAGGACAGAAAAGAAATAAAAATACACTTTCCTGTAATCCTCATTCAAAAACTATCATTCCTATTTAGAATAAGTACATAAAACATCATCTCTTAAATTACCTGAAAGAAGAAACTAATTTTGTTCGTCAACTATGTTATGGGTTTTGGGTATTGGTCTGTGATTTTATTTTCTTAAACTAGTGGTGTTTAACTTATAATAGACTAAAGTCCTGAATAGGCAGGCTGTTAGGTTTATAAGGATTCTTGTGGAACCTCTGGGTATTGGTTGAGCTTTCTGGAAATCTAGTAAAATCAACTTGAAAAGTCAAAAACATAATCATGTCATAATGTCTAACAGTAGATACTCAATGAACATTTGTGAATTGATTTTTTTTTTTTTTTTTTTTTTTTGCGGTACGCAGGCCTCTCACTGCTGTGGTCTCTCCCGTTGCGGAGCACAGGTTCCGGACGTGCAGGCTCAGCGGCCATGGCTCACGGGCCCAGCCACTCCGCGGCATGTGGGATCTTCCTGGACCGGGGCACAAACCGTGTACCCTGCATCGGCAGGCAGACTCTCAACCACTGCGCCACCAGGGAAGCCCTGTGAATTGATTTCTTAAAGTAGAAATAAAAACAAATCAGTGACAAAAGTTGAATTTTTTGTAACAGGGAACTGGATTTGTTACCTGTCCTCAAACTCTAGGAACACTCAAGGGTCATCTGTGACTATAAATTGTCTTAGACCCACAGACTATTTTACTCTTGAGTTCCTTCAGGACCCTTGGATGAGTGCCCTCCAGTTCCAGCTATTTATTTGCATCTACTTTGTCATTAGGTTTAGAACATACTGTGCCTTGGTCATTATCTGTTCTAGTACTTCTGACCTTTCAGCTTCAAACTGGAATTTGGGAGGGAAAATCTTCTTAGCATCTTCCTTAGCAAAGAATGAAGCACAAGGTTGATTGGGCCTCTGCTTTTTATTTTATTTTATTTTTCTCATTCCTAAAGACATCTTTCACTTCATTACCAAACTGTGCTATGTTGGAGTAGGCTGAGAGAAATGAGAAGTAAGGATTCTATTTTCTATGTTCTTTGCTACCAAACTCCCAAACCCCAAGAGCCATTATTCTCTATCTACCATGCCCCACTGTTCCATGCTCCTCTACAACAAGGAGTCTAGCACACTCATGTGACCCTGGTTCTTCCTGCCCTAGAAGAAATCAGTCTCATCTTACAAATTCTCACTGATAGTGATAACCAGACCAACACTTGTCAGTGCCAGGTGACTCTGACGTGGAATGTATTGTTCTCGATGGAGTCAAAAGGAAGCAAATCAGAAACTTGGATCAAAGCCCCAGATCTATCACAACTAGGATTTGGGGGCAAGTTATTTGACCACTCTGACCTTCATTTCCTCATCCAAAATATAAGAATGGTAATAATAATTACCATACATGGTTGTAAAGAGAATAAAATATGATAATAGCTATCAAAAGTACCCATAAAATGAATTTCAAGGCCCTAGAAAGTTAACATTTAGATAGTATTGTTGGACTCTATAAGGCACCGAATTCAAGATGCTCTTTAGTTAACAATAATTCTTTAATGTCTTTTAATTTGGAGAGCCATTCACAGTGATATTACTAACTGGTTAACTGCTTCCCCTACCTCTCATCCCCATTATTCCCTCCACGCTGGAGCACTTACAATCCACAAAAAGCCCATCTAAAGGCGACAGTGAATATGTAAAGGTCCAAGTCCATGCTGCAGAATATTTAAAGGTCCAATAATAATAATTCAGGTATGAATAAGGTGGCTCTACTCCCACAGAGTCTTTTTGGATAGAATTCTTCATTTAGTGTCTACAGATAAACTGACATTTTAGACCTTGGAAAAATCTCAAGATGGTTTGTCCTGTCAGGATTTTGAAATTAATCTTATTGATTCCTACTATCTATTATTTCAGCCACATACAATTCCAGAATTAAATAACTGAACATTACCTTTTCTTAGTAATTTCTTTAAGATACAGATACAAACAAAGCATTATTTTCCAGAAACAGATTTTAAAAGTTAAAAAAAAATAAGAACATATATTTATACTTGCTTTCTATGCTTTTCCCTTTCTAGACTTACTCTGGGGTACAGACACAGGCTTCAGAGAATCCACACGCTTACACCTAAATTATATAAAGTTGTGTGTGCATGCATCTTTCTGGGGAAAGGGTCCTTACTCTTCTGTGATGATCATGACTCAACATAGGCCAATAATTACTGCTCTGTATGGTCTCTGACTGAAAACCAATCACAATGGATGTCTGTGAACTTAAGGCCTACTTTTGAGTTTTCTTTTATCAACCACAAGGCTTCAGGTCTTTTCTCCAGTAACTGTAATATTTGTTTGCTGCCTTAGAAACAGCAAAAGGCTAATGACTGGCACATCACTCGCTGCCCAGATGAAAGATAAATGCAAATGGATGAGTCCTGAATGTTACCCTTTGATCTCCCAGCTTGCTGGGGTGTCTCTCTGGAGTTCCCTTTGCAGGGCAATTTGGAAGTTTCTTTTGAACAGCTTCATTTTTTCATTTTTATTGGATAAGAAATTACTCTGCATTCTGTTCAGCAAGGAACACATTATTCTGTCATAGCTGCATAGAAAGAGAAGCATTTTCAAAATGAATATTACATAGAGGAGAGAGATAATTCTTGAAAGAAGTCTGGCTCAGTAAGATAAACAGAAAAAAATAATCTGGAGAGATTTGTGGGGAACAAAGACTTCTGGCCATGCAGGACTCTCTATCTGAGAGAGAGCAAACTCCTTTCTATAGTTTGCATCAGACATTATATAAAGAAAGATACAAAATATCAGAACATTGTGGATGCCTCTGAATACACAGAAGAGATAAACACATCTCTCTGGCCATGTAAGTTATTCCCTGAGTATGTATTAGCCCCATCTAATCACTTATATGTGGAATCTAAAATATGACACAAATGAACTTATCTACGAAACAGAAACAGACTTGCAGACATCGAGAACAGACTTGTGGTTGCCAAGGGGCAGAGGGGGTGGGGGAGGAATGGATCTAGAGTTTGGGATTAACAGATGCAAGCTATTATATATAGAATGGATAAACAATAAGGTCCTACTGTATAGCACAGGGAACTATATTCAAGATCCTGTGATAAAACATAATGGAAAAGAATATGAAAAAGAATGTGTATATATATATATATATATATATATACACACACACACACATATATAACTGAATCACTTTGCTGTACAGCAGAAATTAACACAACATTGTAAATCAACTGTACTTCAATAAAGTTTTTTTAAAAACACATACATCAGCCCCTTCTAGAGTACTGTTAACTCTCTTAGATGAAAGAATCTCTAGATTTAGATAGTATACCTGAATAGCATACCCCATGAGCTGTTACTCTTCCAATAGGATCAGAATCACTATGCTATATATAAAATAGTGACTGATGTGTAACGTCAAGCACATATTTACTGCCCATGTACTGCCTTCTACATGCTTTCAAGATCAAGCAACACACTCAGTTAAACATAACCAACGTGAGTCAAACAATCTCCTCTTTTGCTCCAAAAAAACACTCTGAGGTGAAGTTCTGATTAACAGCATCTCTTACTTTGAGACTTAAGAGTTTCTCCCAACTACCCAACAATCCTAGAATTTTATGTGGAGAACTATACACAACCCTATAGGACTTCAGGAGGTAGAGGACAAACAACAAGGAATGAAAGATATGAAGGCTGGTAAGGGAAAGAGAGAGAACATTTGCTGTCACCAGGGGAGAAGGGGTGTGTCTATCAGCAGAGAGCTGACAAGTCAAGCACTGACCTCTAGGCTGTGATGTGAAGTGTTTTAGGAAAGCTTTTCCCATTCCTCCTCTCTCCACCCACACCCTACCTCCAATCCAAATTCAGGTCCACAGTCCCTTACTGGAAACTCAAGAGGCCAGCTGGAATTTGGAATTCTAAAATTTGCGGACTTCAATAGAGTGCATATATCTTATATTATGTCACACCCCATCGTGGGGTCTGAGGGAGCACCCCATTATTAAATATACTAATATTCCTGCTACAAAATGTATGAATAGTCACCCTAAATGTGAAAATAAATACTATGAATAATGTTACGTCAATTCATGCTAGGTTTGTACCCAAACCCAAAACTGTAGTATACTGTTGACCTGTACTGTAGTTCAGGTCAACAAATTATTTTCGTAAGACAGAATATGTTATGTTACGTTACGTTACGTTACGTTACGTTACGTTAATTCATCCTAGGTAGCCTTTCCCAGATCTCACACCTACGCCTGCCCATAAAAATTACTAGTTTCTTGAATGGTCCCAAGTTCTCCAAATTTAATTTTAATACTTGAATAAAAATGAGTCAAGTTCCCATCCAATGCAAACTGGCAACCCCCTGCTCTGCCCTCCTGCCATATCTCCAAGCCTTCTCTGATTTGCCTTTTCTGTTGGGTTCTCATCTCACTCACATCTGTCTCCTGATGGCTATTTTATGTTCTCTGCTTTGTGTAACCCAAATATGGAACACAGCCCCTGTTCTTTTTACTGTACAGTGTAAACAAAGCAAAGTGGAGACAGAAAGGAGGAGATGTTAAGGCTGTAGAATGGAGATGTTAAGGATGTTAAGATGTTAATAGGAGATGTTAAGATGTTAATAGGAGATGTTAAGGCTGTAGAATGAATGACACTTGGCTTTATTAGGCTTCCAGAAATGAGGGAGACACATTATGCCCCTGGCTTGGGTGAATACTTAATAGTATTCCTGCCAATACAGATAAAAATAAATTTCACAAAAAATATTCTATACACAATAATAGAATTTTACTGAAGATACAGGGATGATGGAGAGGGGGTTGCATCTTGGCATAACACAGAAAATGAATTAAAATTTTTAATTTAAGAACCCTCATCCAGGGTGTGGAGAAAAGGGAACACTCTTGCACTGTTGGTGGGAATGTAAATTGATACAGCCACTATGGAGAACAGTATGGACGTTCCTTAAAAAACTAAAAATAGAACTACCATACGACCCAACAATCCCACTACTGGGCATATACCCTGAGAAAACCATAATTCAAAAAGAGTCATGCGGGCTTCCCTGGTGGTGCAGTGGTTGAGAGTCCGCCTGCCGATGCAGGGGACACGCGTTCGTGCCCCGGTCCGGGAAGATCCCACGTGTCGCGGGGCGGCTGGGCCCGTGAGCCATGGCCGCTGAGCCTGCGCGTCTGCAGACTGCGCTCCGCAACGGGAGAGGCCACAACAGTGAGAGGCCCGCGTACAGCAAAAAAAAAAAAAAGAGTCATGTACCCAAATGTTCACTGCAGCTCTATTTACAATAGCCAGGACATGGAAGCAACCTAAGTGTCCATCAGCAGATGAATGGATAAAGAAGATGTGGCACATATATACAATGGAATATTACTCAGCTATAAAAAGGAATGAAACTGAGTTACTTGTAGTGAGGTGGATGGACCGAGAGACTTCCATACAGAGTGAAGTAAGTCAGAAAGAGAAAAACAAATACCGTATGCTAACACATATATATGGAATCTAAAAAAAAAAAAAAAGGTTCTTAAGAACCTAGGGGCAAGATGGGAATAAAGATGCAGACTTACCAGAGAATGGACTTGAGGATACGGGGAGGGGGAAGGGTAAGCTGGGACAATGTGAGAGAGTGACATGGACATATATACACTACCAAATGTAAAACAGATAGCTAGTGGGAAGCAGCCACATAGCACAGGGAGATAAGCTCGGTGGTTTGTGACCACCTAGAGGGGTGGGATAGGGAGGGTGGGAGGGAGGGAGACACAAGAGGGAAGAGATATGGGGACATATGTATAACTGATTCACTTTGTTATAAAGCAGAAACTAACACACCATTGTAAAGTAATTATACTCTAATAAAGATGTTATAAATAAATAAATAAATAAATGATTTGGGGGGAAAAAAAAAGAACCCTCATCCATTCCCACTGCTCAGAACTTTAATGATGCTGGGGCTCTTGTCACTGTATTTGTGATGCCCAGTACAGTAACCACTAGCCACGTGTGGCCACTGAACTCTTGAAATCTGGCTAGCCCAAATTGGGACATGCTGTTAATGTAAAATATATTACTAAAATTAATTTCACCTGTTTCTTTTTCTTTCTAAACCTTGCTACTGGAAATTTTAAATTATATATCTGTATGACACATTATGTTTTATTGGACAGTGCTGATCTAAATCTTTCTCGTATATTCCTTTCTCTTAAGAGTTTCTCTCCTTGTCTCTCTTGATCTTCTTTCAGAAACACAAAAGTTCTCCCATTCTATATGAAGCAAGCAATACTGTTCCCTCCTGATCTCAGTCAATCCTACCTTGGCCAAGCCTACATGAGAAAGAAGGAGGAGAGGGTAAGGAGGGAGTGTCGGGGACAGTTTCGCATATCCTTCTCAAAGTAGCTATTATGGTACATTCTTAAACAGAGCCTATCCTCACCCAAAAACGAATTCTGCTGCTGACCGTAAAATATAAAAATATTCTTTCTACTACAAATATACATATAGAAAAATATAGTTATCAGTCATTAACTCTGAATATTCTATGTAGAATGTGAGCAGCCTGAAATTGACCTTTACGTCCCTTTGTTGAAGTGACATAAAAAGTCTTGAACGGTGGCTGATCCTTTATTTGAGTCTCCGAGATCCTAGGAACAGGACTGGAGAAGGAAAGCAAAAGGAAGTTGACATCCTTCAGAAAGATTTCATCCACGGAATGGCAAGGCCTGATATAACAAGTCTGCCTGTTATTAGAGAACTTCACCTCTTTGTTCACTCAGTGAATCTGTACTGAGCACCTGCAAGAGTGGAGCAGGGTGCTCAGAACCCCCAAGTTCTCTGTAGGCAGCATTCTTCTCCCCTGAACACCAAATGCCAGTAAAGAAATGCCTGATTTCCTATATATCCATACATGAACATTGTCACCTTCGGATGATATATCTTGATGCTCAAAAAATGAATCATTAATAGTCACCTTTCCATCAGAGGAGAAAAATAAAGATAAGATACTGTAGATGTTAATGTTCCACAAATTAGACTAAAGGACAAAAAAAGAGAAAACTCATTCCACAGCCTAATTTTATTTCTATAGCTAATAAAAAATATCTTGCCTTTCTTCCCTTGAAATCACCACCCTACTTTATATAATTTAAAAACTCAGGAAATGTGACAGAGTATTAATTACCTACTTCTTCCTTTTAAAAAAGGGTATGAGAATAAAAAGATCATTAAGTTCCAATAAACATCTGCAAGAGCTACAGAAATATCACTGCTTCCTTATGACTCTTGTGGAGCGAACTATTTTATATTAACAATTATCTGGATAATTTAATCTATGTACACTGCTTTTTTAAGTGAACTCAAAAAAAGTTTTATTTTATGTACATTTATTTCACAATGTGGAGAAAAATTACTCGATTACTAAAATCCCTGAAGTCCACATACATTCCCAGAAATACTAGTTGTTCTGTCCTAACTAGTCAGAATTTCATACCATTTAGATACTTTAAAAGCGCAAGGGACTTCCCTGGCGGTGCAGTGGTTAAGAATCCACCTGCCAATGCAGGACACGGGTACGATCCCTGGCCCGGGAAGATCCCACATGCCACAGAGCAACTGAGCCCGTGCGCCACAACTACTGAGCCTGCGCTCTAGAGCCCGCGAGCAACAACTACTGAAGCCTGCACACATAGAGCCCTTGCTCCACAGCAAGAGAAGCCAGCACAGTGAGAAGCCCGCGCACCCCAACGAAGAGTAGACCTGCTCGCCGCAACTTGAGAAAGCCCGCGGGCAGCAACGAAGACCTAACACAGACAAAAATTTTAAAATATATAATAAATTTATTTTTTAAAAAGCTCATGTTGTGGCCTCTCCCGTTGCGGAGCACAGGCTCCAGACGCACAGGCTCAGCGGCCATGGCTCACGGGGCCCAGCCGCTCCGTGGCAGGCGGGATCTTCCCGGACCGGGGCACGAACCCGTGTCCCCTGCATCGGTAGGCGCACTCCCAACCACTGCGCCTCCAGGGAAGCCCTCAAATTCACATTTAATAAATAGGAAAGATAACAGCTGATGCCATATGTGTACTACGAGCGAGGCACCATTCTAAGTACTTTATGTATACTGACTATTCAGTCCTTACAACAACATTTAGAAGAAGGTATTATCCACATTTTCCAAATGAGGAAACTGATGCACAGAGAGATTAAGGAACTGGCCGAAGGTCACCAGGCTGTTAGTGGCAGAGCCTGGGTGATCCCAACCCAGTTAGTCTGACTCCATGTCCTCACTTTTCAACACTGTACTCTGCTTCTTAACAAAATAATAAAAATAATAATAATAGATGACACTTGATGTGATTTGTTTAGTTAACGATGGTAAGACTGTCTGAAAACTTACATCTTGCGGGCAAAACTGGGCACAAATAGTTAACAAAGCAGACCTCAGAATCAGCCTTACAACTGGACTCTAGGTACAGTCTCTCAAAATGATCCATATAAGGCAGTAATTTAACTCTGAACTGCGTTGACACTAAAGCTGAAATAAGGAAAATCGTGGTAAAGCTGAAAAATAACTCAAAAAATGTGATAGAGTTGCTCCATGAAGACCAGTCTGTGATGGGGAAGGAAAGGCAGGGTTAAGGGTATAAATGATGAATTCAGTTTGGGAAATGTTTGTCTTAGGTTGTGAGTAGAACATTCGGATGTAAATATTCATTAAGTGCCTACTATATCTAAGAAACTATGATAAGCACTGTGGAAATTCAAAAAGGCCTTGAAGCATATTTTAATTTTATACCTCCTCAAAAAACTTGCATTCAGAGTAAGAAGACTAACTCAAAACCAAGACAGAATATTACAAAAACCATAGCACAAACACAAAACCTTCTAGTGGATCAAATAAAGTCCATTAGCTGGGGAGATCAGAAAATATTTACGAAAGGAAGTAGCGTTTGACCAAGGCAAGATGAAAAAAGATAAGAAGGATGAAGTTGGGGCACTGGAGGTAGAAGGAACCACTAGTCAAGTCTTAGTTGCAGAGGACAGAATCCATATTGACTTCTTTAAATAGGAAGGGATTGCTATAAGTCCCAGGTGTTAAAAGGTTCACAGAGTAAATGGGACTACTAAATGAATAAACTCTGGCAGAGTGTTCAGGAACAACTCCCAAGTTCCCAATGCAGGAATGGACTGCCAGGACAGCTGCTTCCCCTATCACAATCAAGGAGCACCCACTTTCAAGGCCAGCCCCAGTGCCATCCACCCCTACAACAGTCTCAACCAGAAAAATGGATACTTCTTGCTCTTCTTTTCATGGCATAATTCAGGTCCAAATTCAAAGCTCACATGAGTTCACCTGACTGACAAGACCTAAATCATATCTGGTACCCTCACTATTAAAGAAGTCTGGGAGATAAGGTTTTTAGCTTTCCAATCTCTGCAATACAAAAGGACACACTAAAAGAAAGTTGGGAAAGATGTGGGTAAGACAATCTATATGTCTGCCACACTTGACATTTTCAGAGACTTGTGGTTAGGCTAGGAACCAACCACCCACCCATTTACTCATTCATCCAAAAAACATTTCTGTGTTAATGATGTGCCACTAGTCAATATTAGTTTTACATTCCTACATTCACTCTAACTTCTATTCTCTGAGAACACATCAATTAACTATTCAACTACAGTCTGTTATTATACTCTTGCCATTTTTTTAATCTAAGTAAAAATGACTTAATATTTTCTTGACATTTGTTTTTATCACTTTAAAATGCTAATATAGCTGTTGGCTTTCCATGTTGGAGTCATTTGACTACTAAGTAGTTGATGATGTTCTTATCTTGCATCTGGTAGCAAAAGCTCTCATAGCCAGTCTTTGAAATATAGAAGATAAAAAGAATTCCTCACTATCCCCATCGTACTCATCTGGAAAACATATGTTCTCATCTTCATTTAATAATCATCATCATTTAATAATGGTAATAATGAGAAGGAGGAAGATGAGAAGAATGACAACAGTAACAATATGTAGTACTTGTCATGTGCGAAGCACTGTGCCAAACACTCAACTTAATTTTATTTAATTCTTATAACAACTTTATTAGAGAGATTCTACAATGATCACTATTTAACAGATGAGAAAACTAAGAATATGAAAGAATAAGAAAATAATCTTATCAACCAGCTGGCAGTTTTAGCCAAGTATAATTATACTTCTAAGCCCCTCTTTCTAACACAAGAAAGGAGTCCTTGCCCAAGGACAAGATGCAGTAAGAATCCCCTATACCCCAGAAGGAACTCACGCATTTTGATTCACAACAAGCTACTCTACATATGTATAACTGAGTATGTGGTTGCCTAGAGAAGTGATACCTAACTTAACTCTACCTTCTTGGAGAAGGAAATTCTAGCTCTACTTATAAACCATAATACTCCATTGTACTAGCATCAGAACACGTGGAGCTCTATATTTCCATTAAGCCTTTTATTTGAGCCCCTCTATCTAAAAGGCTGGTAAACACCAAAATGATACTTCTTCCCGAAGAACAGAAATACACGTTAGAGCTTCATTTTTTATCAGCGTGAACCAAGTCTTGTTCCAGACCCTGAATTTTAACGGGGAAGTCTCCAGTCATCATGGCAGCACCCCCAGAAGATAAATTATGTTCCTTAGGCCTGGATTATCCTGGCATCAGATCATGACATTAATAAACTTAGAAACATGAGACAAAAATGCCTGACACAAAGTCCCAGTAGGCTGTTAATTTGTGAGGCAGCTTTAAATAAGCCATTTAACTTCTTCCCCATTTGCTCATCTGTAAAATCGGGATTAAAAATAAATTCTCAGAATTTGGTTGGCATTAATGTTTTGAAAGCATATTAAGGTATAAGCAGTGAGTAGAATAATGGTAAAACATCCAAAACAGTGTCCTGATGTGTCCTGGGTCAAATATCTAATTTGGCAAGAGATTTTGATCACTGCCATTTCTCACCAGTTCACCAAAGGACTGTCAAGGCAGGTTAAAGTGATCCGTGTGAAACACCACACCAATGTCTTTCATTGGATAAACACAAAAATAAGTATTCACGGTTGATTGTGCCAGAAGCATAGCGAACCAGATGGTAATTGAATGTTCAGTAGATATCAATTCAGTGACATTTTTTTATTTGCTGCCTAGAAATTCCTTTCTAACATGAAATTATAGTAACCACTGGCATTTCATTATAAGTTGGACATCTACAATCGACTTAATAGGATTAAATTTGAGAGATTAAATATTTCTTGTTAGTTATATTTTAAGCAATCCTGTCTTGTTGCCCTAAAGGAAAATAGCCTTTTGCATTAATAAGATTTCAGTTCTGAAACTGACCAAAAATGTGCACTTCTTTCCTCTGGTTGGGAACATTAACCCAGCTAACAAATACCCGTTTAACATTATCATGTGCCATGCAATATTCCTGTTGTTGGGATTTGGATAGTAAAGAAAACACATCAAGATCCTTATCCTGTGAAGCTTACATTCTAATGGAATGGAGGAGAGAGAGAAAAATAAGAAATAAACATCAATAAATAAAACACATAGTATGTCAGAGGCTAATAAATGCTATGTAAAAAACAAAACAGGAGAAAAATTACAGGGAATGATGAGATATTGGGAAGGGTTAGAGTAGGGTGAAGACAGCATCTGTAAACAGGACAGTCAGAAAAAGCCTCCCTGATAGGGGACATTTAAACAAAGACCCATAGCTTCCCCTGTGGCTGTCTGGAGAAAATCTGGTACAGGTAGAGGGATGAGCAAGTCCGAAAGCCTGAAGCATTCCTGGAATGTTTGAAAACCAGCTAAGAACTAGCAACTGAGTAACAGAAGAGGTGAAAAATATATTATGTGGTATACCTCATGAGGTCAAAAAGGTATCTTATTACTCTCTATGTGGAGGCAGGGAGACCGGGTAGGAGGCAATTATACTAATCCTGGTAGGAGGCGATTATACTAATCCTGGTAGGAGGCAGTTATACTAATCCTGGTAGGAGGGATACTGGCTGTGGCCAGAGTAATGGTGATGAAGGTGACTGGACTCAGTTAAATATATTTGAACTGTAAAACTACAAGAATTTACCAAATGATTTGAAATAGAATTGAAAGGAAGAGAACAGAAGGATGGTGTTAAGATTTTTAGACTAAGCATCCAGGATAGAATTGCCATCAACAGAGACTGGAAAAACTTCAAGAAGAGCATATGCTCTGGGGAAAAGCAAGAGTTTATTTTCAGGCAGGTTTGATTTGAAAATGTTGGTAAATATCCAAATTGAGGCATAGAGAAGACACTGCATATACAAGATTGGAATTCAAGGGAGAAGTCCAGGGTAAAGAAACAAATTCAAGCCTCACCAACGTATACACAGAGAATGTTTAAAGCCATCAGGTTTTATAAGATTGCATGAGAGTGAAAATAGCAAGAAAGTAGACAAAATAATTCTTTTGCTAAAAAGTAAATGCTTACCTAATTATAAAAACATCCATAACTTCAGAAAAGCATCAAAGATTCAGACTGCAAATCATTTGAGTAATCCAGAAAAATCTCAAAGCTGACACTGAATTAAGGTGATACTAGATTGCTAGTGCCCTCAAGAACTTGGTAAAAACTATCAGTCTATATTGAGGAATATAATATATATGTAGGCCTCAAAGTATTTCTACAACCGACCTCAAATATAATATCTGATCTACAATCAAAGATAATAAAGTATACAAGGAGATATGGCAGAAACAGCAGACAATAGAGAGATCCACAGGGGCTCTAGATGTTGGAATTTCCATAATTAGACTTTAAGACAACCATGTTTACTTTATTCATGGAAAGTTGACAACTGAAAACTATAAAAAGAAATCACAGCAAATTTGAAAACAGCTAAAAATATAATTACCAAGATTAAGAAATCATGGAAGGATTTAAAAGAAAATTATATCAGGCTAAAAAGAAAAATAGGGAACTGGAAAAGGTCAGAAAAACGTAATCCAGAGAAGAAAAATCAAGGTATGTGGCAAGAGGGCTAGAGTGCACTGTGAAGTCTAACATATATAACTGGATTTACAAAAAGAAGGGGACAGAAGCAATACTTGAAGAGATGATAACCAATAATTTTCCAAGCCTAATGAAATATATCAATCCATAGATTCTGGAAGATCAAAAGTTCTAAGTAGAATAAAGAAACAATAGAGTATTTTCACTGACTAAACGCTGGAGAACTTCAATATTTAGAGGTTGGAGATATAGACAGATGAATGAATAAAGGAGATGTGTGTGTATACTATATATTTATATACATTTATATATATATATACATACATATATATACATATTTCCTTCATGAGAAAAAAGGGAAATCCTGCCATTTTGACAACACAGATGGACCTTGAGGGCATTATGCTTGGTGAGATAAGCCAGACAGAGAAAGAAAAATGTTGTATAGGACCCATATGTGGAATCTAAAAAAGCCGAACTTGTAGAAACAGAAAGCAAAATGGTGGTTACCAGGGGTTGAGTCGTGGGAGAATTGGGGAGATGATAAAGTCCAAAGGAAAAATAAGAGCTCATCAACTGGGAGGAAGACAGCAGGTCTCTAAAGAAAGTGGCATTTGAGATGGACATTGAAGGGCAGACAGAATTTCAATAAATGGAGATAGACTACTTATCTGGACTTTATTTGAAGAATGGTTTAAAACAGGAAGATTAATCTGATGTGGTACATAAAATGAGTTGAGAGGAAAAGAAACTAAAGGTTGGAAGACTTTTCTCAGTGGTCTATAGCAATACTCCACGTGAATAATAAAAGAAAAAGGATGGTAGCGTTGAGAATGGAAGGGAAAGAAAGAAAGGAACTGATTTTATCAGTAGCTATTGCTGTAATAATGCTATTTAACAAACAACACTGAAATTCAGTGGCTCTAAAAAGCAATATTTTTTCTTGATCACACGTCTGTGCATTGTCTAGGGGTTGACTGATCTAGCCTGGGCTTGACTGGGTTTAGGTCCAAGCTGTAAGTTGGGTCCAGGCATGCTCCATGTGCCTCTCATCTTCCTTGGACTACTGGGATATGAAGAAATGACAGAAATGAAAAATATTTTTACCCTGGGTAACAAAAAATAAAGAAAAAATTACAAACCAATTAAAAATTGATTGAATGATTAGGCTGTGGAGAGACCAAGGACAGGTGATCACAGACTCTGTAAAAGCTACATTAATTTTCAGGTAAATTCCATGTGTAAGCATCTCCAATATGTATCATAAAGTGAAGAATTTAAAAATTCAGGAGAGATATAATGATATTTCATTGATTTCAAACATATACTTTCATTCATATATTGAATAAATATTGATTAAACACTTACTATACATCAGGTGCTAGTATAGGCAGTTACACCAAAAAAAGTAAGATAATGAGCATTTTTTGAAAAGTCCATAGTCTAGAAGAAAAAGTAGACATGTAAATAAATAATTATGATATAATATGACAATATAGATAAATGTAAAACGCTGCAGTAACACAGAAGATCAAATATTTAACTTTGACTTGGGTGGAGGGATGAGAGAAACATGGATTCTTAAAAGAGTGCTTTGTGTGGTTGAAGTATGTGTGAAGAGTTGAGGTTGGGTCGAAGAGAAAAGACATTTCTAGAAGAGGAATCACCACAAGCAAAGTTAAAAAAGAAAAGCAAAAGAGCATATGTTCCAAAATCAATAGCATGAGCAGGGGTGGGGGTGAGAGGGGGGAACTGGTTATAAAGTTGGTAAGGTAAGAAAGAGCTGCCTGGGCCTCCCTGGTGGTGCAATGGTTGAGAGTCCGCCTGCCGATGCAGGGGACACGGGTTCGTGCCCCGGTCGGGGAAGATCCCACATGCCACGGAGCGGCTGGGCCCGTGAGCCATGGCCGCTGAGCCTGCGCATCCGGAGCCTGTGCTCCGCAACGGGAGAGACCACAACAGTGAGAGGCCCTCGTACCCCCCAAAAAAAAGAGCCATTTTGTAGAAGTCAGAGAGGTCTATGCTGGTATTTGATATTTTTACTAGAAATAATGAGGAACCATTAACAGGTTTTAAGTACAGGGGAGTAATGTCCATGTCGTGGCCGAGTTGAAACTTATCTGAGAGTCATCCTTGATTCTCCTTTCTCACTCACCCTCACTACTCAACAGCATATCCTAAAGATTTTAATTCCTTTGGGTTTCTTACGTCCATATATTTCTCTCCATCTCTATAGCTACCAGTCCAGTTTAGATTTTCTTTGTACTATTTTTGTAAACAGCCCTTCAGTTGCTGCATTAGTTATCTATTGCTACATAATATACTATCCCCCAAATTAGGAGTTTAAACTAACAATAAACAGAATTTCTTTAGTTCTGAAAACATCAATCTATTTCTTTCTTTTTTGTTGCCTTTGCTTAAGATTACCCCTGGGTTCAGAATGTCCTTTTCCTCTAGCACCCGTGCCCAGCCCGACCTTCATCTTCCTCCTAAATTATCTTCTTTCATCTTTCAAAATGCCTTTCAGGAATTATTTTGCCCAGAAAGTCTTTCCTAAACCTCTCTGCCCACTCACTGCCCAAGGCTCATACTTTTCCTTAGCATTTCCTTAATACTGTGCATATACTTTTATCCTTTTACCTATTACATTCTGTAATAATTGTCCAATTATACATCTGCCTCCTCTGCCAAATAGGAAACATTTTGAGGTTTTAACCCTGGTCATATTCACACAAGTATTCACAGCACAAAGCATCTGGAAAAACAGTAGACACGCAATAAATTTTTGCTGAATTAATCACCAACTAGGTTTGCATGTTGGAAAGATTATTTTGATAGTGATAAAAATATACGTGCACTAAAGACTGGAAAAAATGAGGTCACAGAGACAAGTTAAGAGTTCATTTAGATACTTAGGCTGAAAGATGAGTAAGTCAGTGACGATAGAGTGGTAAGGATAGATTTAAGGGAGGTTTATGAAGCTGAGTCAGTAGAACTAGGTGACACATTGTCTAGAGAATGAAAGTCCAGTAGAAAGATGATGGTTGAACCAGTGGGAGTAGGAAAGATTACCATGAATAAAATAGACTAAAAAAAGAATCTGAGAAGTGAGTACAGTTCCTGGGACAGAGTAAATGCTCAACAAATGTTTGTTGGCTTTTCCTTTCTTTTTTAGTAATCAAAGTGGAGCCAGAAGCTGTGGAAGGAGGTAGGGAGGATGGAAGAGGAGAGACAGAGGAAAAAGAAAGAAAATCTTTTTATTAAGCAAATTTTAAATACAGAAGCAAGATCCAAGTGATAAACATTAGGGTGTTTCCTTAAAGATACAAGAAAAAGAAATAACTAAAACCTAATCTAGGCAATTTAAACTAGTTTAGTCACTTTACTTGTATTTTAAACTCAAAGATCAGAATAAATGAATTGAATTAGACTCAAATAAAGTGCACTTTTATTATAAATGTAACAGGAGAGATGCATAAAGAAAAGGGAAAGTAATTATTCATTTTGCCATTTCTGACTCATTTCCCTGTTGAAAATGGGAGAGGGGCTTCCCTGGTGGCACAGTGGTTAAGAATCCGCCTAGCAATGCAGGGGACACGGGTTCGATCCCTGGTCTGGGAAGATCCCACATGCCTTGGAGCAACTAAGCCCATGTGCCACTACTGAGCCTGCGCTCTAGAGCCCACGCACCTAGAGCCCATGCTTCACAACAAGAGAAGCCACCGCAATGAGAAGCCTGCGCACCTCAGCGAAGAGTAGCCCCTGCTCGCTGCAACTATAGAAAGCCCACGTGGAGCAACAAAGACCCAACACAGCCAAAAATAAATAAATAAACAAATAAATAAATTTTAAAAAAGAAAGAAAATAGGAGAAAACATTCATAAATCCTAACATTATCTTTGAAACCACCTCCATAAGGTTCAATCGGCTTGATACAGGTGAGATGAACAGGGCAGGAAAATTTCATTCATTTGGAATAGATACCTGGTCCTCTGATGGCTAAAATGACCAGTAGACAATCATTATGTTTTAGAGAAGAGATGAACATTTAACTCAGGTATCATCCAATCTTGAGCATCTGGGCAGATTTCCAATGAATCCCAGGCAAGCTTGAGAGATGTAGAATCATAATTGGTATGTTGATATCCTTACTGACGCTCCAGCAAAAGGGAGAAGAGAAGGCAATGTAAAATCAATGACTAAAACATTTAGCTCCTCTGGCAAAGGGCATGATGTGGCAGAGATAAACCTTGCCTGCATGGATTAAGTTCTGTTTCTCATTCTGTTTCCCTCCCGGTAGATACAAAATGTCCAGGACCCTGGGAAAGTAGACCTGAGGCTTATTCTGAAATACAGTAACTGGCATTCACATAAGTACACTGTACATATATTTTTGTATTTTTAATGTGAGACCTCATTCACCAAGAGCAGCCTCCAAGAATACACAGGATAAATTAAAAATAGGAATTGGAAAATATAAGAGAAAATTCAAATATAATTTGAATGATGGCATATAATAGAATACAATACATAGACAACAGGCGTTCAGCATGACTTATATAGGTGTAGAGCCACATAAAGACAGACAGTGAGAGAGAAGACAGGTTAGCAGTTCTCAAGCCTTAACATATATCAGGATCATCCAGGTCTTTTTTGTTTAAAAGAGATTTGGGGGTCCCACTTCTAGAGTTTCTGACGTACTGAATGTACTTCAAGACCTATTGAATGTAGGTCTGTTGTGGGGCCTGAGAAACTGCATTTCAAACAAGTTCCCAAGTGATACTGAGAAACCAAAATAGTTAATGAAGAAAGAGATGAAATGCTTATTGAAATTGTATGTTCATTCAAACTTTATTCTTGCAATTTAAGCAATGCAATATAGTAAAAGGACTTTGGAATCAGATTGAAAGACTTTCGAGTTCCAGCTCTACACTTAACTGCTGTGAAACTTTGGGAAAATTAAAACTTCTCTAACCAACAGTGTCATCATCTGTAAAATGGCCAAAACAATGAGACCTATCTCACACGGTCGTTATGAGGATTAAATGAAATAATGTATGTAAATCACTTCATTTCATGCATGGCACAATAAAGCTAAATAAAATACAGCTGTTATTGTTATCTTTATTATTACAAGAGAAAGTATTCTGCATAGTACCTAACACTCAGTGTGAGGTTAATGCCAGTTGCCCTCTCCTGGTTCGTCCCACATTAGACTAAATAAAACATGAGGCTGATTCTCATAGGACACCATCCACTGATAATGAAACAGTGGATCAATATCATCCTTTAAAAAATTATTTAGTACATGCTGTGTGCAGAGTCCTTTTTTGAGTGCTAGAATACAAAGATAAGGTTTCTGCCCGCAAGGTCTTCACATCTTCTTAAGAAAAACGATATATAGAAACGGAATTAACTGTTGAGGACTACACACCAAATGAGTGGCAGAGGGGAAAAAAAAGCTTTAAGGAGCAGCAGCGGTCACTTTGAGCTGGGTTACGTAGGGACAATTAGTGGAGGAAGTTGATAGTGGGAATTTATCATTTGGGTGCTCTCCAGCAACTGACCCTCCTTTTCCTACCAATATTCACTCTTTTGAGGGGAAAAGCCCCCACTGTGTATGCTCTTGGTTGGAGCCACTATTCTCTGTACACTATGAAAACAGAGATCAAACTGGGCCAAACAAGTGGACATTGTGACTTAGTCTGCCTCAACTGGATGCTCTATACCAGGTCTTGGAATTCTGAGGGGGATGCAATGATGAGGGATAGTTGGAGGTCAAGGTCATGGCAGCAGCAATGGCAGTGATAGAGTCCTTACCAGGCTATTCTTGCCGTGAGATGCTTGCTATGTCTCCTGCTTCTTGACCTTCCACAGTTTCCTTCGTTCCAGCTGTCCCAATCTTTATCATCTAGCCTTCTGTGGTTTCTTCTAGTAAATTCTAACTCCCCATCCATTTTGGGTGGGAGAGGAAGGGACAGCTTAAGTTAGCCATCGTTCACTTTCATTTCTTTGAAGAAAGAACTAACTGATAGCAGATAAAACACTCCTGAATTTTAAAGGAGAGGTAGAATTCATGAAAGCAGAGAAGAAAGATCATGGTGTGACAGGGAATATGGCAGAGATGTGAGAATGGGCTGGGGAACAATTATTACATTCATTTGGTTAAAACAATAGGTTCATGTAAAGGAATTCATGGAAGAATCACCCTCCAGCAAATCAGCCTAGGAAATCCTTAGTCTCTTTCTTTAGACTCTTCCTAAGGCCATTCAGCACAACTTTACTCTGTAAGCAAAAATCACAGCAGAAACTATAGAACTCAGTTTGACCACTCCCCCTTCATCTCCACATCATCTCTAGTAGTGTAAGAACCAAACTGTATTCAATCTAGTCCACTGATTGGCTGTTTCCTTTGAACGCCTGCCATAACGTCTACCCTCATCTGTCCTCAGACTGGCCTGTGCTTTCTGATTTAAAGCCCCTAATATTCTTCAACACATTTCTGCATAGACTACATTTCACCCTTTAAATTGGCTTTGATTGCACAGCCCTAACCTCTATCCTATGCAATCCAACTCCAAGCTTCAGACTAAATTGGCCTACCTCAGTTTCTACGTCCAAGACAACCACTGATGTGTTTTCCCTGCATCTTCACTGTTAGTATTTGTCTAGTTTTAAGGGAAACACATCATCAGAACAGATGCATTCCCAACTGGCTTGAATCCAGCCACTTCCAAGCACAGAGCATGATGCAGTGACTTGTCAAAAAAAAAGTGTTCGGGGGGGAAAAAATCTAGCAGTAGCTTAGTAACAGTTGGAATGAGGAAAAACTGAATACAAAGAGGCCAGTTAAGAAGAACAAGCATGACACAGAACTTGGACAAGGGTGATAACAGTGGGATCTGGAGGGGAAAAAAGGAGATAGAACATTACAAAAGATAAACAGATAAGACTTAGTAGAAAAGAGATGGAGATGAGTACAAAATAACTTTATGGTTTTAAGCCATGACCAAACTAGAGAAATTGAGAATATCTGCTGGTTTTGAGAATCAGTTTTATATAACGTTACAGAAGTTAAGAGAACAAAGGAAGAGTTTAAGGCAGTGACGGCAATCAACAAGGCAAATGTTACAGAAAGGTCCAAAAAAGGAGTCAGTTTTAAAAAGTCTTTACGTAGGTTTCCTAAAAGGTTACTGGTGACTATGAAGAAAATTTTAGGAGAGTAGTGGGGCTGAATTCAGACCACAAGGAAACAAAGAATGAATAGGAAGGAAATAGAGGTGACAAATATAAAATATTTTAAGGAAGTTTGGAAGTAAAAGAAAAGCAAAAAATGAGACAATGATTCAAGATATTAAAGCTGAGGAAGGGCCATACCACTCTCATTATAAAGCTATAAGGAAACTGTAAAATAGTCTTTTCTACTAGTATAATAAGTCAAGATTGTTAACCATAAAAGTCAATGCATCCTAAAAGCAACTGGCACAGTTTCTTGCTGTTAACACCTGTTGGCTTGGCAGGTTATGACATAATACTTGATTATATAGAAGCTGTTCCAGAAACATAGGAAAATATACTTAAAACACAAAAAGACTGAGGTACTGACAAGTCTTATTCACACCCTCTACTCTCTAAATGAACTTGGTTTTGTTTGATGTGAAAGCAAGACACAGAGAAAAGGGTTTTTAATTCAAAGCTTACACTCTCTTCCAAGAGCATGTCTAAAACTAATTGCTTTTAAAGTCCAGAGTGCAAGCAGGGACTTGAGTTGCAGGGCAACTACATGGATTTCCACGTTTGGAAACTTGGTCTTTCCAAGTCATAGAAATGGAAACAAAGCATATATGAAAAATGACTGTCCTGCTCTTATTTGAGTGCTTGCATACTGTTTCCCGTAAAGGAGCAGAAACCCAATGTCAGCCTTGTACATACTCAGAAAGGTAAAGGATAACATCTCTGGAATGAGACAGGAGAAATGTGACGTCTCTTTTGTTCCTTGCCAAGCTTACCTTGACATTTACTTCTATAAACATAGTCAGCAAAGATTATTCAAAGAAATTATCTTCTGAATCTACATCTGGATTTTTTCTCCACTGCCACATCTTGACCAGCTAGGAAAGTTTTGCCCTCTTCCATTAAATAATCGTGCTAAAAATTACCAATGCAATTGTACATTGTATTGTCCCTTACTTCCAAACTCCTCTTTGCCTGCTAGTCTCATTTTAGCTTTGCCATAGCCCTGTGAAATAAACAAGAACAATCATTTTTGCCCTCCAATGACTATCAAGGTATGTCATGATGGCCATGCAGAGGGAACACAGAGGCACTTAAGTGTTGGGTAACAGTGCATTTTTTCTCCTTTGTTGTGGGAATGTTATCTTAGAACTAAGTTCATAAGGTAGAAGTGTGTCTGTATATCAATCTTAAACATGATCTCAAGTACTTTTTTTTTCTTTTTAGCTACCTACACAACTCAAAAGAAAAGAATTGTTTTTGACAACTGTTTGTTTGTTTGAATCAATCTAAAATGACTTAAATAAGCTCATTTGAGTCTCAGATGAATTTCTGGCCTGAGTTATTTATATTAGCTGTATGATGATTTTGCAGTTATGTCTTTTTTACATTTATAAAACCATGTTCTGAAACTAAGTACAAACTATAAGTGTGTGTCACCCCATATATTCTCTGTGCATTTCTTGCAGACTTACACCTCAGCAACTCAGGCACACCTCTAATTACTGGAACTCAATACTAATTGTTCCTGTTTAAGATTAGTGAGGGATAAAAGGATTGGTCACTAGTCCCACATAAACCCACAGAGAACCTCCCACTATGGATATATATTATACTATCATCCTTATAACGTCAGTTAAGTTCCCTTAGTCTAGATATCATAATATTAGACCATCTACGAGATACAAAGCAAAGAGTTTTCATGTCAATTATTCTATTTACTTGGTTTTGGTTTAGAAAACAAAACAAGATCATTCAAGCTGCTGCAATGATTCTTTTTTCTTACCTAAACGGGTTGAACTCACTCTGTGTTGTACAGATTCTTCCCTGTAGGGAGGGATGAGAGACTTCTACAAGATGGTTTCCAAGGATGAGGAGGCTGCTGCAGATATTTAACACCTATACTATGTTCAAGTCAAGAGCTTCTCTTCTAGAATATCTGATGCAAGTGCTTAAGGAGCAACAGTCTGGTTTAAAAGTAGGCCTAGGAGTCTCCACCATAAAGCTTCATACACGTAGAAATCATTCTGGTTTTGTTTAGATCAAGTGTCTACTTGGTGGTGGCTTTAAAGGTTGTCATGAGTTGGTTCCTAAGCCAAAGATTTACATACACGTGGTTTATTGTGGCCGTATTCTAAAGAACAACACTTGTAAGGGAGTAAGGGAAGCAGTATAGGGCAGAGGGAGAAGCTGAACTGCAATGCAGTTGCAACAGAGGCCTCAACCCATCCCACAGACTTCTCTGAAGTCAGAATGGCCCCTCACGTATAACCTGAATTGAAACAAGGAACTGGGCCTTTGTGCCCTTCCCACTCCCCACTCCCACTCACCCTGTCTATCCCCACCAACTAGTCATAGGAAATATATAGGCCCCAGGAATGGGAAGTAACCTTGGGCAGCCAAAATATTTTTTTAGGGAAGGAATCAGTTGTGACCCTCAACAGCCCACACACCCGGCCCTTAAAGGAATGAGGGTCTTGGTGGTGAGGGCAGGATCTGGAGAATGAACAAAAGTATCCACTACAGGGCTTCCCTGGTGGCGCAGTGGTTGAGAGTCCGCCTGTTGATGCAGCAGACATGGGTTCGTGTCCCGGCCCAGGAAGACCCCACATGCCGCGGAGCGGCTGGGCCCGTGAGCCATGGCCGCTGAGCCTGCGCATCCGGAGCCTGTGCTCCGCAACGGGAGAGGCCACAACAGTGAGAGGCCCGCGTACCGCAAAAAAAAAAAAAAAGTATCCACTACAGGGGTGGATAACAAAGATTTGGGGGTTTTAAAGGCCATCTCCTTTCCTTAGCCTCAAATAATCCTTTGTTCTGCCACCACTGCCTAAGGACCGCAGAGTCTAAGAACAAATCTGTGAATTTGTTATTTTGGAAAATGCATTCATTCATTATTTTTTTTAATGTTTTTATTTATGTTACTGCCAGGTACTGTCTTGGTGAGCAAAATAGACAATCTCTATCATTTCAGTTATAACACTAGCAGCAAACTGTAGGATGAACTGAAGCCAGGTGAATCTGATGGCAATGGGACCAGCTAAGAAGCTGTTGCATGTATCCTGTGGAGAAATGATGACGAGGAGAGAACAGATTTAAGAGCTGGTCGGGAGAGAGTCCTGTATTCTTCACAAAACTCAGAATCATATTTCATTTGCCTTAGGAAGATGCGCCCCTGATGCACTGCAGTCGTAATTCTAAAATCTTGGACTCTTTGGCTGTCAGCTGAGTCAAAAGGTCAGTCCCTCGATGCTGTTTCCTCTCTTCTTCCCACTGGCTTTTCTGGAGTCTAAACAATCATGCTCCTCACATTCCCATCAGATACGAAATTGTGATTCCAGGGAAATGGGCCAAAATTAGCCAGCTTCCTCCTTATAAGCAGGCCTCTTCTCAATAAATAAAATTCTATTTACTTTGAAACCAAAAACCTTGTTTAACATCCAATATCAATATCAAGAGGCAATCTTGTTCCTTTTCTTAAGATGACCGAAAAACCAGATCTAAGTTAAACACTTCTTAAGACAAGCGTTTTAGGATCTCTCTCAGTCAGAAATCTGCCTGATAAAAATAACTTTTCCAGGTTACTACTTTTAGCCATTATCTTTTTCCTACCAAAATATACTCTCACTAGTACAAAATGTTAGCTTATATGCAATAAGTCATTTCTCCCCAATTTTGTTATTAGTAAAAATAACTCCACCCAAATAAAGCAAATGATATGAGTATTTGAAACTGTGTCAAACAATATTTTACATCACTCTAAAGGGCTGTGGTAGAGATTTATTGGTTGAGTTACTGTTTACTACATTTTGTAAATGTAACTGAATTTAGGGTTTGTTTATAATTAAACATTTTTGGCTCATGAGATTCAATGTCCCCTTCACCTTCCTAAGCCATCAGGAGAAAGAAGACATTTATTCTGACCCTTTCCCAGTCCTGCCAGATTATCCCAAACAGCAGATACATAGTTTACTGTCTTTGCAAAATTGGTCAGCATCAATCTGACTCAGTCATGCTTCATAGCCTGGTGGCAGCTGAGAAAGACCTCTCTATAGACTTGCATGATCAAGGAGCTCAATCTAGGATTACAGAACATGGTATCTTTGCAGCATAATCACATCCAATTTCCCTCATCTGAGCCTGCCAAGTTCACCTCTTCCCTCCCTTGGGCTAAGCTCTTAACTAGACAGCAACTCAGGGTGTGGTACAGATAATACAATAGGCACATGTATACACACACACACACACACACACACACACACACACACACACACACACGCTGCCCCCACCACATACACACTTGTCCTTAAAGGAAGGTAAAAAATAGCCCAAATAAGAAATGAAGAACACCCAGGCAAGAGATTGGTTACTGGTGGTGACAAAAACAGCAGGCTTGGGCTTCCCTGGTGGCGCAGTGGTTGAGAGTCCGCCTGCCGATGCAGGGGACACGGGTTCGTGCCCCGGTCCGGGAAGATCCCACATGCCGCGGAGCGGCTGAGCCCGCGAGCCATGGCCGCTGAGCCTGCGTGTCCGGAGCCTGTGCTCCTCAACGGGAGAGGCCACAACAGTGAGAAGCCCACATACCGCAAAAAAAAAAAAAAAAAAAAAAAAAAAAACAGCAGGCTTGATGATACTGCCAGGTCTTCCTGAAGGAAATAATTTTAAAGATGTGCTTTGAAGGAAGGTGAATATTTTGAAAAAGAGCAGTAGTAGAAAGGGCATAAGGCATTCAAGATCGAGGGAAATATTCTCCAAAGAAGACATACAGATGGCCAGCAGGCACATGAAAAGATGTTCAAAATCGCTGATTATTAGAGAAATGCAAACCAGAACTACAAAGAGGTATCACCTTGCATCAGTCAGAATGGCCATCATCAAAATGTCTACAAATAATAAATGCTGGGGGCTTCCCTGGTGGCGCAGTGGTTGAGAATCTGCCTACTAATGCAGGGGACACGGGTTCGAGCCCTGGTCTGGGAAGATCCCACATGCCGCGGAGCAACTTAACCCGTGTGCCACAACTACTGAATCTGCGCGTCTGGAGCCTGTGCTCCACAACAAGAGAGGCCGCGACAGTCAGAGGCCCGCGCACCGCGATGAAGAGTGGCCCCCGCTCGCCGCAACTAGAGAAAGCCCGCGCACAGAAACGAAGACCCAACACAGCCAAAAATAAATAAATAAATAAAGACCTCACCTCAATCAAATAAATAAATAAATAAATGCTGGAGAGGGTGTGGAGAAAAGGGAACCCTCCTACACTGTTGGTGGGAATGTAAATTAGGGATTAACAGATACATACTACTATATATAAAATAGATAAACAACAAGGACTTACTGTATAGCACAGGGAATTATATTCAGTATCTTATAATAAACTATAATGGAAAAGAATCTGAAAAAGAATATATATATATTTATATATATAAATATATATATATATCCGAATCATTTTGCTGTATACCTGAAACTAACACAATATTGTAAATCAACTATGCTTCAATTTAAAAAAAAAAAGATTGAGGGAAATATGAGCAAGGAATAACATCAAGAAAGTACAGTATGTCCAAGAAATTTAATTTGGTTGCAGCTGGGTACATGGATACTAGTGAAACAGAACCAGGTAGATAAGGCAGGTTTAGTTAATTTGTGGATTGTTCTATACCCTACAGAAAGAAGGTTAAATTTAATTTGGTAGAATTTTGGAAGCAACTGATGTATAAAGAAAAAACATTATCAGATGCTTTAGGAAGATTATTCTGGCAAGCTGTTTTCAGAGCGAACAAGAGAAAGAAGAGGTGGGAAGTACAGAAAACATCGGGTGGCTATTTCAGGCAAAATGTGCTCAGCCTGAGTTAAAATGACATTGGAAATGGAAATTACATAACAGATTCAAGAGCCATTGTGGAGTTAGATTCTACATGACTAGGCTTTTAACTGTCATTGCATAGTAAGAAGAAGCAGAGTCACAGATGACTCCAAGGTCTCAAACCTAAATAAGAAAATTCAAATGCCATTAATGAAAAAATCAGAGTCAGAAAAAGGACTTGTTTTAGAGAAGACATGATGAGTTCTATTGCGTATGTATATATGTGTGTGTGTGTGTGTGTGTGTGTGTGTGTATATATATATGCATGTCACCTACAGATAATTATTATTGCCTCTATTTTACAGACAGTAATTAAGACGATAACTAAGATTCAGAGGTAAAAATGATTATGTCAGACACTTCATATGTTTCACCACAGATATTCATAGCCCCATTTGTCTTTGAGGTCCCTGTCCAATTGGTCCACCTGAGACTTCACTTTGACGACCAACTCTATATGAATTCCAATAGTTTTACGCAACAGCATCTGACCATTCATGCCAATGAATAATCTTTCATCTCCTATCCCAGGGCTTCCCTGTTGCCACTGAGGCATAAGATACTGCCCCACTTGCCCAAACCACACACATGCAAACCCACAGTGCAGAGAAGCTAACACTTTATGGAGCAATCCTTTGAGCAACGGAAGATGAGAACTGAGGGATAATTTCTTCTTCCCAAGATGGACCAGCCAGGGATGTAATTTAACATGGTCTATTGTAAGGAGGCCTTTCAAAAGTGAGAAATCAGTTGCACTCGATACCAGGTGATACTACGGCCAGCTCAGAATATATCCTCCTTTGGCTTTCACTCCTCTGCCTCATTCTCCTTTTCACTCACACCAGCTTCCCAGTACTCCCTAATTAAAAGTTTCACATATGCTTTTGCCTCAGGCTTTGCTTTCTTGGCAAAAACTAATCTAAGAGAATAGCTAAAGCCTTAACAAAGTTTGATTGGCTGTATATTTTATAAGCATTTTTGGTCACTGAGATTGATGTTTTTGTCATCAGTGGTATTCCAGTTATCCTTCTAGGCCTGTAGTAGATTTCCACTTCTCTCATCCCTTGAAATTGGGGGTGACCAATCAGGTGTTTTTCTGGGCAATAATGAAATGAGGATTGAAAGGATGTGGGTCAACTCAGGCTTTAAAAGCTTGAAAAGACATTTTATAGTTTTCTGTGTCCCCACAGAATAATGAAGTCTTAAATCCAAATTTGTCTAAACATCTTTTAAAAAAATCACATGGAGGGTTTCCCTGGTGGCGCAGTGGTTGAGAGTCCGCCTGCCGATGCAGGGGACACAGGTTCGTGCTCCGGTCCGGGAAGATCCCACATGCTGCGGAGCGGCTAGGCCCATGAGCCGTGGCTGCTGAACCTGCGCGTCCGGAGCCTGTGCTCCACAATGGGAGAGGCCACAACAGTGAGAGGCCCACGTAGCGCAAAAAAAAAAAAAAAAAAAATCATATGGATCAATCAGGATAGTAAATAAAACTTCTCACAATGCATGTTTACAGCATAACTCAGAGACAAATAAAATACTATGAACTTAAAATTGCATAATAAAGCAAATAAATAAAATAAATATATTAATGTTTGGGGAACCAGAGTTTTCACTGAGGGAGAGAGAAAATGCAAGTGTGGAATGGAAGACGTTAAGGAAGAACACTATTTTGATTGATTTAAGATATAGGTATCAATACGAACTCATTTTTTAATTTTAATATATTTCTAGTTCTGACCTCTGCGAGGGCCTAGAATCAACAGCCTAGTAGCAATGAAAATACTTAGTGTTAGATTTTGGTTTCTAAACACCTTTCCACACTCAGTCTCCTCAAAGAAATTAATGGTTCCAGATCTGGGGCAGAAAGAGTACAAGATGAGCCTGGAGTATTTTATCATGGTATGAAGCAGAGAAAGCCTCAAAGACTGATAGAGACAAGTCAGAGGACACAAGAGCTATCCTAAAGTTAAATAAAGAGAATAATGATGATACTGAATTGTTTTAAAAAACTCATTTATCCAAAGTAATACTAAGAAAAGAGGAGTGGAAGAGAACTTCCTTATAGAAAAATGCCAGCTAATAAATGTAGAATGAATGCTAGAATTAGAAAAACACCTTTGTGGGAATTCCCTGGTGGTCCAGTGGGTAGGACTCCACGTTTCCACTGCTGGGGGCCCAGGTTCAATCCCTGGTGGGGGAACTAAGATCCTGCAAGCCGCGCGGCACAGCCAAAAGAAAAAGAAAAGAAAAAAGAAAAACACCTTTGTACAACCACCAAGGTAATAATTGATTTAAGCAAAATCATCAGTGGATGCCAAAACCATTGGGTGGAAGTTTGTTGAACAGGATATTTACATATTCTCATAGCATTTCTCACGTAGATTGCTATGGTTTGCAACAAGGAGAAAAAGTAACTTAACAATGGAAAAACCTAGCAAATGCCACTTTAGCCAAGAGATCAAATTTCATATCACCAATTATGGGACAAACTGGCAATATGTGTGCTTCCTGATATGATTCACAGTGCTTATAATAATTTGTATTAAGAAAACTGGATATGACTCCACCTACTTGCCACTACAAAATGAAAAAGTATTCAAACTTACTGCAGAATAATAAATCAGAATTACTGTAAAGTTCAAATGATATAATGTATCTGAAAGGAAAGCACATCAATATGCCAAAAATAAAATTTTCTAAAGCCAGTTCACTGAAAGTCAATCAGCTAAATGACTAAATCTTAAAAGTCCATTTGCCAGCGTCTGAATATTAGCAATTTACAAAGGGTAAGTTTCTTTTAACTACTGGCATAACATTTCACTAAATTTGACGTAATTTTTTAAGGCAACAATAGGAAACTAATACAGTCATTCTACAGTCTACATCCAAGCTGTCCTCTGAGCTCAGACACTTACGCAAATCCAGCCAACATCAGCCAGATATTAAACCACCCTACCCATTATAAATTGCCATAAAATTTATAAATAATTAAAAGACCCATATATTTGTAAATTGAAGCACTTGATAAATTTGTCAAATTGGTAATTCAACACAATTTTTAGCAATTTCACTGAAGTAAAACAAAATGCTTCAAAAACATATTGTTTTTCACGATGTAGAATGATAGAAACTACAAATAAGAGTTTAATGCCCACTATTGTATTGCCTTCTGTAATGATTAAAATCAAACATAGCCAAAGAAGTTACAAAATAAGGACTGACTCAATCCTAAGCATCATACATAATAAGTACTAGTGAGGCACGAACAACAGGATTCTGTGTGTTTGGCAGTGGGGGTCGGAATTGTACATGTGAATATGCATGTGCATATGTGTCTTCCATAAGATTGCTACAAAATCTTTATACCCTGTAGAATAGGTGCCAGTTGCTTGAAAATCTGAGAGTGTGCATCAGCTAAAGACATATATGTAGAAGAAGAGAAAAGGAATTAGTAAAAACATATGGAGAAAAGAAGAGGAAAGATAAAGGAAAGGGAAATAAAGAAGATGGACATTCAATCTCTGCAGAGATAAAATAAACACAAAGGTGGTCACCAATCCACTGGATAATAAACCTAAACCAGATTACTAGTGTAATGACATGGGACCCTGGACATAGTCTGTGAAGACCATAAAGACACAACGGTGTCAGCAAGAGGTGGTTCCTGGTAATGTAAAGACCATTCTGTCCCAAAAGAGTACAGGAAGAAATGATGATATCATAAAAAGATCAAGCTGCCAAGAGCTGAAGAATCTTTCTTCATTGGCTCATGTGTAAATTTTGCCACACACAGTGACTGAAGACATCTGAATCTAACAACTGACAAGACACCACAGCCTCAAAGGCAGCAAATGTTTTCATTAATACACCCCAGAAGTTAAAATTTGCATCCATCCATCATTATGGGTCTTGAAATGATTCTTTTACTTTTAATGATATGATAAGATATTTGGTCTTATGACTAACTCTGAACACAGCCAAAAAACAGTCTGCTCATATTCTGATGGAAATGTTTTTATCTGCAGATGGGTTAATGTTATTTTTCCCAGTACCTTTTGGAACCAAGCCAGTCATGATTTCCATTGTCAATACCCTCATGTATTTACAGCAAAGTTCCAGTGCTTTGTAAATTTTTCCATAAGTCATTTTCAGAAATAGTTATTTAAATGCAGTCATGCCAGGGATATCAATTTACCACTTCTTATCCAGAATCATAAAGTCTGGGTAAAAAAGGCAGGTGTGGTAATAAGGAGAGACAAGATTTGGGGAATAGGAAAGAAAACGTTATTATCAATTTTCACTTTTTGTATTAAAATAAAGTTTCACGATACTTGTAATTCCTGATATATATTCAAACATTTTTATAGGCTGGGCTAAAAACATTAATAGTTTTACTACTTTTACTCTCCAGATGGAAAAAGTCTTAATTAGAAAAATCTGATTACTAAGAACAATAAAAATATGCAGTGCAAAGATAAAATTTGTGGGATGTCTTGAAATAACGCCTTCTGAATTGATATCACCATTTCCATTTCCTTTAGAAATTTAGCTGGTATATGAGAAACCTTCCCAAAATAGCTAGCTGTGTGACCTTAGACAAGTAACCTGACTTCTCTTTAAAATGAAGGATGGGGCTTCCCTGGTGGTGCAGTGGCTGAGAGTCCGCCTGCCGATGCAGGGGACACAGGTTCGTGCCCCGGTCTGGGAAGATCCCACATGCCGCGGAGCGGCTGGGCCCATGAGCCATGGCCACTGAGCCTGCGCGTCCGGAGCCTGTGCCCCGCAACGGGAGAGGCCACAGCAGTGAAAGGCCTGCGTACCGCAAAAAAAAAAAAAAAAACAATAAAATGAAGGATGAACCACCCCAGGGTGTCTTTTACCTCTAGCATTTTATAACTGAGTGAAAATTAAATTTATTTTGACGTGACTTCCTCTCCACAGATGTTTTAAACCCACAGTTACCTCTACTGCATATGTTCTTAGAATAGTTCTAAATAAATAAATTGTACCCTAAGATAGGAAATTTCTGATTTAGTCACAACTTTTTTCTCAGCGTATTTTCTTAATTTTAGCTTTATTTTCTAACATTCTTTGCTCATAATTTTAAATTTTATGAATTCACCAGATTTCTTAAAAGATTCTTGATATACAATTATTACTAAAGACTTTGTGTGACATAATCCATGGACACATAAAACAATGCCTTGCCTTTAAGATGTGCTTGACCAGACAGCTCCCCTCAACCCCACCCACAACCCTGCTCTCACCTCCCTGATCCAAGGTTTGCCTGCTTGAAGGAATAAGGAAGGCAATGAAGAATTGAGACACTGTGGTCACTTTACTATTAAGGGTATCCTTGGTCCCAACTAGCTGACAGAGTTAGGAATTTCCCCAAGTTAGGTAAGTGCTCGATGCCACAATTAGCATAGAATACGCCTCTCTTGGCATCTGAATTTAACTGGTCATGACTGGGGCCCAAGTATCAATTTGTTGGAACTCCCAGGAGATTCCAGTGAGCAGCAAATATTGAGAAATGGAAGAACTACATGCTCGTGGCTTTTCTGAGCACCCCCTTACAGAGTCCGGATCAGGGGAGGGCTGTGGAGCTGTGACGGTTCTTGGTGGGCAGAGATTGGCCTTGAGCTTTCACAAGGTATATCTATCTTGTGCCCCATTTAAAGGAGGCCAGTTACTATGATATCAAAGGGATGTCATTATAAACATTCAGCAAGTATTTATTTATTGCATTCACACTTAATGTAGGAACTGTTTCGTTTATAAAATAATCCTGTCTTATGGTGCCTTCCTGCCAGGACATGATGTCATATGTAGGATTTAGAATATTATTAATGTCAGCCACAAAACACTGATCCCGAAAACATCTGGGTAACTATGCAAGTCACATGGGGAGCTTTTTAAAAAGTCAGAATCCTGGTCCCACCACAAAGTTACTGAATCTGGATATTCAAGTGCTTCAGAGGGTCCAAACAACTTACTCTCTCAAGGCTGTGTCCTTGAAATTTTGTCCACAGCTCTGGCTATGGGAATGGTGGGTGGAAGGTACATTCCAAGGACACGGTTGGGCATTAGGAGCTTCCAACTGCCCCGGTCCAGCTCATGGGTCAATCGGCAGTCACATCTTCTTGATGACCTCCTCTAACACTACTGGTGTTGAGACCATCTAGATTGAATATGTTACGAAACCCAGTTAAGGCCTCTATATAAACTTTTAAGATTCTGGTGGGCAGATGCAGAGATACATTTATCTTGCAGCCAACAAAGACAAGCCCCATATGTAAATTCCCTTGCTTACTAAAACTGCCACCTACCAATCTGGAGTTGCCCACCTCTTTCTTTGGTCTCTCTTTGCCCTCTGTGTTTGTGGGCCAGTTTGTGAACTGAAGTAGATTCACAGGTCTGGAATTAATAGAAGTCTGGTTTGGATACATTGTTACATCAGAGAACAGTAAGGCTGTGTTGCAAAGTTAAGAACATTACAGATGACCCTTGAACAACACAGGTTTGAACTGCATGGGTCCACTTACATAAAGATTTTTTTCAATAAATATATTGGAAATTTGGGGGGAGATTTGCAGCCACTTGAATAAACTCACAGACAAACCACATAGCCTAAAAATACCAAAAAAAAGAATAAAAAGATATGTCATGAATGCATAAAATATATATAGATACTATTTTATCATTTACTACCATAAAATATACACAAATCTATTACAAATAGTTCAAATTTACCAAAATTTACCCACACACCTACAGGCTGTACATGGCGCAATCAATTACACTAGGCTACCACAGCGCAATCATATTGCTGCTTCTTCATTATCAAGGCGTGAATCATTTGTTACAGCTGTAAATAAATATGAATTTCCTTTTCACATTATCTTTTCATTCCATTTCTTTTCATTTTTGATGTCCAGTGTTATTAATATGTATAACATGGTATTTTGTATCATACAAGATAATACTGATGTAGGTACTGACAGATAATTTATCTTGCAAACAGACAAGATTCAATTTTATTTATGGAATCAATAAATATAGTACAATATTTTAAACGTATTTTCTCTTCTTTATGATTTTCTTAATAACATTTTCTTTTCTCTAGCTTACATTATTGTAAGAATACAGTATATGATACACATAATAGGTATTAATCGACTGTTTATGTTATTGGTAAGGCTTCCAGTCAGCGGTAAGCTGTTAGTAGTTAAGTTTTGGATGAGTCAAAATTATACAGGGGGGTATACAAATTATATATTGTAAATGATAATTACACAAGACTTATCAAATGCATGGGGGGTTGGTGACCCTAACCCCCACGTTGTTCAAGCATCAAATGTACTTGATTTCAGTTTGTCCCCTGGAGACCAAATACCCTTTCTCCAGAACAAAAAAATTTGAAATGGAGCAGATTAATTTTGGAGCCCTTCCCAAATGACTTTCTGTTAAACTGCACTGAAGACATCAATACCACATCATTTTACGTATAACAGTTCCCCCTTTACATGTACAGTATGGGACTCAGATAAACATGTACTCCAACCTCAAGTTTCCCTTATAACTAGCTCTGTGCCCTTGGAAAGCTGCTTTACCAGTGTGAGACTCAGTTTTTTCATCTATTAGATGTCGATTTTTTTTTAACTGCTTCCACACTTATAATGATTAGATGATGTAACAAATATACAGGATCAGACACTAGTTTTTAAAACCATTCCTTTTTACACTCTCTCTCCACATGGCCTCCTGATGAATATGTTATACCAAGACTATAATTATTTTTCTTCTTTTATATAAACAGAATTATAATGCAATTGTACGAAAGCATAGACTGTAAAAGAGGGGTGAAAACAGTCTCTACTCAGCCTTTTGTTTTTGGAGAACATCCAAGAGCCTGAACATCAGAAAGGAGAACATTGTTGGGAAGGGGTGGTGAGAAGGAGTTCTAAAATGGGGAGGCATTGTGATTACCTTAATTCTTACACTAAAATATTCAAAGTACTTAGAATTCTCTGTGTTAAGAAAACCGGATATGTATTCCACCCACTTACCACCACAAAAAGAACTAGAGGCATTCAGCCTGTACTGACCTGTTCCACACCATTCTATTTGAACTCCTGTGGAAACATCAACCTTTCACATAGGAGGAGCAAGTAGGATTTGTTAAAATGAGAGAGCAAGAGATTCTGCAGGAACTTCTTAAGTGCTTTTAAAGAAAACATTTGAATCACAGCAAGAGACACTTTTTTAAATTGAGACTTTCCATTTTGCCATTCATTGGATGTTTATTCATAAGTATGCAGGAATTATAAAATTTTCTTCAAGCTCTTGTTTAATGCTTTATCGGTGCCAACTCTGAACCTAGTGCTACAGAAATATATTCCTATGTAAAGAAAATGGAATAATTACTGAATGTCAAGGAGCTTCCGTACTGGAGAGAAAAGTTTAAAAAAAGTTGCCTTGGTAACCGAAAAGAATTTTTTTTTATGTACTATTATTTTCTCCATTTGAAATGGGAAACAGCCACAGAGGGAAAAAGTGAAAGTAGAGGAACTGGAAAAACAAAAGTAGGAAAGGATTTATTCATCTTAGCACAATGACTACAGTCAGACTGAATCATTCTTCCTTTGCATAAACATTTTAGAGTTGTAAGAATGGCTCACCAACACCAGCTGAAGGAGAAAGAAAAAAAGTTTAACTTCTGTAAAATAATGAGCTTGTTAACTAGTTTCCCATAACACTCGAACACAGGTTAACATAGTGAATTCAGTCAGGCACTTTCTAGCAGTTTGAAAAACCACGTGTTTTTTTTAATGTTGAAATCAACTATAGGAGTCTATATGGGACTTCACTACTAAGTTTAGTATAAACAATATTTTTAAATTAACTATAGGGCTTCCCTGGTGGCTCAGTGGTTAAGAATCCGCCTGCCAATGCAGGGGACATGGGTTTAAGCCCTGGTCCGGGAAGATCCCACATGCCACGGAGCAACTAAGCCCAAGCGCCACAACTACTGAGCCTGCGCTCTAGAGCCCGTGAGCCACAACTACTGAAGCCCGCATGCCTGGAGCCTGTGCTCCACAACAAGAGAAGCCACCACAATGAGAAGCCCGCGCACTGCAACAAAGAGTAGCCCCCGCTCACCACAACTAGAGAAAGCCCGTGTGCAGCAACGAAGACTCAACACAGCCAAAAATCAATATATAAATAAATTTTTAAAAATAAATTATTAAATAAAATAAAATTAACTGTAGTGCTACCAATAGGGCAGCTAAAAGTCCTGAGTTCTTAAACTTTGAGAGTGTCAACCTGTCAAGGGATCCCTACTTGCCAGACTTGGGAAGCAGGGAAATTTAGTCCAAGAAAAAAAGGAAATTGGCAGGAGGCAGGTGTAATTGACCCGTTGAGAACTGAGTTTTAATTAATGAATTATTCCCATTCATGTAGAAGCAACAGCAACAATGGCCACTGAGCACAGGTCCACAAGTAGACCTGTCAGAATTGCCAGTTTCCTTTCTGGAAGGTGACTGGAACCAAACCACTGATACTTCCAACTGAGTGAGCCCCAGGGGTTCTTAGATTTATCAAAGGCAGGATTATCCTACAGAGGAAAAAATAAAAGTCATTCTTAAACTACTGATTTTAATAATAATTTTATCCTAGCTTGTTGTAGGATATATTGTAAATGCTTCATAAAATCTCCCATTTCCATTAAAGCATTTTGAGTAGAGCAGTCAACTACCATGACTTCTAGGTTTCCTCTCGTATAACCACATCAGCCTCTGTCCCCCTGCTCCCCGCCCCCATGTTTTATCAGGAAGTTACCAGCTGCGGCTTTATCCCTTAAGGGTTATATTTCTAGAGATCCTTTAACCTGAAGGTCTAAGAGCCCTACAAGAAAAATATCCTTATATAATTTCTACAGAAAAGGAAAAGAACAGTGGCGAATCACTTAATATATCAAACAGTGGGTATAAATCACTCAGTACCTCATCCCCTTTTTGCTGATGTAAAGTCCATTTCCATGGAAACAGGGATTAGAAATAGCAACCTATGAGAAACACTGGGTTTACTGGAGCACATGGAAGCTTTAGTTTGCTTTTCAGCCAAATCTTGAAAAAGCAAATCTTTGACTAATACCTACATGCTATTTTTATCACTTTTGAGAATCAATGTTTGACTTACGGATTAAGAGGAAATCATTTTCTTCCACTTAAAGACAATAAAAACAACAAACTAATTTGCGTATTGGGAAGCATTATAAGATTTGAAAGGCTCTCCTTGGTCACCACAGTTTTCTATCTCTCCTCTGCCTAATGTAGATATATGACAACAAAATAGTAACAGTAATCTGTCCTGATTTGCAGATATAGTTGCAGCTGGACCCAGGGTTTTTAAGTGATATCCATCCCCAAGTGTGAAATCTCCAGACTATTTTCATTCACAGACAAAAAAAGTTAGATATAGACAGCCATCTAACAGTACTTTATTCTGTAAATTAGATGCCTCCCTGTGTTTGATAATTAAACTGCTTCTTTAAAAAACAGGAAATTGTAAAGCTCCAAGATTCATCCTGGGAGACAGCATGGTATCCTAGAGTAGGCAACCAATCTGTGGTCAGGAAGTTAAGAGGGAAACTGAAACTAGACCCCATAAAGGCTGGCATCTCTCCCCACCCCATCTCTCGCACCTTCATTCGCTCATCCTGCAAAGTCTACCTCAAAACTCCCCTTTTCTATGAAGTCCGTTCTCCAAATTCACAATATACATTATTCACAGATTCAGTATTTGCAAATTCACCTACAGTACTGGCTAAAATTTACTTGTAACCCTGAAATCAATACTTGCGGTGCTTTCAGTCATTTATGACATATACAGAGCAGCATGTTCCCAGCTATCGTCAAACAAGGCAATGCTCTACCTGTTGTTTCAGCTGTTCTATTGTAAACGAGTCCCTTTTGTCATCTATTTAATGCCTTGTTTTTTGCCTGTTTGTGTTTCTGTTGGTGATTTTACCATTTAAAATGACCCCCAAGCACAGTGCTGAAAAGCTGTCTAGTATTCCTAAGCATAAGAAAGCTGTGTTGTCTTACAGAGAGAACACGTGTTAGATTATCTTCATTCAGATATGAGTTATAGTGCTATTGGCTGTGAGGTCAATGTTCATGAATCAACAATATATATTAAATGAGGTGGAAACTGTGCCCCACAGAGTTAACAGAAGCTGATAACTAACGGAAATTTGTGAGCTTGTCTTACAGGACACCAGATAAGGAAACAGCTTGTTAAAACCCCTTTACTCATAAATTGCCTTCATTGATTAAGCTCACTTTTTTTTTTTTTCCTTTCTTTCCTTTTTCCCTCTCTTTAACTGCATACCTTCACAGCTTCACAAAGCCCAGTTGTTTTGCAGGAACCTAGAGTCAGCTCCTGCCCAGTGCCAGCTGGCTGGGGCTGGTTGGGACCGGAGACCCTCGAACAGGCCTACAAGGGTGTCCAATGACTGGCCTTCTGACAAGAGGGCCAGAATACTCCACCCTCCAATTGTGCTAAGTGCCTCCGATTTAAAATATGCAGAAACATGTAACCCAGTTGTGGCTGCGCAGAAGACCGATTACCTCACCTTTTTTCTACCTTCAATCACCGTTCCCCACGCCTAGGTCCACCCAGCTTATCCCATAAAAATCCTACTCTCTCACCTTCAGGGAGGCGGATCTGAGACTTGTTGGCCAAATGGACCTGGTTTGGTAATAAGGTGTCTTCTTTTTTAACATTCTACTTTATTTTATATTTTTGATTTTATATTTTATATATAAATTTTTTAACAGATTACATAATACTATCTACCGTGGAACTGATATCTACTTGTTGGTCCTTGGTGAGGATGTTGGTTGTTTCATCCTGTTTGGGTTTTTTTTAATTTATTTTTTATTGAGGTAGCATTGGTTTATAACGTTATATAAGGTTCTTGTGTATAACATTGTATTTCTACTTCTGTACACAGTACTGTGTGTTCATCACCAAAAATTTAGTTTCTGTTCAACAATTATACAGTTGATCCAATTTACCCATTTCACCCTCCCACTCCTGCCCACTCTTTACCCTCTGAAGCCACTACTCTGTTCCCCATATCTACATGTTCAGTTTTGTTTGGTTTGGTTTGTTCATTTATTTTTGTTTTTTATATTCCACATATGAGTGAAATCATATGGTATTTGTCTTTCTCTGACTTACTTCACTTAGTATAATACCCTCAAGTTCCATCCATGTTGTCACAAATGGCAAGATTTCATCTTTTTTCTATGGCTGAGTAGTATCTCCATTGTATATATATATATACGACATCTTCTTTATCCATTCATCCATTGATGGGCACTTAGGTTGTTTCCATATCTTGGCTATTGTAAATAATGCTGTGATGAACATAGTGAGACGTATACCTTTTCAGATTACTGTTTTCGTATTCTTTGGATAAAGTACCCAGAGGTGGGACAGCTGGATCACATGGTAGTTCTGTTCTTAATTTTTTTAAGGAGTCTGCATACTGTTTCCCTAGTCAGCCCCTTACTATACAAAACCTTAGACTCTAATTGTTGGTATTATATTGGTTAGCTATTTGTTATGGACTTTTTGATAAATAATAACCTAATTATAGTATCCGCTCTCAGTGACTGAGTGCCTGCTCTGTGACAGACAAGGTACTGAGAGCTTTACAAACATTATCCCATTTGTGGGTGATTCATATCCCAAATTAGATGGTAAGCTCCTTTCAGTCAGGGACCTCATCATTTTTTACTGTATAATATTGTCTAGCACAGAGACAGGCTCATAAAACTTGCTAAAGAATTGGGGTTTTGCTGTCTTCATTCTGTCACACATTTCCTTGGATGAATTTTTTTTTTTTTTTTTTTTTTTTTTTTTGGCTGTACTTGGGCCTCTCACTGTTGTGGCCTCTCCCGTTGCAGAGCACAAGCTCCGGACGCGCAGGCTCACCGGCCATGGCTCACGGGCCCAGCCACGGAGCGGCATGTGGGATCTTCGCAGACCGGGGCACAAACCCATGTCCCCTACATCGGCAGGCAGACTCTCAACCACTGCACCACCAGGGAAGCCCCTGGATGAATATTTTTGAAAAGTGATTTCATCCACGTAAATTTTCTATTATGGCTAATGATTAAATCATAACAATCATGTTTCTCATCCTTATCACATAGTGAGCCCTAACAATTTTTCAAACACTGTGTTTAGTGCTATATATAAATATATATATATAGTCCTATATAAACACTGTTTAGTGCACAATCTCATTTTATTCATTAAAACCACCCTATAGGAAAATTGATAAGAGAAAGTTTAAGTGACTTTCTAAGTCATAGCTCCTAAGGGATGAAGTTGGATTCTAATGCAGAGGTTCTTACCCATTCCAAGTATTTTCCCTCTTAAAATCAATAACTTTCTTAAAGTCCCTGTAGAAGATCAGATATAATAATAAAGAAAACTTAAGTGCTTATTCTGAGCAAAGTGCTGTCTAAGCAACTAGCATAGATCAACTCATTTAAGGCTCACAACATCTTACGAAATCAATGATATCTTTCTTTTACAGTTAAAGACACTGAGCTTTAAAGAAATGAAATAACTTGCTCAGTGTCACCAACCTAGAGAGTAAGTAGCAAAGTCAGGATTTAAATGCCAAGGATTCTATCTCCAGAACCTGGGCTCTTAACCATTTCACAATTCTGCCTTCAACCCATGAGTATACTCTTTCAATCTGTTGCTATATAACAACAAAAGGGAACTCTGAATTTATAAAAGAAGTTTATCTCTCATTAATCATAAAATCAGCCATATACATTTGAAAAACAGGAGTAACTGAATGTGAGAGATATGTTGCTTAGTCTATGGGCATGTGACCAAACACAGTCCTGGTCCCGCCACCACTGGCTGAGATGTGCTTCAAACTGAACAGACCTGCCAGAACCAGAACAGCTGACCACAGTTATTACCACTGCATGATTCTTGAGTCAGACAGACCCATGCTTGACTTTCAACTCCTCTATTTACTAGCTACTAGTAAATGTTAGACAAATAAATCACCTTCCTGAGTCTCATTTTTCCACCCCTCTCCTCAAAATAATGATAATACCATCCAGCTCACAGACTTCCTGTGAGAAAGAAGATAAGGAACATAGCACAATAAATAATAGGCAACCAATAAATCCAGGTTCCTTACCTCCAGGAAACCCCTACTCCTTTTCCACTAGAATAGGCACTTAGAGATCAAGGCCAGCTCAGGTCAGAGAAGAGCTTACCCTTTGAACCCTGAGATTTGGACTGCTATCCACTGTCATAGCCACATTTCCACAGAAACTGTTCCTGTCCAAGTAGAGAAAGAAAGCACCACCCAAAAAACCAGAACCAAAAGCCCAATGAGGTAGCATGCTGTGTTGTGTTAAGAACCTAATTTTGGAATTAAGACAGCTGAGTTTTAATTCAAAACATAGTTCTGGCTGGCTTTGTGACCTTGTGTTAATTACATAATTGACCTGATCCTCCTTTTTTTTAATGTCTGCAAAATAGAGTTACTGTAATGATTATTAAGCTAATGTTCCACAGTCCTGGAACATGGCAGGAGCTCTAGGTAGATGGTCGTGTTTATTAACAGTGGCTGTGTGCCTGCCATTGCCTGGGTTCTGTCCACTTTCAACCTGAACAAGGAGGAGCGTTCTCCCTTCACATGCGTCTACATCCCCATCCTCTCTCAGGGGGCTTTCAGGACTGTTGGACAGCAGGCTATCCACAGGTGATCCATACTTCAGAAAAGGTGCACTCTATTCCTTGGTCCTCACCAGCCCCGGGAACTCCTTCTCCTTCTAACTCCACTCTCCTTCTAACTCCACTCTCCTTCTAACTCCACTCCCTTCACACCCTCCTTTCTCCAGTTGCATCTACAGGCCTCTGGTCCCTTCCCCCCACCTCATGTCTAATTTTTGGAGGTGAAAATAATGGTTCTGTACGCGACTGGCAAAATCTTTCTGTCTCATACTTAGGCTATAAGCTTCTTTGAGTTTGTTTCTAAACCAGGGGTACTCTCAGGTACCAATGAGAGAGTAAAGAAGGACATAAATCTACAGAAAACAAAGAGATATATGCCTTTCACACTTATGTATGCGTTTATGTGTTACACATATACATTATATATTACATATTTATATACTTATGAGTATATATTTACTATAATTATATTCTACATATATTCATTCATTGAATCACATATATTGTCTGAGAGACTGCTATGTGCTGGCCATAATTTTAGATGCTGAGATACAGTCCCCACTTTCAAGGAGCTTATAGTCTAATGGGAAGAACAGATAGTAATCAAGGAAACAAATAATGTGTTAATTTCCTTGTTTGTTGTCTCTCCCACAAGAATAAATAACATGTAGATAATATATAATTTATTTTTATAGAAAGAAAATATGATGGTGTGTCAACCTTCTCCCTCACAGGAAAAAATAATAAGCACCTTCCATTATATTTGACCTTTCCTGTGTGCTCACTCTAATGGTGCTTACAGAACCCAGAGAAGTCAACCAGGAATTGGATTGTCTTCTTAGTGGTAGGAGGTGCAGATATAATCATTTGTCCTTTACTTTGGAGGGGATGTCCCAGCCTGACCCTGACCATTAGGCCTCTAACAATTTCAGTGATGTGGAAGCCCCCTGAATCTTTTTACCTCCCACCCTCCTGAATGCATGAGTCTTACTAAGGCCTCCAGTCCACTTGCCACTTGTGACTCACCCAGTCTAATCAGTTTGCTCATCTAACTGAATTAGCTTGATGTTGTCAATGTAGTGAACCATGAAGATGTCTGGTAGAAGGTCCGGATGACCCAGTTCCCTTTGGACTATATTAAGAGAGAGGATGAGAGAGTCAATATAGCCCTGGGAAAAGACCATAAATCTATACTTTTGTATAGGATCAGAGTTTACTTTTATAAACAGAAAAAAATATATAACACTTTTAATATGACAGTCATGTCTTGCCCTCCTTTCTATTCCATCACCTTCAAAAGTTAACACATAGGTTTAAAAAAAAAAAAAAAAAAAGACCCTAACTAAGAACATAGAGTGCTTTGGTTTGGTTTGATTTTTCTTTCATACCATTTCATTTGTTTAAAAACACACACTCACCAGCAAAGAATGGACATGATGTCCTACTTGTTTATTTCCATCCCTGAATTCTGAGACAATTCAAAATTACTTTGTTGATATACTATATTCAGTGCTTTCAATGCCTTATTTAGTTGTTTGGTTGATCTTGAGAATTCTTTGTTAGACTGTGTGATATATATGCATTCCAGGTTTGCTTTTGGCATCCAACATTGCAGTGCTTCTGGTTAATGTTCAGGCAAAGGGATAGTTCACCAAATAGCTAATAGTTCATTGTGTCCAAAGTTAATGTTCAAAAAATGTAAAATTTTAACAAAATGGTAGAATAGATTTATTAAAAAATAGTTGCTTCATTTAATTCTCTGTGTAACTCTGACTTGTCAAATTTATGTAGTAGTTCTCTTTTATTAAGAGTTAGTATTCTCAATTACTGCAAATGTAGTAAATAGGAGGAATGAATACCATTTTATATACTTCACTGGCAATGATGTTTTCAGTACTTCAATCTAAGAAGTAATATATGGAGGCCTTATTTAAGCTACTAACCATGTAAAAAATGCAAATTGAGAAGGGGGTCACTAAGGGGATAGAAAAATATTTTTACGTGCCCATATTGGTCTGACCAGTGAACTATTTTAGAAAACTTCTCAGCCTAGAGTCATAAGTACAGGCTCAGATTGCAGGGATTCAAATTCCAGCTCAGTCATTCACTGACCATGTGACCTCAGGCAAGCTACTCTACTTCTTTATCTGCAAAATGGGATAATAATAGAACATAATCACAGGGTAATTGTGTGGATTAAATGAGAAAATCCAGGCAATGCCTTTAGCCTGGTGCCTGTTATTTGGTGACAAATCAATAAATGTTAGTTGCTGCTAGTTAGTAATACTTGCTTGTCGATAATGATATTGAAATTGTTGTTTTTTGTTGTGTGTTGATTTTTTTTATTGGATCTTATCAGGAATATTTCTCTCAGTGGTAATATCAATCTAGCAATAAACTAAAAATATTAGTTAGAAGTCTAATTTTCTGACCCAATTTTTATTTTTCTTTTTTCCCGCTTAGACAAATAAAGTCTACAACAATCCTAATAGAAAATCAAGACTTTAATATCTTACTCAGTGTTTCAGAGAGAGTACTAAAGATTCATTTTAGTATACTTGTTTACTCTTGGTTTACTCTAGAAATGCAGTAATAGGGATCAGAACCTTAACAAGTTTTTAAAATCTTTAAGAATTATGGAGCCTGTGCTACCTTGAAATATCTAGTACCTCCTTTTGAAACTACCATAATATTATATTAGTGTATTTGTAATCATTTAGAAAATCACATTAGCTGTAATGTGTCCCTAGCCAGCAACATTTTTTCCAGGAAATCTGTTTCACACATTTTTTTTTCCTTCAAAGTATGCATTCTTTCCCTGCTCCCTTATACCTTAACTGCTGTCAGATGTTTTCATAAATTTTTATAAAAAGAGTTTAAAGGACATCTATAGTCTCTGAGGGAAAAATCCTATAAATCATTGCTTTTCAAATTGATCCTTGGGAGTTTTTTCAAGGGTCTGAAAGAGCTCTGTGGATTTTTTCTTTAATGCCACATTTTTAGTTTGATATTAAAATAGCACAATTAAAAAGAGATTGTGGAACATGTGAATGATCTTATAAACTCAATACTGCCACTCAACTTAACTGCCTGTGCTTGTGCTTATATTTATGACTACATTATCAACAAAGAGTACTGCTTTAATTGTTACTATTTAATGAAAAAAGAACAGAGATTAACTTAATACCTAAATGATCAATCTGTGCCAAGTGAAGACCAAGTGATATCATGGCAGGCTGTACAAAGATTTCTTTATAGTCCAACTTGTAAAACATGGTGGCAAAACTGAGTCATCATAAAACATATTACATGCATACCAAGCTCAAAAGATCCTATCCTTTAATAGTCAGTATTCACATAACAAGTGACAATTTCCTTTCAGCAAAACACATTAAATTAACGTCACTAATTTACATTTTATTGGTTTTGTAGTTTTGGGCATGTGTGTTAGTTTTACTGCCATTTAAGAACCATAAGCATTGAGAGTTTAAATAAAGCTTAATGTTTAGACACATTTAATTAATATAATAAAAATAAATTGTCAACACCAGGCAGTCCTTAGAATATACTTTGAAATGCTGTTATAAAGCTTTCTAATTTCTGTATCTATTTATCTTTTTATTATTTCACTTGTATTAACTTTAAAATGTCTTTTTCAGGCACTTCCTTGGTGGTCCAGTGGTTAAGATCCGTGCCCCCAATGCAGGGGGCCCGGGGTTCGATCCCTGGTCAGGGAACTAAGATCCCACATACCCCCGTGCGCCGCAACCACTGAGCCTGCGCGCTCTAGAGCCCACGCACCGCAACTAGAGAAGCCCATGCACCGCAATGAAGAGCCCACAGTGAAGACCCAATGCAGCCAAAAAACAAAATCCTAGCAAGTTATTTTTTTTTAAAAAGTCTTCGTCAAACCTATTTTTCCCACTCAGACTTTTCTATAAAATGCTGAAAATATCCAGCATTCTCTATGATAATAATAATAGTTAACACTCATAGTGTTTATTATATGCCAAGCACCATTCTAATTACTTCTCATGTATTAACTTGTTTGTTCAACACAACAATCCTTTGAGGTAAGTTAACCCCATTGCACAGATGAAGAAACTGAGGTAGAGCAAAAATAAGAAAGCTGCTCAAGATCATACAGCAAGTAAGCGGAAGAGTGGGGCATTCAATCCCAGGCATTCTACAGAGCCCATATGCTTAGCTACTGAATTATACAGCCTCTGTAATTTATATATCATTTATAATCTATGATTCCCCTGAAGTTATTCAAATATGAAAAATTACTCTCCCACAATTTTACCTTTTAATGGTATTTAAGGTAAAACAACACGTTTGATTATTCTATAAAAAGTCCATTAGTCTTACTTTTCAGGAATAATTTGTCTCCAACTTCCTAGCATTTCCTAAAATTGCTCCCTGAAAATAAAAGTACTGATTTTTTTTTTTTTTTTTTGCAGTATGCGGGCCTCTCACTGTTGTGGCCTCTCCCATTGCGGAGCACAGGCTCCGGACGCGCAGGCTCAGCGGCCATGGCTCACGGGCCCAGCCGCTTCGCGGCATGTGGGATCTTCCCGGACCGGGGCAAGAACCCGTGTCCCCTGCATCAGCAGGCGGACTCTCAAACACTGCACCACCAGGGAAGCCCACTACTTATTTTTTAAATGACCACTTATTTGAGCACTTCCTTACTTCAACAATGTCCATCTATAGTGCCCTGGGATGTTGAGCCCAAAACATTCTGAAGGTAAAGAAGATTAGAAGTTAAAGGGATTTTAGAGTCAATTATAAATACTTTAGTAAAAGATGGGACTGAATGGAGGGAAAATGCAAGCATTGAGTGCATTAGATATCTAATAAATATACATTTGTACTCAGGTTCATTAGTTGGAGGAATTTATGGTGACAAGCAAATTCAGAATCCTTACAGAGAAGATTTGGAGTGCCATACATGCAGCTAATGTGGTGACTGTCCGTCAGGACCACATCAGGGAGAGGAGAGCACACTCAAATTAGGCAATCTTTAGAGAGAATTTAATAAAGGGACCCTTTCCAAAGGAGTGGATGGGGTCCAGGGAAAGCACAAGGGATGGCATGGTACCTATAGCTAATAACAGGAGGACATGTTTACCATCTTAAGCCAGAAAGTGTGGGGAAGGAGCAGTTATCAGAGGCAAAAGGGTAGGGTCTTGTGGAGGGAGATACCTGATGGAGGTCACAACCTGGGGTAGAGGGAAGCACCCAGCCTGTGGAGACCCCTCAGGGAAGCCACAAGGCAATAAATACCTGACCTCTCTCTCCTCCCTCCTTTCTGCTCTTGCTGAGGCTCCCATTGGCCAAACCAAACCAGAAGCCAAAGGACAAGGACACTAAAGTATACACTCTCAAGCTCCTAGGGCACAGAGGAGACTGGAGAATAGTAGACAATGGATCTGGAGGGGTAAAAAGAAAATAGCCAGTACAAACACTGCAGTTGATATAAATATTTTATATCTAATCATCAACTCAAGCTGATTCATCTCCAAACAGTATTTTTATATAGGGCTCCATACCTAGAAATTTTCTTTAATTTCACATGGCAAAAAAAATTTTTTTCCTTAATTCCTTCAAATCTTTACCCAAGTAAATTTTCACCCGTCCAATGAAAATTCTCCCAACTACCCTATCAAAAATTGCAAACCCTCAATACTCTTTATTGTCTTCTGTTTTATTCACTTCTGTACCCTAGTGCTTAGGATAGTGCCTGGCACAAAAAAAGGTTTTGCAAATGTTTTATTAACTAATTGTTTACTAGTTGTGTGGCCTTGGAAAAACTACTTAACTTCTCTGTGAATCAATTTTCTCATCTTAAAATGAGGATAATAAATAACTACCCCATAGGTCTGTGATGAGGATTAAATGAATTAAAATATGGAAAGTGCTTTAAAGTACCCGGCACATAATAAACATACAAATGTTGGTAATTATTTAACTGAAAACTACTGCATTAGAATATTTAATTTATGTTTGAGGATATTTAAAAGTAAGAGTGGTTAATTTGTCTCCAAGAAAATAAAAACTTAAGTTTTATTGATTCTAATATTTTCTTCCTGATGTTTTAGTGAATCTGACATCAAAATACACATACGATGTATTCACAGCATATATATCACATTGAGTGTCAAACATGCATTTTTCCATATGCATACAAATGTGTGTATTTTTTTTAACATCTTTATTGGAGTATAATTGCTTTACAATGGTGTGCTAGTTTCTGCTTTATAACAAAGTCAAATTTGTGTATTTTTAGCCATGGTGGAAACAAATAAAGCAAACAGGAAGAATGCCTGCTTTCCTCATTCCTTAGAGGTATAATGAAAGCAGAAATTTGTCAAGTAGAATCTGTCTCCTGCAATTATAATTATTTAAGCAAATTTGACTTTTGATGGTGTTCTCTCCCATCATGTAAAAATTAGTAATGATAATGAGCACACAGTTACATATTTTTCTTAATTTGTTCTTGCTTAGAATTAAGCACTGTTTATATTTTTAAAAACAAAATTTTAAAGGCAATCCAAAAAGATACAGTTTGGCAAAACTAATAACCTGTTTTCTCAGCCAAAAGTAATATTAGCCAAACTTAATACAGTGTGTCTAATCCTCAAGAATTGAAAGCTTTAACCATTGCAGGGTTATAAGAGATTTAATATGGAGATAGCTTATATTAATGCTGAAACCTTACCTTTTTATCCTTAATAAGACAGACTTACAGATGATTAACACATATGATACAAGAAAAGCACAAATAAATTATCTCTTTTTCAATGGTTCAATGATTTCTTTTTGCTGAACTATATACATTTATAAAAGCTGAATTGTTATCCTGACCTATTAAAAATAAATTACATTCTTAAATTAAATAAGGTATTTGAGTATCATAAGCTAAGGATAACAAAACATCACCATTTTTCTTAGAAATATTTGGGTGAATATATAACTGCAAAGGAGTGAATTTGTTCCTTCTCCTCACAGAGACATAAATTGACAAAAATTTTACATTAATACTATATTTGGTATTCATTCAAAAAAGTAATTTGAAATAGCATTCACAAAATTTCCTAAAGGTTGAATAATCGTTATTTTTAATTCCAGTAAATCACAGAATGTTCATCCTTTCTTTTCAGTTATGACAAATTTACAACAAATTGACATTTTATTGCAGGGTTGTTTTTTCTTTTTCTTTTCTTTTTCTTTCTTTCTTTCTTTCTTTTTTTTGCTAGTAAGCACATTACAGTTAATAAAACAAATTGATGAAGTTATTATAACATTAACATCTTTAGGACTCTTTCTTAAAGCCTCTTTTTATTTCTCTGTTCCTACATCCCTTTCTCAGCTTCATTATGACTACAGACACAAACTTTAAGGACCATTAGTTGAATAACGTCATTCATGATACACTTAGACCACTTTGTACCCTTATGTAAGGTTTCTGTCAATCCTGTCCAATTTAATCTTGCCCTAAGATCACTCATTATGCATTCACTCATTCATTGCAAAGCACTGTTCCAGGTAGGGGAGATCCAAGGGAAAATGACAGACACCTTACCTCCCATTCTCACTGCTACATCTTCTTTCTTCCCTGCTGTCTCAATGAAAATAACAATAATCACCATTTATTGAGTAATTATTAGGTAGAGTTCATGGTGATGTGTTTTCACTAGAATTAAATAGTTAATTCTCACAACCTGCCCTGGCACGTAAGAGACAATATAGTATATAGTCCAGTTCAGCTTCTAGCTCTGTCATTTACTACCTGTGTTCCTTGGGAAAGTAACTTAATGTCATTTTCACTAGGCCTCAATTTCTCTTTCTGGTAAAACTGGAATAATAATAGTATCTTCCCTTTATCTGTAAATCAGGAATCATAATATAATATTACCTAGCAGAAAGAATTATTATAAATATTAAGTGTTAATGTATATAAAGTATGTAGACTAGTGCCTGGGTTAATCAATATGAGCCATTATTACAGTTACTATTTTATCAATGAGGAATCTGATAGATTTAAGTTACCTGAACATAAAGACACAACAATAAAAAGACTGAGCCAGGATCTTTAAACACTGGCCTGATTCTATGGATATCCAAGTGACGTTTTAACTGTACCAACTACCAATGTGAAACAGATTTTGCCCTGTCAGGAAGATTGAAATATAAAAAGAAGAAAACCTTGCCCTATGAATAGAGCTAAAAAGCTCTTCTGAACAGTCTAGTCTTGTCTAGGACAATAGTGGAGAGAGATACTAAAGATTTTCAAATAACTTATGGAAAAGAGGAGAGGGAATAAAAATTACAGTTTTACCATAACTGAACAATTCAGTGGCAGAAAAAAAAAATCCTTTTATTTGCTATTTACTCACTCCTCAGAACACAGGTAATATTAGACACTTGTCACATCATGCAAAAGGAAAAGGGCAAACTTCATGGGACTGATCATCAGACACAAGCAATTCATTCTAGACTAAAACAAACATAGTCAATGCATAACTCTTGCTTTTTTTGCCAGTATGGCTGCCTTAAGCCAGTATTTTAGCATTTAAAAAACTAATCAGTCAAACATTAAATCAATTCATGATTTCTTACTTCCTACCAGTTTGTGGAATCACAGTAAATGTGAATATTAAGCTTAGTTTTAAAAGGTGAAAAGTGCCTTTACTTCTAAAGACATATTTTTCCTCATCATTTATATAGAAAAATAATGCATGGGACTGTGGATGTTGGCTGCACTGTATTAAATCACAATGCCTCTATACTAAGTTAAAGCATTCATTCTCAAGAAAAGATTTTTTCCAACGTGTTTAAAGATCACAAACTACAATTTCTAAAGTACTGAGAAACTACTTAATATTACATATCTATTAAATAAGTCCTACAAACAAATAAACAGAAAAATGTAACCAGTAATGAGAATGAAAATGAAGGGCATAATTATCTTACATCCTATTTTTCTTATTTAAGGTTTATACAGTACACAATAACATTTTAAGAAAACTTTTTCAAATCTGTTTAATGATAAAGTTTGTCATATTTATGTTCCTTCCTAGATATATATGTGCATGTAAGTGTATATATGTATTTGTGACAATGATGTGTTTTTTAAAAACAATAAAGATTTGAATAAAAAATAAGTCCTAGAGATCTAACGTACAGATTAGCGAATATAGACAATAATATTGAATGATAATCATCAAACTTACAAAAGGACTAGATCTTAACTATTTCCACCACAAAAAGAGAGAAATGATAATTATGTAATGTGATAGAGGTGCTAACTATCACTGCAATGGCAATCATATTACAATGTGTAAATGTATCAAATCAACATGTACACCATAAATTTACACAATGTTATATATCAAATACACTTCTATAAAAAATATATTATGTACCTATCTATGTATCTACTTATTTATCCCATGAAAGAAGATGAACTCAACAAGTGCAGTCCTCACTTGATAAAATGGGTAGAAGAGACAGCCAGAGCATATGAGTGAGGCAAACAAGAGAAACTAAATATGTCAGCCAAACACATGAGGATATTATTTGGGGCATTTCTGCTTGCATATGTTCACATAACATTTCAGCTGGGTAACGCCAGGCTTTAACTTATGCACATCTGTGGGATAGAGGAATCTCTCAAAGAATGAAGAGGCTTTATTCAAAAGTGTACAGTGAAAATTAGTGCTCACAATGGGCTTCCTTTACAGAAAACCATTGGGTTAGCAGTATGTTTTCCATCACACATGAATTTCTAGGGTTTGATTCAGCTGGTCCAAGCCGGAATAACAATTAGAGCACTGTGCAATAATAACTGCTTGCTGTGGCACTAATCACTTGCTGTGGCACTAACTGAAGCAAAATCCACGCCCTCCCCTTAACAGGGAAAATGTTTAAGTAAAGGATGTGACTATGGTATCTTTGACTACCATGTCCATGAACAGTGTTTAAGCATGGGCAAATGAAAGGCAGCCACATTTGGAGCAACATAACAATGTAGTGACTTCTAGTTGATGCGCGCATGGTTTTTGGATAAAGAGAAAAATAAGAACAAAGCACATCTGAAAAGAAGTTTACTCAGACCAAGATTCCATTTTTGGGGTCAATAAAGGAGATAAAAATTGTACCAATATAATAATAAATGTGGATCTTGGAACAGACAAAATTATCCTTCATACATATATAAATCCTGCATGAAGGGTACATGTAAGGGATACGATCAATAAACAAAGAAAACCTTTCTATTCTACTGGGAAGATAATGGGCTTATTTTGAGCATAAAGGATATGAAGCAGTCAATCGTTAAGATAAAATCAGTTAGGAAAATCATTTGTCAGTGTCTATGAAAACCAACATAAGCATGCCCCATGACCTGTGATTCTACTCCTTGGTTTATAGCCAACAGAAATGCACATATTGTCCATCGAAAGATGTATACAAGAATTTTCATAGCATCACTATTTGTTATAGAAAAAAAATATTAGAAGCAACCCCAAAGTCCATTCAAGAGCAGGTGGTCAAATAGTGGTGTATCTACACAATGAAGTACTAAAAGGTAATCATGTAATAACAATGAATGAGTTTCTCACACACACAACTTAATGAATGAGTCTTACACATATCCTGTATGATTCCATGATCCATTTATATGAAGTTGAAAAACAAGGAAAATATCTATGGTGTTAGAAGTCTAGATATTGGTTATCCCCTATGGGGGGTGTAGTGATGACATGAGGGGGATTTGGGGGTGCTAGGAACATTCTGTTTCTTGATCTGTTTTCTGGCTACAGAGATGTGTGTTCACTTTGTGAAAGTTTATCAAGCTATTCATTTTTCTATTTGTATATTAGACTTCATTAAGAAGTTTAGTTAAAATAGTACAAAGCAAACTCTGGATTCAAGTCCTGACTCCATGTCTGACAAGATGCATTCTCTTAAGCAAGTTACATAACCTCCTTTAGCCTCAATTTTCCAATCTGTACAGCATGGATAATAATAGTGCCTACCTCAAAAAATATTTATAATTACATAGCTAATGGACCAGGCACAAAATATGTGTTTAATAAATTAGTGCATGTCATGAGGCAGGCTGATCCCTTAGTGGTGAGCTACAGAAGAAAACAACCTGAGAGTTAAAAGTTACATCGCTGACAGCCTCTTCAATAAGTGGTGCTGGGAAAACTGGACAGGTACATGTAAAAGTATGAGATTAGATCACTCCCTAACACCATACACAAAAATAAGCTCAAAATGGATTAAAGACCTAAATATAAGGCCAGAAACTATCAAACTCTTAGAGGAAAACATAGGCAGAACACTCTATGACATAAATCACAGCAAGATCCTTTCTGACCCACCTCCTAGAGTAATGGAAATAAAAACAAAAATAAACAAATGGGACCTAATGAAACTTCAAAGCTTTTGCGCAGCAAAGGAAACCATAAACAAGACCAAAAGACAACCCTCAGAATGGGAGAAAATATTTGCAAATGAAGTAACCGACAAAGGATTAATCTCCAAAATTTACAAGCAGCTCATGCAGCTCAATAACAAAAAAACAAACAACCCAATCCAAAAATGGGCAGAAGACCTAAATAGACATTTCTCCAAAGAAGATATACACACTGCCAACAAACACATGAAAGAATGCTCAACATCATTAATCATTAGAGAAATGCAAATCAAAACTACAATGAGATATCATCTCACACCAGTCAGAATGGCCATCATCAAAAAATCTAGAAACAATAAATGCTGGAGAGGGTGTGGAGAAAAGGGAACACTCTTGCACTGCTGGTGGGAATGTGAATTGGTTCAGCCACTATGGAGAACAGTATGGAGGTTCCTTAAAAAGCTACAAATAGAACTACCATATGACCCAGCAATCCCACTACTGGGCATATACCCTGAGAAAACCGAAATTCAAAAAGAGTCATGTACCAAAATGTTCATTGCAGCTCTATTTACAATAGCCCGGAGATGGAAACAACCTAAGTGCCCATCATCGGATGAATGGATAAAGAAGATGTGTCACATATATACAATGGAATATTACTCAGCCATAAAAAGAAACGAAATTGAGCTATTTGTAATGAGGTGGATAGACCTAGAGTCTGTCATACAGAGTGAAGTAAGTCAGAAAGAAAAAGACAAATACCGTATGCTAACACATATATATGGAATTTAAGAAAAAAAAATGTCATGAAGAACCTAGGGGTAAGGCAGGAATAAAGACGCAGACCTCCTAGAGAACGGACTTGAGGTTATGGGGAGGGGGAAGGGTGAGCTGTGACAGGGCGAGAGAGAGTCATGGACATATACACACTAACAAACGTAGTAAGGTAGATAGCTAGTTGGAAGCAGCCGCATGGCACAGGGATATTGGCTCGGTGCTTTGTGACAGCCTGGAGGGGTGGGATAGGGAGGGTGGGAGGGAGGGAGACGCAAGAGGGAAGAGATATGGGAACATATGTATATGTATAACTGATTCACTTTGTTATAAAGCAGAAACTAACACACCATTGTAAAGCAATTATACCCCAATAAAGATGTTAAAAAAAAAAAAGTTACATCGCTGGAGAGAAGACTCATGGCAGATAAGGAAGAAGACCATTTCAATGCAAGGGCCATGGACAATGTCAAGTACTGCAGAGAGGTCAAGGAAGATAAGGAGAGAAAAGATTTGCCAATATGGAAGTCACTGGAAGTGACCTTTATCTGAGCAGACAATATGGAAGTGACCTTTATCTGAGCAGACAACCGAGTTAGAGGCAGAAGTTAGACTGTAGTGAGTTAAAGCACAGATGAGAGGTGAGGAAATGGAGATATCTAAGTAACTCTTTAGAGAAGTTTAGCTGTGAAGGAAAAATAGAGAGAGAAGGCGCCACAGACAGAGGAGGTGGATATGAAACTGAGAAGCTTATTTATAATGCAAGAGACTACATATGAAGAACCAATAGAAAGAGATTGATAACACAGGAGACAGGAAGATCAACAGAGCAAGGTCCACAAGGAGATAAACAAAATGGAAACCAAAGCACAATATAGAGTTATCTTGAGGAGGAGGAAAAAAACCTCTTCCTGTGCTGTCCCAAGAGAAAAAAAAGAAAGGATGAGCGCAGATGCTGAACCACTGGTAGGTAGAGAGACATTCTCACCAGGTGGTTTCAATTTTCTCAGTGAAGTAAAAGGAAGCATCATCCACCAATAGCGAAGGTAGAATTAACAGGATAGAGGATATAATGAGATTTTTTTAATAAAATAAAAATAAAATTACGAGAAGAATGGGAGAGACCCTAACCAGACACACACACACACACACACACACACACACACACACACACACAAGTTTTACCAAGCAGTGTCGAAATCCCAACTGGGCTGTGAACCATGACTGTTTCATGGCACCAGCCTACAAGCTCATGTGATCTCCAGCAGTACTTTACATTTCTGAGGTATTCTTACAATGACTCTACAATTATTTTTAAGATCCCAGGTATACAGAGATGACAGATGGTTGGACTGATCCAAGTATGAGTTTTTTGCAGGGTTGGTCCACTAGCAAGGCTCATGTTTTCAAATGACAGAAACTCAACTCAAGCTAGCTCAACTTAAACCTATTTAAAAAAAAAAAGTGATCAGGCTGTATAAATGGAAACTTTAAAGTATATGTGGTTCCAGGGGGTTAACCGCTGTCAATTGCAATGTCTTTTTCTCCATTTCTTGACTCTGCTTCATTCTCTGTTGTTTTCAGGCAAACTCTTCTTCATTGATTGCAAAAGAGAATACTTGAATCTTAATACATTGTTGCACTAGCCCTCCTCCCAAAAAAGAGAGCACATCTTTCCCATTAGTTTCAGAAATTATTATAGGAATGGCTCCTTTTGTATCTTCTTGGATCACAGGCCCATTCCTAAATCAATCTTGTGGCCCAGGAAATGGAGAACTCTGATTGGCTATCCTTGGAGATGATGGGTGGGGTCAGTTCTACTGAAACTACATGAACCATCAGTGTAGGAGGGAGTCCTTCTCCAAAAGGAAGAGATGCAGGGACGGAAAAACAGAAAAAAATGGAAAAACTCAGAAGCACATTACTTGTTCTCATTCACTTTACTGTCCAGTGTCTCCCTCGCATTCAGACTAACCATGTTTTTCAATGCCCAGGCCTAACATTATACTTTTTACATTTTTGAATACCCAAACTCAGTCTCATATTTTTCACCTTCTCCTCTGTACACCCCCACCTTACTGTTCCTTGCTTCTCAACTTTTATTCATCTACATTCAAAATACGTATTAATCTTCACTTTCTTAAATACTTCACTGACCAAGATTGTTTCAGCACTTAAAAAGCAAAGCCATTTATACTTTTTCAATGAATTTCAATGACTTCAATTTAATTGATTTAATCTTCCTCAAAATGGTGGTATCAAAATTCATTTTCAAAATATCTCCCTATATTTAAGGACATGGTATGAAGTAAAATGTGCTGATGTCCTGTACACATATATTATTCCACACATATTTCAGTACATATATACTGGCAGTCTGAATTTAATTGACATTAATCTGAGGAGTCAATGCAAATTGCATCTTGCCACCCTCTGCTTAGAACACTTTAATATTTTCTATTGCTCTGAAGGGAAAGACCAAACAACTTAGCATGGCATGTGGAGCTCAGCACAGTCCAGCTCCTGCTATCCCACATCATGTTATATCCTCCTCGTGCTCGCTCCACTTCAGCCTCTCTGGTCTTCCCTCAGTTATTCCTACATACTAGGCAACCTCCCACCACAGAGTTGTCACATAGGCTCTCATTTTTGCCTGGCAAGTTTTTCTGTTTTCATTCTTCAGAGATCTGCTCAAAGATCTCATCGTCAGAGAAGGAGAAACTTTTCCTGACCTCCTTGACCACATCAATCCACCCATTAGATTAATTTTCAATTTTCCTGGAACTGTACTGGGTACCTCTCCCTTGACATCTTTTGACACAGTTGTAGCTTTACAATTGTTTGTATGGTCACTTCATTACAGTCTATCACATTTGCTGTATTACAAATGCCAAGGTAGAGACTGTCTAGTTTTGCTCACTCTTGTATCACTAATACCCAATCCATGTCTTGCACATTCTTGGTACTCAATAAAATGAATACATGTGGAATGAACCAATCAATTTATTTATAAATTCTTGATATAAAAAAATAATCAACTCCTTTCAGTTGCTCCCTTGGCTTCTGAAGAAAGAAAGAAGACTATATGAGAACCTAAAAGAATTTTAACTGAGCTCAGGATTTCACTTTGGGGGTAAGAAAAATTATAACTATATATTTACTAACATTTATTTTCTAAATATTGGTTGTTTGTAGGTGTGCCAACTAGATTTTTTCCAAGCCATTTTTCAAGAGACAAAATGCTAAGTGATATGCTTCTCTTCTGTCTGCTATCATCAGGGAGTTACAAAAATAAAAATTCATGCATAATAAAAATTTTAGACCTTGACCACTGCTTAGCATTGTCTAATTATATGCAGTATAGTTGCCTGTTTGATAGCAGATGCTATATGTATCTTGGCATCAACATTATTGTTTACATATTACTAATTCTCCATGAAAAACATCTCTTCACTTTGTACCCCAGAGGACTCATTATCTCTCCAGAGGCAGATGGAGATTTATAGATATAAATTGATAACAGCCCTCTTTACAAAATTAAAGATGTTGGCCAACTCCTTCTTTGGCAGCTATCCAATTTGCATAATTGCATTTGCCTTTCTAAATTACCCCTGAAGCTTCAGTTGAATAAGGTATTCTTTTATATTTGCATTTTGAAAAGGCCTAATCTAATCGTGCTATGGTAAACAGCTGCCCCCAGCTGCCCCTGCCCCCAGCTGCAGTCTCAGACCTGGTTGGTATTGGTGAACTTTCTGTGTGTTGGCAAATCACTTTGAGAATTTTCCAATCAAAGGAAAGCCATTAGTATTCATGAACTTATGTGAGCAAAGTGTTTAGATTTTGTACAATGTCAACTAGCTATAGTGAACATTTCTAAGGTAAATTTCCTACAACTCTACTCAGAGTTAATAGCATATTCAATAGGTCTTGCTAACTAAAAATTGTACTTAGAATGGCACTAACATAACAGTCAGGGAAGAGAAGTATGGGTAGGTTTTATTTCTCTGATATCCACCAAAGACTCTAATCTAATGTCATCTAATCTCAAATGTAAATAAACAAGGAGTCTGAAACTGGAGAAGTGACTCTCATTCTCCAGGACATGCTATACCCATAGTTACCTTCTGAAAAAGCAACCACATGTAACTCCTAATGCAAGATTGGCTGAGGTTGGTTGCTTGTGATTAGACTACACAGACTTCAACCAACTTCCTCCCCAGAAGCAACTGACTGACTGAACCAAGAGACTCTTAGGTAGCCTGAAACAAAAAATTGGTATGATGGACTCTACATTGGATGGTGGGTAACAATCCTATCAGATGCTCTAGCTTCAGACATTTACATTCATTTAACTTGTATGTATTGAGGACATACTCTGGGTCAGTCAGGGCATCCAAGTGCTGCGGATATTGAAGAATGGACAGTTGTTTTCTATGCTCATGGAACTTACTAATGGGGAAGTCAAATATTAGTAAGATAATCACATGAATGAGCATACATTTATATTCTAACACATGTGCTATGAGGAAGTAAAACAATGCTATGAAAACCTGACCCAACATGAGAGGCTCAAGGAAGACTTATCTGAAAAAAAAGTGGCTTGAGCTGAGAAATGAAGGTGAAATAGAGGTAACAAGCTGAAGAATGGGAGAAGAATATTACTAGTAGAGAGAACAACAGTATTGTGAGACTCTTGTGAGCCCACTAGAAAATCAATCAATCAATGCCACTGGAATGCAGGGATTGAGGAAAAGAGTAGAGTGAGGTTAAGCTGGAGACATAGATAGAAGCCAAACCACAGAAGCCCTTGAGGGCTATGTTCATTATTTTGGTCTCTATTAAAACAACAATGGTAAGTCCCTGAAGGGATGGGAGTTGGGCACAGAGAGGAGGGAACGTACTCAAAACTGTATAAAATATTTCTCTGGCTGCACAAGAGCCACAGCAAAAGAAGCCACCACAATGAGAAGCCCATGCACTACAATGAAGAGTAGCTCCCGCTCATCACAACTAGAGAAAACCTGCATGCAGCAACGAAGACCCAATGCAGCCAAAAATTAATTAATTAATTTTTTTTTTTTTTTAAAAAGAGTGAGTTAGAGATGAGAAAATGAACTCACCAAATAATGAAAACTCTTTAGATTTAAAGAAATGGAAAAGACTGAAAGGAGCTGGAGAGGGAACATGGGAGTCAAGAAAAGGTTGTTGCTTTTAAGATGGAAAATGCATGAACAGGTTTAAATGTAAATGGAAATAATCCAGTTGAGAAGGATATGCTGAATAAATAGCAGAGTGGAGCTGGAGAGGAGGAATTGATAATGTGAGATTTCTGATAAGGCATGATGGGATGAGATTCAAAACACAGGTGAAGAGATTGGCCCTAAATGATCAGAAGACTATATCCTATACTAACACAAGAGGGAAAGAGAAGAACATGGGTAGAGATGGAACTGTATGAATTTCGTAGCAGGAAGCTGAGGGAGTTCCCATCTGATGCCTTCTATTTTCTTCAGGAAGTAGGAGGTGAAGTCATCTGCTGAGAATGAGGAGTTAAGAATATTTAAAGTTTGACTAGAATGTAGAATGTTTAAAACAATTTTTGAAGATACAGGGAGAGAATTTACCAGGGAAACATGGAAGAATTGGCAGACTTAAAGAATCCAATGTGTTGGAACCAATCTGTCTGATAAGTGACTTTTTGGCAGTGCCAGGCTGTTCTGTTGTAGGTATAGAGAACGCACATAGATGCAGTCATCCAGAGTTGGGCTTTTGTCAGATAAATTTAAAAAATCAATGTTTAAGAGATGAAGGCACAAGGTAGTTAACAGTATTGGTGAGAGTGTCATTCAAATAAAGGACTGTGGGATCTAAATTAAACAATGATGGTGAAAAAATGAAAAAAGATAAGAAGGTGGGAGCTGATGGACTGGGAGAAAGTAAAGGGGCTACCACATTAGAGCAATACTTCTCAGATATGAGGATCTTGTTAATATACAGAATATGATTCAAGTCTGGAGGGGGGACCTGAGATTCAGCATTTCTAACGAGTTCCAAGTTAATGTGATACTGCTAGTCTAAGGACCAGACTTTGCGTAGCAAGGCATTAGAAGTTCAAAGAGGATCAAAAGTAGTTTTGAATTTGAGAATATGAGAGAGAAAGAGAGAATGAATCACAAGAAAGCAGAAGCAATGGGAAAAAAGCAGTGGACAATGTATCAGAAAAAGAAAGAAGCAGAAACCAAGGAAAGCTGAGGCATTAAAATTTGAGAGGACCAATGGATGCCCACTTCTGTGGGTGGGCAAATGACAAGGTTACCAAAGATGCTATTAGATCACTAGAGCTGCAGTAGCTGAACACCGAACAATGAAGAATGAGATTCCATGAAGGACACTCTGTACAGCTGCTAAGGAGGCTCCCTTTATTGCTGTTCATCTCCTCACATCTTTCCAGAATATCCCCATTCACATGACGTTGCCTAAATGACTCTGTCTTGGCCACCTGAGCAAATCTAACTAAAGGAGATGCATTGCTGTCCTGGTCAGCTAGGTTGTAGTTCAGTGTGGGAAGGATACCCACACTATTACTAGGAAAGCAAAAAGGCAACACTGGTCTTTAAAAACAACTATTTGAATTAGAATTTTAAGATGAAATTCCTAGAGTCCCAAAAGATAGGGTAGGTGATTAAAAAGAAAAAAATTGGAGTGTTTTGGAGTTAAACATATGTGAACAGTTAAGGAAGGGAAAAAGAAACTGTTAGAACTTCTAGAAAGAAAGATCCTACTCTGACTTAAGAGAAGACTTTTAAATCTACAGGGTTCAAATGAGGTTATCTAACCTTAGGCTCAGGTGATATAGATGGGTCCACAGAATCCACTTATCTATCCCTGCCTATGAACCAACTGTTCCCGAGAAATTGTAACTTGCCTTCTAAATAGTTCCTGAGTAAGCAGCTAAAGATTCCCTCAAAAGCTGAGGGGATTCAACCACCTGGGCTTGTATTCAAACAACAACAAAATAATAAAAATGATAAATGAAAATAATATTTGTCATTCAAAGTGAATTGATCCAACTCAAGCTTAGGAGAAAAAACAAGGTCAGATTAAACAAATACTGATAATATTTCATTTTATTGTTAAAATGTGTACTTAATGTCTGATTTTCTTTAAATCTTGTTCTGTGTAATGACTCTTCCTTGGAAATGTGGTGATTAGATACTAGCAAATGTTTGTTCTGAAGATAGAGTTCTAACTTTTATGGAGGGAAACAACAATTGAAGAGATAAACATGCTACAACCATAACTTCAAACCATACTTCAAAACTTAAACTCTCTAGATCACAAGCAAGCCCCCTTACATAGACACAGGTAAGTAATAGTGTATATAATAAGCAGCAATGTCATAAGTTTTCTGGAAGAGTATTTAGGAAGTAGCGAGCAGCACTGTGTTAACTGCCCTTGCAAACCTGAAATCTCTAATGAGATGACAAATGGCACAAACATAAGAGGATTTATTTGCTATTCAACATTAGCTTAATTGCATCAACCTGAATAAATGAGAAATATAGTCATTTCTGGCACCATGACCCACTGATAAACATGGGAAGCAATAGGTTTTTCTGAAACTACAAATCACATACGCTACACAAATGCCCATTCCCTGGTTAGTCTTGTACACCTGTACATTTTTGGACAGAAGTCACTATTTAATATAAACCAGAAATTTATTCCTCAATAAGTATAACAGTACTTGAAACTGGCCACAGATAATTCTGGGAAGAATATCTGTGGTAGCTGGGCAAAAAGGAGCTGATTACCTAGATTCTTGCATACATGAAAAATTTGATTGTCGTAACTACTCAGCCCAATTTCGGAAGAAAAGTTTGTCAATATCATCAAGTGAGTTAGTTCTTTGTTAAATTAGAGAGCCCTTACCTTGGCAGAAGACTAGACACATGACATTCTCAGTGCTGCGTTAGTCATTGTGTAATGGCATCACTCATTTCCAGAGGATTCACTGATACAAAGTTTAATCCAAAAGAAAAAAAAATTTAAGGGCAGAAGTCTACCCTAAAATGAAAAAGCTGCAGGTTTAGTAGGTTTGGGGCACGAAGATACAGATGAAAAAACTTACTGGCTCTCTCTCTTGCTCCATTTCTTACATATGATTCAAAATAATCACTATGCTTTTTGTTTGGTGGCTTTTGCTTTTTAACCTCTTAATAAATTACCTGATGCTTTAGCTCATCATGTACCCAAAATAGGGATCATAAATCAAAATACCTACAGGGGTGAAGCAGATAAAGCAAAGGAGTTAGGTCATTTTTCTGTCAAGTCTAAGAAAATATGCAGTGGTGAGAACTTGGCAACTTGTACAGTACATGACCCATTGAAGGGTCTTAGTATTTACTTACCTCCACTCAGTTGTCACATGTAGAAATGCAGGCTGAGTGTTGCCAGATGTTCCAAATTTTCAAGATAAACTGTAAATCTGAATTTTTATGTGCTGTCTCCTGGATATTAAATTTGGCAACAATTCGAACATTGTTTGGAAATGCATGCGGACTCCTAACTGAGATGGTTTAGTGAGTTCATAAATTACCACGCCCTCTTTGTTCCAAACCCTCAGCGATGATTGGAAATGCATAAAAAGGTAAAAGCATTAAGACATTAGCTGGGTGCAAAATCAAGATAAATATCTCCACAGGCCAGGAACAGAACAGGAAGGCCATGCGGTGAGCAAGACTCAGGCAGATGAGCAGCCAGAGCCACGCACCCTGCCTGAGGCTACAGCTGGGTGGGAAATACCACGCAGGTATAGGATGCTTAAAAAACAACTCACTTGCTGCTAGGGGCTGTGGTTTATTAGGAAGTATTGGATTTGAGAAAAGAGGAGAAAAAAGACACAGTCTTAAGACCAGAAACTGATTCAAAGACCCCCTAGCTCCATAACTATATTTGTACTATCCCCAATACTACTGTGGATCAGGAGCCCCAAAACAAAACAACTTTAGAGACTTTATCCATTTTGACTACCAAACCAATATGAATAATGCCCTAATCACACAAGCTTTTTCGTTAATATACTCAATTATTTACTCAACAACTATTTATCGAGCAGCATGACATGCTAGGCAGTATTCTCGGTGCTGGAGACAAAAGAATGAACAAAACAAAGTCCCGGCACATTCTAACTGCAGGGGAGGGGGCGGTGTGGGAAACAGATGGCAAATACACAGAAGAATACATAATATGTCAGATGGTAAAAGTATTGTACTATGAAGAAAAAGTAAAGTAATGTAAGGAGGAAGAAGAGCACCAAAGTGGAAAGAAGTTCTTTTATAGAGAGTGCCAGAGAAGAACGAGTGAGAAGGTGAGATTTGAAGGAGTCAACCATATAGATATGCAGGGGACAAGTGTCCAAGGCAGATGGCACAAGAAGTTCAAAGGCTTTAAGGCAGGAGCACATGTTCAAAGAACAGCAAGGAAACTAGTGTGACAAGAGTGGAGTGAGCAAAGAAGAAAGGTAAAAGCAAAGGTTGGAACTGGAGCAGATCACATAGAGCCTTCTATACCATTTAAGTTCTTTGGCTTTTACTCCCAAGTGAGATGAGAGGCCACTGGAGGATTTTGAGGAGATGGGGGATATAATGTGACTTATATATTGAAAAATCAGTACAACAGCCTTGTTGAGAAAAGACTGGAGTGAAATGTGAAACGAGGCAAGGAAACAAATTAGAAACCTATTCAAGTAATCCAGGCCAGAGATGATGATGGCTCAGACCAAGGTGAAAGCAGTGGAGCTGGTGATAAGTGGTTGAAATATGAATATATGTTGAATAGAGATAAGAGGATTGCTGTTAGATGGAATGGGGAGTGTAAAAGAAAGACGAAAGTCAAAAATGACTCCAGATTTTTTGGCCTCCTGGAAGCCAGCCGGAAGAATGATATTGCCATTTACTGAAACTGGAAAGTATGTGGAGAGGTTATGTTTGAGGTTGGCAGTTAGGTGAGAATAGAGCTGGAGGTTTGGGACATGTTAAGTCTGTGGTATAAAGAAGATATCCAAGTGGAAATTTCAAGTAGGAATCCCAAGTGAGAGGGGCAGGCTACAGATAGAAATTTAGGCATCGTCAGAGGAATCCTGAAATTTGTATCCATGAGACTAGATGAGATCAGTGAAGGAGAGCATGTAGATTTATCCATCAGTTCATGCAGCACACTCCAGCCATACAGTTTGAGAAGAGTTTAACAAAGGGTCTATTTTAATGGCATGGCAGATTTTAGGGTAAAGAACAAGGTATAATGCACTACCCTAATAGCAGGAAGCCTAAAGGGGTAAAGGGAGGGAGGAGTTACGGGGAACACAGAAGAGGCGGCTGAAGGGAAAGGGCCCCCTGACAAGAGCTGTATCCTTTAGTCGAGGGAGGTTAACACAGCAGTTAGGAGGATAGAGGAATAAATACCCCAACTCCACTCTTTTCCCAACCTCCAAGAGGAAGAAAAGGGCCAGGGAATCTGTTGATACAGTGTACTCAAATCACCTCTTAGGGCACAAATCAAAGAAGAGGAGAAGGCAAATGTGGAGAGGCAAATGAAAGATATTCAGCACAACAGACAAAGAAGAGACCCAAGAACTGAGTCGTGAAGAATTCCCATTTGAGAGATCAAACAGATGAGTGTGGTAGGCATAATTGTAAAATAGCCCTTATGATTTCTTCCCCTTGGTGTTCATGCCCTGTATAATTCCCACTCCTTGAGTGTGGGACAAGACCTGTGACATATTTCTAGCCAATAGAATATGGCCACAGTCAAGGTATCTGAGATGTAATTAAGATCCAAAATCAATTTCTTTTGAGTTAATCAAAAGGGAGATCATCTGGTGGATTTGACTTAATCAGATGAAAAGACATAAGGTGAAGGTGGCTGGGCTCTCCCTGAGGTCAGAGATTCTCCTTATGGTCTTGATGAAGTAAGCAGCCATGTTGGAGATGCCCATATAGCAAGGAATTCTGGGTGGTCTTCCAGCACCTGAGCATGCTCTTCAGCTGACAACCAGCAAAAAGCCATGATCTTCAATCATATAGCCAAGAAAGTGGCATCCCAGAAGTAAACTGAAGAAAATATTTCAAGAGAGTAATCCATTGTAAAAAAATGCTTCTGAGAGTTCATGTAAGATGATAACAGAGAGCTGATCATTAGAATTTAACAACATGGAGTTAACTGGTAACTTTAGCACATAAGTGAGGACAAAAGCCTGATTGAAATGGTTCCAAGAGAGCATCGGGGGGGAAAGAAGTGAGCTGGTGACCATAAGTAAATTTTTCGATAAGTTTTGCTATTATGAGAAGCAAAGAAACATGGCAGTAGCTAGAGAAGACTGTGTAGTCTAGAGGAGGTGCTTTCACAATAAGAGCTGTTGTATCACTTTTGAATACTCACTTCGTATTATCAAATAAAAAGGAAAAATTATTGATGTAGGGAAGAGAGGGAGACTGCTAGAATTATGTCCTTAAATAGGCAAGAAGGGACAGGAATTAATGCAAAAGTGGAATGAGACTTGGAGAGAAATAAGGACTGCATACAAAACAATGAGAGGAGTCAGATTATTTGGGTTCAGATACGAAAACTAAAGGTAGTGTGAGAACAGAAAAGAACAATCTCACTCATAAACATATATGCAAATATTCTAAATTAAATACTAGAAAGTTAAATCCAACCATGTATTCTTTAAACATTTTTGAGGAGATGTAATTCACATATCATAAAATTCACAATTTTAAGTGTACAATTCAGTCGGTTTTAATATATTCACAAAGTTGTGCAACCTCTACAACTTCTAGAACATTTTCATCACCCCAATAAGAAATCCCATATCATAAGCAGTCACTCCCAGCCCCTACTCCCAGCCCCTGGAAACCACTGATCTACTTTCTATCTCTATGAATTTGCCTATTCTGGACATTCACTACTATCCTTATGTGATTGTCTTCTCTCATTTAACATGTTTTCAAGGTTCATCCATTGCTACTGATACTTGATGCAGCAAGTATCTTTTCCTCTGCTGAATAATATTCAGTTATATGGTTATGCCACATTTGTTTATCCATTCCTCAGATGATGAACATTTGGTTTGTTTCCACTTTGGGGCTATTATGAGTAATACTACTATGAACATTTATGAACGAATTTTTGGGTGGACATATGTTTTCAATGTCTATATACCTAGGAGTAAAACTGTTGAATCATATAGTAACTCTTATATATAACTTTTTGAGGACCAGCCAAACTCTTTTGCAAAGAGGCTGCACCATTTTACTTTCCCACTAGAAATGTGCAGGTGTTCAAGTTTCTCTGCATTCTCATCAACACTTATTATTGCTCATCTTTTCTATTATAGCCATCCTAGTGCATGTGAAGTGGTATTTCATTGTGGTTTGATTTGTATTTCTCTAATGACTAGTGATTTTTATCATCTTTCCATATGCTTTTTGGCCATTTATATCTTCTTTAGAGAAATGTCTATTCAAATCTTATGCCCATTTTTTAATTGGGTCATCTGTCCCTTTATTGTCTCTTTGTAAGCATTCTTTTTTTTAAATATTTATTTATTTGGTTGCACTGGGCCTTCACTGTGGCAGGAGGGCTCCTTAGTTGCAGCTCGTGGGCTACTTAGCTGCGGCAGGTGGGCTCCTTTTGGTTGCAGCTCAAGGGCTCCTTAGTTGCAGCTCACCAGCTCCTTAGTTGCAGCATGTGGACTCCTTAATTGTGGCATGTGGGCTCCTTAGTTGTGGCATGCAAACTCAGTTGCATCATGCACATGGGATCTAGTTCCCTAACCAGGAATTGAACCCGGGCTCCCTGCATTGGGAGTGTGGAGTCTTAACCACTGTGCCACCAGGGAATTCCCTATAAGCGTTCTTTATGTATTCTGAATACTAATCCCTTATTATAAATATAATTTACAAATATCTTCCTCCATTCTGTGGTTTATCTTATCACTTTCTCAAAAATGTCTTTTAAAGCTCAAAAGTTTTTAAGTTGATGCATTCCATTTTTTCTTTCATTGCTTATGTTTTGGTGTCATGTCTAAGAAACCATTACCTAATTCAAGGTCACAATATTTATTTCTATGTTTTATTCTATGAGTTTTATGATTTTAGCTCTTATATGTAGATCACTGACTCATTTTTAATTTTTGTATATGTTGTAAGGTAGGGTTCCAATGTCGTTCTTTTACATGTGGATATCCACTTGTCACAGCAGCATCTGTTGAAAACACCATTCTTTCTTTATTGAGTTGCCTTGACACCCTTGTCAAAAATCAATTGATCCTAAATGGAAGGATTTATATCTATATTCTCAGTTCTATTCCATTGATCTATATGTCTATCCTTATGCCAGTACCACACTGCCTTGAGTACTACAGTTTTTTTTTTTCTTTTTAAACATCTTTATTGGAGTATAATTGCTTTACAATGGTATATTAGTTTCAGCTTCACAACAAAATGAATCAGTTATATATATACATATGTTCCCATATCTCTTCCCGCTTTCGTCTCCCTCCCTCCCACCCTCCCTATCCCACCCCTCCAGGCGGTCACAAAGCACCGAGCTGATCTCCCTGTGCTATGCGGCTGCTTCCCACTAGCTATCTACCTTACGTATGGTAGTGTATATATGTCCATGCCTCTTTATCGCTTTGTCACCATTTACCCTTCCCCCTCACCATAGCCTCAAGTCCATTCTCTAGTAAGTCTGTGTCTTTATTCCTGTTTCACCCCTAGGTTTTTCATGACATTTTTTTTCTTAAATTCCATATATATGTGTTAGCATACGGTATTTGTCTTTTTCTTTCTGACTTACTTCACTCTGTATGACAGACTCTAGGTCTATCCACCTCATTACAAATAGCTCAATTTCATCTCTTTTTATGGCTGAGTAATATTCCATTGTATATATGTGCCACATCTTCTTTATCCATTCATCCGATGATGGACACTTAGGTTGTTTCCATCTCTGGGCTATTGTAAATAGAGCTGCAATGAATATTTTGGTACATGACTCTTTTTGAATTATGGTTTTCTCAGGGTATATGCCCAGTAGTGGGATTGCTGGGTCATATGGTAGTTCTATTTATAGGTTTTTAAGGAATCTCCATACTGTTCTCCACAGTGGCTGTATCAATTTACATTCCCACCAACAGTGCAAGAGGGTTCCCTTTTCTCCACACCCTCTCCAGCATTTATTGTTTCTAGATTTTTTGATGATGGCCATTCTGACTGGTGTGAGATGATATCTCATTGTAGTTTTGATTTGCATTTCTCTAATGATTAGTGATGTTGAGCATTCTTTCATGTGTTTGTTGGCACTCTGTATATCTTCTTTGGAGAAATGTCTATTTAGGTCTTCTGCCCATTTTTGGATTGGGTTGTTTGTTTTTTTGTTATTGAGCTGCATGAGCTGCTTGTAAATTTTGGAGATTAATCCTTTGTCAGTTGCTTCATTTGCAAATATTTTCTCCCATTCTGAGGGTTGTCTTTTGGTCTTGTTTATGGTTTCCTTTGCTGCGCAAAAGCTTTGAAGTTTCATTAGGTCCCATTTGTTTACTTTTGTTTTTATTTCCATTTCTCTAGGAGGTGGGTCAAAAAGGACCTTGCTGTGATTTATGTCATAGAGTGTTCTGCCTATGTTTTCCTCTAAGAGTTTGATAGTTTCTGGTCTTACATTTAGGTCTTTAATCCATTTTGAGCTTATTTTTGTGTATGGTGTTAGGGAGTGATCTAATCTCATACTTTTACATGTAGCTGTCCAGTTTTCCCAGCACCACTTATTGAAGAGGCTGTCCTTTCTCCACTGTACATTCCTGCCTCCTTTGTCAAAGATAAGGTGACCATATGTGCGTGGGTTTATCTCTGGGCTTTCTATCCTGTTCCATTGAGCTATATTTCTGTTTTTGTGCCAGTACCATACTGTCTTAATTACTGTAGCTTTGTAGTATAGTCTGAAGTCAGGAAGCCTGATTCCTCCAGCTCCATTTTTCGTTCTCAAGATTGCTTTGGCTATTCGGGGTCTTTTGTGTTTCCATACAAATTGTGAAATTTTTTGTTCTAGTTCTGTGAAAAAGGCCAGTGATAGTTTCATAGGGATTGCATTGAATCTGTAGATTGCTTTGGGTAGTATAGTCATTTTCACAATGTTGATTCTTCCAATCCAAGAACATGGTATATCTCTCCATCTATTTGTATCATCTTTAATTTCTTTCATCAGTGTCTTATAATTTTCTGCATACAGGTCTTTTGTCTCCTTAGGTAGGTTTATTCCTAGGTATTTTATTCTTTTTCTTGCAATGGTAAATGGGAGTGTTTTCTTGATTTCACTTTCAGATTTTTCATCCTTAGTGTATAGGAATGCCAGAGATTTCTGTGCATTAATTTTGTATCCTGCTACCTTACCAAATTCATTGATTAGCTCTAGTAGTTTTCTGGTAGCATCTTTAGGATTCTCTATGTATAGGATCATGTCATCTGCAAACAGTGACAGCTTTACTTCTTCTTTTCCGATTTGGATTCCTTTTATTTCCTTTTCTTCTCTGATTGCTGTGGCTAAAACTTCCAAAACTATGTTGAATAAGAGTGGTGAGAGTGGGCAACCTTGTCTTGTTCCTGATCTTAGTGGAAATGCTTTCAGTTTTTCACCATTGAGGACGATGTTGGCTGTGGGTTTGTCATATATGGCCTTTATTATGTTGAGGAAAGTTCCCTCTATGCCTACTTTCTGCAGGGTTTTCATCTTAAATGGGTGTTGAATTTTGTCAAAAGCTTTCTCTGCATCTATTGAGATGATCATATGGTTTTTCTCCTTCAATTTGTTAATATGGTGTATCACGTTGATTGATTTGCGTATATTGAAGAATCCTTGCATTCCTGGAATAAACCCCACTTGATCATGGTGTATGATCCGTTTAATGTGCTGTTGGATTCTGTTTGCTAGTATTTTGTTGAGGATCTTTGCATCTATGTTCATCAGTGATATTGGCCTGTAGTTTTCTTTCTTTGTGACATCCTTGTCTGGTTTTGGTATCAGGGTGATGGTGGCCTCGTAGAAGGAGTTTGGGAGTGTTCCTCCCTCTGCTATATTTTGGAAGAGTCTGAGAAGGATAGGTGTTAGCTCTTCTCTAAATGTTTGATAGAATTCGCCTGTGAAGCCATCTGGTCCTGGGCTTTTGCTTGTTGGAAGATTTTTAATCACAGTTTCAATTTCAGTGCTTGTGATTGGTCTGTTCATATTTTCTATTTCTTCCTGATTCAGTCTTGAAAGGTTGTGCCTTTCTAAGAATTTGTCCATTTCTTCCAGGTTGTCCATTTTATTGGCATAGAGTTGCTTGTAGTAATCTCTCATGATCTTTTGTATTTCTGCAGTGTCAGTTGTTACTTCTCCTTTTTCATTTCTAATTCTATTAATTTGAGTCTTCTCCCTTTTTTTCTTGATGAGTCTGGCTAATGGTTTATCAATTTTGTTTATCCTTTCAAAGAACCAGCTTTTAGTTTTATTGATCTTTGCTATCGTTTCCTTCATTTCTTTTTCATTTATTTCTGATCTGATTTTTATGATTTCTTTCCTCCTGCTAACTTTGGGGTTTTTTTCTTCTTCTTTCTCTAATTGCTTGAGGTGCAAGGTTAGGTTGTTTATTCGAGATGTTTCCTGCTTCTTAAGGTGGGCTTGTATTGCTATAAACTTCCCCCTTAGAACTGCTTTTGCTGCATCCCATAGATTTTGAGTCGTCGTGTCTCCATTGTCATTTGTTTCTAGGTATTTTTTGATTTCCTCTTTGATTTCTTCAGTGATCACTTCGTTATTAAGTAGTATATTGTTTAGCCTCCATGTGTTTGTATTTTTTACAGATCTTCTCCTGTAATTGATATCGAGTCTCATAGCGTTGTGGTCGGAAAAGATACTTGATACAATTTCAATTTTCTTAAATTTACCAAGGCTTGATTTGTGACCCAAGATATGATCTATCCTGGAGAATGTTCCATGAGCACTTGAGAAAAATGTGTATTCTGTTGTTTTTGGATGGAATGTCCTATAAATATCAATTAACTCCATCTCATTTAATGTATCATTTAAAGTTTGTGTTTCCTTATTTCTTTTCATTTTGGATGATCTGTCCATTGGTGAAAGTGGGGTGTTAAAGTCCCCTACTATGAATGTGTTACTGTCGATTTCCCCTTTTATGGTTGTCAGTATTTGCCTTATGTATTGAGGTGCACCTATGTTGGGTGCATAAATATTGACAATTGTTATATCTTCCTCTTGGATCGATCCCTTGATCATTATGTAGTGTCCTTCTTTGTCTCTTCTAATAGTCTTTGTTTTAAAGTCTATTTTGTCTGATATGAGAATTGCTACTCCAGCTTTCTTTTGGTTTCCATTTGCATGAAATACCTTTTTCCATCCCCTTACTTTCAGTCTGTATGTGTCTCTAGGTCTGAAGTGGGTCTCTTGTAGACAGCAAATATATGGGTCTTGTTTTTGTATCCATTCAGTCAATCTGTGTCTTTTGGTGGGAGCATTTAGTCCATTTACATTTAAGCTAATTATCGATATGTGTGTTCCCATTCCCATTTTCTTAATTGTTTTGGGTTTGTTATTGTAGGTCTTTTCCTTCTCTTGTGTTTCTCGCCTAGAGAAGTTCCTTTAGCAGTTGTTGTAGAGCTGGTTTGGTGGTGCTGAACTCTCTCAGCTTTTGCTTGTCTGTAAAGGTTTTAATTTCTCCATCAAATCTGAACGAGATCCTTGCTGGGTAGAGTAATCTTGGTTGTAGGTTTTTCTCCTTCAACACTTTCAATATGTCCTGCCACTCCCTTCTGGCTTGCAGAGTTTCTGCTGAAAGATCAGCTGTTAACCTTATGGGGATTCCCTTGTGTGTTATTTGTTGTTTTTCCCTTGCTGCTTTTAAAATGTTTTCTTTGTATTTAATTTTTGACAGTTTGATTAATATGTGTCTTGGCGTATTTCTCCTTGGATTTATCCTGTATGGGACTCTCTGTGCTTCCTGGACTTGATTAACTATTTCCTTTCCCATATTAGGGAAGTTTTCAACTATAATCTCTTCAAATATTTTCTCAGTCCCTTTCTTTTTCTCTTCTTCTTCTGGAACCCCTATAATTCGAATGTTGGTGCGTTTAATGTTGTCCCAGAGGTCTCTGAGACTGTCCTCAGTTCTTTTCATTCTTTTTTCTTTATTCTGCTCTGCAGTAGTTATTTCCACTATTTTATCTTCCAGGTCACTTATCCGTTCTTCTGCCTCAGTTATTCTGCTATTGATCCCATCTAGAGTACTTTTAATTTCATTTATTGTGTTGTTCATCGTTGCTTGCTTCATCTTTAGTTCTTCTAGGTCCTTGTTAACTGATTCTTGCATTTTGTCCATTCTACTGTCCATTCTATCTCCAAGATTTCGGATCAACCTTACTATCATTATTCTGAATTCTTTTTCAGGTAGACTGCCTATTTCCTCTTCATTTGTTAGGTCTGGTGGGTTTTTATCTTGCTCCTTCATCTGCTGTGTGTTTTTCTGTCTCTTCATTTTGCTTATCTTACTGTGTTTGGGGTCTCCTTTTTTGCAGGCTGAAGGTTCGTAGTTCCTGTTGTTTTTTGTGTCTGTCCCCAGTGGCTAAGGTTGGTTCAGTGGGTTGTGTAGGCTTCCTGGTGGAGGGTACTATTGCGGATCTTGTCTTTCTGGTGGGCAGGTCCACGTCTGGTGGTGTGTTTTGGGGTGTCTGTAGACTTATTATGATTTTGGGCAGCCTCTCTGCTAATGGGTGGGGTTGTGTTCCTGTCTTGCTAGTTGTTTGGCATAGGATGTCCAGCACTGTAGCTTGCTGGTCGTTGAGTGAAGCTGGGTGCTGGCGTTGAGATGGAGATCTCTCGGAGATTTTTGCTGTTTGATATTATGTGCAGCTGGGAGGCCTCTTGTGGACCAGTGTCCTGAAGTTGGCTCTCCCACCTCAGAGGCACAGCACTGACTCCTGGCTGTAGCACCAAGAGCCTTTCATCCACACCGCTCCTTAATTTGGGATGATTCCTTGTCTATTCAGGTATTCCACAGATGCAGGGTATATCAAGTTGATTGTGGAGCTTTAATCCGCTGCTCCTGAGGCTGCTGGGAGAGATTTCCCTTTCTCTTCTTTGTTCTCACAGTTCCCAGGGGCTCAGCTTTGGATTTGGCCCCGCCTGTGTGTGTAGGTCTCTGGAGGGCGTCTGTTCTTTGCTCAGACAGGACGGGGTTAAAGGAGCCGCTGATTCGGAGGCTCTGGCTCACTCAGGCCGGGGGGTAGGGAAGGTCACGGAGTGCGGGGCGGGCCTGCGGCGGCAGAGGCCGGCGTGACGTTGCAGCCTGAGGCGCGCCGTGCGTTCCTCCGGGGGAGTTGTCCCTGGATCCCGGGACCCTGGCAGTGGCAGGCTGCACAGGCTCCCCGGAAGGGCGTGTGGCTAGTGACCTGTGTTCGCGTGCAGGCCTCCTGGTGGCGGCAGCAGCGGCCTTAGCGTCTCATGTCTGTCTCTGGGCTCCGCACTTTTAGCCGCGGCTCGCGCCCGTCCCTGGAGCTCCTTTAAGCAGCGCTCTTAATCCCCTCTCCTCGTGCACCAGGAAACAAAGAGGGACGTAAAAGTCTCTTGCCTCTTCGGCAGGTCCAGACTTTTCCCCGGACTCTCTCCCGGCTAGCCGCGGTGCACTAACGCCCTGCAGGCTGTGTTCACGCAGCCAACCTCAGCCCTCTCCCGGCGCTCCGACAAAGTCCGGAGCCTCAGCTCCCAGTCCCGCCCGCCCCGGCGGGCGAGCAGACAAGCCTCTCGGCTGGTGAGTTCCGGTCGGCCCGATCCTCTGCACTGGAATCTGTCCGCTTTGCCCTCCGCACCCCTGTTGCTGTGCTCTCCTCCGCGGCTCCCAAGCTCCCCCACTCCGCCTCCCGAAGTCTCCACCCGCGAAGGGGCTTCCTAGTGTGTGGACACTTTTCCTCCTTCACAGCTCTCTCCCGCTGGTGCAGGACCCGTCCCTATCCTTTTGTCTCTGTTTAGTTTTTTCTTTTGCCCCAACCAGGTACGTGGGGGGTTCCTTGCCTTTTGGGAGGTCTGAGGTCTTCTGCCAGCGTTCAGTAGGTGCTCCGTAGGAGTTGTTCCACGCGTAGATGTATTTCTGGTGTATCCGTGGGGAGGAAGGTGATCTCCGCGTCTTACTCTTCCGCCATCTTCCCGGAAGTCGAGTACTACAGTTTTGTAGTAAATTTTGAAATCAGGAAATGTGAGTCTCCAACTTTGTTCTTTTTCAAGATTGGCTTGGCTAGTCTGGGACCCTTATATTTATGCATAATTTTAGGATTAGTTTGTCAATTTCTTTTTTTAAAAAAGCAGCTGGAATTTTGATAAGGATTGTATTGAATCTGTGGATCAGATTTGGGGAGTATTCCCATCTTAATAAGTCCTCCAATCCTTGAGCAAAAGATAACTTTTCATTTACTTAGATATTCCTTAGTTTCTTTCAAAAATCCTTTATAGTATTCAGTGTATAAGTATTGAACTTCTTTTGTAAACTTTATTCCTAATTGTTTTATTCTTTTTGATGCTATTGTAAATGGAATTATTTTAATTTCCTTTTTAATTGTTCATTGCTGGGTATACAGAAATACAATTGATTTTTGTATATTGATCTTATACCCTGAAACCTTGCTGAACTCACTTATTAGCTCTAATAGGTTTTTTTCTTAGCGTGAATTCCTTAGGATTTCTGTATATAATATCATCATCTGAAGGTATAATTTTACCTCTTCCTTTCCAGTCTGGATGCCTTTTATTTCTTTTGCCTAATTGCCCTGACTAGAACCTCCAGTACAGTATTGAATAGAAGTGAACCATGTATTTTTTTAATTAACTAATTAATTTTATTGAAGCATAGTTGATTTATAATGTGTTAGTTTTAGGTGTACAGCAAAGTGATTCAGTTGTACACACATATATATCTATTTTTTTAGATTCTTTTCCCTTATAGTTTATTACAAAATATTGAGAATAGTTCCCTGTGCTATATAGTAGGTCTTTGTTGGTTATCTATTTTATATATAGTAGTGTGTACATGTTAATCCCAAACTCCTAATTTATCCCTCCCCCACTTTCCCCTTTGGTAACCATAAGTTTGTCTTCTATGTCTGTGGGTCTTTTTCTATTTTGTAGGAACTCATGTTCATTTGTATCATTTTTTTTTTAGATTCCACATATAAGTGACATCATATATTTGTCTTTGGCTTACTTCACTTAGTATGATAATCTCTAGGTCCATGGATGTTGCTGCAAATGGCATTATTTCATTCTTTCTTATGGCTGAGTAATATTCCATTGTAAAAAATTGCCACATCTTCTTTATCTATTCATCTGTCAATGGACATTTAGGTTGCTTCCATGTCTTGGTATTGTAAATAGTGTTGCAATGAACATTGGGGTGCACATATCTTTTCAAATTATGGTTTTCTGCAGATAGATGCCACGAGTGGTATTGCTGGATCATATGGTAGCTCTATTTTTAGTTTTTTAAGGAACCTCCATACTGTTTTCCATAGTGGCTATATAAATTTACATGCCCTTTAAAATTCACAATCAAACATGATTTATCTCAGGAACTTGAAGGCCATTACATATAATAATATAAATTAAAGTAATATATTGAATGAGAAATTTCAAATGACCAATTCAGTATATTTATATAAGAAACACAGTATCATGCTTGCTATGTGCCAGATGGTTGTAAGCACTTTACAAGTATTAACTCATTGAATCTTTACAATAACCCTATGATTAGGTGCTATCATCCCCTCTATTACACATGAGGAAATCAAGCCAGAGTTAATTTCTCCAATATAACACAGCAGTAAGTAACACAGCTAGAACTTAAACCCAGGCAGATTGGTCCAGAGCCCTATCTCGTAACCACCTGGAATGCTGACTCACACATATATTTATTCATCAAGTAGCTTAATGATGAAATTTGAGAAGCATTCTTTTAAATGTCAGGAAAAAGATAGGGATGCCAGCTATCACTGCTTCTACTGAACACTTTAGTGTAAGTTCTAATAAATGCAAGTCAATAAAATTTTTTGGCATAATCATTGGAAAGAAAGAGATGTGTCATTATTTGTGGAAAATATGGTTGTCTACACAGAAAATTCAATAGCCTCTATATTCAGCCATTACAATTTTTAAAAGCCAGCAGATTTATGAATAAAAGAGTAACCTACAAAAGTTGATGACATGTTCCTAAGCACCAGTAATAATCCATTAGATAATATAACAAAAAATATTCCATTCAAAACAAATACTGTAAGATTTCTAAGAATAGATCTAACAAAAGTTAAACAAGTAGGGGAGTGAAGTGTTTGAGAAAAGAAAAGAATGTAACCTCATGTGACTATAGTATAGGGTTTCTGCAGGGGGAGTTCTGAAAGGGAACTTAGCCAGATTAAAAGAGGCTTCGATATACACTCCATAGAAAATTTCTGAGCAAGGAAGTGGCAAAATTAACGTAATAATTAGGGATATTTAATCTGACAGCAGTTAAATGGAATCCATTGGTCTAAGCAGCCCAGAAAATGTGGTGCTGGTATTCATTTGTAACCACCTCCTCACGTGGAGATTTTTATAGTCAGACCATTCTCAGTGAAGAGCAACATACTGCCACTGGCCAAAATAAAAGGAAAACCAGTGCTTTGATTATGTTTTTCCTGTACAGTAAAATTGAAAAGCAGAAAAGACTGCTTCAGTGCTGCTTGTCAGACAAACTCTGTTTGACCCTCATATTTTCAATATGAGGTCAAATGATGGAATCTTGAGTCATCCAGTGGCCTGGTTAATGATCAGGACTTCTATCTAATGACTAATTTTGGCTTTTAGGAAAAAAGACTAAAAATATTACTGTGATCATGGGCAGAATTTACTTATTTAAAAAAATGAGACTTCAGTCTGGTTTCATAAAAATGTAATGAGGGGCTTCCCTGGTGGCGCAGTGGTTGAGAGTCCGCCTGCTGATGCAGGGGACATGGGTTCGTGCCCCGGTCCGGGAGGATCCCACATGCCGCGGAGCGGCTGGGCCCGTGAGCCATGGCCGCCGAGCCTGCGCGTCCGGAGCCTGTGCTCCACAACGGGAGAGGCCACAACAGTGAGAGGCCCGCGTACCACAAAAAAAAAAAAAAAAAAAAAAAAAAAATGTAATGAAACCATGGTAATAAAATACAATAACTCTAACGGTTAAACCACAGAGTAAGAAGATTTCAACAACTAATTCTGATGTTAGTTTGGCATTAAATAGAGGGTCTAAGTCCCCAACTGACCTATTTTTGCTAATCCTAAATGAATATATTCAGGCCTTTATCTTTTCTGACTTCTCTATAACAATTTTCATTCACCACATAGTTACTGGGCACCTGCTCTGTATCAGGCACAATGCTAAGTCCAGGGAATTGAGCCAAGAACGAAGTAGATGCAGCACCTGCCATCTCAAGGTTTACATTCCTGCCTAAGTCCACGTTGCTGCACACTCCTCCTGGGCTTCCAGTAAACCACTCTCCAGAGTTTTCCCCTGCCTCTCTCATCCCCTCATCCCTGTCTCCTTTGCTGGCTCCTTTTTTTTTTTTTTTGCTTTTCTCTTAATATCAGTTCCCCTCAACCCTGGGCTTTCTTCTTTCCCAATATTCTCCCAGAATAATCTCACATACTCCCATTCTTCTATTTCATTTATTCTTAAAAATTATATATATATGGATTACTATAAATATGTATTTCATATATGAATTAATATACATGTGTATTACTATGTGTCGAACACTGTTCTAAGCATTTTGCAAATATCAACACACGTACTCCTCATAACAACCACTTGAGGTAAATACTATTATTTTATCCATTTTCCAGATGAGGATGCCAACACACAAACTGATTAAGGAAGTGGCAGACAGTCAGGATGTCCATCATTAAAAAGTCTACAAATAACAAATGCCGGAGAGGGTGTGGAGAAAAGGGAACCTTCCTACACTGTTGGTGAGAATGTAAGTTGGTGCAGCCACTATGGAATACAGTACGGAGGTTCCTCAGAAAACTAAAAATAGAATTACCATATGATCCAGCAATCACATTCCTGGGCATATATCCAGACAAAGCTATAATTCAAAAAGATACATGCGGGCTTCCCTGGTGGCGCAGTGGGAGTCTGCCTGCCAATGCAAGGGACGCAGGTTCGTGCCCCGGTCTGGGAAGATCCCACATGCTGCGGAGCGGCTGGGCCCGTGAGCCATGGCCGCTGAGCCTGCGCGTCCAGAGCCTGTGCTCCGCAATGGGAGAGGCCACAACAGTGAGAGGCCCGTGTACTGCAAAAAAATAAAAAATGAAAAATAATATACATGCACCCCTGTGTTCATAGCAGCACTATTCACAGTAGCCAAGACATGGAAACAACCTACATGTCCATCAACAGATGAATGGATAAGGAAGATATGGTACATATATATAATGGAATACACCTCAGCCATAAAAAAGAATGAAATAATGCCATTTGCAGCAAAATGGATGCAACTAAAAAAAAAAAAAAATGGATGCAACTAGAGATTATCATACTAAGTGAAGTCAGAAAGACAAATACCATATGATATCACTTATATGTGGAATCTAAAATATGGCACAAATGAACTTATCTATAAAACAGAAACAAAATCAGGAACATAGAGAATAGACTGGTAGTTGCCAAGGGGGTGGGGGGTGGGAGATGGTAGCAGTGGGAGTTTGGGATTAGCAGATGCAAACTGGTATATATAGAATGGATAAACAACAAGGTCCTTTTGTATAGCACAGGGAACTATATTCAATAGCCTGTGATAAACCATAATGGAAAAGAACATGAAAAAGAATGTGTGTGTGTGTGTGTGTGTGTATGTGTGTATATGTATAACTGAGTCACTTTGCTATACAGCAGTAATTAACACAACATTGTAATTCAACTATACTTCAATAAAAAATAATTTAAAAAAAAGAAAGTGGCAGAACTAGAATTTAAAACAAGGAAGCCTATTCAGTGGTCCCCAACCTTTCTGGCACCAGGGACCGGTTTCATGGAAGACAATTTTTCCACGGACCTGGGGTTGGGGGGAAGGATGGTTCAGGCGTTCAGGTGTTAATGCTAGAGATGGTGAGCTGCAGATGAAGCTTCCCTCGCTTGCCCGCCACTCACCTCCTGCTGTGCGGCCAGGTTCCTAACAGGCCACGGACTGGTACCGGTCCGCGGCCCAGGGATTGGGGACCCCTGCCTTAAACCACTATGCTATGCACAGTCTGATGACTTCAACCTATGTGTAGACGCCTCCATTACACAGATCATTAAATCTGACTTTCTACACTCAGACTCACATTTTCTAAAGGCTACCATAAATCTGTACCTGAGCTATCCACAGACAACTTAGAATCAGTGTGCTCCATTTCTCAAATCGCTTTTCTTTCATGCTCTACATTCTGTGTTCAAGTCCCCTTCAATTTCCTCTTGTAACAGCTCTTAACAGGTCTCCCTACCTCAGCAGTTCTCACAGATGATCCAAAATCATTTGAGAGGTTTGGAGACCTTTTCCAGGGATCCATAAGGTCAAAATTATCTTCATAAATCTACTAAGATGTTATTTGCCATTTTCACTGTGTTGACATTTGCACTAATGTTGCAAAAAACAATGGTGTACAACTGCTGGCAACTTAGCATGAATAAGTCAGCAGCAGCAAACTACACTAGAATATTATTGCATTTTTCACCACCATTATTTAAGAATATCTTTGATGAAGCAGTAAAAATTACTGATTTTTCAAAATTTTAACTCTTGGGTACGCACCTTTTAAATATTCTGTGGGATGAAATTAAAAGCACACATAAAGCTCTTCTGACATTGAAACAATGCTTGTCTCAAAGAAAAGCAATTATGTGAATGTTTGAGTTTCAAGTTGAATTTTTAAAACATGTTTTTCATGAATATTAGAAAAGTATAAAATACATCTTAATTAGGATATTAGGAAAATCCAAATTTTGGAAAACTTATATCTGATTCTTTGAGCCTCATTGTTTCCCAATATTTAAAGATTTTTCTGTTGTGGTCAATAATGATATTAACAAATGTAATCTTTTATATTGTTTATGGAAACGTGTCAATATTTGGGAGGTTGACATAAACTAGGAAACCAATATTTTTCAAAAGGTCAATATGTCACAAAATCATACATGGGTAAAGGATTCGTTCGAGGTGGGATTCGTTCGAGATGCAAGATAACTGTAATGCAACATAGTAACAAATACTGTTTCAGATTCTACATTGCAAATAAACTCTATGAAACTACTATTTATTGAGTTCTGAGTTGTTATCAAAGAATATCAGGCATCCTAAGCTTGGAGTTCCTCAGCTATGACACAAGCCCACTGCATGAAGAACACCCACCTGGGCTCCTCTGCATTCCCCACCCCCACCCCGCTCCGGGGATTGAGGGAGTAAGAATAATGGATGCAAACATGAGGCTCACACTGCTTGCTGTTCTGTGAGTAATAACCCAGGAATTTCAAGTCTTCTGCCAGCATCCACGAAACTGTGGCAGGCTAATTTGTTAGCTTCTAAGTGAGGTAAAATCTCAGACTATTCACAGTTCTTGACGAACAATGAGTGAGGAGAAAATCTTAAACTAGGTGAAGTGATGGTGTGAGGCATGCCTGGGGAATAGATTAAAATGATTAGGATAGAGATAGTCTAAGGAGGACCACTATTACAGGTATAGGCAGCAACTGAGAGTGTTTACCATGAGTAAAACATGACAAAAGTGTTACTTTAATAAAACTAATCTGACTATGGTATGCCAATGGCCAATGCAGAGCTGGAACTAGACCCAAACAGTAACAGCCACAGTAATTAACATTTACTGAATGCTTAATCATGAAGAAGGCATTATAATATGAATTCTATTTAATTCCCTTTACAATTGAATAAGGTCATTACAATAAATATTAACACTTACATAGTGCTCACTAAGTGAACAGCTTTAAATACATAAACTAACTCAACATGCATAACAACCTTATAAGATGATACTACTATTACTACCACTTTACAAATAAGGAACCAAGACATCCAAAGATTAAGTAACTTGCCCAAGGTCATGACAAACCACAAACAAGTAAATGGTGGAGGTAGGATTTGACCCTAGGAAGGCTTTCTCCCAGAAACTATGCTCTTAACCATTATTCTATACTTCCTCTATGGTAAGGCATATACAATCATTATACCCATTTTACAGCTATGTAAAGAAGTATAGCAAAATTGTCACCTATCCAAAGCAATAAAGCTAGTAAGAGGTGAAACCAGGAGTACTCTGCTAATTACAAAACTACAGAGACTATGTTGTCAGTTATATAAATTTCAATTTGCAGACTTATTTTGGTTCTTTTCAACTAACCCTTTTTTTTTTTTTTTTTTTGGTTTGGTGCATTTATGTATTGTAATACGATTACTACCGTAGTGTTAGCTAACGCCTTTATCATGTCACGTAATTATCATTTCTTTTTTGTATTAAGAACAGTTAAAATCTAGTCTCTTAGCAACTTTGAAGTTTATAATACAGTATTGATGACTATAATCACTATGTTGTACACTAGATCTCCAGAATCTATTTATCCACTAGTTGCAAGTTTATACCCTTGAACATCTCCCCATTTCCCCAACCCCTAGCCCCTGCTAAACTCCATTCTACTCTCTGTCTTTACAAATTCAGTTTTTTTAGATTCCACATATAAGTGACTCTGGGATAGTACTTAAAACATTCCAAGTTTTTTAATGTTTATATTACACTCTTACCAGAGCCAGTTTTTAAACTTAAAATAGTATCTATTATTTTTTAGGCACTTGGTTTGGTGTTTTTATACATGTTCGCTAATTCAACAAAGTTAGCGTTTACACACACACAGAGTTAAGATGATTGAAGAAGCTGAGGCCTAGAGAGATTAAGCAATGTACCCAAGCTCATGACCCTTATATGCTGTGCAGCCAGAGTTCCCATCCAGGTCTGTCTGACTTCCAAGCCTACCTTAAGGCACTATTTGGCCAAAAAAAATATCACATCCTAACTGGATCCCTAGCTATTACACAGTTAATGTTTCCTTTGTAAGACATTAGGGTACATTCAGTCCAAGCAGAAATGTTCACCTCCTAACATTGTGACACTTTCCCCTCCACACATCCAGCATGGAATTTCCAAACATTCATAATCACCTTCATGTTAAGCTACTTGTTTAGAGAAGTCCTCATCTTGAACACTTTGGGCTGTCAAGAACTAGGACAAATTTGTGTTCTCATGGTCCAGAGATAATTTTCTAAAGTTATTTTCAGGAACAAAATCATCACAAAGATGCTGGACGGTAATGAGAAAAACTCTTTTTTGAAATTTTGTTTTCTCTACCAAAGAGATTTTCCTCATATATTCTAAAAACCTAATTTGGGTCAGAAATCAAACAAAGCCAGCTTCAGGAAAAAAAAAAAAAACCTACTAACTGTTAGACACATCACTTATGTGTCAACACCTCTCCTTCTGGAAGCCATGCCAGTACAGTCGCCAAGAAAGGCAAAAGAAAAAAATCTTAACTGAGCCACATAAGTCCAGCAGGGATGACTAAAGAGAATGGCCAAATGGTGTTAGTAAGCAGGTTAATGGTGGGTAAGAAGGGAGCCATGAGGCCTAACACAAAACTCTGTTTGCATTTCACAACGATGACTACGGAATCATGTGAGATAAAGTACAGTGGTTACCGAAAGCAAAGACATTTCTTTCTCTTTTTTTAACTATAGGATAAATTGAGTAAATACTGTCTGAATCCAATAAGATTATTTCACAGAAAGAAACAATTCCCTAAATTTCCTCTGGGACTAAAAGGACCCAAGGAGTTTGGACAATGCATTTTTGGGTAATTGTTTTTCCCCCCTTCTTTTGTTTTCTGAAAGAAGTTGGAATGTACCAGCTGATGTCACTGACATATCTTGACACGGCTGAGAGAGAGGAGATAGAAACAAACGACAGGGAAATAAATTAGAATTGACATTCTCTTGACTTCACCAGCTGACTGAAAAAGTATTCTTCCTAACAAACTGGAGACAATTCACAGCCTAACTGTAACAGAAGGAAAGCCCTGTGATAGCTTGAATAAATGTACAAATAGCAATATATGTGTGATGGTTTTGGTATTGAATCCTTATATACTCGTTTATCTGAATATTCAAGTCCATAAAATAACATGTTGTCTGTATGCTGTGTACAAACATACATACTCTAATGACTTTAACAATAACTTTATGTATTTTGGAAGGAGGGAACTTATTTGTTTTATGTGTGGGTTTGGGTTTGAGATGTATGTGTGTATTTATAAAATATTCTTTAGGAGAAAAATTTTATGTATCCACACAACTGGATAAGCTAATTCCAAAGTGTATATATAAAAAAAACATAAAAGTACAGTTAGGACAATTCTGCAAAAAAGATATAAAGTGGAGGAAATAGCCTTATTAGATATTTAAAACATACTGTAAAGCTATGATAATTAAAACAATCTTTACTGCACACAACTAGACAGATCAACGGAACACTACAAAAAGAATTAGAGTCAAATACATACCAGAATTTAGTGTATAATTAAACTGACATCACAAATTTTGGGAAAGATGGGTTAACAAATGGTATTGGAAAACTAGGTAGTCATCTGGAAAACAAGTTTATCTGTAGCACCTTTACACAAAATAAATTTCAGGTGGATAAATTATAAAAATGTAAGAAATAACTGTAAAAGTTGCAGAAGAAACCATTTTGGGTTTTTTTTAAATATAAACTTAGAGTTTGGGAGACTTCCTAAGTCTGATTAAAAACCTAAACACATAATACAAATAAACACAACTGTAAGTAAAATTTTCTGTATAGCGAAAACTATCATGAGCACAATGAAAAGACAAATGACAGACTTGGAAAATACATTTCAACAAGTATCACAAAGGGCTGTATTAAGGGCTCACACAAGTCAAATAGCAAAGCCATCCATCCCATAGGAAAAGAAAAATAGGAAAAGAGTACAGACAGTTTATAAAAAGGAAATAAAAATGAGAGAAATGCAAATAAACTTCACACTGAAATGTCATTTTTCACCTATCAAATGGGCAAAGCTCTAAAGTTTTATGCATACGCTGTTGGCAAGTATATTGGGAACAGGCACTCTCATGCATGTTGACAGGAATAGGTATTGGTAAATCCTCTTTGGAGGGAATTACAGCAATGTCTATCAAAGTTACAAGTATGCATACTCTTTAGCCCAGCAAAGATTATCCCACAGATTTACTCACACATAGGTGTGAAATATGAAGGCATAAGATTATACACTGCAGCTTTTTTTAAATAGCAAACTATTGGAAACAGCTTAATATCATGAAATAGGGGCTGGCAAAATCAACGTTGGTACATCTATTTCATTGTGCTTGCTTCATGCAACTCCAAACAACAACAAAAAAAGGCAAAACATAAGCACAGCATATTTATGATGACCCAAAATCCCGATTTCCAGGGCAGTCTGTGTTTATGCTTTTTGTCCTGGCATTCCATCCAATTAGCACCGCCTTTTACTCTCAAAAGTGTCCCTCTCTATAATGATAAATAATTTGGCCATCCTAAGTGTACTTTTGGGGAAAGAAGTGGGGTGACTTGTGGAGCAGAGTATGAGGTTGGATGAAGGGAAAAAGAAGGAAAAGACAATTTAATGTTTCCCAGGCAACCTGATACTACTCAATTCTTCTCCTCTTAATGCTATCTAGACCATAAGTCTCTGGAGCCAGAGAGCCTGAGTTCAAATCCTGGCTTCACTACTGACAAGCTATATGATGTTAGTAAATTTCTTAATCTCTCTCTCTAGCTCAGTTTCCTCATCTGTAAAACAGGGGTAACTAGTAGACATCTCATAAGATTATTGCAAGGATTAGATGAGCTAACATATATACAGCATTTAACATAGTGTCTGACACCTGCAAAGCACTACAGATGTGTTACTGTTACTGTGATTCATAGTTTGACATAGTCAACACATAAAAGATTTAATGGCTAAAAGAAATCTAAGATCTAAATGTAAACTAGATTCACTTGTTCAACAATTTTTTATTGAGCACTTATATTTAAGGCTCTGAGCTAAGCTCTAGGGAAATAAAATTATATAAAACACAGTAGGAAGCTAAGATGAGCTGGTATATAGCCCACATGCATAAGAAGACACTCTTTGCTTTATTATAAGATTTACTGAGTATACATTTCACTCAATTAAATTCAGCAAAAACAAATGGTCTAGTTTCCAGTAATTTGTTAATCTCTTGACTATCTGGCAATCTTAATAGAACTTCAAAATAGAATACAAACCTATTAATATAGACCAATTAGCTAATACTGAACAATAAATGAGGACTTAAATGTACTCTCATGACTCACTAGACCTCTGGAACCAAGACATGCTTAGGCTTGAAACTGGTTCTGCCACCTTTTGTGTGTGACCTTCGGCAAGATACCTAAACTTTCTATCCACTCATTCTACATATTTAAAATGAGTAACTCCAGCTACCTACTTCAAGTATAGTTATGAGGATTAAATGTAGGGCGTTTACCCAGTGTTCAGCACATAATAAATGCTTAATAAATATTTGCTATCATTATTTTTATTTATCTAAATTTAAATAAAAAGCAGTTATCTTTCTACCCATATTACATCTTCTCCACCTGATTTATCTCCATTTATCTCTAAGCAAATGAGACAAAAGATAATTTGTTCTTGTTAGATATTCAATATTTTAAAAATATATTTTCAAAAAACAATAACTTGCTGATATCTCTCATAGCAGGAGTATAAACTAACTCTTCTCCAGGGAGTCACATAGCCATGTCTTTGTTTAGGTTATTTCTAGATCTCCTATTTAGACAAGGCCCTCATCTAGAAGTCATAACGTCTTATATAATCCTGCTCTGATAACACAGCATGAGTGATAGAGCTATAAAGACTCTCTCCTCCTGCATGAACCATGTATCTGTAGGATGTGGATTCAGTTAGTGGAAATTCACTTGTAAAAGACAATTGTGAACTCTTACTTCTTTCTTCAACACACATCTTTGGCACCAAAACTTTTCATCTGTACACCATCTCCCTTCCAATTAAGTTCTAAGCCAAAAGAAAAGTTTTCCTAAGTAATCCATGTTTGTAGATATTTGATTTGTCATTTTAGAGTACTAATATTGAAAGCAATTTAAAATTATTTGAAAAGGAAAGTTGATAAATTACTGATATAATTACTAAATTGCATCTTAGGAATTTTAATGTCATGTGTTCTAATGGCGGAAAAAAGTGTGTTTGAGAACTAAAAAGATTAACCAAGAACTGAACTCAGAGGCAGGTATTTTTAGGAATCTTTGTAGTGTTTTAACATCAGTTAGCTTAAGAAACAAAGTAAAATGTTTGTTTCTCATGGTTGCTAGGCTACATGTTGGGTTTGATTTGGTTTCCAGTCATTTTAAAAAACAGCGCCGTGATTATAATAAAATAAGCAGCATCACATTTTTCTCAATTTAATATTAAAATACTTAGGAACAGTTGGCTTTAGAAGCCTTTATTAATTAACAGATTTTTTTTCATTGTTTTCCATATCCTTCTCTTAGAATCCTGGAACAACATACTGTACTCTTAAAAGAATAACTTACGTTCCAACTGTGCGTTAGGCTGTATTTCTATTTTAAATTAGAAATCCACATAAAATTCAAGTTACTGAACTTTTTAACCTTTTGTCTGAGTTTCTACGCACTCTAATCATCATATCCCTGAATCATCAAATATTCTCTTTTTAAGAAAGCAAGGAAGCAGCATGTACCTTAGAGAGATTTTCACTCAAAATAGTTGAAATGTTGCTGCTGAAGACGGATAAACTTCAGACATTTAAAAACAAACAACAAAACCCACTTCCACAAAAACTTAATACTCCAACCGAGCTGGAAATAAAATTTGTCCCTATTAATGTGTTTCCATGAGTTGTTTTTTTTTTTTTTTAAGATGTTGGGGGTAGGAGTTTATTAATTAATTTATTTAGTTTTAGTGTGCTGGGTCTTCGTTTCTGTGCGAGGGCTTTTTCTAGTTGTGGCAAGCGGGGGCCACCCTTTTTTTTTGGTACGCAAGCCTCTCGCTGTTGTGGCCTCTCCCGTTGCGGAGCACAGGCTCCGGACGCGCAGGTTCAGCGGTCATGGCTCACGGGCCCAGCCGCTCAGCGGCATGTGGGATCTTCCCAGACCGGGGCACGAACCCGCGTCCCCTGCATCGGCAGGCGAACTCTCAACCACTGCGCCACCAGGGAAGTCCGGGGGCCACTCTTCATCGTGGTGCGCGGGCCTCTCACTATCGCGGCCTCTCTTGTTGCGGAGCACAGGCTCCACACGCGCAGGCTCAGTAGTTGTGGCTCACAGGCCTAGTTGCTCTGCGGCATGTGGGACCCTCCCAGACCAGGGCTCGAATCCATGTCCCCTGCATTAGCAGGCAGATTCTCAACCACTGTGCCACCAGGGAAGCCCATGAGTTTTTAACATAGATGATATTTTTTGTTTTCTTCTAACTATAATAAAATTTTAAATTAGTTTTTTAAAGTCAGACACGACAAAGGAGTACAAAATGAAAAGTAAATCCCTCTTCCTACCCTCTCCGCAAGTTCAATTCTACTCCCCAGGAATAATCACTACTCACACTTTCTTCTGAATATATGTTTTTAAATTCTGCTTGGAAACTGGCATTTTAGATTTTGACACCCAATTCATCTATTGTTAGAGCTTCAACACAATGTTACCACCTAAGAGTTTTTTTTAAAAAACAGCAATTTTTTTCCAGCAAAAAACTATATTCCTGGACCTAAACCTTTCTCTTCTGACTCTTCTCTCATAGTACCTCATTCTTCCATTCCTGAACAATATGCACACTCAGTCCAAGGATTCAACTAACTAAACATATTGGATGGGAATTTCTGGGTGTACGTTTTTAAAAGGTTAATGTTCCTAAAGCAGTTTCCCAGTACTTAACGTAATCTAAGTTTAAAGTAGCAAACAATTTCTCCCTGCTTCCCTTCTGTCTCCTCCTCCCCTCCCCCTTTCTTACTCCTTCTCCCCCTCCTCCATCATTTCTTTATTTCTATTAACTTTCTTTTGTTTTTATTAGTTATTCTCATTTATACTTCACATAAAAGGCTGGAGGGCTAGAATGGTCTAAGCCCCTTAGAGGTACAGGAAACCCCTTCTAGGTACATGTATAAGCCAAAGCTGCACTAAGAAATTATTATTACGAGCTCTTGTCCCTCCCTCCCTCTCTCTCTCTCTCTCTCTCTCTCTCTCACACACACACACACACACTCACTGCCTCAGAAGGCTTTTCCTCTAGGTACTGTCCTCCTCCAGGTTCCAGTTTTCTGGACAGTCTAAACAATTTCCATCCTCTGGCCCTAGGACAACCTACTGTTCTCAGACCCATTTTTGGTATCTGCAAGACTAGTTTCCTTCCCGTTTAGGCCTGGTTTCTATAATGGGAATTCTGTATTCTCTCTCTCTCTCTCTCTCTCTCTCTCTCTCTCTCTCTCTCTCTCTCTCTCTCTCACACACACACACACACACACACACACACACACACACACACACACCCCATTTGGAACCTCTGCCATAAGCTGTTTTTCCAAATGGTTTCTCAGCAACCACACTCTGAATTAAAATTGTCCTCGGTATTCAGCTTACTGCTTATCATCAACACACTTTAGGGTGCTTGCCCAGCTCATGCCCTCTTCTGAGAGCTGCCTCATCCGTCTACAGCTGTTTATATCACACGACCTCATTCCTCCGTGGCCAAGAGCTGATTGGATAAGGGTGGACATCTGACCCTTGTACTGGTCCCATTAGACCCTCTCACTTGAGAACTTGAACTAAGAACCCACGAACTGAGAGTCAGCTAGAGCTAAAAAGATACTGTAGTATCAGGAACAAGGGTGGCCATTCGGGTGTAATTATGCTGATGAGGAAGCAGAAAGAACCAAATTTCAGAGAGAAGAAAGCAAAATAACAGATTCAGAAACAGGCAGAGGCATGAGGCCATGTGACAAGAGAAAGCAAAAACGAGACAAAGAATATAAGAGAGAACAAATCTTTCTTAATTACTAATATCTTTCCATTTCTTCATGAAGCAACAGATGCATTTTCTGACCCTGGATCCTTTAAGATATCCCAGAATTCTTTTAATAAATTAATATTGCTTTAAGCTAGCTTGACTGGGCTTTTAAGTCTTATAACAAAAAAAATTTTTTAAGTCCCTGATTATGATCTCTCTTACTCTTGTATGTCCTCTCTCTCTTTTTCTTTTCTTCCTTGGTTTCTTTTAATAAATTAATATTGCTTTAAGCTAGCTTGACTGGGCTTTTAAGTCTTATAACAAAAAAAATTTTTGAAGTCCCTGATTATGATCTCTCTTACTCTTGTATGTCCTCTCTCTCTTTTTCTTTTCTTCCTTGGTTTCTTTTAATAAATTAATATTGCTTTAAGCTAGCTTGACTGGGCTTTTAAGTCTTATAACAAAAAAAATTTTTAAAGTCCCTGATTATGATCTCTCTTACTCTTGTATGTCCTCTCTCTCTTTTTCTTTTCTTCCTTGGTTTTTTTTTTGACCCATAGGATAATGCCATCTGGATATTTTCTCTTAATTTTTGAATCATGCCCAGAAATTGCATGGCAAATAGTCAATAAATGTTGATAGGTTTTTTCTTTTTGGCCACATTGGGTCTTCGTTGCTGAGTGCAGGCTTTCTCTAGTTGCAGCAAGCGGGGGCTACTCTTCATTGCAGTGCATGGGCTTCTCATTGTGGTGGCTTCTCTTTTTGTGAAACACAGGCTCTAGGCGCATGGGCTTCAGGAGTTGCAGAGCGTGGGCTCAGTAGTTGTGGCACACAGGCTTAGCTGCTCCATGGCACGTGGGATCTTTCTGGACCAGGGATCGAACCCGTGTCCCCTGCATTGGCAGGCGTATTCTCAACCACTGTGCCACCAGGGAAGTCCAAGTTGATAGATTTTTATAGCATCAGGAACACAAATGATAGGATGATAGAATCAATTGCACAATTCAAAATAACCTTCCATTTTGGGGGTAACTTTGAGGCACTGCATCAGGTACTGTATAGACATCAACTATTTTTTTAAAGCAACCATTCAAGGTGAGAGTTATTGGTCCCTTTTACAGATGAGAAAACAGGAGTCTGAGAACGATATAGAATAGTGCTACCCAAAAACACATGGCTAAAAAGCTAAAGAATCAGTGTTGTAACCCCAGTTTATCCAATTCCCAATAAACTCTATACTACAGTAAGTCCATACACTCCATATACTTTGTTTTTCAATACAATACACAGACTTAAAGAATCCCAATCCCCACTAGAGTCCTCACAAAAAATGAACAAGAAATGATGAAAGCATGAAGTCTTAAGCACTACTGGAATCAAGGAAGCAATACTGCAACACAGATTATGGAATGAATGAATTCTGTGCAGAGAAAAGCACAGCAATGACAAAATGGACATTTCTTTGCTCCCACCTCAGTGTCAAGGCAGAAAAGAAAAATTTCTCCCACTCTATCAGCATATCAGAGAACAAGCAGAACAAAGAGGGTGGGCAAGGAGAAACACACCTCAGACATCCCCAGAAGAAAGAGCAATGGTTACAGGCATTTTACAGAGCCTGTTGTACTCTCAAAGTTTCAAGACAGCAGGAATGCTGTGCTGCAGCACATGACACAGTACCTGGCACATAACAGGGGCTCAATAAATCCTGTTGAGTGAATGAGCTCCGACCTCTATAAGTTTCAGCAACTGCACAGATGCGGACATTCCTAAGTACGAAGAGAGCTGCAGAAGTACAACTGATGCTGAGGACAACTGAAGGATGAAATTTGAGCAAGTGTTGGTGGAAATCTTGATAGATAATCCTCTGTAAGCAGGAGGGGGGGGGGATGTTCCCCAAAATGCAGAGTAACCATTCAGACACAAACAAGAATGGAGGAAGAACTAGCATTGGAACAGAATCAGTGAATGACTGAGAATCAGGGGAATTAACTTAGAAAAGAATATAGAAAAAAAAATCAACAAATTTCTCCTAATGACACCTCCATGAGAATTTCACAAGCATTCTAGTGGGAACAGTTGGAAGTTAATGCTATGAATATATAGTATATCATACAATAATGATAAGGATCATACATAATAATAATGATATATAATAATATAGCTAAATTTTATTGAGAACTTACAGAAGTATTTTAAGTGAACTCATTCATTCAAACTTTGAATTCTGACAACCCTCTTAGGTAGCTATTACTATAATTCCCATTTTTGCAGATAAAGAAACAGAAATTCAAAGAGGCAAAGTAATTTCCTCAAGATGAAAAAGTTTGTAAGGGATAAAACCAAGATTCTAGCCCAAGCTATATAGAACGTTAGGGTCCATTTTCATAATCACTGAGCTATACTTTATAGTCAATGTAAATCATATGTAGTCTATTCTTCAGTGTGGTTTCAGTCATTCTCAATCCATTGTATTCTCATTATAAAGTTCTGAGTTTAAAAGAATGAACCCCGGGCTTCCCTGGTGGCGCAATGGTTGGGAGTCCGCCTGCCGATGCAGGGGACACAGGTTTGTGCCCCAGTCCGGGAGGATCCCACATGCCGTGGAGCAGCTGGGCCTGTGAGCCATGGCCACTGGGCCTGCGTGTCCAGAGCCTGTGCTCTGCAACGGGAGAGGCCACAGCAGCGAGAGGCCCGAGTACCGCAAAAAAAAAAAAAAAAAAAAAAAAAAAAGAATGAACCCCTTTCAAGCACTGCTGTAGATCATATCTGGATCCAAGTCAGCTCCACTGGACATTTGTAGACTGATATGGCAGCCAGAGCATCTATCCATTCTTTACCTTTAACTACTCAAAACTTGCCCCTCATTAAGGAAAATATATTTTTCCTTTTTCTTTTCTTTTGTATCTATATGCGATGATGGATATTCACTAAACTTATTGTGATAATCATTTCATAAAGTCAAATCATGCTGTACATCTTAAACTTATATACTGCTGTATGTCAAATTATACCTCAATAAAACTGGAAAAAAAGGTCTATGTTAAAAAAAAAAAAAAAAAAGAACTTGCCCCTCACCCATGACCCACAAGAACTGAATATAAATCAAAGGCAAGAAGAAGTCATTGCCTTTAAAGAACATTTAAAATTATTCTAGGCCTCCTTCTGGTCCTCTCTCATTGTTATTGATCACTATACCTCATTTTCAATTCATGCCTGTTTAAATCTTTCTAGACTCATGGATTTTAAAAGATACATAGGTAGATAGATGATAGATAGATAGATAGATAGATAGCAACCGTCTAGTGTTTGGACTATCTTCTTAGTTTTGGCAACTGAAATTTTTGGCTCATGGATTTTAATTAGTAGTTAAGTTTCAATTCTATGCACTCTTCTAGTTTTGTTATAATCACCAACTTTGTATGTTTTGGTTGGTTTGATTTCATTTTTCCATACTTCCTGTTCACATATGACCCATTCTCCTATTAGGTGGCAGTTGAGGCAGTTCAGAACAAAGAATTGTAAACACTTTTTAACTTTTGAGTTTCTAGGACCTGAGCTATATAAAGAGTACCTTCAAAAGTAGCTAAATAAAGAGCTCAGGGCATAAATATATGCTATAAGTAATATCTTTGTGAGATCATATTATCAGTTAGAGGCAGCGTTTATGGCTCTCTTTGGAAATCAGGTCTGAGAAAGATAATGATTCAGAGAATGGAAGGAAAAGAATGTAGACTCTGGGTCTCTTCAGGAGTCCTGTGTCCTGACTTTTCCCACAGATGAAATCCAGGATTGGGACAGGGGAACAGGGAAGATGGAGAATGACAGAGGCTTGGAGTTCCCATTCTCAGAAGATACTCAAGAAAACAGGGAGACTCTGAGATTCTAGGGTTCAGTAAAGTGCAGGACCAGTGAAGTAGTATTGGCTGAAGGGACAGGGCAGGCAGAAAGAGGCTAAGTCAGCTCATAGGGATCATATAGCTCATAGAGGGGACATCTAGCAACCAAAGATTTCTCCTTCCCACTAGACCATGAGCAAGAGACAGTTCAGCATCAACCTGCAAGGATTGACGAACAGGATCAGATAATATCCATCTCAGAACATTCCCATGTGAATTGTTTAAAACAATCCAGGGAAGATGTAAAAGCACCTCACTACTGCATTGATACTCTGTATATGGTGCTGCAAACTGGCCACAAGCTTGGGGAAAGGGGTGGTGAAACCCTGAACTGACTGAGGTGATGTTTCAGCCACTCCGTGTAACTAGTGCTCAAAATGCATATTAATTTCAATCACAGAAAAATTATACAAGTTATATTTCTTACACACATGTGTTTGTCAGCTGATACCACTACCCTGCTATAACTCAGCTTTTCATTTCAGGCCTTTATGAACTGTGATTACTTTGGGCCACTATTCCTTCCACCCAACTTCTGGACTTACCACAATTCTAAGAGGAGCCTATCAATACTTTTAGTCTTAATTCTTTGAGTGTTCCTGATAATCTGGTATCCAAAAGAGGCCATCTATCCTATATCAACTTTAATATTAAGAATGTGTTCTAAAGAGAGAAAAGAATGAGCTTTTATTAAACTGCAAAACATCAAAAATATCTGCATTTTTCTGTATCTTGGACCTATAGCCATTATTTGCATTTAAAGGTATAAGAAGGAAGATACACAGAGGTTAAGAAAGTTTTCTGTGGTGACAAAGGTCAAAACTTTCAACAAGATGAAGATTTTTGCTTTTTATAAGATTGAATTCTGTGGATGTGTGGTACGCTCAGACAAAAGAAAGGACAATTAAAGCAGCATTCTGGAAAAGGTTAACTCGACTTACTACCAATAAGGTGGAATCAGAGCATGGGGCTTGCCTAGAGCAGGCCTGGGGGGATTAAGATGGCCTTGTTCAAAGCTGCGAGAGTAGGCTGAACTACTAAAAGTCAGTGGATTGTCTAAAATTGGAATTAAGATCAAGCCCACACACCAAATCCATACTTCTAATCCACATGCCACAGTCTAGGGACCAATAGTATGGTCCTACAATAAAACAAGTTGACAGAGCCGGGATTTGTAAAAGGAATCATCAGACTGGATTAGGGCCCACTCTAAAGGCCTCATTTTAACTCAGTCATTTCTCTAAAGGTCCCATCTGCTAATGCAGTCACATTCTGAAGTACTGGGGGTTAGGGCTTCCATGTATGAATTTGTGGGGCGGGCTGGTGGGGGGACACAATTCAGCCTAGAACACTTGTCTTATCTAAAATTAGACTAACATTCAAAACTACAATGAGGGGCTTCCCTGGTGGCGCAGGGGTTGAGAGTCCACCTGCCGATGCAGGGGACACGGGTTTGTGCCCTGGTCTGGGAAGATCCCACATGCCGCGGAGCGGCTGGGCCTGTGAGCCATGGTCGCTGACCCTGCACGTCCGGAGCCTGTGCTCTGCAACGGGAGAGGCCACAACAGTGAGAGGCCCGCGTACCACAAAAAAAAAAAAAAAAAAAAAACTACAATGAGGTACCACCTCACACCAGTCAGAATGGTCATCATCAAAAAGTCTACAAATAATAAGGGCTGAAAAGGGTGTGGATAAAAAGGAACCCTCCTACACTATTAGTGGGACTGTAAACTGGTGCAGCCACTATGGAAAATAATATGGGGGTTCCTAGAAAAGTAAATATAGAGTTATCATATGATCCTGCAATCCCACTCCTGGGCATATATCTGGAGAAAACTCTAATTCAAGAAGATACATATACCTCAATGTTCATAGCAGCAATATTTACAATAGCCAAGACACGGAAGCAACCCAAACGTCTATCGACAGACGAATAGATAAAGAAGATGTGGTACATATATACAATGGAATATTACTCAGCCATAAAAAGAATGAAATAATGCCATTTCCAGCAGCATGGATGGACCTAGAGATTGTAATACTATAAGTCAGACAGAAAAGACAAATATCCTATGATATCACTTATACATGGAATCTAAAAAAATGATACAAATGAACTTATTTACAAAACAGAAATAGACTCACAGACATAGAAAACAAAAGGATGGTTACCAAAGGGGATAGCTGGGGGGGGGGGGCAGGTGCAGGGGGGGATAAATTAGGAGTTTGGGATTAATACACACACACTACTATATATAAAATAGGTAAAAAACAAGGACCTACTATATAGCACAGGGACCTATATTCAATATCTTGTAATACTCTATAATGGAAAAAAATCTGAAAAAGAATATATATATAAAATACACATATACATATATATGTATAACTGAATCACTTCGCTGTATACCTAAAACTAACACAACATTGTAAATTAACTATACTTCAACTTAAAAAATAGTTTTAAAAATTTAGGCAGTTGCTCAAGTCTCAATTTAGTTATTTTATTTTATTACTAACTGGGCCTTTTAAAGTATGCTCTGTGCATGCCAGGAGTTGGCAAGAGACAGGTGCTCTCCCTTCTGAGATTCCCCTTAAATTTTCCAGTAGCTCTCGCACCAAATTGTGTTCTCTGATTATTCAAATTTGAAAATATGCAGGATTTCTATCAATTACAGCCATCCCATGCAGAACCACTTTCAGCCAGTCTTCAGACTAAAAGAAATACAATGTTAGCTCACCCTTTTCCCTTTCCTCCTCCTAAGAATTTACTCCCCCTCCAGAATCTGCCTAATTTCATTCATTTCTCAATGCCTTCACGTAGTTGTATACCTGTATTTTGCCAAGAATTTATAGTTATTATGTCTGTGAGGGTCAGCTCTCGTAGGAGCTTATCAGCCATAGTAAATGCAGAATATAAAGTAATTTTTACAACCATTTGAAAAACTATTTGGTGGCATTTATTTAAGGTGAATAGTTTCATATCCTATGAACCAGTAATTTTAATTCCAATATAATTACATATGTACGGTCACACAAAAACATGTGTGAATATATTCATAGCAGCATTCTTTGTAATAGTCAGAAACTGGAAATGACACAAATTTCTATCAATATTAGAACAGTAAATAAATTGTGATATATTCAAATGATGGAATAACATACAATAAGAATAAACTATTGTTAATGCAACAACATGAATTTTACAACAGAATGTTGAGCAAAGGAAGCCTAATACAAAGGAATACCTACTGATGATTCTATTTCAACGAAATAAAAACAACAACAACAAAAAAAAACAGGAAAAACTAATACATGGAGTTAAAAGTCAGGAATAATGCTTACCTTTTGGGATTTAGTGATTAGGAGAAGGCAGAGGTTTTCTAGTAATATTCCATTTCCTGGACTGAGCACATCTACCAGGATGTACTCACTTTGAAAAAAATGTGTTCACCTTGAGCTACATATGTGCTATTTGTGTGCTTCTCTGTACATATATTTCAATAAGCATTTCAAAGAAACAAATAAATAAAATAAAATTAGACTAACAACAAAAACAAAAATTTTTAAAAATAGTCTCTTAAGAAACAGATTTTTCCTAAGATAGATAACATGTTTTAGGATGCTGTACCAAATCTTTCAGATTAATGGTCTCTTGGTCTCTTGTAGAATACACAGAAACATTTTATCACCTTATTTGACGTATGAAAGTCTGTGCAGCTGCCTAAGAACTCTTAGAACCATAAAATGTTTTATATCTTAGGAATATCTATTTTGTTTAAAACTGTGTTTACTTTGAACACTGTACATTATGGAATTTAGCACGTGCTTTATAATATAAACTCTCCTTAGCTTTCTTTTGTCTCTCAGCCTGTTTCCTTATTCTTTCATTCATTTTTGCCCTGGGCCCCAATTCCCAGGTGTGGGGACTACTTTTTCTAAAACATATGCACTCTTCTAGGGACTAATAAAGGTTGATTGATAGAAAATGTACTCTTTCATATTCTCTGCTTGTTCAACCATTTATGATTCCTTCAAGGCCACATTCTCGTCACTGACCTCCTCCAGTGAACGTCGGTCCCAGGGAGAGGTTCCATGTATCCAGAGAGGTCATGACCAGACCGTGGTATCCACATTCACTTTTCTATGCTCTAAAAGAATGTATTGGTGTCACAGTGTACCAGAATAGTCGAACCTTTGTTAGAAGACATTCATTCTGTGTAAAACCATTAACTGGAAGTTAACATTTCACTTCTTTTTTCCTTCTAAAACTTTTAAAACTTCTAAAACTTTTTTCCATTGTTTTTTATAGAGAATCAGCTAATTATTTTTTAAATGCTTAACGCCTTGCTCTGTGTTTCACACTATTAAATATTGTAATTCCATCAGAATATACACTGATAGTGCAGAAAGAATCAATCCATATACTAAAGGCATAATTGTTTAAAATATAAATAAATAAAGATTTACCAGGCATCAGACTTTCTACATAGTGAATGGAAATTTAACTTTGTAACTCTCTGTAGTCCCTGCATTTCTGACTAATCACTTAATAAACTGAATCTACTCTTCTCATTGTTAACCATACTTCAGAAAAGTGGACTATGGGAGGGTCTAATATTAACAGATTTGGGCATAGTCAACACTGCTGCAAAGGAATGATACTGTACACATTTAAAGTCAGTATCCAAATATTCTGGAAAGCTGAACCACATAGACACAGAACAGCTTCACATTTTACACCAGTGACTACATAATTGGGAAACTATGCATCAGTTAAACAAAGAAATTAAACACATAGGGCCTGCTGCATTTAAATATTTAAGTGCCATATTTTAAACAAATCATTATTGTAGGCCAGAGGATTTCCAAGAAAAAAAGTAAACCTATTATAGAACATCTTTTTTTTTCTTGAGATTTTGTACCTCACACAATAATGCTTTTCATTTCTGTACTTTCTCCAAATGTTTTCAACTTCTTAGAGGCTACATTGTTTTGTAAGAAGAAACTGTAGGTTTTCCAGAGACTCTCTCTCCCACTCAGCTACCCTGAGGGAGAAAGAGCCTCTGCACACAACTTATTTTCATTTCCTTCACCCCAAAAATGATCAAATAAGGACTGTTTTCCCACAAACATTTCCAGGGCAAGAGGCTCTGACAAGTGCAACGTTTATCACCACAAACATCTCTTCTCTTTCCTGCTCTGGCACGTCCAAAGAAAAAGATTATTTAACACACACCAACCATGTTAGAATCAGAGCTCCAGCAATTACAGAGACACACAAGGTAAATATACAGTTTTAAGCCGTTGGAACGGGGATACCTTGAGTGTCTCTGGAATTCTGCCACTAACAATTGGGAAAGCTCAACAAATGCTACAAAATCAGTACAGTCTCTTTTGAGACTCTGCCGCTTTTTGCCTCCAAAATAGACATTTGTTGGCCGCACAATTCTCAGCATCCTGGTTCAAACAAGGATACTGCATATTACATATTCTATACTATTTTGGAGTTGCCATGGCAGAGTAAAGATATTTTAGTTGATGGAATATCTCTTAACAGAGCTCCTTATTTTGGCCTTCCTGACTTTTTGACAAAATTTTCAGCTCTACTTTAAGTACTTCCATGACTTTCTCTTTTTTTTTTAATTATTTGAAACAGTCAACATACCAGCATCCCAGAAAGAGTAGAAGATACAGTATTAAATGTGAAAATAGGCAGATGATCAGAATGTAAAGAAATGGGATTCAGATGAAAAGAATGGATAATCTGTCAGAATTTTAATGAGCCCTTTTTTTTTTTTTGGCTGCATTAGGTCTTCGCTGCTGTGTGCGGGCTTTCTCTAGTTGCGGCGAGCGGGAGCTACTCTTCGTTGTGGTGCGTAGCCTTCTCATTGCAGTGGCTTCTCTTGTTGCAGGGCACAGGGTCTAGGTGCACGAGCTTCAGTAGTTGTGGCATGTGGGCTCAGTAGTTGTGTCTCGCGGGCTCTAGAGCACAGGCTCAGTAGTTAGGGTGCACAGGCTTAGTTGCTCTGCGGCATGTGGGATCTTCCCAGACCAGGGATCGAACCCGTGTCCCCTGCATTGGCAGGCAGATTCTTAACCACTGCGCCATGAGGGAAGTCCCTGAGCTCTTAAATTTCAGTCCAAACTCCTCCTGGTTCTTTCTCAGCTGCCCTTTCTCTCTTTCTTTTGTCTTTCCATTAACGTTTGTCTTCTAGTTATTCATTGCTGCCTTATCATTTAAACATAGAAATAGTGTACCAGATTGCACTAGGTAATGCTGTAATTTGAAAGAGAATCTTAGTGGCTTAAAATAACTGGTTGGGTTTTTTTTTTTCCCCCAAAGCAGATATCTTTCATGGATCAGTTTGGGGCTTGGCTGTTTTCCTCCTCCTGGGAATCAGGTTTATGGAGTAGCCTTCATCTAGAACAGGAGCCAAGAAACTATGGCCTGTAGGCCAAATCTGGCGTGCTGCCTGATTTTGTTTGACCCAGAAGCTAAAAACGACTTTTACATTTTTTAAGAGTTGAAATAATTTTTTAAAGAATAATATTTTCTGATATATTAAAACTATATGATAATTCAAAAAGAGTCATGTACCACAATGTTCACTGCAGCTCTATTTACAATAGCCAGGACATGGAAGCAGCCTAAGTGTCCATCGACAGATGAATGGATAAAGAAGATGTTGCACATATATACAATGGAATATTATGCAGCAATAAAAAGAAACGAAATTGAGTTATTTGTAGTGAGGTGGATGGACCTAGAGTCTGTCACACAGAGTGAAGTAAGTCAGAAAGAGAAAAACAAATGCCATATGCTAACACATATATAGGAATCTAAAAAATTTTAAAAAATGGTTCTGAAGAACCTAGGGGCAGGACAGGAATAAAGACGAAGACATAGAGAATGGACTTGAGGACACGGGGAGGGGGAAGGGTAAGCTGTGATGAAGTGAGAGAGTGGCATGGACATATATACACTACCAAATGTAAAATAGATAGCTAGTGGGAAGCAGCCACATAGCACAGGGAGATGAGCTCGGTGCTTTGTGACCACCTAGAGGGGTGGGATAGGGAGGGTGGAAGGGAAACGCAAGAGGGAGGAGATATGGGGATATATGTATATGTATAGCTGATTCACTTTGTTATACGGCAGAAACTAACACACCATTGTAAAGCAACTATACTCCAATAAAGATGTTAAATTAATTAATTTAAAAAATAAAAAGTGAAACTATATGAAATTTCTATTTCAATATCCATAAATCAAGTGTTACTGGGATACAGCTATGTTCATTCACCTATGTATTGTCTGTGGTTGTTTTCGCACTACAACAGAGATGAGTAGCTGCAACTAAGACCATATGGCCCACAAAGCCTAAAATAATTATCTGGTCCTTGACAGAAAAATGTTGCCAACTCTTGAACTAGGGAATGTCACAGAGTATAAGAAAGAATGGCAAATCAAGCACTGACTCTTAGGGCTTCCACCCAGAAGTAAAACAGCGATTTATGCTCACTTTTCATTGTCTAAAACAAATCACATGGCCACACTGAATTTTAGCGAAGGGATAGGGAATTGCAATCCTACTCTGTGCCCAGGAGAAGAAGCAAAAATATTTTGATGACCAGCACTTGTAACTATCACAATTAAGAAAAAAAAATTAGAAAATAAATGGTTACATGTTAAGCAGATTCTCTATTTTACAAATAATCTACTGGTTGTCCTAGAAAATATGGCAAATTAACAAGAGCTTCTGGCTATCTCTCCAGAAACCAAACTCTGATGAGGCCAAAGAAGTGAGACGGAGGTTGAGGAATCTCAGAACTTTGCACCAAAAGTAAGGAAAACGCTTAGGGATAGAGGTCAAGGCCTGGTGTAACTGGGAGAAGGGGGATGAGGGTAAGACGGCAACCAAGCGCAGAAGACTGAGAGGCAATAACAGGGAAAAGCCTGGTGAAGGGTTTTCTAATGGTGCCCATTTATTTCCACAACACTACCCTAAAATGTCATTGCCTATCTCCAAACCAGAGCCAACAGAATGGGGGAGATAGCATCAGTATAGCACAGGAGTTCAGCTAGAGTTAGAGTGAAAAGCTACAAGTACAGGCAGGCTGGACTCCATCCTGAGCATTCTCTTCCCTCATTTCTTCACTCTTTTTCCTACCCTTTGTCCCCATTTGTCAAAGTTTCTAATTACAGCTGAGGAAGACATCTCCTTAAAAGGATCTATATACTCAGGGAAGAGTCACTGGAATGGAACACCAGATGGGATACGGTGAGGGTGAGAAGACCACATAAATGAAAGTGGTCCAGCCCACAGGCTCCCCACTCTGGGGATCACCTCTCCTCCCCACTTGGAGGAGTATATTCTAGGCCTTTTAAAATTAGACAAAAGAATAGAAATAGATACAAACAACTGCAAATACAATGGAGGTTAAAAAATATTATAAACAACTATATGCCAATAAATATAAAACTAGATGAAATTAATAAATTTAATTTTAAGCTAAAATGCAAATAGAAAGCTTGAATAAATTAATACCCATTAAATAAGTTGAAATATTAATCAAAGACCTTCTCAAAAAAAAACCAATAAGCCCCACGTGCAAATAATTTTACATGTGTATGCTCCCACATATGCTTCTTACTTCATGTAAGAAGTAATCTATTCCTTATACAAGTTATTCCAAAAATCTTTTTAAACTAATTCATTTTATTATTCCAAATACAAATAAGAAAAGAATACCAAAAATAATAATTTAAGGAGATTTTTTAAAAGCATTCCATAAATTTAACACATACATGCTGGAAAAGCTAAGAACATTAGAAGTAGAACTTCATTAATTTTATAAAGGCTATCTACAAATAACTAATGCAAACATTACAGTTAATGGTGAAAATTTAGATATATTTCCTTAGGATCCAGAACAAGACAAGGAATAGTGCTACGACTGCTACTATTCAATATAGTACTTCAGGTCCTACCAACAAAATAAGACAAAACAAATAAGGATTACAAAATAAGAAAGAGATTTTGTAGAATGGATTAAAAAAGCAACAACTCTCTGCTGCCTACAAAAGACAACTTTGAACAAAAACACATGGACTGGATGAAAGTAATTGGATGGAAAAAGATATATAGTATAAACAGCAGCATAAGAAGGCTAAAGGGACATATCAATATCTGTTCAAATAGACTTTAAGACAAAGACCATTACCAGAGATAGAGACATTTTATAACAATTGAACGCTCAATCATCAGGAATACATCATAGTCATAAATGTATATGCACCTAATAGAGCTTCCAAAATCATGAAACATAAGTGCCAAAATTAAATGGAAATATAAACAAAGCCACCACTGGAGATTTTATCACCCTCTCTCAAAAAACTGATAGAGTAATTAGACAAACTCGATAAAAACACAGAAGAATTAAACCACAGTATCAACCTGCTTGACCTAAATATATTTATATAATACTACACCCAACAAGAGCAGAAGACACATTCTTTTCAAGTGAACGTGGAACACTGACCAAAACAATATATTCTGGGCTCTAAAACAAGTCTTAATAAATTTTAAATACGTTTAAAGCATTGAAATCCTAAACAGAGTTTGTTCTCTGACTATAAAGGACATAATCTAGGAATCAATAATTTTTTTTTCCTCCAAATTTGCTTTATGTAATTGGATATAAATTAATGAACAAAAACTTAAGCAAGATACATGTAACAATTTAACAGAACTTGATAATCTAATTTCTTTCAATTTTTCTCGAACTCATCATGGGGCTCATAAGAAAATTAACCAACATGGATACTGCTACAGTTGAATGTCAAATCTTTAAGTGCTTATGACATACTAAATTCTTCTATAATGCAATTATGAAGAACCCTTCATAATTTTGTTTTGTATGTAGAAAAGTGTTAAAGTCAAATATTCAACTCAATATAAAATAAAAAGAAACATTTCTGATTTGTTGGGTTGAGATTGCTTCTCCTTTTGCTAATGAATGATTTTTTAGCTGTAATATCACTGAGTTGTACAAATATGTCACCTTCGAGTACATAAAGAAAAATAAACACATGCTAAGTGGATAAAACATTACAACTACATCTTTACTAGACCATCTCTACCTCTAACACTTCAGAAGCTTAGAGATTCAGTGTTCTTATATTAACTGCAAGAAAAAGATAAAAGAGAAATTCCTTCTTTTTTGAGATCACAACTATGAAGTCATGTGGTTATACAAATTCTGCATTTGTGTGCAAAACATGAAACACATTTATCTTAATTCTCCCTGCTTAGAATTGTCAGTCAACTAGCAGGACTGTCCTTCCAGCAGAAACAGAGATGTGTTTTTATATAACTTCAGTAACCTCAGCACTACAATAAGAAGAGATGCAGTATCCTTTTGCTATGTTCAAGACAACAGGGAAGGAGGTCACAGGAAAGAATAAATCAAAATTGTTGCAACTGAGAAACTTTTCTCAGTTTAACCATGGTGCCACTTTCATTTTTACATAAGCATGGTGGCATAATTCAAGCTCAATAAATCAGAATTCTTAATATTTAAAATTTACCTTGACTTTTAATTATCACCATATTAACAACCAAAATAATTAGGTGAAACACATAAGAAAGGGTAATATTAAACCCCACTTTACTGGAGTTGGTTTCTTGACACATTAACTCATTTTTTTATAGAAAAGGGATAGTGCATCTCAGTTTGCTTACAAGCTAGGAGATCACTTTGAATTCTGCATTTCCTAACTGAAAACAGATATAGCACTTATAACAGGTTATAAATAAACTGGTTTTCAAGCATAGAGCCAGCCCCAACGATAATAATACACTATTTAAAAAGACCTAAGGCAATGAATTCCATTTCCAATGGAAAAAAAGAACTGTGCAAACAAGCTTAAAACTACTTTTTTTGTGCCAGTGTTATAAAATGTAGCTTTTAATAAAACCTTGACCCAAATGCCAGCAACTTGAGAAAAGAATTTGGGTGGGGGGGGAGAAGAAAGTTATTTCATTTAGGAAAAACAACCACTATCTTTTTCCTAATCTTCAACAGACACAATTTAAACATATACAGCTGCTGTATAACACTTTACACAATTCCTATGTACTGGAGCAATAACAAGATCTAAATACAATTATATTTTTGAACACTGGGTCAAGGCTTTACATAAAAATACCTTCCTACTTTTCCCCCTAAGTTTCTAAAATATCACATACTTTTTTCCCCCAACATCTGCAGCCATTCAGGAATTCCTGCAGCCATGCAGGAATTTTTAGGAAACTTTTGTGCATGATCTTAATTCCTAATCCCTGGCTCTTTGGGCTCAGTGACAAAAGATCAAAACCACCAAAAATGATGGTTCACTTGAAGTCAGATGAGAGACCCTGGCTCAATTAGTCTCGTAGGATGAAAGCAGTGCTGCATCAACTGGCTCCATGCAGGAGGGGCACGTGAAGGATCTCATCAACCAGTCATCTATACAGTCCAGGTGATAGATGTGCATGCACGGCAGAAATCGAATTGGGTCCCCATAAACAAAGTCCATCATACAGATCACACACTCCCGGATCTTTTTTTCTGATCCATCTCTTCCAGGGTCATAAACTCCTTTAGGCAGATGCTGTATAAGGCCTATTCTTTGAGCTATCCTAATTTGTTCCTCTTCAGTCAGCTGAGTTGCTAGGCGAGTCTGGCTAGGTGTTGGATGATAGACCGGAACTGGAACTTGTTCCTGATATGGCGGCGGCAGCTCCTGATCCGGCTCCGTCCCCTCGCCAAAGCTAGCCCGGTCGGACTGAGACTCGTGAAGCAGGGAGATGTCATCCGAAGTGGGGGACTTCAGGCAGTTCCCCATCTTCCGGGGCTGGGGTGTGTGATCTAGGGGAGGAAGAAAGCAGTAGCGGGGTCGTTCGCACGCTCCGCCGTCAGCCTCGGTCAGCGAGGTGGGGTCGGGTGGCAGGCCGGGTTTCAGGCGGCGACGGCTAACCCGCCCCCCGGCGCCGCCGAAGAGCCGCTCATGCCAGCCCCCGGGGTTGGGGGCTTAAGGCTGGGCCGCGGGTTCCCTGGGGTCGCGGCGGTAGCCTCCTACGAGGCGGCGGCGGCGGCGGCGGCGGCGGCGGCGGCAGGGGGGGGGGGCGGGGAGACAAAACACTTCCCCACCCCGCCCCCCCGCGGGGCGGCGGCGGCCACGGAGCTGCTGGGCCTAATCCAGGTCAGGAGGGGGGGGCGCGGCCGTCGAGGCTCCCTCAGCTGCTGCCTCAGCTGCTGCTGCCTCAGCTGCTGCTGCCCCCGCCGACGCCGGAGCTGCAGCCGCGGGCCTCATCCTACTCCGCCTGAAAGCGGCGGCGACGGCCTCAATAATTTTTTAAATGTCAGAAATACCTAAAATATTTAAAAATTAGATAACACACTCTTAAAACTTATGTGTTAATGAAGGAATCACAAGGAAAATTAGAAAATATTTCCAAAGTAATGACCATATTTGAAAATACGGACAATTAATTACACATGACTGACAATGAAAATACATTTCAAATTTTGTGGGATTTCAAACTAAATATCAAGGAAAACACAACATATAAAAATCTGTTCCTAGAAGAAAATTTACAGCTTTAAATGCTTATTTTTTCAAAAAATAAAGGTATAAAATGGCTTTAGGAAATTAGAAAAAGAGGAGCAAAGAACACCCAAAGAAAGGAGAAGAAGAAAATAATAAAGAAATCAAATTATATATAAAATAAACAATAGAAAAAGTTAACAAAGCCAAAAACTGATTCTGTGAAAAGGCCAACAAAATTGATAAACCCATAGTTAGACTGATCAGTAAGTACAAAGAAAGAACATAAATTATAAACATCAGAAAGTAAAATCACTACAAATCCTATGGATATTAAAAGAATAATAACAAATACTATGAGCTAATTTATGCAATAAATTAAGCAATTTAAATGAAATGGACAAACCTCTTTAAAAATACATGTTAATAAAACTGACACAGATGAAATAATAAACCTGGGTAGCCCTATATCTATTGAACAAATTAAATTCATTTTTGACAAACCTTCCCACAAAAAAATCCCCAGGCCCAGATGGCTTCACAAGTGAATTCTGCCAAATAAATAATAATGAAATAAAAATAATCTCACATAAAACTCTTCCATGATATGGTGGAAAAAAGAATTACTGACCCAATTATGATTGTAAGAACAGGTTTGATAAATATTGCCTGTGTGGCTTCCTTGTTAACGACAGCACAAGTTGTAGTGACTGAACTTCCTAAAGAAGAGAAAGACCTTGCCATGGGTGCAATGAGTGCATGAGAGAAGATGAGAAGTACAGAAGCAGCCTTTCTATAGAAAGTAAATTGATTATGTAAAATTATATATCATCTTTATGTAAAAATTTTTTCATTTTAAAATAAATAGTCTTATTTCTGTTCATCAAAAAGGCCTAAAAGCAAGGTCATTCCTGTATTTGGTCTTTACATCCTATCCAACACCAAAAGGAATCAGAACTCCTTTAAGAAATGGTAGATTCCATGTCTGAGGCAGGAAATGTACGATATGGGTCTGGGATATCTTGTTAATGACAGAAAGCAAAAAAGTTATCAAAAAGTGATCAGTCATGTCCAAGGGACATAGGAACATGCTTGAAGAGGTTCCCACTAACCAAAATGGAACAACTTAAACATCAAGAGGAATAAAGACTGCACCTCATGTCATGCACATGAACACACACAAGTTGATAATGAGTTCAGAAGGATGCTTTAAAAGGGGTGGGGGGGCAAAACAAAACAAAACTCATTAGATATTATGGAAATTTGCAAGGGTACCAAATCATTACTCAGTAAATTGATAATAAAAGGGAAAGAATTAAACATTTATCCTGCCTTTCTGCATTTCAGAGTAACCAAATACCTTTGCTGGATGAGGACAGGTAGTTCTTCCATCAAAAATATCAGCTAGAGCACTGGTGCCTACAAGCTCTTTGGTGGAGCTAATGATAGACTCTGGGAAGGCTTATGCCAAGGAGTACTTCCCAGAACTTCTGCTTCCAGTGTCCTTGACCGCACGGTGAGCCACAGCCACCACTGTCTCTGCGGGAGACCCTCCAACACTAGCAGAGTTGAGGAAGATTGCGGAAGAGTAAGACGCGGAGATCACCTTCCTCCCCATAGATACATCAGAAATACATCTCTACACGTGGAACTGCTCCTATAGAACACCCACTGAATGCTGGCAGAAGACCTCAGACCTCCCAAAAGAAAAGAAACTCCCCACATACCCGGGTAGGGCAAAAGAAAAAAGAAAAAACAGACAAAAGAATAAGGACGGGACCTGCACCAGTGGGAGGGAGCTGTGAAGGAGGAAAGGTTTCCACACACTAGGAAGCCCCTTCACGGGCAGAGACTGCAGGTGGCGGAGGGGGGAAGCTTTGAAGCCGCGGAGGAGAGCACAGCAACAGGGGTGCGGAGGGCAAAACGGAGAGATTCCCGCACAGAGGATCGGTGCCGACCAGCACTCACCAGCCCGAGAGGCTTGTCTGTTCACCCGCCGGGGCGGGCGGGGGCTGGGAGCTGAGGCTCGGAGGCTTCGGTCGGATCCCAGGGAGAGGACTGGGGTTGGCTGCTTGAACACTGCCTTAAGGGGGCTAGTGCGCCACAGCCAGCCAGGAGGGAGTTCGGGAAAAGGTCTAGAGCTGCCGAAGAGACAACAGACTTTTTCTTGCATCTTTGTTTCCTGGTGCGCGAGGAGAGGGGATTAAAATCGCTGCTTAAAGGAGCTCCAGAGACGGGCATGAGACGCTAAGGCTGCTGCTGCCACCACCAAGAAGCCAGTGTGTGAGCACAGGTCACTATCCACACCGCCCCTCCCACAGGTCACTATCCACACCGCCCTCCCAGGAGCCTGTGCAGCCCGCCACTCCCAGGGTCCTGTGATCCGGGGACAACTTCCCCAGGAGAACGCACGGCGCACCTCAGGCTGCTGCAACCTTACACCGGCCTCTGCCGCCGCAGGCTCGCCCCGTACCCCTCCCTGCCACCAGCCCGAGTGAGCCAGAGCCCCCGAATCACCTGCTCCTTTAACCCCGTCTTGTTTGAGCGAGAAACAGACGCCCTCAGGCGACCTACACGCAGAGGCGGGGCCAAATACAAAGCTGAGCCCGGGAGCTGTGCGAACAAAGAAGAGAAATCTCTCCCAGCAGCCTCAGAAGCAGCGGATTAAATCTCCACAATCAACTTGATGTACCCTGCATCTGTGGAATACCTGAATAGACAAGGAATCATCCCAAATTGAGGAGTTGGACTTTGAGAGCAAGATATATTATTTTTTCTTTTCCTCTTTTTATGAGTGTGGATGTACATGCTTCTGTGTGAGATTTTGTCTGTATAGCTTTGTTTTCACCATTTGTCCTAGGGATCTGTCCGTCTGTTTTTTTTTGTTTTGTTTTTCTTACTTTTGAAAAAAAAATTTTTTCTTAATATTATTTTAATAACTTTTAATTTATCTTACTTTATTTTATTTTATTTTATCCTCTTTCTTTCTTTTTTTCTACTTTTTCTCCCTTTTATTCTGAGCCTTGTGGATGAAAAGTTCTTGGTGCTCCAGCCAGGAGTCAGTGCTATGCCTCTGAGGTGGGAGAGCCGACTTCAGAACACTGGTCCACAAGAGACCTCCCAGCTCCACGTACTATCAAACAGGAAAAATCTCCCAGAGATCTCCAGCTCAACACCAAGACCCAGCTTCACTCAACGACCAGCAAGCTACAGTGCTGGACACCCTATGCCAAACAACTAGCAAGACAGGAATACAACCCCACCCATTAGTAGAGAGGCTGCCTAAAATCATAATAAGGCCACAGACACCCCAAAACACACCACCAGACATGGACCTGCCCACCAGAAAGACAAGATCCAGCCTTCTCCACCAGAACACAGGCACTAGTCCCCTCCACCAGGAAGCCTACACAACCCACTGAACCAACTTTAGCCACTGGGGACAGACACCAAAAACAACGGGAACTACGAACCTGCAGCCTGCGAAAAGGAGACCCCAAACCTAGTAAGATAAGCAAAATGAGAAGACAAAAAAACACACAGCAGATGAAGGAGCAAGGTAAAAACCCACCAAACCTAACAAACGAGGAGGAAATAGGCAGTCTACCTGAAAAAGAATTCAGAATAATGATAGTAAAGATGATTCAACATCTTGGAAATAGAATAGAGAAAATGCAAGAAATATTTAACAAGGACCTAAAAGAACTAAAGAGGAAACAAGCAAAGATGAACATCACAATAAATGAAATTGAAAATATTCTAGAAGGGATCAATAGCAGAATAACTGAGGCAGAAGAATGGATAAGTGACCTGGAAGATAAAATAGGGGATATAACTACTGCAGAGCAGAATAAAGAAAAAAGAATGAAAAGAACTGAGGACAGTCTCAGAGACCTCTGGGACAACATTAAATACACCAACATTCGAATTATAGGGGTCGCAGAAGAAGAAGAGAAAACGAAAGGGACTGAGAAAATATTTGAAGAGATTATAGTTGAAAACTTCCCTAATATGGGAAAAGAAATAGTTAATCAAGTCCAGGAAGCACAGAGAGTGCCATACAGGATAAATCCAAGGAGAAACATGCCAAGACACATATTAATCAAACTGTCAAAAATTAAATACAAAGAAAACATATTAAAAGCAGCAAGGGAAAAACAACAAATAACTCAAAAGGGAATCCCCATAAGGTTAACAGCTGATCTTTCAGCAGAAACTCTGCAAGCCAGAAGGGACTGGCAGGACATATTAAAAGTGATGAAGGAGAAAAACCTACAAACAAGATTACTCTACTCAGCAAGGATCTCGTTCAGATTTGATGGAGAAATTAAAACCTTTACAGAAAAGCAAAAGCTGAGAGAGTTCAGAACCACCAAACCAGCTTTACAACAAATACAACATGAACTTCTCTAGGCGAGAAACACAAGAGAAGGAAAAGACCTACAATAACAAACCCAAAACAATTAAGAACATGGAAATAGGAACAACATATCAATAATTACCTTAAATGTAAATGGATTAAATGCTCCCCCCAAAAGACACAGACAGGCTGAATGGATACAAAAACAAGACCCATATACATGCTGTCTACAAGAGACCCACTTCAGACCTAGAGACAGATACAGAATGAAAGTGAGGGGATGGAAAGAGATATTCCATGCAAATGGAAATCAAAAGAAAGCTGAAGTAGCAATTCTCTTATCAGACAAAATAGACTTTAAAATAAAGACTATTACAAGAGACAAAAAAGGACACTACATAATGATCAAGGGATCGATCCAAGAAGAAAATATAACAATTATAAATATTTATGCACCCAACATAGGAGCACCTCAATATATAAGGCAAATACTAACAGCCATAAAAGGGGAAATTGACAGTAACACATTCATAGGGGACTTTAACACCCCACTTTCACCAATGGACAGACAATCCAAAATGAAAATAAATAAGGAAACACAAGCTTTAAATGATACATTAAATAAGATGGACTTAACTGATATTTATAGGACATTCCATCCAAAAACAACAGAATACACATTTTTCTCAAGTGCTCATGGAACATTCTCCAGGATAGATCATATCTTGGGTCACAAATCAAGCCTTGGTAAATTTAAGAAAATTGAAATTGTATCAAGTATCTTTTCTGACCACAGCGCTATGAGACTAGATATCAATTACAGGAAAAGATCTGTAAAAACTACAAACACATGGAGGCTAAACAATACACTACTTAATAATAAAGTGATAAATGAAGAAATTAAAGAGGAAATCAAAAAATACCTAGAAACAAATGACAATGGAGACACGACAACCCAAAACCTATGGGATGCAGCAAAAGCAGTTCTGAGAGGGAAGTTTATAGCAATACAATCCTACCTTAAGAAACAGGAAACATCTCAAATAAACAACCTAACCTTGCACCTAAAGCAATTAGAGAAAGAAGAACAAAAAAACCCCAAAGTTAGCAGAAGGAAAGAAATCATAAAAATCAGATCAGAAATAAATGAAAAAGAAGGAAACGATAGCAAATTTCAACAAAACTAAAAGCTGATTCTTTGAGAAGATAAACAAAATTGATAAACCATTAGCCAGACTCATCAAGAAAAAAAGGGAGAAGAATCAAATCAATAGAATTAGAAATGAAAAAGGAGAAGTAACAACTGACACTGCAGAAATACAAAAGATCATGAGAGATTACTACAAGCAACTCTATGCCAATAAAATGGACAACCTGGAAGAAATGTACAAATTCTTAGAAATGCACAACCTGCCAAGACTGAACCAGGAAAAAATAGAAAATATGAACAGACCAATCACAAGCACTGAAATTGAAACAGTGATTTAAAATCTTCCAACAAGGGCTTCCCTGGTGGCGCAGTGGTTGAGAATCTGCCTACTAATGTGGGGGACATGGGTTTGAGCCCTGGTCTGGGAAGATCCCACATGCTGCAGAACAACTAGGCCTGTGAGCCACAACTACTGAGCCTGCACGTCTGGAGCCTGTGCTCCGCAACAAGAGAGGCCGCGATAGTGAGAGGCCCACGCACCACAATAAAGAGTGGCCTCCGCTTCCACAACTAAAGAAAGCCCTCGCACAGAAACGAAGACCCAACACAGCCCAAAATTAATTAATTAATTAATTTTTTAAAAAAAGAAAAGAAATTCTGATTTCCTAACTGCAAGGAAGTCAGAATAAAAAAAAAAAAAAATCTCCCAACAAACAAAAGCCCAGGACCAGATGGCTTCACAGGCGAATTCTATCAAACATTTAGAGAAGAGCTAACACCTATCCTTCTCAAACTCTTCCAAAATATAGCAGAGGGAGGAACACTCCCAAACTCATTCTACGAGGCCACCATCACCCTGATACCAAAACCAGATGAAGATGTCACAAAGAAAGAAAACTACAGGCCAATATCACTGATGAACATAGATGCAAAAATCCTCAACAAAATACTAGCAAACAGAATCCCACAGCACATTAAAAGGATCATACACCATTATCAAGTGGGGTTTATCCCAGGAATGCAAGCATTCTTCAATATATGCAAATCAATCAATGTGATACACCATATTAACAAATTGAAGGAGAAAAACCATATGGTCATCTCAATAGATATAGAGAAAGCTTTCGACAAAATTCAACACCCATTTATGATAAAAACCCTCCAGAAAGTAGGCATAGAGGGAACTTTCCTCAACATAGTAAAGGCCAGATATGACAAACCCACAGCCAGTATTGTCCTCAATGGTGAAAAACTGAAACCATTTCCACTAAGATTAGGAATAAGACAAGGGTGCCCACTCTCACCAATATCATTCAACATAGTTTTGGAAGTTTTAGCCATAGCAATCAGAGAAGAAAAAGAAATAAAAGGAATCCAAATCAGAAAAGAAGAAGTAAAGCTGTCACTGTTTGCAAATGACATGATACTCTACATAGAGAATCCTAAACATGCTACCAGAAAACTACTAGAGCCAAACATTGAATATGGTAAAGTAGCAGGATACAAAATTAATGCACAGAAATCTCTGGCATTTCTATACACTAATGATGACAAATCTGAAAGTGAAATTAAGAAAACAATCCCATTTCCCATTGCAACAAAAAGAATAAAATATCTAGGAATAAATCTACCTAAGGAGACAAAAGACCTGTATGCAGAAAATTATAAGGCACTGATGAAAGAAATTAAAGATGATACAAACAGATGGAGAGATTGGATTGGAAGAATCTTCCAATCTTGGATTGGAAGAATCAACATTGTGAAAATGACTATACTACCCAAAGCAATCTATAGATTCAATGCAATCCCTATCAAACAACCACTGGCATTTCTTACAGAACTAGAACAAAAAATTTCACAATTTGTATGGAAACACAAAAGACCCCGAATAGCCAAGGCAATCTTGAGAAAGAAAAACGGAGCTGGAGGAATCAGGCTCCCTGACTTCAGACTATACTACAAAGCAACAGTAATCAAGACAGTATGGTACTGGCACCAAAACAGAAATATGGATCAATGGAACAGGATAGAGAGCCCAGAGATAAACCCACGCACATATGGTCACCTCATCTTTGATAAAGGAGGCAAGCATATACAGTGGAGAAAAGACAGCCTCTTCAATAAGTGGTGCTGGGAAAACTGGACAGGTACATGTAAAAGTATGAGATTAGAACACTCCCTAACACCATACACAAAAATTAGCTCAAAATTGATTAAAGACCTAAACGTAAGGCCAGAAACTATCAATCTCTTAGAGGAAACATAGGCAGAACACTCTATGACATAAATCACAGCAAGATCCTTTTTGACCCACCTCTTAGAGAAATGGAAATAAAAACAAAAATTAAAAAATGGGACCTAATGAAAGTTAAAAGCTTTTGCATAGCAAAGGAAACCATAACCAAGATGAAAAGACAACCCTCAGAATGGGAGAAAATATCTGCAAATGAAACAACTAACAAAGGATTAATCTCCAAAATTTACAAGCAGCTCATGCAGCTCAATAACAAGAAAACAAACAACCCAATCCAAAAATGGGCAGAAGACCTAAATAGACATTTCTCCAAAGAAGATATACAGATTGCCAACAAACACATGAAAGAATGCTCAACATCATTAATCATTAGAGAAATGCAAATCAAAACTACCATGAGCTATCATCTCACACCGGTCAGAATGGCCATCACCAAAAAATCTAGAAACAATAAATGCTGGAGAGGGTGTGGAGAAAAGGGAACCCTCTTCCACTGCTGGTGGGAATGTAAATTGATACAGCCACTATGGAGAACAGTATGGAGGTTCCTTAAAAAACTACAAATAGAACTATCATATGACCCAGCGATCCCACTACTGGACATATACCCTGAGAAAACCATAATTCAAAAAGAGTCATGTCCCAAAATGTTCATTGCAGCTCTATTTACAATAGCCAGGAGATGGAAGCAACCTAAGTGTCCATCATTCGATGAATGGATAAAGAAGATGTGTCACATATATACAATGGAATATTACTCAGCCATAAAAAGAAACAAAATTGAGTTATTTGTAGTGAGATGGATGGACCTAGAGTCTGTCATACAGAATGAAGTAAGTCAGAAAGAGAAAAACAAATACTGTATGCTAACACATATATATGGAATTTAAGAAAAAAAAAAAGGTCATGAAGAACCTAGGGGTAAGACTTGAGTAAAGACACACACCTACTAGAGAATGGACTTGAGGATACGGGGAGGGGGAAGGGTAAGCTGTGACAAAGTGAGAGAGTGGCATGGACATATATACACTACCAAACGTAAAACAGATAGGTAGTGGGAAGCAGCCGCATAGCACAGGGAGATCAGCTCGGTGCTTTGTGACCATCTAGAGGGGTGGGATAGGGAGGGTGGGAGGGAGGGAGATGCAAGAGGGAAGAGATTTGGGAACATATGTATATGTATAACTGATTCACTTTGTTATAAAGCAGAAACTAACACACCATTGTAAAGCAATTATACTCCAATAAAGATGTTAAAAAATATATATCAGCTATAAGTGCAGATAAAATAACAGAATTAGAAAATTGCCATTTGCCAATCCTAATGAACTAACTGATTCAGGCTATGCTCATCAATGGATGGTAGTACCATCAGATTAACGGTTTATGGGAAACTATGAAATGAAGGGGTCAGGCTATCACCACTTGTACCTATGGGGCAAGCTTAATAACATTAAAGTGAGATAACCCAGCATTATATGTCATCTGATGTAAAGTAATAGGAAATAATACATGTGAAGGAAATACACAGAACTATCCATGATATATTCTTGCCAAAATAATGTGAATCTAATTCTAAGTTTCTACATCTAAATTCCAGTCTACAGGAAATACTACAGACAGAGAAACAAGTTAAATGACATTATAGGAAGAAACAGGCCAAATCCAGAATTTCTCAGGACACCTAATCCAGTTTCTTCAACAAGTGAAGAGCATAAAAAACCAAAGAAGAGAGGACCATTCTACTTTAGAACTAATGTAAAAGACATAATAACCAAATACAGTGAGAGTCCTTTGCTTGGATCCCAATTCAAATCAATTGCAAAAAGACATTTTTAGATAATTGGGAAAATTTTATTATGAACTGGAAATTAGATCATAATAAAAAAAATACATTTAAAATAACACAAGAGGGACTTCCCTGGTGTTCCAGTGGTAAAGGGTCTGCCTCGCAATGCAGGGGATGTGGGTTTGATCCCTGGTCAGGGAGCTAGGATCCCACATGCCATGGGGCAACTGGGCCCGTGTGCTGCAAACTACAGAGCCCACGTGCCCTGGAGCCTGTGAGCCACAACTAGAGAGAGAAAACCCACACGCCACAATTAGAGAGAAGCCCGCGCACCAAAACAAAGAGCCCACGTGCCACAACAAAAGATACTGCATGCCTCAACGAAGATCCCGTGTGCCACAACTAAGACCTGACGCAGCCAAAAATAAATAAAATAATAATAAATATTTTTTAAAATAAATAAAATAAAATAACACAAGATGTGATAATGGCACTGTGGTAATGTAAGAAAATGCCTCTCCCTTTTTTGAGATGCATACTGATATATTTAGGGATTGAAATGACATGATTCTGAGATTTGCTTTGAAATACTTCAGTAAAAATAATTGGAGGATAGACGAAACAAGTGTGTCAAAATGTTGATATTTGTTGAAGTTAGGTGATGGATAATTTTTCATAATAAAAATTTTAAAAGACAAAAGACCTAATATCATAAAAGTGCCAACCTGTGCAAACTGGTTTATAAAGTCAAAGCTATTATGATCAAAATCCCAAATGGATTCTTGATAATGTTTGACAAAATCACTCTGAAATTTATATGGAAGCTCAAAGGGTCACACAAAACTAAGACAATTCTAAAAAAGACTAAGATCAGAGAGATCTGCCTACCAAATTTAGAGATTCATTGTGATGCTGTAGTAATAAAGACAGTGAACTGTCATTGGCACAGGAAAAGACAAATACACCAGAGTCAAAGGACTAGAATCAATCTCACATAAAAATGGATTTTTGGCAGAGCAGACTTCACAGAAGGGTGTGAAAGGATGAACTGTTCAGTAAATGCCACTAGGAAAATTGGTAATCTAATTACACACAAAATCAAATCAAATGCAGGTGGATTAAAAATGTAAAAGTGGAAGACAAAAATTACAAAACTTTTAAAAGACATGTAATAGTGAGATTACAAATAGATCATTATTTGTTTACATTAGGAACCCTCAGATATATCTAAATTTCTGAACAACTGACATTTCTTGGCAATTTTTCTCTTTCTAGAAAGAGATTTTAAGATGTGGTCTTCATCCCTGAGGCCATACTGGGGAACCCCGGGTCAGTTCTGGAAGGTACCAAGCAGCACGTCACCCCACTTGGCAAAAAAGCAGCCCAGTGCCCACCACAGCATTAATGGCAGAGATACAAAATCCATTCTTAAGCTCTGGAAAGTTTGACAATTACTATGATTTTTATGCAGGAAAATGAAGGAACCCTCTGGTCTTTTCTTTCTCCAATGTGAAAAGAAAAATTTGTAACTTTACACATGTAAATGACCTTGTTAAGAGAGAAATTGTTATCCATACTCTTGCCTGTGTTCTGAGCTGCACAAACAATGATATGCGCTCAAATTTTTTCAGGCTTCAATTTAAGTTTTTGTTTTTGTTTTTTTTTGGCCGCACCACACAGCTTGTGGGATCTTAGTTTCCTGACCAGGGATCAAACCCGGGCGTTCGGCAGTGAAAGCGCAGAGTCCAAACCACTGGTCCGCCAGGGAATTCCTAAGTATCATTTCTTTATATAGCTATTCCTTCTCTCTTCTCTGTCCTGCCCCCTATCTTTGTCCAGGATTGATATTACCATAATTGAATTCTCAATCTTTTCCTTTGTGACTAGTACTTTTTTTTTTTTTTTTTGTATTTCTCAGCTCCTGATATTTTTTTTTTTTACATCTTTATTGGAGTATAATTGCTTTACAATGGTGTGTTAGTTTCTGCTTTATAACAAAGTGAATCAGTCATACATAAACATATGTTCCCATATGTCTTCCCTGTTGCGTCTCCCTCCCTCCCACCCTCCCCATCCCACCCCTCCAGGCTGTCACAAAGCACCGAGCCAATATCCCTGTGCCATGCAGCTGCTTCCCACTAGCTATCTACCTTACTGCGTTTGTTAGTGTGTATATGCCCATGACTCTCTCTCGCCCTGTACTTTTTATGTCTTGAGAAATCCTTCCTTATCTTGAGTCAGAAATATGTTATACTATATCAGCAGTAGACAAACTTTCTTTGTAAGGGGCCAGAGGGTAAATATTTGGGGCTTTACAGACCATATAGTCTCTGTAGCAACTACTCAACTCTGCCACTGAGACACAAAACAGCCATAGACAATATGCAATGAATGGACATGGCTGTGTTCCAATAAAGCTTTATTTACGGACACTGAAATTTGAATTTTATGTAATTTTTACATGTCACAAAGTATTACTCTTCTGGGTTTCTTTCAACCATATTTTACATGTGGACTTTTACAACATTCTAAAAAGGCAGTCTGTTTCAAGGGTGGCTTCAAACCCTTATTCAAAATAAAGTGTGTGGGCTCTCTATTGTTACCTTTCCACCCAATTAGGGAAATTTGTGTGGGTTGTTTGGGGACTTCTAATTTACTCCTGATTTGAAGCTGGGTTCCAGATTACTAACATGAACATTAGAAATCTAGCATGCCTGCGTATGTAAATATGTAGATCAAATATGTGATGTAATATGTGTGTTATATACATAAATATATACATTCAAAATGTAATGTAGCTCCCCTCTTCGTCCTCTTGTTCCTATTTCTAACTCTTACTCCTCAATACACCTACCTGATGTTTCTCAACATTTAGTGTACCTAAGAATCATTTGGAATGGTATGATAAGATGCAGATTCCCAGTCTTACGCCTAGAGATTAAGATTCAGCGGATTTGTGGTAGACTCCAAACATCCCAGGTAAATCTGCTACAAGTGGGCAATAGAGCACAATATGAGAAAAATAGAATCAGGCCATGCAGTGCAAGATGGTGGGAGCAATACTGGCCCAGGGTGACAGAAATACTGAACAATAACAAAGCAGGTGCTGAGAAAAATTACCCTAAGATATCAACTTTTGATGTAGCAGCTCTACCTCATATTGAATATGTTTATATTTGATAGTTGGACTGTGTTATGTGGGGACTTTGGAGTTGACTTGATCTGCCTGAAGGTTTAAGAAGCTTAGCAATTAATTATTACTAACTATATAATCTTGGTCAAATTACCTCATTCTTCTGAGCCTCAGCTTCCTCATCTATAAATTTGAGAAATGTCATCACATTGTATAAATGTATTTTATTTAAGATTTTCTTTTTTGGATGCTTATTCTTCTGGGGTCTCTCTTTTTACATAACGATCTTGGTATATTACTTGGCTTGAGACAAACACACATACACATACCCCATTCCTTGTGCTACCCAAAGGGGCTGTTAACCTCCAGCAGACTTATTCTCTGGGCACCTGCCCCAACTCCATTTTCAGGGAGACATATTATCAAAACCACAGAAAAGATCCCTGCCTACAAACCACACCTTCCCTTTCATTCTATAACCAGAAATAGTGGTTAGATGCCTAAAACTCTGAGGAATCTCTGCATTCCTCAGTTAGAGATTTAATACCTGCTTCCCCTTCCCATCCCAACTTCCCACTGAGTCTAAGAAGAGTTATTCTTGGGTTTACATCTTGCACACTCACACTTAGAAAGTGAACCTTTGACTTAACACCTGGTGTAAGCCACCAAAGGAAAGAAGGTTGACAACTGAAGTCTCTTATTCTTGTCTTTTGCACTTTAAGAGGAAATTTCAAAAGGATCATCATTGCTTTAAAAATGAATACAAATGGTGTTTTGATCGATTGTTACCTTGTTCCTAATAGTTTTTGTGGGAAGAGGTGTCTGCCTGACTTCACTGTTAGCGCTTGCTGATGTACTTTCTCATGCACACCAATGTCAGAAAGATACACCCAAGTCCCCTTTTTTCACCACAAGGAAATCTTTTTGGAAGTTTGGGCAAGTTAGCTGAGCTTCCATTTCCATATCTACAAAATGGAAATAGTGATTCTCACTTCACAAAATATTGTGGGGAGTATAAAATGAATGTGAAATCATTTTGAAAGTAAACACTTTATAAATACATAAATTTAGGTAATGAAATTTTAATCTCATTGGCAACTCAAAGTCTCCTAGTTGGGTATCCTGGTATTCTTAGTTAGGTCTCAATGATTACAAGTAATACAAACCACGTAAAACTAGCTTAAGAAAAGTGGAGAAATGTTTTATAAGAATGCCATAAATAGATCTTCATAGATCAATGGAATGGAATAGAGAGCCCAGAAATAAACCCACACAGTTATGGTCAATTAATCTACAAAGGAGGCAAGAATGTACACTGGAGAAAATACAGTCTCTTCAATAAGTGGTGCTGGGAAAACTGGGCAGCTACACATAAAAGAATGAAATTAGATCATTCTCTAACACCATATACAAAAATAAACTCAAAATGGATTAAGACCTAAATGTAAGACTGGAAACCATAAAACTCCTAGAAGAAAACACAGGCAGAATACTCTTTGACATAAATCGTAGCAATATTTTTTTTGGATCAGTCTCCTAAAGCAAAGGAAATAAAAGCAAAAATAAACAAATGGGGCCTAATTAAACTTAAAAACTTTTGCACAGCAAAGGAAGCCACTGACAAAACGAAAAGGCAGCCAACTGAATAGGAGAAAATATTCCCAAATGATATGACCAATAAGGGACTCATATCCAACATATATAACAGTTCATACAACTCAACATCAAAAAAACATGCAACCTGATCAAAGGACGCACAGAAGATCTAAACAGAAGAAGAAGACAAAGAAGACATGCAAATGGCCAACAGGCACATGAGAAGATGCTCAACAATGCTAATCATCAGAGAAATGCAAATCAAAGCCACCTCACACCTGTCAGAACGGTAATCATCAAAAAGAACACAAATAACAAATTTTGATGAGGATGTAGAGCAAACAGAACCCTCATACACTGTTGGTGGGAATGTAAATCTGTGCAGCCACTATGGACAACAGTATGGAGGTTTCTCAAAAAACTGAAAATAGAACTACCATATGACCCACCAATTCCGCTCCTGGGTATATATAAGAAAAAAACAAAAACACTGATTTGAAAAGATACATGCACTCCAATGTTCATAGCAGCATTATTTACAATTGCCAAGGTATAGAAGCAACCTAAGTGTTCATCAACAGATGAATGGATAAAGAAGATGTGGCATATATGTGTGTGTGTGTGTATATATATATATATATATATATATATATATGGAATACTACTCAGCAATAAAAAAGAATGAAATCTTGCCATTTGCAACAACATGGATAGACTTGGAGGGTATCATGCTAAGTGAAATAAGTCAGACAGAGAAACACAAATACTGTATGATAACACATGTGGAATCTAAAAAATACAACAAACTAGTGAATAAAACAAAAAAGAAGCAGACTCACTGATACGGAGAATAAATTAGTGGTTGCTAGTGGGGAGAGGGCTGGGGGAGAGGGGCAATATAGGGGTAGGAGATTAAAAAGTACAAACTGTTATGTATAAAATAAGCTACAAGGATATATTGTACAACACAGGGAATATAGTCAATATTTTATAACTATAAATGGAGTATAACCTTTAAAATTGTGAATCACTATATTGTACACCTATAACATATAATATTGTACATTGACTATACCTCAATTTTTAAAAAATCTTTTAAACAAAAAAACAGAACAGCAACCTGTCAATAAATTTGCAAACTTTTTAAAAAAAAAAAGAGGGCTTCCCTGGTGGCGCAATGGTTGAGAGTCCACCTGCCAATGTAGGGGACACAGGCTCATGCCCCGGTCCGGGAAGATCCCACATACCGCGGAGCGGCTGGGCCCGTGAGCCATGGCCGCTGAGCCTGCGCGTCTGGAGCCTGTGCTCTGCAACGGGAGAGTCCACAACGGTGAGAGGCCCACATACCGCAAAAAAAAAAAAAAAAAAAAAAGCAAAACAAAAACAAAACTAGAACAGGAAAATAGCAGAGCCTTGAAAGGGACTAAAACCAGGAATTGGAAGATCCCTGGAACTCCTTGTCTCTTGTTTTATTAGTTCTGCCTATCTTCTTCTTCTCCAATATCGCCCTTAGGCTCAGGCAAGAGGGACCTCAGAAGTTCTGCCCTGGCCTCAGAACTTTAGAGGGTCCCACTCTTGCCCTTCCCAGACTGTGCCCTTCCCCATGAGGCACAGAGTCCGTGGGGTTAAAAAGATATACCCCAACACATGCATAGCCTCTCCCATGTAAGTGTGGGGACGGAGTATACAGGAACTCTGCTATAGGAACTTTCTGCTCACTATTGCTAAACTTGCATCAATACCTAAAACTGCCCTAAAAAATAAAGCCTATTAAAAATAATAATAATAAAAAAAACAATACAAAAAAAAAAAAAGCCCACAACTGTGCCTTTCCAGAGCCCATATAGCCCTTTCAAGAACATGGTCTGGGCACTTGAGGACACAGAATTCCCTGCTCCCAGAGGGCCTGAGTTTATTTCCAGGACCTGTTCTATCTTTTTTTCTGGGTCTGTCTTCCTGTGGACAAACTGTTCTGCAGGTGTGCCCCTCTAGTCCCAAAGCATGGCCAAAGTGGATGCTGCTTTGATGAGCTCCTGGAGTGTCTAGTACATGCAATGCATGGCCCTTTGTGGTGCCTGATGGAAAGATGAGGGGCTACAAACCATCTCTCCGCCCAAAGTCACTTTCCATTGCAGAAAGACTCTGAAGAGTCTCAGAACTTTAAATTTTCAAACTTCACCTCCAAGTCTGCTAAAAATTATATTTGTCAAAAACAGGAAGGTAAAAATACCATATTTAATAGTTTGTTTTCTTAATTTATGCCTTTCCAATGTTTAAACATATGATATGAGGGCCATCATTTCTACTCTTGTTCCTGGTCCAATTAATGTTAGGGACAAACCAGTTATTCTTTCCCAAAGGCAGGTTGTATCCCAGCTCCAAGGTTATAAGCAATGGGCCCAGTCCCAGGTGGAGAACAAACTCCAGTCTCTCAGCTCTGACTCTAACTTCCTGGAAGAATGTCTGGTTGGCTCAGCTCAGGTTGGGGAGGAGAGAACAGTGCAACCCCTGGTCCAATCAATCGACTCTTTTCATGCCCAAAATGGGCATTTTCACAGAAATAAGACTATCAGGGGAAGGAAACATCCTGTGGTAGAACAGGCAGTTCCCAGAGAAATGTGGCTGAGTAAATTCTCCACTGAGTATCCAAATTCACAGATAAAATAAACGCAAGTTTTATTTCTCTCAAATTGGTAAAAAATATATAGAAAATCAATATATTCCAGTTACAAGACAAATTATACCATGATTTGTTAGCCTTTTTTGCAGTTGGCTTTAATAGGAACAATTAATATGAACTATGGTAGAGAGGAAATTTCTGTTCAAGAGAAAGTAAAGTGTTATTAAGATGATGTTCAATCCCCATCTTCATACAGTATTTTTTAAAGGTGATCAGTGTGCTAATACAAGTCTAATACTTTTTCCTTATTAGAAAATCAAGCTAAAGTGTTTTTTAAAACATTCCATTGACTTATTCTTCCCAATCTCCTTTGTTTAAAATAAAGCAACAAACCTAATAAGGTATACAATGTTTCATTAGAAAACACTTGCCAAGCCTTCTAGCTATAGTAGGATTAATACAGTTCATAACTGGGATCTCTTAACAGTCCTACTTGAAAAAATACAAAAGACTGGAAACCAGTATTTGCTTTGGATACAAGAAAAGCATGTAGAATAACATTGTTTCAGCAAGATTATCTCCATGTAACAGTATCAAATATGGAAGGAATGAGAAAGTATACTTTCAACCTTTTCTGGAAAAAAGAAAAAAAGGGAAAACCTCATCAAAAGAAGAAAAAAGACAGGCATACATTGTTAGTGTTTCCACGTATGTTTCTTCACCTCAAATAACCTAATGTTACTGTTAAGGCTTAAACTGAAAGGCCCATCCATTCTACCCAAGTCTGAAGTTTAACATCCTCTACACTTTATGCAGACAAAACTTCTGCTGATTTCATTTGGCTTCCACAGACAATATGCAACCATCCAGAAGTTATCAGCAATTCTAAACAAAGGCATTATTTGCTCTGGAGCAACAGAGGGTCCGTACTATATAGGAAGGGCTTATGGGCAGTAATCCAGTTACAATGGGGAATAGAAGGGGTCTTCAAACATTTTTGCTTGAGTATACAATTAAAGAACATTTAAATACTATGAAGCCCCACCAACATTTTAAAGCCTAAATATAAAATCTCTCCCCCATAAGTTTAAATAGTAGGAAAAGATGCAATTCTGACATACTGTACATTTTGACATTTTTTTAAAAAATGGTTATAACACTCTTTTAAATGTATCAGAAAGAATGTAAATAATATAGTGACTTGACACCACCATCATTCATTTTAAATGAATTTAAGTGAACAAATTCTTCTCTAACAGTTCCTTTTGTTCCTTGCATTCTTATTTTCTTTTCACTTCCCTAACAGAATTACATGATGTAATATAGTTTGTGTTTTCTGTCATATTAATCACCTCCATAATATTTCTTTGCAATAAAACCATGTATATAAATTGAAAGTAAGTGGGTTTTTTTCCCTAAAACAACAATGGCCGAAGTGTTTCATTAAAAGACTTCTGGTTAGTATTAGTCAACAATTATTGCAAACATCATAAAGGACTGAACATTTGCAGTATGCTAGATTGCAGATGGGAGAGAGGTAGTAGGCCTTTTTTAGTCAAGTGGGAGGATAATTTTGAAGGAAAGTCAGCAAAAGAGAAATACAATGACTCTTGACCATGGGGAAAATTCTCAGGTAGATCAATTTTTAGAAAGAATAAACATGGAAGTTTAATATCTATAAACTGACCCTCTTTAAGTTATGTGTGTCCAAGTACCCATTGGAAAATCTCCTTTTACCCCAGGGGACTGCATATTTTGCTTTGAAGATCTTTGAGCTAGATAAATTTATTTGAGGTTTCTTTTACATAATAAGCATAATAATCTTTTTACATAGATTGTTTGTGCCAATCAATAAACCATTAAAGTTTGTAATGATGTTCTTATAGAACACTGAAGAAAATCCACTTGAAAATGTATTATCTTTTTAATTTGGACTCACTTGAGAGGCAGTTGGTAGAGATTAATAAGGAACCAAAAACATCTTCTTGCCACTCCTACCGTTAACAACCACCTATATTATTGCTACGGTTTGGACTGCAGAAGCAGCTGGTTCTTTCAACCCTTCCTAAATTACTCAACCCTTAGTCAACTTAGATTGCTGGCCTAGGTAGAAAGATCTTCTTTTAGGAAAGTTGTATTCCCTTCCATCTCTGCTTGCAATTGACTCAATCCAGTCTGAATCTATATCTGCCTTGAAAACTTTGCTGAAAGAACTAAAGAAGGAACCAATACATTCCAATATCCTGATTTTTCTTTTTTTTATCTTTTTTCTTAGAGCTATGGTCTCCATGAGTGTTTGGTTCACTTTCCAAGTTATTGCAGATGACAGCTTTTGAAATCTATTTCCATTGTGTAATAATGATAGCCAGCTTTCCAGACTGCAATAACTGTGTTCTTGAACCCACCACCTGACCACTCAGCCAGTGCCCACTTCTAAGTACCAAATTCTGTATTTTTTAGGATACAGGTTCAGTTGCTATAACAAAACCCAGAATAATAGTGATTTAAACAAAATAGTTTATTTTCACATAACAATCCAAGTTTAAGCAGAACTGGCTGATAGGCAGCTTCATGGTATTAGGAACACAGGGCTCATGTTATCTTGTTGTTCTCCTGTCCTAAATAGTTGCAGTCATCAAAGAAGTCTCAGCATCACATACACATCTGAGAGAGCAGGAGGAGAACAGAGATGCAGGGAAAGATTAAGGACATGACCCAGAAGTTGCACACATTACTTATGCTTAAACCCATTGGCTTGATCATATGGCCACACTTAGTGGCAATTGAGAAATGCAATCATTGGGTGGGTGGCCATATACCCAAGCTTAAAATTCAACCTCATGGAAAAAGAGAGGGGACTGGATATTGGGGGACAACTAGCAAACTCTGCTATAATGTTTACTGGAAAAACTAAGCATATTATCTATGCAATGCCCGAGGAGTCATTTGCACAACTCCTCTAACTGCAATAGCAGTAGTTGCCTCTTGATCAGGTCATGTGGGATGATCTGTTCAGTGATTGTTTTCTGACCTGAATGGCTAACAAATACCCTTCAAATAATAATTCAAAATGTGTGGGATGGCTTTATATCACATCAAAAAGAACTGTTGAGAGCAAACAGATTGATATTTTCTCAAGAGAAACATGACTTGCTTTAAAAGACACTGAAGAAAATACACATTTTCTTCACGTAAGCTTTTCTTTTCATTAGAATGTTATATGCAGAAAGCAATTTTTCTTTCCCTTCCTCCTTCCTTTTCTGTTTTTCTCCTTCCAGGATTCATATTTAATAACCAGATATAGAGTACCTTATTTATGACAGGAACTTTCACATATAATATTATCTGACTTAAGCTATACATCAATTACAAGAGATAGATATTATCCTTAATATAAAAATGAGGAAACTGAGACTCAGAGAAGTTTAATGACTAGCTCAGGATCACGTCACCAAGTCACACAATCACACTGTGGTACGGGCTTGTTAGAAACTTCCAGGAAACCATGTATCTCTGCCCCAGCCTAAAACAGGTGATATGCTATGTAGCTTTCTATGAGAGTGTCAAGCACTGCAATTCAATAGATCAGAGAAACTGGTTTAAAGAGCAATTTTAGACCACATGGCAGAGATTGCTTGCTGTCACTCAATATGAATTCATTTCTTCTTCCTTAGTAACAGAATCTCCAATTTAACTGGGCACAAAGCTAGTCAACCTCCCTTGCACCCAAGTATGACAACTGTAAGCAAAATTTTTCTGTATACCACATAGAAAGTATCCTTAGAGGAAAAAAGCATAGCCTCCTTCTTCCTTTATTACTTTTGCAGGATGAAATGTAGATATAATGTTGGAGGCTGTCATGGATTAAGTTGTACCTCCCTCCAAAAAATAAGATACAGTGAAGTCCTAACCCCCAGTCCCTCTGGATGAGACTATTTGGAAATAGGGTCTTTGCAGATGTAATCAAGTTAAGATAAGGTTATTAGAGTGGGCCTTAATCTAATACAACTGCTATCCTCATAAGACAAAACTTGAACACAGACATATAGGGACAACACCACGTGAAGACACCCAGATGGGCACAGAAGGAAGACAATGTAGAGGAGATAGCCCTGTTATGACAGAGGTAGAGATCAGAGTAATACATCTACAAGCAAAGGAAAACCAAAGAATGCCAGCAAGCAGCAGAAGCTAGGAGAGGCAAGGAAGGATTCTTCACTACATCCTTTAGAGAGGGTATGGCCATACTCCTTCATTTCAGACTTTCAGCCTCCAGAACTGTGAGACAATAAATTTCCATTATTGTAAGCCACCTAGTTCATGGCACTTTGTTGCAGAAGCCCTAGGAAACTAATACAGTGCCTGAGCAGTCATCTTGGATCATAAGATGGCTTGCTGTGGATGGCAGAAAAGCAAGAGAGAAGAAGCCTGGGGCCTTGATGACTTCATAAAATAGAGTCTGAACTATCTGTCTATGCAGTTTTACATGAGAGAAAAACAACTTTCAATCTTGAAGCAACTATTATTTGGAGTTCTTATTACTCACAAATGAACATAATTCTGATATGAGCTACATACCTCTCCTTTAAAAATGTACTACTAAGGGCTATGGTGCCTAATCCTAGCTTTCATGGAATTTCTGGTTCTCCATCCACTTTCTCAGTGGAAACAATTGGGAGTGTGATAAATCTTATCACAGATTCCAGCTTTACCAAGGAAGAGAGTAAAATTAAGATGGTTCTTAAAGATTGCTGGGAACTGGAGGCAAATGACTCAGGGTTGAAATCATGGGTTATTCAGATTAAATATGAGAGTAGCATAGTACAGTGGGTAAAAGAACAGACTGTGGCATCAAACAGTCTTGGAATCCAATTCCAATTCTACCCCTTACTAGATAGCTAAGTGATTTTTGAATAAGTTATTTCACATCTCTACTCCTCAGGTTTCTTATCTATAAAATAGATGATAAAAAGAGGCATGCTAATGTTTTGCTTAACTGAGGATGGACAGCATGAGTGTAAGATAATAATGAACTTACTGGATTGTTGAGGGGATTAAGTGAAAAATATACATGAAGTGCTTGACACAGTTCCAAGCATGTATTAATTTCCTTCCCACCATAGGGTTTTTGCACATGTAGTTCTATTTCCACAGGTGCTCTCTTACTGTCATCAGATTCTGGTAAATAAATACTCTCTGTATGACTAATTCACATACATTAATCTCAGCTCAGAGCTCTTCTCTTCAGAAATTCCTGTCTTGGTCTCCCCTGCACCAAGGGCACACATAATTTGATGATTTTTAATCATAGCTCTTAGTAAAATTTGATCTAGGATAATTATTTATGTTATTATTTGATTGATTTCTGTCTTTCCTTCTAGACTAGCACTCCTCAAAGTATGGTTTACTGGCCAGTGTTGATCTGCAAATTATTTATTTTTATTATTTATTTATTTATTTATTAGTTATTTATTATCTCCTTATCCTCCAGGAGATAAAAACAGAAACTAAGATTAAGATTTTAGAAACTTTTATAACAATTTGATATAGTAATTATGGTTTGTATTTTTCATATTTGACTTTTTATTTTGTTTTTCTAGTAATTCATTTTTCTTATAATCTACAAAAACATCTGTCCACAACTGACTTCTTAAAATTTTTAACTGATCTTAACAGAAAACAACTTAAAAAATGGTAACAGTAAAGTCTTCTGTATCAATAATTACTTTAAATGTAAATGGATTCGATTCTCTAACCAAAAGACGCAGAGTGGCTGAGTGAATTAAAAACAAGACCCAACTACATGCTGTCTACAAGAAACTCACTTTAGATTTAAGGACACATATAAGCTGAAAATGAAAGGATGGAAAAAAATATTCCATGTAAATGGTAACCAAAAGAGAGCAGGGGTTGAAAGAAAAAAAGTCGCAAGAGAAAAAGGACATTATATACTGATAAAAGGATCAATCTACCAGGAAGATATAACAGTTACATATGCATCCAAGGTCAGAGCACATAAATAATATATAGTGAACACTGACAGAACTGAAGGAAGAAATAAACACCAATACAACAAAAGTAGGAGACTTCAGTTCCCAACCTTCAGTAATGGACTGTAATATCTGAACAGAAGATCAGTAAAGAAATAGAGGTCCTGAATAACACAATAGAGCAAACATTTGCTAACATATGTAGAACATTCTACCCCACAACAGTAGAATACACATTCTCCTCAAGCACACACAGATCTTTCTCCAGGACAGCTCACATGTTAGGACAAAAAACTAGCCTTAACAAATTTAAGAAGATTGAAATCATACCACAAAGAAATGAAACTGGAAATCAATAGGAAAAGGAAAACTGGAAAATTGACAAGCACAAAAATTAAACAACATACTCTTGAACAACCACTAGTTCAAAGAAAAAAATCAAAAAGGAAATTAAAAAATATTCTGAGGGCTTCCCTGGTGGTGCAGTGGTTGAGAGTCCGCCTGCCGATGAAGGGGACACGGGTTCGTGCCCCGGTCCAGGAAGATCCCACATGCCATGGAGCAGCTGGGCCCGTGAGCCATGGCCGCGGAGCCTGTGCGTCCACAGCCTGTGCTCTGCAACGGGAGAGGCCACAACAGTGAGAGGCCCATGTACCACAAAAAAATATATATATATATTTTTTTTTTTGAGACAACAAAAATGAAAACACAACACACCAAATTTATGGGATGCTGCAAAAGCAGTACTAAAAGGGAAGTTCATAGAAATAAATGCCTGTGTTAAAAAAGAAAAAAGATTTCAAATAAACAACTTACCTGTGCACATCAAGAAACTAGGAAAAGGAGAAACAAGCTAATTGGCAGAAGGAAGGACACAACAAAGGTAAGAGCAGAAATAAATGAAATAGAAAACAGAAAAACAGTAGCAAAAAATGAATGAAGCTAAGAGCTGTTTTTTTGAAAAAATAAAGTTTACAAACTTTGTCTAGACTGAGAAAAAAACAGAGAAGTCCCAAATATTAAAATCAGAAATGAAAGAAAGAAGAGACATTGCAACTGATGCCACAGAAATGAAAAGTATCAAAAGAGACTATGATGCACAACAGTATGCCAACAAATTGGATAACCTAGAAGAAACAGATAAATTCCTAGAAACATACTATAAATAAAATCATGAAGAAATAGAAAGTATGAATAAACCTCTAACCAACACAGAGATTGAATCAATGATCAAAAACCTCCCCAAAAAGAAAAGTCCAGGACCAGATGGTTTCACTGATGAATTCTACCAAACATTTAAAGACAAATTAGTACCAATCCTTCTCTTTCAAAAAATTGAAAAGGAGGGAACACTTGAAAACTCATTTTAAGAGGTCAGCATTACTTTGATACTAAAGACAGACAAAAACACCACAAGAAAAGAAAACTACATGCCAACCTGATGAAAAGAGGTGCAAAAATCCAGAGCAAAATGCTAAGAAAGCAAATTCAGTAGCATATTAAAATGATCATAAGCATGACAAAGTGAGATTTATCCCTGGGATGCAAGGATGTTTCAACATACAAAAATCAATTAATGTGATACACAACGTTAATAGAATAAAGAATAAAAATCATATGATCATGTAAATGGATGCAGAAAAAGCATTTGAAAACATCTAACACCTTTTATGATAAAAACTCTTAATAAACTAGGTATAGAAAAAAAATGTACCTCATTATAATAAAGGATATATATGACAAGCCCACAACTAACATACTCAATGGTGAAAAGCTAAAAGCTTTTCTTTTAAGATCATGAACAAGGCAAGGATGCCCACTCTCACCACTTCTGCTTAACATAGTACTAGAAGACGTAGCCAGAGAAATTACGCAAGAAACAGAAATAAAAGTCATCCAAATTAGAAAGGAAGAAGTAAAAGTGTTCCTGTTTGCAGACAACATGATCTTATATATAGAAAACCCTAAAGATTCCATTTTTTAAAAAGCTTTTAGAACTAATAAATTCAGTAAAGTTGCAGGTTACAAAATCAACATACAAAAATCAGTAGCATTTATATAGACTAACAATGAACTATCTGAAAAGGAAATTAGGAAAATAATCCTACTTACAATAGCACCAAAAGGAATAAAATACATATGAATAACCTTAACTAAAGGGGTGAAAGACTTGTATACTGAAAACTACAAATCACTGATAAAAGAAATGAATATAACACAAACAAATGGAAAAACATCTTATGTTCACTGATTGGAAGAACTGATATTGTTAAAATGATCATACTATCCAAAGTAATCTACACATTCATTGTATTCTCTATCAATATTCCAATGGCATTTTTTACAGAAACAAAAAAAAACAGTTCTAAAATTCATATGAAATCACAAATGACTCTGAATAGCCAAATCAATCTTGAGAAAGAAGAACAAAGCTGCGGTATCACAGTTTCTGATTTCAAAATATATTACAAAGCTAGAGTAATCAAAACAGTATGGTACAATATCATTTTAATTAAAGCATCAAATCAAAACAGAGTACAGGGCTTCCCTGGTGGCGCAGTGGTTGAGAGTCCACCTGCCGATGATGGGGACACAGGTTCGTGCCCCGGTCTGGGAAGATCCCACGTGCCGCGGAGCGGCTGGGCCCATGAGCTATGGCCGCTGAGCCTGCGCGTCCAGAGCCTGTGCTCCGCAACAGGAGAGGCCACAACAGTGAGAGGCCCGCGTACCGCAAAAAAAAAAAAAAAAAAAACAGAGTACAAAGCAGAGAAATAAACCCGTGTGTATATGGTCAACTAATATCTGACAAGGGTACCAGGAATACACAATGGGAAAAAGGATAGTTTGTTCAACAAAAAGTGTGGGAAAACTGGATATCTACATGTAAAAGAATGAAACTGGACCCTAACTTTACATCATACAGAAAAACCAGCTCAAAATGCATCAAATTCTTAAACATAAGACCAAAACCTGTAAAACTCCTAGAAGAAAACGTAGGAGAAAAACTTCATGACAGTGGCCTTGGCGATGATTTCACAGATATGACAGCAAAAGCACAGGCAACAAAAATAAGCAAGTGGTACTACATCAAACTAAAAAGTTTCTGCACAGTAAAGGGAACAATTAAAAGGCAACCTATGAAATGGGAGAAAATATTTGCAAATCACATATCTGAAAAGGGGTTATTGTCTAAAATATATGAGGAATTCCTACAACTCAATAGTTAAAAAAAAAACTAATACTCTGATTTAAAAATGAACTAGACTTGAACATTTTTCTAAAAAAGACATACAAAAGGTCAATGGTATATGAAAAAATGCTCAACATCACTAATTATCAGAGAAATTCAAATCAAAACCACAATGAGATATCACCTCACACCTGTCCGTTTGCTTATTATCAAAAAAAAGACAAGAAGTGTTGGCTAGGATGTAGAGAAATTGGAACCCTTGTACATTGGGAATGCAAAATGGTGCCACTGCTATGGAAAACAGTATGGAGGTTTCTCAAAAAATTAAAAATAGGGCTTCCCTGGTGGCGCAGTGGTTGAGAGTCCGCCTGCTGATGCAGGGGACATGGGTTCGTGCCCCGGTCTGAGAAGATCCCACATGCCGCGGAGCGACTGGGCCCGTGAGCCATGGCCGCTGAGCCTGCGCGTCCGGAGCCTGTGCTCCGCAGCGGGAGAGGCCACAACAGTGAGAGGCCCACGTACCGCAAAAAAAAAAAAAAAAAAAAAAAAAATTAAAAATAGAACTACCATATAACCGAGCAGTCCCATTTGTGGGTATTAATCCAAAAGAATTTAAATCAGGATCTCTAAAAGATAATAGTGCTTTTATGTTTATTACAGCAATATTCACAATAGCCACGATGTGGAAATAACCTAAATGTCCACCATTAGATGAACGGATAAAGAAAATGTGGTGTATACATAAAATAGAATACTCTTTGACTTTAAAAAGAAGGAAATCCTGCAATATACAACATGAATGAACCTTGAGGACATTATGCTAAGAAAAATAAGCCAATCACAGAAACATAAATATTGAATACTTCCACTAATATAAGGTATCTAAAATAATCAAATTCATAGAATCAAAGAGTGGAATGGTGGTTGCCAGGGGCTAGAGAGAGGAGGAAATGGGGATGAAGTTTCAGTCAAGAAAGATAAATAAGCTCTAGAGATCTGCTGTTCAACATTGTACCTGCAGTCAACAATAATATATTATACACTTAGAAACTGGTTAAGAGAATAGATCTTATGTTAAGTGATCCTCTCACTATAAAATAAAATACAATATAAAATGAAACTGGGGACTTCCCTGGTGGCGTGGTGGTTAAGAATCCACCTGCTGATGCAGGGGACACAGGTTCAAGCCCTGGTCTGGTAAGATCCCACATGCCACGGAGCAACTAAGCCTGTGCGCCACAACTACTGAGCCTGTGCTCTAGAGCCCGCGAGCCACAGCTACTGAGCCCACACACCTACAGTCCATACTCCACAACAAGAGAAGCCATCGCAATGAGAAGCCCGCGCACCACAACGAAGACCCAACGCAGCCAAAAATAAATAAATAAACTTATAAAAAATAAATAAATAAAATGAAACTGGTTTTTGATTACAGATAGTTCAAGAAGCACTGTTCTGGACCAGGGATCAGCAAACTTTTTCTGTAAAAAGTGAGAGTAAACATGTAGGCTTTCCAGGCCAATCAGTCTCTGTTGCAACTACATAACTCTGCCCTTTTAGCATGAAAGCAGCCATAGACAATACATAAACAATGAATGTGTCTGTGTTTCAATAAAACTTTATATTAAAAAAAGATGATGGGCCAGATTTGATCCACAAGCTGTAGTTTGCCAACCCCTGTTATAAGCCATGAAACTCCAGGGAGCAGATGTCTCATTTGTTTTGGTCTTCACTGTCTCTCCAGTGCCTAAAATATCCTTCACATAATAGGTACTCAATAACTATGTATTTAAAAGATTATTAGTCTACTTTATGATGCAGGTGCAGGTCTTGCCTGAATTGATGTAGACGTCATATGTCCAGGGCTATCAATGCCATGGATGACCATGATAAGAATGTTAACTGACTCTGGTTAACCACAGATAACCAGATTAAAACAACAGATGTTCCACGGATCAAATATAGTCTGGGAAGCAAAGGCAATCACCAGTTGCTTGAAAAAAGAAAGGAAGAGGGTATTGGCACTTGGTAGGTTTTAAGGAAGCTGTGAAAGTTTGAGAAGAATGGTAAGGGAAGCTAAAAGTGGTGTGTGATAGATACATTGCTTAGTTGAGGTTGGAGAGCATGAGTGAGAGGTGGCAATGACCCAGAAGGCAGCAGTGTCCTCTAACAAGGCCCTGGGCTTGGTGTTCCAGGTAGATTAGCCTAGAAGGAAGACTATTGAATAATACATCCTTGTCCTTTTCCTCTTTAAAAACCTCTGATGATACCACAGGAGTGTGAGGGAGACCACAAGTACCATTTCAAGGCAGCTCTAAGCACACTGAGGAGACGCCATGAGCAAGGCTCACCATCCCAAGTTGAAAAAAAATTTAAGAACAAGAAGTTATTACTGAAATTAAACAGCAACAGATGTATCCAAGGAATATTGTGGGAATTTGATCCCTTTATGAATCTTGTGATAGATGAATGTATGGAGATCATATCCAGGGCAACAGAACAATATTGGAAAGGGGATAATACAAGGAAATAGTATCATCATGTTAGAATCCTTAGAAAGAGTATAAATGATGGCTGTGTTCAGCAGAGAAATCAATTGCTTCCACACGTCCCATCCTCAAAGGACTTGTTTTATTGTGATGTAAAAGTCAGGTGATGCACACTTGTCATATTAAATTTTTTACTGAAATTTTTAAAAACCCAAAATGTTGATAACTTGCTAAGATCAGATCCAAAATTCCCTGACATCGAAAGTCTTTGATCATTTGGTTCCAATCTACCTTTCTCATCACTTCATGCCAGAAACCCCTTTCCCAAAATATACTGTTCCTAGAGCCACACCAGGCCATTTACTCTTTCCCTCAACATGCCTGATGCTTTCACATCTTGACACCTTGGCTCTAGCTATTCTCTTCCCTGCAATGCCTTTCTCTCCTCTTCATCCAGCAAAGTCTTAGCCCCCCTTGGAGACCTACACTGTGAAGCCTTCATGGCTCACTTACCAGATAGTTTGTCTCTCATTCCACTGCTCTGCCATTACATTCTATCCCAATCATTTGTTTGCATGTCTGCCTGTGCGCTGAGACAGGGAGCCCCTTGAAAGCTAGTTTTAATATTCTGGTGCTTAAGCAGAATTGGCAAAAATGCAAAGAGCCCGTGATCTGCATTTAAAGCAATTATAGCAGTATTTTCTCCTGCATTCTCTCTTGCTACACTGATTTTCCTTCCTGCATTTATCCCTTCCCAGCTGAATCTTTTCTTTTGCTCTTCTCAGACCCAGACACAGGAGAAAACCTTTCTATGCAAGGTTGATAAGCTTATCTGTAAGAAGGGCTAAATAAATGTTTCCATTGTGTTTTAAAATTATTGAATACCCAAACCCACAAAGACATTTTAGAGGACTTTTCAATCCCATGTGTATTTTCAGGGAAGTGTATCTAATATGTTTTTATTAGTTAATTTACATTTAACTTATCAACATAATGTATTTAGTCATTACAGTCCAAATCTAACACATTCCCTTAGGAAGCACAACAATCTATTTTTTTCTCTATTAACAGGGTGTTGTTTTCGCCAACTGAAACTTGACACAAAATAATATTAATTAAACTGAATTTCTAGTTCCTTCAAAATAAAGTTTCTGAAGAGACAGCAGGAAGATGGCGGAAGAGTAAGACGCGGAGATCGCCTTCCTCCCTACAGATACACCAGAAATACATCTACACGTGGAACAACTCCTACAGAACACCTACTGAAGGCTGGCAGAAGACCTCAGACCTCCCAAAAGGCAAGAAACTCCCCACGTACCTGGGTAGGGCAAAAGAAAAAAAGAATAAACAGAGACAAAAGAATAGGGACGGCACCTGCACCAGTGGGAGGGAGCTGTGAAGGACGAAAAGTTTCCACACACTAGGAAGCCCCTTCGCGGGCGGAGACTGCGGGAGGCGGAGGGGGGAGCTTTGGAGCCGCGGAGGAGAGCACAGTAACAGGGGTGCGGAGGGCAAAGCAGGGAGATTCCCGCACAGAGGATCGGTGCCGACCGGCACTCACCAGCCCGAGAGGCTTGTCTGCTCACCCGCCGGGGCGGGCGGGGCTGCGAGCTGAGGCTCTGAGGCTCGGGTTTCGGTTTCGGACGGAGCTTAGGGAGAGGACTGGGGTTGGCGGCTTGAACATAGCCTGAAGGGGTTAGTGCACCACAGCTAGCCGGGAGGGAGTCCGGGGAAAAGTCTGCACCTGCCGAAGAGGCAAGAGACTTTTTCTTTCCTCTTTGTTTCCTGGTGCGTGAGGAGAGGGGTTTAAGAACGCTGCTTAAAGGAACTCCAGAGACGGGCGCGAGCCGCGGCTGAGGGCGCGGACTCCGGAGACGGGCGCAAGCCGCGGCTGGAGGCGCGGACCACAGAGGCGGGCGGGAGACGTTGGGGCTGCTGCTGCCGCCACCAAGGGGCCTGTGTGCGAGCCCAGGTCGCTCTCCACGCCCCTCTTCCGCGGAGCCTGTGTAGCCCGCCACTGCCGGGTTCCCGGGATCCGGGGACGACTTCCCCGGGAGAGCGCACGGCGGGCCTCGGGCTGGTGCAGGGTCACGCCGGACTTTGCCGCCGCAGGCCCGCCCCGCATTCCGTGCCCCTCCCTCCCCGCCGGCCTCAGTACGCCAGAGCCCCCGAATCAGCGGCTCCTTTAACCCCGTCCTGTCTGAGCAAAAAACAGACGCCCTCCAGCGACCTACACGCAGAGGCAGGGCCAAATCCAAAGCTGAGCCCCTGTGAGCTGTGAGAACAAAGAAGAGAAAGGGAAATCTCTCCCAGCAGCCTCAGAAGCAGCGGATTAAAGCTCCACAATTAACTTGATGTACCCTGCATCTGTGGAATACATGAATAGACAGCCAATCATCCCAAATTAAGGAGGTGGACTTTGGGAGCAAGATCTATGATTTTTTTCCCTATTCCTCTTTTTGTGAATGCGTATGTTTATGCTTCTGTGTGAAATCTTGTCTGTATAGTCTTGCTTCCACCATTTGTCCTAGGGTTCTATCCGTCCATGGTTTTTTCTTAAAATTTTTTTCTTAATAATCAATTTTAATTTTAAGAACGTTATTATACTTTGCCTTCGTCCTTTCTTTCTTTCTTTCTTTCTTTCCTTCCTTCCTTCCCTCCTTTAGACAACGAATCATCCCAAATTGAGGAGGTGGTCTCTGACAGCAAGATTTATGATTTTTCCCCCTTTACCTCTTTTAGTGAGGGTGTATGTGTACGCCTCTGTGTAAGATTTTGTCTGTATAGCTTTGCTTCCAACATTTGTCCTAAGGTTCTATCCGTCCCTTTTTTTTTTTCGAAATAAGAATTTTTTAATTCAATAACTTTATTATACTTTATTTTATTTTTACTGTATCTTCTTTCTTTCTGTTTTTCCTTCTTTCCCTCCTTCCTTCCTTCCTCCCTCCCTCCCTCCCTCCTTTCTTTCCTTCTTGCCTTCTTTGCTTCTTTGCTTCTTTCTTTCTTTCTTTCTTCCTTCCTTCCTTCCTTCCCTCCTTCCCTCCTTCCTTCCCTCCGTTCCTTCTTTCTTTCCTCATACTTCTACTAATTCCCTCTACTTTTTCTCCCTTTTATTCAGAGCCGTGTGGATGAAAGGCTCTTGGTGCTCCAGCCAGGAGTCAGGGCTCTGCCTCTGAGGTAGGACAGCCAACTTCAGGACACTGGTCCATAAGAGACCTCCCAGCTCCACATAATATCAAAAGGCGAAAATCTCCCAGAGACCTCCATCTTAACACCAGCACCCAGCTTCACTCAACGAGCAGCAAGCCACAGTGCTGGACAACCTGTGCCAAACAACTAGCAAAACAGGAACACAACCCCACCCATTAGCAGAGAGGCTGCCTAAAATCATAATAAGGCCACAGACACCCCCAAACACACCACCAGACGTGAACCTGCCCACTAGAGAGACAAGATCCAGCCTCATCCACCACAACACAGGCACTAGTCCCCTCCACCAGGAAGCCTACACAACCCACTGAACCAACCTTAGCCACTGGAGACAGACATCAAAAACAGGAGGAACTACGAACCTGCAGCCTGCAAAAAGGAGACCCCAAACACAGTAAGATAAGCAAAATAAGAAAACAGAAAAACACACAGCAGATAAAGGAGCAAGATAAAAATGCACCAGACCTAACAAATGAAGAGGAAATAGGCAGTCTACCTGAAAAAGAATTCAGAATAATGATAGTAAGGTTGATCCGAAATCTTGGAGATAGAATGGACAATAGAATGGACAAAATGCAGGAATCAGTTAACAAGGACCTAGAAGAACTAAAGATGAAACAAGCAACGATGAACAACACAATAAATGAAATTAAAAATACTCTAGATGGGATCAATAGCAGAATAACTGAGGCAGAAGAATGGATAAGTGACCTGGAAGATAAAATAGTGGAAATAACTACTGCAGAGCAGAATAAAGAAAAAAGAATGAAAAGAACTGAGGACAGTCTCAGAGACCTCTGGGACAACATTAAACGCACCAACATTCGAATTATAGGGGTTCCAGAAGAAGAAGAGAAAAAGAAAGGGACTGAGAAAATATTTGAAGAGATTATAGTTGAGAACTTCCCTAATATGGGAAAGGAAATAGTTAATCAAGTCCAGGAAGCACAGAGAGTCCCATACAGGATAAATCCAAGGAGAAATACGCCAAGACACATATTAATCAAACTGTCAAAAATTAAATACAAAGAAAGCATATTAAAAGCAGCAAGGGAAAAACAACAAATAACACATAAGGGAATCCCCATAAGGTTAACAGCTGATCTCTCAGCAGAAACCCTACAAGCCAGAAGGGAGTGGCAGGACATACTGAAAGTGATGAAGGAGAAAAACCTGCAGCCAAGACTACTCTACCCAGCAAGGATCTCATTCAGATTTGATGGAGAAATTAAAACCTTTACAGACAAGCAAAAGCTGAGAGAGTTCAGCACCACCAAACCAGCTTTACAACAAATGCTAAAGGATCTTCTCTAGGCAAGAAACACAAGAGAAGGAAAAGACCTATAATAACGAACCCAAAACAATTTAGAAAATGGGAATAGAAACATACGTATCGATAATTACCTTAAATGTAAATGGACTAAATGCTCCCACCAAAAGACACAGATTAGCTGAATGGATACAAAAACAAGACCCTTATATATGCTGTCTACAAGAGACCCACTTCAGACCTAGAGACACATACAGACTGAAAGTAAGGGGATGGAAAAAGATATTCCATGCAAATGGAAACCAAAAGAAAGCTGGAGTAGCAATTCTCATATCAGACAAAATAGACTTTAAAATAAGGACTATTAAAAGAGACAAAGAAGGACACTACATAATGATCAAGGGATCGATCCAAGAAGAAGATATAACAATTGTAAATATTTATGCACCCAACATAGGAGCACCTCAATACATAAGGCAAATACTAACAGCCATAAAAGGGGAAATCGACAGTAACACATTCATAGTAGGGGACTTAAACACCCCACTTTCACCCATGGACAGATCATCCAAAATGAAAATAAATAAGGAAACACAAACTTTAAATGATACATTAAACAAGATGGACTTAATTGATATTTATAGGACACTCCATCCAAAAACAACAGAATACACATTTTTCTCAAGTGCTCATGGAACATTCTCCAGGATAGATCATATCTTGGGTCACAAATCAAGCCTTGGTAAATTTAAGAAAATTGAAATTGTATCAAGTATCTTTTCTGACCACAACGCCATGAGACTAGATATCAATTACAGGAAAAGATCTGTAAAAAATACAAACACATGGAGGCTAAACAATACACTACTTAATAATGAAGTGATCACTGAAGAAATCAAAGAGGAAATCAAAAAATACCTAGAAACAAATGACAATGGAGACACAACGACCCAAAACCTGTGGGATGCAGCAAAAACAGTTCTAAGGGGGAAGTTTATAGCAATACAAGCCCACCTTAAGAAGCAGGAAACATCTCGAATAAACAACCTAACCTTGCACCTCAAGCAATTAGAGAAAGAAGAACAAAAAAACCCCAAAGCTAGCAGAAGGAAAGAAATCATAAAAATCAGATCAGAGATAAATGAAAAAGAAATGAAGGAAACAATAGCAAAGATCAATAAAACTAAAAGCTGGTTCTTCGAGAAGATAAACAAAATAGATAAACCACTAGCCAGACTCATCAAGAAAAAAAGGGAGAAGACTTAAATCAATAGAATTAAAAATGAAAAAGGAGAAGTAACAACTGACACTGCAGAAATACAAGAGATCATGAGAGATTACTACAAGCAATTATATGCCAATAAAAGGGACAATCTGGAAGAAATGGACAAATTCTTAGAAATGCACAACCTGCCAAGACTGAATCAGGAAGAAATAGAAAATATGAACAGACCAATCACAAGCACTGAAATTGAAACTGTGATTAAAAATCTTCCAACAAAGAAAAGCCCAGGACCAGATGGCTTCACAGGCGAATTCTATCAAACATTTAGAGAAGAGCTAACACCTATCCTTCTCAAACTCTTCCAAAATATAGCAGAGGGAGGAACACTCCCAAACTCATTCTACGAGGCCACCATCACCCTGATACCAAAACCAGACAAAGATGTCACAAAGAAAGAAAACTACAGGCCAATATCACTGATGAACATAGATGCAAAGATCCTCAACAAAATACTAGCAAACAGAATCCAACAGCACATTAAACGGATCATACACCATGATCAAGTGGGGTTTATTCCAGGAATGCAAGGATTCTTCAATATACGCAAATCTATCAATGTGATAAACCATATTAACAAATTGAAGGAGAAAAACCATATGATCATCTCAATAGATGCAGAGAAAGCTTTTGACAAAATTCAACACCCATTTAAGATAAAAACCCTGCAGAAAGTAGGCATAGAGGGAACTTTCCTCAACATAGTAAAGGCCATATATGACAAACCCACAGCAAACATCATCCTCAATGGTGAAAAACTGAAAGCATTTCCACTAAGATCAGGAACAAGACAAGGGTGCCCACTCTCACCACTCTTATTCAAAATAGTTTTGGAAGTTTTAGCCACAGCAATCAGAGAAGAGAAGGAAATAAAAGGAATCCAAATCGGAAAAGAAGAAGTAAAGCTGTCACTCTTTGCAGATGACATGATCCTATACATAGAGAATCCTAAAGATGCTACCAGAAAACTACTAGAGCTAATCAATGAATTTGGTAAAGTGGCAGGATACAAAATTAATACACAGAAATCTCTGGCATTCCTATATACTAATGATGAAAAATCTGAAAGTGAAATCAAGAAAACACTCCCATTTACCATTGCAACAAAAAGAATAAAATATCTAGGAATAAACCTACCTAAGGAGACAAAGACCTGTATGCAGAAAATTATAAGACACTGATGAAAGAAATTAAAGATGATACAAATAGATGGAGAGATATACCATGTTCTTGGATTGGAAGAATCAACAATGTGAAAATGACTCTACTACCCAAAGCAATTTATAGATTCAATGCAATCCCTATCAAACTACCACTGGCATTTTTCACAGAACTAGAACAAAAAATTTCGCAATTCGTACGGAAACACAAAAGACCCCGAATAGCCAAAGCAATCTTGAGAACAAAAAAAGGAACTGGAGGAATCAGGCTCCCTGACTTCAGACTATACTACAAAGCTACAGTTATCAAGACAGTATGGTACTGGCACTAAAACAGAAATATAGATCAATGGAACAGGATAGAAAGCCCAGAGATAAACCCATGCACATATGGACACCTTATCTTTGATAAAGGTGGCAGGAATGTACAGTGGAGAAAAGACAGCCTCTTCAATAAGTGGTGCTGGGAAAACTGGACAGGTACATGTAAAAGTATGAGATTAGATCACTCCCTAACACCATACACAAAAATAAGCTCAAAATGGATTAAAGACCTAAATATAAGGCCAGAAACTATCAAACTCTTAGAGGAAAACATAGGCAGAACACTCTATGACATAAATCACAGCAAGATCCTTTCTGACCCACCTCCTAGAGTAATGGAAATAAAAACAAAAATAAACAAATGGGACCTAATGAAACTTCAAAGCTTTTGCACAGCAAAGGAAACCATAAACAAGACCAAAAGACAGCCCTCAGAATGGGAGAAAATATTTGCAAATGAAGCAACCGACAAAGGATTAATCTCCAAAATTTACAAGCAGCTCATGCAGCTCAATAACAAAAAAACAAACAACCCAATCCAAAAATGGGCAGAAGACCTAAATAGACATTTCTCCAAAGATATACAGACTGCCAACAAACACATGAAAGAATGCTCAACATCATTAATCATTAGAGAAATGCAAATCAAAACTACAATGAGATATCATCTCACACCAGTCAGAATGGCCATCATCAAAAAATCTAGAAACAATAAATGCTGGAGAGGGTGTGGAGAAAAGGGAACACTCTTGCACTGCTGGTGGGAATGTGAATTGGTTCAGCCACTATGGAGAACAGTATGGAGGTTCCTTAAAAAACTACAAATAGAACTACCATATGACGCAGCAATCCCACTACTGGGCATATACCCTGAGAAAACCGAAATTCAAAAAGAGTCATGTACCAAAATGTTCATTGCAGCTCTATTTACAATAGCCCGGAGATGGAAACAACCTAAGTGCCCATCATCGGATGAATGGATAAAGAAGATGTGTCACATATATACAATGGAATATTACTCAGCCATAAAAAGAAACGAAATTGAGCTATTTGTAATGAGGTGGATAGACCTAGAGTCTGTCATACACAGTGAAGTAAGTCAGAAAGAAAAAGACAAATACCGTATGCTAACACATATATATGGAATTTAAGAAAAAAAAAATGTCATGAAGAACCTAGGGGTAAGGCAGGAATAAAGACACAGACCTCCTAGAGAACGGACTTGAGGTTATGGGGAGGGGGAGGGGTGAGCTGTGACAGGGCGAGAGAGAGTCATGGACATATACACACTAACAAACGTAGTAAGGTAGATAGCTAGTGGGAAGCAGCCGCATGGCACAGGAAATTGGCTCGGTGCTTTGTGACAGCCTGGAGGGGTGGGATAGGGAGGGTGGGAGGGAGGGAGACGCAAGAGGGAAGAGATATGGGAACATACGTATATGTATAACTGATTCACTTTGTTATAAAGCAGAAACTAACACACCATTGTAAAGCAATTATACCCCAATAAAGATGTTAAAAAAAAAATGGTTAAAACGATAAAAAATAAATAAATAAATAAATAAAGTTTCTGAATGAACACAATAGAGTGCAAGATCATTGGGTTAGTACCATCAGGGGACTACATTGGAACCCGACTCTATTTTTTTCTTTTTTTTCTTTTTTTGAACTTTTTCTTTTTTTGGCTGCATCGGGTCTCAGTTGTGGCACACAGGATCTTTCGTTCCGGCACACGGGCTCTTCGTTGTGCTGCATGGGCTTCTCTCTTGCTGTGGCACACAGGCTCCAGAGTGCGCAGGCTCTGTAGTTGAGGCATGCGGGCTCTCTAGTTGTGGCATGCGGGCTTGGTTGCCCCAAGGCATGTGGGATCTTAGTTCCCCGACCAGGGATTGAACTGACGTCCCCTGTTTGCAAGACGGATTCTTAAACACTGGACCACCATGGAAGTCCCTCTCTCTTTCTTTCTTTTTTCTTTCTTTCTTTCTTCCTTCCTTCCTCTCCCTCTTTCTTTCTTTCACTCTTTCTATTTTCTTTCCCCTTTTCTTTTTTCTTTCCCTCTTACTTCATTGTGTCATGAAACAGTTTCATGTCATAACATTTTAATTTTATCATAATAAACATATATTTTAAATCCATTTGAGGTTACAAGGAACACACTCAAAAGCTGTAGCATCAAAATGAAACAGTGTGAGGGGGGAACTTCAGGATGGTATAAGAGTAAGACATAGAGATCACCTTCCTGCCCACAAATACATGAGAAATACATCTACATGTGGAACAACTCCTACAGAACACATACTGAACACTGGCAGAAGACCTCAGACCTCGCAAAAGTCAAGAAACTGCCCACGTACCTGGGTAGGGCAAAAGAAAAAAGAAAAAACAGACACAAAGAATAGGGACGGGACCTGCACCAGTGGGAGGGAGCTGTGAAGGAGGAAGGGTTTCCACACACTAGGAAGCCCCTTCGCGGGCGGAGACTGCAGGTGGTGGAGGGGGGAAGCTTCGAAGCCGCGGAGGAGAGCACAGCAACAGGGATGCGGAAGGCAAAGCGGAGAGATTCCCGCACAAAGGATCAGTGCCGACCAGCACTCACCAGCCTGAGAGGCTTGTCTGCTCACCCGCCAGGGCGGACGGGGGCTGGGAGCTGAGGTTCGGGCTTCAGAGGTCGGATCCCAGGGAGAGGACTGGGGTTGGCTGCGTGAACACAGCCTGAAGGGGGCTAGTGCGCCACAGCTAGCCGGGAGGGAGTTCGGGAAAAGGTCTAGAGCTGCAAAAGAGACAAGAGACTTTTTCTTGCCTCTGTTTCCAGGTGCCGAGGAGAGGGGATTAAGAGCGCTGCTTAAAGGAGCTCCAGAGACGGGCGCAAGCCGCGGCTAAAAGCGCGGACCCCAGAGACGGGCATGAGACACTAAGGCTGCTACTGCCGCCACCAAGAAGCCTGTGTGCGAGCACAGGTCACTATCCACACCTCCCCTCCCGGGAGCCTGTGCAGCCCGCCACTGCCAGGGTCCTGGGATCCAGGGACAACTTTCCCGGCAGAACGCACGGCGCGCCTCAGGCTGGTGCAACATCACGCTGCAGGCTCACCCCACATCAGTACCCCTCCCTCCCCCCGGTCTGAGTGAGCCAGAGCCCCCGAATCAGTGGCTCCTTTAACCCCGTCCTGTCTGAGCGAAGAACAGACGCCCTCAGGCGACCCACACGCAGAGGCGAGTCCAAATCCAAAGCTGAGCCCCAGGAGCTGTGCGAACAAAGAAGAGTAAGGGAAATCTCTCCCAGCACCCTCAGGAGCAGCGGATTAAAGCTCCACAATCAACTTGATGTACCCTGCATCTGTGCAATACATGAATAGATAACGAATCATCCCAAATAGAGGAGGTGGACTTTGGGAGCAACGATATATTTTTTTTTCCCTTTTTCTCGTTTTTTGAGTGTATATGTGTATGCTTCTGTGTGTGATTTTGTCTGTATAGCTTTGCTTTTACCATTTGTCCTAGGGTTCTGTCAGTCCATTTTCTTGGTTTTTTGGGTTTTTTTGTTTTTTTTTTAAGTATAGTTTTTAGCACTTGTTATCATTGGTGGATTTGTTTTTTGGTTTGGTTGCTCTCTTCTTTTTTTTTTAATACTTTAAAAATTTTTTTTAATAATTATTTTTTATTTTAATAACTTTATTTTATTTTAGGTTGAGAACTTCATTCTTTCTTTTTCTCCCTTTTATTCTGAGCCATGTGGAGGACAGGCTCTTGGTGCTCCAGCCAGGTGTCAGGGCTGTGCCTCTGAGGTGGGAGAGCCAACTTCAGGACACTGGTCCACAAGAGACCTCCCAGCTCCACTTACTACCAAACAGGAAAAATCTCCCAGAGATCTCCATCTCAACACCAAGACCCAGCTTCACTCAACGACCAGCAAGCTACAGTGCTGGACACCCTATGCCAAACAACTAGCAAGACAGGAACACAACCCTACCCATTAGCACAAAGGCTGCCTAAACCCATAATAAGGCCACAGACACCCCAAAACACACATCACCAGACGTGGACCTGCCCACCAGAAAGACAAGATCCAGCCTCATCCAACAGAACACAGACACTAGTCCCCTCCACCAGGAAGCCTACACAACCCACTGAACCAACCTTAGCCACTGGGGACAGACACCAAAAACAATGGGAACTATGAACCTTCAGCCTGCAAAAAGGAGACCCCAAACACAGTAAGTTAAGCAAAATGAGAGGACAGAGGAATACACAGCAGATGAAGGAACAAAGCAAATACCCACCAGACCTAACAAATGAAGAGGAAATAGGCAGTCTACCTGAAAAAGAATTCAGAATAATGACAGTAAAGACGATCCAGAATCTTGGAAACAGAATGGAGAAAATGCAAGAAACATTTAACAAGGACCTAGAAGAAATAAAGAGCAAACAAACAGTGATGAACAACACAATCAATGAAATTAAAAATTCTCTAGAAGGGATCAATAGCAGAATAACTGAGGCAGAAGAATGGATAAATGACCTGGAAGATAAAATAGGGGAAATAACTACTGCAGAGCAGAATAAATAAAAATGAATGAAAAGAACTGAGGACAGTGTCAGAGACGTCTGAGACAACACTAAACGCACCAACATTCAAATTATATGGGTCGCAGAAGAGAAAAAGAAAGGGACTGAGAAAATATCTGAAGAGATTATAGTTGAAAACTTCCTTAATATGGGAAACGAAATAGTTAATCAAGTCCAGGAAGCATAGAGAGTCCCATACAGGATAAATCCAAGGAGAAACATGCCAAGGCACATATTAATCAAACTATCAAAAATTAAATACAAAGAGAAAATATTAAAAGCAGCAAGGAAAAAACAACAAATAACTCAAAAGGGAATCCCCATAAGGTTAACAGCTGATCTTTCAGCAGAAACTCTGCAAACCAGAAGGGATTGGCAGGACATACTTAAAGTGATGAAGGAGAAAAACCTACAACCAAGATTACTCTACCCAGCAAGGATCTCATTCAGATTTGACGGAGAAATTAAAACCTTTACAGACAAGCAAAAGCTAAGAGAATTCAGCACCACCAAACCAGCTTTACAACAAATGCTAAAGGAACTTCTCTAGGCAGGAAAAACAAGAGAAGGAAAAAACCTACAATAACAAACCCAAAACAATTAAGAAAATGGTAATAGGAACATACATATTGATATTACCTAAAATGTAAATGGATTAAATGCTCCAACCAAAACATATAGACTGGCTGAATGGATACAAAAACAAGACCCGTATATATGGTGTCAACAAGAGACCCACCTCAGACCTACGGACACAAACAGACTGAAAGTGAGGGGATGGTAAAAGATATTCCATGCAAATGGAAATCAAAAGAAAGCTGGGGGCTTCCCTGGTGGCGCAGTGGTTGAGAGTCCACCTGCCAATGCAGGGGACACGGGTTCGTGCCCCGGTCCGGGAAGATCCCACATGCCATGGAGCGGCTATGCCCATGAGCCATGGCCGCTGAGCCTGCACGTCCGGAGCCTCTGCTCCGCAATGGGAGAGGCCACAACAGTGAGAGGCCCACGTACCACCAAAAAAAAAAAAAGAAGAAAGCTGGAGTAGCAATTTTCGTATGAGACAAAATAGACTTTAAAACAAAGACTATTACAAGAGACAAAGAATGACACTACATAATGATCAAGGGATCGATCCAAGAAGAAGATATAACAATTATAAATATTTATGCACCCAATATAGGAGCACCTCAGTACATAAGGCAAATACCAAAAGCCATGAAAGGGGTAATCGACAGTAACACATTCATAGTAGGGGACTTTAACACCCCACTTTCACCCATGGACAGATCATCCAAAATGAAAATAAATAAGGAAACACAAGCTTTATATGATACATTAAACAAGATGGACTTAATTGATATTTATAGGACATTCCATCCACAAACAACAGAATACACACTCTTCTAAAGTGCTCATGGAACATTCTCCACGATACATCATATCTTGGGTCACAAATCAAGCCTTGGTAAATTTAAGTAAATTGAAATTCTATCAAGTATCTTTTCTGACCACAATGCTATGAGACTAGATATCAATTACAGGAAAAAATCTGTAAAAGATACAAACACATGGAGCCTAAACAATACACTACTTAATAACCAAGAGATCACTGAATAAATCAAAGAGGAAATCAAAAAATACCTAGAAACAAGTGATAATGAAAACACGACGACCCAAAACCTATGGGATGCAGCAAAAGCAGTTCTAAGAGGGAAGTTTATAGTAATACAATCTTACCTTAAGAAACAAGAAACATCTCAAACAATCTAACCTTACACCTAAAGCAATTAGAGAAAAAAGAACAAAAAACACCCAAAGTTAGCAGAAGGAAAGAAATCATAAAGAAAAGACCAGAAACAAATGAAAAAGAAATGAAGGAAACAATAGCAAAGATCAATAACTAAAAGCTGGTTCTTTGAGAAGATAAACAAAATTGATAAACCATTAGCCAGACTCATCAAGAAAGAAAGGGCGAAGAATCCATTCAATACAATTAGAAATGAAAAAGGAGAAGTAACAACTGACACTGCAGAAATACAAAGGATCATGAGAGGTTACAACAAGCAACTATATGCCAATAAAATGGAGAACCTGGAAGAAATGGACAAATTCTTAGAAATGCACAACCTTCTGAGGCTGAACCAGGAAGAAATAGAAAATATGAACAGACCAATCACAAGCACTGAAACTGAAACTGTGACTAAAAATCTTCCAACAAACAAAGGCCCAGGACCAGATGGATTCACAGGCGAATTCCATCAAACATTTAGAGAAGAGCTAACACCTATCCTTCTCAAACTCTTCCAAAATATAGCAGAGGGAGGAACACTCCCAAACTCATTCTACGAGGCCACCATCACCCTGATACCAAAACCAGATGAAGATGTCACAAAGAAAGAAAACTGCAGGCCAATATCACTGATGAACATAGATGCAAAAATCCTCAACAAAATACTAGCAAACAGAATCCCACAGCACATTAAAAGGACCATACACCATGATCAAGTGGGGTTTATTCCAGGAATGCAAGGATTCTTCAATATACGCAAATCAATCAATGTGATATACCATATTAACAAGTTGAAGGAGAAATACCATATGATCATCTCAACAGATGCAGAGAAAGCTTTTCACCAAAGTCAACACCCATTTATGATAAAAACCCTGCAGAAAGTAGGCATAGAGGGAACTTTCCTCAACATAATAAAGGCCATATATGACAAACCCACAGCCAACATCATCCTCAATGGTGAAAAACTGAAACCATTTCCACTAAGATCACGAACAAGACAAGGGTGCCCACTCTCACCATTACTCAACATAGTTTTGGAAGTTTTAGCCACAACAATCAGAGAAGAAAAAGAAATAAAAGGAATACAAATCAGAAAAAAAGAAGTAAAGCTGTCAATGTTTGCAGATGACATGATCCTATACATAGAGAATCCTAAAGATGCTACCAGAAAACTACTAGAGCTAATCAATGAATCTGGTAATGTAGCAGCATACAAAATTAATGCACAGAAATCTCTTGCATTCCTATACACTAATGATGACAAATCTGAAAGTGAAATTAAAAAAACAATCCCATTTACCATTGCAACAAAAAGAATAAAATACTTAGGAATAAACCTACCTAAGGAGAGAAAAGACCTGTATGCAGAAAACTATAAGACACTGATGAAAGAAATTAAAGATGATACAAATACATTGAGAGATATACCATGTTCTTGGATTGGAAGAATCAATATTGTGAAAATGACTATACTACCCAAAGCAATCTACAGATTCAATGCAATCCCTATCAAACTACCAATGGCATTTTTCACAGAACTAGAACCAAAAATTTCACAATTTGTATGGAAACACAAAAGACCCCAAATAGCCAAGGCAATCTTGAGAAAGAAAAACGGAGCTGGAGGAATCAGGCTCCCTGACTTCAGACTATACTACAAAGCTACAGTAATCAAGAGAGTATGGTACTGGCACAAAAACAGAAATATAGATCAATGGAACAGGATAGAAAGCCCAGAGATAAACTCATGCACATATGCTCACCTTATCTTTGATAAAGGAGGCAAGAATATAAAGTGGAGAAAAGACAGCCTCTTCAATAAGTGGTGCTGGGAAAACTGGACAGCTACATGTAAAAGAATGAAATTAGAACACTCCCTAACACCATACACAAAAATAAACTCAAAATGGATAAAAGACCTAAATGTAAGGCCAGACACTATAAGAAACTCTTTGAGGAAAACATAGGCAGAACACTCTATGACATAAATCACAGCAAGACCCTTTTTGACCCACCTCCTAGAGGAATGGAAATAAAAACAAAAATAAACAAATGGGGGCTTCCCTGGTGGCACAGTGGTTGAGATTCCGCCTGCCGATGCAGGGGACACAGGTTCGTGCCCCGGTCCGGGAGGATCCCACATGCTGCGGAGCGGCTGGGCCCATGAGCCATAGCCGCTGAGCCTGTGCGTCCAGAGCCTGTGCTCTGCAATGGGAGAGGCCACAACAGTGAGAGGCCCACGTACCGCAAAAAAAAAAAAAAACTAATTAAAAAATAAATAAATAAATAAACAAATGAGACCTAATGAAACTTAAAAGCTTTTGCACAGCAAAGAAAACCATAACCAAGACGAAAAGACAACCCTCAGAATGGGAGAAAATATTTGCAAATGAAGCAACTAACAAAGGATTAATCTCCAAAATTTACAAGCAGCTCATGCAGCTCAATATCAAAAAATCAAACAACCCAATCCAAAAATGGGCAGAAGACCTAAATAGACATTTCTCCAAAGAAGACATACAGATTGCCAACAAACACATGAAAGAATGCTCAACATCACTAATCATTAGAGAAATGCAAATCAAAACTACCATGAGCTATCATCTCACACCGGTCAGAATGGCCATCATCAAAAAATCTACAAACAATAATTGCTGGAGAGGGTGTGGAGAAAAGGGAACCCTGTTGCACTCTTGGTTGGAATGTAAATGGATACAGCCACTATGGAGAACAGTATGGAGGTTCCTTAAAAAACCACAAATAGAACTACCATATGACGCAGCAATCCCACTGCTGGGCATATACCCTGAGAAAACCATAATTCAAAAAGAATCATGTACCAGAATGTTCACTGTAGCTCTATTTACTATAGCCAGGACATGGAAGCAACCGAAGTGTCCGTCAACAAATGAATGAATAAAGAAGATGTGGCACATATATACAATGGAATATTACTCAGCCATAAAAAGAAACGAAATTGAGTTATTTGTAGTGAAGTGGATGGACCTAGAGACTGTCATACAGAGTGAAGTAAGTCAGAAAGAGAAAAACAAATACCGTATGCTAACATATATATGGAATCTAAAAAAAAAAAAAATGGTCACGAAGAACCTAGTGGCAAGACGGGAACAAAGACACAGACATCCTAGAGAATGGACTTGAGGATACAGGGAAGGGGAAGGGGAAGCTGGGACAACGTGAGAGAGTGTCATGGACATATATATACACTACCAAACGTAAAATAGATAGCTAGTGGGAAGCAGCCACATAGCACAGGGAGATCAGCTCGGTGCTTTGTGACCACCTAGAGGGGTAGGATAGGGAGGGTGGGAGGCAGAGAGACGCAAGAGGGAAGAGATAATGGGGACATATGTATATATATATATAACTGATTCACTTTGTTATAAAGCAGAAACTAACACACCATTGTAAAGCAATTATACTCCAATAAAGATGTTTAAAAAAATTTAAAAAAAGAAAGTTTGAATTTTGCAGTTAATAAACATCCTCTGAACATGACCTTTTGACATTTTATTTCATAATAAGTCTTGAAGAGGTAGAATCATTTTTCCCAAATTCTTCTCACTTAAAACAGTTATCAAGGTACAAGTTTTCCTTTTGTGACCCCTCAAACAAAATGACAACTGTGACAAGCAATGCAAATTTTCAAATGGACATGCTTGTTCAACAACTATTTCCTGAGCAGGAAACTGTATTGGACACAGGGAAAGAAAACAAAAAGTTAGTTTCATATATCTTGAGAATCTACCAGATGTGGTCCAATTATCAGCAGGGAAATAAAGGAGGAGCTCAGCTCTGATAATAGATTCATCCATGGGAGTAGGTCAGGCATTTGGAACTGACTCAGCCACAGGTTGGGAGGAGGCCCAGTGAGAGAAAAATACTCAGTACCTGAAACATTGTAACAAATAATAAGGGGTAGCCTAGGAAAGTAGTCACTCAGGTGGCTTTTACAGGGAAATAGGAACACTTCTAACCATGAGATGCCAAATGACTATAGTCCAGTCCTCCAGAAGTTCCCAGAAAAGCTAAGAGAGCAAGAAAATCATGTCAGCAGTACCAGTGAAGTCAGACAATTGATGCAGTCATAATCTACGTCTCTAGGACCAAGCAAGAATAAGGCAAAGGATCAGATTTTCATGGACAAATTACAAACAATGACTCAGGCCCCACCTATCAAGGGGGGGGGGCCCATTATTAGAACTGAGGCACAAAGTCAGAAACCAATTTAGGTGCAAAAATCATGATGCTACATCACAGAATTCTTTATTTTTATTTTTTTTTAATTTTTGGCTGCATTGGGTCTTCGTTGCTGCGCAGAGGCTTTCTCTAGTTTTGGGGAGTGGGGGCTACTCTTCATTGCGGTGCACGGGCTTCTCATTGCGGTGCCTTCTCTTGTTGCGGACCACGGGCTCTATGCATGCGGGCTTCAGTAGTTGTGGCACCTGGGCTCAGTAGTTGTGGCTTGTAGGCTCTAGAGCGCAGGCTCAGTAGTTGTGGTGCACAGGCTTAGTTGCTCCATGGCAAGTGGGATCTCCCCGGACAAGGGCTTGAACCCGTGTCCCCTGGATTGGCAGGCAGGTTCTTTTTTTTAATATAAATTTATTTATTTATTTATTTTTGTTTGCATTGGGTCTTCGTTGCTGCGCACTGGCTTTCTCTAGTTGCAGTGAGCGGGGGCTACTCTTTGTTGAGGTGCGCGGGCTTCTCATTGCGGTGGCTTCTCTTGTTGCAGAGCACAGGCTCTACGCACACGGGCTTCAATAGTGTGGCTCGCAGGCTCTAGAGCTCAGGCTCAGTAGTTGTGGCTCACGGGCTTAGTTGCTCTGTGGCATGTGGGATCTTTCCGGACCAGGGCTCGAACCCGTGTCCCCTTCATCGGCAGAGGGAGTCTTAACCACTGTGCCACCGGGGAAGCCCTGACAGGCAGATTCTTAACCACTGCGCCACCAGGGAAGTCCCCAGAATTCTTTAGATTACTGTTACCTCTCCTCAATATTGGTTCTGAAGTTTAGGATGAGTTTGAATATGCTTTGGGGTTCAAGTGCAATCAGCGGTGGGGAGGAAAGTACTGCAGAATCCAACAAACAGAGCTGAGAATTGGTCCCTGCCATCATGACTTTCACTGCAAGAACTGAGAAAGGGACAGGGGAGGTGGTCCCGGAAAGGAAACATGAGTTCATGGAGGAAGATTTCATGGGTATCAAGTTGGCAAAAACAAAAGCTGTCCCCTGCTGTGAGGTTCAACACAGTGCTGTTGTCTAATGAATAAACAGTAGGAAAATGATAGTATGTGTTCTGAAAGGTTTAAGCTATAGATCCATCCCAAACCATTAACTTCCGTGGGATCTATGTGATTTTAAGTATTGGGCAGGATTAAATCTTTCACAGTTTGTTGAAAGTTCTAAGTGCACTTTGGACTGATGACTGAGTCTCCTGTGTGAATACAGTAATGAACTTTGCTCTCTGTTTCTCTCTCTCTCTCTGGCTACCGAAACCTAGATTTCTAAAGCTATAAGTATATACTTACAGCTTATAGTACACTTACAGCATGTGCTTCAAGAACTTACGACTATTCTTTCTAGTACTGCAAGGTCAATTCAGCTAATTAATGACACCAAGAATAAAAAGATAAGGAGATAAATACTATTTGAGATCAAACTCGTGGCCATTGTCCATCTAGCCCAGGAATAGAGAATAGGTTGATTCTATGATAGCAACTACCAAAGCCTAGGAATGTGATCCCAAATTAATCCTTAGCTTCCTTTTATAGCAATTATGGATTTTCATCATAAGCCAATGGTATTTTTTTCAAAATCATGCCTTTTCTAACTGTGCACTGAGACCAATAAGTGGGTTGTAAAATCATTTCAGTGGGTTGGGACTAGACTTTTTAATTAAACAGAAAAGAAAATAGAGCTGAAGAGTAGAGAAGATAAGTAAAGGGAAAAAAGAAAACTTTTGTTTTAGTTGTGCGTGTGTGTATGTGCTGGGTCCCTACACAAAATACACTTTTTCCTACGGATTACATTTTTAAAAATACATACACATGTAAGGCATTCTCCACCATAATATTCATGGGCATCTACAGAAATACAATTATAATAAAAATGACTACCTTTGACAAGACCAGGGATAACTAAAAGTTAAAACAGAAAGAACAAGTTACTTAAAGTTTGGAAGACAAACTTAAGCTGAACTTCTCCAACCTTAATTTTCTCATGTTAAAAAGAAAATCAGAGATGATTTAAAGAATAAGCTCTCAAAATACTTCGTTCTATTCTCTTCTATTCTTCTGTTCTGCCAACCCCAAATATTTGAGTATTGTCATTCACTTTCATCCAACTCTAATATCAAACATTTTTCATACAAAATAAGGATGATGTCTTTCTTATTTTAAGAGTTTCTTTTTTCCCTAGAGAATGAATTCCCATTCAACAAAGAAAATGTAGAAGAAAGAAAATCACTCTTAGGCCTAATTATTTAAAACAAATAGTGAAGATTTTTCTAAGCAGCATAAATTATCTAATACTTTCAGAGAGATTTACTTTAAACTGTAAGAACATGTTTACAAATTACATTATACAGGGTCTTCTGTTTGACTTATACCTTTGAGTTATGCAGAGCTATACAAATGTAGTTCCTGATAAAATAGACAGCAAATCAGTATAACACTGCAGTATCAGCCTTTGTGTTGGCAGAAATGCCCACTGATATTCTGGAGTGGGGGTGAACATTGGAATTCCTTTTAAACAGAGTATCAGCTGCATAATTCTCCTCTGATCTCACACCCACTTGTGCCGCTCTTCCTTTTTCTCTGCCCAGGCACAGAGTGGAAAGAGATCAGAACACAATTTTTACACTCCCATTCTGCTCAACTCCAGTTCAAAGATAGACATGAAATGCAAGCAGGGTGTGGTTACACTTGTGGGATGTGAGTTTGGCCAGAGCCTGAGCATTGTTATCTCATCTGTTTTATTCACTCCCTGAGCTCTCAAAGTCCTATCTCTGATTCATTTTTTCTCAACCCTCTGAACCTTGAACAGAAAGAACTGCATTTTAGAACTAGAGCAGAGTGACGAGTATCATCTAAACCCAAAGTCCTTGCTATGGTCCATAAGATGCTCCATCATCAGGTTTCTGTCTGTCCCTGTGACCTCCTCTTCTGCAACCCTCCCCTTCCTTGCACTGCCCTCCTGTGAGCCTTAGACACTTCCAGCATGCTCCTGCCCCATATTCTGTTCCCTCTGCCTACCTTCCCTTGGGTTTCTGCATGGCCTAATTCAGATCTCTGTTCTACCTCTGAATCTAGAACTTTCCTGGGCCCAACACTCTGTATCCCATATACCTTGCTCTATTTTTCTTCATAACACTTAAGTACTTAGTTTGATTTCTTCTGCTACAAACATGGGCTTTAGTGTCAGACACACCTAAGTCAGAATCCTGTCTCTGCCTTTGCTCTGATCTAGGACAAATTACATAATCATATACCTTAGACTCCATTTCCTTACTGGTAAAAATAAATTATTGTATAGCTAAAATGTAATTACATGTAAAAGTTCTGAACTCAATGCCTTATTAGAATTCAAGTTTCATAAGGGCAAAGATTCTGTGGGTTTAAAGCTGTACCTTATCCCCCAGAACAGTACCAAGAATTAGTTTCATAAACATATTTTGAAGGAAGGAAATAAGAGGAGGGAAGGAGAGAGGGAGGTACAGAAGGAAGGAAGGAAGGAAGGGAGGAAGGAAGGAGAACGAATGATTATGGGATCAATTTAAATTATGATTATTGTTATTCATTTTCTTCTACCAAAGTGGCTCTGAAATGCTTCTTTGAAAGAAGACATGTATGATAAACGAATATGCACCTAACTTTTCCTAATGCACAAGAGGTCCTCCTATTCCTTCTCACCATTTGACTCCTAAAAGTTATTCAATCCTTATTTCTAATGACATCTGAAAATAAGCAAATAAATTAAAACATAATAAATAACATACTGAAGCTAAGATAGCAGCGGTATAGGTCAGACAGGCAATAGTTGAGACGCAGAGTCTAGAGAGACCTGCTAAAGTGAGATGGTCCATAGAGCTGATGACCCATAGCTATGAAGGTCTCCAGACAAGAGAATGAATTCTTTCCATGCTCAATGTTAGAGGCCCTCTGGGAGGTCCGCAAGCAAAGCCCAGAATAAAAGGTATCTGTCAACAGGTAACAGGAAAAGTCCAGGTAAGCATGAAGTCAGCATCATGGAAATCTAACAGTGGTCCTCCAGCCAACTGTGAGCTCCATGAGGTCAGGGACTTTCTCTGATGTATCCTCTCCCATATCCACAACACCTAGCCAATTCCCAAGTATTGTGCATCCTCGATGATTATTTATTGAGTGAATAAATTACGAATCAAGTAAGATTATTTTTCAATTAAAGGTAACAGCCCCAACACAAGTTCTCTTAAACAAAAAATAATATAACTAAGCAGGCCAGGTTTAGATTTGACTACAGAAGCAGCTGAATGCAGGGCCCAAATATTAATATCGGGTTGTAGTCTTTTTATCTTTCCCTTTGGAGGACTCCATTCTCAGACCACCAACACTTCCCAAGGCTACATGTTTTGTTGGTCATGCAGCAAGAAAATTCACACACATGAATGCAGGGGGAAGCATGTTGCATTGCCTCTGCTTGGGACATACACCATTTCTGAGACAATCACTGGAGCACTGGAGTTAAGGGAATGCAAAGCACGGATTGTCTGAAGCCTCTTGGAGAATAGCATACAGTATTCACAGTAACCACCTGGGCTGACGGAAAAGATGAGGGGGTGGGATTCACCAAAGGGAAATCTTGTTAAGGTTATTTCTAAGAAGTGTGAGTGAGTCTGGGCTCCATAAACAATAAAATTCAACGTTGAGGCAGCAGGCCCAGGCACGAGGGTGCCACCCTGAATCAGGGTAGTTCTGCAGCAGGGACCCAAAAATGAGGTCTAGAATAGGCTCCAGTACCTGGAAGCATTGGTGGGAATAAGGCAATGCTGGAGGTCTTGGAGTGCAGCTTGGGTTAACCATAGAAGTATGACTCAGTCATGAGCCAATGTGATTAGGAACCGTTACTAAAACTAAGGGGAAAGGCAAGACTGCAGGTGAACTTAAAGTGGGATTTGATATTAAGCTCTCAAATCCTTCCTTTGAATGAGAACGTGGTTGGTTTTGGTGAAGCCGAGAAGGTGGTAGCATTCAGTAATGAATTAAAGTATGTAGGGGTATTTAAGATGTTGGACATAGAATGATCAGGATGATAACAAGGTTCAGAATGTCACCACGGGACCCATTTATTATCCTCTTACTTTACTAGGTCTTAAATATATCTTCCAGTAGTAACTTTATTCAATCTTTATTTTTTATGCATTTGAAAACTAGCAAATAAAGTAAAACATGAGAAGTAACATGCTGAAGCTAGGATAGCACTTTACCTTTAAGCATGCTTCAGACTCTTATATCAAACTGCACATTTGACATATCTACTATGATGTGCCACAGGTACCCCAACTTCAACTTCCCACTTCTTCTTGCCCCAATCAATATAGTATTTTCCTCCAAAACTGGCTTTTCTCCTGTATTGCCAGTCTCAATTAATAGCACCTTTTCTAAGCCAGAAACCTATCTATCATCTCTCTCTGCCTCTATGCATGCATGTATGTATGTATGTGTGTGTATATAATATGCATGTACCTATCTATTATATCTTTACCTCTATTTCTCCTATCTAATCAATCATCAAATCCTGCCTCTTCTATTTCCTATATATTGCTTGACTCCACCCCCTTCTCCCCACCCCAAAAACTGTTGCCCTAATTCATGTCCTCATCATCTTTTGTGTAGGGTATACTTCAACTGTCTCCTAACTGGATACCCTACCTTGAGATGAACTTTCCTGAAAACCATAGTCCATATAGTTTCTCTCTGTTCACATGGCATTCTGTGCCTGCTCCCTACTTAACATTTACAGCATCATACTGAGATTATGGGTTTATGTGTCTGTCCCCCTTACAAGATATTAAATTTCTCAAATATGAAAGTTCATCTTGAAATCCTCAATACCTAACACAATGTCTGTTGAAGTGGACCAAGTCATTGAGTGTTTATATACTTAAAGGCAAGACTAGGTCAATAAATACTTAAGACTCTCTGCTAATCATAGAGTCACAAACAAAACATCAGTAGTGCTTTATTTGGGGTTCACTGTATAAAGAGTTTTTCCTTGGCACTTTTGTGCAATAGGCCAGACTTTTTCTGAATTAGTGAACAAAATTCTACTTTATTGGAAACTTCTGATTAGACTACATGATTTACTTTAATCAACAATTTGCAGATGCAAAGGCCTGAGGTTCTGTAAAATGCAAATTATATATGCGAAGATGAAAGAAAACATTCCAAACTTGGGCTGTTTCCCTTAATTATAATTACAGATAGCCTACTTTACACCATCATTCTGAAGATCCAGAATATCTTTCACATCAATTTGAAAACTCTATCATAATAGTGTAACTTTGTGTAAGTAATCAGTTAAAAACTCCAAGTAAAGAGTGACATACCATTCTTTTTTTTTTTTAATTTTATCTTTGGCTGCTTTGGGTCTTCGTTGCTGTGCACGGGCTTTCTCTAGTTGCGGTGAGCGGGGGCTACTCTTCATTGCGGTGCGCGGGCTTCTCATTGTGGTGGCTTCTCTTGTTGCGGAGCACGGGCTCTAGGTGCATGGGCTTCAGTAGTCGTAGCACGCAGGCTCAGTAGTTGTGGCTTGCCGGCTCTAGAGCGCAGGCTCAGTTGTTGTGGCGCACGGGCTTAGTTGCTCTGTGGCATGTGGGATCTTCCCGGACCAGGGCTTGAACCCGTGTCCCCTGTACTGGCAGGTGGATTCTTAACCACTGCACCACCAGGGAACCCCAACATAGCATTCTTACCATGAGAAGACAATGAACTTTCCTCTGAATTTATGGATTAACACAGTTAGTTACATGTTATAATTTTGGCTCACCTACTTAAATGATGCTTTATGTAGGATAATGAAATTTTTAATCATGTTTCTAGGTTACCATGTTTATCCTTGTTTTAATTATGATATATGACCTGCTTTAACTATTCAGTCAAGAGACATTATATGTTTATAGGTATGTGTTTATAGTAAAATTGCTTAGATGAATCTATAATAGGCTGTGATTCTAATAGAGAATTTTTTAATGTGCCTTCCTACTTTTCTCTGCAAGAACGTTCATTTGGAAAAAAAAAGTTTTTATCATTTTAAAAGGATGAAAGTACCTATTGATTTTATATGTTTTTATGTACTGTGACCAAAACCCCTTCTTAAGGGCTATTTTTGTCTTTATTTTTAAAAGATGTGTCATATTAGAGAATGTTTATCTTGTAACTCCAATGTGTAATCCAGAAGTAACACTGATGAATTTGCTCAAGACATAGCCTTAGTGCTGTGTGATGAAAAGACTATAGGTAATGGATGCTTTATAGAAACAAGTGATCTAAAGTTTAACCAAAAGGTCAAGGGCAAAAAAAAGGCACAAGTTAGGGATAATGCTATTTTCAGAAGCATATTGGTATATTTCAGAACTGACCAAATATGCAAAAATGGATTGTCAAGTCATTCCAAAAGGTTTAAAGCTTGGTTCTTTGAAAACAATACATTAAGCTCTTTAATGATTTGTGCACTTTCTGTATGTATGCATTATACTTAAATTTAAAAAGCTGACTTAAAAAATGTATACCCTCTAACACAAATAATAGGCACCTGATATGATGACAATTCTAAACTGTCAATAAAAAAAAAAAAACTCACTATTCTTTATCTTTTTCTCAGCATGCGTCTCTTCAATTCATGGCAAGGACTGCCTGTTTCTACTAATGATCCATATTGTGTTAGCATGTGTTAAAAGTTCAATGAAAATAAGAACTGTAAAGTCAAGATTTCTGTCACTTTCAAATGGCCTGCTCTAATAAGTTCTGGAAACTCTAATCATTCAATGCTTACATATGCTTTACTAGACACCCAGCACTGAAGATATATTAGACTGAAGATATACTAGATCTTTATCTGTAGAAATATGGACCCTGGCCCTCAGATTTGCAATTATACAGTGACTTCTACCAATGCATACATGCTACACAGTGCCTGCGTGTGTGTGCATGTGTGCGTGTAATGAGAAAGAAAGAGGCCATTTTTTTTCCCCAGTGAGTCAGTGGTGTTGGGTCACTAAAATTAACATTCCTATCTCACTCATTAAGTGGAAACAAGTTCACATGCCAATGGGTGTGTGTGTGTGTTGATAACTGGTGAAGACTTCACCCAAAATGAACAAATTGTATTAGTTTTCCTAATAAATATTCAACAAATATTAAGTAGTTGTCTTTTCCGTATTTTTACAAAACATGTGATCATCTACATCTGGCATTCAATGTTTTATGCAGCAGGGAAACATGAGTATACCACAATTTAGGGTTAAAATGAAGGATCACAAACTGGCGGATCACAGGGCAAATCTATCCACCAGACAGATTTGTTTAACAAACACGATTATTTTTAAAAATTACTTAACTCCCAGCATTAAATAATTTGGAGATTTTGTAAAAACCTCATTAGGAGTTTGTCTAGACAAACAAAAGCTCTGGAATTGGACTCTTGTTACTACATGGATTGAGCTAAGTGCTCCTTGGCTCTTCAGTTCAAGGTTGTCTCCATGCTATACACAGTCTGCTTCATCCATGTAACCTTGCCCGGCTCCTGCAGACATGTGAGGCTGCAATCCTTGGTTTCCAGAAGAGTCTAATTTATCTTGGTAAATTGGTTAATCCAAAATTTATCTTTCCTATTTCCTTCCCACCCTATAGTGGAGGATATTGATACCTTAACTAAAGTATTCTGTTTATGAGATCTCAAAATGATCCTTTGTGGGGCTTCCCTGGTGGCGCAGTGGTTGCCGATGCAGGGGACACGGGTTCGTGCCCCGGTCCGGGAAGATCCCACATGCCGCGGAGCAGCTGGGCCCGTGAGCCATGGCCGCTGAGCCTGCGCGTCCAGAGGCTGTGCTCCGCAACGGGAGAGGCCACAACAGTGAGAGGCCCGCGTATAGAAAAAAAAAAAAAAATCAAAATGATCCTTTGTAAGTGTCTTATAATACTTTAAACAGAAACAAACAAAATCCTTTTTGTTGGTTATTTTTCAACCAGAGAGCCAAGTCTATTTAATGGATTATAAGATTTTTTAAAATATATTTTGTAAGTTCTGATTTCCATATAATTATTTACTCCTTTACTAGAAAAGAGGTCTTAATGATAGTTGACAATAACATTATCCTCACACACAAAGCATGGCATATTTCCACGGAGATAGCCCAAGATCAAAGCACCCAGCCATCAGCTCGTGGAAGTATCTATGTGTATTCGGATATCTGGCTTTTATTTCATTAAACATGATTTAAAAAGAAAAAAAAAGCAATCTTTTGGGTTTTTTCTTAAAGCAGACAGGAGAAGTTCTTGGTATTGAGTGATGATAGGAAAACACACAGAAAAAAAATTTTTTGCCACTGACATTCAGTGTTATTATTATGTCCACTATAAACTTCCTATTTGTTCAAACACTAGATGCAGGGAAAAACCAAGCATATAAACATTCCACCACACTGTCGACATTTATGGTAACTTTAAACTCAGAAACTTTATAAAACAATCGGCTGAGAGACAGATGTAGTGTTTAAGTTTTACCTTAAGGAATTTTCCTAAGGCTGAGTTAGAAACAAGTTCTGCATGGAAACACTGAGGCATCCTTAGCTAGTGTTAGAATGTAGTCTGCTATATTTAAAACTTAGGCAATTTCTGTCTCCTTATAATGCAGGAGTTTTTTTAATTAATTAATTTATTTATTTGGTTACACTGGGTCTTAGTTGCGGCATGCAGGATCTTTAGTTGAAGCATGCCGGATCTTTTTTTAGTTGAGGCATGCAGGATCTTTAGTTGTGGTATATGGGATCTTTAGTTGCAGCATGCGAACCTTAGCTGCAGCATGTGGGATCTAGTTCCCTGAACAGGGATCAAACCCGGGCCACCTGCATTGGGAGCAGGGAGTCTTAGCCACTCGACTACGAGGGAAGTCCCAGGATGCAGGAGATTAACCTCTAAATTTTAAAAAATATCTTCAAGATCTAGCTAATGTGCGTAGAAAAATAAATGTTTATGTGCTCATACAAATATTTTAATGAACTAATTTCACCAAATGAGACATTTTAGACGTTAACATAAAAATTATAATAGCACCAAGTGAAATGTTACTAACTTTCCTTGAGAAGTTATTATGATCTTTCTTCATAAAGGTAAATTTGCCTGGAAAGAAAAAAAACTCTTTGTAACAATTAAAGCTTTGGGAAAGAATTTGAGAAATTGACCATTTATCATCTACTACCTCCTACAAAGATGGTGCTACCGCCCACCTTCAGCAGTCTTCAGGTGTTCGCCCGGGAGTAGGAATGTGTAATGATCTACAATCCTCCCAATGCCCCATACCACCTTTATTTGATGTTTTGAATTGTGGGATGTTGATTGTGGCCAAGAACAGGAATAATTTATCAGGCTCTGTAGGGAACTGAAACTGTGACAGAACTCTAACCAGCTGAGTCAACAGGCTAAGGTTAGATAATGTTGTTTACACAGATAGTGCATAATTTAAATTTTCCCTTCAAACCAGATCATCCCAGTTATCCTACCATCTCTCCCACGATTTTGCAATTTTCTTTATTAGTTATTTTTTCTCACTATAAAATAGAATGGGATCTTCTTTTTATACTCTGAGTCTGAGGACTCTCTCTTTGTCTTCAACCACGTCAGGAGCTGTCTGCCCATTGCTACAAATACATATGTCAATTTAGCCTCTTCACCTTTGGTTAAAATGGTTCACTCACTCATACCCACAGACCCTAAGTTGGGGACACCCGGAAGATGGGAAGACAGGTTATAATAAGTGCCTGTTACGGCTTTCTGTGTAAACTCTGTTCTCCCTATGTTCCATATTACCACCCTCTGAACAAAGATTGTTATATTATTTTTTATGGATCATAGCACATAGAAGGTATTTAAACAGGTTTGCTGACTTAAAGGAATAAAGGGAATCTCATGGCTTAGAGTGGTTCCTAAATTTCAGTATGCATAAGAAGTTACCTGCAGTGTTTGTTAAGACACAGATTCTTGGGCTCTATCCCAAGTGTTTCTGATTCAGTAAGTTTTGGGCCCCAAAGTTCGCAATTTTAACCAGTTCCTGGATGATGGTGATGCTGCAAGTCTAGAGATTACATACTGGGAACTATTAACTTAGACGATAAGCATGCATTACTATAGGACTCAGGTGCTCTATTCACGTACACATTAATCATTTTTCTACTGTTAGCCTAGTTCTTGTCCTCACTACAAGATAGAAATACTACCTAAGATTTAACACGAATGTGGCAAGACTATAAATTGATTCCTCCAAATTATACAAGAAAACTTATGTTATTTAACAGTAGTAATGATGTGTGCTAACCAGTAGGGGAAGAAAATGGCATAGTTTGAAAAGAGGGGAAACTGGAGGGTGTTTCTGGGTACAGCAAGGGTGGAGTTGCCAGTGGCAATAATAGGGCAGTTCTGCTCAGAAGCTATGCTGCCTGGCAGCTCTAAAAGGGTGAGCCTGAATTTTCTCCTCGCTCAAAAACAGGATGTAGCTGCTCTGCCATCTCCCCAATCTCTGTCCAATGAACCAAAGAGAGCCCTTAGTCTAATCTCTCTCCATTTTGTGGGGAAGGAAGGAATCAGATGCTTCTCTGCTATTTCACCTAAGCTTTATTATAATTTTTTAAAAGTTGATTTTCAGTGCCATTCAGTGAGTCCAAAATGTCACAGCAGTATAACAGCATCAACAAGAAATGATCCAGTTAGAGGTCTAAAGAACATTTAAAAAATCATGTTAGGGATTAATATGCTTTCACTGCAAAGAAGTCAAGTGCACATTCAATGAGAACTTAATGTAGCAAGGAGCAAAAAGGGCTCAGTGGAACTGAGCAATCAAAATGCCCATATTTAGAAGAACCTAGGGGCAGGACAGGAATAAAGACGCAGACGTAGAGAATGGACTTGAGGACACAGGGAGGGGGAAGGGTAAACTGGGACGAAGTGAGAGACTGGCATGGACTTACATATACTACCAAATGTAAAATAGATAGCTAGTGGGAAGAAGCCGCATAGCACAGGGAGATCAGCTCAGTGCTTTGTGACCACCTAGAGAGGTGGGATAGGGAGGGTGGGAGGGAGAGAGATGCAAGAGGGAAGAGATATGGGAACATATGTATATGTATAGCTGATTCACTTTGTTATAAAGCAGAAACTAGCACACCATTGTAAAGCAATAATACTCCAATAAAGATGTTTTTTAAAATGCCCATATTTAGACAGAAACAGTTTCTTCTTTTATTTAGAAAAAGGTCTTCAATTCTAGGTAGAGCTCATTGTTTCTCCAATTTGAATTGCTTCCTCATGTTGAAATTGGAACTGTTCTTTTGTATAACATAAGAAATATTCCTTTATATTGGATTAAATGCCTAGACCAGCAGCTTCAGCATGTTATCCTTATGAAGGAATAGGGTTTTCAATAAAAGCTGAGGGAAGCAACCCCTGCTTAATCTGCCTTCAAAACTAAAAGTTCTTTCAGGCTTCTCTGATCAAACCCTTGGGTAGCTACACATTAAAAAAATGGCCTTTTGGCAATTTGACCTGCCTTCTGGTGTCATTAAACTTGTTCTTTGTCTATTCTCCTTTTCCCTGTAAACTAGAAACTAGATCTAAAAACTTGATTAAATTTAGTTTAAACATTTTTGACACAAGTAATTCATACTGACACTATAATCCTATAACCACACCTGAAACCACATAATTCAGCTTGTCTGTCAGTGACACTAGGTTTGATAGCTATGCTAGGTGATCAGGTATCTCCATTGCAAAGGTAAGGTTTTTACCCTTTGCAATTAACAAGTAATCTATGGAGTGATACTTGGACACTACACAAATATCCTCCTCCCCATTAATCTCTCACCTAATGTATTTTGGCTTCTATTAATGATCTTTGTCTGAATCAGTTTCCACTAGGAGTTCCAAATGGTGCTTTTTCTAATCTATTATTTCTTCCATATTGATGAGCTGGCATTCTTTTGTTTCAAAAAGGGGTGGGGGAGCTTTCACACATTAACTGGTTTCAACAGTGCCTTCAAAAAAGACCGATAATGTCTTACTTATTTCCAAAGTAAGGTGTTTTTCTCTCTCCCTCTCTTTCTCTCTTCAAAACTAATAGTTTTTGATTTATTTTACATTTTATAATCATTTAGTTATTCTTTTGGGATGCTTATTTTGTTCCAATTTGATCAACAGAAGTTATTTCAAGATGGCTCCAATATTTGAGGACTTTCTTGCTTTCTGGCACAAGATATTGCAAGTTCAACTTTTACCTAATTGCCTCAGACTTAACTTGGAATCAGCCATTTTTTAAGTGAATCTGGTTCCTTTTAGGGAATTTGATAATCAAGAATCTAGGCATTACAGGGACTTCCCTCGTGGTCCAGTGGGTAAGACTCCAAGCTCCCAACTCAGGAGGCCTGGGTTGATCCCTGGTTGGGAAACTAGATCCCGCATGCATGCTGCAACTAAGAACCCACATGCCACAACAAAGATCCCACATGCCACAACTAAGACCCAGCGCAGCCTAAATAACTAATAAATAAATAAATATTTAAACAAACAAAAAGAATCTGGGCATTACAGAGGTGTCACTGTTTCTAGACCCTTTCAGTAAAGAGAGATAGGACATACATATATTCAAAATGAGTTAATATCAATATTTACAATTCAAATTTAACTTTATAGGGATTTTTTCTTAACTTCTTTGATTTCATACTCATGTGTCCTTCTTACACAAAAATCTTATCACCCTAAACATTTATTTTTTCCCCAAAATATGCAATAATGGTTAAAATACATAATACCAATTATCACTACCAACGATAAAAATCACTAAGTGATGTTTAAGTTTCCTTTTTTTGTTGTTTTAATTAATTTATTTATTTATTTATTTTTGGCTGCACTGGGTCTTAGTTGCTGCGCGCAGGCTTTCTCTAGTTGCGGTGAGCATGGGCTGCTCTTTGCTGCGGTTTGCAGGCTTCTCATTGCCGTGGCTTCTCTTGTTGCGGAGCACAGGCTGTAGGCGCACGGGCTTCAGTAGTTGTGGCACGCAGGCTCAGTAGTTGTGGCTCACGGGCTCTAGAGCACAGGCTCAGTAGCTGTGGCGCACGGGCTTAGTTGCTCCACGCCATGTGGGATCTTCCTGGACCAGGGCTTGAACCTGTGTCCCCTGCACTGGCAGGCGGATTCTTTTTTTTTTGTTCTGTTTGAATTTTTGAATTTTATTTATTTTTTTATACGGCAGGTTCTTATTAGTTATCCATTTTATACATACTGGTGTATATATGTCAATCCCAATCTCCCAATTCATCACACCACCACCACCCCTCCCCTGCCACTTTCCCCCCTGGGTGTCTATACTTTGTTCTCTACATTTGTGTCTCTATTTCTGCCCTGCCAATTGGTTCATCTGTACCATTTTTCTAGGTTCTACATATATGCGTTAATATACGATATTTGTTTTTCTCTTTCTGACTTACTTCACTCTGTATGACAGTCTCTAGATCCATCCATGTCAGCAGGCGGATTCTTAACCACTGTGCCACCAGGGAAGTCCCTTAAGTTTTCTTCATAGTTCTTTTAGCCCTTAGATTATATCTCACTAAGGATGCATAGAGTATTACATTCAAAATTCACTGGAAATAAATTTTTTTTCTCTGTGCTATGTTAGCAATTTGATACACAGTCAAGGTTTACTTGTTTCTATTTTCAATTTTAGAATTTTTCTTTTTAAATTAACTCTATGATTTTAATATATAAAATACTTACATAATTTAAAACCTAAATTAAATTAAAAAGCATACTTAGATTTCTAAGCCTCATCTCTCCCTTTCCCCTCCATTCTATTCCAAAATCACCCTATGGATAACAACTATTTTACTTCCTTGTTTATACTACCAGTGTTTCTTTTTGCAAAAATATATGCACCTTGATTTTTTTCCTTAGCCATATATCATGGAGATCTCTCTCATTCCTTTTCATAGTTGCATAATAATTAAAATGGTGGTATCACCATTAGTTTATTAACCAACTAGCCACCAGAGCTGATTGCTAGAAGTAGAATTTCTGTGTCAAAGGACAAATACAAATATAATTTTCCTGAATAAGATTTCGTATTGTTTTAAAGTTTTCCAGAAAACTCTAATAATCAGCCAGGAGCCAATAACCTACATACCAATAGCCATAGTATATTCTTTCAATCAAAGCAACAAGTTTTAACTGAGCCACAACTTTGACCTGGGCATTATGGCAGAATACAAAAAGTAGTATTCGCTTGCCTTCAATGAGTTTTTAAAAAGTAGTTGTCCTGCCCTAACTCCCTTAGGGAGACAAAATTAACCTGCAAAGGAAGCATTTAGATTATACCTAAGTGTGGGTATCTCTCATTGCCAGAATTTTCACAACAGAAATTGGATACACACTACCTTGATAGTTTTTACATTTTACTTCACTCAGTGCTAAGAGTTGTATTATCCTTATGAAGGAAAAACTGTTCTCTATTGCAGAGATTTTCAACTTGGACATGACCTATTACTGGGTTATGAAATCAATTCAGCATGTAGTAAACAATATGAAATAGAATAGAATAAAAAAGTATCAGAATGTATGACAGGTAGTAAGAGTGAATATTTTTTCTTGAAAATATTTTTATATATAAAATAAGAGATTTGTAAGAGTACATGTTATGTCAAATTAATTTCTTAAGGTGAATCATGATATTTTTTTTAATCGAGAAACACCACCTTATAGAAAAGGAACAGCTGTTTTCTTTGAGTACTAGCTGTTCAATTTTCATGTTTAATATTGATCATCACACACTGCTACAACCTAGTCTTTTTTATTTTTTTAATTTACTTTTATTTCTTTTTGGCTGCGCTGGGTCTTTGTTGCTGCGCGCGGGCTTTCTCTAGTTGCAGCGAGCAGGGGCTACTCTTCATTGCAGTGTGTGGGCTTCTCATTGAGGTGGCTTCTCTTGTTGCGGAGCAAAGGCTCTAGGCACGCGGACTTCAGCAGTTGTGGCACATGGGCTCAGTAGCTGTGACTCGCAGGTTCTAGAGCACAGGCTCAGTACTTGTGGTGCATGGGCTTAGCTGCCCCACGGCACGTGGGATCTTCCCGGACCAGGGATCGAACCCATGTGCCCTGCATTAGCAGGCGGATTCTTAACCACTGCGCCACCAGGGAAGCCCCCAACCTAGTCTTAAGGTCTAAAAATATGTTTATTTGGGGCTGGTGTTACATAATAGGATTTGCCCAGCAATTTTCAGTTTTGATAAAAACAATTTACTCTTTTTTAGCTTGTAAAAACAAAATATATCTAAAGCAGAAATGACAAACTGCTGGCAAAATTTGCTCAGAAGCAAATTCTAGTTTGTTAATTTGAGTGCTGTAAATTTAAACTAGTTTCTAACACTCAAAAATTAGGAAATGTCACTTAAATTTTGGATTTCCAGCTTCTCAAGAAAAAATAGATGGTTTGGCAAGTCTGAGCCATCCAGAAAGTGCTGGAGATGGGTCACCTGCTTCCCAGCTCACCAGAGTCTCCCTGTTACATCCCAACTCTGAGGCTGTCACTTGCATTCACTGTCTTACTCTTGGCCTGCCCCCCCACATTTACATTCCCTACGTGGTCTGATAGGCACATCAGTTTCCTACTCCTGATTTGCCTCAACTATAAAATGGAAATAACAGCTGCACTCGCCCCAAAGAGTTGTTGTGAGAAATAAATAATTTAATTCATGAAAAGACTTAGAACAGTGCCTCATAAATGCTATCCAGTATTTCTGGAGTCAAGTTGCAGAGCATATTGAAACCCCAAAATTGATAATTTAGACAAAAGGTTCTCAGACTATGACCATGGTGTGAAGAAACTCTTAAGTTAGGCTAAACTGTCAGGCTTATTGCTATGTAAATAAATACCTGAGAGGTTCTTTTCTAGATGCAAGCCTAAAAATCATGGATATAACCACCTAGAGTTCTCTAATATCTGCTGCTATACATTTTCAAAGTGATGTTTCTACTTGCTCATCATCTGTTACATCATTTTATCCACCCAACTATTCCCTGACAGTCACATTTGCTCAAATCCCCATTTGCTCAAAGATCGCATTATTGCTTTCTCCTCCTCACACACTATTTCTGGACCACCTGCCCCTATAGGCCTGAAATCATCTTCTCTTGAGAAAACAGTTTATCCATCTCTACATTATCCAGCACCAAGGTCTCCATCTGCAAATGTTGCTTAAATTGAACTGAATTTAAAGGGAACATGGCCTAACCAATTGAAAATTTGCCAGCAAATTCCTTCTAGCCACAGCTTCCATAGACACAGAACTTCTCATAATCTTTGTGTTCCTATGTGAAATTAAGTCATTATGCTAGAATAGCTGATTTTCCGGATTTAGCAAGTAAAAATACAGAATGCCCAGTTAAATTAGATTGTCAGATAAATAAAGTTTTTACTAGAAGTATTTCCCATGAAATACTAGGGACATATTTATGCTAAAGAATTTACTTATTTTTATCTGAAATTCAAATTTAATGAAGTCTCTTGTGTTTTATCTGGCAACCCTAACATGAAAGGCACTTTATCTTCGCTTACCCTTAACATTTGCTAACTTATGTCATTTATGCATGTTCACTATTGTTTCAAGTATCTATCACAGGAAGTTTCAATAAATGCTTTTTATAGTGATAATCACCAGGCTTTCCTCTTGGATTTATGTACTACCTAAACAAAGGCAAATGTGCTATAAAATGGAGATAATAAATACTTGAATAATTTTTTTTGTATTTATGGAAGATTTATATGCAAATTTAGTCATTACTTTTATTTCAGCATTTCTAATAAAGATTGTTGGTTGGCTGTGAGGTTTACTGTTCTCAGAGCATGTCCTGTAACTTTTTAATATGAGTTTTCATTCCCTAATGATATAGAGAAATAACAGCGCATCAAACCTTTAGTTGTACGAGGACTCTGCAAAGACAAGGCCTGGCAAGAGATAGTGGTAAACATGCTCCTGGCCTAAACTGGGAACATAGTCCCAATTCTTTCACACAAACAATTTACTCTGTAAACCAGCATTATGTAAATGATCACTGATTTTCAGGTTTTGGGGAAAGAGATAAATTTATAGTTATATCTGCAGAATCCATTTAATTAGACATTTTAAAATATTTTCTGAAAAAACAAATGAAAGTTAATATGCTCTCTATAAAATATAAGTAACTACCTCACTCTATCATGACTTGCATTCTTAGTACTGTATGCTGAATGTAAGTCACTGGAAGTCATTCAGACCATTTGGAAGGCAGCTATGCTCACCACTATACCACCAATGCCAGTCATTCACACCCTTTGGACCACAGTAAATTCAGTCATTCAGAACTCAGCAACCCAATTACATGTTAGGCTTCCATCAAGTTACACATACAGGGAATTCCCTGGTGGTCCAGTGGTTAGGACTCCGTGCTTTCACTGCCATGGGCCCAGGTTCAATCCCCAGTCAGGGAACTAAGATCCCACAAGCCGTGTGGTGCAGCCATAAATAAATAAATAAAGATATAGAACAATTTTTTTTTTAAGTTACACATACAGAGAGTTTGTTTACATTATATAGCGGACATCTCTAGTTTTGTCTGCCCAATCTTTTGTGTTTCTTTTAGTAACAACATCCTGGCTTTCCCTGGGAAGCCACCCTTCCTGTATTGTCAGTCCATGTACCCCCAACCTCAGCTATCAGTTCCAAGGAAGGACAAATGACCTAGAACTGGCCCATCAGTGCACAGCATCCTCCTGTCCACCATGATCTGTTTAGAGGTGAACACGAAACACAGGCCAGGCCAGTGAGACTCAAGTGTCCGCTAAGTTTTCAGTCCAGTGGATGAAAATAGACGACCACCAAAGTACAATACCATAAAATTTCAGAAAATTAGGAAAAAGAAAAGGTTCTGGGGGAAAATATCTGGTCAGAAACAAAGGATCAAGAAACAGAATGGCTTTGGACTTCACAGCAAACCTGGAGACTAGAAGATGTTACAGCAACACCTTCAAAATTCTTTAAAAAAAAGATTTTCAATGGAGAATGATATAGCACACCAAACTAATTAGTTGAGAGGGCCAAATAAAGATATTTTAAACAGGCAAGATCTGAAAACTTTACCTTTTGTGCACTCTATCTCAGGAAGCTATCAGAAGATGTGATCCTCCAAAATGAGGGAATAAACCAAGAAATAGGAAGCTGCAGTATATTAAGAGACAGATCTCAGGATTCCAGTGAAAAAAGCCCTAGGATGATAGTTGTCTCCCTGGTTTAGCTAACAACTAGTCCAGATTAGGGCAAGTCAGAAGACTCCAGGAGAGATTTCTTCAGGAGCACGACAATGAAAAGGAAACTTAATCCATCAGAAGGTATCAAGAAGCTGAAAATTACAGAACATTTCAGTTATCTAAAAGTACTGAGGTATTTGGATAACTGATAGAGAATTGAATTTGGATTCGTAAAAAGAACATTCTACTTTGAACCACATAATGCTAATATTTAATAAAAGTGGCAATTTCATATGGTTCAATTTAGTAGAAAACAAAGAGATCAAAAAGTTGTAGAAATTATCTCCAGGGGAAAGAGTTGTGCAGAAAGGAAACACAATAATGGATATTTTACAAACCTCAGTTGTGACTAACATTTTCATAGCTACAATACTGTAAATACTGAATAGTGATTTAATTAGAATAAAAGTATAATGATATTGCTAGACTCAGTGTTCAGAAGGAAGTCCTGTGTGTAGTAAGTATGAAGAAGATGAAAAAAAGAGCTAAATCTCCATCTTTTAAAGTGACCGGTAAATAAATAAAGCCTAAATCTGGAAAATCAGGAAGTAGCTATACAAGCTTGTTATTAGATATAAAGCTTGATAAGCAAGGAATTAGATGAAAGAATTAAAAGTAATTGCCACCAGGCTGGCAATTTCAAAAATTCAAGCAAGAGATAAATGAATAAGGGTCCTAAGACAAAGGCAGAGGGAGTGGACAAAAGGGAATGAGCGCTATTAAGAGAATTGTATAAATAGCTATTGGTGATTAATTAGAACACCACATTTCTGGCTTGAACCATTAGACAGATGATGCAGTTACTCACTGAATCAGGTAAAATAGGAGGAAGAGCAAACATGGGAGCAAGGGGATACAGTACTGGACATGTTAGTGTGGAGACACATGGAGGACAAACAGATGGGAATATCATAAAAGCAATGAATATATGGGTCTAGAACTCAAGCATAAAGCATAGCTGGGAGTAACAGATATGAATCCACTACACTGTGACTGGCTTGACGGCAGAGAGAAACCTAACTTATTGACATGTGTATCCCCAGCATCTACCACAAATAGTGCCTAATATGTTTATTTATTCATGCATTCACTCAAAAAAAAAAAAAGTGTCATTTGAAATACCAGGGCTGGGGAAATGGAGAAGAACAGTAGGAAGTTGAGGGAGTTCATGTGAGAAATTATTTGCTCTGTGAACAAGGAAGTCTGGTGGTTTGCTGTAAGGGAAAAGGGCAAGGAGCAAAGGAAGATGAAACAAATGAAAAGGGTTGAATGACATAAAGGACTGTGAATGTTGGAATAGTCAGCCAAAGGAATGGAAGAAACTGCTGGATAGGGTCTAAAGTCAGAATGTCAAGAAGCACTGTGGGGGGAGCTGAAATTGGACGCTGTATTGTAGTGGCAACGAGCCCAACAGCTGCTTTCCTCTAGCACCGCTCTCCCTTTCAGCCAGGAAGAATTATGCCTCCATGTTCTGCCTTCTTTTAGCACTGTGCTCCAACTGCTCCTAGAGCATTGATGAATATTTTATTATAGCTGTCTGCTCTATCTGCCCTTGCACACCATGAATTCCCCACCTTTGTATTCCCAGCACCTGGCAGAGGGCCTGCCACACTGCAGGCTCACAATCAACGTGTATTCAATTCAACTGAATACCTAAATCGAAGGAATAACTCTCCTACATATTGTAATCTGAAAAGCAAGCGAATTAAATGCTTATCTTCATGGGAGTATAAAAATGTGGTTGGGGTGGGGGGAACCACTGAGCTTTGACACAAAAATTTATGAGCCCGATACCATTCAAAAGTGATAGACTTACCTGGGCCTGTCCAAGGCCTCCAACAAGCACCACCGGCTACACATGAAGGTGCGGCGCTTCCCCGACTGCTTGGCCAAGGACACCGACAAGGTCGAGGTGTCTGCCCGCCAGGAACTCAAGGAGCAGGCCTCAAAGTGACCGAGAAGTACGAGTGGGACGCGGCCGACGCCTAAAGGATGCGGTGCTTTGGACCCGCCAGCGCCAGCCTCAGCCCCATCATCGTCCCCGACGTCACCAAGGGCATGCAGTACCTCAACAAGATCAGGACAGCGTGGCTGCCGGCTTCCAGGTGGCCACCAGGCAGGGGCGCCACCGAGTAGCACACGCGGGGCGTGCGCTTCGAAGACTGCGTGCCACGGCTGCTCGCGGATCCATCCAGAGTATCACGGCACTGCCCCTACGTCGCGTGCTGACCGCCAGCCCCGACCCGCGGAGCACGTCAACGAGCGGAGATCCGGTGTTTGCAACAAGGGGCTGGTGCCATCTAAGGGGTCCTGCACAGGAAGCGGGGCCACGTGTTAGAGGGGTCCCAGGTGGTCGGCACCCCCATGTTTGTCGTGAAGGCCCATCGACAAGTCTTTCTGACTTCACAGCCGACCTGAGGGCCCACGCGGGCGGCCAGGCCTTCCCCCTCCGGGCACCTCCACACCCTGCCCGCCGACTCCTCCGACCACGTCAGGCGCCCCAGACAGGTCGTGGGGGATACGTGCAAGCACAAAGGCTTGAAAAAAGGCGTCCCAGCGCCAGACAACTTCCGGGACAGAACGTAGGCGCTCTTCCGCAGCCCCTCCGCCCAGGGAGGTCTTGACGCAGCAACCCGCTTCCACCCGGCAACCCATACAACCGCGAGCCTCAAGTTCGCCTCACGACACCTCGCGAGACTCCAGACGCGAGATGCTCCACCTGCCAGGTTTCTGGAGCCCACTGCGTGCCTTCGCTCGACATGAACACTTGGTGCCTTTTTTTTTTTTTTCGGTGCCTTTTTTTTTCCATATCTATTTCAACATTTCAGAGCAACAGAAATGCCGTCGCAGCACATACTTATTTGGCTGGTGGAGATGGAAGAAGGAATGGGACACACAACACTTTTTCTTTTTTTTTTTTTTTAATTTCTTCGCAAGGAAACTCAAATGTCGCCCCTCCCTACCCCACCCCCCCGCCAAATTTAAAATAAACGCATTAAGAAGTTTATTTGGGGGTTAAAAAAAGTGATAAACTTAAAAAAGCAAACACGTTGTATTATGGATTTGAGCATGTTTATGGAAAAATGAGATTAAAAGCAAAGCTTTCCGGACCTAAGTTGCTATGTTGTTGCTTTTTGTTGTATGTAGCTCTGTACTTCCTTACGAGATAATCATCAGATTCCGTCAGACTTTTTCTTGGGCAATGCCAAGGTTAACTGGGCGAATGAGTTTCAAAAATAAAAATGGGTTTACAGTAGAACTGAAGCACTGTAATCATTCAGAATGGTTATGCCACTTCTCATGACCCATCTAAAACTATTTAAAGCTCTTATATGGATGATCAGCTCCTCTGTCCAAATTTTCAAATCTTCTGTTGACTTAGAAGAGCAAACTTAGACTAAGTATCTTAGGTGTTTATATGTTTATATATAAACATAATAGGTGATAGGGTATAATGAAACAGATTGATACAAATCTGCTAACATTAAAAAAAGTTTTGTAAATAAAATTCAGGTGAAGTTTTTGAGGAGATTATCTGACAGGAAGAAGGGAGGAAATAATGCCTATTCAAGGGCACCAAACTGTCCAAGTAGAGAGGAGGAGTTGATTCAATTTAAAGTCACTGATCAGGAACTTCGCTGGCAATCCAGCGGTTAAGACTCCGCACTTCCACTGCAGGGGGCACGGGTCCTGGTCGGGGAACTAAGATCCCATATGCCTCGCAGCCAAAAAAAAAAAAAGGAAAAGAAAAAGTCACTGATCAGGTCATATTTGATAGTGGGTGGGATTTCCAAGTGTTAAATATCAGAAGCAGGGCTCTCTGATTCTCTCCTTTCCAGAGCTATCAGAGCATAAGGCTGGGACTGGCCCAGCATGTCAGGGGCCTTAAACAGCTAGATCACCCTCAGTCTCATACTTAATTTTGTTCCATGTGACCAGAATAAATGTGGGTTTAAGTGTTTGATGGTGCTTTGGCCTAAGGCCATTTAAATCTAACTAGATTAGAAAAACGGTTGCTCCCTTGAAACAATAGGTCAGTATGTCATATTCCTCTGCACTGAGGTTAGGAGTCACAGTGCGAACTCTGCTTTACTTTGCATTTGTTTCTTTTATCTGTTTCTGCCACAAGAACTTTATGGAACGGTGTTGAAGTAGGATTAGGGTATTTGTGCCCTGGCCAAACCACCTTAAAACTAAGAAAATGATTTAATGTTGGGATGCATTTTTCAAGGCATTGGTTTGGGCTGTGTAATGTCACTGAAATTCTCTCCTTACGTGTTTGTTTCCTCTGTAGTTTAAGAAACTACTAGCTTCTTAAAGATAAGAACTGTTTTCAGCCTACTTTATATTCCTAGGATATAACACAGAGCGAGGCACATAGTAAGCACTCAAATGTTTGTTGAGAGGGACTATTTGTCCAGGGCTAGTTGTATAATTAGAATTTCTTTCATTCTTGCAGAGTTAGGAACAAAGCTGCGCGGACCTGCTGCTATTTTGAGATGCTGACTATCATGGAAATTTTCCCGACCTGCTTTGTTGGAATTGCCCAACCACAAGAGCTCTAGTCAATGTAAAAACTGTACCAAGTATCTTTTGTAAAACCTTTGGGGCAGGGAGCGTGAGGCTACGCAAGGAATACAAAACTTGAAGTATTCTCCTCTTGGCTCTGCTACTTATCTATTGACTATGGGAAAGCCACTTCATCTCTCGGAGGCCTTAATTTTCTCCTCTGTCTCTTGAGAGGTTTGTATTAAATTATCTCCAAATTACCTCCCAGCATTAACATCCACGTTAAGTTCATCTTTGTATTCCTAACACAATGCTGGACTCATAATATGAGCTTAATATTTATTAGTTAAATTAGATTGAAGTTGCCCCAGGGTCTCTAGTACATTGCTTTACAACATTTTAGTTCCAACCTAACATTCCTTTCAGTGTTAAGTTTTAAATTAACTAAATGGTCTCAGAGAAGAGGTTATTTTTCCCACATTTTTCTTTATTCACCTTATATAAAAAACACACAGGGAAAAATATCATAGCAAGTCAACCTGTACTTTTAAAAATCTGAGTTGACAAATTTTGCCTTTAATCTTGAGTAAGGGATTCTCTTAGAGAATGAGATTTCAGTGGGGGGAAATGTTTTAAATTACTTGTGCGGGTACCTCAAGAAGTTTTAATAGCATACAATAACTAACAATGTATAAGTGAAAAAACACTAGCTTTGCATCTACAACAAAATGTATTCCCCAAAGAACTCACTGAAAACCCTCCTTTTAGTTTAGTTATTAAATGAATTTAAAAGTAATGTAACTATCTTTACTTTTTAAAAAACCTTTAATTCATACTTTTTACTAATTCAGGCTTATTTCTAACAATCAATAAAATTAGTGTGGTTCTACATATTTATATGATTACACACAAAATTATACAGAATTCTACATGAATATGGAATTAATTTTAGTGGTCATTGTTAATATTTTGAGGTTAAACACTCGTTTTTCAACAGCATTAACAAGTACCTGCTGGTTGTAGAGCATCACTATTATTATGAAGAAGAAGGACTGATATTTTTTAACTGATTACCATATGATAGGCACCTTGCATTACCACATTTAACCCTCTCAACAACTCTAAGATTATTATCATCTCCATATTTAAAATGAGAAGACTAATGCTTAGAGAAGTCGCTGCGTGCTCCAGAGAAAACAGTGAAATTCCATCCCAAGGTTGTCAAATATCGAAGTCCATCATGTTCCTAAACACCATGCTGTATCAACTTTGTTAGATTAACTGCCTCACATAATACTTTCAAGAGTTCATGAATTTGTCTAACCATGAGTTTATCAAAAAGCTTTCTCTAAAATTCAGCTAACTACGTAGTTCCTTGAGGGTAAAAGATCCCTTAAGGGTAAAGTCCCTTAAGGGTAAAATATCTGCCCAAGATCCTTGAGTTACCAAAGAATGGTTATAATTTCTAATATGAATTTACCACTTCCCCTGATATGTGATAGCCAAACTGCAATGATAAAGAATCACTCTGTCACTGGTAGGGACATTACTAATGCTTAACACTGCTGCTAGTACCTACCACAAAAACAACTTTGGTTTGGTATTTCCCCTTGGCAGATGCTGATATCAAGACTTTGATAGTTAACAGTTTATTGAGTTTATCCAAAACTTGAGACCACAAAGATTCTCAGAAGTTTCTTTACTAAGTAACTATTGATATTTCAAAATACTTGTCAGTGGAGCTACTTAGAAGTCCTTCAAAAATATACTTATGTAATATATCTTCATATGGCTAAAAGATTAACCATTCCAAATTATCTAAATAGTTGTGTCCCTAAAATCAGTCATATAGTCTGATGATCGATCAATAAATATTCACTGATGCTTGGAGCTCAAACTTCTGTTATGCAATTCCATTTCTAGGGGTATTTTCTTAAGAAAGGTAAATCAAATATGTTCAGCTGTGCAATTTTTTATGATTGAAAATTTATAAGATACATGAAAATCACCAAAAGAAGATTGATGAAAAGAAGTACATAGAATGATATTCATGTACTGCACACCTATATTCTTTGACATGGGAACATGTCCATGATATATTGCTAAATGAAAAGATAGCTACTAGTTTCTATGTATAAAGTGACTTTTTGGGGTTTATATTTTTTAAAAAAGTAAAACTGTATATGTATTCATGAGTATATTCAAAGAAAAAAATCTGAAAGATATGCTGTATTCCAAATTGTTAACAGATCTGTGAGTAATGGAATTATGTGACATTATTTTCTTCTTTAGATTTTAAACTTTTTTCCTGATAATATTGCAAGGAGAATAAATTAGCTTTATAATCAGAAAACAAAACCTTTTCAAAATAACTCCAATAAGCATTTGTGGGGAGTTTAATCTAAGCAGCATATTTGAAATAAAACTATTATGTTTGCCATATCCCCAGTTGGAAACCACAGTATCAGCCAGTTAAGTCAGTCATAAGCATTTGTTAAGCATGCACAATGTGAGGGACATGGTCCTTCACAACACAGGAAAATAGAAAAAATTGAGTCTACCTTAGAGGATCTTAGAACTAGCTGGAGAATGAAAACATACCCACATGATCCATTCTCACTATTAACTAGTAAGGTATGTATTAACCAGTAAGAAAAACTTGCTAACGTATGTTCCTGGGCAGAAGGAAGTTTGTCTTTTAACTGCTTGTTGAAACAGTTTCATGCTTGTACCCAAGATGAGGCTGATACAAACCTCTAATATTTTTGTATCATTTAAAATTTCTAAGGCTATTAGTATTTAGGATCTGTTGGACTCTATTGTACCAAAAGTTAAATTTATTAATTTTTCTCCTGCATCAATGGAAAAAAAACTAACAGACATTATTTAATACAATTAAATTTTTATTTAAAATAATCTAGGGCTTCCCTGGTGGCGCAGTGGTTGGGAGTCCGCCTGCCGATGAAGGGGACACGGGTTCGTGACCCGGTCCGGGAAGATCCCACATGCCGCGGAGCAGCTGGGCCCGTGAACCATGGCCACTGAGCCTGCGCGTCCGGAGCCTGTGCTCTGCTACGGGAGAGGCCACAACGTATAGAAAAAAAAAAAATCATCTAAAAGTTGATATTGCTCATATCTAAATTTCCTTAATGTCCAAAGTTTACATTTTAAAGGGCGTACTTTTTAATATTTTACCAAAATATTCACAAAGTATGTTCCTGCCTTCTTAAATATCTAAATAAAATTGTATAATTTCTCCATAATTATTATAATGAATATCCACTATTAGAGATTTGTTCCAGACTACTGAAAAGTATAGGACTGCTTGCCCTTTCTTTGACTGGATCCACACTGTTACGTTTTCTCAGTTCTTGTGTCTGCTTTTCATTGTTGTAGTTTTTAATCCATGTAGTCTTTTGCTCTTCAGGTGCCAACACTCTGTTGGTACCAACAATCTGACTTTAGCTGCATCCCTTCTCTGGCTTTTTTTCCCCTAATTTGCTGCAGGCTAAGAATGAGAACCTGGATAGAAAGAGGTAGGAGATCTCATATGTAAAGTACATGGACCCCTGGACTTTGAGATGTTTACATCAGCTACTCTGAGACTTTTGTTGTCTTCCACGTTCTCAATACTGCCAAGATTGCGGAGGTTTTCATAACCTCCAGGTTTCTGAGATGTTTTGTATTTCAGAAAACTTTAACAGAATCTATTACATTGATTTTAGAATCTTCATAATATTTTAAGTTTGAAGGCAGGCATCCTTCAGAAGAGAAGGGTAAAGAAGATACCTAGAATAAGTGATGAGAAATGATGCAAAATAGAAGAAGAAAGGAAGAGATACAAAAGGAAAGGGAGAGGGAAGTGGAGAGAAAAAAGAAAGGAAGGAAGAGGGAAAGGCAAGAAGGCAGGAATGAGAGGTGAGGGTATGAGGGAGAGAGAGGAAAGGAAAGATGGAAAGATTTAGAAAGAGAAAGAGACAGAGGGAAGGAGCGATGCAGAGAAAAGGGGACAAGAAAAGGGGAGGAGAGAAAATTAAAGCAGCAGTAGGGAGAGGAGAAACTGAGATGTAGAGAGTAAAAGAGAGACAGAAAGAGAAACAGATATAGGGAGAAGGAGGTAGGGAAATGAGCATAGAGAGCGAGTAATAGAGAGATAAAAAGAGGAAAAGGAGGGAGGGAGAGATATACCACCTGAAAACTTTCCAGTTCCCAAGAACCCATATTTGTCCCTCCTGAACATATTTTCTATGAGGTTCTATCTTTTTGGTATATCCTGTTTTTACTTAAGCTACTTTGATTAGGTTTCAGCCCTTGCAAAAAAAAACAGGCTCTAAATTTAAAAAAAAAAAAATTCTCAATCAATGATCACTTACTGATCATTTTCTAACTTCTAGAAATTGAACTCAGTGCAAATCTACATATCGCAATATCCTCACTTTATCAGTTAATATAATTGAGCTTAAAATTCAAGCAGATATTATTCTATGTCAATGCAGTGTAGCCTGGAATATTTAGGTTTGAATATATTTCAGAAAAATAAAATAGCGTATTTGTTGTCCACTGATACATAACAAATTACCCCAAATCTTGGCAGCTTAGAACAATAATAAACATTTATTATCTCACAGTGTCTGTGGGTCAGGAACTTGGGAGCAGCATAGCTGGATGACTCTGGCTCTAGATTTCTCATGAGGCTGCATTGAAGACATTAGTCAATGAAGGCTTCACTTAAGCTGAAGGACCTCCTTCAAAGATGGCTCCCTCACATGGGAAATTTCCTTACTATGCGGGCATCTCAGCAGGGCTGCATGAGTGTCCTTACAGCATAACAGTTAGCGTCTCCCAGAACAAGTGATCCCTGAGAAAGCAAGACAGAAACTTTAAAGCATTTATGACCCAGGCTAGGAAATCACACTCTGTGATTTCCTCAATATCCTATTGGTTACACAGGTCAGCTGTTTGCATATGGGAGTGAACTTCACAGAAGTATGAACACCAGGAGGTGAGAGTCACTGGGGCCATTTTGGAGGCTGTCTCTCTACCACACTTAGTTAACCAGTTTGATACTGTTAACTGAATTTTAAATCTAAACTTCTGAAAAACAAATGATTAGAATATAAGATGGCTTTTGGGAACTTAACTGTTTTCTTTCAAAGTTTTAAAGAAGAGAGTAACTAAGCTATGTTGAAGATTATATTAGTAATAGTTACTATCTTAGGAATATTATCATCTGAATATGAAAGTGACTTTATGAATATGATATATTTTTTTCTGGCTGTAACTTTGACAGTCTTAGAACTTAACTGGTTTCTCTCACTCCCATTTTTTTTTTTAAAGACCGTAAATCTCATTCTTTTTCATGTACAGTTCTATGATTTTTGGCAAATGTATACCATTATGTAACCACCACCATAATCAAGATATAGAACAACTCTATCAGTTCAAAATATTAATACTCTCTTTTTCTCTTTTCTTCCCTTACCCGGGCAAGAAGAAATATTTGTCTTCAGAATTAAGTCCATAACATAGCAGAAATCTTCACAGTAGAGAAAACTACACTTTGTTCACGTTCATCTCTAGAAATGAGTTAAACAGGGTTGAACTATGATATAAGTGGTGGAGATGAAGGAAGCCAGAGACAGTGCCACAGTAAAAACACCAGAATGACTATACATGTACAAGACAAATGCTATAGGGACCGATTTTCAAGCTTTCATCTCATGTCTGAACTAATCCGATGCTGTACCAATATTTCCTATACTTGAGGGATTAGAACATTTCATTGGCGTTTATGAAAGTGAGCAGAAGAATGGCCTTATTAGCCACTCCAGGGTTTGTTTTTAACCTATGCCTAAAGAGAAGTGAAAATCAGCTACCCTTCCAGATAGAAATATCTTAGCTGATTGCCTACTTGGATGTAATTAAGAATAAAGACATTCTCATTCATAATTTCATGTATTTGTATCATACATATCTCTATCTATCTATCTATCTAAATACACATATCTGGCAACTATAACCCTCATCCCTCTCAGTACATCTTTCATATTTTCTTTTACAGCCATAAGTGGGAATGGAGCACATACAAGCTTCTTTATCCTTAGCTACTCAGATAATGACGTAATAGGTATTAAAAGGCATGAAATGCATGTTATAGAATTTTATCTACAAAAGGTAAAAGTAAGATATAAGAAGATAAAATTTAGAAGGATGAATCTGAAATAGGATTAAAATGAAGTGAATTAAAATAATTTGAGAAATAAGAGAAATCACATATAACTTACATATAGTGTGTGTGTGTATATATATATACATATATATACACACTATATATGTGTGTGTGTGTGTGTATCAGGAGTGAGGATGTTTATGAGTCAGGTAAATATATGTACAATGGGTGTAATAATATTGGAGATTTAAGTAAAAGTCATATAGTTGGGAAAACTAGAAATATCTAAAGTCCAACAGATACAAGAAGAAAAAATAAGTCACTCTGTTGGTAACTAAAAAGAAAATGAAGAGGTTAAAAAAATGGGAAAAGAGAGATTAGGATAATGTGGAGAATACTGAAGAAAATGGAAAGCTGATAGAGTTGGAGAAATTGTCAGGCTAAGAAATCCAGTGTCTATCATGTTCCTGTCAAGGCAAAGCAGCTGAGAGAAACTTTAGAGCTTGTGCCTCCTCTCTGCCTCTCTGTCTACATTATCCTGACCTAGCCCCACATGCTTAACAAAACAAACAAACAAGCAGACAAAAAATAAAACAATGAGCTTAATTTAGCTTGGCTCATTTTTCAAGAACCTTTAGTTGTTCTTGGTGACCACCAAGTTCTTGTCAAAACTTTCACTTACTTTATGTTCAATTACCTTTCCTAGAGTTTTACTCAGGAATGGTGTATAATTTACTGATGTATGGTTACTAGGGATATGTGAAAATACATCTAGCGAAGTGATCACTGTGAAAAGCAAATCTACTTAATTGATGCAAGAGAACTTATCTTCTCCTAGGCAGTGTGATAAACGGTTTTTAATCAAAATTAGACCCTATCATTCATTATCTATTCAGAAACTATCCTACACTCCTCCCATTTTTCACACCCCACATACAATGGTTAAGCTTTATTGATTTTTGGCCCCTCCTTTCCATCCGTACTGTCATTGCCCTATTTGAGGCTGTCTCCAACTGTCACTCCAGTACTGCAAAGTTCTTACCTCCTCTGACTTACCCAGTGGTGTAGGAGGGTAAATGGTGTCTGGGGAGAGGTAATGAGTCTGTTCTCTCTCCCTACCCACAGCCCACTTTTGCTCTAGAATTTATAGATTCATTTCTTTATGGTACCCTTTCCTATGCCCCAGAATTTAACCTATATTTTTCTTCCAGAATGATCTTTCTGACCCAAATGTCTGATCATACTACCTCCCTGCTAACAGTTCTTCAATGGCTAACCAGCATCTGAAGCAAAAGTAGCAATTGCCAATGGCCACAGGGGCCAGGCAGGTGGCATAAGTGACATTTGAATAAAGCAGATCAATAGGTACTATTGCAGAGTGGTGACAGCAGAGTCTGTCAAATGTGGGGAAATGTGGCCAGAACTCCCAAATCTTCAGAACAGGCTAGAAGTCCAAACTTGTATGTGAAATTTCTCAATTTTAAAATGTTGACAACTAATTCTACTCTTTTAAAACACATCACTTCTGTAGCCTGTGGGCAACAATCTGCCAACTCTGACCTGATAAGATAAAAGCCAAACTCCTTAGCATGGCATAAAAGACTCTACATGATCTACTTCCTTCCTACCTTTACAACTCTATCCCTTGCCAGTTCTTCCTGCCAAAAAAGCATGTATGCTTCATCGATTGTGAATTACATTCACTTCCAGGAGAAGTGTAGTTTTACTTGCCTTTGTGTTTCTGCCTCTGTTCTGATGGAGTCTCCTCCCTAACTCACACTGCATCACCCCCAAACACCTCATCCAATTCCTCATTGATTAATTGTGTCCGTGAAGTGTCATCTCTTTCCATAAGCCGTCCCTGTCCTACACCTTCCCTCCTTTGCCACCTAGGATAGATGGCTTTACAGTAGGTTCCCAAAGCATTAAGTAGATCCCAGTCATTGCCTTAAATAAAGACTCTAAGAGAAGAAGCAAATATATGTGGGAAGCTGTTAAATTCCATTTTGCATTTGTTAGGCTCAGATATTTCCTGTCAGTAAGCAATTGTATAAATGACTATGGAACTTAGATGCAATATCTGGCCTTCAGGTGGGGATCTGAGAAAAAAAAACTCTGTAAAGTGAAAAGAAAAAAGGGCTACAGATGAAATCCTGTGAAATAAAATGTAGGCAGAGAAAAAGGAGTGTATGAGAGGAATCTTAAAAGTAGTTAGAGAATTAGGAGGAAAACCAGGAGTGAGTGGTGTCATGAAAGATGAGGGGAAATTTTCAAGAAGGAGAGAGTATTCGTCATGGTCAAATACTGCAAAACGTCCACTGGACTTAACAATAACATCACTGGTCATCCTGATAAGACCAGTTTTTAAGGAATGGTGGTTGTGAAACCAAACTAGAGTGAATTAAGGAATGGAAAGAAAATGAGGAAGTGGAAACCATGAATGAAGATTCCTCTATCAAGATTATTTTTTGCAGATTGAAGAAGAAACACTAGAATTGTATATGGGGTTAAGGAAGGATTTTGGCGGGGAAGAGCTACTGACTGGTTTATTTTCAGTACTTCTCAACAGGGAAGGTAATGGCATTTTGAGAAGTGTAATTCATTGTTGGGTGAAGAATTCCCTCACATTGCAAGTTATTTAGCATCCCTGCTACCTTCCTCCCCATCAAATCATAGTAATGCTCCCCAGACATTTTGATAACCAAAGATACCCCCACCATACTTCCAGATGCCTCTGGGACAATGGTATTGACCCCATTAGGGAATCACAGCACAGTCTCCCTGCAATGGGCTCTTTTTCTCTCAACATTTTGTTATGAGAAATTTCAAACAGACAAGTTGAAAGAATAGTATAACAAACACTTAGATACCCATTAGCTAGATTCAGAAATTGTTAACATCTTGCCAAATTTCCTTTATCTACTTCATGTGTGTTTATTTTTTTTTATTTTGCCAAACCACTTGAAAGGAAGTTGTCAACATGATGACACTTTATACATGCATCTCCTTAAATTATACATGCATCTCCTTAAATTAAGGACAGATTTTGTAATCATAACATTATTACCACATCTCAGAACACAAATAACAAAAAAATTCTTAATATCAATCTAAAACCCAATCCATATTTAAATTTTCCCAACAATCAATCATAACTTTTTTTTTCCAAATCAGAACCTAGTCAAAATTCACATGTTTAATTTGGTTGTTATATTTTTCAGTCTCTTTTAATCTAAAAATCCTCACTTTTTTTTTAAGAGGCCTGGCCAATTGTCCTGTAGACTATCCTACATTTGGGTTTTTCTGATTAAATCCTTATGGTATAATTTAATATGTTCTTATAGCCCCCTTATTTCTTATAAAATGATATCTGATCTAAGAGGCTTGATTAGACTCAAGCTATTCATTTTCGGCAAAAATATATCATAGATAATGGAAGGGCACATAATGGAGGCTGTTCTATTATTTATGGTGCTGTGTTTGATCACAGAGTTGAGTTACTGATTGTTGTTGATTTAAGGGAATACATGTTTTACACTGTTATAACTTTAGCACTAATAGGGGCTTGCCACGTGGCAGGTGCTCATAAATGTTTGGTGAATGAACAAATGAATAAGTGAATAATATAAACTGATTTTAAGTGATAGCTAACAAAAAAGAGGCAGTTGAGTTCTGATACACAAATTCTAGAATAGCTGGTTATAGATCTAATTGAAGAAAGAAATTATTGAGTATTCTTTATAATTTTAAATCTTATGTTTCATAATGAGAATATAATTTTCTACCCATTATTATTATTATGCCAGTGTTTTATTTTATTTTATTATTTTGGCCATGCCGCACAGCATGCAGGATCTTACTTCCCCCACCAGGGTTCGAACCCATGCCCACTGCAGTGGAACTGCAGAGTCTTTTTTTTTTAATAGAAATTTCATGTAATGTCTGAAACATTTATATTAACATATTTCCATACAAATAACCCAAAGAAAGTTTAGTATTAGTTGTTTTGTTTGTTTGTTTATACTGCAGGTTCTTATTAGTCATCAATTTTATACACATCAGTGTATACATGTCAATCCCAATCGCCCAATTCAGCACAACACCATCCCCACCCCACTGCAGTTTTCCCCCCTTGGTGTCCATATGTTTGTTCTCTACATCTGTGTCTCAACTTCTGCCCTGCAAACCAGTTCATCTGTACCATTTTTCTAGGTTCCACATACATGCGTTAATATACGATATTTGTTTTTCTCTTTCTGACTTACTTCACTCTGTATGACAGTCTCTAGATTGATCCACATCTCAACAAATGACTCAATTTCGTTCCTTTTTATGGCTGAGTAATATTCCATTGTATATATGTACCACAACTTCTTTATTCATTCGTCTGTCGATGGGCATTTAGGTTGTTCCATGACCTGGCTATTGTAAATAGTGCTGCAATGAACATTGGGGTGCATGTGTCTTTTTGAATTATGCTTTTCTCTGGGTATATGCCCAGTAGTGGGATTGCTGGATCATATGGTAATTCTACTTTTAGTTTTTTAGGGAACTTCCATACTGTTCTCCATAGTGGCTGTATCAATTTACATTCCCACCAACAGTGCAAGAGGGTTCCCTTTTCTCCACACCCTCTCCAGCATTTGTTGTTTGTAGATTTTCTGATGATGCCTATTCTAACTGGTGTGAGATGATACCTCATTGTAGTTTTGATTTGCATTTTTCTAATAATTAGTGACGTTGAGCAGCTTTTCATGTGCTTCTTGGCCATCCGTATGTCTTCTTTGGAGAAATATCTATTTAGGTCTTCTGCCCAGTTTTGGATTGGGAACTGCAGAGTCTTAACCACTGGACTGCCGGGGAAGTCCCTATGCCAGTGTTCAGAAACATATTCTGATGTCATTTCCTTGGGAGAAATGAAGGGTTTGAAATATTGAAATATTTCCTGTGGGGAAAAGGTCTTTTGGAGAAATAAAATAACAAAGTCTTGGAGAAATAAAATATTAACAAATTTGAAATTCTTCTCTGATGATCTTCTTCACACAATATCAATAATATTATATCAGGTAGAGTTCTTTGTTCCAGCACAGAAATTGACTCTAATTTTAAGCAAAAAAATCAGTTTGTTAGAAGGATATGGTGTAGTCCCCAAAATTGAAAAAAAAGCTAAGAAAGCAAGTAGTACAGGAACTGACATAGGCGATGACAAGAATACTAGACAGTCTCTTTAGAGCATCATCATCTGGACAAATCAACTTTGTCTGCTAAATGCTAAAGAGAGCTAATCTGATTGGTTTCCATGGAGTTAGATCATTTTTCTGCTTGTTGTTTGTTACCTAGAATCTGAACACTTTTTAATTAGGGACAATTCCCATTTTGTGAGTCGTGTTGGGAGAAAGGACCATGCCACCCACTACAGAAGCTACATGGGGCTAGACATTCTCTCTTCCAGTTCCTCAGCAGTTAAGTCTTGGGCACCTGAGCTAGGCTTAACCAACCGGGCATTCAGACCAAGGACTTTGAATTCAGAGAAAATGTTGGGAAGTTGAGTTGTCCTCAGTAATGGTGGTAGAAGGGTCAGCAAACCTTATCTGTAAAGGACTAGATGGTAAATAGTTTAGTTATTGTGTGTACATATAATCTCTTTCCCATATTTGTCTTTGTTTGCTTAAAACCCTCTAAAGATGGAAAGGCTCTTCTTAGGTCGCTGGCAGCCAGAGCTGCAGTCATTTATTTGCAGGCTTGATTGGGGCCGGAGGATCTGCTTTCAAGAAGGCTCATTCCCTTGGCTGGAGGCTTCAGTTCCTCACTAAGTGGGCCTGTCCAAAAAAGGTGCCTGAGTGTCTTCACGCATGATAGCCCAAGTCACACAGAATGAGTGATTCTAGAGAGTAATCGAGCAAACAAGACTGAAACCAGTGTCTTCTATTACCTAATCTTAAGAGTGACAGATCATCACTTGTGCTGAATGCTACTGGTCACTCAGAACAGCACAGGGACAATGTGAAGACACGATAAATACCACAAGGTGGGGATCATTGGGGGCCCTCTTAGAGGCTGTTTACCACAGTTGTCACAACAATTACTATCTGGTGGTAGCACCACCAATGTCGTTCTATCAGAGTTTTCATATAATGTGATCTTGACTATGTTATTATTGCCGGACTTATACATTTGTTCCTGCTCATTTTGTGGGTTCATTCTCTGGCCTTCTCACTAATTCTGGAACCATTCAACATCCTTTCCATAAATGTCTTTTCTGCTTATGGAAGTGTGGTGTGCAAAATTCTAAAATGCTCTCCAAGATTCTTGTCCCTGGTGTAAACACCATGTATAATCCCCTCATCTTGAGTATTGGAAGGAACTGTGAATACAATGGATTTCACTCTTGTGATTACGTTACATGAAAAAGGTGAAGGAATTCTGCAGTTGTAATTAATGACCCAAATCAGTTGATTTTGTGTTAATCAAAGGCAGATTATCCTGCTTGTGGGAACATAAAATGGTGCAGATACTATGGAGAACAGTATGATTGTTGCTCAAAAAATTAAAATTAGAATTACCACATCATCTAGCAATTCCACTTCTGAGTATATACCCAAAGAATTTAAAGCAGGGTCATGAAGAGATATGTGTATACCCATGCTTATAGCAATATTATTCACAATAGCCAAAAGGTGGAAACATCCCAAGTGTCCACAGACAGATGAATAGATAAACAAAACGAACCTTGAGAATACTATGATAAGTGAAATAAGCCAGTCACAAAAGGACAAATACTGTATGATTCCTCTCATATGAGATACTTAGAATGGTAAAATTCATAAAGACAGAAAGTAGAATAATGGCTTCTAGGGACTGGGGGTGGGATGGATGGAATTATTGTTTAATGGGTACAGAATTTCAGTTTTTAAAGATGAAAAAAGTTCCGTGGATGAAAGGTGGTGATGGTTGCACAGCAATGTAGATGTGCTTAATGCCACAAACTGTATCCTTGGAAAATGGTTCAAATGGTAACTTTTACATTATGTATATTTTAACACAATTAAAACATTTTTTAATTTAAAATGTGAAAAAAATATTATTTTTTTAATAAAGGAGACTATCCTGAGTGGCCTTGAGTTAATGGGGAAAGGTCTTTTAAAGAGTGACTGGGCCCTTCCTGGAGGGAGATTCTCCTGCTGGCCTGGACACCATGTCGTGAGCTGTATGGAGGGGCCACATGGCAAGGACCTGAGGGCAGCCTCTAGTTGCTGAGAGCAGCCTCTGGCTGATAGCCAGCAAGAATATGGGGACCTCCATTCTGCAACTACAAGGAATTGAATGCTGCAAATGACTAGTGAGCTTGGAAGAGGACCCCAAGCCTCAAGGTACCCAAGCTGCGGGTACAGCTAGCAACATCTTTATTTCAGCCTCAAAAAACCCTGAGCAGAAGACCAAGCAAAAATGTGTCAGACTCTTGACTCACAGAAACTATGACTTAAAAATTTGTGGGACTTCCCTTGTGGTGCTGGTGGTTAAGAATCCGCCTGCCAATTCCGGGGACACGGGTTTGACCCCTGGTCCGGGAAGATCCCACATGCTGCAGAGCAAATAAGCCCATGCGCCACAACTACTGAGCCTGCGCTCTAGAGCCTGTGAGCCACAACTACTGAGCCTGTGTGCCTAGAGCCCGTGCTCCGCAACAAGAGAAGCCACCGCAGTGAGAAGTCCGAGCACCGCAACGAAGAGTAGCCCCCACTCGCCACATCTAGAGAAAACCCGCACGCAGCAACGGAGACCCAATGCAGCCAAAAATAAATAAAATTTTTAAAATGTTTAAAAAATAAATTAAAAAAATTTGTGTTGTTTTAAGCCACTAAATTTGTTGTAATTTGTTGCACAGCAATAGAAAACTAGTACAAATAGTCAGTGTCTTCTTTGGAATCAAGAATCCTAACTGATTTATGTATCTACTCCTGGGTAGGGAAACTTGATAATTCCAAGACTCTGTGCAGTGAAACAAACAATCCTTCCCCCCTTCCAAGAAAACCTACGCATCACTATTAATAGAAGAGGGAAGGCATGCCAGATAGGTGAAATTAGAAAACAGACATCTACCATGCTGTGTATGCATGTGTGTGTGTATATATATATTTAACTTAGAATAAGTTAACTAGTTATCTATGTATTATTTTATATCTAATTTCTCCCCAATTTTTAGTATTAATTTTTAACCACGAGTCTCCATCATCTTAGTAGTGGTATTCCAAGTTTTCATTTATTTGTTATATTTAAGTTGTGATGGTGGAGTAGAAATAAATTTTCTCTGTAAATTCCAAGGAACTGTGAGGTCATTTAGTCTAGCCAAACCCTTTGACTGAAGCATAATTGGGGATAACCCAGTAGGATACGCCTAATGCTCCAAGACGCTATCAGAATGGACAAATGAGCAGAGGAAGAAAACAGCAGGACACACAGTCCTCATCATCCCATTAGCTTCCCTCTACAACACCAGCTGCCATTTAAACTAGCCTTTCAAATGGAAAGGGTGTTGCCCATTCTGGCCTAAACATATGAGGGCTTTGGTGGCTTGTCATTGCCCTGATGATTTTTCAGTCTTTGAGAATTTTCTTTTAAAATGAGATAGACGGGTCATATTTTAAGCCTTATTAGCTAAGATCTTAATTCTCAGTTTATGCCAATGATGGATTACATCTGCTAATAGCAAGAATGAGTCACAGGATAAATGGGGAGGAGAGAAATTTTCAAAGATAAATTAAGCTTTCTTCACATTTTATCTAGGGCTGTCTGAGCTACTCTGAACAATTCTGTGTTCCTTTTCATCCCCATCATTTTAATGATAAATATGCCCCGCTTCTTTGTATCTAAGACCTTCCATTATAAAATTATTATTTCTCCAGTTTTGGCTCCTGCTATGACTTTCTTGATGTTTTGTGCTCTAATACTATGTAACTGTCCCTCTTTCTGCCTTTATACATACAAGATTCCCACTCCCCTTCACACACACATCATGTTTGTGCCTGGCTAGTTCCTACTCTTCCTTGAGGATGAGTTCATGTACCACTCCTTCTCAAAGATCTCCCTGATAGGCTGTGCCTATCTGTCCCTCACCTCAGCCCCCACCCCCAACACAAAGTACACTCTTCTGTCCTTCAACAGTATACACTGCTTTAACTGTATCCTTCTCTTTATTTGTATCCCTTTCTTTACCCTGTACAGTAATATATTCATTCAGTGCTTATAACAGGAATGGGCCCTTCGTAAATTCTGTAAAAGTATTAGCTCTTATCATTGTATTTAAATTACCTATTTCAATACCAGTTTCCTCTACTAAAGTGTAAACTCCTTAACCTAAAGGATAATGTCATTCATTTTCTTAGTTCTTGGATTACAGTAGGTGATTAAGAAATGTTCATTGAAATGTAAGATGGTAAGAAACTATTATTTATTGAGCCCTGTCAGGCAAGATTTCTAAAACCGTCCCTCAGAGATGTCCTTGATTTAATCCCTGGAACCTGTAAATAGGATATTATGATCAGGTTATTTTATATGGTCAGTTGACCTTAAAATAGGGAGATTATCTAATTTCAGCAACTTTTAAAAACAGATACCTCTCTCAGGTTGATGGCAGAAGGGGAAGTCAAAGAGAGGAAGCAGAGCATGAGAAGGATTTGACACACTGTGGCTGGCTTTGAAGATGGAGGGGGCCATGTGTAAGAAACAGAAAGAGGTCGCTAGGAGCTGAGAGTGATTCCCAGTCCACCACTAGCAAGGAAGTGGGGACATCAGTCCTGCAACTACAACTTAAATGAGCTCCCAAGAGCCTCCAGCTAAGAGCCCAGCCCAGCTGATACCTGGTTTTTGGCCTCCTGAGCATAGAACCCAACTGAGCCCACCTGCACTTCTGACCTACAGAACTGTGAGATAATGAATAGTTATTGTTATAAGGTGTTACATTTGTGGTCATTTCTTATGGCACCAATAGAAAATGAACTACATGTCAGCTATATGCAATGTCAGCTATAATACATAAATAAAGCTGACTCTTTATTTATGTATTGGGAATGAATCTCACTTAAAGAGTCCTCATCTGGCCTAATTTTCTATAAATAACTTAATCTCAACCTAAACTCCTGACCAGTAGGGAATTCTATATCAGTCATTCTTGGTGGTCTTTAACCTCCACCAGGGTGTGTGTCAAGTTTCTGAGGTCATACTACACAGTGCTACAGCCATGTTTACACACTAGTTAATGCTGGAACATCTGTCCTAGCCTGCATGATCCCTTCAGGTGGCTTCCCGACATTTAAATTCCAGCTGGGGGCAGATTTACTGCAAAACTTCAGGGCCTCTAACTTCAGTGGGTCCCTTCCAAGGCCCTACACTTAACTGAGTGTAATTTTATATCCTTTTCCTTAAAGAGGAATCCCCAAATTGCATAAATGTCAGGCACCACAAAACCTGGACACCCCCTCAGCTCAGAACTTTCCTGGTTAACTAATCAGAGTAAACTTTTCTTCCCTACCCCACATCTGCCTAACTGCCAGTAACTTTAGACAATTTTTACCTTCTCTCTTCCTAATTTTTTTCCTCACTACACTTAGCCGTATCTGAATTTATTTATTCGTTTAAAATGTGTTCATTTTTTGTCCCTCCCCACTAGAATGTAAGTTTATTGAAGGCAGGCACTTTGTTTTATTCATTCCTATATGCCTAGAATCTAGAATGATGATTGACAAATAATAGATGTTAATCAATATGTATTGACCCATCAACCTCTGGTTTATCAAACTGCTGCATTCCGGTTGTCTTAGTTCATTTGGGCTGCTAAAACAAAATACCATAAACTTGCAGCTTTATAAACAACAAACGTTTATTTCTCACAGTTCTGGAGGTGGGGAAGTCTTAAGATCAAAGGCACAGCCAGATTTAGTTTCTGATGAGAGCTTGCTTCCTGGTTCATAGATGGTAGTCCTTTCACTGTGACGCTACATGGTGGAAGGGGCCAAGGGTACTAATGTGACATAACTAGCTCCCCAAAGCCCTATCTCCTAATACCATCACCTTGGGGATTAGGATTTCAACATACGAATTTTGAGGGGACATAAACATTCAGACCATAGTATAGACCAAATCTGGGGCACACCTATGTTTGGCTAGTGGGAGTTCCAATGCTTAGGTTCCAGCCTCTCTATGCAGCATTAAGCCATTCATTCTGAGATCTTGTCACATTCTAGGGACACTTCCAGAGATCAGGGAGCAAATCCCCACTGCTCTAGAGGCCCACCGACTTCTTTCTCATCCTTTTAGCCTATGCATCACGTTTTATTCTCAGTGAAATCCTTCTTTTCCACCGAAGTGCCCAAAAATGGCTTGGGAGATTCCCTTTGCTTGGTTCCCCCTTTTCCACCCTAAATAGAAATAATATTACATGATACTATGAAATAACATTTTTAAAAAGTGAGAATACAAGCAATTTTAGAAAATGTTCCTGTTTGTGTTGATCTGTAATACCATGCAAGTGTAGCTTCAATAAATTCCTAGCCAACTGGTACACTACTTCCAACCAGATTACTAGCCCTAAATTCTTATTCAATAGATATTTGGGGGTGGTCACTTCAAGCTAGGAAGGAAAGTGTTTTGAAAGCAACTTCTGCTTTCTTCCTTGCCACAAACATCCCCTGAGGCAAGGAAGCCGAGTTGCTATCAGCTTTAATGAGGGAAGGAAAAGAGGCAAATACAAGAAAACAAAATCTCATTTTTTTTCTTTCTAATATATATTATTCATTTAATCTTAAAACAACCACATGAGGCTCATATTATTCCCACCTGCCAAAACTGAGCATAGTCTTTACCAGTGATGTTGTGTCTGTTATCACTGCACATGTTTATTCTCACTAATATCCTACTCTGTCCTTTTTTTGCATTCTAGTCTCTGGAGGAATTTAGAAGCTTTTTTCAGAATTTCAGTTTAAGGACATTTGAATGAATCCTTCAACTAAATGCTAGTGTTCCAAGATGGAGCTCATGCACCTAAACTCTCCTTCCAGATGTTGAAGCATCCTATATTATTACATTCTCTAGTTATTTTGCTAATAATAAACTTGACTGGGAGCATAATAACATATTATGCTACACTCTTTAGATGATGGTACATCAGAGAACACAGAAAAAATTCTAAGCTTTGTGTGTGTGTGCATGTGTGAAAATTTAAATTTTATGATTTACTAAAAATGTCTTCAAATTGATAATTAACAAGTAAATTAATGGTTAGTAGGGGATATCTGTAATGTACTTAAGTTTTGAAAAAGATGTGTACAGATCCTCTTCTGAAAATCTCCTGCATGTAATAACTAAAGACCCCAACTGATTAATGATTTGCTGCAGCAAAGGAAAACATTTAGCAAATTAATACAGTGTAATTTGCACTTCTATTTTAAGGCTTAATTTGCATTAAAAGAGCTGAACAGTATCTTGACACCTTTATCTACTCAGAGGGCATTAAGAAATGAAAATATTTGCATTTCTTCAATTTCTTTTTCTGCTTAGATAAATTTTTAAGTTCATTCTGCTATTAAGGTATTATGAAGTGACTGGCTTTGTGTTGTTTTTTAAACAATAAGTTTTGCCTTTTCTGGAGTTAGTGGTAGGTCTTCAGTATCATTAATTCAAAACATTAAAAAAAATTCTCCTTAAAAAGGCAAACAGGTGGCAGTTTAACAGCACTTGCAATGAGATTAACACAGAACTCCCTGACCCTTAGATCTGGAGAAGGAAAGCTAACCTCAGTGAAATTTGCATATATTAACAGCCCTGGTGGGTTTTTATTTTGTTTTGTTTTTGTCTGGTAGCCTTTGGGAAATGATACTTAGCAATTTATTAATAAACTACTGTTTTATTAATTTTACATCCTAAAGTAAGTGCTTGAATCAGAAATAACATACTTCCTACCAAACTCTTGCCCAAATCAAAACTTGAGATATCAATCTATATTCCAAGGCACTTTTAAGAGCTACCAAATAGACCATAACATTCTTGGGAAATAGTAAAGATAAGCTGTCAGTTTTTCTAGGTAGATAGAAGAGCTGACAAGGCAATCTTCAAATTCCTTTCTTTTATTTTAAGAACTGTATTCTGGAGTTTTTTAAGTGAATAGGAATTTTGTATTTTAGTGCTAAGAGTTCTCCAGCACCTAACACTGTCATTATTCAAAGCTCTGATTGGTGCATTTTAGGCATGTTACACTCACTTTCTATTTCTACAATATTTTTAGAGGAAATATTTTTAACCACACCTGGGTTCTATTACTATCCTAGTAATTGCTATTCAGAAAATTTGGTCTTACAGGCAGGTGGTTTCCTAATCACATTTTACCCATTTTTTATTTCTCAATATGATAAGCTGTAATGTAGTCTACTGGAAAATAAGAGAAGCTTAATTCTTCACTGCTGTATCTGGAGCATCTAGAACAATGCTTAACTCAGTACAGGTGCGTAATATTTCTGAAGGAATACTAATCCTGCTGCTGAGAAAAATTAGGTAAGTCCATTAGTTCTTTGGAGACTCAGTACAGATGATCCCTCAAGTTCCATTCAATGCTAACCTTTTGTGACTTCTCTTATTTTGGCGCTAACTGTTCTAGAAAATAGTGGATGAGAATATTGTATTGTTTAGAAAAATATCAGTTGGTGAAGATTACAAATAGATGGCTCAAAAGACGTTAGTATTTGTTTCAAATCGCTCGCGCGCGCTCGGTGTCATACATGACAAAGTTCAAAAGCCTTTTTTATAATTATGATAAATTATGAAGTATTCTGAACATGTGATCTCAAAAGGTGGTTTAAATATGTCGTAATCGTCATTGTATCGCCAGTACCTGGAACCATGACTGGCTCATAGTAAGTATTCACAAAATACCGGTTAAATCAATTGCGTAGTATTAACATTCCTTTTGAACTCTAGAAGCAGCTGGGTCTTTATCCACCCCTAGAAAGCGATGGAGCAGGAACCAGAAATCCCTTAAAAGGTCAGGACCAGTAACAAGGCAGAGCTAAACTCCGGGGTAGTAGCAGACAGGATTAAAGCATTGAAAGAAGGGAAAGAGGACCCAAAATACGAGCGAGAGAAAACAAACAAACAAACAACAAACACAACAAAGCAAGAAAAAATAAGCATAAGATGAAAGACGTTTCTACAGTGGAGGCTGGCAGAAAGCCACTGCAATTACTGCAGGTCAACCCTTGTCACAAGGCGGTCACCTTGGGCTGAGATCTGGCGTAACTACCAACAAATCCCTCGGCTGTACACACAGACCCTGCTTTTAAAAGGTTCTTAGCAAATTCATCTGAGTTCCTCAGAAAGGGAAATCACTAGCGCTTAATTCACGACCTATCTATCCTCCATTCCATTCAAATAACGCAGCCAATAGGAAAATCCTCCGCCCTGAGCAGACCACTCGGCAGAGCTGAGACAGCCCTGGAGGCAAGTCTGCCCCGAAGAGCCGCCATACAACCCGACTGTTGGCCTGTGGAACCCCAGGAGCCCTCAGCGGGGCAGGACAACCTTCCTTCCCTGTCTCCGCCCTTCCAGGTTGGTCCCAGCCCCCGCTGCCCAGGCGGCCTGGACCACACCCGCTTCCCTCCGGTGGCCTAGCCTCCCCTGCCGCGGCTCGCGGGAGCGCTCTTCCTGGGGCGGGCACAGGCCCATGGCGCATGCGCACTGGCCGAAGGGCGCCTCCCTGCCCGGATCTCGCGAAGTTACGTTAGATTGGCCGCCGGTGACGGGTGGCCGGGCGGGGGGCGGGAGGGCTTCTGAAGTAGGAAGGGAGGTCCGTTCGGCCGGGCGCGCCGCCCCAGTGCTCTGTGGGATACTGGAAGTCTCGAGCGTCTCCTCCCGGTTCCCAGCCCTCTTCTGGCCAGCACTCATAGAAACAGTCACACACCCCCTGCCTCCCCTCTCTTCCCTCTCCGCCTCCCCTTTCCCCCCCTCGCGATAAGAAGACCCGGCGGCAGGAGAGGGGATGAAGATGGCGGACGCGAAGCAGAAGCGGAACGAGCAGCTGAAGCGCTGGATCGGCTCCGAGACGGACCTCGAGCCTCCCGTGGTGAAGCGCCAGAAGACCAAGGTGAAGTTCGATGATGGCGCCGTCTTCCTGGCTGCTTGCTCCAGCGGCGACACGGACGAGGTCCTCAAGCTGCTGCATCGCGGCGCTGATATCAATTACGCCAATGTGGACGGACTCACTGCCCTGCACCAGGTCTGTGCGCCCCGCCGCCGCTCTCCTGACCCTGCGGGTCCTCGTTAGCCTCCCGCCTGGGCCTCCCCTCGGCTCTTGGTCTCCTGAGGCTGGGGGCGGCGGGAGACTCCCTGCCGCGGGGTGAGGGGGCGGCTTCCCGCGAAGGAGGGAGGGAGAGAACTGGTAGAGGGAGGGCCCTAGGCTTGGGGCCCCCTTCAGACCAGTTGGTGGTGGAGTAAGGGAACCAGGAGATTTCCGGGGCAGAGGGGGAAAAGGACTGTGGTCCGCTTGGGGCCCCAGGGCCATTTGTGGACGTGTGTCTGGGATTTGGGGTCGAGATGGGGAGCGGTGCGGTGGAGTTGTGCCTGGGCCCCCGATGTCAGTGATGTCAGAGTCGGAGGACGGCGGATGCTGAAGAAAACTACGAACAAGAGGCACTGGGGACACTTGGGTAGAGGGACGTCTTTGGCTTGTTAGGAGGGCGTTGGATTTATTGTAGTTTTTAGGACTTGATTATAAATGATGATAATAGTAATCAAGCGCCCTAAGCCGAGTGCCCTGAGCAGACGGTTTCCTGTTTTCTCCTTTATTACTCTTGGTCACTGGGGAGGGGGAAACTGTAATTTAGCTGATCTGCACCGGCTGAAGGGGAGAGGGTGAAAGTGGGTAGCGTGAGGAAGCGTTCTAAAGGGCTTGCCCACCGCGGGGCCGGAACGTACGAAAGAGCCTCTAACTCGGAGTAGCGTTTGCCGCAGTGTCAGAGATCCTTTGGCCCCAGGTCCAGGGGTGTGCATTGGGGTTAAAAAGAGAAGAATAAATACGAGGCACTCTTTTCAGAGCCGGTTACCAAGCTCTCATTTTTCTTTTGGGGGGTGGGAAAAAAGAAAGCTGTTCACGAACTTTTCTCAAAATGGATGCTTTGTGCATGTTAAAGTTTTATAGTAGTCTGATTGGGATCTCTCAATGTTAGCCAAATAAGGAGAAACTATTGGCAATCCGGAGATAATGTTGCTTTGCCTTTAACAGGCCAAAAGCAACACAACCACTTAGAGTTCTTCTTAAAAAGCAATTTTTCAGTGATGGTAATAGGTGTCAAAACATAAACTCTTTCCATTTTATTAGTGGACAACTTGGAATTACTAGAAAACGACTTAACAGCAATAGCTTCCCCTTACAATGAAAAGACTTGTAAACTAACTCAAAGTTGCCTTGGTTATATGTGGAAGATGTTATATGTGGAAGATGTTGATTAATGCTGTGACAAAAACTTGTTTGGGAGGTTGAAACTTATGGTTTCATATTTCATGCATATTGCTGCTTTTTTAAAAGAGGTGTGTGGTGGCGTTTTTCCTTTTACTCCTTCCTGTTTAGTGAATGATGACTGTTTTAAATTTTATTTAATTGAATTCTCATATCAAACTTGGCTTATAGCCTTTGTTTACAAAGTTGACTGGATGAACTGTAATGACTGACAAATTGCAGGACAAATCTGGAATTTAGCGTGTGGCACCCAGTAAAAATATAGCATGGTCTTTAGCTCTTTATCTGTTCCATTAATTTAGAGTCTCTAATGTATAACAAACTTTTTATTTGGCTGAGGTTTATTTTAAGCTATAGCATAACTCTAGATTCTAAAAACATGGTGTTGAAATGAAAGAAACTTTCAGCATTAGAAATGATAATGTAATTATGTAGGATGACTCTTCAAATTTCTTTCAAGTATAATTTACATGGTTTAGTATGGAATTGATTCAGAAAGACAGATTATTGTATGCTTGAGGTCAGGATAAGGTTGCATAATGGTTTATATCAGTATGTTTTATTAAAGTTGTCATATAGAAATGTAAAGTTATTACAGTTGTTGAGGAACCCAATTATATTGGCTTGGAGGAAGAGAAAACTTCTAATATTTATATTCTTATTGGCTTAGGTAGAAAGAGAAAATACATCTAACAGGCTTCTTAGAGGTTTTTTTTTTCCTCCTCTAAATTTGGACATGTTGCAAGAATTATCAGACTTATCAAAGTCTTCCTGATTAACTGAATTCAGTGGTTAGTTTGGCATTATTTAGGTGTTGTCTTCATTAGATATTTTGTTTTAGCTGACAAACACTTAAGCAGAAGTTGCCAAGTTTATGCATAATCATTTGCATAATTTCTTTTTGTAATTTATTTGCACATTCCTTAACTCAGTGAAGCCAAAGTCTTTAAAATATCAACCATTAAAATTTTTATTATGTTTTCTCCACCCTCATTTCTCGTTTATTGACTCTTGTACTTTTTTGCCATTGTGACAGAGAACAAGGAGTTCGCTTTCGGCGAATTCAGAACAACAGATAGTGAAAGGTGATAAAACTTTTTAAAAAAAGAATCACAAAAAATTTTAACCTTAAAAATCTCTTGAATACTGATTGCTTTAAATACTTAAATTATAAAACCAAAATTGACCCATTGATTTGTTTAATAGCCCTTGAATAATTTTTTTTAATTTAACCTCTTGAAAGCTCATAGAATAACCAGAATGTTTTTACCAGATTAATTATTGGTTAGTCTTTTGGAATATTCATTTCCATTTTTGGTTTTGATCAAGTGTCTTTTTTTTTCTTTTTTAAAGATTTTTTTAATGTGGACTTTTTTTTTTTAAGTCTTTATTGAATTTGTTACAGTATTGCTTCTGTTTTATGTTTTTGTGGGTTTTGGGTGGGGGGTTGGCCACAAGGCATGTGGGATCCTAGCTCCCCGACCGAGGATCAAACCCGCACCCCCTGCATTGGAAGGCAAAGTCTTAACCACTGGGCCGCCAGGGAAGTTGGATGGAGTGTCTTAAATTTCACTGTCAGGAGAAGAGTTTTAGGAACTTTACAACCCACAAATCCTCTTCTTAATCTAATATTTTACTTCCATTTTAATATAAACAGCTTATATTTAAAAGTTTCTTTAATTAGTTGAATGTTCTTTCTCATTAGAAGTTACGAAAGATAGTTTCCTTTTTTGTGTGTGTGTAAAAATAGGTCATTCATATAAGAGAAAAAGCAGTGTTTCTAGTCAAATTTCCTATCTTGGTCTCTAGAATAACCTCCCTTCCCCTAACCCCCTCCAGTAGCTAGAAAATAGTACTGAAGTTACGTTATAAACTTCTGATTTTCTAGAACTGAGGTAGAGTAGAATTTCATTTTTATCAGTGGGCAATAATCAGCTCTGATTTAAGAGCTACCTGGTAGAGTCTTAATACTATATGATCTGTATCTTTATTTCAGTATACTTTATAAAGGTTTTAGGAGAGTAATAATAGTTTTCTATAGAATGCTTTATTGCTGATGCTTACTGATACTGGTGTGCATAAAATACAGGACTGAGATTTCTTCCAGCAGTTGTGAGTGTAGCCTTTTGATTTTACCTTAAAATCTTATCTGCTTCCTCTGTGCCTGTGACTTCCAAGTCAGTTTCCAGTTCTCACATTGCTGCAGAGCTCCAATCCCTCATTTCCATTTTTCTACTGATGACGAACTGTTGATTTAAAGTAAAATATTATTCAATATATTGTGATTTTATATTTAAAAATATATCTTCAAGTAGTGATGTAGTAAATAGAGGTCCACCCCCTTTGCGGTAGAATAGCAACTGTTTATTTACATCAATATCAGGAATTTCTTGAAATTCAACCCGAAATGAATATTTTTCTTTCTTCGCCAAACCTATTCTTCTCATCGATGCCTGTTTCTGATAATGATGTCATTAATCTCTAGATTAAGCTTTAAACATTTTAATTATTGTTTACTCATCCCCTTGTCTACATATAGACACTCAGTCTTCATAACTGCCTTCACATCAATTCTTTTTCTTGCTACTCTTATTATCAATCTAGGTCATACCTTTATTATTTTTATCCCTAGAGTAAAGTAATAGCCTAATTGCTTTCCCTTCCTCTTCTCTCCCTGGTCCAGTCTAGCATTCATACTGCTATCACATTAATCTTTTAACAATATCATTTCAGTCATGTCACTCCTCTCCATAAATTCAGATTTAAAGTGTTTCACCATTTAGGTTAGACCTGATGTATCCCCACTGTGTTATATCCTTTACTCTTTTTACTTCCATGCCTATGGCCTTGCTTTTTCCACCACTAGAATATACTCCCTCCCTCTTTGCCAATCAAAATCTTGGTCATTATTCAGGGTTCAACCCAGTTGTCCTCCAGAAAGGATCTTTCTGTCCTTTGAATTTGTATAATAACTATGTCACTGGAGAGACTCTCCTCTGGGGTGCTCATTTTACCTTACATTTTGCCTCTTTGTTGCTGTTAAAATGCTTCTTACTGAGTAGTGTGTGTTTTTAAGTTTGTCTTTCCTGGCTGACTCTAAGGACCCAATCTTCCATATTTTTGTATTTCCAGAGCCTGGCACACAGTAGGCACTCACTAAAGATTTATTGAATTTTATCTTTTACCTCGTATCATAGATAGGAAGTTTTATAGTCATTTGTATGTTGTAAGATAAATCATTAAAACATTCACACCCAGCTACTTAGAGTACAGTTCTTGCACATGGTAGAACTTGTTGTGGATCTTCTGTGCAGATATTTTTAATGTCTTGAGATTTAAAAAATTTTTTAATATTAACCTCCTTCCCATTAAAAAAATTCTGAACCAGTTTAACTATTGATTAAGAGATAGAAAAATATTCACTCGAGTCATCAATTAATTTGCTACCTTCTTTATAAATGTCTGAACTAGGTCCTATAGAGGAATACAGAATACAAAAAAATTCTGAACCGGTTTAACTGTTGATTAAGAGATAGAAAAATATTCACTCGAGTCATCAGTTAATTTGCTACCTTCTTTATAAAGGTCTGAACTAGGTCCTATAGAGGAATACAGAGAGTAGAATTAAATCCATGTTCTTTGCTATTATAATTTTAAAATAAAGTTTTCCTTTTGATTTTCAATAGATACAGACTTGCAGGTAAGTTTAATATTACATCCCTTTGCTCTTAAAATACAAATTTTATCTACTTCTGAGGGAGCCATTTGAAGCTTCTTTGAGGAATATGTGACTCCCCTCTTGTCAGTAAAAGGAATACTTTTGTTGAGTTTTTTCTCAAGTGCTTAATCTTCTCAGCCAAGCCATTTTTACTGAATCATAATCTGAAATGTAACTCTCTTTTAAAAAGTATTCTAATGGGGCTACTTAAAGTGTTTTCCAACCAAAAGGAAAAGAGACTGGAAGCAGCTGATATTGAGTCTCTTGTTAGAGAATAGTGTAATTGCTGTATATGAGAAATCTCTTTAAAACTGAATGTAGAGTTTATAATTGTTTCCTTTTTTTTTTTTTTTTGGTGGAGGATATTAAGATCTTGGAAGAATCTGTTGGATACCTTATAACTAATATTAAAACCTCTGTTTAAAAAATATACAGTATAAGTTATTTTCTCTACATAATCTTATTTAAATGGCTGATGGCTCTTCAAACTTTTTATTGAAATCATCCTAACCATAAAAAACAAACAAACAGAACAAACCTAAACAAAATTTCTAACCCCAAACTGGCCCCTCACTAGCCATAAATGGGGTATTCTGGTAGGGCACCAGTGCCCACAGTGCTGTTGTTATAATGCCTTCTCTGCAGTTGATACCTCTGTGCTTCCTGGCAACAGTTTTGTGGTCTGACTTTGAAGTGTCATAACCAAGACCATCTTTCATGTACTTCAGCTACAGTGTGATTGCAAGCTGTGACTGAGCACTTTCTAGTATAGCCAGGTAGAAACATTAGATGGAATAGAGGAAAAATTTTTTTCATTATGTTTGTTATCACATTTTACAATACTGTTCACATAAGAGGTGTACTTTAAAAACTGTCTAGTTAGATAATTTAAAAAATATAACTATTTAGAAACCTTTGGAGGGAGGCAAAATATAGAACATTATTTTGTTACTGCTATAACATGTTACTTCTTGACACTTCCCAAAGTTGCTATTTTCTTTGCCTTTCTGCCTGCCAAAAATGATGATTTTCATCCCACTTTTCTTTTGAAAGTTTGTGAGGTTCCACAGGGGTTGGCAAATGGAGTATTGGCATTTTGGTATATCTCTTTGAAAGGTCGAAGACCTCCAACAGTCATTTTTGAGTTTCTTCTAAATAAGGGTTGGATATGTAGTAGCCATGCCTTATCCCAGTGTTATATTGAAGAAAGGAATTGGCTGGTGAACATTTGCTGAGGATTTGCTACATGTGAAACATTATGTTAGATAGTTTTATAACCAATATCTCATTTAATTCTCACAGTGTCCCTTTTTTCTTGCTCAGTGTTACCAAGATAATAAGTGGCAGAGCTGGATTCTGACACAGGTTTATGTGATTCCAGAGCCCAAATTTAACACTATGCTACATGTCTTTTAAGTCTGAAGAAGAAAGTATTCTTAAATCTTCCAGTAATTATGGTTGATGATTAGTAGTTGGAAGTTCTTCCATGTTAATCAGTAGAGAATCAAATGAAACACATACACATAGATCTAATTATATTCTTCATCTGCTGTTGTTTGGCTAGTCAAAACTTTTAAGAGCTTTCTATGGTAATTGAAATGCAGTAATGCCATATTTAAATTAATCTCTAAATCTGTCCTAAACTTTAGGAACTGCCAGGATTTTTTTTTTTTTTTTTTTTTTTGCGGTACGCAGGCCTCTCACTGTTGTGGCCTCTCGCGTTGCGGAGCACAGGCTCCGGATGTGCAGGCTCCGCGGCATGTGGGATCCTCCCAGACCGGGGCACGAACCCGTGTCCCCTGCATCGGGAGGCAGACTCTCAACCACTGCGCCACCAGGGAAGCCCCCCAAGGTTACTTTTAACTGACCATTATGTGCATAATATTTGATCAGGTGCTTTCGGTAGTTACAAAGGAAGTTACAACAGCAACAGAACTCTTTTTTTAAGGACAGGGTTTACTTAGTCTTTAAACATCTTCATTTTTCTTTATCTTAATAACAATTTATATTAATGCTTTAGGCATTTTTACATACTCATTTACAGTAAATGCTTTATACATTCACAGACTTTAACTTTTTCAATGAAAAGATATAAATTATAGGTAAACTCATATCACTGATAGTGAAAGAAGGAAGGCAAGCAAGCAAGCAAGCTCCAGCTTGTCACCACCATTTAGCTTAATCTTCTGAAATTTACTTTCTGTACAATGATTATTATTATTTATAATTAGGACTTGAGACATTACATGAAATGCTAGTAAAGTTACCTGAATTAAATTTAAATTCTGAATTAGTAAAACAAACTTTTTAATATTTATCATGTTTGATTTTAATTGGAAGCCTTTTGTTAGTAGGAATATCCAAGTCATAAGAATATTCCATTCCTTAAATCATTTTGCAGAATTTAGCCAAATTATATTTCAAGTCACCTTAGAAAAGGCAATAGAATTTTTTTTCTTAGTGGTAGTAAGTGAGAGCACCATCTGAAATGTGATTTACTTGTTGCCTATGAAATCATTGGTTCCCAGAATTGTACATTTCATGGACCAATGAAATGGTTTCTGTTTTTTGTTCTTTGTTTTAATTATGATGACTAAAAGAGGAGAACCTAATTTTTATGTTGTCATGTTAGGGCGTTAAAAACAAACAACTTGGTAACCTTCTACCATCATCATTTCATAAAAGAAAGAATACTTTAACAAGAAGAAAAGGATATAGTATCCAAATAAAGGACAGTGGAGCCTCATATATTAGTTTATAAGATTATTGCTGTATTGACAACAGATGTTCTTGATGCTCTTCCATGAAGTAGAGTAGTTAAGGGTGAGCAGATTTCAAAACTTTATTCCCTATGTTCTCCATTTGGTAGGATATGAGAGAGTGCAGGTGGTGGCAGGCCATATCATCAGGATGAAAGTGCCTGGTCCCTGATCACTCAGTAAGAAGTGGAAAAAGAATTTACCTGAAGAGATTCAGGAGATTGGTGAAAGATTTCTTGAGGAACCACTGGTTTCATATTTATATTTCCATAAGCCTCTGCATATGTAATCTTTCTCTGGAATGCATTTCTCAGCTTATTTGTATTAAGACACAGCTCAAAGCATAAAGTGTGGACTTGCTTGACCACGGGGGTGCACAGTAATTCTTTCACTTACTATTTAAACCCTAAGTTTGGCACTTACACACTACCTGCTATTGTTAGTATATCTTATCTCCAGACAGAGTAGTGAATTCCTTCAAGTGGGGACTTTGATTCATTTTTCTTTAAATCCCCTTTGGTATCTGCATTTTATTTTAGCAGGTGCACAGTAGATGTTTGTTGATTTTTTAAAAAATGAGCACAATGTAAACTAATCTTGTGAAGAGCAGAGTTCATAGAGAATAAAATGATGACAGTTTGGGTAAATATAACAACCAGCAAACATTAAAATGTTCTAATTAAAAAGTGTATACCAATAACTTACTTTATAATAATTATAATGTAAAGGTAACCATTATTACAGTCAAAATTTAGCAGGATCTTAGATTTTTTTTTGAAATGGAATGTGTTCCTGATTACCAATACAAGTAGCATTTTGCTCAGTTTATGTAACATACTTTAAAAATGAATTTCTTTAAACAAATCATCCAGTATTGGCTTAGAAGAGGAATCCCTAGCATATGTCATTAGAAGCTAATTCATATTTTCTAATGATCTTAATCATATTTTTTTCCTAAATAACACTTTCACTATGGATCCCTGTATGTCACTATTTTTCTGACCTTGTTAGTATTTTGGTTGTTTAGCTTTTCATTGTTATGCTGGCTAACCATAAAAAGACAAAGTTGAGCTCTGTGTTACTGCCCTAAGTGTGCTTGCTTGACTTGAATGCTCTTTCATGGGTGGAGACATTCCACATTGTCATGTGTTATATAGGCATTTCTGAAATGACATTCAGTAGAAACCATGGAAAGAAATGAAGGCATTCCTCAGCTGTCACCTTTTCAGTAATCTATTTAAATGCGTTATGTGCACTGAGTGAGATATTCTGCAGGGAGAGCTTCAGTGACTAAAAAGCGTTACTTTAATTTGATTATTAACTCATATGAACTGAAAATGCATGTTTTACATATTTAACATGTTTCCTAAGGAAAAAAATCATGATTGGTGGATATTACACTCTGTATATCTTTGCTTACTCATGATATTGTATTGTTCAGATTGTTTATCTTAGAGATTTCACCTGCAATTTTATATGTTTTATGTTTTGCCCAATATAACATGATAACATGCTGTTTTAATGCTTGTTATGCAAAAGATATTTTCAGTAAAGTCTCTAGTATATTTAATATAGAAGACTAACCTTGAAAGTACTCCGGCTGACACACGTGTTACATTCATAATGTGATGATGTCATCTCCCTTCTCTGAGGCACCCATAGAAAGATCTGTTTTACTCTGTGTGTTAAGAAAATTTGTAAGTTGTTTGAAATATTAAACAATATTTGTATTTGCAGGTAAATGTTGCTATTATTTGTTTCAATTAGTGATGAACTCATTCATGAACAAATATATAAATCATTATTTATCATATGCCTGGCATAAGGTCCCTGTGTGCATGTAGTGTGTAATCTAGAGGAGGTGGCAGTGGGTGTTAGAATAGATCTAGGGTAAGATGAAATTTTTTACTAGGAGGACTTAACCTAGAATGTCAGGGTAGACATCCCTGAGAAAGCTATGTTTAAGTTACAGGAACTTAAGAGATGTCTTGAGTCTTTCATGACTCTGTTCCCTCCTGTTTGTCTTCTGAATGCTCCTGTTCAATTTCTTTTTCTGATCTGTTTCTTTCTTTTTTTTTTTTTTTGCGGTATGCGGGCCTCTCACTGCTGTGGCCCCTCCCGCCGTGGAGCACAGGGTCCGGACGCGCAGGCTCAGTGGCCGTGGCCCACGGGCCCAGCCGCCCCGCGGCATGCGGGATCCTCCCGGACCAGGGCACGAACTCGTGCCCCCTGCATCGGCAGGCGGACCCCCAACCACTGCGCCACCAGGGAAGCCCTGATCTGTTTCTTTCTTAAAGAAGAATGTTCCAAAGTTCTCTGTGTCTCTATTTTTTCTTTTCCATATCATTCATTCTTAGAGTTTCAACTGTTCTCTTTTTATATGATCTGTTCTCCTTTTTGTATAATCTACATCTTATTTTTGATGTCGTCAGTCTTCCACTTACTAAACTACAATCTCAGGGTCTTCTTGTGTTTACTCCTTCCGCTTCCAATATACAGTCAATAACTCCTATCATGCACACCTGAAAAAGAAATACTCCCAAACCCATACTACTTTTTTATATATTCACTTAACAGAATTAAAGGCCTACTTTGTGTCATACACTATTAAGTACTGGGGGGGATATGCTTTTAAACAAAAGAGATATCAACGCTACCTTCATGGAGTTTAGAGTAAAATTGCTTAGCCATCAGGAAAGTGCAAATCAAAACCGTAATGAGGTACTACTTCACACCTAATGGAATGGCTATAATAAAAACAACAGATAATAACAAGTGTTGATTAGGGTATGGAGAAATTCCATCCCTCATACACTGCTGGTGGTAATGTAAAGTGGTGCAACCATTTTCAACCACTTTCAAAACAGTCTGGCAGTTCCTCAAAAGGTTAAACATAGAGTTGCCGTATAACCTAGCAGTCCTACTCCTAGGTGTATACTCAAGAGAACTGAAAACACATGCCCGCACAAAAACGTGTATGTTAATGTTTATAGCATCATTATCAAAATAGCCAGAAAGTGGGAACAACACAAAATGTGCTGATGAATAAATGTGGTATGTTTTGTTCCGGAAATCAGTGGAATGTTATTTGGCAATAAAAAGAAACTAAGTACTGATACTTGGTGCAACATAGATGAATCTTAAATACATTATGCTACGTGAAAGACACCAGTCACAAAAGACCACATATTGTAGGATTCCATTTATATGAAATGTTCAGAATAGCTAAGTCTATAGAGACAGAAGATAGATTAATGGTTGCCAAGGGCTGGAGGTATTGAGGGGAAATGGGGAGTGACTGCTAATTGGTATAGCATTTCTTTTTAGGTTGATAAAAATGTTACAAAATTAATTGTGGTGATGGTTGCACAACTCTGGATATACCAAAACCTTTTAATTATATACTTGGAATGGGTTATTATGTAATGTGTGAATTAATTTACAAGAGGCTATTGTATTTTTAAAGAATGAAATTAGGTATTTATCAGTGTTCACCACAAAAAATTGAGGCACTGGCAGAGGCTTGGTATTCATCTCTGTAGTTATGATGACAAAGAAGACAGCCAGTCATTGTCCCTGCCCTAACACAGCTTGCAGTGTATTAGGGTATATAGATAAACATAAGGAAATTATACATTTATGTCAGTTATGTGTAATGATATGTAATGGTTATAGTACAAAGTGGTGTGGAAGTTGATGAAGGCACATCTCACCTTGATTTGGGGAAGGGGAAGTCTTCCTGGAGAAAGTTATTATTTAAGCTGCTACGTGATGAATAAAAGTTAGCCAAAGTTGTAAGGGAGGGAAGGGTATTGGAAACTATTTCAGAGAGAGGGAACAGTATGTGCAAAGAGCTGGAGGTGTATAGAAGTGTTGAAGGATTTTAATCAAGTTAAATGAGACAAATTTTCTCTTTAAGAAAAATCACTTTGACTGCAGCGTGGAGAATGCAACTGAAAAGAGGACAAGACTGGAGGCAGGGAGGCCAGTTCAGGAACTTGAGGAGTCTAAGAGAGATGAACTAGCTTAGTGGAGGTGAAGTTGGTAAATAGTAGATGAACTCAGGACATATTTAAGAAATAGAATTGGTAGGAATTGGAAGGGGTTTGAAGTGAAGGAATAGAGGCAAAGATGTGGGTGTGCTTGGTTTCCAGTTTGGATGACTAGGTGAATGGAGTGCTTTTCACAGGATGTATTCATTCAGTAAATACTTTGTGCTTACTGTATAGGTCAGGAGCAGAGTATATTTGAATGCTATTGGGGGAGACAGGCAGTAAGCAAGAAATTACAATCAACTGTGAAGTATGCTAAAGGACATATAGGATATTGAGGAGAGGTGGCCTACTTATAAATAATATATAAAAATCTTGTTTGGAGGGTGTTTTGTCTTGGAGTTAGCCTGTTTTCTTAGATCTATTTGAATACCAAATAGAAAAGAATTTACGAGGCTACAGGAAAACCACAGGATAAGGATTCATGATTAGAGTTTTTAGGGCTTTGGTGAACTGTCCAAAAATACATGCAAAGTTTTGTGTTTGATTTCCTCTGCCTTTCACTTCAGAAGAATTAATTAAGAACTTTTAAGTAAGATCAGATTTATTTTTATGATATTGTGGAGGAGGGCAGAGTGTGTCTTTTTAGGGATATGGGGATGTGGAGAGGTAGAGCACAGAACTGTTGGAGAGCAATAAAGGAGTGGTAGCTGTAACAATCTAAAAGTCTTTCATTGCCTGAAATAATGCTCTGTGAAAATAAGGTCATAGGTTAAAATGAGAGGTGAGAGTACATTTCTCAGAGCATGTTGGATTTTGCTAAGAATTGTACAGTTAAAGAATTCATTCAGGGCTTCCCTGGTGGCGCAGTGGTTGAGAGTCCGCCTGCCGATGCAGGGGACACGGGTTCGTGCCCCGGTCCGGGAAGATCCCACATGCCGCAGAGCAGCTAGGCCCATGAGCCATGGCCGCTGAGCCTGCGTGTCCGGAGCCTGTGCTCCGCAACGGGAGAGGCCACAACAGTGAGAGGCCCGGGTAAAAAAAAAAAAAGAATTCATTCAACAGTCTCTGGCAATTCCTTGGTGGTCCAGTGGTTAGGACTCTGGGCTTCCATTGTGGTGGGCACGGGTTTGATCTGTGGTCGGGGAACTAAGCTCCTGCAAGCCGCACAGTGCAACCAAAAAAAAAAAAAAATCCTCTAACTTTTTTCGGTTTCTAAATTTAGTAAGCTGTGTTTTCAGGGAAAATAAAGGTAAAATATTAGCTTTAACTAAAAAACTTATACATTGATATATTTTTTCTTTTTTGCTCAAAATATTACTAGAGTTGCTTTGAGTATTTGTGACTTTTTTGCATATTTTAATGTTTTTTTAAAGTTGCACAGGTAATGAGAAAAGTAGCAGTTCTATAAAAAGGTTGTGTGGGTTATTTTGACCTTGAGCAAGCATCATTGGGTTTGTTTTAGCTTAAGTGAAATAGGAAATGGTTATTATATATTTTTTTGTACTCTCATAGTTCTTTATTTGTTTATTCATTTGTTGTTTTTCCCCCCACTAGAAGGTAACCTCAGTGAAAGCAGGACCTTGTCTGTCTTGCTGACTATATCCTCAGAGCCTATGACAGTACCGTAGTAGGGGTGTATAGACATTTAATGAGTGAACAGTAAGTGACGTCTCTCCATCAGTCTGAGAAACTTAGAGATGATTATGTTGGTATCATTAATCAAGATTATGTATACACCCAAGATGCACTTTTACTATTTACTTTGCAACTTCTGGTAACTGTTTCCATCAATCTAATTTATATTCCTCCCAGTCATCTCCCTCCCTTGCACAAATTTACTGACTCTCCAGTATGTGCTTTAAAAAACAATATGCTTTTATTACTGCCAGCCGGAGTGGCCTGCATGGGGTGGTGGGTGCGCCGGGCTCAGGGTATGTGTGGACTGTGAGGGGTAGATGATAATTGGGAGGCTGAAGGAAAGGGAGTGGGGCTGGAGGCCAGGCCCAAAGACTCCTCCGATTTACTTCTGGGAAGAGGTAGACTTAATAAACGAGTCATGGCAAGCTATGGCCAGGCCGCCAATAAGATTAAGAAATTCTTGGAAATCTAGCTGCCCATCAGAGTTGAGGTCCAGTTTCTTCATCATGCGGTCAAGGACACCAGGGTACTTCTGGTTCTTTGTGAAGGCACCCAGCTCTGTATTCATGAAGATAAGGAACTTGGCCTTGGAGAGTTTGCTGTTGTTACTGTCCCTTCCAGCATGCTTTTGGAAAACAGCAATTAGAGACTCGATGCACCGTTCAGTCTCTGTAGGGCTGAATATTTTTGCTATGTCGGAGAGGAGCGAGGCACGGGGCTGCGAGTGGGGAGTGGCGCGGTGAGCCTGGTTACTATATATATTAAACCTTAATTCAAAATTACTGTGGCATTTTTTCCGCTTTTTAACCCACCCTTGACATTTAAAGCCAGTCTTATTGGGGAGTGGGGGGAGATTATGTTTGTTTTATGTGTGAAATGGACTGATGATACATAAATTGTTCCCTGTTAAATTACACTTAAGTGTCAGAAAGTTAGTTGCAAGACAGTATGTATGATGTGATTCCATTTTGGGGGAAGTGTTGTTTGCATAGAAAAAAATCTGGGGAAATTACCCCAACTATTAATGGTTATGGATATTCTGGATTATGTCATCTTTGAATCTTTTACAACAAGCAGAAAAAAGTGATGAAGATGAATCTGAACTGGAGAAAAATTCCTGAATGGCTACTTCCAGTAATGTATTCAGGATTAAATATAGAGACATTGACATAATGAATGTTAGTTTGCTAGTCTTTGTCCACTCAAGGAAGCTGGTGTTTTAAATATTTATTTCTATATTATGCCTGTCTTTTCTCTGAACCTTTTATTTCATAAGGAAAGATTGATTGTCATTATGATGTACACCTTGGGAGAGTTTTACAAGTAAGAAAATGAATTAGGGGTTTAGTTGGATGTATTTTGAAGCTTTTGGCAAGTAGACTACCAAGAAAAGATAAGCATAATTTCCAAAAAAGCAGGTAGTTTTGAGGAATAAAGGGATTTTAAAAGATAGAAGAGCAATTTTTATACAGTGAGCTCTTTTGACTTGTTTTATATGAATATGAAAATGATGAATTTAATGATGAATATCTGTTTTAAGAATGAATTGAAAAAATGGCCTCAAATCTCTAAGAATAGAATCAGGAATGGTGAAGCTTAGAGTTATGTGAATTTTGTGAAAATATTTTTGAAGACAGTGAAAAGAGGGCTTTTAAGAGTTGTGAAATGGAGCAAGACTAGGAAGAAGGAAGTAACTGATGGCATAGCCCTTAATTTACATGTACATTTGTTAAAAATGGTCTTCTACTGTAACCAGCAGAATTCTAATATCCATTATTAAGTGTATAGTTTTAGAAGAGGTTATGTTGATCACTAGATGCCCATTTGAGTTTTCTGAAAACAAGTTTTGTGTTGACCTATCTTTACTTCCTTTTTTGACAAGGTTGGTAAGTTCAAATGAGGGAAATGTTGCAAACGTAGTGTAGCTTGATTTTGTAGTACAGCACTTGGACAGGCTCTTGTTAGATCTTTGCGGTTAACATGACAAAAATCTGACATGAATATTAGCAGGATTGGATGGATTAACTGCTGGGTGAACCACTGTATACATGTCAGTCTACTGATTAATCACTCAGTGTCAACCCAGAGGAAGGACTAAAGTGTAGTGGTCCTTGTGTTCTTGACCCTATCTTATTCAACATTTTAGTAGATTAAACTGTAGAAGCTGAGAGAGAACTCTAAAAAGTGTGAAGTAGTAGGTTTTAAACAGTAAAATGAAAAGATAATGGATATTAATGTAAAATTCTGCATTAAAATATTGATGGCTATAGGTTGGTAGAGACCATCTTTGACAAACATGAGAAAAATGTTGCTTGAAAGTTTAAAAGGAAGCCCAGGGTCTGACAACAGTATAATCATTTTAAAATGTACTAATTCAGTGTAAAGCTAAATTAGTATTTAGTATAGATTTTTAAAAAAATCCGTTCCTTTACACTGTTAGATCACATCTGCAGAACTGTGTCTAGTTCTACAGTTTGAGATTTGTCTACTGTTTCGGCAGATCTTACCAGTTACAGCCTTTTTTTGATTACTCACCAGTGGAATGGCTTTGTATAATAAAATTATTTCTACTGAGGAAAACCTATATTCCAGTCCTTTTTCTAGATTTGTTAACAAATGTATACATAATTATATACACACAGTTGCAGTTCTTCATATATCTTAAGACCCCCCAAATCATCAGCTCAACTATTTTCTTTTGAGCCTCTCGAAAAAAAAAAGGGAGCCAGTTTTCAAAGCCACATACTTAGCCGTGGTATTAGGAGAGCCACTAGTAGTAAAGTGGTAGAAGGACCTCTTGCACATGTTAGTTAGGATTCTTTGTTTTAAGTAAGAAAAGCCCATTGGAACTAGCCTAAATAAAGTAATTCACTGTAAGATTATAGAAATGTCTTACAGAATCTGGGCTTCTGAAATGAATTAGAGCCAGGAAGTATATGCAACCCGGGAAGTCTTCTAAGTTTCTCATCATTGTTTCCACCAAATCCACTTTATTCTTTTTGACAGCAAACTAGATTTCTTGTTTTCCCAGTTCTGAAGGCAAAATAAAAGGGCACCAACAATTTCAGAATTTGTACCTGGTCTAGATATCCAGAGAGATTATCTCCTTCTCAGTTCTAATTCCAGATTCCCAGGAAAGGGACCAATTGATCCACCTTAGGTTATTCATATATCATCTGAGGTCATCAACAGTAGCTGGTGGGGTTGGGTGCCTCTGAGCAAACATACCTACTCTGTCATTCTAAATAATGTATTATGAGGAAATGAGGAAGACAAAGGTAGAATTAATAAGTGAGTTCATAAAGAAGCAAATATCGATTGTATAAATGCACAATCTATAAAAATGAAAAAGCATAAATAAACGTTAAATCTTAAATCAGCGGTTCTCAAACCTTTCTGTTTCAAGGCCCCCTTTATACTCTTAAAACTTGAGAACAGACTGCACCAACAGGGCAAGTAAAACTGGGGAAATCTGAATAAGATAGATGGATTATATATCAATGTCAATGTCATGGATATAATATTACTGTATACAGTTTTCACAAAATTTTATCGTTAAGAGAAACTGCAAAGGAATATCTCTATTATTTCTTACAACTACCTGTGAATCTAATTAACTTAATAAAATAATATTAAAAATTTTGTTTATTATTATTTTTTGTCTATTATTATTTTAATGTAAAAAAATAGTGAAGAACCCAAAGACCTTTTTTGTTTATGTTGGCTGTCTTCCAGTATTTAACAAATTAGAAAGTAAAGCTCAAAAATCTTTAAAATTTTATTAATTTAAAAATAATAACTCATATGCCAGTGTAAATAACATGTTTATGAAAGATAAGCATTTTTCAAGTCAAAAAATTTAAGAAGGGCATTGTTTTACATTTTGCAGATTTTTTTTTTGTTTGCGGTACGCGGGCCTCTCACTGTTGCGGCCTCTCCCGGTGCGGAGCGCAGGCTCAGCGGCCATGGCTCACGGGCCCAGCCGCTCTGCGGCATGTGGGATCCTCCCAGACCGGAGCACGAACCCTTGTCCCCTGCATCGGCAGGTGGACTCTCAACCACTGCGCCACCAGGGAAGCCCCTGCAGATTTTAATGTCTTGCTTAATAGATGATAAATGGATTCTCGTAACTATTTCTGCACATAGTCTGTTGTGATTTCACATATTTAGCTTTTGAAAAATTCCACCATACACTTGTGAGAGAATGAGAGTATTAACCTTGCCAGACTTCCTGTAAGGGTTTCAGAGAACCTCTGAGCTAAATAAGTGAAGGGATATACAATACCATGCTCATGGTTTGGAAGATTTTCTATTATAAAGAAGTTAATTCCAAACCAATCACAGATTCAACACAAGCTGAACCAAAATCCTAGTGTTGTGTGTGTGTGTGTGTGTGTGTGAAAAATGACAATCTGATATATAAATGAAAAAGGCCAGATATAGCCAGGTTAATCTTTAAGAACAAAAAGGTGAGAGGGGAGGGACAGATTGGGAGTTTGGGATTGACATGTACACACTGCTATATTTAAAATAGGTCATCGACAAGGACCCTACTGTACAGCACAGGGAACTCTGCTCAATACTGTATAAAAACCTAAATGGGAAAAGAATTTGAAAAAGAATAGATACATGTATATATATATAACTGAATCTCTTTGCTGTACACCTGAAACTAACAAACATTGTTAATCAACCCTACTCTGATATAAAATAAAAATTAAAAAAAAGAACAGAAAGGTGAGAGGACTTATTTACTCTGATGGAAAATAAACGGAACTCAGCCAACCTATCCATATGGAAAAAGAATTGACACCCTATACTTTGCACGATACACAAAGATCAATTTGAGATGGATTGTAGATCTAAATGTGAAATATATAATAATAGATATTGAAGAAGGTAACATATGAAGATATCTTTATAAACTTCAGGTAGGGAAAATATGTTTAAACAGGACACAAAAATCATTAACCATAAAAGACAAGACTGATTAATTGGAGTGCATTAAAATGAAGAATTTCTGTCCCTCAAAAGATAGCATTAAGAGAAGTAAGCTTCAAAATGGGAAGATATTTGTCTCACATACAGTTGACATAGGGCTTACATTCAGGGGTGTGTATGTGTGTGTATGTATGTATTAAACTACAAATGAGTAAGAAAAAATCCACAATCAGGCACATCACAAAAGGAAATATTCAAATGGTGATAAATGTTCACCATTAATATTCAAATGGTATTAAATGACAAAAACTTATTCAGTATCGTTCATCAGAGAAATGCAAGTTAAGATCACAGTAAGGTGTTAGTACACATCCACCAGAATGGCTAAAATTTAAAAGACTGATAATACTAAATGCTGAGAAGGATGTGGAGAAACAAGAATTCTTATACACTGCTGGTATAAGAAGTATGTGAGATTTCAAATGAATTCAAATATTTTTAAAAGTTATCTCTTTTGCTAGGTTAGACATGTATAATACCAATGGAAACATTTACTCTGGATTACTACATCTTTTTTAATAAATTTTTTTTTAATAAATTTTTTTTAATTAAAATTTTTTTTTTAATATTTGGCTGCCTTGGGTCTTCGTTGCTGCACCTGGGCTTTCTCTAGTTGTGGCGAGCAGGGGCTACTCTTGGTTGTGGTGCATGGGCTTCTCATTGTGGTGGCTTTTCTTGTTGTGGAACACGGGCTCTAGGTGTGCAGGCTTCAGTAGTTGTGGCACGTGGACTCTAGAGCACAGGCTCAGTAGTTGTGGCACATGGGCTTAGTTGCTCCGCAGCATGTGGGATCTTCCCGGACAAGGGATTGAACTCGTGTCCCCTGCATTGGCAGGTGGATTCTTAACCACTGTGCCACCAGGGAAGTCTCTGGATTACTACATCTTTTAAAGCTGAAATTTCACAAGAGACTGCTAAGGCTCCTTATTAAACTGATTCATTATAAAACTGTTAGAATTTATATTTGTAGAGGGCAGAGATTCTCTTATACTGATTAGTTGGTGATTGAACTATGAGTATTTCATGAATTTAACAATGTTTGTTGAATTCTTTGTATGTGCCAGGCTTGGTACTAGGAGCTAAGGAATACAGACAAACTTTTGTTCACATTAATCGAATGATCAATCAGTGTTGAGGCTTTTGAAGGAAAAGCATAAAATATTGTATATGTCAAATATATTTCATTTAAAAATACATAATAAAGGGAACGAAAGGTTTTGAGAGTTTGGATGGGATCTCTGTGGAAGTGATGGTTGAACTGAAAGCTGAAGGATGAATTGGTATGACTTGGTAAAGTTGGTAGAGGGTGGAGGGGTAGAATCTTGAGGAATAGGTTCTGGACAAAGGAAACAACATATAAAAGCCCTTCATAGGAAGGAGGGAGGGAGCAAGGCCCAAGGAAGAACCCAATGGAAGTGTGACCAGAGCACACTGATGAGAAGAATGGTACCACAAGAGGTATAGAGAGGTAGGTCGAGGTCAGATCTAGTAGGACCCAGTAAGTCCTATTAAATCCATTTCATACTGAGAGCTCTAGAAATGCATTGGAGATATTTAATTGCCTTAATATAATGAGATTTGCATTTTTAAGAGACAGCTGCTGCCTATAGAAAAGATTGAGGTGTGGGGGAGGAGGGAAGAGGGAGTTCTACCGGGAGGCCAATTCTAGAGGCTATTGCAGTAGTTCAGACAACAGATCTTTCCTCAGATGGCTCTTCAGTTGAACACTGGTATTTTACAAGATGTTAAAAGGTATTCTAGGTGGGGGAGGGTGTAAGAATTCTGTGGTTTGTATGTTTGAGATGATTCATAAAACGAAGGTAAGGTAGAATTTTTCACAGTCTTCAAAATGTGCTGAAGGAGGCGAGTGAGGAAGGAGCTGAACCCAGGTGATGGAAATGCAATCAGGGTTTTGGGCCTGAAGGAGGTTTAGTTTTAGGAAATGGAGAATAGCCTGTGAAGGAAGATTGGGAGGATGCATGGTGGCAAGCCCAGAAGTATAGACTTGGTGTATAAATTGGTAAAGAATATAACACTGGGGGCTTCCCTGGTGGCGCAGTGGTTGAGAGTCCGCCTGCCAATGCAGGGGACACGGGTTCGTGCCCCGGTCTGGGAAGATCCCACATGCCGCGGAGCGGCTGGGCCCCTGAGCCATGGCTGCTGAGCCTGCGTGTCCGGAGCCTGTGCTCCGCAACCAGAGAGGCCACAACAGTGAGAGGCCCGCGTACTGCAAAAAAAAAAAAAAAAAAAAAAAAAAAAAAGAATATAACACTGGAGTGAATGAATTAAGGTCTATTGGAGGAAATTTATTTGATAGTTATGGAAAATAGCAGCTTGGAAGCCATTTCAGTAGTTCAGCTCAGAGATGAAAATATTCCTTCCAGTCTCCCTTTGATTTTATTTGATACTGTAGGTTTCCTATTTACCAAGAAAGAGTTGGGTTTTGGATCAGTATTTTATCATTTTTATCTTTAGAATTCTTTGCTAATGTTACAAAGTGATTTTTATTAGACGTTGTAAGAAGTTAGGAATTGATGCATTTTTTACTGCTTTCCAAGTCAGTAATATTAACTTTCTTAGCCACTAGCTACATTTTCTGTTGTAATAGAGTTGCATATACTGAATACTAAATTGAGAAATTTTTAAATAATTTGAACTGATAGTATTCAGCTTTGTACAATGACTAACCCTCAAAATTGGAGGGTTGTTTTTTTATTCATATGTTCTAATGCATTAACTCTCTTTTTTTAGGAGTGGAATTCATAGTGGAGTAAACAAGATTTAAAGTATTTTAATTTTGTGTAGCTCTTAGATCAGAAAAAAATTTTTTAGGACAAAGTAATTAATGGATATTATATTTTGAAATATACCTTGAAGGTTCATTTTAATTGTTGTCATAGTTATTCCATCCAGTTCTGTTTGAGTTGGGTCTTTTAGACTAACTCACATAGGCCCTTTTCTCACCCAATCAGCTCCTCTCTCCTTTAGTCCCACCCAAATGATAAATATGATTTGTTGTCAGTTTACAAAATGATTCCTCCCCTTTTTATTGTGAAAATGATATGACATTAAACAGAGGCCATGGTTAGGGCATAGAACTTTTAGTTTGTAACAGGTTCTTATAAAAAGTGTGGGAATTCACATCTCTCCATCTTCAGAGGGACTGATCTCATGGGAATAATAAATAGTAAACATAAATAATGTTTAACTATATAATAAACACTGTTTTAGGCAGTTGTATTGTCTCACAACAATCATATGAGGTAAATATTTTTAATCTTACTTTTCTTTTATACCAATGAAGAAAATGAGATGCAGTTGTGACTCCAAAGTCACAGCAAAGCTTATACATTGCAGAACTGGGAGTTGGATCTGGGTAGTTTGACTCAACATTATTCTCATAAACACTGTGTTATAGTGCCTTTGGGCTACTTGAATCACCAGATTCTACCTCTCTTGGTATCCTAAAGAATCCCTGGAGCTAATTATAGTTCAGTAGATAGGCTAGAGCAGATCTGGTAGATCAGTTATCTAAAGTGTACCAGTGGGGTATGCCAAGAAGCTCCCTTTATACAGCCAGGGAACACCAAGGTTTGCTTTTGCCAGCTAATATTCTCTACTGTCCCAGAGCTTGCTGTTTATGATTGTAGGTGCTATTAGACAAGAATTGTAGGGCCCTGACTGATAAGTGGTATAGTTAATTTTTGAATTATCAGTCCTTGGTTCTAAATAACTTTACCTGAAATATAGTAACTGAACATATAATGACTAAAGCGTAACACAGAACTAACAGGTCACTGGTTTATATTAGTATTTTATGATTCTGTTAAGTTCTTTAAGATGTTCCTTTTGTCAAGACATCATGTAAAAAGCCTCATTAAATGCTTTTGTCTCATTTTCAATTTATATGAATGGGATCATATACCTGCTTTTCTGCTAGCTTCTGCTCTTCTATTAAGTCATTTTTTCCATTACTAAAAGCTTGTTTGTTTTCACTGGATAATCTGATTCCAAGTTTAGAACTTCTGCGTTTTACAGAACTGTGGATGACAGGGAGGTAAAAAACAAAGACTACAAGAAAAGCCGTTACTAGTTTCATTAGAAAATTCAAAGGCATCTGTTGTTTTCTGTTATTAACTGTTGTCTTCCTATTTTGGAATAAAAGTAAAACTAGACCCTAGTTTAGGTATGGCAGTTATCATTGATACTTACAGTACCACAAGCATTATGCTCTTTGAAGATTTGGAATAGTTAAATACAGTGCTTTGGATCATCATCCTGTTTTAAATTGAAGTAAATTTTAGGAAAGATTCTACTCTTTACTCTGCAAGACACTGTAAAATTTAACATTGTTTAAAGAAAGCTTTATATAGGAGAAATGAATTATGAGTTAGTATCCTAACTAAACATTTCCAGTCCCAGAGACCCATTTATATGAAGAAGCCTTCTATTCCTTCAGATATTTACTGTAGCAAGTAGTCTGATTGCTCCTGAGGCTAATAGTGGAGATCACTCCCTTTAAAATGCTATGAACCCTTATTAACCAATACACCATAGAGTATAGCAGTCTTCCAATTTTTAAAGAAAATAGATTTATTTTTATATACAGTAATAAAATGAGGTTAAGTCTGCCATTAGTGAAAGTAGACAGTAGTAGAATAAAGGTGCTTGCTCTATTTACCAATTTCTTGTTTTCATCTCCTCCCAAGGAAATATTCTATACTTTAAAATTTTTATTGTAAACTTGATGATCTTTTTTGTTAGTACAGGCTGAGTATCTTTGGACACTCATAATTTTTCCCTCCAATTTTGAAGGTAAATTTTATGTTGTTAGCTGTCTTTGAAAGCTAAAGTATGTTTATCATAAATGAAGAATCATGAGCAATGAGTTCCAGTAGAACTAAGAAAAGCATTAGGACTTGTCTTAATTTCTTAGGGTAATTGGGAAGTTTATCAAAAGGCATTTTACTTCTCTTTGTTATCTTTTTCACAAGGGCTGCCTTCTAGATGGCAGCTACACTCCTCCAACCTGCCTCTCTCCTGTACTAATATACTTTAGAGACCTTGAGTGAGAGGAGCCAGAGAATTATTTTAACCTATATTTACATATTAATGAAATACATTTTAAAATTGAATTATGCATGAATAAAAATAAACTTAGATAATTTATGAAGTATAATCAGTCTTATATACAATAAGCAATGAAAAGCCATCTGATTTTTTCTATTGATATTTGCTAAATGTTCACTTTTTTTAGTTTTTTTTTCTTTTTAATTTTGTTATACATAAGCCCTATAGAGAACTTGGAAATACTGAAAAAAGAAGAAAACAGAGAGAGAGAGAGAAAAGGAAAAAAAAGGTAGTCCCTTTACTCTATGTTAATGAATTTCCTTGCAGTCCCTCTACCTTGCATAGGTGTATGTCTGTGTTTGTGTGTATTTTTTATATACTCTCAATTGTACTGTTGATACATTCCAGCACTCAACTGTTGTTACCATTAGTGTATATTATTAAGCTCTAGTGGTGCTATCTTTAGATTAGTGGGCTTTTCAATTTTATTTTGTTAGAATATTTACATAGAAATTTGCAGAATGACCTGTAAAAATTGTTTGATGGGTTTTAAGTATACCAAGCAGGAATATAATAGCTGTAGTAAAACATGAATAGAATTAGTGAAGAAAGGTTATTTTGGTAACATGGCAGCTGGAAGAAAGATTAGCCAAGCCATCTGTGAATTGAATTACAGCATAACGTGTTAAAGTGGATTTTCAAACATGAATTTTTGCTATTTTAGGTTTTGGAAATGTTTTTGTATTTGTGTCTAAACTTGGGTGGTCTTGGTATTCACTTCAAGTAAAGTGAAGATGCTTCAATGTGTCTTGAAGAATTAAACAATAGTTCTTTTTTCACCTTGCTTTCTGCTTTACATCTATACCACACTTTTTATTTGGCCCTTTTAAGTATCTAGAGCTATTTGCCTTTCAAAAAGCTGAGTATGAAGCAAGTGAAGTCTGCAGATATTTTCAAGTTTATTAAACAGCCAATTGCTTAATAAAATGTTATATTGTAGAGTGGTGTAGGTTTTGAAAAAATAGAGAGCTAGTAAAATATAGAAGGAAGAACTTCTACAATTGGAGTCCTTTCCCCTTCAGAGTCTGCTAAGTAAGGATAATAATATTCTGTAGCAGGGTTCTGGGAAGATGAAATGAGGTAGTGTAAATGAAAGTACCTAGTACAGCCTTTCCTACCAAAGGGGAAAGGGAGCTAATATTTGCATAACTGCTGTTTCAGACCTTTCGCTAGGTGTTGGAGGACAAATAGAAAGTACCTGCCTTTGAGTTTATATCTAATTGTGGGTCCATAATGAATGTATCTGTTATGACTTAGTCATTTAGAACATTTACTCTGTTTAATTAAGCACTACATATAAATGGAATCATTTTATTCTATTCTAGCAGAATTGGGACGAAAGGGAAGAACTTTTACATAAAGGTACTTTCCTGCTTGTAGATGATATACACCAGCAGATTTTCAGGGGAGAAAATCTAATGTGTGGGTGGAAAGGCAGAGTTACTGAGTAGAGGAGAAAGTGTGTCAGCTAGACAGTAATAGTTGTGTAGTGTGGTTTCACACACATTCTTTTGAAGAGCTGTGAATTCATGATCGTATTTATATTTACCTTCATTTTCTTGAAGGATTAACTGTAATAGCAAAAATGATAAAATACAGCATATACACATGAAACTGGAAAACAAGATATGGACTTAAATTATCAAGGTCCAGTGGACCTAAATTATCAAGGTCCACACTGTGGTATTTAGAATAATACAAAAATTTAAGTTCTGCTTGACTGATACTTTGGTAGAACCGGTTAAAAATTACTTTATAAGGTTAACAGCATGGAAGCAAACCTTTCAGAAAAAGAGTAAGTTACTTTGAAAGTTCAACCTCCATATTTTACCTCTGAAAGCTGTCTTTTTTAAAATAAATTTATTTTTTATTTTATTTATTTTTGACTGTGTTGGGTCTTCGTTACTGTGCGCGGGCTTTCTCTAGTTGTGGCGAGGGGGGCTCCTCTTCGTTGTGGTGCGTGGGCTTCTCGTCGTGGCGGCTTCTCTTGTTGTGGAGCATGGGCTCTAGGCGGCAGGCTTCAGTAGTTTTGGCTTGTGGGCTCTAGAGCGCAGGCTCAGTAGTTGTGGCGCACAGGCTTAGTTGCTCCAAGGTGTGTGGGATCTTCCCGGACCAGGGATTGAACCCGTGTCCCCTGCATTGGCAGGTGGATTCTTAACCACTGCGCCACCAGGGAAGCCCCGAAAACTGTCTTTTTTGTATCAGGTAAATAAATGCTTGTTGAATTGAATTTTATAATTTAGAATAAGAATCTCATACTTCTTTTTTTTTCAATTTAGGAATCAAAGATTTCAAAAACCTAGCATTTGCTAGAAAAATTGGACCAGCTGTGAGGATTAGATGAAATACTATATAAAAATGATGTATAAAATGCAATACTAATAAAAGGGCTTAAGAGGAAATGTCAGTGTTTCTAAACATTGGTATTGATATCAGTAACAGCTGAAGCTCAGAGGAAATGTGTTTTTCGATAGAGAACACTAATTATAGACTTGAAATCCACTTTGAATTTTATATCTCTCTTAGAGGAATTATCATGAGTATAAAGTAGATGACACTCTATCTAAGTTGAACAAAGTTGTTAGGGAAAAAGATCCCAAATCTAACTAGACTTATCAGGATCAGCTGACTTTTGTAGTCTCTTCCCTTTGCTCATCAATATTCTAGCTGCACTTCCTTCACACCTTTAATTATCTAAGCTTTTTCATACCTCTAGTCCCTGTGCATTTTCCCTTTGTCTGAAACAGTCTCTCTACCCTTTGGCTAACTCATTCATTAAGCTTTGTGACTTTCTGGAGCAAACCTTCGCTGATTCCCTGTCTTATTCTCCTCAAACGTATCTTTCCCTGTTACCACCCTGTTCTTTCATATCTCTTCTTTTAGGGTGTAATTATGCATTTATTTATTTATCTATCTACCAGTGAAGCCCAAGCATTTATCATAGTGCTTGACTCATAGTGAATTCTCAGTAAGTAATTGTTGAATGATTTAATTTTAAAATTCAGTAGCTTCTCTTTGGATTTAAATCCAATTTTTACTTTGCTTCTTTTTCTCTTTCTCACTGTCTTTCTTTTTTGGCAGATTCAGATAGTAAATAGCTGTTATTATTACTGCTTGGTAGTATTTACCTTTAAGAGAGCTCTGCAATTGTCCTATGCTTTTTTTTTTCTTTTTTACAATGTATACATATATTAAATATTACAATTTTATTTGTCGATCATATCTCTGTATAGCTGAAAAAACAAAATATTTTTAAATAAAATAATTTAAAATGAAAATGTTTTTGACAATGAGAACACTACAAATCAAAAGTTCTGGAAACTGTTCCAGGGGGCATTTCTAGTCTTAAATGTATGTATTAGATAAGAAGAGAGGATGAAATTTTATAATCACAAAATTGAAAGTCTAAATAAAATGAACAATTTGTTAGCAAAACCTATAAAAACTGACCCAAGAAAAATAGAATATACACTAATTGTTAAAGTAATTAAATCAGTGGTTAAAACCCATTCTGGGGGTGGGTGAATCCCTGGGGCAGATTGTCTTATAAGCATATTCTACCAAACCCTCAAGAATAAATAATTTCAATCTTATTCAAAAGGTTTTGGGGGTTTTTTTGTTTGTTTGTTTTTAAATTTATTTACTTTTATATTTTTTTATTTTTTGGCTGTGTTGGGTTTTTGTTTCTGTGCGAGGGCTTTCTCTAGTTGTGGCAAGCGGGGGCCACTCTTCATCGCGGTGCGGAGCACAGGCTTCAGACATGCAGGCTCAGTAGTTGTAGCTCACGGGCCTAGTTGTTCCGCGGCATGTGGGATCCTCCCATACCAGGGCTCGAACCCGTGTCCCCTGCACCAGCAGGCAGCTTCTGAACCACTGCACCACCAGGGAAGCCCTCAAAAGGTTTTGAACAAGAGAAAAAGGAATAAAACTCATCAACTTATGAGGCTTCCAAAACTTTGATTCCAAAATCAAACAAGGATAATACAGAAGGAAACATTTCAGGCCAAACTCATTCATAAAAAGAGATGTAAAAATGTTGAATAAAATTTTTTTAACAAACTGAATCAAATAATGTTTAAAATCATAATACATGATGAACCGTGTAAGATTTATCTCACAAAGGCAAGGAAAATTCAATACTAGAATATCTACCAACATAATAAATCACATTAAGAAAAGGTAGAAAAAGTACATAATGAACAAAATAGAGACATAAATCTTTTGATTAAAAAAACATTAGGTACTTCAAAACTCTTATCAAATAGAAATTCTTTCTTTTTTTTTTTTTTTTTTTTTTTTTGCGCAGTACGCGGGCCTCTCACTGTTGTAGTCTCTTCCGTTGCGGAGCACAGGCTCCAGATGCGCAGGCTCAGCGGCCATGGCTCATGGGCTTCCCGGACCGGGGCACGAACCCGTGTCCCCTGCATCAGCAGGCGGACACTCAACCACTGCGCCACCAGGGAAGCCCAGAAGGGACCTTCTTAATAGCCACCAAAAACTTTATCAAACATTGTTCTTATGGTGAAATAGAAGTATTTCTTTTTTTTTACACACACACACACACACACACACACACTGTATTTTTATTTTTACAAGAGATTAAACTGACACCAAGCATTGTAAATGGGTGACCACAACAAAAGCAACAATGATTGCAGTTACCAAACATGAAACACACTCATGCTATGTCATAATATTGACATTCAGTCCAGTAATCCTCCACTGTAACAGCTCCTTTACTTTGCAGTGAAAATTGATTTGTATATTTTTTGCCTCTGAGTCCTTGTGGGATTTTTTATTATTATTATTCAAACAAAGTTACAAAAATTATAATCATCCTCATCAGTTCACTCAGTCCCATGTAATTAATTTTTTTTTATCTTGATCTTTTGTTAGCACTTTTATGAATTCATCAGTTTTCCATTAGAGTTCTGAAAATGCTTATTCATTCAGTTCATCAGTATAGTCAGTTACCAGAAATCTGTACTTGTCAGAGTCTTTTCCATGAATTCCTTGAAGATGAAACCCTTTTATAAGAACATTTTTGCAAAAGCATCAGAGTACACCAAGAACTGTCTGTTTTTTTTTTTTTTTCTTGTAATGACTCCAAAAAGTGAGGAGCAAGTTAAAGCAAGTTTTTTGCCTCTGCAAGAGAAGTGAAAACATTTGGTCACACAAAAACTCGTATGCAGATTTTATAATGACTTTATTTATAATCATTAAGAACTGAGAACAAATCAAATGCCCTTCAACTGTCATGTCAACAATCCAAATAGCTTTCAACTGTTCTTCAAAAACTATAGGAACCCTCCTGAACAGGATCAATTGCTGTATAGAAAACTGACTCTTGAGCATGATTACTAGTGAGTTTTCACTTCAGAAGATGACCTCTATTTTTCTGGTTCATGTGATTAGGTATCTCAAGCAGCTACTTCTGCCAAGAAGCTTATCCTAACTTGTTCCCAATCTAGAGCCGTCTTGAGTGTTGTCCTTGAACTCTTGCATATTTCTGTAACAGTTCTGTAATTGTTTATTTACTTGACTGCCTATTCCACTAAAATATAAGTTCCTTAATTTTGTCTTTGTAGTGAGCACCTAGCATAGTACATAGAATACTGATTGCTAGATATTCAGGAAATGTTTAATGGTATGAAGAATTGTCTTCACAATGACCAATTTCAAAGACTTCATCTTCGGGCTTTGAATAGAAGTGGACATTATGAAATTGCTCTCCCTAATTTATTTGGTGCATAGGTATACAGGTTGAATAGTTAAATTAAGATTTTTAGTTAAGTGGACAATCCTATACTATATCATTGATTGCCGGCTTGATTTGGTACATCTGCGGAGGCTATTCAGGAGCCACCTTCTTTCTGTAAAATGCAGTGTGTATGCTTCCCTAACTTGTATACTTAAGTTAAAGATAATTACCATTCCAGATTGTGTGAAGATTCACTTTGGAAAATATTTTAAAATCCCAGACAGAAACTTAACTATTTATAAAAGGATATATTCATGGGTATTAGGGTTTAAAGCTGTTAAAGCTATAACTGTAAGAAGCTTTGTTGTTCATTGTTTTAAGTTCACTGCTATTGATTTAAAGGCACATTTGTAGAAACATGTATGTGTATTTATTCAACAAATATTTGTGTGCCTATTACCTGGTAGGCACTATTCTAGACACTAGGATACATCAATGAACAAAGCAGGCAAAAATTCCTTTGCTTGTGGAGTTTACATGGAGCTTATGTTCTGTTTCTGTATGTTTTTATATGTATGTGTATATGACACTATTATAGGAAAAACAGCATAATAAATGGTTTTAGGGTTGTTTCGTATTTTAGCAGAGGACTACGATAAAATTGGAAGATTGTTACCAACCCTTGATTGTGTGTAACCTCATTTCACATATGTGCCTTTTAGATTTTATTTTCGCCGTTGCTTATCCAGAATGGGGAGGACAAATAAATTTTAATAATCAGTTAAATTAAACTGACATTTATTGTTTTGGCATGTGCAAAGCACTCTGCTATAAACATTGTAGGGGGAAGGGGACTAACAATTTGTAACTTCAAGACGTGTATATAGTCTAATGGGGCAAATCAAGTGCAAATATAACTAATTCCGCACAGGATAAGAGGAAAGGTGCAAACACATTGCCAGTTATTTTCAGAAAGGGGGAATGTTACACCAATCAGTGGCTAAATGAAAACAAAACAAAACAAAACACATCATCAAATGTTGGTGAGAATGCAGAGCAATGGGAACTCGTTATTGGTGGAGATATAAATTAGTACAGTTACTTTGGGGAAATGTTCGTCAATTTCTTATAAAAGTAAATATACGTCTGCCCAGAAATTCTGTTCCTAGTGTTTGCCTAAGAGAAATGAAAACATATGTTCTAAAAAGACTCATACCAGAATGTTCATAACAGCTTTATTCTTAATAGTTGAAAACTGGAAACAGCCCAGGTGTTCATCAGTAGAGGAATGGATAAATAATGATATCGCCATACAAGGAAATAGCCACTCAGCAATTAAAAGGACAAACCACTGATACCTACAGCTATATGAATGAATCTCATGAACATCTTGCTTACAGAAAGGCTTTCACATAATAAGGGTATACTCTAGAATTCCACTTACATGAAATTTTTAAATAGCCACATCTTATTTATGGTGAAAAATAAAACAGTAGTGGTTGCTTTTACGATGGGGGTGTGGGAGTTGAGTAGAAAGCGACGTGAAGGAACTTTCTGTAGTGATGGTAGATTCTAAATATTGATAGAGGTTTGGGTTACACAGGTTTATGCATTAGTTAAAACACAGTGAATGTACATTTAAGTTCCTTGCATTTCATAGTATGTAAGTTTTGCATCAAAAGAAAACTAAACAAATATTGAACTCTAATTAATGATACACATGCTGAAGTATTTAGGGAGATAATTTACTAATTATCTATACTAATTTCTACAGCCTTACTTTTTTGGTACTTTTTAAAGTAGCTGGATTAATGGATGGATAAAGGAATGATGGATAAAGGGTAGATAGCTATATATGCCAAGCAAGTAATAACATGTTAATAATATATTCTAGATGATGGATACATAGGTATTCACAGTAAAAGTCTTTCAACTTTGCTATATGTTTGAACATTTTTATAATAAAATGTAAAGGAAAAGCGGGAAATACTATACGTGGAAGGTAGTGTCAATAAATATTTTTGTGTTTTATGTAGTTTTTAGGATGTAGAGGAATGGAAAGAATTTTTGTTGGGGCGGGGGTGCGGTCTAGGCAGAGGTATAGGGAAAGCATTATAGGAGGAGGGGGCAACATTACAAGAGATGCCAGGATAAGAATTGAACTAGTGAGTAGTTCAGGTTGGCTGATGCATAGGGTAAAATATTGAAGCATAAATATAGAAAAGTAGAAGGCATTTGTGTAATAAGTCATTAGGAATTAGTTTCGGAATGGTGGGACATTTCTTCTCCCAAACCAAAAAGAGAAAAAAGAAGGGAGATGTAAGAACTTTTAATGTGGGAACAGTGAGATCTTAGAAGATTGCCATTGACCATTTCAGTTTTCTTTATAGTGTAAAAGTATAGCTATTGGGTATTTATCTCAGGTGGCATTGTGGAGCAGTAGGATTTAATATAAGGAGACTGGAGGGGATTTGGAGTGGTAAATACAATGTGATAGGAATTCAGGGAAAAGAGAAGGAGGGTAGAATAATAGTGAGGTTAGAGTGATGTTATAATGGACCAAATTAATATGGTTTCATAATATTTCTAGCATTGCTTGACAGCATCTTTATAAGAGCACAGAGAGCAAATGGATGATACTACTCAGCCCTAAAGATTGGCAAGAAATTCTGGGGTGCTGAATGAATAGTTGAAATAGAGTAGGCAAGTAAAGCCTGTGAATGGTGGACTGGGGAGAATTGGAAGGGGTCAAGAATCAGGAATTCACAATGAGCACCAAAAAAGAAGAGATTCAGTCCAAAGAGAGAGGAAGATGTAGAATGGGACACCATATTCTTCTCTGGGAATTTCAGAATTCTAAGATCGTAGAGGTGACACATTTGGAAATGGTGGCATTGTCTTCCATCTAATCACATAAGCCAGAAATTTAGGAGGCATTCTTAAGATGCTTTTTCTCTTAATCACTATCTCAGTAAGAATGTCTAAATTCTTGAGTTTTCATTGTGAAGATAATCTAAAATATATGATCATGGGTAGCCAGGAAATTCATGGGTATTTCTAGCTACCCATGAATACTGCTTCTTAGTTTCAGTTGCATTTTACAACTGAATACTGCTTCTTAGCTTCAGTTGAAGACATTTGCATTTGCATTGGTGTTGGTGCCAAATATAACAGATTTAACTGTCAGCAACAAATGAGGAGAGACCAAGATGGATTTAGTGAAAATGTCGTGTTTGCAATTGGATGGGGGTAAATTCCCAGCCAGTTGACATCACAGACCCCTTTACAAACTAAAGAAAAAAGTCATGAGAAAATTTATAAATTTGTTTAGATTTACATATATACTAAGGCATGTATAATGGCCTAAGTTTATGTTAGTAGCTGTTTAAATAACATAATAAAAATAATTTCAGTTAATTTTAGGGAAGTTTGTGGGAATTTTTTTTTCCTTTTCGAGGAATCCCTTTATATTACTGATATTGGACACATATTGTTTGTTGTACAGAATACATTTAGTCTCCTTAGCCTGATCTGCAAGGCCAGCCACAGTCTGCCCCTCTTTTTTTTTTTTTTTTTTAATGCGGTATGCGGGCCTCTCACTGTTGTGGCCTCCCCTGTTGCGGAGCACAGGCTCCGGACTTGCAGGCTCAGTGGCCATGGCTCACAGGCCCAGCCACTCTGCCGCTCGTGGGATCTTCCCGGACCGGGGCACAAACCCGTGACCCCTGCATCAGCAGGCGGACTCTCAACCACTGTACCACCAGGGAAGCCCATCTCCCCCTCTTATCTCCACTTAATTCTGCCTCATCACCTATCATCTCTTGCACTTTATGGTGAAAATGCGTGCACAGCATTTATAGAGAAAATGCGTGCACAGCAACGAAGAGTCAACGCAGCCAAAAATAAAAATAAATAAATAAATTTATTTTTTAAAAAACAAAAAGATTTCCATCTGTATTAGACATGACTGCTCCACTGAGCTTTACACACTAAGTTTCGTGAAATGAACTTCTACTTTCCCTGTCTTCGCTCTTGAATTCTTGAAAATTAAAATCACAATGTAAGTTATCACGATATCTTATTATTCTAAAGACATGAGCATGCAATGTTGTAAGTAAAATATAAGTAATGTAAAAGTGAACTGTTATCTCAGGGTCTTTGCTCGTTTTCTTAGGGTGACTATTTTTTCCAGGAGCTCTGAAATGATCAGCACTAGTTGCATCACATGATTGTTCTCTTAATCACCCCTATGCAAGGAAAACATTGCCAATAACATATATTAGTTCCCCGTTTTTCAACAGTTGTCAGTTTTGATGTTACTTGGTTAGGTCTGTCCTCTGCGTAATTTCTCTAATCATTTTTTTTCTCATTGGAAACTTTATGACCTAAACAATAACTAGAAAATAAGCATTATTCATGGAACTGGAACAGATGTTGCAGAATGCACACGCTTAAGCACAAGTACTTTTATTTTACTTAGAAGTCCTCATATAGTTTCTATGTACTCTTTTTTTTTTCTCTTCAGGTTTTTATTAGTTATCTCTTATTTACATATTAGTGTATATAAGCCAATCCCAATCTCCCAATTCATCCTTCTGCCACCATCCCCACCCCACTTTCCCCCCTTGCTGTCCATATGTTTGTTCTCTACATCTGTGTCTCTATTTCTACCTTTCAAACTGGTTCATCTGTACCATTTTTCTAGATTCCACATATATGTGTTAATATATGATGTTTGTTTTTCTGACTTACGTCACTCTGTATGACTATTTCTGGGTCCATCCATGTCTCTACAAATGACCCAATTTCGTTCCTTTTTATTGCAGAGTAATATTCCATTGTATAAATGCACCACATCTTTATCCATTTGTCTGTCAGTGGACATTTAGCTTGCTTCCATGACCTGGCTATTGTAAGTAGTGCTGCAGTGAACATTGGAGTGCATGTGTCTTTTGGAATTACGGTTTTCTCTGGTTATATGCCCAGTAGTGGGATTGCTGGATCATATGGTAATTCTATTTTTAGATTTTTAAGGAACCTCTATACTGTTCTCCATAGTGGCTGTATCAATTTACATTCCCACCAACAGTGCAGTAGGGTTCCCTTTTCTCCACACCCTCTCCAGCGTTTGTTGTTTATAGATTTTCTGAAGATGCCCATTCTGACTGGTGTGAGGTGATACCTCATTGTAGTTTTGATTTGCATTTCTCTGATAATTAGTGATGTTGAGCAGCTTTTCACGTGCCTCTTGGCCATCTGTATGTCTTCTTTGGTGAAATGTCTATTTAGGTCTCTGCCCATTGTTTGATTGGGTTGTTTATTTTTTAAATATTAAGCTGCATGAGCTGTTTATATATTTTGGAGATTAATCCTTTGTCCATTGATTCGTTTGCAAATAGTTTCTCCCATTCTGAGGGTTGTCTTTTCATCTTGTTTATAGATTCCTTTCCTGTGCAAAAGCTTTTACATTTCATTAGGTCCCGTTTGTTTATTTTTGTTTTTATTTTCATTAGTCTAGGAGGTGGGTCAAAAAAGATCTTGCTGTGATTTATGTCAAAGAGTGTTCTTCCTATGTTTTCCTCTAACAGTTTTATAGTGTCCAGTCTTACGTTTAGGTCTATAATCCATTTGGAGTTTATTTTTATATATGGTGTTAGGGAGTGTTCTAATTTCATTATTTTACATGTAGTGGTCCAGTTTTCCCAGCACCATTTATTGAAGAGACTGTCTTTTCTGCGTTGTATATCCTTGTCTCCTTTGTCATAGATTAGTTGACCATAGGTGTGTGGGTTTGTCTCTGGGCTTTCTGTCCTGTTCCATTGATCTATATTTCTGTTTTTGCACCAGTACCATATTGTCTTGATTAATGTAGCTTTGCAGTATAATCTGAAGTCAGGGAGTCTGATTCCTCCAGCTCCGTTTTTTTCCCTCAAGATTACTTTGGCTATTCGGGGTCTTTTGTATCTCCATACAAATTTTAAGATTTTTTGTTCTAGTTCTGTAAAAAATGCCATTGGTAATTTGATAGGGATTGCATTGAATCTGTAGATTGCTTTGGGTAGTATAGTCATTTTCACAACATTGATTCTTCCAATCCAAGAACATGGTATATCTCTCCATCTGTTTGTGTCATATTTGATTTTTTTCATCAGTGTCTTATAGTTTTCTGAGTACAGGTCTTTTACCTCCTAGGTAGGTTTATTCCTAGGGATTTTATTCTTGTTGTTACAGTGGTGAATGGGATTGTTTCCTTAATTTCTCTTTCTGATCTTTCATTGTTAGTATATAGGAATGCAAGAGATTTCTGTGTATTAATTTTGTATCCTGTAACTTTACCAAATGCATTGATTAACTCTAGTAGTTTTCTGGTGGCATCTTTAAGACTCTATGTATAGTATCATGTCATCTGCCAACGGTGACAGTTTTACTTCTTCTTTTCCAGTTTGTATTCGTTTTATTTCCTTTTCTTCTCTGATTGCCATGGCTAGGACTTCCAAAACTATGTTGAATAATAGTGGCGAGAGTGGACATCCTTGTCTTGTTCCGGATCTCAGAGGAAATGCTTTCAGTTTTTCACCATTGAGAATGGTGTTTGCTGTGGGTTTGTCGTATATGGCCTTTATTATGTTGAGGTAGGTTCCCTCTATGCCTGCTTTCTGGAGGCTTTTTATCATAAATGGGTGTTGAATTTTGTCAAAAGCTTTTTCTGCATCTATTGACATGATCATGTGGTTTTTATTCTTCAATTTGTTAATATGGTGTATCACATTGATTTGCGTATATTGAAGAATCCTTGCATCTCTGGAATAAACCCCACTTGATCATGGGGTATGATCCTTTTAATGTGCTGTTGGATTCTGTTTGCTAGTATTTTGTTGAGGATTTTTGCATCTATATTCATCAGTCATATTGTTCTATAATTTTCTTTTTTTCTGCTATCTTTGTCTGGTCTTCGTATCAGCTTGATGGTGGCCTCATAGAATGAGTCTGGGAGTGTTCCTTCCTCTGCAGTTTCTTGGAAGGGTTTGAGAAGGGTGGATGTTAGCTCCTCTAAATGTTTGATAGAATTCACGTGTGAAGCCATCTGGTCCTGGACTTTTGTTTGTTGGAAGATTTTTAATCACAGTTTCAATTTCATTTCTTGTGATTCTGTGTCTTTTGGTTGGGGCATTTAATCCATTCTTGTGTTCATGCTTTCTATTTCTTCCCGGTTCTTGGAAGGTTATACCTTTCTAAGAACTTATCCATTTCTTCCAGGTTATCCATTTTATTGGCATAGAGTTGCTTGTAGTAGTCTCTTATGCTTTGTATTTCTGGAGTGTCTGTTGTAACTTCTCATTTTTCATTTCTGATTTTTTTGATTTGAGTCCTCTCCCTCTTTTTCTTGATGAGTCTGGGTATTGGTTTATCAATTTTGTTTATCTTCTCAAAGAACCAGCTTTTAGTTTTATTGATCTTTGCCAGTATTTTCTTTGTTCCTATTTCATTTATTTCTGCTCTGATCTTCATGATTTCTTTCCTTCTACTAACTTTGGGGTTTTTTTTGTTCTTCTTTCTTAGGAGTAAGGTTAGATTGTTTATTTGAGATTTTTCTTATATTGCTATGAACTTCCCTCTTAGAACTGCTTTTGGTGCATCCCATAGGTTTTGGATCGTGTTTTCGTTGTCATTTGTTTCTAGGTATTTTTTGATTTCCTCTTTGATTTCTTCAGTGATCTCTTGGTTATTTAGTAATGTATTGTTTAGCCTCCATGTGTTTGTGTTTTTTACGTTGTTTTCCCTGTAATTCATTTCTAATCTCATAGCATTGCGGTCGGAAAAGGTGCTTGATATGATTTCAGTTTTCTTACATTTACCAAGGCTTGATTTTTGACCCAAGATGTGATCTATCCTGCAGAATGTTCCTTGTGTGCTTGAGAAGAAAGTGCAATCTGCTGTTTGGGGATGCAGTGTCCTATAAATAGCAATTAAATCTGTCTGGTCTGTTGGGTCATTTAAAGCTTCTGTTACCTTATTAATTTTCTGTCTGGATGATCTGTCCATTGGTGTTAGTGGGGTGTTAAAGTCCCCTACTATTATTGTGTTACTGTCGATTTCTCCTTTCATGGTTGTTAGCAGTTGCCTTATGTATTGAGGTGCTCCTATGTTGGGTGCATATGTATTTTTAATTGTTATATCTTCTTCTTGGATTGATCCCTTGATCATTATGTAGTGGCCCTCCTTATCTCTTGTAACAGTCTTTATTTTTTTAAGTCTATTTTATCTGATACAAGTATTGCTACTCCAGCTTTCTTTTAATTTCCATTTGCATGGAGTATCTTTTTCCATCCCTTCACTTTCAGTCTGTATGTGTCCCTAGGTCTGAAGTGGGTCTCTTGTAGACAGCATATATATGGGTCTTTTTTTTGTATCCATTCAGCCAGTCTGTGTCTTTTGGTTGGGGCATTTAATCCATTTACATTCAGGGTTATTATCGATATGTATGTTCCTATGACCATTTTCTTAATTGTTTTGGGTTTGTTTTTGTGGGCCTTTTTCTTCCTTTTGTTTCCCACCTAGAGAAGTTTCTTTAGCATTTGTTGTAAAGCTGGTTTGGTGGTGCTGAATTCTCTTAGCTTTTGCTTGTTTGTAAAGCTTTTGCTTTTTCTGTCGAATCTGAATGAGATCCTTACCAGGTAGAGTAATCTTGGTTGTAGGTTCTTCCCTTTCACTTTAAATCACTTTAATATATCACTTTAAATATATCGTGCCACTCCCTTCTGACTTGTAGAGTTTCTGCTGAGAAATCAGCTGTTAACCTTATGGGAATTCCCTTGTATGTTATTTGTCGTTTTTTCCTTGTTGCTTTTAATAATTTTTCTTTGTCTTTAATTTTTGTCAGTTTGATTACTATGTGTCTCGGCATGTGTCTCCTTGGGTTTATCCTGCCTGGGACTCTCTGCACTTCCTGGACTTGGGTGGCTCTTTCCTTTCCCATGTTAAGGAAGCTTTTGACTATAATCTCTTCAGATATTTTCTTGGGTCCTTTCTGTCTCTGCTCTCTTTCTGGGACACCTATAATGCGAATGTTGGTGCATTTAATGTTGTCCCAGAGGTCTCTTAGGCTGTCTTCATTTCTTTTCATTGTTTTTTCTTTATTCTGTGCCACGACAGTGAATTCCACCACTGTCTTCCAGGTCAATTGTCCATTCTTCTGCCTCAGTTATTCTGCTACTGATTCTTTCTAGTGTATTTTTCATTTCAGTTATTGTATTGTTCATCTCTGTTTGTTCTTTAATTCTTCTAGTCGTTTGTTCTTCTAGGTCTTTGTTAAACATTTCTTGTATCTTCTCGATCTTTGCCTACATTCTTTTTCCGAGGTCATGGATCATCTTCCCTATCATTATTCTTAATTCTTTTTTCTGGAAGTTTGCCTATCTTCACTTCGCTTAGTTGTTTTTCTGGGGTTTTATGTTGTTCCTTCGTCTGGTACATAGTCCTCTGCCTTTTCCTCTTGTCTGTCTTTCTGTGAATGTGGTTTTTGTTCCGCAGGCTGCAGGATTGTAGTTCTTGCTTCTGCTGCCTGCCCTCTGGTGGATGAGGCTATGTAAGAGGCTTGTACAAGCTTCCTGATGGGAGGGACTGGTGGTGAGTAGAGCTGGGTGTTGCTCTGGTGGGCATAGCTCAGTAAAACTTTAATCCACTTGTGTGCTGATGGGTGGAACTGAGTTCCCTCCCTGTCGGTTGTAGGCAACGCAGCACTGGCACCTACAGGCTCTTTGGTGGGGCTAATGGCGGACTCTTGGAGGGCTCACGCCAAGGAGTACTTCCCAGAACTTCTGCTGCCAGTGTCCTTGTCCCCATGATGAGCCACAGCCCCTCCCCCTACAGGAGACCCTCCAACACTAGCAGGTAGGTCTGGTTCAGTCTCCTATGGGGTCACTGCTCCTTCCCCTTGGGTCCTGCTGCACACAAAGTCTGATCCTCTGGGAATTCCTCCTCCTGTTGCCAGACCCCCAGGTTAGGAAGCCTGATGTGGGGCTCAGAACCTTCGCTCCAGTGAGTGGACATCTGTGGTATAATTGTTCTCTAGTTTGTGAATCACCCACCCAGCGGTTATGGGATTTGGTTTTATTGTGATTGTGCCCCTCCTACCATCTCATTGCTGCTTCTCCTTTGTCTTTGGATGTGGGATATCTTTTTTGGTGAGTTCCAGCGTCGATGATTGTTCAGTAGTTAGTTGTGATGCCAGTGCTCTTGCAGGAGGGAGTGATTGCACATCCTTCTACTCTGCCATCTTGAACCAATCTCCCTATATACTCTTATTTTAGGCTCAGTTTTTTTTTAATGTTTCGCAAATTAAGAGCTACAAATTAAGATGAAGATAGGATGCTATCATGTAGTTTCAGGAGGTGACAGATGGAAGCAATATAGAAAGCAGAAAACCTATTAAAAGCAAACGATTCCCAAAAAGCATGTTAGGTATCATTTTAGCTGCATACACTACTGTCCAGAAGGACAGTGTTATATAACATCAAGAGTTTAATAGTTGACACCGTAATGAGTTAATGGACAGAAATGAAATTGCATCTTTTTGTATGTGTTTAAAAATGATAAAGGAGGGCTTCCCTGGTGGCGCAGTGGTTGAGAGTCCGCCTGCCGATGCAGGGGACACGAGTTCGTGCCCCGGTCTGGGAAGATCCCACATGCCGCAGAGCAGCTGGGCCCGTGAGCCATGGCCGCTGAGCCTGCGCGTCCAGAGCCTGTTCTCGGCAATGGGAGAGGCCACAGCAGTGAGAGGCCCACGTACCGGAAAAAAAAAAAAAAAAAGACAGAGGAATGTGTAACAGACTTTAGGAGGGTTTCCATTAAAAGTTGCTTATTTTTTAAGGAATTTTCTGTGAGTTATATATACTTTTTATATATTTCAGCTTTGTGAATTTGATCGTAATGTTTTGCAGGAACACTTTGGGGATTATCTGTAACAATATATTTAAGTGAAACTAGAGCAAAAAATAAGAACCCTCTCATGGTAGTTTAGTACCTGTATTTCATGTATTTTAAGGTTATTAGATTTGACTGTTGCCTAGGCATTTCTATCCATGGGAATCCCAAAGCCTTATATGGTCAAGACTTAGCTTTTAGACTTTCAGTGAAATGCAAGGCACCACTCCAAAAAAAGAAAAAGAAAAAAAAAAAAAACTAGCTGGCTTTCACTTTGTCTTCAGTGCTCTCTTCTTGGCTGCCTTTATTACCACAGCAGCTAAATTACTAGGAACCTTATGTGCATTGGGAGTCTGTCTTACACAAAAAAGGAATTGCTTTTGTGGCAGTAGTTTTATGCTAGAATGCTAATGTTATTTTTAACAAAACATTACATGATATTGGTTATATAATTTGATTTTTCTAAAAGGAAACTTAAAAATAAGACGGTTTATTTTATCTGACCCTTAGATGAGGGGAAGGGATCATATCTGCATATGGTACAATTAAGAAGTGCAAGTTTCACTAAAGGCAGGCGTTAGGGTAAGTGAAAGTGAAATTATTAATTGTTTGGAGTCTTTCCTACCTTGGAACTCCTGGTACCTGATTAGGGGACACAGGTGAAAAAAGTGTAAACATTCAGGAGCAGCAGTGATCACCACCACAGGGCCGCTAAAACAATAAGTTATTTCTATCCTGGTATGATCTTATTCAGCTCTAGTCATCTTTCTGCTTTGAAGAATGTGATTTTTCTGAGTGATCTGTGTCGCTCAATTGTACCTTTAACTGCAAGATAGTTTAATACTTTGTAGATACTAAAATTCTTAGTTATAGATTTTTCGTGTAGGAAAAGGGACGGTATTATTCCCCCTAACATAAGAAGATTGCAAAATGTGTTTTAACTTATCCACTGTAGTAAGTCAGATATGACATGGAAAAATTAATTTCTGATACAGTCATCTACAGGTAACAAAGAATCAGCAACCTATTTCTGAGTCCTACACTGAAGCTAAATCCTACTGTTTCCTCCATTCAGCGTTTGATTACTGCCTAATGTAGTCTATGCTCTGAATACATAATGGAGTCCTTGCCTTTAAGAGCTCCCAGTAGTGGAAGCAGAAGGAGAGGAAAATGAATGCAGAAATAGTACATATGGGTAGATAATTATCACACAGTGTTCTAAGTGTGTTAGGAGAGGTGTGTTCACAGTGTTACAGAAGATGGAAGAAGAGAATGATTTAATTCTAGCTACATGAACATAGGCTGGAAAAGTTGTCAGAAATAAAGGATTAAGATGGTTAAAAGAAGTCTAAATTGAGGAGCAACCTATAAGGTCTAGCAGTGCCTCAGCCATTACTCGTAGGTTCCCTTTGTCTTCTTCACGAGAAATCCCAAACTGCCTTAGTTAATTCGTATGATCAGAAAGAATTGAATTTTTATTACCAGGTTACTTTTCTTGGCAACTGAACTCAACCCCTTCCTCCTGCCAACCTGCTTTTTTTGTGATGGAGCATGAGCGTGCTTTGTAGGGTTTTTAGCACTGTGTTTTGTTTTATCTAAAGATCCTTTGTCACATCTGTCTTAGCAGAGTTTTGTAGCTTTTGTCTTTCTGGCAGAGATGCGTATGTGTGTCAACGTCTTCTAGGTAGCTGGAGAACCATCCCCAAAGGTGAAAATCTCATTTGTAATGTGTTGAGTTAGCCATGTTAATTATTGATTGTTTAGTATAAACAACAACAACAGAAAACCTTTCAGAAGTTTCTTGATTCCATGCAGTTATTGGTACACAAAATCTGCATACAAGGTTTTTCCGTTAGAGGTGAAAAATAGTGTAAAATTATGAAATTAGTTCATTCTGTGAGAGAGACTAGGAATTCACAGTGCAGTGGTACACTTGTTTGTTATATTACATTGTATGTATGGAACAATGGTTCCCAGACTGTCTGCTTTAACTTGGACATAAAAATAGAGTTTGGGGCTTCCCTGGTGGTGCAGTGATTGAGAGTCCACCTGCCGTTGCAGGGGACACGGGTTCGTGCCCCGGTCCGGGAAGATCTCACATGCTGCAGAGCGGCTAGACCCCGTGAGCCATGGCCGCTGAACCTGCGCTTCCGGAGCCTGTGCTCCACAACGGGAGAGGCCACAACAGTGAGAGGCCCGCGTACTGCAAAAAAAAAAAAAAAAAAAAAAAAAATTTGGTGATAAAAATAGATGTCAGTGGGAAAAGAGACTTGTTGACAAGTTCTGCAGTAAAGAAATCTGTTTAATCCAGTATTTCCTAAATTTAATTATTTTTAAGAACCTTTTATTAAAGACCATTTATTAACCTTTTCATTTTAGTAATTTCATGGCAACAGTTTGGGAAATACTACAGTAAATTTTTGTGATGAATTGCATTCAGAAGGGCTGCATGCTGACAGTTGTTTCAGGAGGCAAATTGAAAATTTACGTATTTTTATTTCTGCCTTATTACTTTCTCTTTTGACTAGTTATTTACATTTGAAGGAATGTCAAAACTCCATAATCTGTAAATGTAAAATACTGGCATCTTTTTATAACAGTCTTGGGAAAATGATCAAACGAATGAATTATGCAGTAGAAAATTATACATATCCTTTTCCCTCAATACAAAGGAATGTATAAAAGCTGACTTTAATTCTTGCTATTCATATGCCCTCCATCCTCAAAAATAAATATTGAAAGAGTAATAATTTTTATTGTTTATTAGGATAGCTCTGGTTAGTTAGAAGGTTATTTTCTTTTATATCAAATACGTTTTTACTCATCAAACATGAGTACTGGTACATTATCAGGTGATTGTTATTTATTCTGAAGTTATAATTTCAGATTGTTTGGCATATTCAAGAAATGGAGCGTGGTCCATTGTGATTAGAGCTTTGAATTTGTGGAATTAGAGTGATAGGTCTAAATTTAGATAATAACTTGAAGGACTAACTTACCACATTTAAGAGAAGTGGAAATACAGGAGAAAAGACAGATTAGAGATTAAGTAGAGAAGGGAACAGGATATTTGGATACACACAAACGGAAGCAATGAAAACTGATATAAATGCCTTCAACATTCATCAGTAATCCAGCAATGTAGCTGTTATTTATCACCACATAATAAATTACCCCTAAACTTAAAATGTCAAACATTTATTACCAAATTTTCTATGGTTAAGGAATTTGGATGTAGTTTATCTAGGTACTTCGATTGACTTCAAGTCGTCTGAAGGCTTAACTTGCGGGGGGTGGGGGGAAGGCGGGGAAGGATCCACTTCAAAGCTCATTATTGGCAGGTCTTACTTCCTTGCCACATGGGCCTCTTAATAAGACTGCTTCTTGACACTGCAATTGAGTTTTCCCAAGTTGTGAGCAATTTGGGAGAGGGCAAGAGAGGGTTCATGCCAAGATGGAATCTACGATCTTTTAATAGCCTAGTCTTAAAAGTGACGTACCATTACTTCTACCTCATTCCGTTTATTAGAAGCAAGTTACTCAGTCTGGTCCACACTCAAGGGGAGGAGTTTACACAAGGATGTAAACTTGATGAGGATGAGGCAGGAATCATTGCTATTTTAGAGGCTACTTACACAAGCATCAAATTAAAATAATTTTTGTGGTATTTTACATTCCTCAACTTATATTAGTAAATACTTAATTCATTCGTTCCTATTTACTATGCCTTGCTCCCTAGGAACTGTTTATTTCTCCTTTTCTTACTGTTCAGCAGAGTACTTGAAAATCATTTATAGCTTCACCTTTTTTTTTCTCTCTTCTCTCCATTTGAATGTTTGGTGCTCCTCTTATTTTGTGACTTGGAAGTATTAACTCCTGCTCCCTTAAGTCTTCCATTAATGGTTCCAGAAATGCAGACTAGCTTGGTAGGCTAAAATGGAAAATAATATTTGGTTAAAATAACCAAATAAGATTTTTTTTTCAATTTTTTCCGTCAGGACCGAGACTCATATATTCTTAACTTCATCCTTGATATTTTTTGCCAAAGCATGTCTGAAAATAGCAGAACAGCTACCAGGTTCTCAACGTTTGTTAGACATATCTTTGCTCTTTCGTTTCTGAAAAGGATGTAGAAATATAACTCCAAGGCTTAGATTGCCTTTTCCCTAATTTTTTCCACCCATTCATGTCATGGTATATCAAAAAATTTGCCTTTCCCTTCCCAAACCTCTCCCTTTCCCCTGAATTTGATATTTTTAATATATAGAAATATATATATTTCAATTTTTAACATATAGTTTTAATTCTTGAGGTTTTAGAAAAGGTATACTGAAATAATCCATGTATACTGGAATGAGGAGAATTTTAGAGAGGTTTTATTGTTTTGTAATTTTATCTATATATATGTTTATTTCTGATTAGACTGAATTTATTGCAGGAAGTGTTTGGCTCTTTTTTTAACTTTAAGAAATGTGCTATATGCTGAAAAAAAAAGTAATAATAGCTGCTCAGTGGATGTTGATTATCCATAACTAACCATTATTCATTTAGGAAACATTATTTTAGAATCTCTGTGCAAATTATTTGATATACTTTTATTTAAAAGGACATATTACGTACACTATTTTAATTAAAATGTGTAAAATTCAGTTTTGCTTTAATTTGCCAAAAGAAAAAAACCTGAATACTGAAATAATGGTTAAATTTTAGATAAATTTTCTTTATAACTACAGAGTATTTCCTTAAATATTCCTTTAAGATTAAGAAAACAGGCTATGCATAATATCAATACATTGCAATAGGATTTTTTATGAACCACGTTCCAGTTTTAGAAAGATCATACTACACATTAGGAAAGATTAGGAAATCAGTACTCATTCGTTTTTGCTCTTCTCTCCCCAATCTTGTTTTGTTAACTGTATTAATATTTCTACCTTGTTAGAATTTATAATATTTACATTATTTTTGATTCACTTGTTATGAGTTTTGACCACTGTGTCTTGATTTCTGAATTTATTTTAATTGGCTGAATTTTTTGTTAAATAGGGTTTATCTTCTTACCTTTTGATATCGTGTTTTCTTCATTTGTGTTGTTAAGTAGCACCAAAATATGGGGCATTTCCTTTAGTTTGTCAAGTTGCATTTTCTTCCACACTGCTTTCTCTACCTGAATTTTTCTCTTACTTACATACCTATGTATATTTTAAATTTTTATTTTATTTTTTCTTTCCCTTTATTTTGTCTCTCCTTTATTAAATTCTCATAGCTCTCCAGGTTTGACATAGGCTTTTCTGATCATATTTTACATATGCTGTTTGTGCCTTGTTTATTTCTCTAGCTTCAGTTACTGGGGATATCAGTGGTTCTCAATCTAGTGTGTTTTTACGGTTTAGATGGCGAGCCTTTTTAAAGTGGAAATTCCTTAACGCCATTCTCAGATATTCTGATTTCTCCTCTCTTTCTCCTAAATCTAGGTTAAGTTCTCTAGTAAAGTCCATAGTATTTATCATGCCTCTTGTTATTGTTTGTTTAGTTATCTTTCTTGCTTGCTGGACTGTGTAAGCTTTATGAGTATAGAAATCTGGTTTATATCCTTCCCCAGTGTATTCCTAGCAGCTGGCATGGTATCTTGCTGTAGTGGGCACTTAATAAATATTTATTGAATTAGTGAAGAGTCTGTGCTATTTATTGACCACTTATTTTGCTGAGCACTGAAGAAATTCATCAAGAAACAGATAGCTAACAACTATGTGATTTTCTTTTTTGTTTTGGAAAACCATAAGAATTTTATGTCCTTTAAGGTTTTTGGAAAATAACTCAATGACTTTGACTTCTGTTAATTAACATTTTGGCATATAGAGGCATACCTCGGAGATATTGCAGGTTCGGTTCCAGGCCACCGCAGTAAAGTGAATATCCAAATACAGCAAGTCACATGAATTCTTGGGTTTCCTAGTACCTATAATAGTTATATTTACACTATATTGTAGTCTGTTAAGTGTGAAATAGCATTATGTCTTTAAAAGAGTGTACATACCTTAATTTGAAAATACGTTATTGCTAAAAATGCAATCATCTGAGCCTTCAGCAAGTCATAATCTTTTTGCAATATTAACATCAAAGATAACTGATCACAGACCATCATAACAAATATAATAATAATTAAAAAGTTTGGAATATTCGGAGAACTACCAAAATGTGACACAGAGACACAGAGTAAGGAAATGCTGTGTAAAAATTGCACTGATAGACTTGCTTGACCTAGAGTTGCCACAGACTTTCAGATTGTAAAAAAAAAAAAAAAAAAAAAAAAAAATGCAGTATCTGCAATGTAAGAAAATTCAGTATCTGTGAAGCACAATAAAATGAGGTATACATGTATTCTTCCAGAGTCTTGAAAAGGAATATCAATGAAGAGAATTGAATCGTATTATACATACTCCCTTGTAACCTGTTGTTGTTGTTGTATTTAATTGAATTGCATAAAACAGTATGTAAAAGCTTTTATTACTTCCCCTGAAATTAAATTATTTTCTTATTGGTATATATTCATTGATTAAACACCTCTAGGTCAGTGTGTGATCATGTCTGATAAAGGAATTCAACAAGGAAAACAGCTACCTGTAGCTGGCTTTCTATCTCCAGAGCTCAGACAGTAATGAAACCTGGCAAAGGATTTATTATGTATAAAAAGATTTCTTTAACTCATCTCTACTCACATACCCACTTTTCTTTTATTAATGCTATTTTGCTTTTATTTTTTAGGAGGTGAACTATTTTTTTTTTATTGGAGTAAAATTGCTTTACAACGTTTTGTTAGTTTCTGCTGTACAATGAAGTGAATCAGCTATATGTATAACCTATATCCCCTCCCTCTTGGACCTCCCTCCCCCACCTCCAATCCCACCCATCTAGGTCGTTGCAGAGCACCGAGCTGAGCTCCCTGTGATGTCTGTTTTACACATGGTAGTGTATTTACGTCAAACCTAATCTCCCAATTCGTCCCACCCTCCCCTTCCCGCCCTGTGTCCACATGTCTTTTCTCTATGTCTACGTCTCTATTCCTGCCCTACAGATAGGTTCATCTGTACCATTTTTCTAGATTCCACATATATGCGTTAATATATGGTATTTGTTTCTCTCTTTCTGGCTTACTTCACTCTGTATGACTGTCTCTAGGTCCATCACATCTCTATAAATGACCCAATTTTGTTTATTTTTATGGCTGAGTAATATTCCATTGTGTATATGTACCACATCTTCTTTATCCATTCATCTGTCGTTGAGCATTTAGGTTGTTTCCATGTCCTGGCTATTGTAAATAGTGCTGCAGTGAACATTGGGATACATGTGTCCTTTTGAATTACAGTTTTCTTGGGGTATATGCCCAGTAGTGGGATTGCTGGGTGATATGGTAGTTCTATTTGTAGTTTTTTAAGGAACCTCCATACTGTTCTCCATAGTGGCTGTATCAATTTACATTCCCACCAACAGTGCAAAAGGGTTCCCTTTTCTCCACACCCTCTCCAGCATTTATTGTTTCTGGATTTTTTGATGATGGCCATTCTGACAGGCGTGAGGTGATACCTCATCATAGTTTTGATTTGCATTTCTCTAATAATTAGTGATTTGGGGGCTTCCCTGGTGGTGCTGTGGTTAAGAATCCGCCTGCCAGTGAAGGGGACATGGGTTCGAGCCCTGGTCCGGGAAGATCCTGCATGCCGTGGAGCAACTAAGCCCGTGCGCCACAGTTACTGAGCCTGTGCTCTAGAGCCCACAAGCCACAACTACTGAGCCCGCATGCCACAACTACTGGAGCCCGTGCTCTGCAACAAGAGAAGCCACTGCAATGAGAAGCCCGCACACTGCACTCACTGCAACTAGAGAAAGCCTGTGCACAGCAACAAAGACCCAACGCAATCAATCAATCAATTAATTAATCAAAAATAATCAATCAATTAATCAATTCAATTAATAATCAATCAATTAATTAATTAATTTAAAAATAATCAGTGATGTTGAGCATCTTTTCGTGTGCCTCTTGGCCATGTGTATGTCTTCTTTGGTGAAATGTCTATTTAGATCTTCTCCCCATTTTTGGATTGGGTTGTTTGCTTTTTTGATATTGAGCTCTATGAGCTGTTTGTATATTTTGGAGATTAATCCTTTGTCCCTTGCTTCATTTGCAAATATTTTTTCCCATTCTGAGGGTTGTCTTTCTGTCTTGTTTATGGTTTCCTTTGCTGTGCAAAAGCTTTGAAGTTTCATTAGGTCCCATTTATTTTTTTTTTTTATTTTCATCACTATAGGAGGTGGGTCAAAAAAGAGCTTGCTATGATTTATGTCAAAGAGTGTTTTTCCTGTGTTTTCCTCTAAGAGTTTTATAGTGTCTGGTCTTACATTTAGGCCTTTAATCCATTTGGAGTTTATTTTTGTGTATGGTGTTAAGTAGTGTTCTAATTTCATTCTTTTACATGTCGCTGTCCAGTTTTCCCAGCACTGATGCTATGTTGCTTTTAAATTGCTTAGTATTTTTCTTTATCTGCTTATCTTATTTTCCTAAGTAGATTATAAGCATCCTGAGAACAGTACTACATGATCAATTGTTTTAGTCCATTAAGAAAAATTTGCTGAGTAGCACTGTTAGGTATTGTGGGATATATAAGACAATTTCTATTCTTAAGAGATTATAATCCAGTAGTGAGAAAAGACTGGAACACATGAAACAGTAATAAAGGCAGCATGTCTTATACAGTACTTAGTAGAGTTTAATGTACACATACACTAGGTCATAAGCACCTGCTCATTAAGGAGAGGTTTGCATTTTATTTTGATTCATTTTACATGTATTTATTATGGACTTGTTATATGACAGGCAGCGTGCATAAAGGAAACAAAAAGAATATACTCTCTACTGCTGGTCCTTGTATCCACCAAAGTGGCTGGCTCATTGCTTTATATATAGTAGGCAGTCCATAAAAGTTATTTGTCAAAGAATGATCCTGACGTTTAACATTTTTATATCCATAAGGATTCTAAACTCTAGAAGTAATATTCTTCCCTTACTGAGTCATCAAATAAAAGTCTTTGGCCTCTAAAATCTAGGTTTGACTTACTACTTTATAGATCTTTATCAATAAAGGAAATAACAGCTGTGTAATAAGAGTAGATAAAGGGTGTGTTTTAATCTTGGAATAATTATGGTTTCCAGTTTTTGGCATTCTTATTCAAATACTTAGTACTTGTTAGATGAAGTATGAATGTTTACGCAATGTGTCGATTATAGTTGGCCGTCCTCTACATCCAAGGATTCAACTAACCAAGAGTTGAAAATAGTCCACAAAAAAATTCCAGAAAGTTCCAAAAAGCAAAAGTTGAAATTGCAGCAAGCTTTCAACTCTTTTTTTTTTTTTTTTGCGGTACGCGGGCCTCTCACCGTTGTGGCCTCTCCCTGGAGCACAGGCTCTGGATGCGCAGGCCCAGCGGCCGTGGCTCATGGGCCTAGCCGCTCCGCGGCATGTGGGATCTTCCCGGACCGGGGCACGACCCGTGTCCTATTCGTGCCCCTGCATCGGCAGGCAGACTCTTAACCACTGCGCCGCCAGGGAAGCCCAGCTTTCAACTCTTTACATAACATTTACATTGTATTTACAACCGTTTACATTGTATTAGGTATTTTAAGTAATCTAGAGATGATTTAAAGTATACAGGAGGATGTACGTAGGTTATAATCAAATACTACCCCATTTTATATAAGGGACTCGAGCATCCACAGATTTTGGTATCTGCAGGGAGTACTGGAACCAGTCTCCCACAGATACCAATGACTTTTCCCCTCGAAATTTTTTCTCAAAAGAGTTTTTTCAGATTTTTGTTATAGTCTTTTTGCCTTGTCCAGTTCATTCAATCCACAAAGATAAATTGGATCTTCTCCTTGTCAGGCATTGTGTCTCCTATGGATACTATATATATTATGTAAGTGAATTTTTCTTAATCCCAATAGAGAATTTCCCATGGTTTAGCCATTGTGTATAATCTGTGTTTTGAATTTTATTCTTCCAATCATTTTTATCATTTGAACATATGATTTATTGTAAGGCCAGGTCTTTATTTTTATGTCTAGAGATCCTACCTGCTTATAAGAAATAAGAAAGGCAAAAAAAAAAAAATCATTGAACTAAAATGCAGTGCTGAACTTACTTGTTTTCATTATTAAATATAATAGATGATCTCCTAAGATTGTACATGCTCATTTATTTGCCAGTCTCAATGCAAGACCAAGGTATTTATCGATATTTTTTATTGTTTAGTATGGGAATGCTGCTCGGAGTTCTTCATTATTTTTCTTGTATAAACTACACCTGTGATTCCTCCTTTGATATGTCCAAGTTTTCTTTAAAATAGAACAAAAACTTGTTTGGACATCTCCAGTTTACTTCCTCTTTACACATACTCACTGACATCTGTGTCACCCTGAATGCTTAGGGCATGGACTATTTTCTGGTATATCTACAAATTTCTGTTCCTATCAGTTGAGTAGAACTGAGTTTTCCTTGCTAAGAGTCATAAAGAGTTGTTTCAAGGAAGTAGAAATTGTTTTAGAGAACTTCTGTATTCAGATTAATTTGTCTTTTACCTTTCAGTAATTAACTGTGTTAGTAATGATTAGGTGCAAATTGTAAGCATTTCATCTAATTGACTATAATTATATTTTCACCTAAGTTGGTATAATTACATTTATACAACTAAATCTTTTCCTTTGTTTTACTCTCTTGTGTTGTATGTAATTTGTATGAATGAGCTTATTTAAAACTTCTACATGTAAAAGTTTGTTGGAAGGAGGTTTGATCCCTAAAATTTTCTTTTTTTTTTTTTTTTCCCTAAAATTTTCTTAATGCATCTTTTAAAATTTAATCATCCTCTTAGAAATCATTAGTAGATAGGACTTTTACCAAAAGTGGTACTACAAAGAATATTTGACAAGTCTCCACCATTTAACTTTGTTTTGTAATTTTAAAGGGATGAAATAGTAAGTTTTAGATGAGAATTGAAAAAGAAAAAGATTTTAATGGGGGATGATTGAACATTTGGATTATGTATTGATATAAACATAATAGTACCTACTATTCGACAGATACTACTCTAAGTGATTTATATATTAATTCATATACCTCTCATAGTAAACTTTTGAAGTAGGTACTATTGTTGTCCTCATTTTCCAGAGGAAATTGTGGCACACAGGATGTTATATAATAGGCCCAACAACAACCATCCTACTGGCAGAACTGGGTTAATCCCAGACAATCTGGCTCTAGAGTCTGTTCATGAAAAGGAATATAACAGTGTTAGAATTTATTTCAAATGCTGTTTATTTTGTAATTGTGATTTTACTCAATTGAATTGAATGGTTGCTAAACACATTTGTTTTTATCTCTTCTAGGAATGAAATTTAATGATTTTTCAACTCCACGTGCCTCACCCAGAATCTGTCTTTAAGGCATGGACTCTGTCTTCTTAGAGCCAACTTTGTGTAGCCCCTTTATAATTCAATTCTTTGTTATTAGACTTTTGAGCTTTTTCCTAAACATGAGTGGGGAACAAAGGTTGTCCTTGCGCTAACTTGCTGAGAAAAATAACTAGGCCCCCTTTTCAATAAAAACAGATGTTTTATGTACTTGAACTAGTTTATTGAGATAGTTTATAGTTCAAGTTGACAAAGCTGCCTGTACCTGGGATTAAATGACAAAAGTGTCTTCACACAATCATCTGTTACTGGTAATGGCTCGGAATATGTATTTAAGAAAAACTCAAGATAAATCATGTCAGATAAGATTTTAGAAGTATATTTGAGTCACTCTGTTTCTTTCCATATATGGCTTAATAGACTGACCATATTTAGTCAGATATTTCAAGTCAGCAAGTCATGTATCTCTTAATGTGCTGCATGTGTTAGCTTTTGATTCTCTTAGCAACAATATTTTCATGGGCATGTCTGCCAGTTTGTTGTGTATGCTTTGTAAATATTCAGGAGAACACTGAACAATTTACAACACAAACTTAAGATTCCTTTATAATATATGTTTTACAATGATGTTTTTGGCATTTAATTTATATTTAAACATTTCAAAAACTTACTACATTTAAACAAAATAAAGGCCCAAGCACATTTAACATTAACTGCTTTAGTTATTTTAGGTATTAACTGCTTTTAGGTATTTGATGTTTCTTAAGTTATACTGACTTAAAAACAAACATTTAAAATCAAAATCAGCAACATTTCATTTACTGGGGAATAGCTATTCCTATATGTTAATTTTTTCAAAGAGCCAGGGCAGTCACCTTCTTAAAATGGAGAAACTTTAAAAATTAACCATTTGTTCTGAGGATCTTTTATCTTCACTGTCAAAGAATTACTCATAAGATGGCAAATAAGACTCTGTTCTGAATCCTGCCCTACCTTTATCCTCCCCATATGTGATTTTGCATCTTCATATACCAGGAAGTGTTTGTTACTTGTTCATATGTTAAGTTCAGGTGTAGAGCCTCCTCCAGGAAGTATTACCTGACTACAACCATTCTTCTTTAGTTCTTCTCTACTTGGCTTCCATGGTAAGAAGTGTACAGCCATATAACTATATTTATCATATTCATTTTGATATTTTTATTTACTTGTGTATTTGTCTTCCATACTAGATGATGAGCTTCTTGAGAACTCTCTGTAACTGACTGAATAAAATACCACAAATGTCTTTGTCCTCCAAGTAGAATATACTGATTATAATTTAATTTTAACCTTTCTCTTACTATTTTCATAGAAATCACTTCTCTACATTCTTTCCCTGAGTGATTTTAGGTCCCATTATTTTAATTATTACCTTAATGCAGGTAATTCCCAAATAGATATTTTTATCCCACATTCATTTTTAAGCTCTAGATCTGCATATTCAGGTGGCTACTGGATATGCATCGTTAGATAAGTATACAGACACCTATAATCAATTCAGCATATCCAAAACTAAAGTTATCTTTCTTCCTCCAACCTGCTTTTCGAATGTGTGGTATTTGTTTTCCTGAATGACCTCTCCCTGTCCCTCGCCCTTCATATCCAATCTTTAATTAAGCCTTGTACATTTTCTCCCAGATTTCTCTTAATATCCATTCTGAGTAACTGGTGTTGCTCAGTTCAGGCTCTTCTCTCTTCATACCACTTCCAGTAATCTTTCTGAAATACTGATCTGATCATGTCACCCCTCTGCTTTTAAACTCTGAATAGGTTTTTCAAACATCAACTACCTGAAATTCTACAGTGTTTTCTCCTACTTACTCCTACTGCTGAATTGAGCCACTATTACTGATGGGAGTGTAGCAGGTTTTCTTGATGAGTAGGATTAGAAAGTAGGTTGAAAACCACCTCTAATGTCAAATCCTGTCATCTTTGCGTTATGTTCAGATTTTTTTACCTGCAATACATTCAGACCTCTTACCACCTAGCCTTATTCTGTTTTATAACTTGCAGATACTATCTACCACTGGATGACTTTCTGTTCATTTATTTCATACATTGTTTAAGTCATAGTGCATCTGCTCAGTGAAGTTCCTTCTAGTTGAATTGCAAATTGAACAACAACTATGTAATCTTCAAAACCTTGCTCAAATGTATTCTCCTTTATGGACTGTCTTAATCACAAGATCTCTTTATGTTCCCAAAGATATTTTAGTACTTTCTACCCACTGCTCTTATACCCTTACGTTGTTGTTTATGGACTAGCCTCCTATACTATGTGATCTTTTCCCTTCATTGTATTTCTAGGGCCTTAGCATATATAATTTTTAGCATATATAATATGAGGAATAGCCAGAGAAATTAGGGATACTTAGCCTATAAAAGAATATGTGAGAATTTGGGCATATTTGATACATGGAGCCTCGGGAGGCAGGGGATAGAAATTAAAGGAAGACATGTTTTAGCATGTGCAATTTAGAGAAAGATAAAGTATTTTATACTGGAGATAATATACAGTAGGCTTTTAATACATGGTAGCCTATTTTTTTCTTTTTCTTTTTTTTAAATGAGGTATAATTTGCATACAATGAAGTACACAGCATATAATTCAGTGAATTTTTACATATATGTACGCCTATGTAAAAAATCAGAAAGGTAGGGAACATTTCCAGTCTTCCAAAAAGCTCCCTCGTGCCCCTCCTATTATTTCCCCACAAATTTACCAGGATTCTGAGCTTTATAACCAGGGATTAGTTTTGCCTGGAAATTTACAGTTTGTATCCTTTGTGTCTACTTTTTTTCGCTCATGTATTATGTCTGCAGGGATTATCCATGTTGTTGAAGGTAGCATTAGTTTGTTCTTTTTGTTTGTTGTTCTTCTTTCATTGATGTATAGGATTCTATTACATGAGTAGACTCTCCCCATATATACATACATCCCACCCCATTTATTTATCAATTCTATATAACTTCAGTAGATACTGTCAAGTGGTTTTCTGAAGGGGTTATATGAACTTTACACTTTATCAGCAATTAGTTTTTTCTCCATATCCATACAGTAGATTTAATATTTTTCATTTAAGAATCAAGGCTTAGATTTTCTTTTTATGTAAACACTGCCTATTCATTGTACACATTTTGAAAATAAAGAAAAATTTAAAGAATAAAAATTATTCATAGTCACACAACCAATGATAATGACTATTAACTTATATATTCTTCTAGTCTTTTGTGTAGATTTTAAAGTAAAATTAGAATCATATTAGGCAAACTGATTTGTATCCTTTTTAAAAAACTAAATATATTGTGAGCATTTCCCATATATATTATAATTTCTTGTTTTAATGTTTTTCTCCATTTTTTAAAAACAGTAATCATATTTGTATTAGAAAACATTTATCAGGTAGAGTTTTATATTTTTATATCAATGATAAAATCAGAATACTGTTTTGGAGCGTGTAGGAATTAAAAGAGGTTGAGAGAGAGGAGAATACAAATTAATATCTTTTCTCAAGGAAAATTAATGCTTAAACTTATAAATAGATGTAATATTATTTCAAGCCACTGTGAGTCATTAGCTATCTCAAATAACATTTTATAAACTACTTCATAATACAGTAGAATTTTGATGTTTCTTGTTATTAGATAGCTGTGGTTCTCAAATCTCTCCTACCCTTTAACCACTGCTCCTTGAAAAACACAGTTCTTTTCCCAAGCAGTATATACTTAAACTTTATATGAATGTTGTTTATATATACTCATTTACCATTTGCTATGTGTAAAGTACTGTTTGGGCACTTTGGGATCTTGCCTTCAGATTGCCTGTAACTTGTTCCAAAGGGAAGAATCATGGATATATAAGAATGTTAAATATGTTAGGGAATTTTAGAGATATGTAACCCACATATGTAACCCACATATGTAATCCTCCACTTGAAAGACAGAGCCCCAAAAGTTTAAATTACTTGTTCACAGCTATAAAATCTGTGGCAGAGCCAGAACTAGAGCCTACAGCCAAACACTTGTCAGTGTTTTTCCACTTTAGGCGTAAAGTACTTTGTCCTTAGTGCTTTTCTTGACACCAACTTTGTCATTTTTTCCCCCCTAGGAAAAAGCTACTAAAACTGTTTTCTTTTGCTTCTGTGATAGATAAAGGAAAATTGGTTTTATTTATACAGCAAGCACTTATTAAGTGCCTAGAGTGTATGATATCCTGTTTCAGAGACTGCAAAATAGGTGAGAAATAGTTGCTGAAATAGGAACATCTGTGGATATGGTGTTAAGTGTGGAAGGAGCTTATTTTTTGGAATCTGAACATTTGTGATAGAATCTCAGCTCTATCATTTCCCATCTCTGTGGCTTATTCAGGCTACTTGATCTCTTTGAATCTTAGCTTTCTTGTTCATTTATTCATTTATTGAGCCCCTACCACATGCAAAGAATGGTGAAAGGTGCTGGGGATACAGCAAAATTCCCATTCTCATGAGGGATTTTGTGAGGATAATATATACAAATCAGTAAACTAGATAAAGCACCAATCATACTACTTGGCACAAAGTAAGCATTGAAAAAAGTTCCCTTCTTATTTACTATAGGCTGCGGTTCTCAAAATTTTTCATCTTAGGACCCCTTTATACTCTTAAAAATTATGAAGGACTTCAAAGAGCTTTGTTTCTGTGGGTTGTATATATTAATACAGTACTAGAGGGTAAAACAGAGGACTCTATATATTCATTAATTCATTTTTAAATGAATTAAAGCAATACTTTACCCATGTTATATAAATGGCATTTTTTAATTAAAATAACTAATTCATTTACTCCTGAAAGCTTGAATTTTATCATTGGCAACAAATACTGTTAGTTTTTTTTGACAGACTTTGTTCATTTTCAAGAAAATTTCTGCCAACATCCAAGTTAGACTAACTATAGTTTGCCATTTAAGTAAAAATATATTCCATAATGGCCTATATGGGAAAAGAATTTTTAAAAAAGAGTGGATATATGTATATGTATAACAGATTCACTTTGCTGTACACCTGAAACTAACACAGCATTGTAAGTCAACTATACCCCAATAAAAAATTTTTTTAAAAATGATGTTCCATGGAAAAAGTGGCTAGATCGGCTTGCAAATTAATTGCACAAGTGTTTTTCCTCAGGGCAGTCATTATATTTGGAAGAAATGCTTTATGCATGCTTCCTGTCTTATTCCACAGAGTATTTAAAAGATGTATATTCAAGAGTCAAAATTTAATAAAATTTATAGTTTTTACTGCATTGTCAAGGACATTCATAAGTAAAAATAGCTTGGGAAAGAAAAAAAACCTGTGAGTGCAGAGTGGTGAATACAAGGACAGTAAAGTGCTGTGGGGTGTTTTTTTTTGGTTTTTTTGCCACTGCCTTGATTTATTCTTAGACAGAAACATATTTACCACTAGTGCTTTTGCATCCTCAAGTGCACATGTCAACACAGTGAAAAGGGGAAATACCATCTTAGTATTATTTTGAAAATAGTTTTGACCTTGTCACCTCCCTGAAGGGATCCCACTCCCTGAACAGACCACAGTTTGGGAACCACTGCTATAGAGGATATTATTGGTACTTAATTATAATGTTTTGATTGTTTCCATGTTGACATGTACTTGTTTTCCTCAAGTTGGCATAAAATGTCTAGTCACATACAGTATTGTTATATGGGTATCTAAGCAAGGACTATTAAAATTTAGGTAGTACCATTGGCCTACTTCATAGCAGTACAATCAAGATGGCAAGAGACTACCTTATAGAAAATATGTTATAAAAGCTTCAAAATAGGAATTTTATTCTATTGATGTGTTGTTGGGAGTATTGATTCAAAATTTTTCTAATCCTGCTTTCTGTTTTGTTTTTAGGCTTGCATTGATGACAATGTTGATATGGTGAAGTTTCTGGTAGAAAATGGAGCAAATATTAATCAACCTGATAATGAAGGCTGGATACCACTACATGCAGCTGCTTCTTGTGGATATCTTGATATTGCAGAGTAAGCTAGTTCTGTGTTTGTTTTTATCCAAATACTATTTAGAGACTTGAGATTTTATAGAAATTGTTGTTATAGATAAGTGAGTGAACTCTTATATTACCTTAATTCATAAAAATTATTCTTCCCAGGAAAGAGAATAAGTAGATCATGGGAATCCAAATATTGTCTCTTGGTGTGAGATCATCTTCTTGTCTCCCTACCATCTTTGACTTTTGGTACTTTGAATTGATATGAGTAATTGTACACATTCTCCAGCCCCATCTCCTTTTCTTTTGAGTATATGTATTGTCAAATGATTCAAGGTTAATATTTAGCAATCTAGTATATCCCTATGTAATCATGAATTGTTAGGGGAAATTAACAATTCTGAATTAGGTTACTTTGCTAAAGAAAGAATATGATACATAATTCTCCTTATTCAGTATATTCTTAGTTTTTATTAAGATTGTTTTCTAAAAACATGAAAATTTATTGAAAAATAGTCATTGTATTCTTAAATACCTTTAATAGGGGAGTACTTTCTGAGAAAATTTGATTCTTGAAAAATTTAACAAGGAAGTATACATATCCTGACAAAATAATTTTTTCATCAAATTATTTTTTCTTGTTGCTGTGTATCCAGCACCATAAACATTTTTATTGTCTATCTGCTCGCATCAAAGCTTATCAGCTAATAAATATTGAATAAATATGGTAGTCCTACTCTGTGAATCTCTCTTAGTAAGTCTTCATAGTTTTATTTCTTTGTACATTTCATGCACACATACACTGCCCGCCCCCCCCCCAGCCCCCATGTGTATTGGAGATACAGTATACCAGTTTAAAGGAGAGGCAGTGTTCGGTGAAATGAAAAGTGCTCTGGGAATCAGAAAATCTGAGCTATTTGACTCTAACACTGACTGCGCTACACCTTTTGATAATTTGTTTCCTCTTTCTGGGCTTTGATTTCTTTATGTGTAAAATGAAGGATTCTTTTTGCCATTGTAAATCAACAGTGGTTATTCATAATTTTAATTGTGGTTCTCTTTATTCCTTTCTGTTCTTTTCATGCTCAACAAAGGGCTTGGATTTCATCTTCATAGAAAAAAATAGCTAAGGTGCATTTATCTTCAGCTGTCCTTAAATATTTGGTACTTAGGTTCTTAAGTCAACTAATGTGGATTATGAAGGCTTCCTCAACCACTCTCAAGGGGTATGACCTTGGGCAAGTTGCTTAACTTTTATAATTGTCAGCTTTCTCCTCTGTAGAATGGGAATAATATTTTCTAGGTTTGTTGTGAGGGTTAACTGAGATAACCCACCAAGTATAGTTCCTGGCACATAGGAAATACTCAGTATGTATTAACTTTTGACCATTATCTCTTTTATCTTTTTGGGAAAATGAAAACCCGGCTTCTTTCTTCAGATGTGTAATCCTGTGTTTCCTTTTTAATTCATACTTCTGAGTTTGAAAAGACAGTAATAATTGTCCTGAATAATTGCCTCTTGTAGACTTGATTAACAACCCATTGTGTCAGTTGGGATGATTTTAGATGCAGTAACAGTATCAAACTTAAACTGACGTAAAGAGAAAGCGTACTTGTTGTACAGGATAATACATAGTTTAGAGGAAGGGCATTAAGCTGCTCAGCGCTGTCATCAGGGCTTGGAGTCTTCAGGTGTTTTCTTCTGCCTTTCCCAAATATAGACTTTATTCTTAGCCTTGTTCCCTCCTGGTTACAAGATGTTTGCCACAACTCCTGAATTGTGTTTTTACATATGCACATCCAAGAGCAAAATAAAAAGTGGTTGGGGAGTGGAAAGTATCTTCTCCATATTCTGTGACTGTCAAGGAGGGAAACCTTCCCTAGAGAGCCCTCTGACTATAGCAGATTTCCCCTTAAGGGACTTATGTTGGCCTGGGCTTGGTAATTTGCCCATGTCTTTGCTGGGAGAAGCAAGTATCTGGCATATTCAGTTTTTTTAATGCCAGAAAATAAGTGTGAGGAGGGTTGGGCAGTCTGCTGCAGGTGTTAATAGTTTCAGTAGAGTAACTACAACTTTTCTTCTTTTTGGAAGGTGGGATACGGAATATGTGTTTCATAGGACTTATACAAACAAAAATGACCTATTTTGACCAAGGTTGACTATAGTTTTGCTGATCTAACTACCTTTATATAGGCATTTATGGCATTAATGGCTGTGGTATAACTGAAGTATAATTGACCCTTGAACAACACAGGTTTGAACTGCGTGGTTCCACTTATACATGGATTTTTTTGAACAGTAAATACTTCGGTACTACGTGATCTGCAGTTGGTTGAATCCGCTGTTGTGGAACCAGGAATACTGAGGAACCACAGGTACAGGGGGTCTGCTTATGTGGAGGGCCAACTATAAGTTATTCACAGATTTTTAACTGCAGGGAAAGTCAGCACCCCTGACCCTCATGTTGCTCAAGGGTCAACTATATTTAAATTTATAGTTTTTTTGAACAAAATTAAAATTAAAAGAATGATGACTTTTCCTTTTTCGCTCTTTCTGCCCTCTGAGATTCTTTTTTTTAAATAATGATAATATTTTTATAAAAGACCGTTCAACTCTCGTATATACTGGGCTATTTGTTAGGTGATGATTGCCTGAAACCCTTCTAAATGCATGATTATTTTCACCAGCATTATCTCTTTCAGTAATTAATTTCACTAATGAGTGAGAGAAGTTAATGAAATCCAAAATCCTAGTTTTCTTGGGTCTAGAAAACATATAGCATGGTGGCTTAAGAGATAGGGTGAAAGATACCTCCCAAATCAGAGCATTTATAGGGTAAAGGAAGGCCCTATTAATGACGTAGAGACAACAGTTATAAACCATGGGGTCACTCTGGTAAGTGATGTATTTGGAGTTAAAGTTGTTTGCAAATCCTGGTTCTGCCATTCTCTACCTTTGTGCCCTTGGCTGAGCTACTTAGCCTCTATGATTAATATTATTTATAAAATGGGAATGATCTGGCTTCTTCCTAGCTCTTGTTTCTCATATTGCTTTCTACATTTTTTACTCTGTCAATATAGACTACTTTCAGTTCCCCAGCATTCCCTGCTGGTTCATGTCATTGTGTCTTTGCTCATAGTGATTCATTTGCCTCATTTCTTTACTTGACCAGCTACTACCAGACTTCAGCAGCTTATGTTAGAATCACTTCTTCCAGAAACCCTTCTAATGTTCCTGGCTGATTCATCATCATCTCTAACATATCAGTTGTTTACATGCTTCTTTACCAACTACATTTTGCACAGAATAGTACTAATTCAACCCTATTGAACTGAGAGGTAAAACAAAACAGTGAAGCACAGATAGTTCACTATGAGGATTTGTGGATGATAAGGTAGGATACAGCGAGTTCTAAATTTTTGACCTCTATTGGAGACAGTAGAACAAAGAATGTGAGGTTGCAGTTTAGTTTCTAGACAATTAACAATTTCACATCTGGTCTCTAGCCTAGCAAAAGCCAAGTGAATAGATGAATGATAGCTCTTCATATTCTGGCTCAATTTTCTCACATTTTCACCAAAATAATTACTTTCAACATCTCCCTGCTATGAATAAGGTAGAAGTCTTAGGGAAAACCAAAAATAGAGATTGTTTAATAATGCCCCTTCACCAGAGTGGATTAGAGGAAGAATAAATGAAGTGAGTTTGGGGAGCATAGTGTTAATGGTCAGTATATGCATTGTTTTACTATTTACTGATGGGTCAGATATTGAAATGTACGCATTAACATTATTCTCTTCCTTTGGGGTGCTGAATTGACAGTGTTACGCTCTGAATCATGTCCCCACAAAATTCATATGTTGAAGGCCTAAGCCCCAGAACCTTGGAATGTGACTGTATAGATGGAGATGATTAAATTAAAATGAGGCCCTTAGGGTGGGCCCTAATCCAATCTTACTGTATCTTTATAAGAGGAAATTTGGACACAAAAAGTGGCACCAGGGTCTTGCACACAGAGAGAAAAGACAATGTAAGGACACTGTTAGAAGGTGGCCATCTGTAAGCCAAGGAGAGAAGCCGCAGAAGAAACCAAACCTGCCAACACCCTGATCTTGGTCTTCCAGCCTCTAGAACTATGAGAAAATAAATTTCTATTGTTTAAGCCACTTTGTCTATGGTATTTTGTTATGGTAATACTAGCAAACTAATACAGGCAGTATAAAATTCTCACTGTCACATCAAGGTATTCTTCCCTAAAAGTTGTAGTTGAATGTCATTGGGCTATGGACTAGAAGTAAAATTGACATACTAGAACTATGACTTCTGGACATACTAGAATGATTATGGAGCCCAAGAAATTATGTATTCAATTTATTGTTCCAGTCTATAATGATTGGTTAATTATAACTCTAGCCATTAAGTATAACTGAATTATATATTTAAATTATGTGCAAAACATTGAAAACCAAGTCCTCTGACTTGGCTTTCAATAACCAAGAAATAATAACAAATAAAATAAAGAAATAATAGATAAAAGAATAATGAGATGAAGAAATAATTAGATGAAGACATAGGAGTTTTACGATGGCAGCATTTAAACTTTGTCTTTCTTTTTTATTAGCTGAAATATTTTTGTAAAGGAAACTGCCTCATATCTACTATTTGGTTACCCCTTGTACAAGTTTTATAGGAAAACAGGATATATTCTTTATTCTTTCCCTGCATATACTGATTTTTAAAATAATGAGTTGGTTTACTAGTTACCCTCAAAAAGGACTAATTGATTTTTTTGAGATCTAAATAACTTGAGCACATGCATTTAAACGTACTTGATGTATTTCAATCCATTGCAGTTATTGCCCTTATTGATTAGTAAATTGTACCATCTTTGGTCTACAAGAGTCTCTTCATGTTGGCTTCTAAGACCTTGGGACATGACCAAATAAAGTGATCTTTAAAAGCTTCCTTGCTCTTCAGTAGTATAAAAATGTTCCAGACTCATCTTTTATGTTTCCTGCCCTGGGTCTGGAATTGCCATTTCTCTAAGGAAACCTGTTCCTTGTAATGGGTGCTAGAAGTGCTCATTGCTGCTGCATTGATCATTCTTTCAAATTCAAATTCAGCATCAGGGTGTCTTTCTTTAACCTCTTCAATCTTATATCAATATTTCCTTTCTCCCCTACTTTGTTGCCAAGAACTGTAGAATTAAAATAACACATAATACTCATTTGCTTCATCATATATTACATATACATTAGATTGCTTATAACAGTACCACAATAATAATGATTACTGAAAGCAGTTTGAAGTTTGGGGTTTTGTTTTCGTTTTTTTGGCAGGGGTGAGGGGGGTGACATTTCTTTTTGTCCTTATGGTATCCCACTTGGAATATACCATCAAATTACTGTGTGTGCTGAAGTCACTTGGAATAATTCTTTCCTGTTTGGTTATGCCACTAACTAGATATACCATTAAGTTCACTGTTTAAGTTTGTTTTTTGTTTAGTTTAATTTTGTTTTATAATTTACATAAAATACCAGGTTCTAACAGCAGTCCCTACTCTACCACCCTATTTCCTATGGGTAACATTTTTAAATTTTATATTTTATCCCAGTTTGTGTTTTAATATAAGTATTATTCCCTCTTTGCAGATAAATGAAAGACTATCATACACTATTTCTCCAGTTTTCTTTTTTCACTTAACAGTCTATCCTGGAGACCACTATATAGTGGGTTATAGAGCTATTTCTCATTGTTCTCTTCAGGTGTAGTATTTAGTACTCTATTGTGCAGTGTCATTGTAGTTTATTCAGCTTGTCCTTCTTGATGGACCAGTGAATGTTATTTATTTGAATGACTGTAACTTTAGCCTTGGCATTGTCTTTATTTTTCACATAAACAAAAATTCCTATGACTTATAAGAATAAAAAAAAATTTTGTATTTGAATAATAAAACTTAAATGATTTGTTTTATTAACACTTTGGTTATTGATGTGGTTATAATCTCTTTTGTCTCTTTTTAATTTTGTCACTACATTTCTTTTTTAGCCTTCTGCCACAGATGTTTAAGGAATGCTTTTATCTTGAGTGGCTTTAGTGTTTGTATTAAACTTTTTCAATAGCAGAGAAAATTAGCCCTGTGTTAGGCTAGTGTTATGTAGTTTTATAGTATATAGAATGGAATGTTGATTAATTAGTACATTTAACATATTTTTCTTCACGTTTGGAGTAGTTTTGAAGACATTGCTGAAGATTTCATATCATTATAATATACTGGTAGTGACATTCAGTGACATCTTCATGGTCTTATTTACAGCATGGAAAAAGTTTCATTAGCTTTGTTATTTGATCATTAAAGAATCAGCTATTTAAGGATATAATTTTTTAAAATATTTGTGGTGGCTTATTTATGGCATGGCTTTTCTTCTTCGCTATAACCTTTATTTCATAAACATACAACAGAATCCTCAAGATTTCTCTTGGCTTATCCTTTAGAATATATCCAGTATCTAACTGTTTCGTCACCTCTTTCATTTCTCCCTGATCCTGGACACTGTTCTTCACTGAAATTATTGCAGTTGGAATCATTCTAACCATAACCATCCTCTTCCCCCCATCTGTTTTCTGCACAGCAGCCAGAATGATCCTTTTAAAGTATTGCAAGTGGAATAACATCACATTTTAATTCAAAGCCCTTCACCCTCCAGTGGGTTTATAATGCATTTAGAAACCAGAGTTTTGGTGGCCTACAGGCTATGGTTTGACCCTCTGTTACCTCTCTGATGTCATTTTCTCCACGTTCTCCAGGCTGTCTTTGTTAGCCAAACTGGTCCCCTTGCTGAGCCGTTAAACAAACTAAGCATCTTGCTTCATAGTCTGCACCTGCTGATTCCTCTGCCTGGAATTCAATAATGTTGTTATTTTTGGTAAAAGAATCAGAAATTCCTACCAATTTAAGAACTATATAAATTGCACCACCATGCCTATGAGAAACGTTACAATATTCCTAATATCAAGCTCAGAAATGAGACAACTCTATTTTAATCTTAACTCTGCTAATTAATTGCTATTAACTTTAGACAAATTACCAGCTTCTCTGAACCTCTGTTTCCTCATCTTTAAAATAGGAATGTTAACGCTTATCCCTATTCTATAAGATTATTGTGAAGATTAGATGAGATAGTGTTTATAAGACACTTGGCACAATCTATGGCATATATTTAGTTATCAGTAAAGTTAGCTGAATTAGTTGTTGTTATTCATAATTCTATCTTTGGTCACTACTTTTAGTGAAAAATAGCTAAGCTCTTGGTTCTCCTGGATTATTTAATAAAGTAAACTATCATCTGATCATTTGGTCTTAGAGCAGACCTAGCTAGATGAGAGGAGCAGGAGAGAGTGAAGTAGTCATTTGTCCTATTTACTTTGATATGTGGGTATTTGAGCACCAAGAAGAGTTGGCAAATCCATGCATTTCGGTTATTTACATATTTCTTGTCAAGAATGATACATAGTTAGTGTAAAGCAGACTATGTGTTTTGGGTTTTTTTTTTGTTTTTTTTTTTGCAGTACGCGGGCCTCTCACTGTTGTGGCCTCTCCCGTTGCGGAGCACAGGATCCGGACGCGCAGGCTCAGCGGCCATGGCTCATGGGCCCAGCCGCTCCGCGGCATGTGGGATCTTCCCAGACCGGGGCACAAACCCGTGTCCCCTGCATTGGCAGGCGGACTCTCAACCACTGCGCCACCAGGGAAGCCCCCTGGAGTCGTCGTTTTTTGAGGAGAGGAGTGTTAGTGGTATATGGAGAGAGTAACTGATAAGACAGGAAGAGGGAACTGAGACTACAGCACAGAGGAATTTGTATGCCTTGCTAACTGACCTTTAGTGGTGATGCGTTTTTAGGAACATGATGATCCTTCTCTGTATTTTAAGAAGACAATTCTTGACTGATTAGGGAGTTTGAACAGATTAGGGATTAGGGAGTTAGAGACAGGGCAGTGGCAGTGAGCTTGGAAGTGGGGCAGATCTGAAAGAAATTTGGAAAATAAAATTAATAAGGCTTGGTGTGATTCACTGGATCTAGATAGTAAGGTGGGAGGAAAAATCAAAGGTAGTTATAATGCTGATAATAGCTAGCATTTATTGAGTGCTTACTGTGTGCCAGTCACTGCTCTGAGTCCTTTAATATACACTGCTCTAAGTCCATAATTTTGGTCATCCTAACAATTACATGAAAATATATTGCTGCCACCACCCCACAGGCCCAGATGCACAATTCCAAACCCTCAAAATTCTGAAAAATGACAAAATAAATTGTAAGTTTGGTGTAGGCTCATTTGGCAACTCACCATGACTTGAACTGATACGAGGCTATTTATAGTCTTTGTTTCTCCCCCACTTAACTTATTTTTTGCAAAAATATTAACATGTTTGGTTATGGAGTACTGCCTCAGACTCAATAAGGGTGTTGCATAATCTACAATATTATATTTCTAAAATATGAAAAGTTTTGAGGGCTTCCCTGGAGGCGCAGTGGTTAGTAATCCACCTGCCGGTGCAGGGGACACAGGTTCGAGCCCTGGTCTGGGAAGATCCCACATGCCATGGAGCAACTAAGCCCATGAGCCACAACTACTGAGCCTGCGCTCTAGAGCCCGTGTGCCACAACTACTGAAGCCAACGTGCCTAGAGCCTGTGCTCCGCAACAAGAGAAGCCACTGCAGTGAGAAGCCCATGCACTGCAATGAAGAGTAGCCCCCGCCCGCCACAACTAGAGAAAGCCCGCGCACAGCAACGAAGACCCAATGCAGCAATAAATAAATATTTACTTATTTCTTTATTTATTTTAAAAAAAGAAAAGTTTTGAAATTTGGATTTGGATGAGTGATGGTTGGCCCGTATTATAATTCTTATTTTATAGATGAGGAAACTGAGTCATAGAGAGAAATCACACGATAATTGGCAGAGCTAGGATTTGAACCTAGACAGTCTAACTTGTCAAGTCTGCACTTTAAGACACTACACCATTCTACCTCCCTTTCTAGCCTTTGTAATTGGGAAAATGATGCCCTTTAACTTTAGTATTGAAGAATTAAAGAGCAAGATTGAGGGAAGCAGAGGAGATTCGAGTGTAGTGGAATGTGAATTTAAATAAGCCTAGTTTGAGTTGCCAATTAAAAAGGTGCAATAGGAAGCCAGGACTTCTTTGGGTATGTTTATAATGCGTAAACTGAATTTCATCAAATCTAAGATGCCATCGTCATAACACATTGTCATTATTTTATGTACCAATTTAAAAGGTTAAAAAAAAACCTGTAATACAGTGTGTATGGTTTTTTGTTTTTAAGCACCTTGGGGTTTTTTTTCCCCACACACACAGTATCATTCTTTATCTAATTGTAGTGTCTTGGATGCAGCATTGCTTAAGAATGTTTTATTGTTGCCTTTGGGATTTTCTTCTAAGCCACTGATAGCATTCTGCAAGTGTTGTTGGTGGTGCTTTCTTGATCTTACTACAAGGTATCAGCAAAAAGTTTCAGACACCATCCAGGAAGACATTTTAAGTAACAGTTAAGCTCAGTAAATAAGGTATCAAAGGTATGAATGCACATCAATCAGTTGAAGTTGAAAACAATATGAATAGCTGTGACTGGGGTTACATGAAGACAGATGATGACAACCATGTCGTGGCCATTGTCCATTGCTGAGACATCATTGATTGTAAGGTCAATAGATTGTAGAAGATTTCAGCAATATTAAAATTTGGGGAAAATGTATATCTTAGAATTATTACACAATGAGTAGGATTTTTGCCTCTGGGAATTGGGAGATACAGTAATAAAGTAAGACAGTACTGCATGTAATTGATTTTAATAAATAAATATGCATTTTCAGGAGTTAGTGCATGGTCAAAGAAGTATAGTCACTGCTCTGAGGAATAATTAAGAGAAATAAGAAATGCTGAAGACAGAACCTACAGAATTTCCTGTATTTAAAGGTGGTTTTGCAAAGAGAAGAGAGGAATTTAAATCCTTCTGCACATTTTGAATTTGTTTTTGTGTTTTGTTTTGTTTTGATAATCTGGGTGCCTAGATAACTGGAAAATAGAGCCCACTTTCACAGATAGATTCATTTCTCTCACACACAATAGCCTGGTCTTTGCTATCGGCATAATTAATTGTATCTGTAGCATAATTGTGAAACCACATGTCAGAAATTTAGCACAGTATTTGGCAAGGTACATTAGTCCATGTTACTGGACTAGTAACAGGGTTTATGTATAAAAATAATACTTCTACCTGTGAGATTTTGACAAAATGAAATTTTTTTAAAGGTTAAAATTGGTAATGTTATAAACATTATAATTTCCTGACAATTAAAAATGAGAATTTCTGCTTCTTGGAAAATAGAATAGATATGTTTTTCCCGTTTTTCCTCCTGCTGAATACAACTAAAAACCCTGAACATGATATATAAAATATACAAAGACTCTATAAGATAGAGAGAAGACAGAACAGCTACGGATCTCAGGATCCAAAGAATGACAGGAGTAAGTTTCTGGCTTTTCTCTTTGCCTCAGATATACCACACTTGGAACTGAGGAAGCTGATAACCCAGAAGCACCAATGGCCCCACACTGCCCCCCAAAAAAAGCCCCAACAAAACCCTAACCTCTTTAGCCAAATACTAGGAGAGGGGCACCCTAAAACCTTAAAAAAAAAACTACTCCAGCCAAACACTGCAGAAAAAAACCATGGTCCCACCCATACCCTCACTAGCAAAGGCCAGGTAGGGAGCATAGACTTCCAACATTACCAGGCTATCATGAGGTATCCTAGCACCTCTACTGTCATGATGTCAGATTAGGCCAGATACAGAACCTGCCGAGATTTTCATCCCCATCGGATAGTTAACTAGCCCTACCCTAACTGGCACTGGAGACCACGTGGGAAGCCTGGACTTACACCCCCACCTGGCAGTAAAAAGGAGCTCCTACTCCTCCCCACTGGGGTGGAGTCAGAAGAGGCCTGGTAGAGAGTAAATACTTTCACCACCACCCATCAGTAAAGAGGCCTAACTCTTTCTCCCCTTATGGTGTCAGTGGAGGCCACATAGGGTGTAGTAGTGAGGCACCCATAGCCTCCTTAGCCAGGGAGGTATCAGTGAAGGCTTGGTGAGGAGTCAGAAGTAACAAGGAGCTGTTCCATCGCCAGTGTCAATGGTGGCTGAGTGGGGAACCTGAACTTCTTTCTACCCCTACCTTGTAATAATGAGATGGCATCTCCCCATCTTTTCTGCTAGAGCAGGGCCAAATATAGTCAGCTAACATAGAAGATTTAAGCACAATCTAGAGTCTCATATAATATACCCAGAGTGTTCCAATTTCAATTGAAAATCAGTTGTCATACCAAGGAACATCTCAAATTGAATGAAAAAGACAATAGGGGGCTTCCCTGGTGGTGCAGTGGTTGAGAGTCTGCCTGCCGATGCAGGGGACATGGGTTCGTGCCCTGGTCCGGGAGGATCCCACATGCCGCGGAGCGGCTGGGCCCGTGAGCCATGGCCGCTGAGCCTGCGCGTCCAGATCTTGTGCTCCGCAACGGGAGAGGCCACAACAGTGAGAGGCCCGCGTACTGCAAAAAAAAAAAAAAAAGACAATAGGGACCAGCGTTAAGATTACAGAGATATTAATCTTAAAATTATTTGACAGAGATTATAGAGTGGCTATCACAGAAATGCTTCAACAACCAATTACAAGTATGCTTCAAACAAATGAAAAAAAGTCTCAGCCAAAAAAAGTCTGCAAAGAAATAGAAGATATGAAGGGGAACCAAATGGGAATTTTGGAACTGAAAAATCCAGTAACCGAAATAAATAGCAGATAGACTCAGCAGCAGAATGGAGGGGATGGAAGAAAGAATTGGTGAACTGAAAAACAGAACAACAGAAATTACCAAATCTGGGCAACAGAGAGAAAATAGACTAAAATAAAATGAACAGAGCCTCAGGGGCCTGTGGGAGTATACCAGAGAGCTAACATTTTTGCCATTGGAGTCCCAGAAGAAGAGAAAGAGTGCATGGCTGGAAAAGTATTTAAAGAAGTAATAAATGATGGCTAAAAACTTACTCAAACTTGGCAAAAGATATAAACCTACAGATTCAAGAAGTTTAGCATATTCCAAACAGGATAAACCAAAGCAGTTCTGAAAACAAAAGACAAAGTAAAAATCTTGAAGGCAATGAGAAAGGAACTACTATAACATTGGGGCAGGGGGCATTGCATTAAAGCAGACTTCTCATCAGAAACATGGAGACCAGAAGGAAGTGGCACAACATTTGTCAGGTGCTGAAGGAAAGAACTGTTATTTTAAAGAAAACTTTCAAAAGTTCCAGGTCAGAACTTTTGTTTGGATTCTTACTGTTATAGTTACTTTCAGCTGTTTTTTATTGTGATATAGAACTTCAAATATGAAATAGGAAAGTGCATTCCCACTAAAGATGCATAAGGTTATTTACACTGATTTTATGTTGCTCAGAGGTTTCCAAAAGAAAATAGCATTTATTTACTTATTTATTTTAATATATATTTTAATATATTTAATTAATTTATTTATTTTTGGCTGGGTTGGGTCTTTGTTGCTGCATGTGGGCTTTCTCTAGTTGTGGCAAGTGGGGCTACTCTTTGTTGCGGTACGCAAGCTTCTCATTACGGTGGCTTCTCTTGTTGCGGAGCACGGGCTGTGTAGGCGTGTGGGCTTCAGTAGTTATGGCACGCAGGCTAAGTAGTTGTGGCTCATGGGCTCTAGGGTACAGGCTCAGTAGTTGTGGCACACGGGCTTAGTTGCGCCGCGGCATGTGGGATATTCCTGGACCAGGGATCAAACCTGTGTCCCCTGCATTGGCAGGCAGATTCTTAACCACTGTGCCACCAAGGAAGTCTGCATTTATTTTTGAAGTTAATAGTACAATGTTCTCTTACCCATCTTTGAAAAGTTCAGGTAGCTTAGTTTTCATAATTTCTGTCTCATTGGATGGCTTTGAGTAATTCATTTGAATTTTCAAGAAACAACTATTTCAGTGGTTTTCTGACTTTGTGGGTTTTTTTTTAATTGTGGTAAAAACATGATATTAAATATATCATCTTGGCCATTTTAAAGTGTATGGTTTAATAGTGTTAAGCATATTCACATTTTTTTGCGGCAGATCTCTAGGATTTTTCATCTTGTGATACTAAAACTACCTGGTAAACACTAATTTCCCCTCCCCACTCCCCTAGCCCTTGGTAACCACCTTTCTATTTGCTGTTTTTATGATTTTGACAACTTCAGACACTTCATATGAGTGGAATCATATAGCATTTGGCCTTTTGTGACTGGCTTATTTTGCTTGCCATAATGGCCTTGAGATTCACCTGTATGACAGAACTTCTTTTTTAAGGCTGCACTGACGTTTCGAATTTTAAAAATTCATGTATTGAATACATGAAAAATCCATGTATTGGTTAAAACAACTTCTTGATACTAGTTTTTCTACAGTAAATAAAACAATGTACATTAAGTTTGAACACTAAATATATTCAGCTCTTGCTGATGAAATTTCTTTGTCTCTTTGATTACTATGTTCTCATTAACTTCTAATTTAAAGACAAGGGCTTTAATTAAAACATCAAATTTTTAAAATGAACTATTTCTCCTTCTCAATCTCTTCTGTGGTTTGGCTTTTGACAAAATTCAGAATCCAAGATAATTATGAGACTGTCAAATTTGTCTGCTGAATTCAGTTAACATTGAATCATTCTAACCCAGATAGAATCCTATCCATCTAATATACCACATCCAAGTTGCACCCGATAATTTGGTTAACAAGTTTTACACCTTTTATTAGATTTTTAAATTCACACATATGCAAATAATTTTGTAGAAATCCATTTGGATCATGTCTTGAATTTGAGGTTTATTAATTATCCAAAATTATTTATTGACTCCAAGCTGTAGGTTATTATAAATCTCAGTAAACCTAGCAGTTTACCATTTTTCACTTCAGTAATTTATAAAGATTTTCATCATTCAATAGGTGGCATCTCCTATGTTGACCTCTTTTGTATTGCTTAAGGACATCATTAACCATTGTTAAGCAAATAAAAGCCTGCCCTTTTTTTTTTAAACCCTGAAGCATTCAAAAAAGTTACCCATCTGAAAAACAGCCTAATATTCTGACTTTCAGTTTGGGACTCCTGTGTGAAATCTTCATAGTTTTTTATTTTTCCCCCCCAAGAAATCTTACAGTAAATATAGTGTATTTTTCCTAATCAGCAGTCCCATGAGCTGCTTTTAATACCCCAGCCGTTTTTGTTCTGAAGGAAATCTGACCATCTGTTTTCAGTATCTCCAAGGGTCCCACAAAGTGAGTTTCTGGTATTCCAGATAGCCTGTATTTTGTTTCACATTATCTTAAATATTGCTTTCTAAGTGTGATGATTTTGCATGATGTGATAACAGATAGAATTTAATTTTATTTTTAGACATTAACTCATTTAAACATAACACAGCCCTGTAAGTTACCTATAAGCTAGGTTTCAAATGTTTTTAAGTTAATGAATATCACACAGCTGTCAAGAAACAGAGGTGGGAACAAAACCCAAAGTCTGCAGAATTTAAATGTTTATGCTTTTTTTCACCCAACCAATCTTTGAATGGCTTTTTGAGATTATTCATGGTAAATAAGAATTAATGCCATGGGGTTTTATTTATTTATTTTATTTACATTTGCAAATAATAGTTCTTGAGTCATGGAGAGGTTTGTGAATTGTATGCATACATATTTATACCTAAACTTTTGGCTCAGAGATTGCTCCAGGCCCTACTTCCTGCCCACAGTTTTCCGAACTTTACTCTTGTTAGTTTCTCTTAACATCCTTCCTGTTTATATAAATTTTGGATTGTCTCATTTTGGCTTTGACCTGTTATTTCCTTGAGACTCTGCTTCCCTCTGCTAGCACTGCAGCCACTCTGAGGTCTTCCTTTTATTCTGTCTTTACATCCTGTGAATGATTTCTAATACCTAAGCAAAATATACGTGGTTTTATGTAAATATCTCTGATTGTTTGAGATTTTGCCTAGCAGGATACGTACATATTCCCCTGGAGCATAGCACAGGTTCTACTCCAATAATATCTTATTTTTTTTTGGCTCCAGATTCATTTATTTACTTATTTGTAGTATATAAATGTTCTTCATTAGTTTTATATTACATTTTTTAAAACTGTGAAACAGAAGAAGTTTCTTCAATTCAAATATGACTTCTGTTTGTAGAAGTCCCCGTGAAGATCATAAAAATTGTTTTGCACAAGGAGAAATGTTTATAACATATTATTAATTGTAAAAATACCAGGCTACAAAATGGCATGGTAGCCATTTTTGTGGTCTAATATACATACACAAAATAAACTTGCTGCAGAAAACCAGGATAACAAAAAAATCCCCCCCCCCACGAAAACCCCAGCTAATACAAATCCCTCCTAATGTGGGACTTCCCTGGTGGTCCAGTGGTTAAGACTTTACAGTTCCACTGCAGGTGACGCGGGTTTGATCCCTGGTCCGGGAACTGAGATCCTACATGCCGCACAGTGCGGCTAAAAAATAAAATTAAAAAAATTAAAAAAGCAAATTCCTCCTAATGCTACCTCTGTTAACTTTATAGTGTATATTCTTTCCTTTTTCTATCTTTCTCTTTCTATGTGTGTGTGTCTTGTAAAAGTTAAATCTCCACACAGATATCAATAGCTAGTCGGTAAAGTCCTTCTTAAAGCAAAAGATTGACAGACCTGACTTCATACAACCTTTAAATTTCATTCAAATACAAAATGCTGTAAGAAAAGGTTTGCTTTTTTTTTTAATGTGGTGACAATATGGAAAAAATATTTGCAGCACATCTATTTGTCAGAAGGAGGGAATAACTTATTTTTTTGTGTATCATTTATTAGTACCACCGTCCATCTATCACAGACAAGTCAAGAACTTCAGTGTATCATAGACACCTTCCTCGCCCTCGCTTCTCATATCCAGCTGATCTCTAGTTTCTCCTAGATATCTCTGGAATTTATCCATTTCCTCCATCAAATTCAAGCTTCCAACATAATTTTTGTCTACTGCTGCAGTAGCTCATTAGCTGGTCTGACTACTTTCATTCTTTCTCCATTCTCATTTATTTTCCATACTTCACAAAAGTGATCTCTTTGAAACACATAGTTGATCATTTACAGATCGTACAAAATAAACATTCACTGACTTTGGGGTGTACCTGACATATTATATAGAGATTGATTCTTTCATTTACTCTCAGGAGAATGAACCAAACCCTTGTCTAGCCATACACACTTCCTGTCACAGGTTTTTGGTGCCTTTTGCTCTCTCTCCTGGAACATACTCTCCTTCCATCGTGTTTGCTAGTACCTATATATTGTTCAGAGAATCCTTTTCTGACCTTACTAAATCAAATTATTCTGTTATTCACTTGTAGACATAACTCACTGTTATAAGATATCAAAGTTTTACATGTATTTAGGGAATTAATCTAGCTCTCTTTCTAGATTATAAGATCTTTGAGGGGAAGATCTGCATTTGTTTTTGCTTACTATTATATGCCTGACATGTAACATAGTGGTAGATACATAGTAGACACCTGTCTCAGTCAGCTTTGGCTGCTGTAAGAAAATGCCGTAAACTGGGATGCTTAAACAACAGACATTTGTTTCTCACAGTTCTGGAGACTAGACAGTTCAAGATCAAGGTGCTGGCTAATTCTGTGTCTGGTGAGGGCTCTTTTCCTGACTTGCAGATGGCTGCCATCTTGCTGTGCCCTCCATGCAGAGAGACAGTGAGCTCTACTCTCTTCCTCTTTAAAAACATTAATCCCATCATGGGTTCTCCAACCTCTACCTCATCTATACCTAATTACCTCCCCAAAACCCTACCTCCTAATAGCATCATATTGGTGGTTTGGGGTTTCAACATGAATTTTGGAGGAGCACAAAACCATTCAATCTGTAACAACACCCCATAAGTATTTGTTGAGTTAAGGCACACATTAGAAATACAAGCAAAAGAAGTAAATAAGAAGTTCACAAAAGGAGAAAATACAAATGCTAGTGAACATATCCAGATTTTTTTCAAATTCGTGTGTAATCAGGAAAGAAAACAATGATAAGATGCTGTATTCTCATCACGTTGAGAAAAATTTTAAAGATTGATAATGTCAAATGTCCATTTAAGAACACATCCATTAGGAGGATGGCATTAAATAAAAGTATGATCCAGCCATATTGTGGAATATTTTTCAGCTATTAGAAGGCAAGTGTTGCACTCCAGTACATTTAAAGTAATCCCATTAATTTTTGTTTTACAAAAAGAACCTCAAAAGTGACTATATATTTCTTTATAGACACACATATAAGTTCATAGCAAAGGTACCAGAAAGATATTTGCCATGCTGTTGATAGTGTTTATCTCTGGGGAGGGAACATGATAACAGAAGGAGAGATATAAGGGAGTTTTTTCTTTTTTTCTTCTTTTTTTAAAACTCTGAGGGCTTTTTGTCCTTCACTGTTTTGATAATGCGAATATTGTCATGTAGCCTGTAAAAAAATATGTATACAAATAAGAGTTAGATTGATTAGGAACATCGGAAAAAAGGGAGCCATTCTTTATATATAGAAAAGTAAAATCAGGGATGCCAAAAGAACATGGCTTAATCTGGAACTACAAACAGTTCCATATTGTTGGAGTCTGAAGTGTGATACAAGAAGGAAGAGGAATGAGGCTGAAAAGAAGACAAAACCACATCAGTAAGGGCCATGTAGGTGTGTTTTCTCCTAGCATGGACAACCATTCAAAGAATTTTAAGTTGGAAATTGACTCTGGTTGTGTTAAATAGATGATTCTGGGAGATGTGCAGTTGGCATAGTGAAAGAGATTCGCAACCATTTTGTATCCGGATCCCTTTGTCAGGTCTGATGAAGCCTGTGAATATGTTCTTAGTATTGTGTTTTGGATGCATAAAATAAAATACTGAGTACAAAGTATGTATGTGCTTCTTTAGTAACACATTAAATAAAAAGACTCAGTAGTTGGTCTAATAATTACCTTAATTTCAAAATAGTGATGAACATACACGGTATTTTAATATATCTGTATCAGCTGAATGACCTTCTGAATTATGCCCATGAGCCCAAAGTTAAGAACTATTGCTTATGGCATGAGACTGGGAGCATGAAGTTCAGTTAGGAAATTAGTCAATATGGAGATAATGAAAAATCTTAATGGAGACAGTCTGAAATAATTCTATGAAAGACTTTGTAATTATTTTAAAATAACATTTTTGTTTTAGTTAATGTGTGTACCTTATAGAAAAATTTTAGGAAATATAAAATTTTAAAAAGGAAAGAAAACATTTTTTATGGTAGTTTCTTAAAACTTAAATAATACCTATGCTATCCTTGGTTTTTATTGCTGCTCTTGCATAGGAGCTTGCCTCATTAGCTATGCATTCAGTCTTATTTTGATGATACCGTCATTGCTTAATTCTCTTTCCTTTAATTTTACAGGTTTTTGATTGGTCAGGGAGCACATGTAGGAGCTGTCAACAGTGAAGGAGACACACCTTTAGATATTGCTGAGGAGGAGGCAATGGAAGAGCTACTTCAAAATGAAGTTAATCGGCAAGGTAATGTAACCAACCTAGATGTAAAATATGTTTAAAACTGTTGTGTAAAGAACATGATACTTGACTTTTTCAATAAATGATTGTTGACATTGAAGGGCAATCTTAATTTGAGTGGAAAGAAAATCAGTTTACTTAACAGTATGTGAAGTAAGGTTCTACTTGAAAAAATATATGATTCTTAACTCTACGTCTTTTTAATGTTTTTAAAGTTGAAAGAAGTATCATGAGTAGTAGGGTAAGGCATAAAATTATCTGTCAATAAAAGCTTTGGAGAGAAGTAAAACAGGCAAAGGGGATAAGGAAGTGTACGGGGTGAATGAGACACATTGCAAACTTAAAGAGTGGTCAAGAAGTTGTCACTGATAAGGTGGTATTTAAGCTAAGGTCTTACTGGGGTGATGGAATGAATCATGTAGGTCTGGGGAAGGAACATTGCAAACAGAGGAACCAATGAATTCATGGATGGGAGGGTGCCTGGTGTTTTCAGAGAAGCAGCGAGTGTGACCAGTATGACTGAAGCAGGCAGAACAAGGAAGAGGCTGGAAGGAGACGAGGTCAGAGAAGTAGCAGTGGACCATATCACATAGGGCCTTGTGGTCTATTGGAAGGATTTTAGCTTTTAACCTGAGTGAAACAGTGAGCTAGAGGAGGGATTGAGATAGAGGAGTGACGTGATCTGACTTGCTTTAGAAAGGATCTCTGGGGCTATTGTGTTGAGAATAGATTATAGGAAGGGCAGAAGTAGGAGAATGGCAAGGGCAGGAGCAGGGTGGTAGTAGACAAAGTGATGAGAAAAGATTGGATTTTAGATATATTTTGAAGGTTTGGCCAAGAAGATTATTGAGTGATTAAAACTACAGTGTGTAAGAAAGAAGAAGGCAGGGAAGATTCTAAGATTTTGGTTTGAGCCACTAGATGGGTGAAGTTTTTATGAGAGGTGTGAATGTTGTGGGAAAAGTAAGTTTTGTAGGGAGAGTTCAGGAGTTCATTTTTCAGACATGTTAAGTTTGTTTTGCCTATTAGGTATCCAAGCAGTTGAATATGTCAACAGAGAGAGGTACAAGCTGGAGATAAATTTGGGAGATGTCAATTTATAGATGAGGAACGATTGCTTATGGGTAGAATTTCTTTCAGGAGTGATGAGTGTTCTAAAACTGTTTGTGATAGTGGTTGCACAGCTCTGCGAATTTACTAAAACCACTGAATTGTATACTTTAAATAATATGTGAATTATATCTCAATAAATATAAAGCTGTATTATACCGCAATTCCTCTTCTGGGCATATAACCAAAGAATTAAAAGGAAGGTTTCAAAGAGATTTTTGTACACCCATGTTTATAGCATTATTCACAATAACTAAAAGATGGAAGAAAACCAAGTGTTCATCAATGGATGAATGAATAAACAAAATGTAGTATATACTTAGAGAAAATGCTGCTCAGCATTAAGAAGGAAATTCTGACATATGCTACAGCCTGGATGAACCTTGAGAACATTATGCTATGTGAAGTAAGCCAGTCACAAAAAGGCAAATACTGTATGATTCCACTTACCATGAGGTACCTCAAGTACTCAAAATCATAGAGAAAGTGGAATGATGGTTGTCAGGAGCTAGGAGGAAGTGGGAATGGGGACTTGCATTTCAGTTTTGCAAAATGATAAGAGTTCTAGACATTGATTGAGCAACAGTGTAAATGTACTTAACGCTACTGAACTGTCTACTTAAAATGGTTATTAAGATAGTAAATTTTGTTATGCATATTTTATTACAACTTAAAAAACTAATATATATATATTATATATATATAATATACAACTTTAAAAAACTTATATATATATATATATATACACACACACACATATATATAAATTACTGTGTGATTTCCACTATATTATGTCTAGGCAGTGATTAAATGGGTATTATCAGAAGAGAACTGTGTTTTCCTAAGGTATGGGATATTGGTTCAGAAGGTTGACTCCAGCTGAAATGTGGTTCATCAGGAAATAAAAGCAGAGAAATAGAAGCTAAGTCAGTTCCTTGAAAAGAGATTTTTATTCCTTGGGATTAGGAAAATTCATAATGACTACCTGGTTGTTAAAAAAAAAAATCTTAGGCACTGAAACTGAAGAAATATTTAAATGCCTAAATAGAGTTGAGGCATTGTAACAAGTGGCTGAAGGTACCTGGAGCTCAGGAGAAACAAGGCACACATTAGGAAACTAGTCATAACTGGAACTTGGATAGATACACAGAAGAGCTTTTAACAGCTGTGTCCTAAGCAAGCAATTTTGGAGTAATGGGATCTTCAAGACTTGAAGAAGCTGGAAGAATGGGTATAAAGCATCAACCTGGATGAAGAGTCCCTTATCTGTCCAGCTTGCCCTGGTGAGTGCCCAGATAGATAGCAACAATATTGTTTAATAGTAGTTAGCAATTATTATGAACTGGGAAAGGGATGGATATGTACTGAAAACTTCTTGTCTTTAGTTTCCTTCTATATATAAAGGAAACTGTTAGCAAGGCTGATTTTAGTTGTAATGGTTCATTCAGTTTTGATTAAGGTGCCAGCATATGTTCTGAGTGCTGGGTATTTTTTTTTTAAGAGACACACTTTGTTCTTAAGGATTTCACGGTGTATAGAAGTGACAAGTATATAAACAGAGCCCCACAATGCAGTGTGCTATGTGCTAAAATATAGGTAGGAACAGAATGATGTGGGAGAACAGAAAAGCCTATGAGTAACTGTTTGCAGTAGTCCGGAAGGGTTTGAGAGATGACATTTGAGAGGGAATTTACTTGGCAAAGAAGGGGGGTAGTGGACAAAAAAGGCATGTGAGACAGGGGTATCAGCATGTGCAAAGAAAAGGAATTGGAGACATAGCATACGTGGAGAATTCATTAGAATTGGAATGGAGTAAAAAGTCAGGATGGAATTAGTATGAGGTTGAGGCTTGAGAAGATTAGGCTGGAGCCAGATGGTGGACATCTCTTTTGTAGGCATTAGACAGATGCAACAAAGATCCCCAAGCAGGAAATTAACCTGATTGGATTTGGTTTTTAGTAATAAAGCAGCTGATGGTATCTGGAGGATGCATTAGAGTGGGGGATACATGGTGGCATGCCTTTCTTGAAGAAGATTCTTCACTTAATCCAGGTGAAAGATGAAAAGCGGCAAAATGGTTACACTTAAGATGGAAAAGAGCAAAGAGCCAGGACTGTTTTCAGAAAATATTAAGGTAAAATTAAAACAGCTTGGTGGAGAATTGAATGTGGAGATGAAGGAAGAATTGAAGCAAGCTAATTTGCCTCCTGAAGTTTCCAGTTTAAGAAGTGATGACTGGATAAATTCACTCGGGAAAATGTGGGACAAAGCAGGAACGGATTTAGAGAGTGTATGAGTTTGTTTTGGGATATATTGAGTTTGGTTGCTAAAGCACATCTAGATGACAGTGTTCAGTGCACTGTTGGAATTTAGGAAATGTCAGGATGGAAAATGTAAATCTGGGAAAATAATAGGTGAGGGGAAATTCTAGAAAATAGTATATAGTATGACCCTGAAACTGAAAAGTAAAGAGCTGATACTAAAAATAATAGCTAATTCTTATTAAATACCGATTGTTTGCCAGGCATTGAGCAAAAGGCTTTACATGCATTATTTCATTTCATTCTCACAGCAATTCTAAGAGGTTAATACTACTGTCACCCCATTTTACAGATGAGAAGCTGAGGCACAGTGATTTGCCCAAGGTCATACATGTAGGAAGCCGTGCTGTATGTAGTTCAGTCCCAAACAGTGTAGCAGATACCTTGAGCCCACACTCTTCATCACTGTACCATACTACATTTTATTAGGAATATCTCTTAGAAAATATTTCATGATATTCATTTTATTCATATAATGGGAATACATGAATTTATATAGCATAACTTTATTCCAAAGAAACAAAAGATAGAGGCATCTCTAATAGAGTTTAACATTTATAAAAAGAGCACCCTAAATATATCTCTCGTAATGACAAGATTTCTCAAATTATTTATCCTGGTATGAAAGTTATTATTTAATATTTTAAAGTTCTTTAATCACTCTTTTGGCTCTTATTTCTTATTCTAATATATTTGATTAACAACTAGTCATGCTTGAGTAGATTGCCTTTGAAAGTAGTAATGATTGAATAGTAGATGAAAGTATTTCTGGTTTATGTTTTAATGCAATTTTCTTTATTTAGTGTGGGACACAAGTCAATTTTTGCATTTCTTAGCTAACAAAATTCCAATTTGATTTTATTTTTTCTTACCTATGAGAATTGGCTACATTTCCAGCTAACATTTACTGTTGTTGGGTTTTTTTGTTGGTTTTTTTTTTGGTTTTTTTTGCGGTACGCGGGCCTCTCACTGCTGCGGCCTCTCCCGTTGCGGAGCACAGGCTCCGGACGCGCAGGCCCAGCGGCCATGGCTCACGGGCCCAGCCGCTCCGCAGCACGTGGGATCCTCTTGGACCGGGGCACGAACCCATGTCCCCTGCATCGGCAGGCGGACTCTCTACCACTGCGCCACCAGGGAAGCCCTACCGTTTTTTATAGCAGTGACAGATGTTAAATAGTCTAATCACTTTATTATATCACACCCAATTTAATTCAATATACATTGTTTTCGTTGTTTAAAAACCTTGCAATTATAGGTGGATTAAGGACCAGTTAAATTCATTATAAGATCTTCTTCCTATTAGACCACAATGCAGTTAAAGAGAAGCAGAATCATAGACTTTTAGAACTGATCATGATAATTAACACCTTAGTGCTTATTCCTCATCTAAACACTTCACAGATAATATTAATTAATTTAATCCTCACAACATTGTGGATAGGTATATACTTTCATTACTCCTATCTTACAAATAAAAGAACTGAATATTAGTGTAGATTGTGTCTTGCCCAAGATAATAGAGCTAGTAAGTGGCAAATCAGGGATTGAAACCCAGCAGCCTAGGTTCAGGTCTGTGTTCTTAACCCATTATACTAATATTCAAAGAAGTTATGGCTTTCTCAAAGGTTGCTAGCCTAGTTAAAGCACTGGAATTAGAAAACAGGTATTGTAATACATAGTCCAGTGGGGTTTAAACAAAAATTAATGGTCTGTTGCTCTAATCAGTGGTATTTTTGAAAGATTTTAAGAATAAGAGTGTTTTTTTTCTAACTGGATTTTCTTAAGCATAAGAAATTTCTCTTCACATGTACTTTAATTTTAAACTTGAGTTGTATTTATATATAATTCATATAAAGGCACAATTTGGTGGCAGCAGAGGGTAACTGCTTTGTAATTAGGTGAAGATAGCATGAAATTAGATAAATCCAGAAGAAGTAGCTGGGTTTTTTTGTTTTTTGTTTTGAAGTAGCTGTTTTTTTATTTCAAGTCCAGAGGAAATTTAGAATAATAAAAGACAATAAAAGTCAGACTATTTAAGATGATAAAGAGAAAAGGGATAATGATAATAAAGATGTTCATGTATTAAAAGACATGGTAAAAAAAACTAAGCATAATAAAATAAAATAAATCAGTCTGAGAAAGGTCATTTAGTAGAAAGATTATTCTTAATGTATTAACAATTACAGCTTTATAATTTCTTTTATGAATAACATTAGAAGGCATTTTAAATAAGATGGGCTGATTATCTTTTGAAAGGAAATTTATATATGTATAAAATCGCATTATTATAGAAATGGTGATACTTTGTAATTAAAGATTATAATAGGTTTTGTCCGTTACATATATAGTGTATATAATTGTTTTTATAAAGTCTATTTGGAAAACTTTTTTGCAAGTTTCTTTCAAATGTAGTAATGAGGGACTTCCCTGGTGATCCAGTGGTTAAGAATCCGCCTTGCAACACAGGGGACGTGGGTTCAATCTCTGGTCACGGAACCAAGATTCCACGTGCCATGGGGCAGCTAAGCCTGCATGCTGCAACTACTAAGCCCATGCACTCTAGAGCCCATGCACCACAGCTACTGAGCCTGTGCGCCGCAACTACTGAGCCCGCATGCCACAACTAAGACCTGACACAGCCAAATAAATAAATAAGTAAATATTTAGGAAAAAAAAGAAAAATTCAAGAGAATAGTTGGTTCTAGCACCAAGAGCAAACATTTGGGAAAAAAAAAATGAGATCTCTAGTTTGAAGATGACTTTACCTGCACTTGTGTAATCTCGGGATTTTAAAAATGTTTTTCAGTCATGGCCTACTTTTTTGAGATTGAGCTTCAATTGAACAGTTTAGTTGTGTGTTGAATAAATGGTAATTTACTAAGCAAGCAAGGTAAGGATACATTCCAGATAGAGGATACTAGCTTGCACAACAGCACAGGCACATGATGTACTTGATCTATGTGAAGATCTATATGGTTAGAACACTGGGTGATGATAGAGGAGAAAGACTAGAGATTAAAAATGCATTGAGACCAAATCATGAAAGGCTCTGTCTGCTACACTAAAGAGCTTGAGCTTTGTCTTGTAGGAGGTGAGCAGTCATTGACAGATTTTTATAGAAAAGAGAGATGATTGTATTTTGCTACAGAAAAACCAGTCTGGCGATGATGTGGGGAATGACTCAGAAGGAACTGAGGAGAATGAATTAAGGGCCAGCTGTAGTCGTCAAAGTGTGAGAGACATAAGACGAACTAAAATAGTGATTAGGGGCCATTAAGAAGACATTTTAGGAATGGCAACTCAGAATCTGCTGACTAATTGGATGGAGGCTGGGGATAAGGCAAAGGGAGGGATTAAGGGTGACTTCCGGGTTTCTGGGTAAGTATTGGAACCTAATATAGGAAATATAAGACAGACAGCAAGCAGATTGGCTAGGGAAAATTGAGATAAGATTTTAGCATTGAGTTTGAGGTGACTGTGTTATATCATTTTATTATGTATTATATTACATCCCTAGTTTTGACCTCTTCTCTGTTCTCCAGACTCAGATATCCAGCTAACTCCAATTAGATGTCTGTTAGTGCATTTCAAACTTCACATTTCCGAAATTGAAAATTTAATTTTTCTAGTTGCTCAGGCTAAAAACCTTTGATTCATCCTTGACTTCTCTTTTTCTCCTACATCCAAACTAACAGCAAATTCTGTTGGGTTGCCTTGAAGAATGCAGAATCTAACCTCTTTACTACCTTCACTGCTACCACCCTGGTTCAAGTTACCATCATCTCTTGCCTGAATTATTGTTATAGCCTCCCAGTTTCTACCTGTTTTTACTCGTAACTTTTCAGCTTAAGTGATCCTCTTAAATTGAGTGGGATGTTGTCACCCTGCCCCCCGCTCATTGTCCTCACTACTCTATAGACACCCTGCCTTTTCCTAATCAGAAGAACATTCCAAGCAGGCTTCTACCTCAGTGCTTAATACAGACAGTCCCTGACTTATAGTGGTTCAGTTTAACGATTTTTCAACTTTATGATGGTTTGAAAGCAATGCACATTCAGTAGAAACCATACTTCAGATTTTGAGTTTCGATCTTTTCCCGGGCTAGTGATATGCAGCACATATTCCCTAGTGACGCTGGTCAACAGCAGCAAGCTGCAACTTCTGGTCAGCCACGTAATCATGAGGGTAAACAACCAAACTGATACACTTAAACAACCATTCTATACCTATGTGACCATTCTGTTTTTCACTTTCAATACAGTGTTCAGTAAATTACATGAGATATACAGCGCTTAATAATTTATTTATAAAACAGGCTTTGTGTTAGATGATTTTTCCCAACTGTACGCTAATGTAAGTATTCTGAGCGTGTCTAAGGTAGGCTACATTAAGCTATGACAGGATAGGTATATCATATGCAGTTTTGACTTAGGATATTTTCAACTTTTGTTGTAACCCTATTGTAAGTCAAGGAAGATCTGTAGTACTTCCCTCTGTCTGGAATATTCTCTAAGATTATGGTATGACTGTCACTTTATTTCTTGCTGTAATGTCACCTTATCAAAGAAACTGTTCTTTACCAACCTATATAAAATAACAACTCTTTCTCATTACCTTCTATACCTTTACTCTGCTTTTTTTTCCTTCACAGATGTATCATCTGCCATGTAATAGGTTCACTTCTAAACCCCTAACACCTAATAAAGTACCTGACATATAGTAGAGACTCAGTACATATTGACTGATTGATTGATGAATGAGTGAATGAAAAATTCCAGCCAGCCAATTGGATACATGGATATGAATTATAGAAGAGATCTTAGCTGAGGAGTTGTGTGTATGTGTAATTATTTTTTACTCATGTATTTATGTATTCATCGTTCATTCAGTAAACATTTACTGATCCCTTTTACTTTGTATCAGGTATCCGTCCATATGGTGGGGATACAAGATAAAAAAGCAGTATATTTACCTTTTTTAATAAGCTCGTTGTCTTCTGGAGTTTAAATGCATCATGGTATGTGCTATTTATTAAATAACCAGCATTTGAAGCCATAAGATAACATGAGATCACTGAGGAATTTCAGGATTATCATTTCTATTTTAATTTTTTTCTCAGGTTGTTGAGCGCTTTGAAGGTCGTGTCCCTTTTTGAATTCTCCCCACTCTTATCATCTCAACCTAGCGTAGCGCTTAATGCTTTTAAATGAATAAACATCTATATAACTTACTAAAATTATAAAACTGATACTGATGGTATGAACAGTGTACTATGTTGGAAAAAGAAAGGGGTGTTGGTAGAAAAATAATCTGATTTAAGGTCTATTCAATTTTAGATGAGGACAGGACCTCCAAGTTGAAGTGTTCAATAAACATTTGTACCTACTAGGCTAGAGTACAGAGAACTGGTCAAAGCAGTGGATAAAAATTTGAGACTTAAATACATATGATTGTTTAAAACAACAAACTTTTTTTTTAGACCAAAGGATGGGGAATACCTTGGGGAGTATTCAAATCTTCAAAAACAAAAGGAATAAGCAGAAAAGGTAAAAAGAAAGCCAAAATAATACTGTAGGGCAAAAATTAAATAGTCAATAGAGAATGCTAATAAAATATCTACAGTATTCCTACATTTCTTTATTTAACCAGCTTGTTCTAAGCAGCCCATTTTTCAAAAATATAATTTCACTTTTAATTTTCAATTAAACTTGGAATGTTTTGGATAATTTTATTTCCGAACAAAAACATTTACTATAGAGAAAAAAATGAAAAAAAATATTTTATTTTATCAGGGGTTGATATAGAAGCAGCTCGAAAAGAAGAAGAACGAATAATGCTTAGAGATGCAAGACAATGGCTAAATAGTGGCCATATAAATGATGTCCGGCATGCAAAATCTGGAGGTACAGCACTTCATGTTGCAGCCGCTAAAGGCTATACAGAAGTTTTAAAGTAAGTATTGCTTCTCACAGTTGTTTTTCTGCTTTGATTTGTTTTCTTTATTTCACTTTTCCTTTTTTTAAGATACCTGCTAACATTATTTTGAAACAGCTTTTGTAAGTTATTTAATGTCTGTCTATAGGGAGAAAGAAAACTACCTTGAATGTTATTGCTTTATTTCTAAAGTTCTTTCTTTCACTCTCAAATTTTGAGTATTCTACTGTTCTTCCACTGCAATTTTCCAATAAGTGAAATTTAAGTGTCAGACAACCATTATATGTTACCTTCTGGCCTAGTAAATTATTAGAGTCACTTTGAGATACCCAGATAGGTTAGCTCTGGATACAGAGACTAAGAACAATGTTGTGTATAAACATATTATCAAATTCTGAGAGCTTGATTCCTACTGATTGTTTATTTACATGTAACTTATCTGATTTTGTTTTAGATTTTCACTACATGAACACTGGAATTCAGAGTGCTGTTAGCATAATATTAAATATTAAACCATAAGCAACTTAGACGATATAGGGTTATATACTGATCAACAAATATTTTTGGGGCAAAGCTCCTTTATGTCACAATAAATTTGTGTTTTGGTTTTTACTTGTGCAGTGCAAAGGTGTTGGCAACTGTATGGAAAAAACAATTCAGTGCATAACTTTTGTTATATCTGTGTGAAGGCTAATAAGACTGGCCCTCAGCAAAATCTACTGCACCCTCTATTTTACCTTTGTTCCACTTTGGTTTCTTATATCAATCCCTTCTCCTTATTCCCTCTCCTCAGTAAAAACAGTGAAGAAGTTTAAGTGGGTCAGTTATTCCGGGTTTCCTCCTATTTCAATCCCTACTCACTTCAGTAATTTAAGCCTTCTCCTAGAATAGTACAGTTAACTTTTTTTAAATTAATTTATTTAGTTACTTTTGGCTGTGTTGGGTCTTCGTTGCTGCACACGGGCTTTCTCTAGTTGCGGTGAGCAGGGGCTACTCTTCGTTGCAGTGCGCGGGCTTCTCGCTGCAGTGGCTTCTCTTGTTGCGGAGCACTGGCTTTAGGCATGTGGGCTTCAGTAGTTGTGGCACGCGGGCTGTAGAGCACAGGCTCAGTAGTTGTGGTGCACGGGCTTAGTTGCTCTGCAGCATGTGGGATCTTCCCGGACCAAGGCTCGAACCCGTGTCCCCTGCGTTGGCAGGCGGGTTCTTAACCACTGCGCCACCAGGGAAGCCGCTACAGTTAAGTTGTAATTAGTTTCCTTGTCCCATCTGTTTCTCTCTAATCCAAAATTTTTCAGACTTTCAAACCCCATCAGAGTGGGTCATAAAATGAACTTAGTGAGCTGTGAACAGCACTTAAAAAGAAAAAAATCGAAAATATCAAAGAGTATTGCATATGGTAAAGGTATTTTGTTTCTTAAAATTCTTGTTTCTATAAACATATATATGAGTACTGGATTGCACTGTAAAATAGATTTCTAGACTGCTTCCAAGTGGTCTTTGTAATTCAGTTGTCCAGGCTCTTAAAATCCTTCATTAAGATTCTCAGCAGGAATTGGGATGAATTTTAAACTCCTCAGCTTAGCACATAAGACCATTAGTCATCTGGCCATTGGTTCCTCTTTCAAGCCAAGCTGCTACCATTGCTCCTCAGGCATGCGTGATTCCAGCTGTATATATCTACTTGAAGTTCTTTCATGATGCCTTAATGCCTACTTTTGTTTCTATCTAGATACCTTCATTCACCATCTCTTCAACTTGGAAGCAGATTCCTTTCTATCCTTTGACTCAGTTCAAGGCTCTTAAGCCCATGAAAAAGAAATGCTCAACTTCATTCATAACAAGTGCAGATAAAGCTACAGTGAATTATCATTTTTCATCTATCATATTGGCAAAGATAAAAATGTTTGGCACACTGTTGGCAAATTGGGGGAAAGGCACTCTCTTACATTATTGGTAGAAGTATAAATGACTATTGAGCAAATTTTATCAAAGTAACAGTTATTCTTTGGCTTAGCAGCACTACCTCTAGGAATTGTTTTTTTTTTTAATTTATTTATTTATTTTATTTTTGGCTGCGTTGGTTCTTTGTTGCTGCGCAAGGGCTTTCTCTAGTTGCAGCGAGCAGGAGCTACTCTTCTGTGCGGTGCACGGGCTTCTCACTGCTGTGGCTTCTCTTGTTTCAGAGCAGGGGCTGTAGAGCGCAAGCTTCAGTAGTTGTGGTGCACAGACTTAGTTGCTCTGCAGCATGTGGGATCTTCCTGGACCAGGGCTTGAACCCATGTCCCCTGCGTTGGCAGGCATATTCTTAACCACTGTGCCACCAGGGAAATCCCTAGGAATTTTTTTTACAGATATTCTCACTCACATAGGAAATAAGGTATGTGCTAGCAGCATTGTTTGTAATTGGTGTAGGAGAATGGTTGAATAGATCATGATACATCCTTTCACTAGAATACTCTATAGTGATTAAAACACTACTTATAGATATGGAAAGAGCACTAGGATATGTTAAGAACTATGCATCATTTGTGTTTATGTTTTAAAACTTTAAGTTGTATTTATTTATATATGCATAAAATCTCTCTGTAAGGATCTAATCAAAAGTAGTAGTATGGTTATCTCTGGGGCAGGGAAACTGGTTGGCTAAAGGTCAGCAGTGGGAAAGTGACTTTGCTATCTAGCCATTTATTCTTTTTTAGTTTTGAAATTTGTGAATATTTTACTTAGGAAAGAAAATATTAAAAATAAATAGAAGAGATCCATTTCAAATGTAACTGTGTCCCCACTTACCCCCTCCCCCCAAACACACACAACCCCTTTCAGTTGATTTTTATGCTTTTCAGTTCTGTACTCCTATTGCAGCTTCATCATAGAACCTGTCTGTGAGGGTTGATTGTTGTTTTACTTAACTTTTGTCCTCCATTAGAAGTTCCTTGAGCATAATAAATACTGTCTTATTTTTTTGAGTATCCTTGCATGGCCTGGCATATAGAGAGCCTTATGTTTGGGGGGCAGGGTGTGTGTGTCTACCTTTCTCTCCGCACAGACTCTCAAGTACTTAGAATTTTGTATTGCTCAGGATATTTAACATTATTATAGTTCATATTTCCTATTGGGGGTATATTTTTATTATCTTCCAGTATTATTTCTGTCTCTATTAATAAAGTATCTGATAATATTTATGTTAGTTGCCATATTTTTTTAACTTAAATCTTCTGACATATCTATTAGCGTGTTTTTTAGATCACTGGCTCTTAAATGTTGATCTGCAGGCAGGAGACAGGCAGTGATGTGAGATCATATGCAGAACTTATTAAAAGTAATAAGTTGACAGGGCCCATCTCCCAAGATACTGATTAATTCAGTGGAACTGGGATGGAGCTGGGAAAACTTTTTTTTGTTTTTTTAATAGCAAGTTTTTCAGATGGTTCTGCTATGGAGCCATAATTAAAAACATCTGCTTTAGATATTGTTAGGAAATAGGGGATCAGTTCTTGAAACATAAATAAATGGTTATATATTAGCTATCACTACCACCTCCTGTAGGTAAAAAGAAGCCCTTCTCAAGGTCAGCATCTTGGAAAGTAAGGTTAAGGTTAACCAGATTTGAGTTATAAAGTATTTAGTGTTCGCCTTTGTGTGTGGCGCTGTGCTGTGTGCAATTTATAGACCCATTCTTTGCTCCCTGTGAGCTTAATTTCTAAATAAAACGAAGGTTGATGTCAATATACAGTTATAAGGGCATACTAACATTTATGCAACTCTTTCCATTGTATTAAAATGTATTCCTGTTTTCTAGCTTTGTTGATTAGAATATCTGCTTTCTACTGCTACAGAAAAGTAGACTCGACCCCTCGGAATATTTCTTTTGCTTTGTTTTGTTTCTAACAGTCATTTTCCTATGAAAATTTCCAGTGGTAGATCATAAAGGTTCATGAAGGCTTTCACAAACCAGTTCCTTAACCACAAGGCAACAATGACACTACAAATAACTTTGTTTGATCCCAGTATATTTTTAGAACATGTTCAGCTTGAGATGATATATCATATGGACACTTGAAGACATTTCCTACAATAAATCAGTTTAACATACAAATTGATCCAATAGTTTTGAAAAATTATAGACTCTCCTGCAAAATTTTCAGTTAGAAACATATTAACAAGAATTAATCAATGTCATACCAAACCATAAGACTCATAGTCATTAGGAATTAATTAAAACTGAATTCATTATTATGGCAGTAACTCAAGATCCTCTATGCCAGTGTTTTCTGAGAATTCTTTTGTCCTAGTTAATTTGTTGAGGGGAGGAGGGATTCTGAACTATGAAAAGAAATATATTGCAAATTTTTGTTAACTTGCGTCGTATATAGCTGTTAATTATATCCAATCATTTCTAGATTTTGATGATGTAATGCACTGTAATTTGTTTAGACTTTTAATACAGGCGGGCTATGATGTTAATATTAAAGATTATGATGGCTGGACACCTCTTCATGCTGCAGCTCATTGGGGTAAAGAAGAAGCATGTCGAATTTTAGTGGACAGTCTGTGTGATATGGAGATGGTCAACAAAGTGGTAGGCCTTTCAAATGTACTTTAAATATTTCAACTTCTAGAAATATAGTTTTAGTCTAAAAAATGTTATGAGAATATAAATTATTTAATTCTATTAAGGTTTATTAACTGTGTAAAACATTTTGTGAATCATTTATTCATTTTTATTATTAAGTCTTTTCCAGCTACTTATGAGGTGATTTGGCCGTGTTCGACAAAGAAGTATTACTCTTTCTGTAATAGTATTACCATATGTGTCGAGTAGATTTGGGTGCTTCCATTGATATTATATTCTTAGAAATTCACAAATTAAGAAATTTTGCAAGCATATAAGGTAGAATATATTCTAAATAATGAACTTTCTGGCATTCTGGAGACTTGTACCAGTAGGGTTATTATAAGGACTAAGCTGGCAGCAGGAAAAATCCTTACTATTTTGGGTCAACAGCTCTTTGAAATTTTCTTTTCCACTATGAAGAAAAATAGATTGACAGATGTTCACCTGGACTACTTTTTGAAACTAAGTCATACCTGTGGCTGGCTGAACTTTTAAGTAGTTTAGAAATACATATGTTTATTACTCTACTAAGAATTTATAATTAATTATTATGGCGGTAAAGTAGAAATAAGATCTCAAAAAGTTAAACTTGGAGTTACCACATGACCCAGTAATTCCACTCATAACTATATACCCAAGAAAATTAAAACAGATGTCCGCACAAAAACTTATACACAAATGTTCATAGCAGTATTATTCATTGTGTACCAGAAAGCAAAAGCAGATGTCCATCATCTGGTGAAGAGATTAGCAAAAGGTGGTAGATCATGCAATGGAATATTATTCAGCAATAAAAAAGAATGAAGTAGATACATGCTACAATATGGATGAACCTTGAAAACAGTTTGCAAAGTGAAAGAAGCCAGTCACAAAGGACCATATATTGTATGATTCCATTTATATGAAATGTCTGGAATAGGCAAGTCTGTAGTGACAGAAAGTATATTAGTGGTTGCCTCAGACAGGGGGAGGGGGAGTGGGGAGGGGATTGCTAATGGGTATGTCATTTCTTTTGGGGGTGATGAAAATGTTCTAAAATTGATTGTGGCAATGGTTGTAAAACTCTGTGAATATACTAAAACCATTGAATTGCATACTTTAAAATGGGTGACTTGTATGTGAATTATAGATCAATAAAGCTGTTACCAAAAAAAGTAAGGGGAGGTATATCAGCTGCTTATCTCTCACAGGGATTTCTCATACATCTCCTTCAAGTCATATGTACCATGTTTTATACCTACCATTAAAAATGTTATCTAACTTCTTTCTGTATAATCATACGGAATCACCGAAGGCATTTTATAATTTATTGATTTTTTAATTATCACCAACCCTCTTGTTTCCTGCGTAGGGCCAGACAGCCTTTGATGTAGCAGATGAAGACATTTTAGGATATTTAGAAGAGTTGCAAAAGAAACAAAATCTGGTATGTATGATGATTGTCTAAAAATTGTCTCTATTAGTGAATTCTCTTAGTAACTTTGAATCTTAGACAGCTGAAAAAGTATTCTTGTGATGTTTTGTACTGTTTGATTTTAAGTTATTCCTAGCAATCAAATTAAATGACAGTGAATGAGAATAAAGGAGTAGTGGTGGGGTTTTTTTTAGCCTTTTGTGTTGCTTATCCCCATTTCTCTAGCATCCCTTTCCCAAAATGAATACTTCTATAATGTGTATGTTCTCAATAATAGTATCTTTTTCATACTAATTTCATAAGAAAGTTTGCTTAGAGGGTGGAGACTATAAAATCTCAGATTTCTAAAATAGCATACGCTAGATAAGCAAGGAGTTACATAACTAGGAAGCAGATGTTTAAGTAAAATATTATTAGACATCCTAAATGGTTAATGGTCCCTGGTTTTTCAGTAAACTAAAGTTGGAGGGATCTTAAAAAAAAAATCCAACTTAGTCCTTTGTGGAGTGGTTTGTTGTTGTTGTTGTTGTTTTGGCTGCACCACACAGCAGATCCTAGTTCCCCAACCAGGGATCGAACCCATGTCCCCTGCAGGGGATGTGCAGAGTCTTAACCACTGGACTGTCAGGGAAGTCCCCTCTGTGGAGCTTTTAAATTGTCTAGTCCTTTTTATTCTTTATCCAAGCCCTTTTCTTTTTAGGTAAAACAAATCTTTTATTTGTTTTGTCTGTTTTGTTTTCATTTAGTGTTTGGGAAGCTACTTTGTTATTATTTTAAATTCTGTATTTTGCTCATTAATGTTATTTTAATAGTATTCTTATTTTCCTTTGCATAACTTTTATAAAGCTCCATAGTGAAAAACGGGAGAAGAAGTCTCCACTGATTGAATCAACAGCCAATATGGACAATAATCAATCACAGAAAACCTTTAAAAAGTAAGTAAAATATTAAAGTAGGTTTTGTTATTGTTTTAAATGAGTTGTCATGATAGCCACAAGTATGATTATTAGATTTTGTGGTTCTGGGAAAAATTAATTTTCACCTTTTGTGTTTATAATTATTTCAAGGCTTTTTTCCTTTCACAGCAAAGAGACATTGATTATTGAGCCTGAGAAAAATGCATCCCGTATTGAATCTCTGGAACAAGAAAAGGTTGATGATGAAGAAGAAGGAAAAAAAGATGAATCTAGTTGCTCTAGTGAAGAAGATGAGGAAGATGACTCAGAATCAGAAGCTGAAACAGGTAAAATTTGAAGGATAAAGGGATTTTCAGTGAATTTTGATGAAGTGTAAAGTAAGATGAGGTCAGGCTTTAATTTTGAAACTTTTCAGACTGACATGCTACTTGTTAGGATACCTGCCAAGCCAGTAAATTGCCTTTCAGGGAGTGTTAGAAATTTAAGTATAGCTGTGATTTTATTGTTCTCTGCTTACCTGGAGGCAGGTAATTGATCACCTCTGCATTTTACTGACCTATATTTTTAGGTTTGAAGAAGGTGAAGAGGCTTCTAAGATTCTCTTTGGATGGTGCACATAGGGTTAGATGGGTTCCCAGCAGCTCAAGAATGTTCCTGCTGCTTTCTGAGACCTGAAAGTACAGGAAGCTGGCTCCAACAGCATCCCAAATATTTCCTCAGTAATACTAAAGTTTTAGAAAGCTGGGGCGGAGTCAAGATTTTTTCCTGTAGAGGTGTGGGGAAATTTACTTTGTTTTGAGAAATTTTAAAGATGCAGAAAAGTATAATATAATAAACATTCATATTCCAACTACCAAAACTTAACAGCTGTTGACATTTAGCTGTATTTGCTTATAATTTTTCTTTTAATAAAATTAAAACATTACCATTGTCTTCTTTAACCACCAACCCTAATCTACTTCTCTTTCCTTTCTTTCCCAAATCACTATCATGAGTTTTTTTCTGAATCTTCTAGTCTATTTTTATACTCTTATCTTACATTCAGAAGTAATATATAGTAATTATAAGGTTGTTTTGTGTTTTTATTATTCCCTAGGAGTTGTTATGCAACTTGCATTTTTTATTTGAAAGTTGTATTTTTTAGGTTTGTTTGTATCTATCTGTGTCTTTATGTATGTAACTTATCCTTTTAGTTGCTGTATAGTATTCATTAAATACATTAATTTCCCTTTTGATAAAAATTTACCTTATTCCCAATGTTGTGTTATAAATAATGCTGCAGCAATCATTTTATAATTGCCTCCCTGTGTATATGTGCAAGAGGTTCTCTAATAGATACACTTAAACATTGGATTATTGAATCATATTTTCACTCTTCATAGATGCTGCCAAATTGCTTTACTATTTACATTCTTTCCCTTTTTATAACAATTAACAATTTACGTTCTTTCCCTTTTTATTATCAAGGATAGGTTTTCTGCTTTTTTTTCCCTCTGGCTCACATGTTTTTATAGATTTTGTTTACTGAATTGCTTTTATTCTGTATTGGCTAATCACTCAGACTTCTGAAGAGGGACTTCCCTGGTGGTCCAGTGGTTGGGACTTTGCCTTCCACTGCAGGGGGTGCAGGTTCAATCCATGGTTGGGGAGCTAGGATCCCACATGCCTCACAGCCAAAAAAAACCCAAAACATAAAACAGAAGCGATATTGTAACAAATGCAATGAAGACTTTAAAAATGGTCCACATCAAAAAAATCTTAAGAAAAACAAAACCAAAAAAAAACCTTCTGAGAGCATAAGATTCCAGGATTGCTATCTTTGAGTTGTATAACCTGGCATTTTGGCATTTTAACGTATTTATCAGAAAAGGTATTTCATTTTCATTAAGGTTTTTATAATGAAAAAACTGTCATCATTATCAGGACCAGTTTGGTGATCATTAGTAAACACAAATGGAGCCCTAGAATTTCTTGGACTCCCATATTTCCTCTAGACACAACAGCAACAGTTTTGAATCAGGTTTTTTACTCACTCAATAAAATATTTTCTCTAAGAAAATGTGAGAAGCTAAAGTTTACTAAATAAACATGTCAAGGAACGTACTGATAATTCTATTTCCCATTAAAAACAAGATATTGCTAAATGGGCACAGGCTAGCTTTGTTGCCAGGTGATGTGTTATGGATTCCTTTATTTTCTTGAAGCTTGCTAATCCTACAAGTAAATTATTTTTTGGAAATACACAAAGAGTTTTTGAAATTTATAAATGACTAGATTCTAGTCACTTAGGGATTTAATTTTTTATTTATTGCTGTGACATTGCTGATCAGGTGAGTCAGCATATCTTTTGCCTCACCTGTAAATATATAGGTAAAATAAATAGGTAAAATTGGCAGTAGAATATAGGTAATATAGGTAAATAGTAATATACCTAAATATAGGTATAGGTAAAATTGGCAGTAGAACAACAGGTAGTCATTGAATATTATAATTTATTCGTATAACATGCTAATTAAAATATTTCTAACTATAAAAACAAATTATATGAGAATCAGCATGTACAGTGTTCAAGAACATGGACTGATTCATGCATGTAACTGTAGATGTGGGTAAGTTATTTAATCTCTGATTTCTCTGTAAAATCAGGGTAATAATACCTGCTTTACATGGATACTATATAACAATCAATTGCTTTGTAATGAATGTTAATTTTCATGTAATAATTGTATAAAATTAAAGTCTACTAATTTAAATAAGATTAATGTACATGCTTACCTAATAACATTCAGTTAAATTTGTTCAGTTCATTTGAAAGATGAAATGATATCATTGAAATTTAAATTGACTCAGATACTTTTGCAAGTATTTAAAGTTGTTTTTATGTAGTTAATCTCCTGTCTGTGAGACATGCCTTGGCCCCCAGTCTCTAGTAAAATATATCATTACAAATTAAACTATATGCACATGTGCACACGAAAGCCAGGACCAGCACCCAGATCTCCTAGCTCATGTAGTAGAATTCAAGAACTGGAAGTCCAGATATCTCACAGAGATTCCTGAGATTCTTCTACCTATTTTTTCTTAATTGGTCCCTTCTATACAGTTCACTGTTCAGTATTAGGCACCAGGGAGCTATTTAAAACAAAAAAAGACTTCAGATTTAGGCCAGTCTTGCCACTAACTAGCAAGCCTCCTGACCTTTGGTTGAAATTTCCTTGCTTGTAGAATGAGAAGTATTGGACTAGGCTATCTGAATAGTTCTTTAAACTCTTCTATAAGTATGAATAGAATTAATTACCATCAAATTGTATTGTATTAATTTCCCAATTTGGACTTTAAGCATACCAATCTCTTCTCAGTGCGCTAACTTTAAATGTTCCTCTGAAGCATTGTACTTGATAATTTTGTTCTTCCTGTTGCTAGTAGCCAGTTGTGCCAGGAAAATTTAACTATCTCAAGAATTAATCCATGTAAATGCTGTGTGGTTCCTTCTCTCTCACTCTTTTAATATCAACAAGGCTTTATCATACTTTATTTGGCAAGCTTGAGAAAGCAGCCATTTCCCTGTAGAGGTATAGCTTGATCTGACAATTTCTAAACTGTTTCTTTTTTCTTTTTGTAAGGTTATTTCCTTGGGAAACTGTTTTATGTTAAATAACTATTTTGCTGAATTTTCTTTCATAAAATATTTTCCAAACCATTTTTTAATCAGTTTCTTATAAATCAGATTGAAAATAGGAACTCAACCAAAAGTTTAATTTCCTTCCAAATGATATATAAATTTTTCAGAGGTAGTTGAAGGAATGAGAATAGGGAAGCATAGTTTTGCTTTTAGGTTTTTTCTTTTTTTTCTCTAGGACATGAAGTTTTTATTCTTCATTGAAATCAAATGGATAGAAAGGGCTTCAGTAACACTGATAATGTTTACTTAAGTTAGATGGTGGACACCTGAGGTTTGTTTAATTATTATTCTTAAACCAAACATAAATGTTTGCATACGTGCATATACATTCTTTGATGTATAGATTTCAATAATATAAAAAAAATTTTAAACCTGGAGAAAGTAGGGGGAGAAGGAGAAAATAAAATGAAAAATCACATGTTGAGCTTTAGTTTATTACTTATTTCTCCTACTAGACTGTAAGCTTTATGCAGTTAAGATATTTTGTCTTTTCATTGACTGATATATATCCCCAGTGCCTAGGACAGTACTTGAGGTATCAGACACTTAATAAATATTTGTTGAATTACTCTCTCTGGTTGGATGGATTGTTTTCCAGGAGGATGGTCTAATTAGAGTATACATGATTTGTACTTAACTGTGCTGAATAGGCTTAGCTTCTGTTGAATGAAAAGAGGGATTTAACAACAAGAAAAACGCTTATTAGACTGCGTTTCGCTCATTCAGTTTATTTGAAAAGCTGTGGTTATAGTGATTTTTAAATATGCCAGTTTGGCCTTGTCTTTTGATACAGTTTAAGATTATGCTTTTCACCCTATTAACATCTTACAGATGTTTTCTTAGTCACAAATAGGACTTAATGAATCATTGCAAATTCAGAATTATTAGTGGGAAGTTTGTATTTGCCCTAAAGATAAGGATTTGTTAATATTGTCTACTTACTCATAATGGTAATTTATGGTGGAAGATTCTTTGCAAAACTGACCTAAAGAAGGGAGAGAGGTAATATAATGAAAATGAGTATCTCATAGGGCTTTAAAAGCAGTATACTTCTTCACAAAAGTATAGAAAGATACCTGTCCTATCCCATTTTGAAACTAAAGGAATATTTTAAAACTGGATAAAATGACTTTTGACCATTTGAAAAGTGAACTTTTCTAGCCCATTTATAAATTACAGTTAATTTAAAGGTTTAAATTTATATGTGACTTTTGCTAAAGGCCAGTTTATGTGTTCAAATACAGTCTTTGAATTTTTGCTATCATCATATTGATTTTTTTCTAATATTTCAAAAATCTTTTTCTAAGTGATCAATTACTAGTTGGAAATTGTCTTGATACATTGTGAGAAGAGATTTAACCTAATTTAGCTGATATTGTGCCCATTTAACTCTAGACTTTTGGGGGGTGAGAAGGAATGCTCTTTGTGACATTTAAGCATACTGTTTGACAGGAATATAAGTCATTATCGACAAAGAGCACTTTTAGATTTCCTAGAATAAAGAAGAGCTATAAGTTTTAGATAAGCAATGTAAGTTGTTTATTCATTGGAAAACTGCATAGCTCTTGCATTTTTTGAAGTTACGTTGTATTCGTGTATTCAAGTTTTAAATATTAATTTAAAACTTAAAAAAATTTTCCATAGTGTTAAAAGTACACAAGTCAGATAGTCATATTTTATTTGTGCTTTTTATTCTTAAAAGTCTGGTTGTGTGTCGTGTTCTTATTTAAGTCTCATACCTATTGAGACATTTCTAGAAACTCCTTGAAAATGACACTTGTTAAAAGGTATAATAGTGGGAAAAGACTGAGTTAACAAAACCTTAAGCAAAAATACAGTGTAAAATGCTGTTTTCAATACCATTGAAACTGAATTCATCTAGAATCATGACTCTCAGTGTTCTTTTTTTTCCTTTTCCTTTCCCTAAAGATAAGACAAAATCCATGGCTTCTGTAACTAATGCCAATACTTCTAGTACTCAAGCAGCTCCTGTAGCTGTTACAACACCTACTGTGTCATCTGGTCAGGCAACACCTACATCACCTATTAAAAAGGTAAGCCAAAATTGTGTTTGTTAAAAATAAATGTATTCTGTGTAAGTACCATTTGAGCTAAAGCATTAAGACACTTCTAAGTTTATTTAAGGTTTTAGAATAAGAATGTATTTTTCTTTATTTCCTCTGAATCTATTATGTTCTTTTTCTCAAGTACTTTTTGCAGTTGATCATTAACAAAAATATCAGGTTGGCCAAAAAGTTTGTTCGGTTTTCACCAAGAACTTTATTGAGCAACATATTCATTAACCAAACGAACTTTTTGGCCAACCCAGTAAATAGCAGAAAGATAAAATTTTTCATATGAAAAACTACTGATCATGGTAGTTTTTTATTTTCATTGAACTTTTGAGAAGCATGGGGTTTGTATCCTTTATTTCTGTTGAGTAAAGGTGCATTTTGGTAATTTCACATGTGTATAAGTTAAGCACGAAAAGTACTACCACAAGTTACTGAGAGAACTGGAATCTAGATTTTCTAATTCATTTACAAAGCACCAGGTATGTCAGAACAGACCAAAGGTCAACTGCTGACCCCACCTCTTGTTAGTTGTTGTGACCTTGAGCAAGTGACTATCTTCCTTATCTGTTCCTCCTAAAAAGGACAAAACAAAAATAATAACAAAGAGAAAATAAGTTAACATTGTTAAGCGGTGATTGAGAGAGCTTGGCTAGTGACTGAGTGCTCCCAAATTGTTAGTTTCATTTCTTCCTCTTCCTTTTTTTGTTCTCCACTTATTCTTCATCCTTACTTTCTTGTTGATCTGTTAAAGACTTTTCTTTTCCCTGCTGTTTCAGAACCTATACTTCTTTTAACTCTAACTAAAGATTAAGGGTTTTCTGTGGGTTTTTTTTAACCTACTGGTCTCTTTTTAAAGGCTTCTCCCCACCCTTACCTAACTTTTAGGAGTAAACTCATTTCCCTCTCTGTGTAACACACACATGCACGCACATGCACACACGTAGACATATTCACACTCACACGTACTTTTTTTTTTTTTCCTGGAGCCATTTAAGAATTGACTGCTCAGGGCTTTCCTCGTGGCGCAGTGGTTGAGAGTCCGCCTGCCGATGCAGGGGACATGGGTTTGTGCCCCGGTCTGGGAAGATCCCACATGCCGCGGAGCGGCTGGGCCCGTGAGCCATGGCCGCTGAGCCTGTGCGTCCGGAGCCTGTGCTCCGCAATGGGAGAGGCCACAACACTGAGAGGCCCGCGTACCGCAAAAAAAAAAAAAAAATTGACTGCTCTCACTGTAACACTTTATTCCTAATACTTGAGTACGTACCTCTTAAGTACAAAGGCATTAATCCTTCATTCCCTCACGGAAATCATCATACTTAGAAAATTTAACATTGATATAATACCATTATTTATGTTCACTAATATACAGACAATACTCAAAATTTTCCCAGTTGTCCTCCTAGTAACATCTTTCTAGCTGTTTGATTTTTCAAATTAAGGGTCCACTCAGGGATTATACATTGTGTTTACCTATTAAGTCTCTGCCTTTGGACTTCTTGTTTTGTTGCTTATCTGACGTTATTTGGTTTGCATGGATTTGAGGACTGATTTTAAATCCCCACAGTGTTTCTATCATATTGTCAGTTTTGCTAATCTTTGGATTTGGCTCCAAGTGGTCAAAATTTGAACCTTTTAAAATCATAAACTAGAGAATTCTTTTAAAATCCATACTGTTATTAATAATCCTCCTCTAAAACTCTTCCAAAGGAAAGCAGTAGTATGAATTCTTAGTGGTAGAAATGTATGAATTTCACTGGTACAATTTGAATATCAGAAGACTTTGTGACTGAATTATCTTATTACCTGCTGTATTCTAGAACTGAGGGTTTCTTGAATTCAATTACAACCCATTCTCAAATGGTCATAATTTCATATGCTTTAAAATGAAATTCTCCAGAATTTCTGGAGAATTTCTGGCCTTTTCAAGGCCAGAAGCAGTCGTCTGCAAAATTTTCAAGATAGTTATCATGCCATAACTGGTGTCACCATGAGCTGCTTTAACTAAAGATTTATTAATTCTAGAACCCCTTTATACTTCTTCAGTGAATCCTAAACTTTAGCTCTTTTGATTATCTGTTAGAACTGTAGATTTATCAAGTTCCCAAAAGCCCCATCCCCCCGGAATACCTGGCCAAGAAACCGGCTGTCAGTTTTTTGCGTATTTAACTAAGCAATCTCTTTCCTACTATAGTCAAATAATTACAGTAGGGTTCTTATGATCAATTATATTTTTCTCAAGCATAACCCTAGATTTATGGCAGTTTACTTCTCAGTTTATGCCAACTGCCCTCACTGAAAGCAAATACTTAATAGCTCTGTTAGATTAGTGGGCCAGTAATTTACTTGCTATAAAAGTTCTTATTCAGAATTACTTTGATTCTGTAATTAAATTGATCTAATGACAACTGTTTCTCTAATTTGCATATTTAGAAACTCCATTTTATTCTCCATTTAAACTCATCATAACTTGCTTTAAAGATTACATTGTTTCAGTCTTTGTTCTTAAAGTTTTATGGGCAAATTTTATTCAAAGTAATAAAGTCATGGTGTACAAAAAAATGAAGTATTTTTAAGTTTTATCAGTACTATATGACTTTTAAAGCCTGTTACCATGTTCAGTGGTACTGTATTTACTATAATTTAGCATTTTAGTGTTTTTTTTTTTCATTTGTTTCAAGATTTTCCTTGTAACTTAGAGACCTAACAGAAATTTCCTTGGATGAATTCTTAATTTGTAAATGCATCGTAAAAGATTTTGTAATTAATTAAGAGTTCTATTTTTAGGTTGCCACTTACTACTCTGATTCTATTATCTAGACAAGTTATCTTAAGTTCTCTAGCTTCCTCCAGCAGTACATAAACTATGTATATAAATACATACACACACACACACACACACACACACACACACACACACTCTCTCTCTCTCTCTCTCTCTCTCTCTCTCTCTCTCTCTCTCTCTCTCTAACATTCATGGCAAGGAATAGATCACGAAACTGGAAGCTCTAAAACAGTATTAAATATCACTTATATTCTATAATAACTCATGATAACTACAGAGAAACATAGGTATATTCACTTTAAATGATCTTCTCTTAAGTTGTTAACTTGTCAGCTAAAATTATAGAACTATTTCTGTAGCAGTGAGATCAGGCCTATGATTTATGGATATATTATCTATAAAACCATTAGTTTGATCTTATGATTTATTTTAACTAAAAATAGTAAGTTTATCGCATTATTTAACTTACAATAAGTTAAATAATATACATTTTATATTAAATTTTTATCTAACAATAAGTTTATTGTTAAAGTTTCAACTAACAATAAGTTTAACTAACAATGTTTATATATAACTCTCTAGTCAAAATAAATATTGTTGGGATCTCTGAAAAAGATTACCTACTCTGCTGTATACACATATATTCCAATAAGCATAAACTATATTTTCTTTGCTAGATGGTAAAAATTCAGAGTTTTCTTGGAATTACATGTTCTTGCTAATTGAACCTACATCATAATAAAATTTAGTAAAAGACTACTATGTGCTGTGGGTATATGAAGTATACCGGTAAAAGTGTATAATTGTAGAATGATAGTTTTTAAATGGAAGAAATCATTTTTTGATTTGAGGTAATGGAGTTAGAACATTTGAGATAGATCTTGAAGAATGAGGTAGTATTTCAACTAACAGAGAGGAGAGTTTGTACAGTCTGTTGAAAAAGAGAGAAGAGAAACAGTGTGATCAAAAGTAGGGATAGGGCTTCCCTGGTGGCACAGTGGTTGAGAGTCCGCCTGCCAGTGCAGGGGACACGGGTTCGTGCCCCGGTCTGGGAGGATCCCACATGCCGCGGAGCGGCTGGGCCAGTGAGCCATTGCTGCTGAGCCTGCGCGTCCAGAGCCTGTGCTCCACAACGGGAGAGGCCACAACAGTGAGAGGCCTGCGTATCGCAAAAAAAAAATGAAAAAAAAAAAAAGTAGGGATAATGTGGAGTGTTGCAGGAAAAATGAGTTGTCTAGTTTGATTGATTTATAGGATATATATACGAAGTAAAGCAGGAAAAGTAGAGCCAAATTGGAATGTTTTCATTACTATGGTAACATTTTCATAATTTGATAGATAGTAGAGGATCATAGATGTTTGAACAAGGCCATGAGAGAATTTTAGAATGTTATTCTGGCAGCAACGTACAGGTGTATTTGAAGGTGAGAGACTGACTGAGAGAAGGTTTATTAGAAAGTCATTGAAGTTGCCTAGCATGATAAGAATATAAACCAGAGAAGTGGCAGTGGACTTATAAAGGAGAGGAGATTTAGAGACTTGGCACTTAACTTGTAGATGGAGGAAGATGACAGAGAAGAAGTCTAACATGACTGCGAAGTTTCAAATTTAGGGAGTTGGGACTTCCCCAGTGTCCAGTGGTTAAGACTTCGTGCTTTCAGCACAGGGGGCATAGGTTCGATCCCTGGTCAGGGAACTAAGATCCCACATCCCACATGCCACACAAAGCGGGCAAAAAAAAAAAGAAATTTAGGGGATTGAAGAGATTTTTGGTGCCAGTAACAGAAATAGGGAACTGAGGAAGAGTTGGTTTGGAAATAAAGGTGTTTGACTTTAAACATGTTGAGTTTCAGGTTCCAATTTTAGTTACATATAGTCCATTCTACAGGTAAATAGAAATTCAGGACTAGGAATTTAGGAGTCAGATTGAGCTGGAGAATAACAAATTTGAGAATAAGCTGAATACAATTAGTATTTAGCCTGAGGATATAAGAAGACCCTACTCACAACATTCAGAAGAAAGTATAAAGAGAAGATAGGAGATACAAGAACAGACTCTTGGAGTGCTTATGTTACAGGGCTATGGCAAGGATAGTTGCTACCAACAACAACAAAAAGACCAGGAAAGGGGTAGTCAGAGAGTAGGAAAGTCAAAATAGTGTCCTGGTTATAAAAACCAAAAAAAGAATTTCAGGGACTAGGTATACTTGAGTTTTTCAGAGAGGTTTATTTATATACCAAAAATTGAAAGATGCTTTTAAACACATAAACCAGTATTTAAATCCATGTGAGGTGGAGAGGAGGTATATCAGTCGTAACAGTGCAACAAAATTTCAAACTTGATAATATTGCCTCATTTTTCTCAACTCTAAAATATTGGATAATAGTAAAATGCTATTTCATTGGGTGATTGTAGGATTAAATGAGATAACCCATATTAAGCACTTAGTTTAGGGCCTCACACAAGTAAACATTTGTTAAATGTTAGCTTCTGTTGTAACACTCAGCAAATATTATTTGCTATATGATGATTTTATCATGAAGGAATAACATTTGTTTCCAGTTTGGGGAAAGTTCTGGGATAGGGAGGGATTGGCAAACCATGGTCTGTGGGCCAGAGGTGGCCCACTACCTGTTTTTTGTACAGCCTGCAAGTTAGAATGGTTTTAATACTTTTAAATGGTCAGCAGAGGCAGGGGGCGGATGAAAAGAAAAAGAATATTTTGTGACACAAATTCAAATTTCATTGCCCCTAAATAAAGTTTTATGTGACACAGCCACATTCATTCATTTGTGTACTACCTATGGCTGGGTTTGTGCTACAGCAGCATAGATGAGTAGTTACAGCAGAGACTCTATAGTCTACAAAGCCTAAAGTTTACAGTCTGGCCCTTTACAGAAGGAAAAGTTTGCCAACCTCTGTTCTCGAGTACCATGACTTTAAACTCTGAAATCAATAAGGAATCATCTCAGTGCCTATCATATTATGTAAAATATTACAGAGCTTCCTGGACTTTCTCAGTCAGTGGAGACCTTAGTGTTTTACTAAATTTTTTTCACAGTGCCATTTGGCAAAAAAAAAATACCTCTTGGTTTCATTGATTAAGTAGTTAGGTACAAATAAGTTAATAATGGCAATTTGTGCAGTGTCCAACAGATGTCACTGTACTTCTCTCAAAACTTTAAAATATCCCACAGCACCCCTGTGATTTTGTTCTTGCGCCCTGGAATGCCTCAGTGTGCATTTTGGGAACTGAAAAATGCTTGTATATCTTGAGCCTCTTTGCAACCTTATTGTTAGGAATTAATTATTGGAAGTATTAGAGGTATCTTGTAGCAGTTTTGTCTAGGAATTAGCCCTCCAACATTATGTATGGGTGCTTTAACAAGCTCTATTAAACTGCTGTTATGGCAAACCTTGGTAATAGGTGTGAAAGAAAGGTGGTTTTGTGTTTTTTTTTAATCTATATCCTGTGCTTGTAGTAACTAGATAGTTGCTATATTTACCATCTATATTTAACTGTGGTTGAATATTTAAACTCTGTAAGTGAAGTTAATGAGGTGAACTAGTTACAGACAACAGACATTTCATTTTTAGGGTAGTTGGAAAGCCCTGAAAATGAAATAAATATTTGTACAAAAACAGTTTTTAGTTGAAATGTTTAATGTTTGGTGGAAAAATCAAACAGTAAATTTAAGGCTATGATATTTAAAATATTAATGAATTAAATATTATAATTAGAAATATACTGATGATTACTTTTTTTTTGATGATTACTTTTTTGTTGATGATGATGGATTTAAAATTTTTTAACCCAAGTACAAAATGAATAAAAACAAAATTCAAGGGCAGTAGTTTTTTCACTTCATACTATAATACTATCAGCTCTATGTGGCTTTAACTGCCTTAGAAGTTTCTGTATTAGATTCTTTCAGATTCTCTCATGCTAAAACTGGAACTTGTTCCCAGTGACTTTTAAAGATTGGATAATTACCCAGTTGTTGGGTTTTAATTTATTATAAAATTCTTTTAAAAAGAGAAAAGTCTGTTTTGCTCATAACTTCCTTTTCTGTTTTCATGCTTTCAATCTTTATCTCTTTACCTGTCTTATTTTAATTGGCTTTAGTATGATTTCATTGCTCCTATCATGCCTGTGGTGGAATCAGTAGATCCTGCATCATGGAGGCAGGGCTTGCGCAAAACTGGCATTGTTCTTGTGCCCAGTAAAGGTGAAAAATCTATGGTGAGGCATTTCGATGTGCAAGGATTTATATTAGGTTACAACATAACAAGTTTAATATGAATATTGGTTTCAAAGATGCATGGTTTTAAGTCATTATGGTGTGCTCATTTCTGTTCTCTGTATTTGCATCATAATTTTTCTGTGTGATACAAAGTGTGGAGTGTGTGTTCTTAAATCTAACATCTGGAAAGGTAGTATTTCCTTCTTCAGTTTTAGATCTTTACATTTTTTACTAAGACATTAACCTGCTTAGTAAAAGTGTTTCTCCTGAAACTATTAACTATAATTTTAAACTTCTTTAAAATTAAAAAAAACTTCTCATTTTCAGTTTAAGGACTGATAAGTATTGTATAATTTTTCTCCTTTTTCTTAAAAATAAAATAAAATAAAAACAGTTTCCAACTTCAGCTACAAAAATTTCTCCCAAAGAAGAAGAGAGAAAAGATGAGTCTCCTGCATCTTGGAGGTTAGGACTTAGAAAGACTGGTAGTTATGGCGCACTTGCAGAAATCACAGCATCTAAAGAGGCTCAGAAAGAAAAAGACACTGCAGGTGTTATGCGTTCAGCTTCAAGTCCCAGACTTTCCTCCTCTTTGGATAATAAAGAAAAGGTAATCTGTTTCACAATTTGGTTTCTATAAAAATTATGATAATTTGTTTTCCTGGAATCAGATCCGTTGGATTTTCTACTATGTATCATTAGATCTATGTATCAACTTAATTCACCTGACTTAATGAGTTACATGATAATACAAATGTACTTACCTTAAGCAGATATCTATATGGGATATAATTATTGGGAAGATCAGATATATTTGCCCAAAACATAAATTATGAGACTATACTCAATTAAAGGAATCCTTTATTCTATTTGAGAATTTACAATAAAATGTATCAAGGAGCAAGCTAATTTTATTTATTAAGAAGGGTTTTGAAAGTTTAGGAACACATTTTTCTAGAATGTGCTTATACTCATAAGTTAAATTTATCCAATATATGCAATTTCTTTACCTACTTTTTTCATCTGATACATCACAGCTTTGTCCTAGTGAGCAATTTTAATAACTGTATTTTGAAAGGCAGTATTAAATTGCATTAAATAGAATGCACCACAGTTCATTCAGTGCTATTTTGTATAATTGGATTATTTATTTTCTATTGCATTTTTAGTGCTTGGACATTTTTTTCCTTACAGTTTTCTTGCTCTATACAGGAGTGTTTACATGTATCAGAAATTCAGAAATGAATTTCTCACTAAGTAATTTTAATATTTTTTATTTTGTATAAATTTATTTTCCAGTTGTTTTCCAAGTACTTGATGCCAGTATAATGAGAATGTAACAGATGTCATTGTCACTACACTCTCAGCCAGATTTGGTTAAATATAATTTAAATAACCTTTTGTTCTATATATTTTAATGTTATATTTTTAAAACATAGTATATCAAGGTAGTAAATAGCTTGTATAATGTAAGTAATTGAGACTTATCAGTGAACTGTATTTGAGACCTTATTTCTCTGAAAGAAGTAAAGATATTTTATCTTACAATACTACATTACAGTAGATGTTACAGAAGTTTCAGGAAAAGTCATTAAAATGTGGAGGAATTTTTCTTATGTTAAAAAAGAGCTAATTCTAGATTAAACAAGAGGGAAAAGAAAATTAATTTGAACAGGCTGTCTTTTAGTGTTTATAGTACTTGAATATTGATAGACATCAATTTTGGAGTTTAGCTAGGAATTATGGAAATATTATAAAATAAACTATGATGGCTGTGTAATTATACATTGTTGAATACTCTTTACATAATACTTTTAGCAGCACCTATAGTCATCACAGATTTATTTTCACTCTTTTTTCTCCCTGTTGTGTAGGAGAAAGATAGTAAAGGAACTAGGCTTGCATATGTTGCACCTACAATACCAAGACGACTAGCCAGTACATCTGACATTGAGGAGAAAGAAAACAGGTGGATTCATTATGATTTGTTTTATTTTTTTTACTATAAAATCTTTACTATCTAGCATAAGAGTTAAAACATGAGCATTGTTGTAATTATGTGGGATATGGATTTCAGGAGGAGATGGAGGGTATTCCTAATAGGAAGAACACCAAGTACATGGACTTGAGGAGGTGCAGGCTTGGTATGTTCATGAAATAGCAAAAACAAATGAAGACATTATGGTTAAAGTGGAGTGAGGGGACAGTGGTGGCAGATGAGGTCACAGACTAGTATATGCTTTCTAAATATTTGGAACATAATAGAAAAGGAGAAAGAAGAAGGGAGAAAAAGCACTTACTTGATCACTGTCAACATTTTAATTTGTTTCTTCCTACTTTTCAGCACATATAGAGTATGAGAATTTTTAATATAATTGTAATCATGTTATAATATTCAATTTTGTGTCTTGACTTTTTCTTTCACTTAAGATCTCCTAATGTCTTATATGTTAGTATGTATTTTCAATAAGCATTGTTCTTCATTAGTACATAGTGTTGCATAGAGTAGATTTGCTGAGGTTAAAGTAGCCATTTCCCCTCCCCAAACTATGGACATTTAAATTATCTAATATTTTTGTCATCATAAATAAAACTTCTGCAAACATTTAAATTTCCCCCCTATAGTTAGGATTATACCTTTGGGATAGAATCTTAGAACTGGAATCTTAGTGAATTACTTTCACTTCTTAATAAGTATTCCAGACTGTTTTTCTAAGGGATTTTACTAGTTTCTGCTTCTACAGATGTTTATTAAAATACAGCTTCTTTAACCCTATTTTAAAATTATTTACCAGAATCTGAAAGATATTTTTTTCACAGAGATTCTTCAAGTTTGCGAACAAGTAGTTCATATACAAGAAGAAAATGGGAAGATGATCTCAAAAAGAATAGCTCAATTAATGAAGGATCAGCTTATCATAAAAGGTAATAATATAATTCTTAAGTAACTTTTGTGTATTCTTTTATTAAAATATGAGGCAGTTTGGAGCTCTCAATTTAATATAACATTAAAAATGTGCCTTTATTAAATATATCTTTTGTTGTTTAAATAAAACTTCATTTAAAGACACAGAATATATATTTAAAGATGGGTGAAAATTTGCTCCTACTTATGCCTTCCTATTATATATTTTTAGATTAAATTTGATATGCTAAGAAGTATCTTTTAGATTATAGCATATTAAAAAAGGAACTCTGTATGTAATTATATGTAAGTCAATTATGTAATTGACTAGAGCAGTTGAAATAGATTAATTAATTGAGCTCATGTGGTGACCTGGAAAGTTTCTACCTGTGTTAGAACTCAGAGCAATGGAAATGCCTTGAATTGGAATGTTGGTAATATCATACTGGAGAGGGGGTGGAAAATCTATGTGTTATTTTCTCTGCTAAAAGCAACCAAAAAAAGACTAAAAGATCAACAAATATAATATAGGCATGGGTCACCACTAGGGATGTGACCCATTGCCAAAACAATTTCTTAGAAAATGCTTAGAAAAGAAAGTCTTAACTTTCCCCAAGTAAAACCAAACCAAAGTGTTTTTCCAGACCCCACCTGGCGTGACCATATGACCTGGAACAGTTCCAGAAATGTAAACTATCAGATCATCTTTGAATCTTGTTGGTGGGTGGGGGATGCAGTAAAATGATACACTACCAAATTAGGGAAATCATCTAGACTCTAGCAAGTTGTAGATGCAACTCTTGGTGCTGGAGCCGGTGGCGTATTTAGGAACACAGTCTTTTAGATTTTTTCCTAGCCTTGTGAATCTGTATAATGTATAGGCATTGACTATAGAATACACATACAAACACATTCTATATAGATATGACTCTTTCCTTTAGTTGCTCCTTTGGTAGAAGACAAGATGATTTGATTAGTTCTAGTGTTCCAAGCACCACATCAACACCAACAGTTACCTCTGCAGCTGGGCTTCAGAAAAGCCTGCTTTCCAGCACAAGCACTACTACAAAGATTACAACGGGTTCTTCCTCAGCAGGCACACAAAGCAGGTGAGTCACAGATACATTTTGTGTTCAGGCCTACTGTGTGCTTATGTATGTGCATGCATTTTTGTTTAGAAGATTGTGGGGCTCTGGATTTTTTCATTGACCTTGTTAAAATGATTTACAAACAAAAATTGGTTCCAAAAAGAGGCAATTATGCATGTCTGGGGAAAAAATATTAAGTTCCTAACTTATGAACTTTCTTTGCCTTAAGCTGCTTAAAGTGTAAATTTCTCTTTGACAGCTCTGGGTGAACTTTTTGGTTCATAGATGAAAGATGTCTCACCTTATGTTTTAAAAAAATCCATCCCTGTAGTCACATGTTTTCAGCTGCTAGAAAGTGCTTTCCTTGTTTAGCTGTTTTCCTTTTCTCTTTTTTGTGTTGCTGCTTATGATGCTATAGTACCTCAAATCGTTTGTGGGCTGAGGATAGTACTGAAAAAGAAAAGGACAGTGTTCCTACGGCAGTGACCATTCCTGTTGCTCCAACTGTTGTAAATGCTGCAGCCTCTACCACAACCCTGACTACAACTACTGCTGGCACTGTCTCCTCCACTTCAGAGGTCAGGGAGAGACGCAGGTGTGTAAAGGTCCTAATAGGACTGCTGATATATCTTGCCCAATGATGAAAGTTGTTTGTTTTGCTTGTTTTTTTAATCTTGGGAAGTTGGTGACTATCTCTCCAGTAGGTTAATACATGAGATAACCTAGATCAGCTCAGAACTATGTAAATTGATATAATTAGCAATTATTCGCCTTTAGGCTTGGTAACCCACCTCTGACAGAATTAATGTTCTTGTTTAAAGGCACTGAGCCAGATAGTTGTCTTCATACTTGGCCATCTTAGTTTTAATGATTTATTTAATTCAAAACATTTTTGTGATGAAGATCTAAGCGCATACTCTAAACACATATTAAACAACTCATACTCATGGAAAACTAGATGTAACATGACAAAAACAGGTTTTTTATTCTTCTCATTGTTTCCCCCTTCCACCTCATTATTAAGAAATTTGATGCATGTTTAGCGATTTTTGTTGTTGTTATTTTTGAGAATTTCATTTTAAAATTCTTTTGGTGAAGAATGGCTTCTTATGCATATGTGTAAGCCAAATAATTTTAAGTATGTTAACTACATTCACTTAGTTTTAATTCTGGTACATAGAAGGCACTTATTAATTAAATTTTTTAAAGGGTCTGTGAATTTGTTTTATGTGCTTAAAACATTTTTATGAGCATTGCTCACTTCTTCCTGTTGCAGCCAATTGGTATGGAATCATAGATGTGGAAAGGAATTTACCTATTATCTTTTATGATATCCTTTACAGAAGGAAACTGAGTTCCAGAGATATTAAGTGACTTTTCCACTTTTATGTGGTTAGTAAGATTGAGAGCTAAGGCTAGGCCCAATATTACAGGAGAATCAGTCCAGGGTTCTATTTGCTATATCATGCATAGTCCTAGCTTTGAATTTGGTTTTTCCTCTTGAGAAAGAACATCTTAGGAAACTAAACGTAACCTCTTTAAATATTTTATTCTTGAAAAATTAGCTACATAGCTGATATTTTCCTTAACTAAAATACCAACCAGATTAATTTGGTTTTATTTCTAGCACATAGTATTCATATACAGTCTTATACATCTTTTGTCTCTGATGCCTAGCAAAGTACGTGGCCTGTTGTAAGTAGTAGCATCCTTATAGTAATATTTGTGGTGAATATATGAAAAGTAACAAAATGTTAAATGTTTTGAAAACTTTTTTAATTAAAAAAAAGTTTTCTTTCCTATCATTACATCTTTAGTTTCTGTCAATATATTTATGCTTCATTTCTATTTTTATGGTGAAATTTAATGATACTTCTCTAACAGCACTACAAGCAGTTAGCATTTTGTGATTTTTGAATACCAGTATAGGTCATATCATATTTTAATTATTCTTGTTTTTCTCTTAAGTTTAGTCAGTTTTAGGTTTTTGAGGTGTTTTCAATGAGACCACATAGCCTACAGAAATTAGAGTTTCATAGGCACTCATCGTTCTCTTCTAGTGAAAATGAATTTGAGGGCTTTGGTTTTTTGGGAGGTGGGGAGCTGAAGGGGAAAAGGTTCAGGAGGTCTTGGTTTTTTACTCCTTGCTGTGCCTTAATCCTAAGGTAAGAGTTCTCTGTGGGTTAGAATTTATTCTTCTGTAAAATGAGATATTTAATTTATATAGTTTTTAATTTCTAGAATCCTTTCTATCTAGCATTCCATACTTTAAAAAAGTTTTTCCAATGACAAAGCCAGTGATTGTTTCCCCAAAATCATCAGTTGTTTCAGAACAAGCAAATTATGATTCTTAACCTCAGATTTCTTTATTTTTTATATTGTTGGAAAGTATTGAGTTTCAGCTTTTAGAATAAATCCCGGAAGACTTTAAGATTGAGAATAAATATTTGGTGATATTGTTAGGACAGAGCAGGTTCTCATATCATAAGAAATAAAATATGTCTATTGACATTTTTCTGGGTCTACATTACAGAAATTTTGTCTCACTTGCTTCAGTGATGTGTGCAATAATATTAATGTTTGTGTTTTGTTTCATGTCAAATAACTGTTTGCAATTTTGGCCTCGTCTGTCTTTTTTTTTTGGTTGGCCATGCTGCTTGGCTTGTGGGATCTTAGTTCCCCAACCAGGGATTGAACCAGGGCCTTCAGCAGTGAAGGCACAGATCCTAACCACCGGACTGCCAGGGAATTCCCCTGTTTGTCTTTTTAATTACATTTCATTAATGGTTTCAAAATGTATATAGTTGAAAATTTGCCCCCAAATGTATGTATGGTGATTTAAGAATATACTGTGGCTGAAAAAGATACTAATACATTTATGCCATTTTTAGGTACCCTTACATATGTACTTTTAGATATTATGTAAAGTTACTGTGTACACTATTAAATTCCACATTATTGTTGAATTTTCCTGTTTTTATGGATCAGGTTTGGATGAAAATTTTCTGTTTTTATAAAGATTTCCAATTGATTAATTGGAGGGAGGAGGCATTGGGGAGCAGGGAGGAGAAGGTAGCTTTAAACAGATGGAGCATGGTGAGGTTCCCTGGTGGCCTAGAGGTTAAGATTCCAGGCTTTCACTGCCATGGCCTGGGTTCAATCCCTGATCAGGGAACAGATCCAGCAAGCCTCGCGGGGTGGCAGAATATCTAGATAGATAGATAGATAGATAGATAGGTAGGTGGAGCAAGATGGCAAATTCTTTCATTGCTTAGGCACTTCTAATTCTCCATAGTCTTTTCAAACTGCAAAACAGTACCTTACTAATAACTTCGTATTTGTAGTATGAGTTCACATGGTTCGGTACAACTACTCTTTTCTACCATTTTCCCTTGGCTCAGCCAGCTCCCATTTGTCTACTTATTTTTTTCCCTCTGGAAGGAAAAATGCTGAGTGAGAAGCAAGGGCTGGTATTCAGTTTTTTAGAGATCTAATTTGGTTGACTAACCAAAATATAAATATTATAAATAAATATAAATATTTCAGCCAATAAATGTCAGGGAAATAATATATAGAATAATTGCTTTTACTGAGGGAAAAAACCTTAATTTAAGAATAACCTTTGGATTGTTCAGAAAATAGTGGGCAATCTAAGACTAGTAAGTAAAATTATATACCCTATACAGTTATACGAAAGAGATCAGTATGACAATATGATATAGTAATGCAATTTGGTATGTTCTGCCATCTTTTTGATGATCACCTCTTTGGAATTAAACACATATTAAAAATATGAATTATTTGTTTTCTCTACATCCTGTTCTTAGAGATCTGCTCTGTATAGACACCTCAAGGAGGAGAAAGGAACTGAATTTCAGATGGGGACTATCAAATATATTTCCTATATTACAAATCGATAGGCTAGGTTTTTATGCTAATTTGGAGCAAATGTTTGTATGGAAATTTTAAATGAACAGATTTTACAAGTCTTTCAGCTAGTAATTTTTATGCCCCTAACCTGCATATGTTAAACCAGATATGATAAATAGATTTATTAACTTTCATGGCAGCTTGAAAGTATTGAAAAAGAATCTAGGCTTCTTGGGAGAGAGTGTGATGGTTGATAGTGCTATTTGCCATGGGGTAAAGGGGCATAGTGACAATGCAGTTGTTTTAAACTATATATGAAAACTTTGTACATAGTGGAAATAAGAATTCAGTCTTTCATGTCCATTTGTACTTTCAGAGCAGCTCATGAAATGCTGAAGTGATACATGCAGCTGTCTAGGCTGCTATAAACTTTTGTTAAACTAGATTTGCTATCACATTTAGGTTTCTTCTCTTTCTGTTATTTTTTTTTCCTCATCTGGTGGAAGTCCAAAAGGCAGTAAATTGCATAGGACCAGTAGATGCATAAATAAGTGTTAAATGAATGGATGAAAAAAAATAGCCATTTTACAGGCTAATATTTCACAGAGAACTTTTACACGTTTAAAAATGTACCACAAAAGAAAAAAAAACTTTTTCCTGCTTAAATGGTCTTGGAAAATGCTGAGTTAAACACAGTTAAACAGGTTTCTTCCCTTAGTCCTTTTCAGACCCTTTAATATGTTATTTTCCTGGAGAACATTAGAATGTATAGTATTTTCCACATTTATATACTTCTACAACAAACAATACAAAAATTGTATTCCAGAATTAATGGTTCTTAAACTCTAATAACAAATTTATTGGTTATCCTCTTTCTTGTCCCAGAAAAATCACTGGAGTTGTAATAAAAATGAGAAAGTATCTGTTACAGCTGAATAAAAACCTTAAAACTCAAGAGAATTGATGTATAGACAATAGAAATAATAAAACAATGGGAGAAAAAGGAATATCAAGCTTTTGAGCATCATAGAATGGAGAGAGGGCAGGTATCCTACCAGTTGTATTCATCTCTGGGTTTGTGTGTTGGTACAGATGAAGCCATACAGAATTTCAACTAAGAGAAAGTTAAACTACGGAAATGGTGATAAGCAAAATGTTTTATTTAGTGACTTCTCCCTTGCCTTTCACTTTTAGGGAGACAAATTTTTTTTAATTAAAAAAATTAAAATTTTATTTTATGAACTTAAGTCAGTACTAGTTTTTAATAGAAACAAAATTTGGTAGAATAGAGCTCTTCAATGAAATGCTTCAATTTGATGAGCTGTGCCTTATTGATGAGATAAATGTAGTGCTATTATGATAGCAAAAAGACATAATCATTCAGGATATTCTAGAAACCTAGAGGTAAAAAGTGATAGAAAACATACGGATAAAGAGAAAAAAAAGTTTTATCCTTATGATATAGTGCCATAAGTTATTCAACCGAATACAGAACACAAGTGATACTTTCTCAAAGCAGATGATAAAAACAAGTCAGAATATAGAAGTGATGGGATTTTCATCTAAGTTTGCTGGATGTCTCATTCAAGTAAAAACACCCTCTTGAGAATTTCTTGACTTACCTTGCTTTACAGTTTATCTGTGATTAGAGTAGAAGCAAGAAGAACCAGTCCTCTAGAACTAACTTTAACCAATAAGTAGTAGTTAATTGATGAAACTGAGGCAACCAGGATCTTGGGTGAGAAATGACTATGTCATCTTAGGGTTAGTTATCCAAGGAGACAAATCCTAGGAATAATGAATCTTGTATTCTAGTTTTAGAGAGACAGATTCCAAAAAATTGAAGATTTTGGAGGGAAAGACGCATTCCTATGTATCAAAAAGAATGAGAGTTCTCTAAAAAGAATTCTGAAGGAACTGTAAATAACTGTAAGGTGTTTGAAGATGTGTTATACTCTCTGAACTTAGAGCTTTAAAGGACACAGAAAAAATAAAACATAAGGCATAAAACAAAGAATAAATTCTAAAGTTTGTTACGAATATGTGAATAGTGTCAGGGAGGTTAAAGAGCAGAATGAATTACAAATTGAGAAGAACACTAAAGTTAACATGAGAGTTTTTAAAAAATAGCATTTGGAGATAGGGGTATGATGATAGGTTATTGATAAACTTAATGAACAACAGAAAATAGAGATACTCAAGTTCAGAATGTTCTCTGAGAAATGTGAGCTAGATGGTAGTAGTATAACTAGATAAAGTGTTAACAATTGAACTTCCCGAATAATATTGATCATTAGAGGGAAGTTTTCTTATGTTGCAGGGCTCTGTCTTGTCTTTGCTTGTTCAACCCTTTAATTCATTATTTACCTCTTGACATAGAGTGCATGCTTTTGAAATTGTGCATACCGTGTGACAGGATGGAACATAGGCTTAGATTTATTGTATAAAATCTAGTGAACATAAATGCCAAATCCTCTTCTCTGTATCAGAAAATCAGTGACCCAAGAATAAGATGCTGATTTTAAAGCAATTCGTATATAAAAACACTTGAATTTTTAGAGAACTTAAAGTATGAACAAGAGTGTGATGTCTGCCAAAAACATTATTAGTAAATGCACAATGACAAGAATGCAGGGAGTGCTGCTTCCTCACTAGTCATCCCATATCCTAAATATTACATTCAGTCCTTTACCATAAGAAGACATTGACAGTCTAGAGTTTAGCCTTGTAACTTCACATATCATCTAGGATGGTGTTGCAGAAAATCAAGAAAGGAGCTAAGAGGAATGATGTTAACATGGTTTAAAAAAAACCAAAACTGTGGTTAGGAAGAACTTTAAAAATATGTTAATATGAGTAGTTCCAATCTAAAAAACTATCAAATTGCATTGTTGAATTTCAGAGTGGGTTTAACCATTTTCTGAAGACTCTTTCTTAAAATCCATTAAAATGCTAAACTTAAATGTTTCACTTACGCACATTCGTGTATAATTATATTCACAGGTATTGCATCTCCAAGTGACAATTTTTATTTATTACTGTAGATCATACCTCACTCCTGTTAGAGATGAAGAGTCTGAATCCCAAAGAAAAGCAAGATCTAGACAAGCAAGACAGTCTAGAAGATCAACACAGGTATAGTTAATGTGTATAATATATAAAAGTTCAAAATAAATTATCTTTCCCTTTTTCACATTTCTGTGAAAATACTGATGTCACTATATAATATGAGTAAATCTTAAAAAATAAAAGTTGCCTTAGTAATCCTACCGTAGCCTTTTTATGTGGCTATACTGTTAATGTTACATTTCGTCTAAGTAGCATATGCCTTTGTATCTCTTTAAGTATTTATTTTTCTATTCCTAATATAGTGTCTGGCTCAGGATATTTGATCAGTGTTAAAATTAATCATATATGATGTCGCATAATTATTAAAGAATTCTATGCGTATTTGGAAGGTATGGGAAATAGGTCTTTTATATTAGGTATATCAAAAAGCTGATATACAAGTATGAGAAAAATGTCACTCAAGCTAGTTATCATCTTCTTACCCACTTGCCATTCTCTCTCCTATATCTCTCGTGTCTTCCCTTTCCTACAGTTGAGGGGCTCCAAAGTCCAGATTCAACTGTTTATTTATTTATTTTATTTATTTTTTCGGCCACCTTGGGTCTTAGTTGCAACACGCAGGATCTTCGTTGAGGCATGTGGGATCTTTTCGGTGAGGCACATGGGCTCTTCGTTGCAGCGTGTGGGCTTCTCTCTAGTTGTGGTGTGCGGGTTTTCTCTCTCTAGTTATGGCGCGTGAGCTCCAGGGCATGTGGGCTCTGTAGTTGTGGCGCACAGGCTCCAGAGTGCATGGGCTCAATAGTTTGCAGCACGTGGGCTCTCTTGTTGACGCACGTGAGCTCGGTAGTTGTGGCACATGGGCTTAGTTGCCCCGCGGCATGTGGGATCTTATTTCCCCGACCAGGGATCAGACCCACATGCCCAGCATTGGACGACGGATTCCTTACCACTGGACCACCAGAGAAGTCCCTAGATTCAAGTGTTTAATCCTTGCCATTACTTAACATATTTTTTCTGTCTTCGTGCCTTAACTTCTTGAAATCCAACCTATTCTTTTCAAGACTTAACCTTCAAAAATTACTTCTTTACTGAAATCTTCTCTGTGTGCATATACATATATAGAAACATAAATATATATAAATTTAATACATAAATAATGCATATATTGGCTTTTCCTTCTTTCTCTGAACTTCTTGGGAATATTTATATTCATATGGTCAGTTCCTGTGCTATTCTGTTAATTTCTTGAATACAGAGACAATTTCTCGCACATATTTTATTTCTTTCCCAGTACCTATTATTGTGCTTGCTCATGATGATTCTTCATAGAATGAATGTGACTAGAAATTCTGTTTCAATTTGCAAACCAATTCCAAACATGCATATTTGACTTTTAATACATTCGTATTTAATATATCTACTTATAAAATATTCCTTTGAAATGAGCTTTAATGCCTCTCATAATTAAATTTATCTTTTTTTGCGTGCAGGGGGTGACATTGACTGATCTTCAGGAAGCTGAGAAAACGATAGGAAGGAGTCGTTCTACCCGAACCAGAGAACAAGAAAATGAAGAAAAAGAAAAAGAAGAAAAAGAAAAACAGGATAAAGAGAAGCAAGAAGAAAAGAAGGAGTCAGAAACATCTAGAGAAGATGAATATAAACAAAAGTACTCCAGAACATATGATGAGGTAATAGTATACCAACAACAGCGCTAGATCAGGTGGCACGGATAGTTCTTGTGATTCTCAAAATGCAAGAGATTTATATACTAACAAACCATATACAAAATATTCATAAGGATTTTAACTGGAAATCTAAATTATTTTGACATGATTAGAACGTTACTTTTCCTTTGAAATGAATTTAAGTGTCTTATATGTTTTTATCTATGTTTATATTTCAAATGGTTGTTAATTTTAATGTTTCACAGACTTATCAACGCTACAGACCAGTATCAACTTCAAGTTCAACCACTCCATCCTCTTCACTTTCTACCATGAGCAGTTCACTCTATGCTTCAAGTCAACTAAACAGGCCAAATAGTCTTGTAGGTATAACTTCTGCTTACTCCAGAGGATTAACAAAGGAAAATGAAAGAGGTAAGAAGACCAGATTTTGAAAACACTTTGTTTCCTTCAGATTAATTCTTTGACTTGGTTTTTCCTAGTAGTTTAACAGAAGAGTAACAACATCCTAAACTGGGACTCATTCTACCTAACCAGAAAGAACATGATGGTTGAGAATGAGAAAAGTAGAAAATAAAAACAGAAAATAATGTGGTCTGGCATTGATATGTATATCTTTATTGCCTTCAAAAATCTTTATGTCCATCAACATAGAAAAGTTAGTATAGAAGAACTGGTGGGGTGATTTTTTTCTAGGAGCAGTTTATTGATTATTTCTAGGAGCAGTTTATTAATGTTTCAAGTCATTTCTTGCATATTATATAGATATCTTTTAACTGTTTTCTGTGAAATTGTTTTAAACAAAAATCATTTAACTTATGTAATGTCTTTGCCAAAAAAACTTATTTTTATGCTTATTTCTTGAGAAATAGATTTCTTTTTCAGCTGTATATTGGCATATTGATGCTATTAACATTTCCTATTACTTCATATAAGCTTCCTATGTAAACACTAATTAACTCCTCCTTTAAATAAGAGATGGCTACTAAATAAATTATTCCTAATTGTAGGTATTTAATATTTTAAAAGCAAAATCTCGGGCTTCCGTGGTGGCGCAGTGGTTAAGAATCCGCCTGCCAATGCAGGGAACACGGGTTCGGGCTCTGGTCTGGGAAGATCCCACATGCCGGCAAGCAACAAAGCCCGTGCGCCACAACTACTGAGCCTGCGCTCTAGAGCCCGTGATCCACAACTACTGAAGCCCATGCACTTAGAGCCCGTGCTCTGCAACAAGAGAAGCCACCGCAATGAGAAACCTGCACACTGCAACGAAGAGTAGCCCCTGCTCGCCGCAACTAGAGAAAAGCCCGCGCACAGCAACAAAGACCCAACGCAGCCAAAAATAAAACTAATTAATTAACATTTTTTTTAAAAAAAGCAAAATTTCATAGTATTAGTCATGATAATATCAGTAATCATGTAGGAATAAACTCAGAAAATTAAATTATTTTCAACTTCCAGCTGGCTTTTCTTTTGTTGGTCATTGAAATATTTCAGTTCTTTAAACCAGTAAGTGTGAGACCCATCTAATGTTTGTAAAAATTTTGAGCAAACATTTAAAGTTAGGGGTATCTGCATAAAAGTTCAGATTTCTGTCTTCTGTTGAAAAGTTGGAAGATACGGCAACACTGGCTCTGAATTCTCACAGGTCTACAATTGATTAGAGCCAAGTAGTAGCAGCCCCACCCCCACCCCTTTGGAGTAGTGCCCTCCTGGCCCATTTTACCTCTTTATGTAACCTGGATGGCCACTCTCTATGTTGGAGTTTGCGACCTTTGCTGTAAACTAATTCTAAAAGCAACTTTAAAACCCCTCTTAATACTGTAATTTTGGGGTTTCTTTTGCTTCTTTTTCTTCACAGCAAGGAGACAATGACACAAGGAGCCTTTTAAAAATCATTTTTAACGTTACTTTGTTCCATATGTCTTTGTTTTTTTTTTTTTTTTTTTTTTACAATCTACTTTTTTTGGGGGGCTGCATTGGGTCTTCATTGCTGCGCGAGGGCTCTCTCCAGTTGCAGTAAGCAGGGGCCACTCCTTGTTGCGGTGTGCGGGCCTCTCATTGCGGTGGCTTCTCCTGTTGTGGAGCATGGGCCCTAGGCACGCAGGTTTCAGTAGTTGTGGCTCGTGGGCTCTAGAGCGCAGGCTCAATAGTTGTGGCACACAGGCTTAGCCGCTCCACGGCATGTGGGATCCTCCTGGACCAGGGATTGAACCCGTGTCCCCAGCATTGGCAGGCAGACTGCCAACCACTGCACCACCAGGGAAGCCCTGTCTACTTTTTACAGCATATTCAGAGGCCCTAATATTCTTCTAGTACGTGAGTCTGAAGCTATTTTAACTATCCCAGGAAGGGAACAAATTTGAAGACTAACATTTGTTTACATTGATTTGTTTTTAATAAAAGATAATTTTTTTCCCAGCAACACAAAAAAAGGTTTGCTCTTAGATACTAATAGAAAATTCAATGACTACTGTATTCATTCTACTGCTGAAGGAAGACTGGGAATGGTAGAAGCAGAAACTGATAAATTCGTATGATGCCCACTAGCTGTTCCATCATTATGCACTGTTTGGTTATAATAACTATCTTGAAGTGTTAATGTTAGGTATAATAACCATCTTCCTGTCAGATGTTAATAACTGGGACCCCATTCTCTTCATAGGATTCAATTATTTTCTGTTCAGCAAATAGTAAGTGTGTCTTTTTAGCAAAATTTTTGTTTTAGGCACTAGAAAAATGAAGTAATTTAAATCAGTTCTTATCTTGATTCTCAAAAACGTATCTAATGAGAGATACAGATACATGTTTAAGCCACATGTTATAGGAGCCCTGGGAGGGGCAAAATTTATTTCTGATTAGAGAATTTTAGAAGGCTTCACAAAGGAGGTTGACTTAGAATTATTTTCTAAGTCACACTGCAAAATACTATCAAGATACATGGCTGCCATATGAATAATTTTAATCCTTAACAGAGGGAGAAAAGAGAGAAGAAGAAAAAGAGGGAGAAGATAAATCACAACCTAAATCAATCAGAGAACGACGACGACCAAGAGAGAAAAGAAGATCTACAGGAGTTTCATTCTGGACACAAGATGTGAGAACCTATTAAAATATAACTACTTGATAGTATGCTTAATCTTTCCAAGAATGTACACTAATGATTTCTTATATGCCTCAGATTATATATTCTTTAGATGATCACTATGTGTTTGAGCTGACTTATTTAAATCAGAAGAGTTCTTCTTTACAAGAATAAACAACTACTTAGATTTCTGGTATTAAAAGTAAGAATACTGTCCCAATATTGGAATAAAAATAATAATGGCTGCAGCTCAGTGTACAAATGTTGATTATTGTATAATGGCTAAACTGCTCATTTATCTTAGCGGTTCTTGAAAGAAAGATGCTTTACATTTAATCCTATTTTCATGAATATGATTATGATATACATAACAATTATTTCCATCTCAAGTGATGCTGGATAGATGCAGTGCTTTACTTATCAAATTATAACAATCCTATAAATTTAATTTTTTTTCTTGATTCCTGATTGTATGCCTGACATTGATATTCATATGCAAGAGAAAGAAGAGCTGTGGGGTAACGTGGTTAAAGTGAAATTTATACTGTTTCAATAGAACATATACCTACACGAAGGCAAAAATAATTTGGTTTTGGGAGGATTGTTTTTTTAGCCAGTTGATTTTTTTTTTCATTAAAAAAATTTTTTAATACAGAAAAGTTCAAACATAAAAAAGTATATGGCCCTACCCCAGGTATTTATTGTTTAAACTAAATCCCCACCACTTTCCCAACTCCCATATTATTTTGAAGAAAATCTTAGTAATATCATTTTATATGTAAAAACTTCATTCTGTATTTTTTTTTTATTTTTTGCGGTACACGGGCCTCTCACTGCTGTGGCCTCTCCCGCTGCGGAGCAACAGGCTCCGGACGCGCAGGCTCAGCGGCCATGGCTCACGGGCCCAGCCGCTCTGCGGCATGTGGGATCCTCCCGGACCGGGGCACAAACCCGCGTCCCCTGCATCAGCAGGCGGACTCCCAACCACTGCGCCACCAGGGAAGCCCTCAGTCTGTATTTTTAAGAAATAAGGACACCTTTTTTAAAAATATTAGAATTTTATTTTTAAAAAATAATAAAAGTAACCACAATACGTTATCATATAATAAGTGATCACAATACCATGATCATGTTTATTTTTAAATAAATTGACAATAAATCCTTAATATTGAATATTCAGTCAGTTTTAATGTCCTGTTGACTCATATTACCATAAATGGTTTATTGTAATTTTATTTTATTTTTTAAATAGTTATTTTATTTATTTATTTATTTTTGGTTTTTTTTAAATCTACAATTCCTGAATCTTTCTGGGCATATGGCTAGAATTTATTTGCTCTGTTGCGAGACCCTCCTCAGTAGGCATTTAGTGTTAGATTTCTCAGTTTTGCCATAGACTGTTTTATTTTTGGCTGCGTTGGGTTGTTGCGCATGGGCTTTCTCTAACTGTGGTGAGCGGGGGCTACTCTTTGTTGCGGTGCTCGGCCTTCTCATTGCAGTGGCTTCTCTTGTTATGGAGCACAGGCTCTAGGCACACGGGCTTCAGTAGTTGCGGGGTGTGGGCTCAGTAGTTGTGGCTCGGGGGCTCTAGAGCGCAGGGTCAGTAGTTGTGGTGCACGGGCTTAGTTGCTCCACGGCATGTGGGATCTTCCCAGACCAGGACTCGAACCTGTGTCCCCTGCATTGGCAGGCAGATTCTCACTGCGCCACCAGGGAAGTCCTAAATAGTTATTTATTTATTTATTTTGGCATCGCCAGGTCTTAGTTGCAGCATGCGGGGTCTTTTAGTTGAGGCATGAGGACTCTTAGTTGCAGCATGTGAACTCTCAGTTGCGGCATGCGTGCGGGATCTAGTTCCCCGACCAGGGATCAAACCCGGGCCCCCTGCATTGGGAGCACAGTCTTACCCACTGGACCACCAGGGAAGTCCCTGTTCTAATTTTATACTTTGCTAATTTGAGTAGAAACCAAATAAGGACCATACATTATGATTAGTTATTTCTTTAAAGTCTCTTGTAATCAGTTATGTCCTCCATCTCTTTTTTTCTTACAGTTATTTTTTAATGAACTGGGTTATATCCCTGAACTGTAGTTTAACACAGTCATGTAGCTTTTTATGTTTCCTATAAATTGGTAGTTTGAGGTCGAGAAATGATCAGATTTTGGTTCAGTATTTTCTTGGCAGGGTGTTTTGTCCTCTGTCAGGAAGTACATGATGTCTGGTTGATTCTCACTGATTGCCCAGTAACATTTTAATAGGAGTAACATAAAACCTCACAGTCTTAGCACCTTAACATAGTAACTCTTACTACTTAAAAATTATCTTTTTAATAACTTATATGTATTAGGGGGTTAACAGGCAAAGTTTTATTATATGGTATTTATTTTTCCCCAATTTTATTTATACCAGCTCTCCCTTCAAAAATCCACTTTCTGGAGTCATACACTTAACCAGCATTATAAGAATTCTTCCTGAGATCCATATGGGCAATACTCATCTTTTTAATTTGAGCTTGCGTTGAATTGTGTTCTAATCAACCATCAGCACAAGTCTCCTTCCCTTTTCATGGCCTCATGACTGAACCTATGTCAGAAAATATACAAAAAGAACCAAGGGCTCTGTCAAAGATAAGGTAGTGTTTTTACTCTGTTATATTATTAGGTTTCCTTTTTTTTTTTCTTAGTTACTACTTTTCAGGACCTCTGAGCCTCCCCACTTTTTTTTTTTCTTTTTAAATAAATTTATTTATTTTTGGCTGCGGTGGGTTTTCGTTGCTGCGCTTGGGCTTTCTCTAGTTGCGGCAAGTGGGGGCTACTCTTTGTTGCGGTGCACGGGCTTCTCATTGCGGTGGCTTCTCTTGTTGTGGAGCACGGGCTCTAGGCACGTGGGCTCAGTAGTCGTGGCTCACAGGCTCTAGAGTGCAGGCTCAGTAGTTGTGGCGCATGGGCTTAGTTGCTCCATGGCATGTGGGATCTTCCTGGACCAAGGATCAAACTTGTGTCCCCTGCATTGGCAGGCGGATTCTTAACCACTGTGCCACCAGGGAAGTCCCCCTCCCCACTTTTTAAATTTCCAGTTCCTGTGTTCTTCCATGAAACAGTAACGCATAAAGACAATTAGTTCGTGTTACGGAATTAATACATTTATATTAATAAGTAATACTGGCATTAGGAGCATTGATTTCTCCTGTTCACTTAGTAACTTCACATATCATTTTTGCTAGGTACCACATGATAGTTTGTACAAAGATCCTCTATAATCCTTAGGGCAATTCTATAAGGTTTTTATCCCCACTTGAGGAGATAACTGTGGCTCAAAATTTTTTTTAATAAATTTACACTAAGTCACAGAGCTGAAAATAGCTGTACCAGTGTGAAATAGGATGATTTAGTTTTAAAGCCTGCGGTATTTTTATAGTGAGCCTGAGCCAGATATGTTTGATTGCAAATTTCCCTTTTCTTTCAGTCCTTTATGGTTTGTTGAGATGTTCAGGCCTTCTAGTAGAACATTCCTATTGTCTGGGAGTCTAGGTTTTTAGCCTACTGAGACCTTAGTTTTCTATTTGGTGTGCTGTAAATTCCCAAAAAATTTCTAGATAGCTGAACTACCTAAATATAATAGGACCATTGTATAAATCTTGCCAAGCTTATAGAATAGAGTTTTTCTTACTTAATGAGTTTCCTATTTTTGCTCCCTCATTATAGTTGAGCAGCTACATAGTATCTATATTGACTATTAAAGTACACGCCGTAACATTACAATATAAAATTGAGTATCATCTTTTTCATGCTAAGCCTCCAGCTTCCTCATCCCCAGTATGTGTTTCCTAAATCAGAATGTTAGGTAGATGGTCTTTCTTCACCGTATACACTAACCTACTTATATTGTACCATGCAGACAAAATAGGCTTCCTCTAAATAAGGCAAAAAATGTCACACTTAAAAAAGTTTTCCTTTTGATCCATTTCCTGTTAGGTTTTTCTCAAGGGTCCTTTTAAATTACAAAAACCCTAATGTATTTAAATATTAACCGTTTGAAATTTATCTTTACTTTTCTAAAATCTATTTTAGAGTGATGAAAATGAACAAGAACAACAATCTGATACAGAAGAGGGATCCAATAAGAAAGAAACTCAGGTAAATAACATTATATATTTTTTGTATTTAGAAGTATTCATATTTTTTAAGGGTTACTTTTTACTTGTGTTTATATTTATTCATGTCAGACAGTTACTGCACACTGTACCTGCCTGCTGGGGGTAGACCATCAGTGGTTTTCTGGAATCAGGCGTGGAGGGACTGGAAAGGGGCACAAAGAGTATTTTAGAGACATTGGGAATTGTTCTAGATCTTGATTGTAGAGGTATTTTTTTGGATATACACAACTGTCAAAACTCATCAAACTGTGTTCTCTAAGTGGATGTAGTTTATTGTATGAACCTTCAAAGTTGAAAAGAAATATGTAAATTAACCTTCAAAGTTGAAAAGAAAAAACAAAGAAGAGAATACAGTTTTCCACTGCTGTCCAAAAGTAGAGTGTTCCATAATCTTCAGTAAGCCACATAAAGTGAAGAGGGAATTACCTTAGGACACATCTTGCTACCGGATGCAAGAGATAAATTGAGATAAATCGCGGTGCTCAAAGACACAGTCCAAAGCTGTGGCAGCTTAAACTGAGTGTAGTTCCCAGCGAAGGAGCTTGGCGGTGTCTCTTTTGCTGCTGAGGGTGTGCTGCCTCTATAATGGCTCGCTGTAAAACATGTTGAGTACTGTTTGCACTTTTTGCCTTTTTTCGTAAAAGCAAAGTGGTGTAAACGAACTTTTGAAAAGCAGGGGCTACCTGTAATAACCTTTGACCAAAGAAAAGTATCTAAAGAATATCCAGAAGTAGTGCATACCTTACCAGATCCAGACTTTAGTTTTGTAAATGGCAAAGTTGTATTCTGGAGAAGATAATAGGTCATTTTAACTTGCTTTACATTTGTTTAGAAATGTAGTGTCTCTAAAGGATTTTACATTCATTATCACAGCTGATCTTCCTCAATAATCTTCAGGAAAAGCCCCCCCACCTCGCCCCCTCAGTATTGATGAAGAAACTAAGGCAAGTTTGAATGACAAGGTTGCATAGCTAGCAAATGATGAAAGTTTCTTCCCACTAGTTTTTTTGCCCCTCTGTTCCCTATTGTTTGGCTGTGCACAAAGCTGACATACTTAGAAGAGCTGTATTCACATAAGGGTAGATCTGTACAACATAAGTTAGTCTTAATCTTTTATACTCAGCACTGTCTAGCCTGAAATCGTATTCTGATCATATTTTCTTCATTTTGACTTGGCGTTCCTACATAAAGCTGTTAAAATTACTTTCAATCGCAGGAATCTACAATAATGTGAAGTGCCCAGAAGTTGGTTCTCTGTGCTAGGTGACTCTGGACATTACTCTTAGGGCCTATTTTGACCCAAAAGTTACTTTTATTTTACCTTTAGATAGCCAGACAGATTGAGAAATTAATTACTAACAAGGGTAAATTATTTGCAGGGCAAAAGTTTTGTCATTTTTAAACCCTTTGCCTATCAGTTGTCAGCACTCCCCCATTTCACCTATGCCTCTTCTTTATTATATTCTGTAAACTTGTCCATCATCTTCCTTGCCCATTGGTACACTATGAACTCCCATCTTTCAAGGAAAAACAATGGACAGGTAAACAAAAGCAAAGGAATTAGTAAACCATCTCCAGCTGACCCTTCTCACTGCCATATCACCCAGATCTCCTATCCCAGCAGGCTGGGATAGGAGGGGAAAGATATTCTGGCTTACAAAGTTTTCTGGCTTACAAATTTTGAAGCATATTGATATATGTTGTATTTAAGTTTTACTGTTAAAATTATACATGAGATACATTAAGGTTGAGTAGAATATTGTTTCTATGAAGAAAATTTTTCTTAGTTCCAAACAATTTAAATAGTCTTTGTTCATTTTAAAACTAGAGGATTGTTTGGATCTTACTTTGTTCTAGCATTTTTTTCAGTTACAAGTAATGCAAAACCCAGCTTAAACTGGATTAAACAAAGAGAATTTTTTATAATTCAGTTATATTACACAACCCTCTATGTCAGACAAGGCCTACCACTGATATATTGCAGCCGTTTTGCTGCTAATGTGGGCTACGTACCATCTCATCTAAACTTAATGACTGCTGTACCATGAGGAAAAGGAAGAGTGGAGGTTAAGACACTAACCCATAGTGTCTTTACAATAGACTAGAAAAGTGCTTCCACTAAATAAGTGTTGCTCTCTTATGAAAATTTGTAGCATCAGCCCTTTTTTTTTCTGTGAAAAAGTATGAGCAATACAATTGTTCGGTGCATTTTTTCATTACCTCAGAAGTGTGTTTGATAAACAAAACTTGTATTCAGTTTATAGAATCCCAGTTCACCAATTTGAAAAATGGCTTTGTAGCATATACTTTTTCGCTTCAAACTAAATTGTAAGTTGCCGAAAAGTTGTTAAATATTTTGAATTACCTGTGAAGCTACCTTCAAGATATAAATTAAAATTAAGGTGAAATTTGAATTACTTTATCATAATATGGTTCATTCTTTCCAAAAATGGGGCTTCTGTTGCTTGGGTTATTATAATTTGCTTTCATTAAACTATTGGATGATAAAACTTTTACCATGAAAAGAACATTAGTAATAAATCAAAAATTTAAGTAAGACAGACACCAAGGCGAGAAACTAAAAAGAAAAGATTAGCAGATTTGATTATTTAAACATGTAAAGCTAGAAAATGGCAAAAAAGATGCCCTTATTAAAATTGAGACACATTTGCTCAGTTAAAAGTAAATAAGCTGGGGCTTCCCTGGTGGCGCAGTGGTTGAGAGTCCACCTGCCGATGCAGGGGACATGGGTTCGTGCCCCGGTCCAGGAAGATCCCACATGCCGCGGAGCGGCTGGGCCCATGAGCCATGGCCGCTGAGCCTGTGCGTCTGTAGCCTGTGCTCCGCAATGGGAGAGGCCACAACAGTGAGAGGCCCACGTACCACAAAAAAAAAAAAAAGTAAATAAGCTGGACTTCCCTGATGGTGCAGTGGTTATGAATCCGCCTGCCAATGCAGGGGATACGAGTTCGATCCCTGGTCCAGGAAGATCCCACAGGCCGTGGAGCAACTAAGCCCATGCGCCACAACTACTGAGCCTGTGCCCTAGAGCCCGTGAGCCACAACTGCTGAAGCCCGTGCGCCTAGAGCCCATGCTCCACAACAAAAGAAGCCACCGCAGTGAGAAGCCCACGCACCGCAGCGAAGAGTAGCCCCCACTTGCCGCAACTAGAGGAAGCCTGTGCGCAGCAATGAAAACCCAATGCAGCCATAAATAAATAAATAAATTTTTAAAAAGTAAATAAGCTTAGCCCTCTTTTGTAGCACTTAAAAGATATTTGTACTATTTAAAAGACAGTAAAACAGAGGCAGAATCCATGAAATTTATAAATGTTACAAAAGAAGAAATATAAATGGCCAACAAGCTTAAAGTACATTTACTCTCATTAATAACCAAACAATTAATACAAAAGTGAAATTGTCAAAGGTTAATAATGCTTAGGTTTGGCGTGATTAGTATTGAAATAGGCATTTTCATATAAGATTTTGGGATTATAATTAATATGTTTTCTTGGGAAATCAGTTTAGCAGTACAAATCTGAAGGCTTGAGAAAAAGTTCATGCCTTTTAGCTTAGCAATTCCACTTTGAGAAATATATTCCCAATGAAATGACTTAAGTTTGGAAAAACAAGTCTAAAGTGTTAACAGCAGCATGGCTCTTGAAGCAAAATATTGAAAACATCCTCATTGTCTATTAGTTGGGAGTATATCAGAATGTATTTGCATGGATAGATATTTTATGTGTTCACAAAGATATGTATACAGAAAAGATTAACAGTGGTTATCTAGGGCGTTTGAGAGATGGGGAATTATGGAGGAACTTTTTATACTGTGGTATTTTATATGAGCTTATGGTACTGTAATCAGAAAAACTTAAAGGGCATTTTTACTTTGGAAGAATAATTTTAAAACACATGGAACCACAAGGACATTATGCTAAGTGAAATAAGCAGGTCACAAGAAACACATAGTGTATGATTCCACTTAAATGAGGTACCTAGAGTATTCAAACTCATGGGTAGCAGAAAGTAGAATTGTGGTTGCCGGGAGCTAGGGGTAGGAGGATATGGGGATTTGTTTAATGAGTATAAAATCACAGTTTTGCAAGATGAAAAAAATTCTAGAGAGCTGTTGCACAACAGTGTGAATATTGTCAGCGCTACTGAACTATACTCTTAAAAGTGGCTTACATGGTATGTTTTGTTTTATGTGCTTTCTACTACAATTTTTAAAATATAAAACATAACCAATACTTTAAAAACCATGCTTTTTAAAGGCAAAGAAATAGAATTTGAGTGATTTCTGTGACTACTTGGAGTTTTTATTTATTCTTAAATTTTAAATCAGTGAACCAGAGTGCAGACTGTGAGGTGAGATGTGATGTTTTCATTTGATATGTATATATTTTATTTCATGTGTGGCTAGTTTCCTGAATTTGGATAAATAATATCTTTTGTTTGTTTCTGCTCTTTTTTTAAATTGAGATATAATTGACATATAACATTATATTAGTTGCACATGTACAAAGTTGTTATTTAATATTTGTGTATTGTGAAATGATTAGCACAATAAGTCCAGTTAACATCATCACATAAGTGATGTGATAAGTACATACATAAGTACAAGTTTTTTTTCTTGTGATAAGAACTTTCAAAATCTACTCTTTTAGCAGCTTATGAATTTGAATGATATCATGAAAATTGAAATTTAACTTCAAAATTGTTCATTATTATAAAACTAAAGAATAAATCAATAAAGTAAAGCATTACATCAAAAAAATAGGAAGCAGGTAAGAAATTGGTTTTGCAAAGGAAACTTAAATAGACTTAGGAAGACATTTTTAGTCTGAATGAGACTTCAGACAGTCCCAAAGGAACCCAGTAATTTCACAGTGCATTCAAGGGTAAGTATAAATATCTAATTTCAGAAATTTAACAAACCGTTTCTGAATAGTTATTTTATAGAAAATTATAGATTGCGTGTTTCAGTAGAAAGAGAAAGAGCTAAAGATGACCATCCCCAAAAAATTCTTTGACTTCAATAAGACTATTTTATCCTATTAATCATTTCACTATTTAGATAAGAAGAGTTTTGGAACTTCAGTATAGCATACCACTTGCTTAAGAAAATTAATTATAATTTCCTGTCTCCTAATTGCTAAACTTTGAAGGAACGTATAGCTGGATTTCCAGAAAATAAATTTTAAGCAAAATATGTATATACTGTCATACATAAAATACTTTAGGCATTCGTTTGTCTCCGATGGCCTCAAAAACAAAAATGGGAAAGATAATTGCTTTGAGATGTCCCATAATAAACTTGCATTTCTTAATATAAATGTTACTTTTTCCTGCTAAACAGGTTGTAAGTAATGGATATGTCTTAGTCTCTCTTTTTTTTCCTTCTAATTAAAAAAATAATGTATGGTGCCATTTTGTAGAAATTCACAAAATATGACTATAAATTGGCAAATGTAATCGTATAGTATTAGACATGTAGAAATATACAGTGACTGTTCTAGAATTTCTTTGTAAGAACAACTACATTAAAGTGTATATAATAAATAGGTGTTAGTTTAATAGTGTGAAAATAGTATTGATGTTAAATTTTCTTGATAAATCAATAAGTTACTTTAGTGAAAGCATAAAAATTTAGTTATGCTTATGTTTTTCTCTCTTTATAGACGGATTCCATTTCTAGGTATGTTTTACTTTTTTCTTTTCTTTTCTTTTACTGACCTTTTACTCATTTTTATCCTTTCTAAAAATATATTGCTAGATATTTATAAATTTTTTAAGTTGGTAGAATTATTTTAATAATAAAAAAATCTGTAGATATTTAGATGACCTGATAAGTGTTAATAGCTTTCTTTATCAATGGCTTTACTTCTAGTTCAATAGTTATAGTAAGTCACTAAGAAAGACTTTTTCTCAGATCTTTGCAACAGTGATAACTTTTCTTAGTTTTCCTAACCATCCTAAGTTACTTCAACACTGACCATCTCATTATTCACATCAGAGACTGATGAAACCCACCAGAAATTTATTTCACTAGGTATTCAGAATCTTCTCTCTTATCCCTGCTTCAGATAAAAGAAAACCAATGAAGACACTTTTTAAAAGTGTCATCTAGCTCAAATTGTTCATCTTTTCAGAGAACCTCCACAATATCCTTGAATCTAATTTTTGTTCCTCTTGCCCATAATTGTTAACCAAAGCTTTGTAAAAACTAAGAACAAATTTTTATATACTGATGATTCTATTGAATTGAAGTGTAGAGGCAGTAGCATTTATCAGAAAAAGTAACACAAATTCAGAACTAGATAATAAGAGGATCCTCATTTTCAAATGAGATATGTTCTTCTTGTTTAGGACAAACTGTTCTGTTGTCCCTCGGTATCCCTGAGGGATTGGTTCCAGGATTCCCCCCCCCCCACCGCCCCGGCTTCCTCAGCGGATACCAAAATTCACAGACAATCAAGTCCCTTATATAAAATGGCATAGTACTATCTATCACTTCGGATAGACTCTAGTTAGTTCATCATCTAAAATGTTACTAATTTTAAAATACAATTGTATGCCACTTAAAAAAAGGAAAAGTGCTACCAGTTTAATACCCATCAATTGTAAGCCTTGTTCTGATTTTAGAGATGTTAAAATGTGGGGGGAAAAAATGTACAGTTTAAAATTGTTGAAATAATTCATCATGATGTAAAACCAGTTTTGACTTTCAAATATAGAGATTTTGAACTTCCCTTCTCAGTTAAGGGAAATTAGTGTTAAAAATAACTTCCCATTTATTTATTATATATCATGAAAGTTAATTAGATAACCGATGAAGGAGAATATTACCTACTATTTTGGAATATCTAGTTTAATATACTAGGATGCATGTTAATGTAAGTTGTGAAAGCCTATAATAAAGATTTTGACTCAGACTCATCTTTTGAAGATATGAAATCAGTTCTACATCAGCTAGTGATCGGTATGATTCCTTGCTGGGTCGCTCTGGATCATACAGTTACTCAGAAGAAAGAAAACCTTACAGTAGCAGGCTAGAAAAGGATGATTCAACTGACTTTAAAAAGGTACTGGGTTATTTATTTATATTTAATTAAAAATAATCTTTTTGTTGAGATTTTTATGTTTGGATATTACTCCTGGAAACTCATAATTAAATCAGTTTATTGAAATAACTTACTTAAATTTTCAGTTTTTGGTAATTAATGGTAAGTAGAATTTAAAAAGCTATTTGTTTAGAGGAAAACATAGGCAGAATAGTCTATGACATAAATCACAGCAAGATCCTTTTTGACCCACCTCCTAGAGAAATGGAAATAAAAACAAAAATAAACAAATGGGACCTAATGAAACTTCAAAGCTTTTGCACAGCAAAGGAAACCATAAACAAGACCAAAAGACAACCCTCAGAATGGGAGAAAACATTTGCAAATGAAGGAACTGACAAAGGATTAATCTCCAAAATTTACAAGCAGCTCATGCAGCTCAATAAAAAAAACAAACAACCCAATCCAAAAATGGGCAGAAGACCTAACTAGACATTTCTCCAAAGAAGATATACAGAGTGCCAACAAACACATGAAAGAATGCTCAACATCATTAATCATTAGAGAAATGCAAATCAAAACTACAATGAGATATCATTTCACACCGGTCAGAATGGCCATCATCAAAATATCTAGAAACAATAAATGCTGGAGAGGGTGTGGAGAAAAGGGAACCCTCTTGCACTGCTGGTGGGAATGTAAATTGATACAGCCACTATGGAGAACAGTATGGAGGTTCCTTAAAAAACTACAAATAGAACTACCATACGACCCAGCAATCCCACTGCTGGGCATATACCCTGAGAAAACCATAATTCAAAAAGAGTCATGTCCCAAAATGTTCATTGCAGCTCTATTTACAATAGCCAGGAGATGGAAGCAACCTAAGTGTCCATCATTGGATGAATGGATAAAGAAGATGTGGCACATATATACAATGGAATATTAATCAGCCATAAAAGGAAATGAAATTGAGTTATTTGTAGTGAGGTGGATGGACCTAGAGTCTTTCATACAGAGTGAAGTAAGTCAGAAAGAGAAAAACATACCGTATGCTAACACATATATGGAATCTAAGAAAAAAAAAAAAGGTCATGAAGAACCTAGGGGTAAGATGGGAACAAAGACACAGACCTACTAGAGAATGGACTTGAAGATATGGGGAGGGGGAAGGGTAAGCTGTGACAAAGTGAGAGAGTGGCGTGGACATATATACACTACCAAACATAAAATAGATAGCTAGTGGGAAGCAGCCGCATAGCACAGGTGATCAGCTCAGTGCTTTGTGACCACCTAGAGGGGTGAGATAGGGAGGGTGGGAGGGAGGGAGACGCAAGAGGGAAGAGATATGGGAACATATGTATATGTATAACTGATTCACTTTGTTATGAAGCAGAAACTAACACACCAGATGTAAAAAAAAAAAAAAAAAAAGCTATTTGTTTATTTGAAGGAAAAGGGAAAGTACCCAGGACTTCCTGCACATTTAAGTCTCTCAGGCCAGTACTGTAATACTGTGGTTGAGCTAAAAGGGGGCACTGAGTAGATGTGGGGTAGGGGGGGGAGGGTGTTGTGCGTGCATGTGAAATCTTTTCTTTATTTGTTAATAGGAAGCAGCCAAACAAAGAATATAGCTTTTCCCAGGACAGTATAGTATTTCCTAGGTAACCGAAAAACTTGTGAGATAGTTCAAGTGCTGTTAAGGGTTAAGGATGGAACTAATTAAGAAATAAGTCCTGGCAACAAAATAATCTAGAATTCTGAAGATCATGATTCTTCATATTGTAAGCTTTGAATAAACCTAATGAAGTTTGTTGTGGAGGAGGAAGGTGTGTGGTATTTGTACATGTCCCCAGGTATTTGGCAGCTGTTTGAATCACCCACTTTCTTACAAGCCAAATCAACAAGAAAAGGAAGGTAGGGGGTCAGTTTATGTTAGGAATAAGATTCATTCGTTCAGTAAAGAACTGAACACTGAATTGTGCTTAAATTAGTAGTGAAGTTCTGCTCATGGGCAGTGGAGATGGAGATCCTGTCCCTGCTCTTATGAGCATCTTCCAGACAGACCTTATCATATAATGATACAAATCAATGGATAATCTTTAAATTGAAACCATTATCCTGAAATAAAGAAACGGTTTTATAAAATTGTGTAACAAAAGAAAGTGACAGGGCCTAAGGATAGATTTCCTAAGGAAGTAACACTTCAGCCAAGAACAGAAGGATGATTAGTAGTTAACTGGCAAAAATGGGAGAAAAAAGTGTTCCAGATGGAGAGAAGGGCAAGCACACAAACCAGCCTGGTGGTGGGAGGGTACATGATGTATTAAAGTAATTAAATTTTCAGTATGGCTAGTAGAGCGAAGGGGATGGTGGTGTGAGTTTGCACCTACAGATGTGTAGGCTGGGACCAAACCATCAGTGCCTTACAGGCTGTTTTAAGGATTTCCTTATACTGAGAACATTGGGAAGCCATTCAAGGGTTTTTTAATGTATGGAGGTTAATGGAATGGTTGGCCTATGAAAATTATTAGATTGTCATTTTGAAAATTTAACTCTTGCTGCTTTGTATAAAACAGATTAAAGAGAGGTCAGGAGAACAATTCTAATAATAGAAATATCTAGGTAAGAGATGATTGCAGACATCTATGGTTGTAGTAGTAGAGATGAGGAAAAAAGAAGTAGTAGATTCAAGTGCTATGAAAGTGTTCAAGAAATATTTTGCTTTCCTTTTACCTTTAGTAAAAATAATACAAGTATAATGATAAATGCAACTGATACTCCCATCTCAGTATCAGGAATTAAAGAGTGAATGATAGGCAGAAAAGCTCAGAGACCCCAAATAAAAATCATAATGCTCCTGAACTCCAGCTGTGGTCACAGTGTGGTCCCTCTTTATCAGATAACTGAATTTTTTTAATCAAACTGAAAAGTTAGGATTTTCAGTGAAGTAATAAATTTTAAATACCAGAACTAGTTTTTAAAGAGTTTATGTGGGACAAATACACCTGAATAACCAAAAATTTCTGCCTTGAGACCACAAAGCATTAAAATATTTTTAATGCTTTCTTTAATAGTTCGTATGTTACATTAATCTTTCTGTTTTAATATTGTAAAGTAATCAATGGGAAATCTTCTTAAAATAGTAAAAAAGCAGAAAAGTAATTTGTTCTTCTCCCCTAATTTGTATAGCTTTATGAACAAATTCTAGCTGAAAATGAAAAGCTGAAAGCACAACTACATGATACAAATATGGAACTGACAGATCTTAAATTACAATTGGAAAAGGCCACCCAGGTTTGTACCTTTTTCTCTTTGTTACTCTAAACATAATGGTTGTGATTTATTCTATCTGAAAATTGCATTGAAATGTTCTCTTGTGTTCTAGATATAAGTTTGGTTATTGATAAAAGCTTATTTATTAATAGGACAGAATCAAGATAATACAGTTTACCAATAATTTATTTTCTTCTAAAGTGAATTTAAAATATGAACGTATATAACCTTACGGTAGAAAGTCAAAGTATTTTTAAGCCTTTTAATACCTATGTTGTGGTACATGAAGGATTTTAAATGCTTATTTCCAGCATACCAAATGTAGCAAGGCAAAGCATCTATCTATTTGGAATCTTCTTAAAGCCATAAAATTTTGTATAATAATTTTTATTCATTATGAATGTTTCCTGTTTAATTTAAAAAACCTTTTTAATAATTTGACCTAATAATTTGTTTAATAATTTGACATAATAATTCTGGAAGAAGATAATTTTAGTCATAACTCCTTTTACCTTCCTTCTGTGCAACAACCTAGTAGAGATAATTTTAGACAAGAAAACTAGGATAGCCAAGCAGAACTCACAGCCTTGTACATATGATCTAGGATGTGTATGATCTAAGAATTGTTTCCCAAGCTCTTTCTTCATAAAACACTAGTTCTGGGAGAGAGTTCTGGCACATTCCCTCTCCCTTCTCTTGCCCCCCTTCAAAACCAAAAAAAGAAGGGGAAAGAGCTTTGTGATCCAAGAAACTGAAAATACTATATGTTCTATATCTTGGAGATTTTACAGGGTTTATTTATATGTTAAAGGCTCTAACGAGTCCTGTAATTTTTAAGGAAACAAACTCGTTTAATTTTAACATAAGACTTTCTAGCATAAACACATTTCTGCACTAAACTTTTAGAATCCAGTTTGAAAACACTGATCTAAAATGGCGTCCTCAGTTCTGTAAATGAGACTGCATACTTTCTGTGACCATTCTTTTATACTCATCTTTCTCATAATTTTTAAAATTACTTCTCTATGTTGAACTTACACTTATTACCAGGTCCTTTTTTGTTGTTAACCACTATTACATGTGAAGCAATTGTCTATGTACAGTGGAGACTGTGCTAAATTTGCAGGTATCATGCTAACCTTGTGAGGCTATGAAGACTCAGATTCCATCAGGTAATGAGGGTTTACTATGAAGATACACAGTGAAGTACAGAACAAGAACACGTTTCATAGTGAGGTGTCATAAAAACTTGGACTGTCACACAAGTTTAAACTTGCCGTCTTACACTTAAGCTTCATGGTAAACTGGAACGTCGTCATTCTTCAGGTTGCATTAGTAGCTTAGTGAGCCGCTGCAAAATATTATAACTAGTTCCCTGAAAATAGTTTCAGCTCTAGAGATTTGGTCATAATATTTTCTAAATAAAAGTGTCCACTGCTCCCTACTGTAGTATTCTGTCTTATGGTGATTCAGTTAATCTGTGTTTCCACTGCTTACTGCCATCTCTATGTTTCTCTGCTTTTCTACCTACTCTCTTGTCATCTAATTCTTCCTATTTGTTTCTCATTCAAACTCTAGAAGAGAGGGGAACTGATAGAATTAGCCAGTTATCATCAACGTGAAGCAGTCCTGTTAGTGCCCATGGACCTATTAGTGACCATTTCATAGGACACTGGACAACTATTGCAAGCTTCCTTTGGGTCAGGTACCAATTTCTGATCCCATTGACTGTCACCAGAGAAATAAGTCACTGCATTAAAGAGTATGACAGCTTCTGCCTTAGCAGGCATTCTAAGTATCATGCCCAGTATACTGAATTAATAATAGGAGGGGTAATTAGAGTATGAGATATTGAGTAAATATTCAAAGTTAGTATCTTACACTATGTAAATGTCATTTGAAAAATTTAGGGATATATGTAAAAGTAAAACTGATAGAACATTAAACTTTCTGTTCAATTTTAGAGTTACTTATCCTGAGCATTTAAGTCTACTGTGAATCTTTCCACCTGATGTTTTGGGGTTTTTTTTTTAACATTTCTTTTGTAACTGTTCATGAATATACATAGTAGTGGCAATTTTGATAGTCACGTGGAATTTTTCCAAGGGAACGATCATCCTGTTAGGAATTAATCTTGGGAATTCCCTGGTGGTCCAGTTGTTAGGCCTCCGTGCTTTCACTGCCATGGGCCCAGATTCAATCCCTGGTTGGGGAACTAAGATCCACTAAGATCGTGCAAAAGGCGCAGCACAGCCAAAAGAATTAAAGTTGAGGGCTTCCCTGGTGGCGCAGTGGTTGAGAGTCTACCTGCCGATGCAGGGGACACGGGTTCGTGCCCCGGTCCGGGAAGATCCCACATGCCGCGGAGCGGCTGGGCCCGTGAGCCATGGCCGCTGAGCCTGCGCGTCCGGAGCCTGTGCTCCACAATGGGAGAGGCCACAACAGTGAGAGGCCCGCGTACAGCAAAAAAAAAACAACAAACAAACAAAAAAAAAGAATTAAAGTTGAAGTTCAGGTCTGTGTGATAGTATTTAGCCAAGGACTCTAGAATCCTTGAATCCTGCCTTAACCCAGCCACCCTACTCCCTGTACAGTCTCCAAGGGAGGGAAATAGGTTAATTTACCAGAAACCAGTTGATGAATAATGATTTTGTCAAATGTCAATTCACCAGGTTTACCAATTGTTATTTTAACAGCTTTAACTAGAATATTTACCAAAAATATTAACTAAAGTTGGGCTTCCTTGGTGTCGCAGTGGTTAAGAATCCACCTGCCAATGCAGAGGACACAGGTTTGAGCCCTGGTCCGAGAAGATCCCACATGCTGCAGAACAGCGAAGCCCGTGAGCCACAACTACTGAGCCTGCATGCCCACCTAGAGCCCGTGATCCACAACAAGAGAAGCCACCGCGATGAGAAGCCCACGCACCACAACGAAGAGTAGTCCTTGCTCGCCTCAACTAGAGAAAGCCCGCAAGCAGCACTGAAGACCCAATGCAGCCAAAAATAAAAACAGTAAATAAAATTAATTAATTAATTAAAAATAAAATAAAAACATCAAAAGTATATCAGAATTAGCTGAAAGTCTCATCTTTTTAAAAATTTATTTATTTTTGGCTGTGTTGGATCTTCGTTGCTGCTCACAGGCTTTCTCTAGTTGTGGTGAGTGGGAGCTGCTCTTCGCTGCAGTGCACGGGCTTCTCATCGCGGTGGCTTCTCGTTGCAGAGCATGGGCTCTAGGTCGTGGGCTTCAGTAGCTGTGGCATGCAGGCTCAGTAGTTGTGGTACATAGGCTTAGTTGCTCCGCAGCATGTGGGATCTTCCCAGACTAGGGCTCGAACCTGTGTCCCCTGCCTTGCAGGTGGATTCTTAACCACTGTACCATCAGGGAAATCCCTGAAAGTCTCATCTTATTTGAAATTCTGAATTTGATTTCTAACAGTAAGCAATGGGAATACATTAACTTCTATTTTTCCAGGAAGAGTAAGCACAAAAACCAAAATCATTTAAAACAGCAGATTAGGAATTCCCTGGTAGTCCAGTGGTTAGGGCTCCATGCTTTCATTGCTGAGGCCATGGGTTCAATTTCTGGTTGGGGAACTAAGATCCTGCAACCTGTGCAGTGTGGGGAAAAAAAAATTAAAATAAATTAAACAAGTTAGATGGCCATGATTTAGATCTTTATTTATATACTATAACGTTAAAAAAGAAATTGTGCAAAAAAGGGTCAAAAAGTAACTTGGTTTACAAGCCCTGATGATACAAAAATATGAATGTTGAAAGGGTTGACAGAAGAGAAAATTATATAAAGAAATGTTTGGTTTGTTTTGTTTTGTTTATTTATTTTATTTATTTATTTATTTTTGGCTGAGTTGAGTCTTCGTTGCTGCACATGGGCTTTCTCTAGTTGCGGAGGATACTCTTCGTTGTGGTGCACCGGTTTCTCATTGCGTTGGCTTCTCTTGTTGCAGAGCATGGGCTCTAGGTGCACGGGCTTCAGTAGTTGTGGTGCACGGGCTTAGTTGCTCCGCGGCATGTGAGATCTTCCCAGACCAGGGATCGAACCCATGTCCCCTGAATTGGCAGGTGGATTCTTAACCTCTGCGCCACCAGGGAAGTCCCCTAAAGAAATGGTTTTTATTTAATTAATTTATTTTTTAATAAATTTATTTATTTATTTGGCTGCTTTGGGTCTTTGTTGCTGTGTGCAGGCTTTCTCTGGTTGTGGCAAGCGGGGGGCTACTCTTCATTGCAGTGCGCGGGCTTCTCATTACGGTGGCTTCTCTTATTGTGGAGCACAGGCTCTAGGCGTGAGGGCTTCAGTAGTTGTGGCACTTGGGCTTAGTTGCTGCACGGTATGTGGTACTTTCCCAGACCAGGGCTTGAACCCGTGTCCCCTGCATTGGCAGGCAGATTCTTAACCACTGTGCCACCAGGGAAGTCCCAAGAAATGTTTTTTAAATCACCAAAGTAAACAGTGAAGTTGTGCTTAATCAGTGATGAACCATATATGTGTATGTAGAGAGAGTTTTTTAAAGTATATTTTGTGGTTAATGATCATAGCAGAGCATTCTTATTAAGTAGTTGTCAAAAACCATGTTTGGTAAATTTTTTAAATTGGTTATTCAGCAGATTGGCTTCTAGGGAATGAGCCTTTTGATGAATTCATTTTCAGCAAATAGACCAGGAATCCCAAGGGAGATGTATGAACAGAGGTCAATGTAAATGAGAACTAAGCACTTGTTTTTTAACTGGTCCTGTGCTCAATACCCATATATGCACAGCTCTCTGGTATTGAGTGCAGCATGTGGCTTAAAACCCCAAGGGCCCTTTTCATCCCCCAGATCTCAGTATTTATCAACGTTAGTTGATTGTATAGTACAAGAAGCAGAAACAAATGAGACCTGACCTTACCAGAAGAAAAGTTATATGGCTAGGATTTCTTATAAGTGGCAGTGGATATGAACCTTCTTACCAATTTTGGAACATGGATGATTGGGGAAAAAAACTCTAGAGAAGGAGTGAGCAAAACTAAGGTAGCTGTGAAAGAGGACCAAAAGGCCAGTTTACTAGTCTGACTGCATGAATACAGTCACACAACCTGGTCCAAAGTACATTTCAGTCAAGGTCGTGGACTCTGAGCACTAAGGTTACCCACTCTTCCTGGTGTAGGAAAAGAGAGAGCTTGAACATCGGAGGGAAAACTAGGATGTTTTTGGCTTTGCTCCATAGTACTCACCCATCCTTACTCTCAGCTCAGCTGTAAAGACCCGAGGAAAACCGATACATAAACGATGAGAACTGTGGAGACCATTGTATTCCTAAGCATTCCTCTAACTCTTTATTATTTCAGTAGAAATCCTGTTTTCTCTGTTCTTTGCTTACACCTGTGTATTACTCCTGAATAGTGTGATTTCTTTGAATACCAGTAGAGGAGAGTTACTGTGGTCCTCTCCCTTTCCCCATCTTTATTGCAGTTACATCTCTTCTATATTTCTTACTTCCTTGCAGAGACAAGAAAGATTTGCTGATAGGTCACTACTGGAAATGGAAAAAAGGGTAAGTGTCCATCTTACTGAATAAGTAATCAATTTCCCCCTTTGTTTTTTATATAAGCAATGGTAGGTTTTTTGGTTTTCTTTAGTTTTGTTTTTATAGATGGTAGTTTTAATTAGTTTAAATTAATATTCAATAATTTGATTATGAATGTTTTCTAGCTTATCTTCTTTATAGAGTCTTATGGGGTGAAATTACCTTGTTAAATTTAATTTACCATGTTATTCTTTTAATGTACAAAAAAAATCTTGCCTTAATTATGAAATATACACATTGTGATAGTGAATCTGATATTTTTAAAATGCCATTTATCTCTCTTTGATTTTCTGTGGTGATATACTTAAAACACTTTAATCATCTATACATTTAGTTTAATTCTTTACAAAATTAAAATACTTCCATTCTTAAAGTTTTTAAAGATCTGGGGACCAAATTTTCAAATTCTTTTTAAAGTTAATTTAACAATATTTTATTTAATTTTGAGTTTAAATATTTAACTTAAGTAGGCTCTTCTAAAACAAACAAAAAAGATTACAAGAAAATCCTTTTACCATTTTATGTCTTTCTGCAATTTTTTATCTGGCCGTGATATATTCACTTGTATTTTTCTCCTTTTATTATTATTATTGCCCAGGGATTTGGCAGTGGGCATAAGAAAAACTCCACAAGTTTAGTCTGAGCAGTTGAAGATCTATAAATGATCAAAAGTTAATGGAAAAATTAACTCAAAGAGTACCTGTAGTACAGCTGAGCAGTGGCTAGATTTTCAAGGTTTCAGCCAGAGAAGAAATTACATACTGTGGAGCTCTGATCTCTAGATCGAAGAATAAATAGTCAAGAGCACTTGATATGAGAATATTTTCTTCCATTCCATTTTAAAAATTTACCTTGTTGACCCAAAAAAAGGAGAGAAATGATAAAAATACCAAATATATAAACATAACAGTTAATGTCTATGTCATTTACTAAATTGTAACGTATAATAACTCCTAGTTTTATTATGATTTCATGAGGTTTTAAAAATCGTTGTTCTGGGCCATTTAAAAAACTATTGATCTAACTTATAATTGCTAAAAATTTGGAATCACTTATTTTATTAAATTTAATGTTGATTATTATACCACAGTATAACTTACTGAATTTTACATCCAAGATATGTGAAACAGTAAAGAAATGTTTTCAGTTCTCTTTTATCCATACTAATAGTTGAGATGAAAGACATAGATAACCATATACTTAATCAAAATATTATTTATTTTTGAGATAGTCACATTTTTAAGAATATTTTATTTTTGTGAAAGTAATGTATTTATTGCAAAAATTTTAACAAAAGATGAAAATAAAATCTCCCTATCATGTAGAGATAAGTGACAGTTTAATGTTTATCTTTTTTTTTTCATCTAGGCTTATACACCTACAATATATACATGTTCATATTCTGACATTCTCACCTGACCTCCTCTTTCTGCCTGTCAAATGCAGATAAATTATGAAGTAGCTAATCTACTTTCAGTTTAACAGACATTGGTAATCCTAGTATTAATAATAACTGCCAACTTTTATTCAGCACTCTTTTACATACCAGGCAGGCACTGAATTAAGCACTTTATATGCATTTTTTTCTCTTAACCATATTTTTAAATGGTAATAAGTTTATTTATTAAATATAAGAAATTTCCTGCAACTTTACAGTTGTCAGTTTGGCAGTGAGGCAGTTCAGTATAGTGCTCTTGTCTTGCTTTACCACTACATAGTTAAAATCTTGAAGGCACATAATAAAATTGAGAATGATGGGGTTGTTACCTGTCAGTTGGAGGAAATAATGCTGTTGCTGATATTTCACAAAGTTATGAGGATCAAATATAATATTATATGTCCTAATATTTTGAGAAGTGCAGTGGTTTTATGAATGTGTCATGGATGTATTGTTAAATAGGAGAAAGGTCTGTTTATCAAAAGTAACATTTTTGTCTGTGTAATAATGTTTAAACATGCTAATAGTAGAATAACACAGTACTTATAAGACTATGGGTAGGATTTCATCTATTTTTTAAAATCACATACTCTAAAAACGTTAACATTTACAGTAAATGTACTGCTTTACTAAATATCAACATTAATTATTAATCTGGGAAAGAATGTCTTAGAAATAGTTTCAGTGTGATTAAACTAAATTTAAATGGTTTGTATCTGAAAGGTGACCGGCAAGAGTCAGTATCTTCTGGGCGGTATGACCTAACCAAAGTTTTAAGCACATTAATTACTGCTGCTTGCTTTTTGCATAACACCTTAGAATGCTTATTATTTAAGGGAGAATAAAACTGTACACTGCAGTAATATACTGTATGTTGCCTTTGCCTATCACTCTTTGAAACAAGGTAGTTTAAAATAAATGCTACAGTTGCTTCTTCATTAGATTCACTGCATTAATGCTATGTAGAATATCAAACTAAATACAAAGCTATAAAGTCAATTGGACAAATAATGACTAGTTAACATTGTGGGTGGAGGAGATGAACATTTCTTAGATCCTTTTGAAATTTAAAGTACAGATATTTTAGGCACGTTTGCTTCTTGCTTTTCTGCTTTTTATCACTATAGAGTAATTGCATCTTTGTGTGAGTTTCTTTTTTTTTTCTTTTCTATTCAATCCTCAGTCTTGAGTATTGGTTTACTCTATCCCTAACCTAAGTTTTATGTGAACTAAAAACAGTTTAAACGTGTTATGTAGCATCTTACCAGAAAGTCAAAGCTTTAAAGAAAGAGCTTACAGGAAGTAACAAAATAATGATCCTCATATTTATTTCTCTCAAATTTTGGAAAGCTCTTTACACATCACTGGCATCGCATCTTTTTCTACACTGCTCCTGATTTAATTTTTTATTCTAAAGTGTCACTATTTCACAATTTAGAAGAAAATTTAAGAATATAATACTTATATCATTAACATTAGTACCTTAAATTCACCTAGGAACGAAGAGCTCTAGAAAGAAGAATATCTGAAATGGAAGAAGAGCTCAAAGTAAGTAAATCATGCTGCAGTATAAACTCAAATTTTACAGTACCATTACAGATACTATGTTTACATTAATTGTTCTTAAAGCTGCTTATACAGTTTGTGAGTTATCTATATCTTGTGCTTTTCTTTCTTCCTAAATCCAGGTTTTAGGTGAGCTAGAAAAGTATTTAAAACCCAAATCTTTTTGTTAATCAGTTTTCATGGCACTTTTGATGTTCAGGTATAGAATAAATTGGACAATAATGACTATAAGATTTGGGATTTATCATTTATTTGTTGCAGTTTAAATACTCTGTTCCTTGGAGAATAACTGGTGAGGAGGGATCACTATAGAAATGTTCTCTTTTGAAAATAAAGGACATTAGGGGCTTCCCTGGTGGCGCAGTGGTTGAGAGTCCGCCTGCCAATGCAGGGGACACAGGTTCGTGCCCCGGTCCGGGAAGATCCCATATGCCGCAGAGCGGCTAGGCTGATCAGCCTGCGCTTCTGGAGCCTGTGCTCTGCAACGGGAGAGGCCACAACAGTGAGAGGCTCACATACCGCGAAAAAAAATAATAATAATAAAATAATAAATAAATAAAAATAAAGGACATTAGAGTAGTGGACAGTCAGAGGTACAGTTTATCAAACTCTGCATCACCTGTGAAAATAAGTTCATTTTGAATATTGGAAGGTACATTCTTCTCAGGAAAAAAAAAGAATGACATAGTTAATTGATTACCTCTTATTACATTGTCTTGCATAAAATATCTATCACATTATGAATTAATGGACTAATGCATAGGAAATTATGCCCATAGAATTAGAATTTCAAGATTTAAATGTTTTTCTATTGAATTATTTAGTTTCTTATTAAAACATTATTGAATGGCTTTGGAGAAAATGTTTTTGGATTTTGTTTGCCTGTGTATTTTGTTTGATAAGGAATTTTAGAACTACACTGTTTACTTTTGCAAATTTCATGGAATATTCTTTTAAGACTCTTAATTTTTTTCTTCTTACATTTGTTATCTGTGATTCTTTATGTTTTCATTGTACTCTTTTCCACTTTCTTATTTTTTATTTTCTATTTCTTTATGTTCTGATTCCTGCAGAATCTGCACCAAATAAAGCAAATTCAAACTCTGAGAGAATTAAATGAGCGACTGCTGACTGAGAATAGGGCCTTGACAAGAGTGGTAGCCAAGCGCTCAGGGTTCTGTAGGCAACTGCAGTCTGTGAATCTATAATTTATAGTTTCATCATTTCTTCTTAGTAGAGCCAGGCAGGTGTTTTTGTATTAGTAAGCGTGTCTTGAGCTCACTTTTACAAATTAATGCCATTGTGTCTGGAGCTTATCATATAACTGTTTAATTATGCATGGCTTCTCAGAATGTTAGAAAGTGTCACTAATTGTGTATTGTGACTGATAAACTGCAGTAAACTGAGGGAATGATCGAGGCATTTAGATAAAAGACTTGTCTGCACTTTTGCAAAGCTAATGCACATTTTGGCTCTACAAATACTTTAGCACTTAAAAATATGGCTGTTTAAAACTCTTTACTAGAAAGAAAATGGAACATGTATTTTACACATAATTAATATATGTTGAAGCCGAAGATTAAACATGAATTATCTGCTTTTCAAAATAATGTCATTTTCAGTCAGAACCATCTTCGTTAATATTCACGTAGTTCTCTATTAACAGTGGTATCCTAATAAACTTATTAGTTATCCTAATAAACTTCAGATTACTGTATTTTATATCCCTGCATTCTGAGCACAGGTAAGAATTGATTGGTTCCACATAATATTAAACTCTTCATAAAGATTTTGCTTAAGGTAATTTTGCAAGTAGTTTTACTTTTATCTAATTTGATAACCTAGTACATTTGAAAGCTGAGGAAAGAGACCTAAATATCTTGGAAAGTATATTTTAATGTCTAAAATATAAGCTATTCCATTTCCAAGCAAATCTGGCAGAGCACATGTGATTTAAATCATTCTTAGTAGAAAATCCAATTAACTTATAATAATTCCACCCCCTCCTTCAGTTTGTCTGTAAAACAAAAAATAGTTTTGTTTTCAGGATGTAAGGGTGTGTTTTTCTATTTACTCCAAATACTACTTATATTTTTCTATGCTTGAATATTTTTATAAATTCAGACTTACTACTTTGGCTTATAAATTATTTTATACTATTCTAATGATAGTAATAATTGCTTTGTTACCATTTAATTGAGCACTTATCTTGGATCAGACATTGTACTAGGCACTTAAACTTAGTACAAGGTAAATCATTTAAGGAATTTTAATAATTTAGAACAAGTCTAATTCCCTCAAAACTTCCCTAAATAAGCTGGTTTTCTTGTGGAATAACAGTATGGTTTGAGGTCTGACATAAATAAAGCAAAAGGCCTTAATTTAGGCTGACAGGAACTCTTAAAGGAATTTCCTTTAAGAGCCTATCCTAACAAAAATAGGCTTCCTTTCCTTGGCTGCTCTAATATGGTGTGCTCGTGACTCATAATGTCAAGTGATTTAGTACATTTCAATTGATAACTTTGGGAGAATAAACCTTTCATTTCATCATTTATTAAACTAATTAGCTTCACAAATGGGGGGGGTTCTTCCTGATACATGTTTCAGTCACTAGAAATATATATAACTGACAAAGCTTGTTCATGTGTCTTGTGGTAAAAATATAACATTTATTAAGAATCATATTTTATCTTTTTATTGAATTAAAACTTTCTCTTCTGTTTTTCCTCTCATAGATGTTACCAGACCTAAAAGCAGACAACCAGAGGCTAAAGGATGAAAATGGGGCCTTGATCAGAGTTATAAGCAAACTTTCCAAATAAAAAAAGAAAAAGCAGCAAGTAATTGGAATTGCACATATTAGTAACCCAGTGGACCATAATTGACAGTCACTGGAAGCCTGGGAAGAATCCTTGGAGACTGTCATTTTTGGATATCCTGCCAAATGCCCTCTTATCTAGGAGTTTTGTTTTGTTTAATTTTCTGGTGTTTTTCTTTTTTTTTTTTTTTTTTTCCTTGTATCAAGACCATTGTTTCATGTTAATGCAGCTGCTGAGAAGATTTTTTTTTATGACTGAGAAAACTTGTTTACAGCTCCAGCATATAAGGAAAGTGTTCAAGGCCAGATATGCCTCAGATATTTAACCAGTAAGCCTTAGTTGTACATAAATACTTTTGTGTCAACAAAAACTCAGCTCTCACAGAAGACAGTTATTCAGCATTTTTTGATGTGCCACAGTTTCCAGTTTTTCGATATTTAATTTTTTTTTTTTTTTTTTGCTTTTCATCTGAGTTTGGGTTTGTATTTTTTCCTTCTAACTCTTCATGTGGCAGACCCTTCTCCTGTCTCACAGCTTTCTCATTTACAGAAAAGAACACTTGCTCTTCTGAGATCATTGTCATATATTAGGCTAATGCTGTGTTGTCCCCCACCTGGAACTGAATTGCTTGGTGGAACATTTGCTTTCACTGTTTGTGCAATATGCATTTACTCCTTATATGAATGCTTTAAAGTCAGTTGAGATTAGATTCTTTTAAATCCTGTTTTCTGCCTTCATTGGTCACTTTTGTTTTGTTTGTTTTTTATTATTGTAGTATAAGATGTTAGATTCTTTAATCTTCACATTCATTTTAGCAGGTACTGAGTGATGCTGTATATATAAATAAGTGTATTGTTTTGATTTTTAGACCACCACATGGCATGCTTGACTGTTTTCTTATTTCAAATGTCTGTTAATGCAAAGTAGGCTACTCCATAATAGTGTTAAAAACAAAATTTGCTAACAATGTGATATAAAGACTTTTAAAATAACACGTTTATGTGGAGCCCTATCTTTACAAAAGTTTTCTACTGTAAAATGCTTTTACTTTTATTTGCAGTTTTCATTTGATAGTATTCAACCATAATTAAAGTTCCATAAGGTAATTACTTCACATTTCACATACCTGTATTTATCTGAGTGCTGTCTATAACTGTTGTGCTAGCCAAAGTAATGCTATGAAATCATTTGCAGACTTAACGTGAGTTCGTGTTAAATGCACTGTTATTGCCATGTGAAGAGGCATTGACTTTGATACCACCATCATGTTCAGACCATTTTATACATTTCAGTGGCCTTTTTTTAAAAAAAAGCAAAACCAAGTACATATGAAGATGGCTTTTATTTGGACAAATAGCTTTTATATTTTCATTAAACCATGCAAAAAATACTCTATCTTTCTGGCACATAACTGTCTCCTTAACCACTGAACAGTTCAGCCATTTGAATAAATTGTACATTGTAAAGCTTATAGTAGCTAATTGTATTATTGATTGTATTGTATACTATATTAAATGTGAATTTGTACCCCCTTCATTTTAAAAGGTCATTGTGTTCTACTGCCTATTTTAGATTACTTTGGGGTTGGGAAAAGGTGTTTTGGTAAGCAGGATTTTAAGTCCTCTCTTTCTTGATTGGTTTTATGAAGATATAAGGTTATGCTCTTACTACCAAGCTCAGGATTCTTGATTTTTAAAGGTACAAGGATAGTTGTGGGAATTTTATTTTTGGTTATATTTGAACTGTATGAATGGTTGGTCTGAATATAAAGAATTTCCATGGTCTTATGTGGACGTAAAATATACAGATAATTGGTCAGTTTGAGTGACTGCAACATGTTCTGGTTGCACAACAGTTAGGCATGCTAAGGATTATATTTGTGAAGTTTGGATGCCTGTGAAGAATGATTAAATACATGTTTCTAATATTTTAGTGTTTTGTATTTAGGTTATTTATTCTTTGTATCTAAAACTGAACAGCTACTGTGCTATATTGATTTTATTGGTAGTATTGAGCAGACCTTGTTTCTGCATGAAACTAGTTGCAAAACCCACTATTTTGGAAATAAAAATGTATTTTGACATATACAAATAAAATGAATAAAACTATTTTAAATGTGTGAACTTTTACTGAAGACGTTTAAAACTTTGTTCTGAGATATTTAAATTCTGCATGGGTATTTTTTCACTAATTGCTTTACTTGGATTCCAATTGGAATAATTTTTGAAATTGTAATATTGTGATAATTTGCACAACATTGTACATGCACATCTGTAAATGCAATCTTAATTGCCATATTTATGCAATCTGTGTATCAATTTGGACAAATGTTTATATATTTTACATAAAGCTGTCTGTGTGCAGAATCTGAGAACTAGTTTTTTTATGATAATAAGTGGGTAAAAAATAATGATAAAAGTGAGTTTCAAGATAGTAGCTTTGTAGCAAAAGATTTCATTTACCTAAGTATTTTGTGGCTTCCAAATTAAACCTATGCTTTTTTGTAGTTGCAAACATAGGCTTGGGAATACGTATACGGATAATATTCCATTGAAATGTAAAATAGTAGATCATTCTCCAACCTAGATTTGTCCAAGTTTCAACCCCCATCTACTACACATCTGTAAGTAGATAAGAGGCATTTCTGATTTGGGAACTTCGGTAAAGGACTTGTAGTAAGCCTGTGTCTCTTGTTTCTACTTCCAGTACTTTCCCTGTGCATGCTCACAGAATGATAGATATTACTGTTCTTTGTCCTCCATACAGAAAATTTCACATGCAAATACTTCAAACGAAATGCAAAGATAGAATTATCTAGGAGAGTATTCATACGGATTATGAATTATAATCCATAATGGATTAGTAGATGTTCACTAATCCATTAGGCTATTTTATTCTTTTGCTTAAAGGTTTATTACCACTTAGTCTTTCCTGGCTAATCTGAAACAGTCATGACTCCCAGTGTCAGCACTCACTGAGTGTTGTTGTAAGAAGAAAATATCCAGAGGTCAAATTGTCTCCAAACTAGGGCAATGTATTTCCCGTAGGAAATAACAGCCTTGTAGGTTGTCCTTCACTTTGTCATTATAAGCAGAAAACAGAGCAAACTCTGTTAACAGTTATTAACAATCCATTAGCCATATCTTGATAGAGAAAACCTTTGGTTGAAAAGATGAAAGCTGACTGATAAGCAGTCTCTTCTGTGATGTTCCATGTTTTACGCTGTGTGTGGTCTCTGTGTGTCTGAATTTGCATGTTCCACAGGTGTAATGTACATATGAGAGCCATTGCCCAAAAAGGACTGGGTGTAGAATGAAGTATTTATTTTCCTATTATATATCTCTAAATAGCTAAATACATTTCTTTCTTTCTTTCTTTCTTTTTTTTTTTTTTTTTTTGGCTACATCAGGTCTTAGTTGTAGCACGTGGGGTCTTCATTGAGGCATGTGAGATCTTTTTGTTGTGGCTTGGGCTCTTCGTTGTGGTGCGTAGGTTTCTCTCTAGTTGTGGTGTGTGAGTTTTCTGTCTCTAGTTGTGGGGCACAGGCTCCAGGGCATGTGGGCTCTGTAGTTTGCAGCATGCGGGCTCAATAGTTGTGGTACACGGGCTTAGTTGCCCTGCAGCATGTGGGATCTAAGTTCCCCGACCAGGGATCCAACCCACGTCCCCTGCATTGGAAGGTGGATTCTTTACCACTGGACCACTAGGGAAGTCCCTAAATACATTTCTTGGCGTTCCTTTTAGAAAGGTTCTCTGGGGCTATGTGCTATGAAACAACAGAGTGCTTTCTTAGGTAAGTGACATAGTGTCATATTGCTGTTCCAAACCCCCAAAATGAGCAGATTACAACGTAATAAATTTAAAAACACAGGAGTCAGAAATTTTAAATTCTATAATGTGACATAAATCATTCTATCTTATTACTATAATTTGAAATTTTACTACAAGTTTTCTAAAGTGTATTAGAAGTAAGCATTTTTGAGCCCGGCTGTCACAGCTTGTCACTGCTTAAATTCCAATAAACAGGTCACAAAAATTAACTATATTTTAATTTTAAAAGGCTGAAGAGAAAAAACGGAGGAAATGTGTAAAGAAATGAGCAATATTAGTAGATTTTTGTCCTGAATAATATTCAGCTTGTAGGGCCTGTACTTTGTCTTACAGGTCTGTGACAATGAGAGTGGGAAAGAGAAGGATTTACCTTCTCTCCCCTTCCCCACGCTCAATTATTCTTACAGGTTTGTTCTGATACAAGTCTTTTTCAGTAGGATACCTCATTTGATTCTTAGAACAGGCTGGGTGAATAAAGGTGAGAAATTTCAGGTGAGAAAGCTGAGATGTACATATTATTAACTGGGTCAACATCCCAAGCCTAGTACAAAGCAGAGCTCTTACTCAAACTTAGTGGTGGTTGCCATTGTTTTTTCCCCAGATCCTAATCTAGGACTTTTCCCCCTGTATCACTTAGTTTGATCGTTTTACACTTTGAGGATGGCGTTTCTTGGTTTTTTTTCTTCCACATTCTTTCTCTAATCCCACGTCCCTGCCCCCACACCCACTAATTTTTTCTCTCTTTAGGACTTATTATTAACTAAACCCTTTGCCCTGTAATGGGATTTTTTAAAAGATTAATGCTTTTAATGCTCAAGCGTCTAGTTGATTTCCTGGTGCAAATTCTAACTATGCCCAGTAGACCATAAATTTGTAAAAGATTTTCATATACCTACATGCAAAAGAAACTTTGCATCCTTCAAAAATAGATTTTTTTAATTGGTGATGGGAGCTCAATTCCCAAGAATCCTTCTTATTCCCAAGTAAGATAGGCAACATTGATAGTGCTGTGGTTTTAGCAGCAAATTTTTCTCCCCCACTGAAAATGTGTGGAATACTAATATATAAAACAGATAAAATTTGTATTCATATTAACTCACAGATATGACCCCAACCCAAAAGAAAGTGCAGTTGGCCCTCTGCATCCACAGATACAGAGAGCCAATGGTACTATGCCAGTTTGTTTAAGGGACTTGAGTAGCCACAGATTTTGGTATCCATGGCAGTCCTGGAATCAATCCCCCACAGATACTGAAGGATGCCTATACTCAAAACATAAAATAGGTCTGTATAAGATATGTGTGACAACAGCATGACTCTCACTTGTTACTATATAATTCTTAGGATCAGAGCATTACTGAGCAGATGCATCTTAACTTCAGTTGCTTTCACAATAACCATGCTAAACATGTGCTCTAGCAGTATACTCTAGTGTGAGTATGTTCTGACCTAAAGAAAATCAAGACCAAGTACAGGACATAAGAAGCTCCACACAAAAATGAGATAACTTGACAATATAACTTAGTGTGTATGTGCTCTCCAGTGTTTTACAATTTGACATGTATGTGAGTGTATTTATAAATTTGAGGAAAGCATTTTAGCAAACAATTTGAATCAAAATTTTGTGGGATCCATAGTATATCTTTTCAAAACCTATGGGGTACTGATTTTTTAAACACTTGACAGGGTGGAAGGAGCTTTGGATTCAGTCAGATGTAGATGTAAATCTCACCTACACTACTTTATAATTGTGTGATGCTGGTCAAATCATTTATCCATTCAGACTCAGTTTTTTCAAGTAAATGACATGTCTATGTAAAGTGCCTTGAACAGTTCTTGAGCTTAGTGGATTGATGCCCAACAAATGTAATTATTATATTATTACTTTGAAGAAATTGCATTAATAATTTGTGACTTTTAAAAGTACTAATTTACTTTAGAATGTAATTTACTTTTTCTGGGATCATTTGATAAATGTTTATAACGTATTTCCAAAGAATCTTTTAATGTGTAAATATTTTTAATAGGATTGTTTCTTCTTAGAATATATTAAAGCAAAATTTTAGAATAATGTACCCAATTAACCATAAACACCTATTTTTTTTACTCTGGGGTCAGTAAGGGAGAAAGAAATGAGGTGGATTTCAGAGGACCTCCTTCAACCATTGGAAAGAAGGAAAAAGTACACCTCTGTAACCATGCCACATCTATCCTAACAGATTCCAGGAACACTGACTCTCTACTCGTGTGCATCTAATCCATCTGTGGACCCCAGTTCCTGTTACCAAAAGTGGGGGGATGTGTCAAGAAGTGTATAGGTGTGCCATACAAAATGCAATTGCCACAGAAGAGGCAGCTGGTAAGTATGGGCTAGTAAGTGTTTTAGTAAATACTTAATGATAGTCGCTACCCCATATTTCTTGTTTTCATTAAAATTCATAGTTGTTGGAATGTCAGGATTATCCCTAATTTTGGATGTTTTTAGAGTTTACATAATACTTCCCAGAAAATATCCTGAGGTCATCCGGGCCATTTATCAGCCTACAGATCAAGGTTATGCAGCTAACCTTGTTGCATAATGATCTTCTGCATAAGAGTTGTATAATCTCATCTACTCTTTTGGTCTGAAATTTAGAGTCCTGCCCATCTCATTCTTACTCCATGCTAGCCTGCACCTCTGATGTCCACTACTTCCTTTACTGTGACCAGTAGTAGAAAAACCAGAGAGGAGGGGAGCTAAATTTTAGTATTTTCTATGTTCCAGACACCCTATACATACCTTGGTTTTCTGGTTTTAAATTCTCTTTAATCTGTTTCTTCTATTTTACTGTACTATGAGCTCCATAAAAGGACAAAGTCTTTTTCATCCTTGTTCTCAGCAGTTAGTATAGTGCCTGGCACATAGTGGATGTTTACTTGATGTTTTTCAAAGGGAAGAGTGAATCAATAATTGTGATACATTTTGTGGAGGAAAAAGTCTTGACAGGTTTTTAAGAAAGCTTTGTAACGTGTTAAATATAAGCATTCTGATTCCAGCAGACTTTGTCTCAGTCATTCAAGTTCTTGTTAGCGCTTCCAAGCCAGACTGCCCTATGGGGTAGGAATACACCCGGAAGCAAACAGGTAAAAAATAAATCCCTGCCTTGTGGAGGTTACATTCAAGGAATGGGAAGATTGAAAATAAGCAGCTACACAATATTAGAAGACAACAGATACTATGGAAAAAATAGAGCAAGATAAGAGATTTCAGGAATGAGGGAGAGCTTGTCAGAGAAGGCCTCACTGAGAAGGAAACATTTGAGCCAAAACTGGAAGGAGGGGAGGGCAAAAACTGTGCAGGTGTTTGGGAGAAGAGCATGTCCAGGCAGAGGGAGCCGCGTAAACACAGGCCTTGAGGTGCAGATGTTCTTGAGTGTTTTGACAAACGGTAAGGCTATTGTAGTTATATAGCTAAGTGAGCAAGAAGTAGAATAGTAGGAGGGAACGTCGGAGAGTCGGAGAGGCAGCGAGAGCTGGATGAGGGACTTGTTTAGACATGTATTAACCACATGCTGTGCACTAGACTTGCTCCTTGAAGAGCTTTACTATCTTTGTCCATACCCTCTTCTCAAGAATATTTTGTAGCTCTTTATAATAAAGCCACATACTGTATAGCTGTAAAATTATTTTTTACAAGAGATAAGAATTGGATTATAAATTGGGGAGGATAATTATATTAGAAAATCTAGGCTCAGTTTCCTAAGGGGAAACTTACTCAATTAAATGTAAAACATTTGCTAAAACTCTTTGACAACCAAGTTAGAAATGGACAAATGGATTATTACAAACATCATTACTATGTAAAAGAAGCCCATCAGTTCATTGGGCAAAATAAACATTTTGGATCACTTCTCAGGAAGGAATTTTCTCATGGGTTTTACAGTTGTCTATATACCTAATGTACATTGTCCTCATTTGTTTCTACTTTGTGGGGTAGTATTTCTCTTCAGATGGTCGTTTCTTATTTCTGCTTTCAAAAGAAAAATCTAGAATATAAGATATGCTTCCACAAATGTTATGACATAGTTGCAAGAGAGATCAAAGTACTATATAATCCAAGTGTGTAGTGTTCACTATCTTTCTTGTCCCAGGACTGGTTAGCTTAATCATTCCCCTACAGCAGTGTTTCTCAAGCTTGAATCACCTGGAGAGCTTGTTCGAATATAGTTTAAGCCCCACTTTTATTTCCTTTTTTTTTCTTTCTTTTTTTTTTTTTTGCAGTACGTGAGCCTCTCACTGTTGTGGCCTCTCCCATTGCGGAGCCCAGGCTCCGGACGTGCAGGCTCAGTGGCCATGGCTCACGGGCCCAGCCGCTCCGTGGGATCTTCCCGGACTGGGGCATGAACCCGTGTCCCCTGCATCGGCAGGCGGACTCTCAACCACTGCGCCACTAGGGAAGCCCCCCACTTTTATTTTCTAATTCAGTATTTAGGGTCTGGGATGGGGCAAGTGAATTAGTATTTCTGTCAAGTTCGCAGATGGTGCTGATACTGCTAGTCCAGGGACCATATTTTGAGACCTACTGCATTGCAATATCACGTGTTCATATTCTAAATGGAAATGGAGAATTCAAAAGTAAAATCCCTTGTGAGAACCTAAAATGTAGATATCCTATGTTAATAGTTAAAAGGAGATCATATAGCCCAAACCTTGAGTAACACCAGTGATAGTCTAAAAATAGAAGACCATGTGTCCAATCATACCACATATACCTGGCTGGGAAAAAGGACACATGCAGACCAATCGAATCCAGTTTACCAGGAAGTCAAATAGAAATGGAAAAGGATTTTTTTTTCATATGAAACAAGCACCTTGATGACAGGCGCATACATTTGATCAGAAAAGGGGTAGCCAATCCCCTTACTTTGCCTTTTCTCTTCTTGCTAGAGAGATAAAAAGCCTAAAACTCCATAGGGCGTATAGGGCGGCAAATGTCCTAAAATATAAGTTTAAGTTAGGAAAGGCAACACAACTGCCTTCTTACATTTCAGGCCCAAGCTGCCTGCATTCCCTACAATGCATCATAAACACTGCACAGCATGCTGAAGGGACTCAGCTATATCTAAAAATATGCATCCATTTTTGCTGCATATCTTAAGTGACTAGATATACCAGGGTCACTACTTACTATAGCTAAACTCCTTTAAGGAAAATGGACTTAACCAGTTCATATATATTTATTTATTTATTTATTTATTTATTTATTTAATCTATATCAGTAGATCATCATGAGAACATCACAAGACCAATAGTGTCAGCATCACCTGGGAATTTGTTAGAAATGCAAATTTTTGGGCTCCACTCCAGACTTGCTGAATCAGAAACTGAAGATAGGGCCCAGCAGTCTTTTTCAACAAGCCCTCAAGGGATTATGATGCAAGATAAAATTTGAGAACTACTAGCCTATAGGCCTATAGGTTTCAAATCTAGATCACCTGGGCTGAAATGGAACTAAATGTTAAAAAAAAAAATTCTCAAAGACTGTACTAGTAGAGAATGAAAAGGATTATCAGTGGGGAGTGAGAAGTCTCTAGCTATGTTGGGAGCATATTACTGGTTCCACTCAATCTTAAAAATACTAAGGAAGATTTTACTTTTACTCTTGAAACTGGAGTGGGGAGGTTCATAATCAGATAAAATTAATCTGAAGTGGAGCAGATTCACCTCAAAGAAGAAAGCATCACCTTTAATGGATCCCTACAAAAGGAATCCAACAGGAGATTTTTGTTTGAGGGAAGATAATGTTATACTATAAAATGAGTTTATTATTCAGTGCTTATCAAGTAAAAGTGAAGTTTCCGTCCATTACAGGTTCCTACCTCTGGGTGAGGTACAGGATCACTGAGAAAACTCCATTCCTGAGACCAGAGAGACAGGGTCTGGCTGAACCTGAGGCTGAAGCAGGAATACAGAAAGCTCTTCCAGCCTCTCACTGCCCTCCCCACCCCCCGGCAAGCACCAAATAACAAGTACCAGGTAACAAGCAACAGAAGTGTATGGTGGGGGGAAGGCGCAAGAGCAGGGAGAGACCACTTGTGAGGAACAAACTAATAGAGAAGACTTAAGGTAGAAGCAGAACATTGAGAAAAAGTCTCTAGTAAACCAATTCTCACCCTAACCACAAGGTAAGTCCAGTGCAATTTAAAACCAGTGGTAAATGTAGCAACAACAAAAGACAAACCCATCTCAATTCCTAACTATATTGACTCAACCCTCTACAGGCCAGCAGAAGAGGTGTCATATCCAGTAATAAATACTATGTATCTCAATCTCTACTGTTCTATGCATTATGAGCAGCAAGATATCAGTAAGTACAAGATAGAAAAAAGCAAAAAAGCTCTTCCAAACCCATTGTCAAGAGACAAAGCAATCAGAACCAGATTTAAAGGTTGCATGAATATTGGAACTATCTGATAGGAAATCTAAAATCATTATGAGAAAAAATAAAAATAAATAAAATCATTGTGAGTAACATGTTAACTCTCAGTGGAAAAGGTGAGGAACAGGAATGAACAGACAAGGAAATTAGAAGAGGGACTTCTCTGGCTGTCCAGTGGTTAAGACTCCACGCTTCTACTGCAGGGGGTGCACGTTCAGTCCCTGGTCAGGGAACTAAGATCCCACATGCTTTGTGGCACGGCCAAAAAAAAAAGAAAAAAAAGAAGCTATAAGAAAGAGTCAAATGAAATGATAGAATAAAAAATCAGGATAACAAATTATAAGAATGTCTTCTACAGACACATTCAGATTTGACACAGCCAAGGAAAGAAAGAGTGAAGTTGTTGATAGGTAGGTAAATAGAAATTATCCAAACTCAAGCTCAAAAAGAAAAAAAAAAGAGCAAAAAACCCAGAAACAACACAGCACTCAAAAGATGTGGGACAAAATCATGTGGTCTAATATATGTGTAATTTGAATTCCAGAAGGAGAGAGAAAATGAGACAGAAGAAATATTTGAAGAGATAGTGGTCAAGAATTTTCTGAAAATGTTGAAATGTATCAAACCACAGTTGCACAAAGCTCAAGAGAATGCCAAGAAGGATTTAAAAAACAAACAAACAAAAACTAGACACACTATATTCAAACTGCTGAAAGGCCAAAGTTACAGAGAAAATCTTGTAGACAAAGGGGGAAAAAAAGTGTTATATACAAACCTGTGCAAGCCAAACAACAGTGGAGTGATGTCTTTAAAGTGCGAGAAGAAAAAAATCTGATGACTCTGAATTCTATGCCCAACAAGACTATCTTTTAAAGATGAAGGAAAACTGCTTTTTCAGCCAAAAACTGGGAAAATGCAATAGCATATCTATGCTACAGAAAAATGTTAAAGGAAGTTCTTTTTTTTTTAATAAATTTATTTATTTATTTTTGGCTGCGTTGGGTCTTCGTTGCTGCACACTGGCTTTCTCTAGTTGCGACAAGCAGGGGGCTATTCTTTGCTGCGGTATGGTGGGCTTCTCATTGCGATGGCTTCTCTTGTTGGGGAGCACAGGCGCTAGGCACGCAGGCTTCAGTAGTTGCGGCACACGGGCTCAGTAGTTGTGGCACATGGGCTTAGTTTCTCCACAGCATGTGGGATCTTTCCAGACCAGGGATTGAATCTGTGTCCCCTGCATTGGCAGGCAGATTCTTAACCACTGTGCCACCAGGGAAGTCCTAAAGGAAGTTCTTGAGGCAGAAGTAATAGGATATCAGACAGTAATTTGGATCTCCACAAAGAAATTAAGATTTGAGAAAGTGCTTAAAATGTAGGTAAATATAAAGGACATTTGCTTTATACTTAATAGCTGTTAAAATAATTGACTATATGAAAAATAAAAACAATATATTGATGGTTTATAACATGTAAAAGTAAAATGTATGACAATAGCACAAAAGATGGAAGAGGAGAATTAAGACCATATCATTATAAGATTCTTAGACTGCATGTGTTGCTTATAATGTGCTTTAGTATGCTCTCAATTCTGGAATGAACTTAGAACAAGGACAGATTTCATTTTCACCTGAAATAAATAAGCCTGTTCACAAATGTAAGGAGTTGAAAACTGCAGCATGATGTCCATTATTTTCCTTTGAATGAAAGGATTTTTTTTTAATAGAAATCCAGAAGTTGGCTAGGGACAGGTTAGTGAATCTCATCTTCAGTGCACAGACTGCAGCTCACAAATTCTCGAGCTGAGCAGAAGATTTAGAGAAAGGGGCCCTCCCTGAGTCACACTTGTTTTGGAAAGGAGGGAAAATACTCCTCAGTTTTGTCCTGCAATTCTTCCATGTGGTTTCAATAAAACTGGACACTCCATGATATACCTCCTCACTCTCAAGCCCAAGCAGCAGTGGAAACATTCCAGTATTTCCTTTTGCAATATGATTTTTCCAAAGATCCAATTTCCTTTAAGATCCAGAATCTTGTCACTTCAAATCAAAACCTTTTCTACAGGGTCTTACAGAGATTTGTTCAACTAGTTCATATGATTTTAAAAATGTGTGCTGGAGCTCATGCAGTTCAATATCAAAAAAACAAACAACCCAATCCATAAATGGGCCGAAGACCTAAATAGACATTTCTCCAAAGAAGATATACAGATTGCCAACAAACACATGAAAGGATGCTCAACATCACTAATCATTAGAGAAATGCAAATCAAAACTACAATGAGGTATCACCTCACACCAGTCAGAATGGCCATCATCAAAAAATCTACAAACAATAAATGCTGGAGAGGGTGTGGAGAAGAGTGAACCCTCTTGAGCTGTTGGTGGGAATGTAAATTGATACAGCCACTATGGAGAACAGTATGGAAGTTCCTTAATAAACTAAAAATAGAACTATCATGTGACCCAGCAATCCCACTACTGGGCATATACCCTGAGAAAACCATAATTCAAAAGGAGTCATGTATCACAATGTTCATTGTAGCTCTATTTACAATAGCCAGGACATGGAAGCACCCTAAGTGTCCATCGACAGATGAATGGATAAAAAAGATGTGACACATATATACAATGGAATATTACTCAGCCATAAAAAGAAACGAAATTGAGTTATTTGCAGTGAGGTGGATGGACCTAGAGTCTGTCATACAGAGTGAAGTAAGTCAGAAAGAGAAAAACAAATATCGTATACACATATATATGGAATCTAAGGGAAAAAAAAGGTTCTGAAGAACCTAGGGGCAGGACAGGAATAAAGACACAGATGTAGAGAATGGACTTGAGGATATGGGGAGGGGGAAGGGTAAGCTGGGCTGAAGTGAGAGAGTGCAATAGACATATATACACTACCAAATGTAAAATAGATAGCTAGTGGGAAGCAGCTGCATAGCACAGGGAGATCAGCTCGGTGCTTTGTGTCCACCTAGAGGGGTGGGATAGGGAGGGTGGGAGGGAGACACAAGAGGGAGGAGATATGGGGATATATGTATATGTATAGCTGATTCACTTTGTTATAAAGCAGAAACTAGCACACCATTGTAATGCAATTATATTCCAATAAAGGTGTTAAAAAAAAAATGTCTGCTGGGACTCCCTGGTGGCACAGTGGATAAGGCTCTGCACTCCCAAGGCAGGGGGCCTGGGTTTGATCCCTGGTCAGGGAACTAGATCCCACATGCATGCTGCAACTAAGAGTTCACATGCCATAACTAAGGAGCTTGTGTGCCAAAACTAAGGAAGCTGTGAGCCACAGCTAATGATCCCACCTACCACAACTAAGGAGCCCACATGCTGCAACCTAGAGCTGGCACAACCAAATAAATAAATATTTTTTTAAAAAATGTCTGCTAAGTAGGCCCATTTCTGCAGCTCTTCATTTCAAAGCACTGGACAAACTCTAGACATGTCATATCATGTCATTTACTTTCAACTTGAGGAACATCTTTTTTATTCCTTGCAGTGAAGGCCTGCTGGTGATAAATTCTCTCAGCTTTCATTTTCTTTTTTGTTTTTAATTTTTGGAGATATTTTTCTCTGGATATAGAATTCTTAGTTGACTTTTTTTTTTCTTTCTTTCTTTCAGCTCTTTAAAGTTGTCACACAATTGTCTTCTGGCCTCCATTGTTTTTGATGAGAATATAACCATAATTTTTTTCATTTTTTTCCCTGTATGTAATACATTATTTTCCTCTGGTTGTTTTAAGACTTTCTCTTTTTTTTTTGGTTTTCAGAAGTTTGGTAGTGCACAGGTATGATTTTCTTTGTACTTTTGCTACAAGGAGTTTACTGAAATTTTTGGAACTGTAAGTTGATACTTTCATTAAATTTGGGAAATTGTCAGCTATTATTTTTTCAAATAATTTTTCTTTACCATTATATTATTTTTCTCTTCTCTTTTTGGATTGCAGTTGCATGCATGTTAGGTTGCTTGATGTTGTCTAACAACTTACTAAGGCTTTGTTCATTTTTCTTCATCCTTTTCCTCTTTGCTCTTCAGACTGGATATTTTTCTGTTGATCTTTCTTCCAATTCACTGACCCTTTTGCCATCTTCAATCTGGTGTCATGCCCATCCAGAGAATTCTTCATTTTAGATATTGTACTTTTCAGTTCTAGAATTTCATTTTAGTTCTTTTAAAATAGATTTTATTTTTCTTCTGAAATTCCTCTATCTATTCACTTGCTATAACTATTTTTTCTGTTGTCTTTGAAAATATAATAACTGCTTTAAAGTCCTTGTCTGCTAATTCTAACATAGGGGTCATCCCAGGGTCTGTTTCTATTGACTGCTTTTTCTCTTGATCTTGGGTCATGGTTTTCCTGTGTCTTTATATGTTTAATATTTTTTATTCTAGACATTGTAGATAATACATGAGTTCATCTTCCTCTGAAAAGCTCTGATTTCCATTCTAGCAAGCAACCAAGTTACCAGCTAATGATTTTGATCTTGTATAAGTTCACTTTTTATATTTACAGGACAGACCTATTTCAATTTTACTCTTAGTCTTAGAACAAATCTTTAGTTCTAGGAAATAGTCTTTACTTCAAAGTTATGCCCCTCTTGAGTTTCGATTAAAAGCTTAAAGTGTGTACCAAGCCCCTTGGACTTGGGAGGTGCTGTGGTCTGAATGTTTCTGTCCCCATCAAATTCACATGTTGAAATCCTAATACCCAATGTTATGATATTAGGAAGTGGGGTCTTGGAAAGGTGATTAGGTCATGAGGATAGAGCTCTCATGAATGCAATTAGTGCTTTTATAAAAGAGATCCCACAGAGCTCCCTACCCCCTTCTGCCATGTGAGGATACAGAAGAAGCCTATGACCTGGAAGATAACTCTCACTCAACCATGCTGGAACGCTGATCTTGGACTACCAGCCTCCAGAACTGTAAGAAATAAATTTCTGTTGTTTATAAGCCACCCACCCTGTGATATTTTATTATGGTAGCCCAAGTGGACTAAGAGACTAGGATTCAAACTCCAAACTCTGTCTCTTCTATGGTGGGCAACAATTGGAATCTCTACTCGGCATTTTCTAGCTGTTTCTTTCCTAGGCTTTTTGAGACCATGTATTTGCAAATCAGAGGTCATCCAAAAATTTGAAAGAAGTTTGTGCACGTATTTTGGAACTCCCATCTCAATGGCTCTCATTTCCAAAAATCTCCCCCTGAATTTCCAACTAGTCTGGCAGCCCCAAACTGTATCCTCTGATACCTCAAGTTGATAAGAGTGCAGCTTAATTTCTAGTTACTCTCTACTGCACTCACTGGGGAATGCCCTCAGGGGTAAATCTGTTTAAACATGGATCTCACCAAGTGATTCCCTTTTCTCCAGGGTTAAGTCCTCTCCAGTTTGTGCCAGCTTTTGGTCACTCCAGCTATTTTATATATTTTATCCAAAGTCCATAACTGTTACCTGTAGGAAGGCTTAGTCCAGTATAAGCTACTCTGCTATTACTAGAAACAAAACTTTTGTATTACTTTTATAATTTAAAAACTAGCTTTAGGGGTTTCCCTGGTGGCGCAGTGGTTGAGAGTCCGCCTGCCGATGCAGGGGACGTCGGTTCGTGCCCCGGTCTGGGAAGATCCCACATGCCGCGGAGCGGCTGGGCCCGTGAGCCATGGCCGCTGAGCCTGCGCATCCAGAGCCTGTGCTCCGCAACGGGAGAGGCCACAGCGGTGAGAGGCCCGCGTACCGCAAAAAAACCCAAAAAAAACTAGCTTTAAAAAAGGCTTGAACAAGTAGACCAAAATATAATGTTTTGTATTAGAGAATAGCTCTATAGATAATATTTTCCCTCTATTTTGCAAATTTTCTGTAATGTGATATTTTTTAATTAAACTTTTTAAAATAGAATTTTCATGGAGTGAGAAGCATCCCAGATAGCAGGAAGTATATAAACTAAAGTAAAAGGTGTGTTAAAGTGAAGAACATGAGTCTTCCTTGGGTCAGCTGTTGGGTGGGGGTGGATTGGTTTTGCAAGGGTGGAGAAGCGTTGGAGAAGCTTAAAGAAACAAGGAAACTCTACCATATTCAAAGGCAATTAGTCTCAACTCATTGTTAAATGCCTGGGTTATAAACCTGTTGGATTACCTTATACAGTAGAAGAATAACTGAACTGAATCTGCCGTAGAGAATCTAGACTGTTTTATTTAAAGTGTCCAACTTAATATTACTTAAAATAATGAATAAAGTATACATATACAACTAATATGTATACATTTGGATGCAAATCAGCAAGGGATATGGAAAAAGGAAAACAAGTAATTTGTAGAGTGATAAAATTGGGGGGTGATTTTTAAGGGAGTAGATCTCAGTTTTTCCCCCTGGGACACACTTAATGGGTGACTTTCATATTCCCAAGGTTCCTAGGTGGCGGCCTCTGGCATAGATAAGACATACTGGCAATTATCGGAAATATCCTTTCGACCTGCAGGAAGATACTGCCCCTCCTTTTTCTCTCCCATTCAGGATAGTATATGAGAATTCAAGTAAATGAGAACATTATCAGAAAAACTCTGATTCTGCTCTAACTTATTAAACAATTAGAAAACATTCATTCATTTAATAGATATTTACTGAATGCCTACCATGTGCAATATACCAGTTCTATTTCAACTATTATTGAAAATTATTGATTACACAATTGATGACTGGTTTAGGTAAGGCACCCATGTAAGGCAACAGAGAGACTGAGAGAATCCCTGTTTTAAATAATTTAGATTGTTACAAAGTTGCATGTAAAATAAATTAAGATTTTTACTAACCTAGAATATATCAGGCTTCAGTCAATACTTGATTCCTTAAAAGTCTTAACTTCAGACTAATTTCTCAATAATGAGGATAAACAAACTGGAAGTCAGGAAGGTAAAGCAAAGCAAAAATCCAGAGCTCTTGTCTCGCCTTTGTTCAACATATTTAATCTCTTGCTCAAGTCCTTCTTTCCCTACTTTTAAATAGTATTTCATTTGCATCACTTTCTCTTGGCTCTGAGTAGTAACCTTCCTGCCTGGTTTAACCTGTGTATTTTTATCACCTAATATTTTCTCCTATAATGTAACCTCCATGAGGGCAGGAACTTTTATTCACTGCTGTATTGGTACCGCCTAGTATCTGGCACACAGTAGGTGCTCAGTAAATATTTGTTATTAAATGACTTGTTCCTTGACATTTTACTTTCACTATCTCCTAATCATCCTCAAATAAATTCCAAGGCCTCCTTTTGAAATCTAGCTACCAAGACTTATCACTTCGTCCTCTCCCACCTTAACAGTCTAAGCAGTCCTGTCTTATCCTGTTCCTCCAAACACCAGTTCTCCTGATCAGAAGGTCCATTCCCTCTGTCTATCTAGCTACATCCCAACCAGCTTTCCATGTTCTTCTTGCATCCCTTTTTCTCCTTGAAGACCTGTAGTTACCTTTAGCCCACACTCTCCCTTCATTTCTCTCCTCTAAGACTCTTCTATAGGATCTGTTTCACTCAGTTACTATGACCATTGGTCTTCCTCCTGTAGATCCTTGTATTCTTATTTAACTGCCTCAAATGACTGTCTTTCCTCCCCACTGGAATGTAAATACCTGGAAGACAGAGTACTTAAGGCTCCAGGCATATCAGACTTCTTTGATTTCTTCCCACCCCCTTTGGCACATTCTGCTTCCTCACTCTGAGGTACTCTTTATTGTTCCCCTTTTATTTGGCTAACTCACCTCTCAGGTCTCAGCATGAACATTGTTTCCTCTAATAAGAGCAGATAAGAGTACCTACCCTTCTCCCTTATACAAAACGCTGGTCATGCTTCACTGCAGCTCTCCCTACTTGCTTCTAAGCTCTGTGAGAGCAAATCTGTCTTGTTCATTGCTATACTCCCAGCACCTAGCCCAGCACCTGGCAATAATAAGTGCCCTTTATAGACTTAAAGAATCATCCACTGATTTTTTTTTTCTCCTGCATGCATAATAATATATTAACTACCTGCTAGGTATTTAATATATTCCTCTTTAATGAGGGAAAAGATGTTAAGAATTTATGGAGGGTCCATCTGTAAGCCCAGAGATGAGTAAAGAGGTATGGCTAGTGAGACAGTGTCCTGCAGAATAACTGGACATGGTATTCAAAGCCCTCCATCAACTGGCCCCTTGCTCTCTCCTTTCCTTCCCTAAATAACTTATTGAAACCGACTATATACGAGGCACTGGAGATACAGAGGTAAAGAAAATAAAGTCCCTATCCTCACTGAATTAACTTATAGTTTAGTGGGGGAGATAGAATATTAACAAATAAACGAAGGATGTAGTATCAAGCATGAATAAGTGCTACACAGAAAAATCAAAATAGAGAAAGTGAATAGTAACTGGGGTGACTATTCCAGAAGAGGTGGTCAAGGAAGGCATCTCTGAGGAGGAGATGTTTGATCTGAGACCTGACGGAAGTGACAGGTGGAACTGTGGGCATATCTGAAAGGACAGTGGTATTAGCAGAGGGAACTGCCATTCATGAGCCAGAAACAGATTTGGCATGCTTGAGAAAGAGAAGGGAGCCAGTGGCAGCATTAGCCAAGGTGACAAGTGGTAAGAAATAAGGTGAGAGGGTTAAGGGGGCAGGAAACACAGGGCCCCATGAACCAGAGTAAGGCCCAGGATTTTATTCTGAGTATAATGGGAAGTTTTCGAGCACAGGAGTGACATATGCATCTTCTTTTCTTTCAACATTGACTGAGCACCCACCATATGCCAGGCACTGTGCCAGGTTTACTTCTTTGATCCCACTTTGATTTGCCCCCTTTACACTCCACCCATGAAACCAAACATTCTCAGAACAGACCTCAGACTTTCCAGGCCTTTGCCCACCATGTACCTTGTTTCCTAGGCAGCTGTCAAGACTCAGCTAAAATAGCACGCTTCTCAAGAAGCCTGGTTTTCTTTGGGTTCTCATGGCACTACTTTCTGCCTCTGCCACAGTGGTTATAATTGGCCATGAGTACATCAGTTCCTCTCACTAGACCGTAAGTCAGCAGCACATCTTATTTTTGTCTAAGGCCCTGAAATGAGTCATTCCTCCCCTTAACACTTGTGCAAATTGAATCCATTTTAGGGGCTATTTTAAGCATGAAAGAACAATGTGTATGATATACTAAAAGGTAAAACTAGTTCAGTGACATAGGAAAAAAAAAGATATTCATTGAATCTAACAAAAAATATGATAGTAATATCTAGGTTTAATGAAGCATTTTGTCATTGATGAGATTTAATAAAAAGATTTAGTGAACACCGTAGAATTGCAGAGTTGGGATTGATTTTATAGCCTTTTAGTCTGCCTCTCCTAATCAGACCAGGGAATCCTTGGGCAAATAGGCTAGGATGTCAGAGAGGCATAAGTGACGAATGAAGAGCAAGAGCTGAGGACAATGGGTGCTGGTAACTTACATCACAGGTGTGAAAGGCCCTCTTTGTTCTCATACCTTCAGAGCCCCTGAGCACATGGCAGTGGTTTTAACTGTGCAGCTCACCCCATCTTTCTTTCCATCTGGACCTGGGGAATGGAGCAACATTTGGAAGCCCTTCTACTCACTTGCATACATACTTCTTTCCCTGAGATAGAAGAGAGAGAGGAGGCTAAGAGGTAAACTGTAACCACGCTGAAGGAAAGTTCAATAACTGCTCAGATTAAAGAAATGCACTTCTAGATGAATATATAAAGATGCAGACCTACTACAAAATGGACTTGAGGACATGGGGAGGGGGAAGGGTGGGCTGGGACGAAGTGAGAGAGTGGCATGCACATGTGTACACTGCCAAGTGTAGAATGGATGGCTGGTGGGAAGCAGCCACATGGCACGGGGAGATCAGCTCGGTGCTTTGTGACCACCTAGAGGGGTGGGATGGGGAGGGTGGGAGGGAGATGCAAGAGGGAGGAGATATGGGGATATATGTATATGTACAGCTGATTCACTTTGTTGTAGAGCGGAGGCTAGCACACCACTGTGGAGCAATTGTACTCCAATAGACATGTTAAAAAAAAAAAAAAAAAGAAATGCACTTCTAAGTGTTTCTCCTGCAGCCCTGGCTAGAATATGTGCATAAGGAACACAGGCAAATCCAAACCTTGCCCAAATTGAGTGAGCAAATGAATGATTGAATAACAAACTAAATAGAATAATAGTAGATATAAATAAAGTGACAATAATATGAATTTGAAAAAGCAAAGAACAGTATTGAAGGGCTTTAATTTTTTTAATAATCTAGTTGGAAAAAACAGACAAAATACATTTAGTGGCTTAATAAGAAATATTAAGCAAGATTTCAAATGGCAAAGCTATATAAACAGGCATGCTTAGGTACTATTTCTTACATATAATTAGTACTCAAAGTTTTTAAAGTTTATTTAAATTTTCCATTATAATTTTACTTTAAATTGCCAGATTTTTAAAAAAGGGCTGAACTTGCCCTTTACCAATATGCCAACCATTGTTTTTTTCTTTTGCTGATTTCATCAGTAAACCACTGAGTTAAGAAAGGATGCCTACAGGCACAACTTATTAATGTGAGAGTGTGTGAGTTTTAAACTGTTGTTGAGGAGCCCTCATGTAGACACTACATCTCTATAGTGACACTCTATCAATTATGGCATGTTTATGTTCTGGATTTTGGACAGTAATAATAACGGAAGGCGTAGTGAGTCTTAAATAGAATTCTTAAAAGTTATAGTCTGTATTCATTTATACATCTTTGTAAATGTTAACAGGAGCAAGAGTATTTTCTCAAATCTTGGTACAAAAATCTCTTTAGAAGACACCAGCTTTTCACATTTGGTCGATACTAATCCTAAAAATAGAAGTGCTCTTTTTGTAGCCTACATACTTACTATTCCCTTATTCTTTAAAAAGTTCCACGTTGTCTCTAAACTAAAAAATTTGCGACCTCAAGTTAAAATGGAAGAAGTGAGTTTCACTATCTCGTAATTATTAGAAGATTTTAAAATGTGTCCCTAGGTACAAAATCTACTTGTTATAATTATATATAATAATAGATTCTTAGGGCATTAAGAATTTTATGTGAGACATTAAAAACAGCTCGTGACTTCTTTGCCAGTTCAAGTCTATGCTGCCAGTGAAACCAAAAGACCATGGGAAAGAACTTTGAATGCTTTGCTGATTGCTTTACTAAATATTGTCTGAAAAAATAAATTACCATTTCTTAATCACCCTCTGTGTGCCAAGCACTGATAAGCACCTTACCCACATATATATGATTTAATCCTATGATTTAATCTATATATGATTTAATCCTCTCAACAACCATCAGAGGCTGTATTCCCACTTTACAGAAGAAGAAACTGAAGTCATGAGCTGAGGGCATAAGCAATGAAGCCAGGATCAGAACAATATCTGACTCAATGTACATTCCACTTCATGTGACTTTAGGAAGTCAGCATAAAAGCCCTCATGTACTTTTCCTTCAAAACCTATTTTGTTCTCACCTGTCTTCAACATTCAGTCTGAAGTGTTTCTATTGGAAAAAACTGAGGGTATTCCAATAGAGTCCAGATTTTTTTTTTTAAGGAGGCAAGAGCTTCAATTAGTCAGTGGGTAACTTAAATGAAGAACTTAATATTACCTGACATGACTAATGAGTGCTACCCATAACCTTCATCTCTGATCCAAGCCCTTGGAAATGGGCTACATTTGCATGTTTCCTTAAAAAATCTTTTTTGAATTGGCATTGTGAAAATGTACCTCTACTCAATAGTTAAAAATATTCAATTACTAAAATCTGGAACAACTGCATAATTTTGCACAGGTTGATATTTTTACATGGGAATGTAAATTTGCTTTCCAAATTTCTCCTGTTCGTTAAACTTTTTCAGCATTATCTCAGACCTTTTTCGCTTTTGCCATGATGGTACCTCACCTCTGTTCCTTAAATGTTTTTCTCTTCTCTTTCTGTCATTGGTTCCATTTCTCTCCATGTCTGCTTTTGTATCCTGCTTTTCTCAGATTTATTCAGGTTCCCTCCACAGGCTTGTTAACAACCTCCCTTATCCTTGTCTACCAAATATCTTTTGTGTACTTGAGTATTTACTCATCATTGTCATCATTGTTCCGAAAATAGCTTTGGTAAGTGGGCCAGCCCAGAAGACCAGAAATTTCAAAAGTTAATAACACCTTTAGCAAACAAATTATTTTATGATTCACTCCTTTCATGACCCCTCATAAAAGAAAGAAAATTGTTATATGGTGAACAATGTAGAAGTAATTAAGCGTTTTAAGTGTTCAACAGTTGTTGGGAGGTATTGGTCTGCTCAAATAATTGCTTTGATGTTAGGAAAAGGATTATATCTGCTAAAGTATAAGTTTTCATTGAAAGAAATATATGTTCATTAGAAAACTTCAAAGAGTTGAAACCCTTCTAATGGTTAAATTGTGCACTTAATTCTAATTGCAGGCCTTATGACATTAGTCTTTAACATGGTCACAAGGTTTTTTTATACAGAGTAATACTTGATTTAGTAAAAGATCCAAATTGCAGATTTTGTAAAAAAGAATGTTAATACTTTTAAGCCTGACTATTAGTTTTATAGGAATCCTAAGGATCTGTAGTAAGGATTCACTATTCTGACTTAAAAATTAGTTGCAATTAACAAGTAATCTGGGCTTGAAAATAATTTAAGTAATTTGCTCTATCAAGAAGAAACTTTTTAATTAGCAGAGATAAACTTTATAGCTAAACCAAAAGTGAGCCTCTTATTTTGTATTTAGAAAAGCATTTTCACCTAAAACATCATAAAGTGGCTGAGGTAGCTGGCAATGACTTTTAGTGTATCAACTGAAATAGCATTGGGCTTCCCTGGTGGCGCAGTGGTTGAGAATCTGCCTGCCAGATGCAGGGGACACGGGTTCAATACCTGCTCCAGGAAGATCCCACATACCACGGAGCAACTAAGCCCATGCGCCACAACTACTGAGCCTTGCGCTCTAGAGCCCACGTGCCACAGCTACTGAAGCTCGCGTGCCTAGAGCCCGTGCTCCGCAACTAGAGAAGCCACCGCAATGAGTAGCCCGCAGTCACTGCAACTAGAGAAAGCCCGCATGCAGCAACGAAGACCCAACAGCAGCCAAAAATAAATAAGTAAATAAATAAATAAAAATTATTTAAAAAAAGAAATAGCATTAACAAAAGTGGGGTTCTAAAATGTCTTCTGAAGTACTACTATTAATATCTATCACTTGAACCACTAGGTGGCACCAACAAGCTTTTTCCAAATATGTACTCTAACTGATGTATGTTTAAGACACTCCTTGAATTCCATCCACCTATAAACAATATCCAATACCACCGCTACCAACATGTCTACAAATTCACCCCATCTGTTTAAGGAAGACTGTATAAAGTTACGGCTCTAAACAACAATACATGTTATTACATTAGCAAATTTATTACCTGATTAAGCTATTTGCACCATGATTTAGTAAAAAAAAAAAACTGGACTGAGGGTCAGTAGCCCTATTTCTGTTCTCAGCTCCACCACCAACTACTTAGTGTCTTGAGTAAGTCACTAAACCTCTCTGGTTACCAGTCTCCTGGTCAGTAAAATGAAAGATTGGGACTAGAAGAATTGTTTTCAAAATGCCTTAAGTAAGAAACACTTTTCTCCTACAAAATCCCTCAGAATTCTAATATGGAAAACAAAGGAAAGCAAGGCTAAGTGGTGAGGGGAGTGGGGGTGGGACTTTAGAAAGAGCTTCCCATCACTCTGCACAATGTCCAACCTGTGGTGGCTATGGTCCAGAAAAAAATAATTTGGAGACCAATGAAATAGGAAATTACTAACGTCCCTTCTGTTCTAGAAGTCTGATTCCGAGTATGTAGCTATGTGCAAATTCTTAAAATTTTTTTCTGTTTATTTGCCCACTTCCAGGATATAGTGCAGGTATCATTTCCTCCATTTTGCAGATGAGTAAACTGAAGCTGAGTAATGTAATGTCTTTATAAAAATCACCCAGACATAGGATCAGAATCTAGGACTTCTGGTGGTTTTTTTTTATTCAGTTAAACTTTTTACTTTCAGAAAATTACAGCTTCACATGCAGTTGTAAGAAAACAATGTAGAAATTCCATGTACAATTTACCCAGTTTCCCCCAATGGTAATAATTTGCAAAATTATAGTATCATTTCACAACCAGCATATTGATATTAATACAGTCAAGATACAGATCAATTACAACACCACAAGAATCCCTATGTTGTGCTTTTATAACTACACACACTTCCCTCCTCCTTCTAACCCCTCCTTAGCCCCTGGGAACTACTAATTTGTTCTCCATTTTATAATTTTATCATTTCAAAAATGATACATGAATCATATAGTACATAACCTTTTATGATTTATGTTTTTTCTCATCATACTTCTCTGGAGATTTATCTAGATTGTTCATGTATCAAGAGTTCATTCTTTTTTATTGCTGAAGAGTATTCCATGATATGGATGTACCACAGATTTATAACCACTCATCCATTGAAGGACATCTGGGTTGTTTTCAGTTTTGGGCTCTTATAAATAAAGTTGGTATAAGCATTTGTGTGCAAGCTTTTCTGTGAACTTAAGTTTTTATTTCTCTGGGTTAAGTGCCCAGGAGCACAATTATTGGGTCATTATGTAGTCGCATGTTTATTTTTATTTATTTTTTTTTGCGTGTACACGGGCCTCTCACCGCTGTGGCCTCTCCCGCTGCGGAGCACAGGCTCCGGACGCGCAGGCTCAGCTGTCATGGCTCACGGCCCAGCCACTCCGCGGCATGTGGGATCTTCCCGGACCGGGGCACGAACCCGCGTCCCCCGCATCGGCAGGCGGACTCCCAACCACTGCGCCACCAGGGAAGTCCCATGTTTATTTTTTAAAGAAACTGCTAAACTATTTTCCAGAGCGTGTGCCATTTTACATTCCCACCAGCAATCTGGGAATGATCCAGTTTTCCCTTGTCCTCACCAGGATCCTCACTACTTCTTTTTATTTTAACTGTTCTGGTAAGTGTGTAGTGATTTATCTTAATTCACATTTCCCTATTGGTGCTAATGTTGTTAAACATCTTTTCATGTGCTTATTTGCTATCTATATGTTCTTTTCGGTGAAATGTCTCCTTGTGTCTTTTGCTCATTTTCTAACTGGAGTTTTTAAAAAACTGTTAAGTTTTGAGAGTTCTTTATGTATTCTAAACACTAGTCTTTGTCTTTTCATCCTCTTAACAGGATCTTTTGCAAAGCAAATTTTTAAGTTTTGATGAAGTTCAATTTATCAGTTTTTCCTTTAATAGATCATGGTTTTGGTGTCAAGTCTAAGAACGCTTTATCTATTTCTAGATCTCAAAGATTTTCTCTTATGTTTTTGTCTAAAAGTTTTATATTTTACAGTTATGTCCATGATCTTGCTTTTTGGATAAGATCTGAGGTTTAGGTTGAGACTCTTTTTTTAAAATCAATGTCTGGGACTTCCCTGGTGGCCCAGTGGGTAAGACTCCATGATCCCAATGCAGGGGGCCCAGGTTCGATCCCTGGTTGGGGAACTAGATCCCACATGCATACCGCAACTAAGTTTGCATGCCACAACTAAGAGTCCACATGCTGCAACCAAGACCCAGCACAGCCAACATAAATAAATAAAGAATTAATAAATAAGAAAATAAAATGAACATCCAATTACTCCAGCAGCATTTTTAAAAAAGGCTACCTTTCTTCCATTGAACTGTACTTGTACCTTTGTCAAAAATCTGTTGTGCTTATTTATGTGGGTCCTTTTCTGGGCTCTCTAATCTATCCCATTGATCTATGTATCTGTCTTTCCACCAACACCACACTGTCTTGATTAAAGAAGCTACATGATAAATCTTGAAATTGAAAAGATTGATTCCTCCCACTTCATTCTTCTTTTTCAAAGTTGTCTTAACTGTTTTATTTCCTTTGCCCTTCTGTATATTGTGTTGGCAAAAAAAGTTCGTACAGAAAAACCCAAACTTTTTGGCCAACCCAATACATTTTAGAATAATCTTGTTTGTATCTACAAAAGTCTTACTGGAATTTGGATAGCAATTGCATTAACCTTGTATATCAAATAAGGGAAAATTGTCATCTTTACTATGTTGATTCTTCCAATCAACAAAAACAGTATGTCTCTCCATTTATTTAGATCTTTTTTCATTTTTTTCACCAGTGTTTTGTAGTTTTTAGCATAGAAAACCTAGACATGTTTTGTAATATTTACATCTAAGTATTTCAATTTTTTGAGTTATTGTAGGTAATATTATATTTTAATGTTTGTGTCCACATGTTAATTGCTAGTATATAGAAACAAAGTTGATTTTAATATGCTTACTTTGTATCCTGTGACCTTGATGAACTCACTTATTGGTTGTAAAAGATTTTTGTAGATTTCTTAGGGTTTTCTATGTAGACAATTATGTCATTTGCAAATAGAAACAGTTTTACTTCTGCCATTCTGATCAGTATGCCTTTTATTTCCTCTTCTTGCTTTATTGCACTGGCTAGAACATCTAGAACTATGTTGAAGAAGAGTGGGGAGAGCAAACATCCTTTCCTTATTCCCGATCTTAGGAGGAAAGTATTATCATTCACAATTTCTGTTTTCTCTTTCCTGTCTTCCTATAGGTTACTTAAACTTATTTTAGAATTCCATTTTTATTTATCTATGGTATTTTTTTTAAATTGAAGTACAGGGCTTCCCTGGTGGCGCAGTGGTTGAGCGTCTGCCTGCCGATGCAGGGAACACGGGTTCGTGCCCCGGTCCGGGAAGATCCCACATGCCGCGGAGCGACTGGGCCCGTGAGCCATGGCCGCTGAGCCTGCGCGTCCGGAGCCTGTGCTCCGCAACGGGAGAGGCCACAACGGTGAGAGGCCCGCATACCAGAAAAAAAAAAAAAAAGTTAATAAATAAAATTGAAGTACAGTTAATTTACAATATTGTGTTAGTTTCAAGTGTACAGCAAAGTGATTCAGTTATACATGTATATATGGTCTGTACCTACTGGTGTTTCTGTTTTTTGTGGGCTTCTCCATCACCCAGTCCAGCATACATAAGGCAAAAAGAAAACTCAGGGTATTACCGCCATGTCATTCCTTGGGTTCCAAGGTTCCTATCTGGTCTGCCTTCTTCTCTCCACCTTTCAGAGTCTATTTATGTTTGTTTTCCAGAAAATGTGCAGAGTGTTTAAGCTATACTTAATGAGAGAAGTAGGGAAAAGTTTATCTCCTCCCTCTTCCCAGAAGTAGAAGTCTCATTGCTGGTCTTTTTATCTCATGCTTTGAGGCAATAATCTCTACCCTGCAATGGAAAATAATAATAAAGGTATCTTAAGTGTGCAATTAGTGGCAAATGCAGAATAGATCGTTATAGCTTAAGGACACTTCATGAATCAAGAAGGACTTAAGTTCCCGTCCTAATAAGTAAATGCTAGTCCTATAATTTTCCAAACATTATCTAATAAAGAGCTCAAAAATAATTATTGCGCCTTTAGTTTTTATCATGTGTCAGGCACTATGTTGGTTGTCTTATATGCAATTAATGCTCTCAATAATCAAATGCAGTAAGCATTACAAAAGCTATCTATTTTACAGTTAAGGAAAGTGAGACTTAAAGACTTGAAGTAAATAAGCCAGGTCTTGCATTTGAACTGGCCCTGTCTGAAACCAAATACTGAACTTTAACGGCTCTGTCATACTGACTCATTCCTTTCAAAGTCAAAACAATGCATGTAGAAGGGACCTTCAGGCACCATCTGTCTAGTTCAGACCAAAACTAAACTGTTGCAGACTGATAGACATTGAAAAATATGAGTACCCAGTCACATTGGAAGCAACAGCTTCAAAGTGAGTATGGAGATACCAAACAAGAAATGAACAAAAATACTTAATACAGAAGTGAAGATTTTTACTCCTGACAATGTCACTTGCCTTCTTGTTCCTCAGTTTCTCTGTGGGAAGATGATGTGAAGAAACACACACTGTTCTTTAATTGAATGTGATGTAAGATGTGCCAGCATCATGAATCACAAAACGATGAAATATTTTATGTGGCTTTAAAGCTCTTGAGCCTCAGGGGAAAATACATTCCTGGTCAATGAAGTTTTATGAAGTTGTGTGTCAATTCTATCTTCTCAAGTTATAGAAAAGCACTTTTTCTATAACCATTAGTGTTGTCCTTTACATGAATCAAATACATCTCAATGACATTATCTTTGAATTCATTCTTTTTCTCTTTGAACATATGGATCCCTAGGAGTATCTTTCTAAACAAATGCCTCTCACAACAATTTGAAGACTCAATCTGAGCTGACCTTTTCTTGTTCACATTCTATCTGCTTCTCTCTCAATCTTCTGAGTTGATTTTAGCAAATATGCTTGCTCTTTCTTCCCCACCTTTTAAATTACATCACTTATAAGAACATTCTGGTTGGAAGAATATCTCCTTAGAGTTGAATCCTATGAATGGCAGGCAGCACCACTGTGTCAGAGCTAAATGGAGATTTAAGGAAGGGAAATGGAGCTTAAGCTGTCCCTTCAGATAGAGATGACACCCCTTTCACTAGGCTCTGTCATTCCTTTCGTTGCCTCCTCTTTATTGTAATAAACAACAAAATATGCCTTTGTTTACCAAAAGACCAAACAGAATTTTTGTTTCATTGTATTTTTTTATACTTTTGTTGCATAGAACTTTACAACTAGACACTGTAATTTTTAAGATACATTAAATAATATTTTTAATGTTTCTATGTGGTACTCATCCTGAAATTACAACACTGTTTATACAGATGAATTATATGAAACTGAATGCATCTACAGAATTTATGTTATTTAAAATTCTAATTCACTTTTTAAAAATATTTATTTTATTAATTTATTTCTTATTTTTGGCTGCATTGGATCTTATTTGCAGCACACGGGATCTTCGTGTGGCTCTTGGGCTTCTCTCTAGTTGTGGTGTGCGGGTTTTCTCTCTCTAGTTGTGGCGCATGGACTCTAGAGTGCGTGGGTGGCACGCAGGCTCTCTAGATGAGGAGTGTGGGATCAGTAGTTGTGGCACACGGGATTAGTTGCCCTGCGGCTTGTGGGATCTTAGTTCCCCGACCAGGGATCGAACCCACGTCCCCTGCATCGGAAGGTAGATTCTTTACCACTGGACCACCAGGGAAGTCCCTCTAATTCAATTTAAAACAAATTAACTAGGCAATGACTATTACATAATATTCAAGGATAAGTTTGTAAAATACACAAAAATTTAACCTCTTTTTTGAATTGGTTAATTTTAGAAAACTGTAAGAAGATCTATTTGTAACATTAGGTCAATGTAGTTAATTACTATTAATAGTAATAGTTATGACTTATTAAGTACTTTGTGACTTTTCTGTTGAGGATTTTACATAAATAATTCCATTTACTTTTCAAAACAACCATATGAATTAGGTACATCTTTTGCTCACTTTTCAGATGAAAAAGATGATACTTAGAAAAGGTAAATAAATTCCCCCAAAGACAAATCCAGATCCTTTTGACCCCAAAGCCTGATCTCCTCTAGTAAATACATAAAAATACTTAGGAACTCCAAATTCGTATTTGCCCTCACATAAATGACTGCTAACATCATGGTTTCCTTTCTGATTGAAGAAGACTGATAGAAATAACATCACGCATCTAGTAGAAACTTGGTTTCTTTTTTAAAATAGTTAATTAATTTTTGGCTGCATTGGGTCTTCATTGCTGCTCATGGGTTTTATCTAGTTGCAGCGAGAGGGGCTACTCTTCGTTGTGGTGTGCAGACTTCTCATTGCGGTGGCTTCTCTTGTTGCGGAGCACGGGCTCTAGGCACACGGGCTTCAGTAGTTGTGGCTCGCGGGCTCAAGAGCACAGGCTCAGTAGTTGTGGCGCACGGGCTTAGTTGCTCTGCAGCATGTGGGATCTTTCTGGACCAGGGATTGAACCCGTGTCCCCTGCATTGGCAGGTGGATTCTTAACCACTGCACCACCAGGGAAGTCCCAGAAATGTTTCTACTAAAGCACATTTCTAAGCTCATTACAGTTTTATTCTATTTAATCTACTCAAACCCCCAATGAGGTATTATTATTTTTCCCTTTTACAGGCAAAGAAAGTGAGGCAGAAGACAAGATCACGCCGTAAGTGGTATACGTATACGCAGAATTCAATTAAATGAAGTCTGACTTTGAAATTCATATCTTAACTAATATGCTATATAGCCCCTGGGTGATTCTGATACTGAAGGGCCATCTTCATTTTTGTTGAGTCCTTCAAAGCATTAACGTGGCATGAACATATCTTTTATTTTAGAAATACTTTCCCTCAATTTTCCCTTCCTTTTTGCTCTTAGGTTGAACCATATGAAACTGGTGATATTCAGCCATTTATAAAATGGCCAAATATACCATACTTTCTCAGTATAACTCTTTTCTTTCCCCTCCCTTGTCTTCTTGAATAGCCTATACTGTGTCTTATTGTTCAAATCTTTAACGACACTATGGGCCATACAACTAGATTAATACCATGGAAGAATAAGAAATTTGGGCCTTGCTTCCCTGTGATAACAGGCCTGTTTCTTTCTGAACACTGCTTTGTACATTTATTGTGATACTTTTAGTAACATAAGGCAACAGAAATACCAGTTGTGATGTTACTGGTTTAGAAACTATTGAGTATGTTTTTCCTTGTTATTTATACAGTTTGAAAGAAACAAGCCCAAGGCAAAAATAAAGTTGGAAAAAAATTTCAAAGAGTCTCCATTCAACATTTTTTAATCAACATGTATTAAGTACCCACAAGGTACTGGCACTCTATGAGGCACTAGGGTGTAGAAAGATAAAAATGGGGGAAAAAAATCATCATCTTGGCTCTAGAAGAATTTAAAGGACAGACAGCTTATATACTTAACTATCAAATTTTCTTTGGAATTTTCTGGTTTCTGACCTCTGTCCTTAGGGGAGAGTTATGTATACAGAAAAATATGCCAGGGGCTATTGCTTTCTTCCTTTACTGTTGACTAACTTTGCAAATTACCGATTTTGATTTTTTGAAATGGTGGTTGATAGTTAAAATAATTTGGTTGTAAATCTAGATTCCTTCTCTTGAATATGGAGGTGGCTGTCAAAAAGGCACTTCAAGTTCTGTGGTCACCCGGGTTGCTTGGCCTCACAAATGTGGGTTCAGGGAACACTGTAGACACAAAGGGTCCCAAGATCAGGGCTCCATAGTTCTCTGGGACAATACCAGTGGACTTTGCCGTGCGGGCTGAGGAGGGCAAGAGGGACCAAGCCTTCCCTTTGGCCTGATTCCGTCTTCAAAGCTAGAGTGATAGATATTGCATAACTTTTGCATCTCATGTTATTTATTAAGGGTGGCCCTTTTTCAGTTGTCCATCACTTACTTATTCATTTGACAAATATTTGCTAAGAGCCTGTTTATGTGCCAGGGCCAGTGCTAGGTGCTGAGGACATAAAAATGGATAGAATATGGTTATTGACCTTGAGGGGCTCACAATCCCAAAGTACAAACAGTTATAAAATATGATGAAAGCTAAAGTAGGGGTCTGTGAGTCAACTGCTACAGAGGAATATGCACCTAGCTCCTTTGAGAGTGGGCACAGAGGGTATCCAAGTCTGAGGAGGCGACATCTGAACTGATTTACGAAGAATAAGTAGGTGTTTTCAAGGCAGAAAAGGGAGCAGAGGAAGATACTACAGAAGGAGAGAATAAAATTTTTATATGTTAGCTTGTTTGCATGTACCTGAACCTACTTTAAAAGGAATCAGAGACAAGATTCAAAAGTATGTTTAGGTTATGTTAAGATTGGACTTTATCCTGAAGCAAACTAGAAAAAAATGAAGGATTTTTATTTAATAGTCTAATCATCAGATTTATATTTTGGAATATCATTCTGTTTAACCTGAATGATTAAGGAAGTCATCCAGGCTAGAACAGATAGGAGGTTTCCAAAATGGGAGAAGGGGCAAGAATTTAAGAGATTTTGGAAGTAGAAACTCTAGCTGTTCTAGAAAATAAATGGGCACAATTCTGTCATTGGAAAGAAGTCAATACGATCCACTGCTATAATGTCCTAACCAGTCTCCATACTTCTACTCTTATTCTTCTATAATATATTCACCACGTATCACTTAAAACTGAAATTTCATGTCATTTCCCTGCTCAAAACTCTGCAGTATTTCCCATCACCCTTAGAATAAAATCCAAATTTAACTCAGCCTACAGGGTCCTATATGATCAGGGCTGCTTACCTAAGTGCCCTGATCTTTTTACTCTCCTTTCTTACTCCCCTCTAGTCAGACCTGTCCCTACGCTGTCTGTGAAGCGTGTACCCAGCAACAATATCCATTATTTTCCCACCTCAGGACCTGTGTCCTTTTTGTTCTCTCTGCCTGGACTGTCCTTCCTCCAGATTTTCCCACAGTTTTCTCCCCTCGTTTAGGTCTTGGTCAAATGTCACTGGCCCAGTTAGGTGTTGCCTAAACACCCAGCCTAAAACATCCAGCGCCCCTCACTGCCATGACCTTTCCCTTCAGCCTGTGTCATTTCTCTTCACTGCACTTAACACAACCTGAAATTATAGATTTAATTGTTCACCCCAACAAAATGTAAAATACAAAAAGAAGGACTTAATAAGATTCTAAGACCCTTGCCTCAGCAGAATAAACCAGAGATTGGGCCACAAGGACCAAAGATAAATATCTTCAGGCTTACTTCTCCAAAGCGTGCTCCACAAACCAGTAGCATCAATCAGCATCACCTGCAAGTTTGTTAGACATGCAGTATCTCAGACCTACCCAATTAGAATCTGCACTTTAACAAGATCCCTAGGTGATTAAAATCTGAGAAGCAGTGAACTATAGCATTGTTTTTCAAACTGCAGAGTTAGAAGTTACAGCTAGCAATTTTTTAAATGAATAGAGCAGAAGGGGATAAGCTATATTAAGAACAGAAAATACGGGAGTGTAAAACCTGTAGATCGATTAAGTATCATCTTAAGAAACTATACACATACATGCATAAGCTCACAATGTAAAATATATTTATTACTATGAATTGTGGTCAAAATGCCCGGAAGCTGCTGATCCACAGGTTAGCCAGGAACCTGAGGTGAGAATTAATCCATTTAGGAAAGTGATACTATATTGTGACAATTAATCAGATCTTCTAAATAGAGTTTGGAGAATGAAAGCAAAGGGGTTGTTTTGACAAACCTTTTCCAGGCTGTTAAAATGGTCCTAGTTTCGTCTTATCACATGTAGAACAGTGCTTAAATTATTCAACTCTTTCCTCCCACCATTGCATCCTTGAAAAAAATCAAACAGACTAAACCCTCTTAAAGTCAGCAATTTGGGGCTTTAGAAATGTCCTAACCTCAACATGCGTTTTGTTAATGAATAACAGATTTAGAGGGTTACAGTGCCTTTTGGGTGTTTTAAAAGGAAAATGAAAAATAAAATAGCAAAAGAGTAAATTTTAACCATAGTGATTGATAAAGACTCAGTACAAATCCAAGTGTTAGTAATCCAAAAACATAGTTTTCTAGTAATATGACATTTGGAAATTATCTACATTCATCATCTTTTTAAAAGCTGATGTATATTTAGACTAACTAAAGCCTTTCCTTTGTTCAAAAGACATTGCAACATATTGGTAATATAAAACCACATAGGATGCACTAAGTACCTAACACACATTCAACAGATCTTTTTAAAGATCTGTTCTATTTAAGGCGATGTGGAAAATAAAGGTGAAAGCCTTTGCACAATCTCAAAGCAACTTTTCTAGACAGGAAAACTTGAGTATTGATAGACAAGCAGGGGCCAAATTTTTGCATGTTTGGGGAAAAAAATAGCCTCTAAATTAAGGCCAAATTTTGGCTAATTAGAGGCTGATAAGTTATTGTACTACCAGGTGATTTGGATCTCATACTCCCTTCCTATTCTTTTTGTTTGGCTATTTAATTCTTCTCTGGTACATCCCTTAAAGAATGAGCAATGTCAGAGCAAGACACTGAAACTTCTATCAATTAAGTTTCCTTTTGGGGCATTTTGCCTCTGTGTAGAGCCTGTAATCCTTGATGAGATTAATTTCAGATAATCTGGTATATATAAAATTGTTAGAATAGTGTTGGGCTAACAAAAAAGGGTGAAACAAAGAGTAATTAGCAAACACACCATCATTGTTTCTTATCTCCCTCATTTGTCTAAATATAGCCTTATGATAACTCCCCATCACTAGAAAGAATCTTTGTATAAACTTCATCTCTTTCAAAGAGTTTGATCTCTGGTAAGCACCCTAGATTTTTATGATTAAAATACCTAATGGAGACTCCTGCTTCTAGCTATGACAAAGAGCAGCATTCCCAGTAACATCAGGAATAAGTTAAGGGTCTTCTTTATAACCACTATTATTTAGCTAACATAATTAGATGACATAAATAAATAAAAATAAAAAAATTGGGAAAAATGAAGCAAAATCATCATTATTTGCTAATGCTATGATTGTTTACCCAGAAAACTCAAGGGAATCAAATGAAAAACTGTCAGAAACAATAAGAGAACTCAAAATTAGTACATAGAAACTAAAGATTATTATACAACCAGTAAGAAGACAAAAACTGAAAGAAAGGATAAAATGTATAGAACATGTGAAAGATTTAAATGAAAACTAGTGAGGGACACACAAAAAGACATACTAAATGATATCCCATGCTCTTGTTCAGGAAATTTCAGCATGACAAAGATGTCAATTCTCCCTAAATTAATCTATAAAATTTTGGGTAATCCCAAGAAAAACACTAAGATGATTTATTTTGGAACTAGAAAACTGATTCTAAAGTTCAAATGAAAAACAAGCAAATAAAAAGAGCCAGGGAAAGTCTAAAAAAAAATAAGAAAAATGAGATGCGTTTTTCTATCAGACAGTAAAATGTATTTTATGAGCTGAAACATTTAAAATATGGTACTCATGGGAATTCCCTGGCGCTCCAGTGGTTAAGACTCCGTGCTTCCACTGCAGGGGACGCGGGTTCGTGCCCCGGTCCGGGAGGATCCCGCATGCCACGGAGCGGCTGGGCCCGTGAGCCATGGCCGCTGAGCCTGCGCGTCCGGAGCCTGTGCTCCGCAACGGGAGAGGCCACAGCAGTGAGAGGCCCGCATACCGCAAAAATAAATAAATAAATAAATAAATAAACTGTAAAAGTACTAGAAGAAAACACAGGAAGTTAAAAAGAATAATAATTTCTGATGCCATTAAAAAGATGGTGTAATTAAGCTACATAATAAAAATTTTCTGTATCACTAAAGCCGTTTATTATAAACACAGTCAAAAGAACTGACAAATTCAGTAAAATATTTGCTACTCACATCCCAAAGAGGATGTAAATTCTTTACTGAAAAGAGTTTCTACAAATCAGAAATGAAGCAAAACAAAACAACCAACCCCACCCCCCCACACACACACATAATAGAAAATTTGGCAAAGGATATGAACAGATAGTTTACAAGATGTAGAAATGGACTTTAAATACATGAGAAGAAACTCACCTTCAATCATAAAAAGTGAACGCAAATTAGACTTATAAGATTTCATGGTTTACTCATCAGATAGGCAAACATCGTGAATCTTGACAACACACTGTGTTGATGAAGATGTGGTCCGCTCATTCATTGCTGAAAGGGCTGTAAATTGGTACTCTTCAGAGAGTAATTCGGCAAAATCTCTTAAAATTAAAACTGCACAGACCCTTTGCATATGCTAATGACTTTAAGCTGGCAATTCCACTTCTAGGAATTTAAGCTACAAATATACTCTTGGATGTGTCAAATGACATATGTGCAAGAATTGCATCACTGTAACAGCAAAATGTTAGAAACAATGTAAGTTTCTATCCGTAGGGGACTGATTCAACAGATTATGATACATTCATCTGACAGAGTGCTATTGGACCAATAGGGAACAAGATCTGTCAGTCTCTGTCTCTCCTGCAACCATTGCAGCCACTCTCCAACTTCTACCCTCTCAGGACTCTGCTTTATTTTTCTCCATAGTACTTATCACCATCTGGCACACTATATGTTTCAGTGCTTATTTGATTTTTGTCTGTCTTTTCTGTACCCCTTCTACTAGAATATAATTTCCACGAAGGCAGACATTTTACCTATTTTGCCCACTGCTGTATCCTCACCACCTAAGTGTGCCTGACCTATAAAGACATAAAGACTTGTCAAATGAATGAATAAAGACTTGTCAAATGAATGAATAAAAGGATAAATAAACATGGAAAGATCCCCAAAATCTATTGTAAAGCAAAGAAAGCAAGAGGTAGCAGTAGTCTATTATTTGTGTAAAAAATTATATACATACATGCATTTGTGTATAAACATGTGCATATATGTGCCTATGCAGAGACGTTCTGGAAGGATATGCAGGAAGCTGGTACCAGAGGTAGTCCCTGGGAGCAGAAGAGCAGAACTATGTGGCTGGCCATCGTAAGTCAAAGGGAAACCTGATTTGTCACACTTTGCCCTTACATCTTTTGAATATTGTACCACACTTATGCATTATGTAATAAAAAAATTAATTTTTAAAAATCGCTGATTTAAAGAATTACCTGAGGAAAGCAGAGGCTTCTGAAAGTAACAGAGAATTAATAGCCAGAGGCACAAGAGGCAAACATGGAGAGGTGGGAATTCCAACGGGAAGAGGGAAGGCGGGAAAGGTCTCCTTTGGTCCTGAAGACTCAAGTAGACTCATCCCTATGCCCGTGTCCCCTCCAGCCCACCTTTGTGTCCACTCCCAACCTTCCAGAGGCAGCACCTTCTCCATTCCTTGGAGGCACTTATATTTCTGTACTTTTCCATAAGTGGTTCCATCTATTGGAATGCATATTCCTCTCCTGTCTACTTAAAAATATCTCCCATTCATTCTTGGTGAAGGCATCTCTCCTCAGTCTGTGCTTGCACAACAACTTGGTCTTTTTTTTTTTTTAATATTTATTTATTTGGTTGTGCCAGGTCTTTGTTGCAGCTCACCGGCTCCTTTGTTGTGGCACGTGGGCTCCTTAGTTGTGGCATGCCAATTCCTAGTTGAGGCATGCATGTGGGATCTAGTTCCCTGGCCAGGGATCGAACCTGGGCCCCCTGCATTGGGAGCACAGAGTCTTAACCACTGCGCCCCCAGGGATTTAGTTCTAGTTGATTTACATTGTTGTGTTAGTTTCTGCTGTACAGCAAAGTGAGTCAGTTATACATATACATATATCCACTCTTTTTTAGATTCCCATATAGGTCATTACAGAGTATTGAGTAGAGTTCCCTGTGCTATACAGTAGGTCCTTATTAGTTTTCTATTTTATAACAACTTGTTCTTATTTCTATTTAGAACTAAACACCATCTTTTTGTTTACAAGTCTTTTTATTCAGATAGTCTTTTATGGTATCTGTTTTTGTTTACATATGTGTTTACACACCTGCAGACTCCTTGAAGGTAGGAGATGTCATTTGTCTTTGTACTCTATTGCTTAAACAGTAACTTGCACGGAACAAGCCTGACAGATAGTAGGTGTAACCCCTTAAATATTCATTGAATGAATGACTGTAATTCTCTTCTTCATATAGCTTATATATTGACTTTAAAATTAGGAGCAAATTCTATTGGAAGATCTATTGAGTGGCCTTAGAAAATGCTAGTCATTAGTACACTGAAGTTATAGTAGAATGCCCACCAATAAAATTGCCTTGAGGGAATTAAACTTTAAAAAAATTCAATAAATGGATTTTGCAGCAATATGCAAATTCACCTGAAAGAGGTCTGGCCAATAAAACAGGACCGTAACCAGATTAAAGTCATTAGCACATGCAAAGGAAGAATGTGTCCCTCAGTAGCAGAGTTAGCAGCCTCCTTAGCAAAAAAGAGTCGGAATGCAAAGGTCCTGGGGAGAGCCATTCTGTTCTGTTCAGTTTGGCAGGGCTCTCCTTATTTGTGGAGATAAATGTCTCAAGCTCTCTTAGCAGAGGCCAGTAAACACTGGATTCCTCTAATTAACCCCTCCTGTTCATTTTCCATTATTTACCAAGTAAGCTTACAGTCCTGCTTTCGCTCCCACATAGGTCTGCCTTCTTGGAGAATGCACACTGTTCACGATGACTTTAACATTCCTGGGTTTCTGACCTTCATATTTTTCATTATAAATTGAGTCATTTGGCTCTTAGACAAATGTAGCCCAGGCAAGTGGGCTACATTAACGTGACTGTGTGTCCCTGAGACATTAATAAGTGCTTCAGATGCTGATAAAATCAGAGTTCTGAATCTGCAAAGCTGAGGATCAAAGGCTGGCTAGGGCACAAACACCAAGGAGTACTTCCCTACCCCAAACTGTCCCCACCTCCCAAGTAAAGCCCTGGGAGACAGTCAGCTTACTTCCAGGGCCACCTTAGGACAGCAGGCCTGCCTGTGTGCCATTTGACAAACATTTATACCTGCTGTGCGCCAGACACAAGGATGCAAAGACAGAGAGGGGAGGGGCTGTGCAGGGAGCCCATGCTGCCTGGTTTGTCTGGTCTAGTTGTTCGTAGCCCTAAGATTCACTGATTACGAAGCCCTAACCTTGTGATAAAATCAAAAGAAATCTTTCACAGGAAAATGCACAGAAACTGAGCTGGTCAAGCTGTTTATTTTATTGCATTAAAATTAATTCCTTTGACATATAAGGATGGGCTCTGGAATCAGACAGTTACGTGCTGAAATGTTTGGTTTTATCATGTACTAGCTGTGTGACACTGGGTAAGTTACATAATCTCAATTCTCTGAGATGTTTAAGGGACGTAATATTGATGCTCCCCTCATAGGACTGTTTAAAGGGTTAAGTTAGACACTGTATACGAAGTAATATCATGGTGCTTAGCTTGTAGTAAGCAATAAATAACTGCTATAAGTATTATTATGCAAAATGTTATCTTCATTAATTTAAATTAAACCCAAGTGTCTACAAAATAAAAGGCAATCTCAGCTTTACTCAATAGTGAATTCCAGTGAAAGACTGCTTTTGATTTGAATAAGAAGTCGTGTTATGTCATCTATGTCATCCATTTAATTTCAATTTTTTTTAATGGCAAAAAGCTCTGAAAATATTGGCTTAATATACGTTAAAGTACATACTCCAAGATTGAGTTGAATTCATGCCTCATCACCACTGTGAATCAATGGAACCATCTTGGGTGAGGTGTACATCATTGAAGCTTTCTGTGGGCCAAAAAGGATGATGAATTCATGATTTAATTTTAAAGTCATCTAAGCAGAAGTAACATTCAAAAGAATTGTATGGTGTTTTGGGGTATTGAAGATTTCTGCTTGCAGAGAAACAAGACTTTGAGCTTCAGACCACAGAAAGTCCTTCCTCTTTATTGGAAAGTTTACATGTTGTTTGCTTTCTATCTTCACTTCCTGACATGGCAGCTGAGCTATAAGAGTTGATGGGGTTCTTTTAGCAGCATCCAGAATGCTCTATGTAGGACCTTGGATCAAAAGATTTATCTTAGTCTCGTGGTCAAAAACACCTATGACGTAACAAAACTAGGAATGAACACCTCCCAGTTAAATTGTTCTGAGAAGGCTTTCTTTCTCTCTCTTCCTCTCTCTCTGTTTCTCTCTCTCTCTCTCTCTCTCTATTGAGCACACATACAACTTAGGCATGAAGTTCAATCACATACTTTAAGATTTGTTCTTTGGAAAGTCACAAGTGGACTAAGTGTAATGGAGAAGAGCTTCCTACTCTGATCTCTTTTCTATTTAAATTTTCTTGAAAAGGCTGATATCAAGACCAGGCTCTGTGAAAGTCACCTACTTTCACAGCAGTAGACAAGTTTCCTTTCAGATCTGCTGGCACAGCCCAATTCCTGTTGATGCTGAGAGCAATGAGTCATGACAATGTGTGGAGCGTCTTCAGCAAAGCTGCTCAACCAGGCGTGTTACTGAGCTCAGGTGCTCCATCTGTGCCCAGAGAACCAAAATGTTCCATTCACACAGAGTTTTCCTGGACAAAGACGTTTTTTCACCATTCGGAAAGTGGCAAGGGCTTGCCAAGTCTCCAAAAGGGGATCAGAAAAATTGGAATATTTCTTCCAATTTTTAGTGGAAGAAATAGTGGCACCCGTGTATGAAAAAAAGAATGATAGTGGAAGAGCTGGTTAAAATGAGAGGCATCAGCGGTTTCATCCAGTTGTTTGCCTGTTGAAGGAAAGTGGTTTAGGAGCCATTTTAAGGATCTGTGTCCAGATATTAGAGGAAAGATCAGTGATTCTAAAGGGAATTGTGACTTTTGACATTGGCATGGCTTCAGTTTTCTTCCTTTGCCCCAAGCCATAAACCATTTCAAATATTTCCAGGGTACATGGCTTCATTAAGTTTTCTACAATTTTATGGCTTCTTTTGCTTGGCAAAAAAGGGGGACATTTTAAGGCTGCCCAAAGACATGTTGGGCAAGTCCAATTTTGTTAAAGTTTCAGACTTTTAAAGTCAAAACTTTTCTTATGAAACTATTTACACAAGTCCAAGTATTTTTCCTTTAAAAATTACTTTAAATTCTAGCATATTTCAAATATACAAAAGTCCAGAAAGTAATATAACAAATAATCTAGGTACCCCCTACACTGAGATTTAACAAATGTTAATGCACATTTATCTTAGATCTCTTTCCTTTTTAAAGAAATAAAACATAAATAACAGCAACATTACAGCTCCTATACCTTTTCCCTCCATCTGTCTTCAGAAGTAACTAATAAGCTGAATTTGGTATGCTTGTATTTATATTACAAATGTGTATCTGTTAAAAATATATACTATTGTACCTTTTGGAAATTTATATGAACAATGTCATACTCTACATATTCTTTTTGTTTTTTTTCACTGCACTGGGGGGGTCTTAGTTCCCCGAACAGGGATCAGGTCCTGGGCCCCCTAACGTGGAAGTGCAGAGTCCTAACCACTGGACTGCCAGGGAAGTCCCTACATATCCATTTGAAACTGGTTTGAAATGATATAAATGTTCCATTATACTAATAAACTATAATTTATATATTCACTCTCCTGCTAACTACAAGTACTTTTTCATTTTTTCACTATTATAATTAGTGCTGCAATGAACATTTATGCCCATGTGTCCCTGTGTTCATGTCAGAGTTTCTCTAGGGTAGGTGCCTAAGAGTGCAATTGCTGGGTTGTCAGGAAATCACATCTTCATCTTAACCAGGTAAAAGGGGAAACACTGTGCTCTTTCTCTCAACATATCTGACACCAAATGTGTGCATGGTTTTCCCACACTAACCAATTCTCCCACTCTCTGGACACCAACTGAATGTCCTACAATTCAGTTACAACACTAGCTAGCCAGAGTTAGCACAGACCCCACAGGTTAATGGCTCATTCCCACAAGACTGCAACAGTGAATGAAGATAACTCTTCCAAGACTTTTGACTGGGAACATGAACAGAGAAATAGGACATTGACCAGATTAGATTCTAGAGTCTGGGAAAATGTTTTTCTTTAAGAAGGTGTGGTAGGAAGAACAATGGCCCCAAAGAGTTCTAGGCCGTAATCCCTGGAACCTGTGAATATAAGTTATATGGCAAAAGAGAATTAACATTGAAGATGGAATCAAGGTTGCTAATCAGCTGATTTTAAAACAGATCATCCTGGGTTATCCAGGTGGTCCCAATATAATCACAAGGATCCTTAAAAGTGGAAAGGGGAGGCAGAAGAGAATCATAGGGAGATGTGGCTCTGGTGGGAAGGCACAGAGAGATGGGACATTGCTTGCTTTGAAGACCAAGGGCCAGGGAATGTGGGCAGCCTCTAGAGGCTGGAAAGGGCAAGGAGATGGATTCTTCCAGAGAGCCTCCAGAAAGGAGTGCAGCCGGGCTGGTTCCTTCATTTTAACCCAATGAGACCCATCCCTGTAGGACATCTATCTACAGAACTGTAAGATGATAAAGTTGTGTTGTTTAAGATGTTAAGTTGTTTCAGCAGTAAGTTGAAGATTAATACAGAGGGAATTAATATAGAGTGCATTTGTATGTTGAAAGGAATTATTTAAAAGAGAAGAAATTGGTTATGTATGAGAGAAGAGTATTAATTGTACAGCAAAGCTCTTGCAAGGGGAAAGATACAAATGCCAGGACTGCCTTCAAAAGGAGCTAAGAACTTCATCTAAACGTAAGGAGGCAGAGGGTAGATCCAGATGTAGGAAGGTGAGTAAAGGTGTGGGGCAAGATGAGGAGCCCCACTCACATAGGTCCTACTTTAGTCAACAAACAAGTTCATCAACTGAGAGCGAGGGTTGGATAAGGAGGTTTTGGAGGTTTAAGGGAGTGATGTGAACTAGTCATTCTGCAGCACAGGTGAACACGCTTACTAAGACTGCAGGATTGCCAGATAGTATGCACTGCCCAGTTGAAACTATGGTCATGCATTTGAAGGAGAGTTAGGAAAGATTTTTTTTTTTTTGCGGTACGCGGGCCTCTTACTGTTGTGGCCTCTCCCATTGCGGAGCACAGGCTCCGGACGCGCAGGCTCAGCGGCCATGGCTCACGGGCCCAGCTGCTCCGCGGCGTGTGGGATCCTCCCGGACCGGGGTACGAATCCGTGTCCCCTGCATCGGCAGGCGGACTCTCAACCACTGCGCCACCATGGAAGCCCACCCACCAAACTGTTTTTAATTAGCCTTATTTTAGCTGAGCAAGAGTAGGCAGAGGAGGCTAATAATGATAAGCTTTAATCTGAGTAAGGAGGTTAGGACATGGAAAGGAGTGACAGATAATGAAAAACTGGTAGGATCAATAGAGATCCTGTGCTTATGATGCACAAATATATATATTTGTGTACTACAAATAGAGGATACATCTGTGTATGAAGTCAGATATTTTATGCATCAATTAATAATAAAATCGGAAATTCCCTGGTGGTCCAGCAGTTAGGACTCTGTGCTTTCACTGCTGTGGGCCCCAGTTCAATACCTGGTTGGGGAACTAAGATCCTGCAAGCTGTGTGGTGCAGGCAAAAATAAAATAAAACAAAATAAAATAGTAAAAATGCAGATAAAACAGTATTATAGAAATATGTCAGAGAGTAATAGTGAATAATTTAGGTTGTTTTTCTGGATTTTTGTGATGCTTATGGCACTTTTCAATTTGTTAAAATTTATAATCTTTAAAATTGCTCATTCTAACTATTTTTTTTAACCTATTCTTTTTCTTAAAGAAGGTGCCCTAAGTTTTATAAGCTTCAGGCACCACAAAACCTAGATCTTTCCCGGATAGGCCACAAATCTGGCCTAAGATTAACAGCAGTTGATGGAAGAAGGGAAAACTTACCAGCTATGAAACACATAGTTTTATTGTGGTTAAAAAAGTAAAGTAACAAAAAGGGACTTCCCCGGCAGTCCAGTGGTTGGAACTTTGCCTTCCAGGGCAGGGGGGCAGGTTCGATCCTGGTCTAGGAGCTAGGATCCCACATGCCTCCGGGCCAAGGGGCCAAGACATGGAACAGAAGCAATGCTGTAACAGGTTCAATAAAGACTTTGAAAATGGTCCACATCCAAAAAAAAAAAAAAGCCAACAAAAGAGAAATACATACAACTATTCTTAGTAGTAATGTCAGACATTTTTTTCCTGGGGACATTATGTAATGTAATGAGCCACATCTTCCTAAACAGCCTCCAGAAAACACAACACATTTCATAGAACTCTTCCTAATAGTGTCAATCAATAGGGGCTTAAGATGTAATAAGAGGTAGAGGTCTCTACTTATCTAGCCTCATCACAGATTAGATTTCAAAATATCTAGAAATCTGCAAAATGGACAGATTAGATCTCCTGTTAAACATAACAGATTGAACACACATGTTTACCTGTACACCCTCAAGTAACTTCACTAAAATAAAAGTAAAGTGATAAACCAGTAACAACCAAGAGGATGGGAAATGAGAGCAAAATTTTGGAAGATGGAAGATGAAAAACAGATAGATGTTAGCAGAGAAGAGAAAGGTGAATTCTAACCACCTGCAAGAGACAAAGCCAGCCAGAAGGAATCCTTTTTGTCCTGAAGAAAGCTCAGAAATCAGAGGCAGCAGCATATATTGAAAGAGAGGAAAGAATGGGGGTGAAAACAGCTGGAGTCGTTAAAAATCTATATAAGGGACAGTTAGATTCTCAAGTCCCCACTGTAAGGCCCAGGAGCAAGGAGGCTGTCTCTCCCGATCCTGGCAGAGGACTGGAAGTTCACGCTCTGAAGTTGCTGAATTACAAATGTACTGAACTTGAGCACCCCAGGCATCCAAGCATAGGGACTGAGTGAAACCTGCATGCTGAGTACTAAGGCTCCCCCAGTTCCCTTTTTCTACTTGGAACTGGAAACAGTTGACAACTAGCAATACAGGCAGAAACACAATTTCTCTCAGGGAAACTGATCTGTCAGCCTCAAAGAGGCTGACAATGGACACATGCCTCCACAAAATGCCTGGGTCCAAACACCAGCTCCCTAAATTGAGACCATCAATCAACAAGCTCTGCCTTTTGAAAGAAGAGCAAGCAATCAACTTTTCATTTATTTATTTATTTGGTTGCAATGGGTCTTAGTTGTGGCAGGCAGGTTCCTTAGTTGTGGCATGCAAACTCTTAGTTGAGGTATGCATGTGGGATCTAGTTCACTGACCAGGGATCAAATCCCGGTGCCCTGCATTGGGAGCTCAGAGTCTTAACCACTGCGCCACAAGGGAAGTCCCCCAAACAACTTTTCAATGCTTCAATCTAAAATATGAATGAACACGGACTTCCCTGGTGGTCCAGTGGTTTAGACTCCGCACTTCCACTGCAGGGGGCACGGGTTTGATCCTTGGTCGAGGGACTAAGATTCTGAATGCCACGCAGAGCGGCCAAAAAAAAAAATTAAAAAAAAAATGAATGAACAGCAGACTGACAAGGAAATCCTCTAATATGAAAGATGAAGACTAAAACAATCAAAAAGATAAAAGGGAGCAAATAGGAGACAAAGTGTAGGACCAGCAGAAGAAAAGTTAAAGGAATTTCCTTAGAAAGAGAAAATCTGATGAATCTGACACAAAAATAGGATAATATGGAAGAAGAACATTTAGAGTCTAAGAAATAGATCAAAGAAAAAATGGTGGCAGAAACAGAAAATTCAACAGAAAGGTTTGGCAAGTAAGACAGGAAATTTCACTGAAAGTATAATAACATGCCAAAGAGATGGAAACTAGGAGAGAAAAGACAAATATTTACTAGAAAACACTTAGAAGTTCAATATCTATTTAACAGGGGCTCCAGAAAGAGAAAATGGAAGGGAAGAATTACCAAAGATATAGGATAAAGAAATTTCCCAAGTGAAAGGCACATGGCAGATTTAGACGGCCCACTGAGTGCTTAACATAATAATGAAAAAAGACAAATCATGGCTGGGACTTACCTGGTGGCGCAGTGGTTAAGAATCCGCCTGCCAATGCAGGGGACATGGGTTTGAGCCCTGGTCTGGGAGGATCCCACATGCCGTGGAGCAACTAGGCCCGTGCACCACAACTACTGAAGCCTCTGTGCCTAGAGCCCATGCTCTGCAGCAATGAGAAGCCTACGCACTGCAATGAGAAGCCAGCGCACCGCAATGAGTAGCCCCCTCTCACGCCACAACTAGAGAAAGCCCATGTGCAGCAACGAAGACCCAACACAGCCAAAAATAAATAAATAAATTTATATAGAAAAAAAAGACAAATCATGGCAAATCTTTAAGATATTCAAGTAGATCTGGGTAAGAAGTTCCAAAAACTTCCAGAGGGAAAATACAAAGGAATCAGAATGCCATTGGTTTTCCAAACTGCAACTCTGGAAACCAGAAGACAATATTGTGATGCCTTCAAAATTATAAAGGAAAATGATTTCCAACGTAGAGGTCTATGCCTCACCAAACTATTAACCAAGTGTGAAGATAAATTAAAAACATTTTCTAACACACATGGTCTCGAAGAATGTGCAATCGGATCTCCAGAGAATACTGAAGAAGTACTCAACTAAAATAAGGGAAAAGAAAGAGGACAATATGGGATTCAGGAAACAAGGAGTCTGCACAGGAAATAATTCCCAGGATGTTAGGGAAGTATAATCCCAGAATAACCACAGAGCAATGAGCTTTAAAATCAATCCAGACTAGAGTGGGGGTGGCAGGCTCCAGGAGAGATACCTCCAAGAAAAAGAGAAATAGAACTGACAGATCATCTGACGTGATGAACTGCATCGACAGGAAGAAAGTCTGGGTGTAAATTTGTGACTGATATATAGAAAAATAAGGCAAAAAAGGGGCAAGTTTTAACTGTAGGAAAAAGAAATATTTGTGTAACAAGAAAATAAGTTGGAGAAAAAAAAGAAAAGCAAACATAGTACACTGCCTGGCTCAGCTGTGAACAATATTTGCATAGTAATAACACTATAAACATTAAATGTTTATTCAATAAAAATTGCAATACAAGTATAGCAGGAGTTTAGGAGTAAGAAACGTGTAGGTGTAGTCTAAGTAGAGGAGAACTAAATTTTCTTCTGTATCAGGAAGCCAAAAATGGATGTCTAAAAAATGGAGAAATCAAGAAGTAGAATAGCAGGTGAGGGCATTAAAATATAAATAGGAAGATCTATATTAGCAGAAACAGTTGTAAGAGTTCAAAGTTCTGGGTAGGGTTTTAGGTAGGGGATTGCTGTCTTTTGTTATAATCCTTGTAGAACTGAAGTATTTAACCATTAAGACGATGTGCATGTATTATTTTGATTTTAGAGGGCGAATTGCATATCTTCCAGAAATATTTGCATTGCAGGCAAATTGTTATTTCTTAATATCCTATTAATTATTTCAACACATACAAACAGGCTATTTCACATATAGCTAATCCACTGCCTGGAAAACATTAAGTAAGACTTAACATTTAGAATAAGTTTGACTCTGACATATTAAAATGAATCTTTGTTTTGTTATCATCATCTTATTTCCCTCTATTATTAAGGGCAAGTGTATCACCCAAATTAGTTGTTTTAGGTTTGCTCAGAAGTTCTTAACTGGGGAAGATTTTGCCCCCCAGGAAGCACTTGGCAAACTCACAACTGGGGGTGGAGGACACTCCTGGTAGGTATCTAGTGGGCAGAAGCCAAGGATGCTGCTAAACATCTTGCAATGGACAGGACAACACCCCCAAAGAATTATCCAGTCCCAAATTTCAGTAGTGCTGCAGTTGAGAAACCAGGCTCAGAGTCTTTAAGGATTATTTCATCAGAACGCTGTACGTGAAGATTGACGACATGCAAACACAGCAATTTAGAACTGACTCAGCTAAATATCTTGATGCAATGTTGGAAGCAGTCTGGCTGTGAAATATACCTTTGGGAATATTGAGAATGGTAAGGTAAAGACAAAAGGTATAATGAACGATAACAGTAATAATACACAGCGCTTTGTACCTCAGTAATCTCTTTCATCCATGGTTCCTAGGGCACTTTATAGACTAATAACAACTACTCCGGTACTCCCATACTACCTTTTATCTAAGGATCTCTCGGACACTTTCACAACCCTCTCACAATGTAGGAAGTATTATTATCCCCATTTTATGTGTAAGTAAACAGAGGCACAAAAGGTAAGCAACTTGCCGAAAGTCACACAAGTCCATAGTAGCCAACATTCCTGACTCAGCGCTTGTTAATATACCAAGAGAACTGGTCAAAGAGATGCACTGATAAATTATGTGGCAGAGTGTTATCCTAGTTCATTCAAAGTCTATTGTCTTCAAGTTAATATTGTGTATTTAGTACCTTATCTTTTTTCGTCTGCGCCCCCCTTAGAAACCCAGGACTCTGTTCAATATCCTATTAATAAAAGAGACTATATTTACTGAGTGCTTTCCTTGACCAAGTACACAGTGTCATTTCTTATAACAACATAAAAACATAGGCTGTTATTACTGGTTTTATAGTAAAGAAAGCTGAGTTTCAGAGAATTTAAACAACATGCCCAAGATCTCTCAACTATTTAGATGTTTGTACTCAGGCACATTATATCCTCTTTCTGCTATATCCTGCAGTCCCTCCAAGAGAAAATCCTCTGTTAAGTTATAAAGAATATTAATGTGAATCTCTTTAATGCTCAACCCTCCCTCCCCCACCTTAAAACTCAGAAAACAAAGTAATGAATCATTAATTGAGCAGTTTCAGATGGCACACCCAGGTTGGTACCAGCCAGGCTCAGCCTTTTAAACCGATTCCCAACGTAGGCCTTTAATTTTTTAAAGAGTTTTTCCAGAACTCAATCCGGGTTATCCACAAGTTCACTCCAGCAGTCAGACAAAAGACGAGAACTGTGTGACCTTCCCCTCTGATAAATAAATAGCATGTGAATCACATTCTCCTGTTCTCCTTCCTGAGCAGGCAAAGGCTGACGGCTCACCCACCGTGTGCCACCTAGGCAAAACAGGTACTAAGTAGGAAGAAAGAGTTATGTTAGGTAAGAATGTGACTCAGGGCTCGCCTACTTTTTGCAAAATGGTGACCAGGCATTTGTACCCTATGACAGTGATGTGCCCTGGCGTTACTCGGATACGGTGACGTCTGTCTGCTCAAGTGCTTGACAGTGGCAGTCCACCCAGCTCTGATCCAGAAATCGGAGATGACTTGCCTCTGAAGATAAGATTTACCCTATGGCATGTCAAGGGTAGAAGAAAAGAGACAATCACCGCCCCTGCTCATATCAAATCAGCCTCAATGCAGCTTTAGGACTTTGGTAGGGAGTTTTGCTGCTAAATTCCCTATCTGTGAAGAGGAGTTGTAGAGACAGGGTTAAGAGTAAACTCCAAGTAGGACTGGGATCGCCAACACATTTTAAAATGAGCTTTAAAATTTTTCCCTGCAAGCCTAAGATAACAGTAAAGCCTTGATAATACACGTACAGTTGAAGTCTCTCCTTTCAGGCGACACGTTCACCTGAGACCACAGACTTAGAAGGAGGGGCCTGGGTTTTAGCCGTTTCCACTCTCCTGTTTGCCACCCCAGTACATCTGAAAAGGGGGCAGCGACTAGGCAGAGGGACGCGAGAGTATTTTTCCATCCTAGCTAGTCAGGCCCTGAATCATGCACTTTCCCCCTCAGCCAGCAGTATTTGTGATTTTCCCTGGAAGAATATGTCTTGTACTTAAAAGGAAGAGTGGTGGGAGACTGGAGAGGCGGAGAAGAGGAACGGGGAGAAGGGCGTGGAGGGCGGTTCACGCTCCAGCGTCGGAGGCGCCGGCAGGTCGGCCGCCGCGAGGTTGCGCGCCCAGGAATGTGCGGTCGCATCTGCTGGCGCGGGACTGGCGGCAGCAGCGGGCTGGACGCGGCGCCGCGCACCTGAGCGCCGGGGGCGGGGCGTCGGCGGGCCCCGCCGCCCCCACCGCGCGCCGCGCCCCTCGCGCGCGGTCTCGGTCCTTTCCGCCGGCGCTTCGGCGCCGCTCGGCTCCCCTCGTTCCCTTCCCTCCCCTCCCTCATTCCCTCCCTCCCTCCCTCCCTCCTCCCTCCTAGCCCGGGAGCGCGGCGGGCTCAGGACGGAGAGCTGGCCGCGGATCTTTCCGCGCGGCTGCTTCGGCTCACCTGGGCGCCAGCACCCAGTCCCGCTCCTCGTCCCCCCAACTCCTCCCAGGTAAGGGGCCGCCCGGTCGGTCCGCGCTCCACACGCGCACCCGTCCCCCTGGACTCGGCTGGACTGCTGGGTCGGGAGGCGTCCCGCCTCCTCCGCGAGTCGGTTAGGGGACTCCGCGCCTCGTCCCGGGAATGAGTGTGTCGGTCGCGGGGACCCCGGGCCGGAGCGAGGGTTGGAGATGCGACGGGTCGACAGGTGGGGGGTCTGGTCCGGGTCCCCCGACCGCCGCAGGCTCGGACCCCGGCGGGGATGGGGCGGGCGGGCGGGCAGGCAGGCGGGCCGGGGGTGGGGACCGTGCCTCTCTCCACCCCTCGAGGGGCGGTGATCGTCCGGGCCAGCCGTGTAGGTGCGTCGGAGAAACTTTGCAGGGTGGGGACTCTGCGGCTCCTCGCCTGCGGGGCTGAGTGGGCGCGCTCTCTGTGGGTCTCCGAGGGGCGCGGCCGCGGGGCAGACCCTCGGGCCGGGCGAGGATCTTACGCTTCCCTTCTCCGCCCCCTTTTGTGTTTCCCTGCAGACCAGCCGGTCCCTGGGGGAGCCGCGGCCACCCCCGCGCCCGGGGGTCGTTCCCTCGCCTCCTCCGGGTGGCGGGAAGGAAGAGGGGGCGGCGGCCGGAGTCGGGGCCGGCGGCCTGAGGTGAGAGCCCGGCCGGCCCCGCTGGGAATATGGCGACCGGTGGCTACCGGACCGGCGGCGGCAGCGGCGGCAGCACCACAGACTTCCTGGAGGAGTGGAAGGCGAAGCGCGAGAAGATGCGCGCCAAGCAGAATCCCCCGGGCCCGGCCGCCCCCGGTGGGGGCACGGGCGACGCGGCCGGGAAGCTCCCGCCGGGGCCCCTGGGTACTTCGGCCGCCGCTGCGGCCAACGAGCTGAACAACAACCTCCCAGGCGCCGCCGCCGCACCTGCCGCCCCCGGCCCCGGGGGCGTGAACTGCGCCGTGGGCCCTGCGCAGCTGAGTCGCGCCGCCCCCGGCCCGCGGCGGCCGGAGGATGAGTCCCCCATCGCCGCCGCCGCCGCCGCTGCCGCTTCGGGGGCAGCCCCCGCACGGGACGGCGAGGAGGAGCGGGACGGTGCCCTGGAGAAGGGCAAGAGCTCGGGCCCCAGCGCCAGGAAAGGCAAGGGGCAGATCGAGAAGAGGAAGCTGCGGGAGAAGCGGCGCTCCACCGGCGTGGTCAACATCCCTGCCGCAGAGGTGAGCCGGGCGGGGGCCGCGGCCGGACCCTGGAGGGCTGCCGCCTCCTGGTGTCTTCTCTCCAGGGCCCAGAGCTTTCCCCCTCGAGCCTGCACTTCTTAGCCTTTCACTGAGTTAGGCAGGCAGGGGGTGATGGAGTTTTACTCTCAACAAATGCTTGCTGGGAAGTTCCCCAAATCCAAAGTCGGACGCGTGCTTTTCAGGCTTCCCGGCTAAGATCTCAGACCCAGGATCCTTCTTTTCAGTGTTGGAAAGACAATTCGGGGCTCTAGAACTTGCCCACCTAGCCTTGTTTGTTTATGCTTGATCAGTTAGAAAAATTGATTAATGGTGATGACCACGTACTTTAGTTTCCCACGTGCCCGTCTCAAATTATCAGATAGTTTATCTCTTCTTCTCTCTTAACAGTGTTTAATAGCACCTGTAAAGAAAACGTGGCTTTAGCACTCTCCCAGACAGCTTTATCTTTCAGTGAACCCAAGATAAGTATATCCAGTTGAGCATATGCTCTATTTCATATATAAACCAGCTTTTGGAAATAGTGCTCCCCAGTACGCGCGCGCGCGCGCACACACACACACACACACACACACACACACACACACACACACACACACACACACACACACACACACACACACACAGTTTTTTTCTGAGTGGTATTGTGGACATTAGGAACGCTGTAGCAACCCTCAATTCTTTTTGCTAAAGTGCTCTCTCCCTGTATTTAAGTATTTGGCTCTGTGTATTCTGGAAAACATTTGTGGTAGGGTTGGGAATTTTTTGTTTTTTGGGTTGTTGTTGGGTTTTTTTTTTTTTTTTTTGGTATTTTTGAGCAGTCTCAAAAACCATTATGCAGGCAGCAGCATCTTCCCGTTACAGAGTTACTGGTGAAACATTTCTACTTGGGGTATAACTGCACCTTTCTCTACCCTCAACAAAACAAAACAATCCTCTAACAAGTATTTGGTTACTTTAATAGTAACTCACCGGTTTGGGGAAGTGATTCAATAACCTTGTTTCACCCGAAGTAGTTGCATCTTTTTCTCATTGGTTCTAGGTTTTACCTTTTTTTCCCTCCTGGCCTTCTAATTTATTCAACTTTGACACACAGTAAATAAATAGTAAGAATTCACCAACTTTAATTGTGGTTCAAGTAAAAGCATTTGCAGTAAGTTAGGGTGTATATCAAACATACCCAAATTTTTAAGTCTTAATATAATTTCCATACCTGGAAAATCAGAGTTTGTCTTTGAAGGGTATATTTTTATGAGTGTTTCAGAGAGATTTTTATCAGCCAGCAAAACTGTCCTCTGTGGTTTCCTACTTGCACAAAAGATCTGTTACTCATTAAATTGCTTTAAAAGGAATTCATAAGAGTGGTAATCAAATTTCTAGGGTTTTTTTTTTTTTAAGTTAAAAATATGAAGATTAGGGAGAAACTGAAGAGAAGGCTTTGGAAAAGCTACATTCCTCAACTTTCTTTTTAAAAGTAGCTGATGGTCCAAATAAAAGAATTTGTCATTTGCAATCTTTTCCTCATTGTTCATTTGACAGGGGTCTTATTTTGGGGAATATCTTGGCAGATGTTAAACTTCATTTTTTGTCTGGCTGCTTGTGCTAAAATTGTTATTTCTCAAGTATCTTTTTGTTTTTGGTTTTTAAACAAGGGTAATGTTTACCGGGGGTAAATAAGTATGGTGTATCTCGTGAGATCCTAAGAAGCATCCTTTGTTAATATTCCTGTTTTGGGTAAGGGAACGTAGTGCTGAGAATGTAGATGACTCCCCACTACAATTGAGTCTGATACTCTGGAATGTTTTTCGTTTGGGTGTTGGCAACTCCTAAATTTAATCTTCCTTAAAAACAAACAACCCAGGGTACCATTTTTTTGACTGTGGAATTTGAACCTTTTTTATTGAATAGGGAATTGTGTACTGCTTTCTTTTTGTGGTAACTCCTGCTCTATCTGTTTAATGCTGTAGGACCCAACAAAACATGGTAATGTTTTACCACAGTATCTAATTAGCAGGCATATTTCTTGAGTGCCTCCTCCCCATATTTTCAGTTTTTTTAAAAATTTATTTAGTTTTTTGGCTGCCTTGGGTCTTTGTTACTGCTCACAGGCTTTCTCTAGTTGCGGCGAGCGGGGGCTACTCTTTGTTGCGGTTCGCGGACTTCTCATTGGGTGGCTTCTCTTGTTGCAGAGTATGGGCCTTAGGCACGTGGGCTTCAGTAGTTGTGGCAGTTGGGCTCAGTAGTTGTGGCTCGCGGGCTCTAGAGCACAGGCTCTGTAGTTGTGGCACACGGGCTTAGTTGCTCCGCGGCATGTGGGATCTTCCCGGACCAGGGGTTGAACCCGGGTCCCCTGCACTGGTAGGCGGATTCTTAACCACTGCGCCACCAGGGAAGTCCCCATATTTTCAGATTTTTAAAAACAACATAAGTCTTTCAGATTGTTAATAGTGGTACACGTATGACACAAAACTTTTAAGGTGAGTCATTTTCATATCTTTAAATTGTTTTTTTTTAGAATTGTGTGCCATTCATTTCTCTTAGTAGTTTCAACATTGCGAATGCCAGTTGCTGTGGAGTTTCTTGTGTAATACAGCTTAGCACTCCTATTTTTTAAAGTCATATACTATTTAATAGAATTTTCAGGTATGAAAATACTATAAAAGCAGAAAATCATCAGTCTGTCAATACTCACAATTAGACTTGTATTATATATAGTGTTGAATAAGACTCTCTTATTTTCAGACAGTATTCCCATCTAAATTTATATTAGAGATTAGCATGTAACTTGTATGCAAAGAGTCTATTTTAGTGGTTGATAAACATTGTTTCTTCAAGACGTATTTATTAAGCATGTGTGACACATTTGTTGTGACTTTCATTAACTTATTTTACTAATTACAGAGTATTGTAAAGTTGTTACAAAAGAACATGACAGCAGCTAAAGATACCACAAGCAACTGGAAGATAGTTTTAGTAAGGAAGCAGTTCAGAATCTTAAAGTGGTGGATGGTGATGGGATACTGCATGTGATGGCTGTAATAAATGCAAATATATAGATGCTCATTAATGAGATAAACTTTAGTTGTTCTTATTTACTAAGTTAGAGGTTTTTTTAAACTTTTTTCTGACTTTTTACTTTTTCTGTTTTTGAGTCATAGCCCAAATTGGTTAATTTGGATGTGACATACTTCCTGCTGATAATTTTTGTATGCATTTATTAGATCAGCTACGTGTTTATTACATGTTGGTGTTCAAGGCACTATCATAAGCACTGTGGAGAAAACAAGAAGAATAAGGCAGTGTATATTTTCAAGGAGCAAGACTGTAATCTAGGAAGAAGGCTAAGGCATAATTACATGAAGAAGCTTAAGTACTGTACTGAGTTAACAGTTTAAAAACCATCTTAACACAGCATGTAACTAATTGTTTATTAACAGTGTTGTCTGTTTAAAGGAAAGAGATGATGGGGCTAGGACTAGCTGTGAGGTTGAGGGTCTTGAACTGAGACTTATATTTCTTTACCTATATATTTATATATTCACACACGTATACATACCTGTTTGTATAGTATTTTAAATGTCAGAGTGCAGTGGTTTTTAACTGTGGCAGCACACTAACATCACGTGAGGATATTAAAAAAAATGCTCCCCCCTTGCTGATTACTTGTCTTCTACCTCCCTGACCTTCTTAGATTTATTGGGTCTGGGATGGATCCCAGGCATTAATATTTTGATAACCTCCCCTTGTGAGTCAGGTTTTAGAACTATTGGGTTTCAGTCTCGGGATACAGAAATGAATAATAGGACACAGGGCTTGCCCACAAGGGGCTCTCAAGTAATATAGGGAACTGTGTTAAGTAGTACAGTGCTAAGTACAGGCTATTTCCTGAGCAGGGTACCTAACTCAAGAGGAGGGGACTATAACTTCCTCGACTGTTAATATCCACATTTTCAGAGTGCTTGTGAAGTTATTGCCATTGGGTAGGTGTGCATGAATGGGTTAACAGAGATGGTTTTCATAGAAAATAAAATCTTTCAATAGATAGAGGTCAAATGATGCTAAAGTTTGGATTTATATATAGAAGTTAACATTTATTGAAACTTAACTGTTTTCATAGTGGTTGGCTAAAGTGTTTTATGTGTTGTCTTGATTAATGCTCACAGCAATCCCATATGGTAGTTATAGTTACTCTTTTTATCCCCATTTCCAGAGGAGAAGGTGGAGGCTTGGAGAGTTTAAATGACTCAAGATCACATGGAAAGTGAATAAGTGGTAGAGTAGTATTTTAAAAGTATTTTTTTTTGTGTGTGTCTAGGGAAAGTGGAGTTTTTAATTAATCTATGTTGCATTATTTAGCTTACGTCCCTAGATTTTTTTCAATAACTTTTTATTAGAGGTTATCTTAAATGATTTGAACATCTGAATGGGGAAAACAATGAAAGTATGGAATTGAATAGAAGTTAAGGTCAAATTTGTAGGCTCAGAGATTGCTTCTGAGCTTCTAGTCTGTAGTTTGCTTGGCAAAATTTTGAACACCAGATCATCAGCAAATTATTAATCTGCTTTTGGCTAGCAGTCAGAAAATGTGGATCTTCGATTTTACTTAAGTGATATGTTGTTTTTCAGTCAAGATGGGGTTATAACACCTACTACATACTTTGAAGGAACGTTTGATATATACAAACACTTTTAAGTGAACACAGTTTAAGTCATAATTATTTAGCATATTTTTTGACCATTATATAGGACAAGTTCCACTTAGTAAATCTTATAAATCCAGATAGATTAAGAAATGCCTTTTAGTATGCCAATTATATTCCAGACTGTCTACCTTTCTATGTGATGAGTCAGGAGAAGAACTAATAGTGACTCAGAGTTGGAGAAAATTGGACTTGTGAATAGGGTAGAAACAGCATAAACACCTAGGTTCCTTAATAATATTTTAGTCGCAGCTTTCCTAAATTGATAAAGAAAATTGAAATTTTAATATTATCAGGATTTGTAATGAGTTTTCTAAGCTGAGAGGCCTTTTTACATAAAAATAATTATTATGTAATTAAAGTAGATGATATTTATGGTGTGTTTATTAAGTGCCAGGCACTGACTTAAGCACCTTACGTATATTGGTGCATTTAATTCTCTCTACAACCCTATGGGAAAATGGGGCAGAAAGGATAAGTTACTTGCCAGAGGCCATATATGTGGTAAGAAGCAAAGTAGTCTGTCTTCAAAGTCTGGTGCTTAATAACCATCTTATTATATTTCAGTGTATTACATACTATATACCTAGTTTAAGAAATACAAGATTATTGAAATGAAAAGAAATAAAGAAATAAAAGATTATTTTATAAGATGCTAATAAATTACTATAGAATTTGAAAATAACCCTGTTATAAAAGGCAGATGAAGTGGGACTTTACTGGAAGAATTTGAGAGCAAATAAATATATAAACAGTGGTATTACAATTCTTGTTTAAAATCTTTGTCAAGCTAGCAGCCTTATTTATGTTCTTTATTATTTCTGCACTGGTTTTCAGCATCTGTGATATAGGCCAGAAAATAATTATGCTGTTTAATAGTAATGCTGATATAATGTCTTAGAAATTTAAAATTACTGGAAAATACTAGTTTGAAATTTTCTAAGAGTTTTTTTCTTTTTAAAAAGTGAGATATAATTTACATACCATAAAACTCACCCTTTCAAAGTGTACAGTTCAGTGGTTTTCAGTGTATTCACAAAGCTGTGCTCTAAGTGCTTTTACATTTTCATCTTAATTTTTTAATTATGTTCCTAGAACCTGTGGTACCTAAGTTTTAGCTCCCTACTCAGTAAAGTGCAACAGTATTCAAACCACGAGAAGCTATTAAGTTAATATAATTTAATTTCAGCTTTTCCTGCATTTCACAGAGAAATGAAATGGTAGAATCTCCTCAGTTTTAAGTTTCTTAAAAAACTTAGACATCTACTACCACTTGTTTTTACTGGAATTTAGTATAAGAGGTACTTAATTTAATTGAATGTAATATTTTCAACTTGTTTAAAATTTTACGTATCTTTCATGAGATCTGTAAAGCTCTACCATCTAAACTTTTGGGAACTTTGATTCAGAGTAAAAATGGAGTTTTATGCCATTAATGGCTTTAGTCATACATTACTTAAATCAGGGTCCTAAAAGATGTGGCTGGGTTGGGGTGGGGGGAACCACCTGTACCAATATCACCTGTGTTATTTATTTAAAATGCAGATTTCTGGGATCCACTTCAGTCTGCGGATGGGAAGGAGTTACTTAAGACATCATTTTAACATGTTCTTGAGTGATTCTTGTACATACTAAAGTTTGAGAAGAACTGACTTAAATGCTCTGTACTGGTTTACTGATCTGTGAAATGAAATTGATACTGATTATTTTATTTAATTCATATAATAATCCTGTGAGATAATGTTTCTGAAAATGTTCGAAGAATGACCAAATGATAAATTATAGTTACTGTGTAGGTTACATTGAAAGGTGGTTGTTGATGTCTAGTGGAAATTTCTTACTGGGATGTTAAACATTCTTATTTTTCCCTTTTAATTAAGAACTTTATAGATATTTTAACAGAGACAACTTGAGGTACTTGGAAATTCAGAGGATCTTAAACATTTATGTAATGTCATATACTTAGTACAAAATGTTGTCTGTCTTGCTTCTTGCAGAAGCCTAGCCTACAGAAGAAACCTCTAATACTTCACGTGTAATTTGAACTGTACTTTTACTCATTTTTCTTTTTTATATTCTTTAAGGGAAAGTGTATGTTTGTAAATATGTTTAATAATTAGTTCAAACTCTTAAAACAGGTTTTGTCCATCTTGTCAAAATAGTCTCAAGTGAAGACTTTTCTCCTTTTGTTTACTACTCTTACATATTAGACCTGTCGGTGTCCTTAGCTAGCCAATTGATTCTTAACATATTTGCTTATTGCTGAGGCAACTTTTGGTGTAAGTCTTATCCATTTTTTAAAAAAAATTATTTAATTATTTTTGGCTGAGTTGGGTCTCCGTTGCTGTGCGCGGGCTCTCTCCGGTTGCGGTGAGTGGGGGCCGCTCTTTGCTGCGGTGTGGCGGCCTCCCCTGTTGTGTGGAGCACGGGCTCTAGGCGCGCGGTCTTCAGTAGTTGTGGCACACGTGCTCAGTAGTTGTGGCTTGCAGGCTCCAGAGCGCAGGCCCAGCAGCCGTGGCGCATGGGCCCAGCTGCTCCGCGGCATGTGGGATCCTCCCAGACCAGGACTCGAACCTGTGTCCCCCACAATGGCAGGCAGATTCCCAACCACTGTGCCACCAGGGAAGCCCAAGTCTTGTGCAGTTTTGTTTATAGCTGTGTACATACGGGTGTTAGAATTGAGCCTCAGCTATTTATTACATTCTCCTTGGGTTACTTAAAAATATGCCAGGCACCATGTCTGAATAAAATTATAACAATATTTAATTTCTAAAAGCAGCAAAATTATATACATAAAGGGCAAAAACAGCTCCAGTGAGTTCAAAACTAAGCACGTGAATTGGCTAATAAACGTTTATTCGGTGATAGTCTTTAGAAATTTCCTTCACCAAATTATTATAGGTTACAATGTGGTTTTCAATAATAGTTTCATTTGCTTTATAAGTTGAATTTAAAGAAAAAGGGCTGTTGTGTTCTGAAAGTGAGTATTTTATTAGAGTTTTGCTGAAATGAACAGATAGGAGAGAATTTATGTTGTAGATTACAATTCTGTGACAGCTAAAATTTTGTTTGCAGGCTCTTTTTATAAACTGTTAAGAGACTAATTGAATAATAAATAAAAATAATAAAATACAGTTTGAAAAACATCTGATGAAAACGTGTTTTGTAATAAAATTAACTTTAAAAGATACCTTTTAATATTCAACTTATCTATGGACATGTAAGTGAACTACTTAATCTTATTTGAGAAATTTTCAGATTATATGAAGTATGAAATGATTTTCTATTACTTTTGGAATTCCTTGCAGAATACTTTTAGTAGTATTTAAAAAGAATGGAAATCTGAGTTATGAAGAACAAAATGAACGTTCAGAAGATGGTACCTGAGGAATATGAATAGAAAGTATTTTAGCTGAAATAGTCAAAGAAGTTACTTTAGGTCTCAAATTCTTGACAAGACCTCTTGATATTCTGTAATGCCAGCAAAAGTTGATCCAAATCAAATTTGTATCTTAAATATTTTTTCTCTGCTGGTAAAAATGTGTTAAAACAGTAATGTATTCATTGTAGTTCCCTTGTGTAAATACAAAAAAAGATAGAGAAACCAATCACCTGTTATACATATTAATATTTGTTATAGTCCTTTTTCTATCTACATAAAAAATGGAACCACACTGTACAGGTTTGTGTGTATATTTAGTCATTCATTATGAATATTTTTATGGTGGTGTTCTTCAAAAATAGGGGTGGATTTTAAAAAAAAAATTTTTTATTTTTGGTTGCATTGGGTCTTGCGTGGGCTTCTTATTGCGGTGGCTTCTCTTGTTGCAGAGCACAGGCTCTAGGTGCACGGGCTTCAGTAGTTGTGGCACACGGGCTCAGTAGTTGTGGCACACGGGCTCAGTAGTTGTGACACGCGAGCTCTAGAGCTCAGGCTCAGTAGTTGTGGCACTCGGGCTTAGTAGTTGTGGCTCGTGGGCTCTAGAGTGCAGGCTCAGTAGTTGTGGCGCACGGGCTTAGTTGCTCCCTGGCATGTGGGATCTTCCCGGACCAGGGCTCGAACCCGTGTCCCCTGCATTGGCAGGCAGATTCTTAACCACTGCACCACCAGGGAAGCCCGAGAGTTGGATTTTGTTTTTTAATCATGGTAAAATACCCATACATAAGATCTTAACCATTTTTAAGTGTACATTCAGTGGTATTAAACACATTCACATTGTTGTGCAGAAATCACCACTACCATCCCCATAACTCTTTTCATCTTGTAAAACTGAAACTATATACCTATTAAACAGTAACTCTCCATTCTACCCTCCCTCCAGCCCCTGACAACCACCAGTATACTCTCTGTCTTTAGGGATGGATATGTTTGTGTTTTTTGATGTTAAAATATTTCAACATTGCTTTATTGGCCCTACTGCTAAACAGCTATTTATTCCTTTTCATATATTGTGTTTCCTGAACCATTCAAGAAATGTGTTTGGGTCATTCAAAGCATCTTATAGGTACTGGGACCTTCAGATAATTGTGAAGGATGCCTGAGATTTTTTTTTTTTTTTTTACCTCCTCTGTTGCCTTTGATTTTGGCAGGAAATTCGTGATTAGAGCTGCAGTAATTATAAGTGTGTGTAAGCTATAACTCAATATACAAGTTCATAAAACTCAACATGGTATGCAAAAGTCACATGATTAAAAACCCCAGGGTGTATGGAAAAATGGAGTTTAGGGGCAGAACACTCAAAATCTTTGTCAGTGACATGTGAAAAGACAGAAACCTAATGAAGACTAGCACAATTTTATACATGTTAAATGGTTAAATATAGAAGTACTGCAATAAATATGACACTTTACCTTGTAAAAGGCCTGAAGTTTGCTTACAGAAGTGGGTGTCAAAAAGGTTGCAACTTGTGAAGTGGTGGAAGAAGGGCTATCTGAAATTGGATTGAAAGTTCAACACCAGATATGGATGGGTATAGCTCATAACACATGCAGTGAGTGAACTGAGCTACCTGGCAGAACTTTGTGGTGTGTGTGTTTTGTGTGTTTCTGTGTGGCTGGGTAGTGTTTTCTCTGCTCACCTAGTGTTTCTTGCAGTTGCACAGAAGCAAATGTGAAATTTGTGTTATGCTCAACTTGCTCCCTAACATATTAGTTACTTTGGAACAAATACAGTTTTCTAAACAAATGCTGGAGTGTATATGTATATGCCCATACATACATACATATCTATGTATCTATCTATATCTGTATTCATATCCACATCCATATATCCAAAATATGTAAAACAGTGGCATGGGAAGATCAATCCAAGTAGTGAGGTAGAGAAAGATCTAGGGAGCAGACAGTGACTAGAGCTGAGAATACTCATTTAACCATATACTAATACTGATTGCTAGGGCAATGCTGGTAGAAAAGGAAAGCAGTGGATGGATTTTAGAGGGTTTTTCTTTGGTATTAGAAAATCACATAACTGGGTGTTTTGAACTCGAAAAGTCTTTAGAGATCATCTAGTCCATTATAAAAAAGTGTTAACTTGGTTTTCCCAGACTACTTTTATCTCAGAATTTAAGTTGTATTTCGGCCTCAGCCTTCTTCCCTGTAGCTGAGTGTTGCAGTCCTGCCTCTCCCCCACCACGCCCCCGCCAGGCTAACTCTCCTGATTACTATCTGGAATCTCGCTTATTTTATTATTTTATTCCTTCTTAAATACTCAGCCTTTCTCTGTTGGTTCATCTTGCCATGAAGGAATGTTCCCTTAATTCTGCTTCACCTTCAACTTACTTTTCTTTCCTTAATTGCTCAACTTAAAGGCGTTGTTTTCACCTGCTAACTCCCATTTCACTGCTCAGTCCCATTACTTTATTAAAATTGATCTTGCCAAGTTTGCTTATGGCCTCATAATTGCCAACGTGGCAGCTTCTTTTCTATTTTCATCCTACCTGACCTTCTTTAAGCATTTGCCCTTGTCACTCTTCTCCCTTGGGTGCTACAGCACTTTTGGTAGATTCTTTTTTAGTTGGTTTACTCAAAAACATTTGAGTGCCTTCTCTGTGCCCCAGGCTCAGTGCTCCGTGATACAATGAGTTACATTATCAGCAGTCTTTAAGGAACTTCAGGTTTTCTCTTAGAGAAAAAATAATGTCTTAGTTTAGGCAGCTATAACAGAATATCATGAACTGGGTGGTATATAAACAACAGAAATTTATTTCTCACAATTCTCGAGGCTGTGATCTTGGACTCCCAAGATCAAGACAGCAGCAGAATCTGTGTTTGGTGAGAGCCTGCTTCTTGGTTCACTCTGTCCTCACATGGTGGAAGGGGTTGAGAGAGATCTCTGGGGTCTCTTTTATCAGAGCACTAATCCCATTCATGAGGACTCCACCTTCATGACCTAATCTCTGCCCAAAGGCCCCATCTTCTAATATTATCACATTGCGGTTTATGATCTCAACATAGGAATTTTTTTTAGCTTGTTATTTTTTTAACATCTTTATTGGAGTATAATTGGTTTACATGGTGTGTTAGTTTCTGCTTTATAACAAAGTGAATCAGCTATACATATACATATATCCCCATATCTCTTCCCTCTTGCGTCTCCTTCCCTCCCACCCTTCCTATTCCACCCCTCTAGGTGGTCACAAAGCACTGAGCTGATCTCCCTGTGCTATGCGGCTGCTTCCCACTAGCTATCAGTTTTACATTTGGTAGTGTATATATGTCCATGCCACTCTCTCACTTCGTCCCAGCTTACCCTTCCCACTCCCCGTGGCCTCAAGTCCATTCTCTAGAAGGTCTGCGTCTTTATTTACGTCCTGCCCCTAGGTTCTTCATGACCTTTTTTTTTTAGATTCCATATATATGTGTTAGCATACAGTATTTGTTTTTCTCTTTCTGACTTACTTCACTCTGTATGACGACTCTAGGTCCATCCACCTCACTACAAATAACTCAATTTCGTTTTCTTTTATGGCTGAGTAATATTCCATTGTATATATGTGCCACATCTTCTTTATCCATTCATCTGTCGATGGACACTTAGGGTGCTTCCATGTCCTGGCTATTGTAAATAGAGCTGCAAGGAACATTGTCGTACATGACTCTTTTTGAATTATCAACATAGAAATTTTGGAGAAACACAAATATTCAGTCCATAACAGATAACAAATAATTATAATTTGATGTTATAAAAACTGCAATATAGAAAAGAACAAAGTATTGAACTAGCTCAGAAAAGGGAGCCACCAGTTACATGAGGGAGTCAAAGAGAGCTTTATATTTGATGAAGTGGTATTAAGCCCTGAGACTTGACTGATGAAGACTTCCCAAGTGCAGAGGGGACACAGTAACATTCTAGATAAGGGAAGGCACAGAACCAAGAGATAATAGCATTACATTGCATGCCTACTGTGTGCACAACACTGTGCTGGGAACTTTCTGTGCATTATTTCTGATCTTCACATTAACTCACAAGGTAGATTTTTTTATATTTCTCATTTTACAAGATGAGGAAGTTGAGCTTCATAGAAGTTGTGACTTGCCCAAAGCTATACTGGCAAACTTGGACTCCACATTTGTTTAGGTGCCAGTGCTCACACGTTGGTTATCATTGTTGGAAAGAGGGAGGGATATGTTCTTACAGAGGAAACTGACATGCACAGAATTCATGATTGGGAGTGAATGGAGAACAGCTAAATAGGAATGATATGGACCAATTGTGATGGATCTGAATGTCATGCCAGGGAATTCAGACTTTATTCTGCTGTTCTTTGTTAGTATTATTGGCTAAGCATTTCCTTCCTTTGTCCATACCTATTTATACAATAACTCTGACAGCTTCCAGAATGGAATAAGTTTTGCCTGCCTAATTTGAAGTCATTAAGGGAATTTTCTTCTTCAGAGACAGGTACCTATTCAAGAATGTTAAACAATATAAAATCCTGTAAAAATAATATGCATATAATAGAATAAATAAATCCAGATTTTCACATGGGTTAAAAAGAAACGAGAGGATAGGCCCTAAGCAAAGTTATACCAAAAACAATTATGTACTGAAGATTTAGGGGTGACTTTTTAGGGGAGCGGGATGGAGTGGAGGTGGGGGCTCTGGTGATATTAAATTGTCAGATTCTGTTCTGAGTGTAATCAAGAAGAGGTTTATAGCTTAATTTTGTCCCTGGGTTTAGACTTTTTCCTGTATTTGATATAAAAACAGGTGTTAATTCCACTCCCAGATTCTTTTAGTTCATCTTGGAATACAGATGCTTGGAATACAGATGCTAAAGGATGGGCATTGCCTTTGATTCTTTTCCTGCCTTTATTCATTCAGCTTCTACAGATGTTCCCTTCCTCCCTTCCTGTCTCCCTTCCTTCTGCCCTCTCTTACTTAGAGGAAGTTAAGTGCTTCTCCAAATCACGTATTAGGAATAGTGTTTATTTTTGATGATTTAAAGGCAGTGCTTTCTCATTGCAGAAAATTTGAAGTTAAACAGCCAAAACAGGATTGTGCAAACATCAGCTATAGATTACTGCTATCGATTTGACATACATTCTTTCATTTTTATTAATTGGGATTATATTCTATGTACATTTTTATAGCCTATCTTTATTTTTTTTTAATTTTATTTATTTACTTTTTTTTTATTTACTTTTTTTTTTTTTTTGGCTGCATTAGGTCTTTGTTGCTGCTCATGGGCTTTCTCTAGTTGTGGCGAGCGGAGTCTACCCTTCGGTGCAGTGTGCGGGCTTCTCATTGCAGTGGCTTCTCTTGTTGCAAAGCATGGGCTCTAGGCATGCAGGCTTCAGTAGTCGTGGCTCGCGGGCTCTAGAGCGCACGCTCAGTAGTTGTGGTGCACGGGCTTAGTTGCTCTGCGGCATGTGGGATCTTCCCGGACCAGGACACCAGGGGGTGTCCCCTGCATTGGCAGGCGGATTCTTAACCACTGCGCCACCAGGGAAGCCCCTATAACCTATCTTTAAGCTTGACATTATATCATGAATATTATTTCCTTTTAAACTTTTTTTGAAAGCGGAGATGTTAATTTTTTGGTTTCATAAATGTAATTCCCACTGTCCAATGATAACTATTACTTTATAGTTTTAGTGTACAATTTTTGAGGATATTTTTGGGCATACACCTAAAATAAATATATAAGTCCAGAAATTTAGTCATTCTACAAATATTGTAACATTTTGCTCTTACTATCTTATGATCATCTTTATATGTCAGTGAATATATATATAGCTGTGTTGTTATTCTTAATGGCTACAGAATATTTAATAATTTAGATGTTCCAGTAAAGCTACAACACATTTGCTACCTTCTTAGTATATATTGCATATTAGACACCGAATTAGGCCTTTTGGGCATCTGAGTTGCTATGTCTGTTGTTACCAGCATTGCCAGGATTTGGACAAACTCTAATTCATGTTTTTTTCCTTGAGCAATTTAAAATCTAATTTGGAGAAATAAGATAATTTTGAAACATTTAAAAAAATGTGTAATAAAGTGGTAAATAATGCCATACTCTTAGTACAGAGAAGTGAGAGTTCCGTAGAGGACTGAATAGTCCAGGAAGTTTCACGGAGGGAGTGTGAGATTTGAGCTGATCTTGAAGGACTAATAAGAAATGGGCAGGTGAAGAGGAGAGTCATATTTCAGACTGAGAGAGAGCAGAGTGGGCAGTGGTACAAAGGTGGGAGTTAGCAACCTGATTGAGATACAGGGTTTATTTATTTATTTATTTATTGGCTGCACCGCGTGGCTTGTGGTATCTCATTTCCCCAACCAGGGATAGAACCCAGGCCCCTGGCAGTGAGAGCACCGAGTCCTAACCACTGGACCACCAGGGAATTCCTGGGATAGAGGGTTTATATTAGGAAATATACCTCAGCTTTGAAACCCATAGAGTAGAAGGATACAGGTATTACAATTGGTAGTTTGCTTTGATGCTACCTTCAGAGCTCTACTTTGTAGATCATTTGAAGCACTCAAATTTGTTCATAGTAATATTTCTTTTTAATTTATAGGCATACCTCAGAGATGTTATAGATTTTGTTCTAGATCACTATAATAAAGTGAACATTGCAATGAAGCAAGTCACATGCACTTTTTGGTTTTCTAGTGCATATAAAAGTTATGTTTGCACTATACTGTCGTCTATTAGCGTTATATCTAAAAAAATGTACATACCTTAATTAAAGAATACTTAATTGCTAAAAAATTGCTAACCATCTGAGCTTCCAGCAAGTCATAATTTTTTTTGCTGGTGGAGGGTCTTGCCGGATGCCTGCTGACTGATCAGGGTGCTGGTTGCTGAAGGCTGGGGTGGCAGTGGCAATTCCTTAAGATAAGACAATGAAGTTTGCTGCATCAGGTAACAACTCTTCCTTTCACCGATGATTGCTCTGTAGCATGCAAAGCTGTTTGATAGCATATTACCCACAGTAGAATTTCTTTCAAAATTGGAGTCAGTCCTCTCAAACCGTACCACTGCTTTATCAACTAAGTTTATGTAATATTCTGAATCCTTTGTTGTCATTTCAACAATCTTCACAGCATCTTCAGCAGGAGCAGATTCCATCTCAAGAAACCACCTTCTTTTCTCAACCATAAGAAGCAACTCCTCATCTGCTCAAGTTTTATCATGAATTTGCAGCATCTCAGTCACATCTTCAGATTCCACTTCTAATTCTAGTTCTCTTGCTGTTTATACCACCTCTGCAGTTACTTCCTCTACTGAAATCTTCCATGGGGGTTGGGATCACCTTCTTCCAAGCTCCTGTTAATGATGATATTTTGACCTCTCCCCATGAATCATGAATGTCCTTAATGGCATCTAGAATGGTGACTCCTTTCCAGAAGATTTTGAAATTACTTTGCCCAAATTCATCAGAGAAATCACTGTCTATGGCAGCTATAGCCTTACACAGTGTATTTCTTAAATAATATTACTTGAAAGTTGAAAGTACTCCTTGATCCATGGATTACAGAATGAATGTTGTATTGTCAGGCAAGGAAACAACATGAATCTTATTGTACATCTCCATCAGAGCTCTTGGGTGACCAGGTGCATTGTCAGTGAGCAGTAATATTTTGAAAGGAATCTTTTCTGAGCAGTAGGTCTCAACAGTGGGCCAGCTATGTTGTAAACAGATGTGCTGTCATCCAGGCTTTGTTATTCTTTTTATGGAGCACAAGGGCCCTAGGATTTTCAGAATGGTGAGTGAGCATTGGTTTTAACTTCAAATCACCATCTGCATTAGCTCCTACCTGGCAAGAGAGTCAGACTGTCCTTTGAAGCCAGGCATTGAATCTCTCCTTTGTAGTTGTGCAAGTCCTTGATGGCGCCTTCTTCCAATATAATGCTGTTTTTTCCTATCAGTACACTGAAAATCTGTTTTTTTAGTGTAGCCACCTTCGTTAATGATCTTAGCTAGATCTTCCGGATAACTTCCTGCAGCTTCTATGTCAGCACTTGCTGCTTCACCTCGTACTTTTATGTTATGGAGATGGCTTCTTTCCTTAAACTTCATGAGCCCACCCATGCTAGCTTTAAACTTTTCTTCTGCAGCTTCCTCACCTCTCCAGCCTTCATAGAACTGAAGAGAGTTAGGACCTTTTTCTGAATTAGGGTTTGGATTACTGGAATATTGTGGCCTGGTTTGATCTTCTCAGACCACTAAAACTCTCTCCATATTAGCAGTAGGGCTATTTTGCTTTCTTATCATCGAGTTCACTGGAGTAGCACTTTCAGTTTCCTTCAAGAACTTTTCCTTTGCATTCACAACTTGGCTAACTGTTTAGTGCAAGAAGGCTAGCTTCGAGCCTGTCTTGGCTTTCAACATGCCTTCCTCACTAAACTTAATCCTTTCTAGGTTTTGATTTAAAGTGAGAGACTTGGGACTCTTCCTTTTGCTTAAACACTTAGAAACCGTTGTAGGGTAATAAATTGGCCTAATTTCAATATTGTTGTGTCTTAGGGAATAGGTAGGCCTGAGGAGAGGGAGAGAGATGGGGGAACAGCCGGTCAGTGGAGCAGTCAAAACACAGACATTTATCAGTTAAGTTGGCTGTCGTATGTGGTTGCCGTTTGTGCCACCCCAAAACAATTGCAATAGTGACATTAAAGATCATTGATCACAGATTACCATAACAAATAAAATAATGAAAAAGTTTGAACCATTGCAAAAATTACCAAAATCTAACTCAGAGACAGGAAGTGAGCAAATGCTATTGGCAAAAATGGTTCTGAAAGACTTGCTCCACTCAGGTTTATAAAAAATGCAATATCTGCAAAGTGAGATAAAGCAAAGCACGATAAAACGAGGTGTGCCTGTAAAAGACTTTGTTAGAGTTGCTTTAGTTTGCAGAGAAATTGAGCAGAAAGTAGAGAGTTCTCATATACTCCCCTACTCCCTAGTTTCCCCCATTATTAACATCTTGCATTGGTGTGGTACATTTGTTACAATTGATGAACCTGTATTTATGAACCAATATTAAATAAAATCTGTAGTTTACATTAGGGTTCATTCTGTGTTGTACAGTTTAAAAAAGTTTTGTTGAATGCATAATGTCACTGTATCTACCGTTACAGTATCATAGGGAATAGTTTCACTGCCCTAAAAAATCCCCTATGCTTCACCTATTCATACCTCCTCCCCTTCCCCTGGCAACCACTGATCTTTCCACTGTCTCTATAGTTTTACCTTTCCCAAATGTCATAGAGTTGGAATTCTCCTATGCAGTCTTTTCAGACTGGCTTCTTTGATTTTAGCAACATGCATTTAAGGTTCTAAGATTTCATTTTTTTAAAATCAGATAATAATGGTATTAATTAACCTAATCACCTAAGTTTCCCCAGATGACCTGGGATGATTTTTTTCCAAAGCATCATTATCTACCCTCAGATGACAAACATTTGTTACCAGTAAGGAGTTATAGCATAAATGAGGTGTTGAGTCAATGTTTATCGAATGAACAGTTGTTCAGAAGAGTATGCCAAAGCTTTAATGGAAATATCAAAAGAGGAGCACTAAAAAATATTTTGGTTAATGATATTTTCATAAAGTGTGTACAACTTCATAAGGTGTATAGAAAGCCTTGAGAAGGTCCTATTGCTTATTTGATCATGTCAGTTAGAATATGTTTTATGTTAAAATATTAATCACATTACTTTCTAGTCCACATTTGTAGTTTTTTATGTGGTTTTCCACCAAATATCTGATCCTGTGTTTGCACAAAGAAACAAATAAAAATCTATCTTTGACTTTCCAAAGATCCTTAGAATTCATTTTTTATGAATTCTAATGATACTTTAATTAATTTTTTTATTGATTCAGTGAAATGTCAGAAGGGTAAACATCTAGAGCTTAAGTGCTTTCTTTATGCCTGGCTTCATTTCTAGATGGCAATATATTTGAATTCAGAGAAGTTACTTCCACCTTCAGTATATAGAACTTAAGGCCTGTGTTTCTAGCCTGTTGATTAAAACCTTTCCTGCGTCAATGAAATCTAACCACAGACTTCTCCCAGAGAAGGGACTCAATCTTGAGATTGGTGGAATATTTAGATGGTAAGTTGATTAGAGACAAGGAACTTTAATTACATTCCTCAAATTTTTATTTTGTTGAATTCAAGGTTAAAAGGGTGAACGCAAAACAACTTTAAGCTATACGTGGTTCTGAAATAATTATTAGAATGTAATGTTTTCCTTTTTTAAGCTTAGCTTTCCTTGAGACTCCACTTAATATCCTCAACACTTAGCTCATTGCTTGCTATGCAGAATTAAGACTGTATTGAGAATGTGGCAAATGTGGCAAATCTGAGTAAATGATTTCATTTCTAAATTATATTTTCTCCTAGATTCCTGCTCTAAAATTACAAAATCTTGAAGTTGACTTAAAATTGGAGTTAAACTTACGATATCTCCTTTTTATTGTGAACTGCAGTTGGTAATATGGTTATCTATTCCAGTGAATAGTTGAGGATAACAAATACTAGAAAACATCTGCCAAAAAATTTGTGTGGGCATAAGAGAGAGTCAGTTACAGTAACTGCTGTTATTTTGATATTTTGTAAATTACTCCCTTTGCAATACTTGTGTCTCAGGAAATATCTTTTTTTTTTTTTTAATGTCATGGAATTTTTTAGAATGAAACTGTAAGAGAGACATTTTTAGCATTTTGTAACCCACTGATTTTTCTATGAAGAATTTTCACTGTTACTGACTGGAATTTTTTGTTCAAGAAAAAATGTGTAATAGTAACACATAAGATGGGCGTGATAATGGTAAAATGTTTTGCTCATTTAATTTTATTTTGGCTCCAGAAACAGATTTGACAGTTTTGTTTTTTAATAGACTTCAGGAGCAGTTTTAGGGTCACAGCAAAATTGAGTGTAAGGTGTAGAGATTCCCCACATCTCTCCTCCCTCTACATTGTGCATAGCTTCCCCCATCATCAACATCCCCTACCAGAGTGGTATATTTGTTAGAACTGATGAACATACACAGACACCCAAAGTCCATGGTTTACATCATGGTTTACTCTTAGTGTTGTACATTCTGTGGGTTTGGACAAATGTATAATGACATATATCTATCGATATAGTACCGTACAGAGTAGTTTCACCACCCTAAAGATCCTCTGTGCTCTACCTATGCAGGCTTCCTCCTAACCCCTGGCAACCACTGATCTTTTTACCGTCTCCATAGTTTTGCCTTTTCTAGAACATCATATAATAGCAATCATACAGTAGGTAGTCTTTTCATATTGGCTTCTTTCGCTTAGTAATATGCATTTAAGGTTCTTCCATATCTTTTCATGGCTTGATAGCTCGTATCCTTTTAGTGCTGAATGATATTCCATTGTCTGGATATACCAATTTATTTATCCATTCATCTACTAAAGGGCATCTTGGTTGCTTCCACATTTTGGCAGTTACGAATAAAGCTGCTATAAACATCCACGTGTAGGTTTTTGTGTAAACATAGTTTTCAGATCCTTTCGGTAAATACCAAGGAGCATGATCAACAAATTATATGGTAAGAATGTGTTTAGTTTTGTAAGAAACTGTCAAACTGTCTTCCAAAGTGGCTGTACTATTCCCACCAGCAGTGAATGAAAGTTTCTGTTGCTCCATATCTTTGGCAGCATTTGGGGTTTTCATTGTTCCTGATTTTGGCCATTCTAATAGATATGTGGTGATACCTTGTTTGTTTGTTTTTTTTAAAATAAATTTATTTATTTATTTACTTTTTGGCTGCGTTGGGTCTTCGTTGCTGTGTGCCGCCTTTCTCTAGTTGCGGCGAGTGGGGGCTACTCTTCGTTGCGGTGCGTGGGCTTCTCATTGCGGTGGCTTCTCTTTGTTGCGGAGCACAGGTTGTAGGCATGCAGGCTCTACAGCGCAGGCTCACTAGTTGTGGCGCATGGGCCTAGTTGCTCCGCGGCATGTGGGATCTTTCCGGACCAGGGCTCGAACCTGTGTCCCCTGCATCGGCAGGTGGATTCTCTTTTTTAAAATACTGCTTTTTATTTATTTAATTTTATTTTTATTTATTTATTTTTGGCTGCGTTGGGTCTTCCTTGCTGCCAGCAGGCTTTCTCTAGTTGCAGTGAGCGGGTGCCACTGTTGGTTGCAGTGTGCGGGCTTCTCGTTGCAGTGGCTTCTCTTGTTGCAGAGCATGGGCTCCTGGTGTGCAGGCTTCAGTAGTTGTGGCACGAGGGCTCAGTAGTTGTGGCTTGTGGGCTCTAGAGTACAGGCTCAGTAGTTGTAGCACACGGGCTTAGTTGCTCCGCAGCATGTGTGATCTTCCCAGACCAGGGCTTGAACCCATGTCCCCTGCCTTGGCAGGCAGATTCTTAACCACTGTGCCACCAGGGAAGTCCTGTGGTGGTACCTTGTTTTAATTTGCATTTCCCTGATGACACAGCATCTTTTTATATGCTTATTTGCCATTTGTATATCTTCCCTGATGAAGTGGTTACTAATAGGTCTTTGGTTCATTTTTTTTTTTATTTTTTTTATTTTTTATTTTTTTTTATTTTTTTATTTTTATTTTTTTGGTTCATTTTTAAATTGGGTTGTTCGTTTTCTTTTTGTTGGGTTTTAAGAATTCTTTGGATATTTTGGCTAATAGTCCTTTTTCAGATGTGTCTTTTGTAAATATTTTTTCCCAGACTCTGTTTTGTCTTCTAGTTCATCAACTATTTCTCTTCATGGATTGTACCTTTGGTGTTGTACCTAAAAAGTCATTGCCAAACCCAAGGTCATCTAGGTTTTCTCCTATGTTAGTTATCTTTAAAAAAAAAAAAAATTATTTATTTGGTTGCATGGGGTCTTAGTCGCGGCAGGCGGGCTCCTTAGGTTCGACAGGCGGGCTCCTTAGTCTTGGCAGGTGGGCTCCTTAGTCGCAGCACGTGGGCTCCTTAGTTGTGGCATGTGAACTCTTAGTTGCGGTGTGCATGTGGGATCTCGTTCCCTGACCGGGGATTGAACCCAGGCCCCCTGCGTTGGGAGCGAGGAGTCTTTATCTGGGCACCACCAGGGAAGTCCCAGTTATCTTCTATGAGTTTTATAGTTTTAGGTTTTCCATTTAGGTCTGTGATCCATTTTGAGTTAATTTTTGTGAAAGTTATAAGGTCTGTGTCTAGTTTCATTTCTTTGCATGTGGATGTCCAGTTGTTCCATCACCATTTGTTGAAAAGACTATCTTTGCTCCATTGTATTGTCTTTGCTCCTTTGTTAGTTAACTGTATTTATGTGGCTCTATTTCTGGGCTCACTGTCTGTTTCATTGCTCCTATTGGACTGTTCTTTCACCAGCACCACAGCATCTTAATTACTGTAGCTTTATAGTAAGTCTTGAAGTTGGATAGTGTCAGTCCTCCAACTTTGGTCTTCTCCTTCAATATTGTGTTGGCTATTCTGGGTCTTTTGCCTCTTTATATAAATTTTAGAATCAGTTTGTCGATGTCCGCAAAATAACTTGCTGGAACTTTGATTGTGCTCTCGTTGAATCCGTAGATCAAGTTGGAAAGAACTGAAATCTTGACAGTGTTGAATTTTTCTAACTGTGAACTCAGAATATCCTTTTATTTATTTAGTTCTTCTGATATCTTTTCATCAGAGTTTTCTTGTTTTCCTTATATAGATGTTGTACATATTTTGTTAGATTTATACCTAAGTATTTAATTTTGGGGGGAGCTATTGTGTTTTTAATTTCAAATTCCACTTGTTCATTGCTGGTATATAGGAAACGTATTGATTTTTAAAATACTAATCATATATTCTGCAACCTTGCTATAATTCCTTATTAGTTCTGGAGTTTTTTTGTTGATTCTTTCAGGTTTTCTACATAGATGATCGTGTCATCTGTGAACAGTATCATTTCTTCCTTCCCAATCTGTATACATTTTATTTCCTTTTCTTATTGCATTAACTGGGATGATAGTTTCATTTTTTAAGTTTAAATTACCTGATTCCATGGTAAATTTTGAGAATAGTTTTAAAAACAAACAAATAGTAAAACCCTTTTGTAATTTGTTAACTTTCCATGCATTTTTCTTTTAGACCTTGCTTACATACTGTCATTGAGTTCTTTAAAACTTGTTGTTAAAACTGTTTACATTGTTAAAATGGGGAAAAATAGAAATTTGCTCTGGTGCAAGGAGTGAAACAGTGTGATTAACAACTTTTATTTCTTTCTTATTTAAAACCAACACCTATCTTTAGCTTTTTATGTACCCATAAGTTAAAAATATTGATATTTTTTTCTCAGAAAAGTAATCCATTAAAAACAAAGAATAACTGGTATTCATAGAGTATAACTTACCAGTTTCAATATACTTTTCCATTTATTATCTGATTTTTTTTTTAAAGAACACTTGAGAGTTACTCAGCTAAGGATAGATTATCAAGATGTTTGTTAGAGTGGCTTCTTTTGGAGGACTTGAAAATGAAGCATAATTTAAGATGATTATTAGATGGGGAGATGTTATTTAAATATGTTTCTTAGTTATCTAAGTTCCATGGATATGATGACTGTATTTTGCAGACCAGTAATCAGGATACAAGACCTGACGACAAGATAGGATATTTGAAATTTGGATGATCCTGGAAAAATAGACATGGCCCTACTCTATGACATGGCTTACTCTTTCTTATCATGTGGGGAAAGTTTTGAGATTTGTGTGATTCATAAATCTGTTATGCAAGTTACTTAAAATTCTGTTAAAATCATAGTACAAGAAACCCTCAGTGTAAGGTTATTGGTGTTATATCCTTGATCTTTACATAGCCTCATTGGGTGGGGAATCTCATCTGTAGCCCAAGCCAATAACTTTTAGGGCTAGTCTTTCAACACCTCCAGGAAAACCAAAATGTGAAGACTAATCAAAGTCCATATCTGAAATAGCAAAAGACAGGCGTGAACTTACTTTAACGTGCACTCATTCCTTCCTTCCCATGGCTCTGTTTTGAACTTTTTCTTCATTTCAGGGTCTCGGCTATAGCACACAATCAGAAATGCATGTGTGTAAGCATGCTGGTATTTGTTCTATTGGGATGAGACTATATCCTTCTAGTGTGAAGTTTCCAACTTGCTATACTGATTCCTCTCTTTATGTTTGTCCTCTCTATAACCTTCCTTTCTTACCAGTTGTCCTTTTTGTTTTTGCTTTTGTTTTGATACTCTTGGAGGCGAAGGGTTCAGAAATAAAACGCTGGAAAACCAAAGACATACTGTTCAGGGCTGTCTTCTGAAGCAGAAACAGCACAACATCAGGCAGCTTAATGGGAAGAAATACTGGTTATAATAGCCTTTGGCTTAAGAGTAAATGATAATGATTCAGCTTACCTACAGAAATAAATTTTTTCCTAACTTGAATCATTAAAAAACAACTACCTTTATTATGGAAAAATCAAATGAACAAAGGTGAACAAAATAGTATGATGAACCCTATGTATAAATGTATTTTATTACCCAGGTTCAATAATATTTCATCTCTTTTCCCCAATTCCCATTATTTTGAGGTAATTCTAGAATCATGTCATTTCATTGTAAGTAGTATAAATTTATAAAGATAAGGACTCTTTAAAGATAACCACAATACCACTATTACACGTAAATAATAATTCCTTAATATCAAATATCCAGTGTTCAGATTTCCATGATTATCTCATGCATGTTTTTATATTTGCCCAAATAAAGTCTATACACTGCAGTTGGTTGCTGTGTCTGTTAAGTTGCTTTTAGTCTTCACATTCTTCCTCTTTTATTCTTTTGCAGTTTAGTTTTTGAATAAAGCTGATTGTCCTGTAGTATTCTCTACAGGCTGGATTTTGCTGATTGCATTCCTATGGCGTTGTTTAGTGTAATCCTCTGAACGTTGTATCCTGTAAATAGGTAGATTTTTATTTAAACTAGATGTTTGATTAGATTCATGTTCAATTTTATTTTCTCAAGAATACTTCATAGGTGATATTTTGTATTTCCATCAGGAGGATTAAAACTCTGGTCAACTGTTTTTCTGTGATGTTAGCAGATGCTGATGAATTGCCTAGATAGCTGTCCCCAAGCTTTTTAGTTTCAGGACCCTTTATATTCTTAAAAATTATTAAAGACCTAAAGACCTTTTGTTTATGTGTAAATGATATTATATCTATTGGTGTTTACCTTATTAGAAATTAAAACTAAAAAAATTCAGAAATATCTGTTATTTATTTAGAAATAACAAAGATAAACCCATTGCATGTTTAAATAAATAACATTTTTGTGAAAACTATTTTCCAAAACAGAAACTTAGTGAGAAGAGTGGCTTTGTTTTACATTTTTGTAAATCTCTTTATTGTCTGGCTTAAAAGAAGACAGCTGGATTCTCATCTGCTTTATCGTTTAGCTTGTTGTAATATCACGTGTCATGTAGCCTCTGAAAACTTCACGTACACTCATGAGAGTGTGAGGGGGAAAAAGCGAGTAACATCTTAGTATTATTGTAAAATACTTTTGACTCTGCAGATTCTCTGAAAGAGTTTTGGGAACCCACCCACAGGGGTTCCTTGGACCATGCTTTGGGGTCTGTTGGTCTAGCTCCATTTTGTTAAGGGTTGCAAAATGGGATACTCTAATTCTGTCATTCCCTTGTAATTTATTAGCTGGAGTATTTTATAAAGAGAACTTTTATCAACTATTTAGTTACCTTAAGATATGGCCTGTACAAATAAGGTAGGCTAAATGCTTGGTTCTTTCCCTTTAGAGAGATAGAAGCTTTATTGCATTTGTTTTGCCATGTGAGAAAGAGAAAGAGAGGGCCATGAAGCCCACTTTGTACTAATTGAAACCATGTCTTCCAGTTAGAGTCTCCTAGAAGGGAAGGGAAGTCTCCTCTGCTAATACATTTGAGTTGCCTTCCTAAATTATTAAAGTGCAGTTTGTATCTTACAGGTTGCTTATTTAGTAGTATATCATATAACATTGTAAGCTAAGAAACTACTTGGAGAGTCTAAAAAGGATTGAAAAGCTTCCAAGGTAGCTGGTGCTTTTACCTATCTGCTTCCTTATAGAAATTTTGTAAAGATTAACAAGATAATGTCTGTGAATAGTTTAAAGCTCTTGTATATTGTGAGATGTATTACTGTTAACTCCATAGAAGGAAGACTATAGGCTCTCTTACGGGATGTTAAGTTTTGCTGCAGTTTGATTTTAGAAAACTGAACTTTCTAATCTACTTCCAGAATTGCTTCCAAAATTTGAGCACTCTTGAAGCAAGACTGGGAGTTGTAAGCTGTCATAAATGATAAAATCCAGAAACTAAAACTTGGAATGGAATGAAGTTTGGAGAGAGGAGATGTGTGTCAGAGAAGTATAAGCAGTAGATTAATTAGGCATAATAAAACTTAATTTCTTGTTCTTAAAAACAAATGAAAGGGGAAGGTCGTCCTAGTTTCTTACTCTTGTGTACTTGAGATGAAATGTAGACTCAGTTTTCCTGTACTTAACAATTTTTATTTTAATTGACTTTTGGAATTTTTATGATACAATAGAAATATGTTGAGATGAGTTTATTGAGCCAGCCATCTATAGATCTTAAAATATTTGGCAGTTTAAATAGTTATTTAATGTGGGTTAGAAGTGAGAAAGGATGTGAGTTGAAGGATGGAAAGAAACTGAACCAAATAGAATAATGTCAGCAAAATAAATCTTTTCCAGTTGGACTTAATCTCTTGTTGTTTTTGGACCTGGTGAAAATTATTTTAGAGATTAGAACTTAATAGCATAGTTTTGGCTTGAAGGTATCTGTTTTAGCTTTATTTGTAGACTATAAGAAAATTTTTAAAATTTGAATAATTTTTGCATTTATAAAATTTCTTTGAAAAAAGTTACATTTTTTGGAGAATCTTTTGAGTAACCACCATCATTCTATGGAAAAATATCTGTTTGGAGAAGAAATTAAATCTTATCTTTTAATCTTTTTTTCTCATATATATTGGGGGTATTATCAAACCTCTTCACAGTTGAAGCCCATAATGTAAGTATTGATTCTTGGAAAAATATTTGGTGAACTGTCCCTCCTTCCTGGAAATTGAAGAAGAGTTTTCTAGTTGTTAATGAAGAATGCATTGACTGAATGTTCACTACAAAGTTAAAAAAGTTTTTGGTTTACTTAAGGTAGTGATAGATGCATATTTACTATGTTTATACAATTATCAGTATGTGTTTTGTTCTCATTCTTTTTTTTTAAAGTATAAACTTTGGAGCTTTATGAAAAAAATGCTTACTTTGACCTTGAAATAGTTTGGTATCACACTTAGGACTTAAAAAAAATTATTTTATTTATTTTTGGCTGCGTTGGGTCTTTGTTGCGGTGCACGGGGTTTCTCTAGTTGTGGCGAACAGGGCGGTGGCTTCTCTTGTTGCAGAGCACGGGCTCTAGGCGCGCGGGCTCTGGAGTGCAGGCTTAGTAGTTGTGGTGCATGGGCTTAGTTGCTCCGCGGCATGTGGGATCTTCCCAGACCAGGGCTCGAACCCATGTCCCCTGCATTGGCAGGTGGATTCTTAACCACTGTGCCACCAGGGAAGCCCAGGACTTTCTTTTTACTATTGCATTCAAAAGCATTGACTTTCTGAAAAACAATATATGACCCAAAACAAGCTAATTCATGGGTTTAAAAACATAAATAAAATATACTTTCAGGGTGTGTTCCAGTAAATATAGATTTAGTGTAAAAACTTGCTATTATAGTTTAGGATAATTGATGATATAAAAGCACGACATGACCGTAAAGGGCCAAGATTTAGAGAAGACTCTTAAGGCAGTAAAGAAACCTTCTTTTTGAGTTTTTAATTTAAAATTATATAATTAAACATTTTTATATTTATTTATTTTTGGCTGCGTTGGGTCTTCATTGTAGTGCGCGGGCTTCTTGTTGTGGAGCGTGGGCTCTAGGCACGTGGGCATCAGTAGTTGTGGCTCTCGGGCTCCAGAGTGCAGGCTCGGTAGTTGTGGTGCACAGGCTTAGTTGTTTCGTGGCGTGTGGGATCTTCCCGGACCAGGGATCGAACCCATGTCCCCTGCTTTGGCAGATGGATTCTTAACCACTGCGCCACCAGGGAAGTCCTGAAATTATATAATTTTTTTCTAATTGGGGGAGGGTTTTGCAGAGGTGTAGTGAAAGAATAGGATCATTCTGGTCTTCCTTTTATAAAATCTCTATATCCTTTTGAGTAATGAAAACTCACTTCAAAAAAAATTGGGGATTAGTTAACAGCCCCAAACCTTTGAAGTGGTAGCCTCTAGTGACTATTTTAAGGACTGTTGTTTGCTTTGTACAGCTTTTATGAAAATAATCATTTATGTACAATAGGTAAATAGTCCTACTAAATTTCTTACCAGGTCTAGTTATTTTTAATAGGCAATTTTTTGTTTAGAATGTAAAATAAACTCCCTTATTGTAAGCTGCTAATGACCGAATGTTTATGTCCCCCCCAAATTTTTATGTTGAAACCTAATCCCCAGTGTTTTGGTATTTGGAGGAGGGATCTTTGGGAGGTGATTAGGTCATGAGGTCGGAGCCCTCATGAATGGGGTTAGGGCCCTTATAAAAGAGGTCCAAGTGAGTTACCTTGCTCCTTCCACCGTGAAAGAAAAGCAGAGAACTCCAACTTTGAACCAGGAAGTGGCTCTCACCAGAATACCCAATCTGCCAGTGCCTTGATCTTGGACTTCTAGCCTCCAGAACTATGAGAAATAAATTTCTGTTGTTTATAAGCTACCCAGTCTATGGTATTTTGTTTATAGCAGCCTGAAGAGACTAAGACATGAGCTATTAACTCCCTTTGACAATTTCATATTTGCCAAGACTTAGTACTTTTTCTGGCATGTATGTTTTGCATGTGCTTTGTAGTTGGATTTATTTTTATTTATCTTTATTTATTACATTACAAACACATAGCCTAGTTAATTGCTACATATAGTATAACTTTAACTTTATTTCGTTTGTTGGTTGCTGTGTCAAAAGTTCACACTAGCCTATTTAAAACAAATTTATAAAACTTTATTTGCCAGAGAATTACTAAGGGAGATTTAGTAAGTCTAGGATAGGACCCATGAGTCTGCATTTTAAAGATTTCACCAGATAATTTTGATGAATGTGGACCATCAACAATACCTTTGAGAAATATTGATTTACAGAATTTATTAATAGCTTCATGTTAGCTAAAACAGATTACTCAATTTAAATCTGCGGTTTCTTTTTTCTTGGCTTTCATTTTAGAAGTCCTACTTTTTTGAAGATTTCGTAGAGTTATTAAACATTTGGTATTTTGCCTGTGAAGGTAGAGTAAGGAAGCATTGAGAAAATGCTATTTAAAAAATGCTGAGCCCTAATCATAAGGAAATAATGAAAATGATACTGTGTTGTCATTGTAAATAAAAATAGCTACCACTGGGCTTCTCTGGTGGCGCAGTGGTTGAGAGTCCGCCTGCCGATGCAGGGGACACGGGTTCTTGCCCCGGTCTGGGAAAGTCCCACATGCCGCGGAGCGGCTGGGCCCGTGAGCCATGGCCGCTGAGCCTGCGCGTCCGGAGGCTGTGCTCCGCAACGGGAGAGGCCACAACAGCGAGAGGCCCGCGTACCGCAAAAAAAAAAAAAAAAAAAAAAGCTACCACTTATTTGAGGACTTTCACTTGACAGATAATTTAGACAAACACATTTAATTTATTTAATCCTGAATTTAGAGATAGGCGAGTGAATCTCCATTTTATTCATGAGAACTCTGCACCTGCTCAATTTTACACAAGTAATAACTGATGGTACCGAGATTAAAATCTAGGTGTATCTCACCCCTGAATCCATCCTTCTTAATCATTAACATCATTAGTAATTAACAATATTCAATAATACTTATTAAGAATTAACATGAAGAATAAATGTTAGGAATTAATAATTCTTAAAGATTAACATTACGTTAACAATAATTTGTATAATGGGAAAATGATGAGTGGATAGTTGTTTCGTAATGTGAGGCTTGCTGTCTTGGAGCACTGATCACTTACTCTGTATTTACCGTATATTTCACATGGGGTATGGAAATCTGCTGAGATTCTTCTTGGTGCCCTGCCCATTTTTCCTGTCACTCTCATGATTTTAAGTGTTGATTCACACATTTTAGAATTTATCTTCTGTCCTCTGTCCTCTAGGAATAGACTTGATGGGAATGGGTGCCATTTTATGACTTGAAGTTTGCAGATGCATAAATGGACTTAATGTGATTTGGTGTAAGCCTTTGTGGATTTCTTACTCTGGAATCTGTAAGAGCTGGGTTCTTGCTTTGGTCTTTATGTGTGAATGATGCTTCCGCTTTGCAAGAAAGGATAAAGGGAAAGAAGCTGAACGGAATTCTAGTTCGCTTTGACAAGTGGTAGGTCCATTAGTGAATGGGCCAGAATGCGGATGTGAATGGAAATAAGAGTTTAGTAATCCCAGGCTATCTAGATTTACCCATGTGGAGATACAGAAGAAAGGACTAGATGCATTAGAAAGATACAGGGTAAAGACTAAAATATTTTTGACTTCTACAGCTTTTACCTAACTTCTCTCATCTTTGATTTCTTTATTTGTTAGAATACATCTTAACGTAGTTGTTCTAATATCACAGCCTATTAACAGGACTATTGTGAGATTCAGATGAGAGGTTATCTATAAAAACTGTTTTGTGGAATGTGAAGTATTATCCCTACAAATTTTTTTTTTCACTCTCTCCTGTCTCAGATATCTGGATTTTTTTAAGCTCTACTGTACATATTGACTGAGATTTTTCTGTATTTCAGGTAACATTTACTGCATTTCAGCTTCTTTTGAGAAGGCTGTTTTTTAGTTTGAGAATCTTTTCTAGCATTTTTTTCAAGAGGCAACATTTGGGTTTTCATTTGAGATATTTTTATTTGTTTTTACTTTTTATTGCTTTCCCATTTTACTTTCTGAATATGATTAAGCAGGCTATAACCCTCCTATATTATAATTCCCTGAATCCTGTCGCCTCTGAGCCCTGCTTAAGGTATGGCCCTGTTTGATCATATTATTTTTTTTTACTGATGACACGTGGCTTTTCATAGGTTCTTAGTGAAAAAAATGTTTATGGAGATAAAGGGAACATGATGAAGGGAGGGGGCTTTGGTTTAATGTAACATAATGATGCAAAGGCAGCATCAAACTTCACAGAAAACAAATCTCCTAGTTCTAATAGGGCTTTAAATTCAAGTGTTACTAATATAAGAATTTTTTTAGAAAGTAAATAAGAAAACTATCTTCTTATAACTAAAAGTGAAATATTACCTTAAATGTAATATATTAATTTTTAAAAGTTACATGCCCATGATAAAATTTCAAATGGTACAGGCAGCCACTGTTATTTTTTTGTGTACCTTCCAGAGATATTCTCTACTTTTGCCAACAAATATGTATGGATATCCCCAGAGATTCTTTCTTTCAAGGCTGGTGATGAACACTGTCATGAATTTGAAATTTTTTGTTAGTAACTTTCTCGTTAGAAATATTATGGCTAAGAGTTTGAAATACAAGTTCTTAAGGACAGATTTTTTTCCTTAGCTGTGAGTGTATAGTTACTATTTATATTCTCCAGTTTGTATGATTTCATCTTTTTTCAAAGTTCAATAAAATGCTTTTTGACCATCTTACTAGACTGTGTCTGGATTTTAGGGAAGAGGTCTGGCCTAGAGATAACAGTTTGGAGCTAGTTAGTCTGTGGCAGTGGTTCTCAAGTTTTAGTGCACATCATCACTTGGGGGACTTGTTATACACACGCTACTGATGTCCACCCAGTGTCCAATTCAGTAGGTCTGGGTTGGTGTCCAAGAATTGCACTTCTTACTTGTTCTCAAGTGATACTGATGCTACTCTGATTCCACACTTTGAGAACCAGAGATCTGTGCTGTTCAAACCATATGAGAGTAGATAGATTGAGTTAGCTTGGGTGTGAAAGAGCAGACAGAATTCTGAGGGCTGGGTACCTTTAATTAATGGACGCAAGGGGTGGGGTGAGGTAGGGTGAGGTCCTGCCAGGAGAAGGAGAAAAGTTCAGGTAGTTAAATAAATTTGGAAGATCTTTTATGTTATATCACTCTCTTGAAAGTTTCAGAATACACACAAACATGGTAAAGGACTTAAATTCCTGAGGAGAGAATTACAGGTTTTTTTTTCCTTTTATTTTTATTAGGGCTTTCCAGTGGTTGGTTGGTAGGGGGCAAACATTTCCAACATGTTTTAAAACAGTGCTTTATGGGTTTTCATTTAGTGCTGACAAAGGATGGACACAAAGCAATAAGATGTCTTAACAGAGGTCGATTAGCAAATCAGCATCAACTTCAGGACTGGGACACTTATCTTGATTTACAATCTGTTTAATCCATTCTCTTGATCACTTTTTTTTTCCATTTTATTTTATTATTAAAAAAAATTTTTATTGGAGTACAGTTGCTTTACAATGTTGTGTTAGTTTCTGCTGTACAGCAAAGTGAATCAGCTATATGTATACGTATATCCCCTCTTTTGGATTTCCTTCCCGTTTAGGTTACCACAGAGCATTGAGTAGAGTTCCCTGTGCTATACAGTAGGTTCTCATTAGTTATCTATTTATGCATAATATCAGTAGTGTATATATGTCAATCCCAGTCTCCCAATTCATCCCGCCCCCCCCCTTTCCCCCTTGGTATCCATACGTTTGTTCTCTATGTCTGTGTCTGTATTTCTGCTTTGTAAATAAGATCGTTTATACCAGTTTTTTCAGATTCCACATATATGCGTTAATATATGATATTTGTTTTTCTCTTTCTGACTTCACTCTGTATGACAGTCTCTGGGTCCATCCATGTCTCTACAGATGACCCAATTTCATTCCTTTTTATGGCTGAGTAATATTTCGTTGTATATATGTACCACATCTTCTTTATCCATTCCTCTGTTGATGGACGTTTAGGTTGTTTCCTGACTATTGTAAATAGCACTGCAGTGAACACTGGGGTGCATGTGTCTTCCTGAATTATGGTTTTCTACATGTTTTAAAGAACAGTTCTGTATATCTGCCTTGGGGGCAGAAGGAAAGGGTTGCAGTAGAGACAGTTTACCATTTCCTGGCTGGCAGGGGGTGCGGGGCGGGGGGGGGGGGAGGAGGTGGGTGTGGCATGGAAGTTGGGGAGGTATTAGCAGTTACCAAAAGGAAAGTCATCCGGGTTTATTACAGAGAGGATGTGGTACCAGCAAAAAGGCCCTAGAGGTTTCCTAATTCTGAAGTCAGTTTGCCTGTGTTTGAATTCCAGCCACGTTTGAGAATCACTGACTGATCCTATTTGTATTTTTTTTTTAAGATTTATTTATTATTTATTTAATTATTTAATTTATTTTTGGCTGCATTGGGTCTTAGTTGCTATGCGCAGGCTTCTCTCTAGTTGTGGTGCACAGGCTCCAGGGTGCGTGGGCTGTGTAGTTTGCGGCACTTGGTCTCTCTAGTTGAGGCGCGTGAGCTCAGTGGTTGTGGCGTGCAGGCTTAGTTGCTCCATGGCATGTGGGATCCTAGTTCCTTGACCAGGGATTGAACCAGCGTCGCCTGCATTGCAAGGCAGATTCTTTAACACTGGACCACCAGGGAAGTCCCTTGTATTTTTTTATAGATTAATGTTACACACAGTAGGTACTCAATTAATACATTTTAACTTTCACCAAATGGTCTTTTTTGGTTTCTTGTTTGTTGCTATAGCACAGAATGTTTTCAGTTTTGCTAGTGCAGAGATTTATACTTTTTGTACTTATTATGTTGAATTACTCATACCTTTTTTCATTAAATTTCACAGTTGTACTCTGATATATAGTAAAAGGAGAGGGAATAAATAAAGTTTTTCTCTTTTAGTTGCTTTAGCAGATTAGGTAGGCATGAATGTCAGGAATTTGTAGCCTTCAGGCCAGGGAAATTCTTGTTTGTGTCACCATATATGGTTTCCCTATCCAGTACAGAGTCACTACCACAGGTGGCTGTTGAGCTCCTGAAATGTGACTAGTCTGAGTTGAGATGTGCTGTGAGTATAAAATACATACATACTGGATTTTGAAGACTTTGTTTGAAAAAATGTAAATATTAAATCATTAAAATATTAAACATTCATATATAATGTTTTATATGGATTACATATTGAAATGATACTTTTTCGAGTTATTGGATTAAATTTCTATTGGACAGCATGGGTATGGGGGAAGAAAATTAAAATAGGAACATCCAACTTTTAATACTCTGGCATTTGTCAGTGGATGAAAGGGAAGGGAAGAGATGAACTAGGTAGTGAATCATATAATGTTATGAAAAGATTAACACACATCTGTTATCTTTAAATTGCTTGACAATAGCAATTTGCATATGTATTCTAAAGATATAGTGGTAGAGAATCTTCTATAAATGTTAATTATAAAAATGACTTTGGAGAGAGAAAACTATTTGTTACATGTGCCCTTTCCTCAAGGAGGTGGGCCATAGTTTTTAAAAAACAAAGCAGACATTAATACTAATTTATATAGATAGGGCTTAACAGTTTGAAGAAAATGAACATGTATTATCTGATTTGATCATATTGACCTCATTTTTGGTAATTGTAGAAACAGATTTAATGTTATGCTACTAAAAGGTTTACATTACAAACTGGTGTACTCAGACTGCCATCAAATGACTTTGGTAGGAGAGGACATGGTTTATATCCCAAGGGGCTCAAGTTGTACTAGTATGGTTGCCCAGTTCTTTGAAGTCTTCTGTAGTGTTCTGTACTATTTAACTATTCCCCCCAATCTTTGAATACATTTAGTACTTTAGGAATAGGTCATATATTAACTGTGCCTGTGCATATGAGGATATGTATTTCCAGGAAGGGTATATGTACCCTAAAATGAGAAACACAGCTTCAAAGAAAGTAGAACTACATCAGATCAAGTATTTCTTGAAGGCCTCCTTTATGAGTTCTGTATATAATATAGGAGAAGATGATGCCTCTGCTTTCTTTTCTCTTTTACACTACCTTTCTAACTATTCTTAATTGGAGGTTAATTCTGTTAAACAGTGTCTCCGCCCACCCCCATCACATTTACAAAATCCCTTCCTGTAAACGAGAAGACTGAAAACTATAAGGTTTATAAATCGCAACTTTTAAAAACAAAATTTTAGTTAACAGTACTTTGAGTACAGATAAAATAACCACATACACAAAGTACTTAAATAGTTATAGTAATTACAGATCCCAGGACTTAATCTCTTTTAGCTTCAATTTCCTTACTTGTAAAATGGGACTAATATTCATCTTGGTGTTGATATATGGATTAGTAGTAATAATGGTGATGATGATAATGACAATAGAAGCTAGGTTTTATTGCTAGACACTCTTCCGAGCCCTTATGTGGTTGGTATTATTATTATTACTCCTGTTTAATAAAAGAAGAAATTGGCTTTATTTGGAATTCAGATCCATGCACTACTGTGTTCACTGAGTTTACACATTAATGCCCTTGACTACCATGTTATTTAGCACACGGGGAACTCATTAAATGGTAGGTTAAAAATAAGCAAGACAGCTATAACAAAAAAACTGACGGAATGGAAAAAATAACAGTTAAGCAAGAGGCTCAAAGGCCAAAATATTTGCCCAAGGCCATTCTACTCGGAGGTGAGGTAGGAAAAACTGAGATTTGAGCCTAGGTCCATCTGACTCTAAAGGCAAATGATTTCATCACTTACAGCCTAGTTTACTTATCTCTGAAATGTAGAGAATATTATCTGGAGTGGTTGAGTAAATGTAACTGCCTAGTGTTAGTGTCTGACTCATAGATACTTAATGAATTTTAGTGATGATGATTAAGATTATAGATATCTAATGGTGGTATATCCATAACATATTCTCTTCTCCACTTGAATTTATCACTCTTGCTGTTTAAAAATACCATCTTTTTAATGATATAAAATATTCATTGATTTTTCTTCTTTTACTTCTAACTTTTTTGCTTTTTCTGCCCTTGTCAAATTTCTTTGGCTTATGACCTCCCTATGAAATTAGATTGATGGCCAGTTACTGCCGTTCTCATTAAGACTTGGGCAGTTCCTGTAGCAAATACTTGGACATTTATATTGTGCTTTTGTTTTCTATGTCTTCATACTTTTCTCTTTTAATCTCCCTCCCCGCCGCCATTCACTACATTCCGTGTTTTTCACAATGGTCTTTATTCAGTAAGCAATATTTGGAGACTGTGATGTATTTGGCATTGTGCTAGGTGATAGGAATACAGTGATGACAGTGATGGGTTTAGCAGTCTTTCCCCCCACTCCAGATGACAGATATTAATTAAATAAGTGAGCATGAGTGGGTTGAGTCTTACAAAAGGGTAAGTATAGGGCAGTGCTTCTTAAAGTGTGGTTTTTGGGTCTAGCTTTATCATCACCTGGGACCTTGTGAGAGATGCAGATTCTTGGGCTTCATCCCAGACCTACTGTTGTAGCAAGTGCTCCAGGTAATGCTGCTGCGTTGTAGCGTAAGTATGAAGGTTATTCCCATGAAGCGTTTTTTAAGTTCTGTTTTCTTTCATTCTTCTCCTCTTTTTTCCTTTTTTCAATGCCTGCTCCCAGCACTTCTGCTGCTTGTTTTTATGTCTGTCATCTTGAATTGTCCTGTGGTACTTAATAACTACTTTCATTCCCTGTTCCTAACATGGTCAGTTGATCAGGAAAGGACCAGATTCCTGTCAATGCCACACTGAAGTTTACCCTAGGAAAAAGCATTTTATCTTTGCTGTTTCCTGTTTCCTTCATTTCATTTCCTCTGGCTGCTCCTGACTAGGATAAATTGATCAGAGGCTGCTCACCACAGCTGATTGCACAACTCCAGGTACTTGCATTTATAACCCAGTATGTCTGTGGTAGATTTGCTTTTAATGTCTAGCTGTGTCTCCCAAACTGTTATGGGCCTGGCACTAAACATAATGAGCTATTGTCTTCAGGTTTGTTTTTTTAAAACTATATTTGTTGCAGCTGTGTCTAATAAAATAGTTGGTTAAGAAGAGTGAATCTTTTCTTTCCATGCCCACCCCTGAACCCCCGCCTTTAATCTCTTTTCTTTTGCACAATTTGTAAAACTGCTTGTGGGGAGTAATGTAGTCTTTTAAACCCAAATATTTTCTTTTGTTAAATATCAGAAAAGAAAAAAAAAAAGGAAACGGCATGGGCCACAGACAAAAATCCTTTCTAAATATCACAGAAAATAATTTTTTAGAACTTCTAATGTTCTGTCTTTCATTGGTAAGTTTTTTAAATGAACGTCTGGTCTCAAGCTACTATAGGTTATTTTCTTCCTCTTAAATTATATGTTATATAAGAATGTAATTGATGTTCTGAATGATTACGGATAGAAATGTGCATAGTTGTAAAATGGGATTTACTGTGAAAAAATTTTTTTAACTAAAGACGGATTTCCTCTATAATTCTTTTGTTTTTCTTTTTTTTTAAAGGCGAAGTTTTAAAATTTTATTTATTTTTTGGTTGTGTTGGGTCTTCGTTGCTGCACACAGGCTTTCTCTAGTTGCGGCATGCAGGGGCTACTCTTTGTTGCGGTGCACGGGCTTCTCATTGTGGCTTCTCGTTGTGGAGCACGGGCTCTAGGCGCGTGGGCTGCAGTAGTTGTGGCACGCGGGCTCAGTAGTTCAGTGTTTTTAATTTTTTATAAAGATTTTAATTAAGCTTCATAGTCATAAGCAGTTTTTAAACTTATGCTTCATGATCCTTTTGACTTCATGCTTTCAAATAGAATGATTATCTTCAAAACATGACAAATTTCAGAATCCATTAAAAATTATTTTATTCAAATTGTGTTTTCCAAAAGAGAGGGTTCTGTGCTAGTCGTCTTTGAAAGTTTTCGTACCATTTCAGAACCACATTTGCCAGAATGAACATTTCAGATGGACTTGGTGTCATCTGGGCCTGAGAGACAGCAAACAATGAAGCAAAATTGTAGAAGTTGTCTAACATCTTTTGTGTGAACTGAGTGAGTCAGCTGAAGACATAGCAGCATTACCTACAGGAGTCTGCTGAGCCAGACTGTCCAATAATTCCACTGAAATTCCAATCTGAGCAACAGATGGAGTTCGGACAATATTCATGGCTCCAAAAGGGTGCTGGCTTCCTCCTCCAGATTTAAGACCTGAAATTTTGAAGATGGCACTTGGTTTCCCATTTGTGACAAATCCTAGGAGTTGCCATACTGGCATTCCATTTGAATCAGGATAGGAGAAGTAGATAGGCTCTAGAGCGCAGGCTCGGTAGTTGTGGCACACGGGCTTAGTTGCTCTGTGGCATGTGGGATCTTCCTGGACAGGGATTGAACCCGTGTCCCCTGCATTGGCAGGCAGATTCTTAACCACTGCGCCACCAGGGGAGTCCCACTGTGAAATTTTTTTAACATTTTAGTCTTATTTAGGGATTGGTTGGTCTGGACAATATTGTGAACTAGTGGGCTTTCTCCAGACATTTATTACTACTGTACAAATGGAAATGAAGCTAGTAAGATGAGGTAGAGAGCAGGGGAAGTGTTTTTAATGACAAGAACAAAGTCTGCCTCTGTTTGTGAATGATACACGTGTTTGGCCTTCTACATTGGCCTATTTTATCCAATATCTAAAACGCCCCTGCTGCAAAATATTAGAGATTTTTAGCTTGAGTTTAGATATTTAAAAGTATGTTGATAGTCAAGAGATGTAACAGATTGAATTTACTAAATATTCAGAAATGAAACAAAAAAAAGTTATAAAATATTCTATCTGTGTAAAAATTTAAAAGAAGCAATTAAACATAATTACTTTTTGGTATTATTTATTTTGAAGGATGACTAGTTTGGTCTCTTGGAATTTTAGTGTTATATAACATAGATAAATCTGCATTTGTTTTGAAGATTGTTCACTTAATTTAATTTACTGAATTAAATTCTTATGTGTGCTGATGATGTGCATCTGTATGTAAACATAAATTTTTATTCTAACATGAGGCAAAAAAAATCTTGTTCTTCTTGGTTGGCTGATAGGAAGAACATAAATAACCCTATTACTCATTAAAAAAGAAAAACTGAAAGAATTTCAAGTATTTAGTTTCCTATTAAATTTAGATGGGAAGATAGACCTCCAAGTTGGACTTTCACTCATGCTTAATGAGTATATGCATTAATTACTGTTAGCTTGATTCTGATTTGATTTCCTTTAAAGACTCAATTAAGGACAGTTAATTACTGTTGTTTATGTTGAATGTAGCATATTAGTTAGGAGGGTGCCAGTGCCAGATGAAAAATAATCTATTAGTATCTAGGATTCATGGTTTTTCTTAACAGTCAAGCCTTAAATAAATTTTTTTACTATATTTCTTAGTCTTTCTAGTTAAAATAACAAATTATTGGATCAAGGATGACTGTCTTGGTGCTCCTTCTCCTACACCATGCCTACCTCATAATATTCTTCTCTTTTGTACATTGAACATTTTTTAGGCTTTATCTTAATTTGACATAGATTGCTCTTTCCTTTAAAGACTCCTTGAGGGAAAACTCTTTTTCCTTTGCTTCAATTATGCCACACTCTGCAAGTTTCTCCTCTAATTCTTTGAAAACTCCTTCACAATCTCTCTGCTTTATTACTTCTTTAAATGTTGGTATTCTTTATGGTCCTTTCCTAGGCCTTCTTCTCAATCTGTGTATAATTGCTCAGCAATCGCAACCACCCTCATAACTTCAGGTTCTGTGTATATGCTGATAGTTAAATTTTTTTTTTATTGAGATAGATTGACATATGATAAACTGCATAAATTTGAAATGTACAGTTTGATAAGTTTTGACACGTGTGTACACCCATGAAACCATCACAACCACCAAGATATTGAATATATCCATCACCCTCAAAAGTTTACCCGTGATCCTTTGTAATTTCTCCCCCATCCAAGGCAACCACTGACCTGCTTTCTGTCACAATAGATTACTTGGCATTTTCTAGAATTTTATATAAAGGTAATCATATAGTGCGTACTCCTTAAAATCTGGCTTCATTGAGCACAGTCATTCTTCTTGTATCGGTTTCCCTCTAATCCTTTCAGATGCATTAGCCTTGGGTGCTTCCTCTGTGCCTGCACTGGTCAATGCTTAGCTTAAATCTAGAGAGGGGGCCCTTTCCGATCTCTGGATATTTTTGGGCAGCTTTCTTCTCTTCAGAATGCGGTCCTGCGTACTCTAGCTACCTTGGCCTTGCTGGGCTCCCATACCCACTTCCTCAATTCAGGGAGATTGCTGGTCTCTGCCCAGGTTCTTTCTCACTGTGCAGCTGTCTGGAAACTCTCTCTAGGAAGTAATTGCAGAGTTTTTAGTTTTCTGTCTCTCAGGATTCATTACTGTGTGCTGATAGTTATTGTCTGAAAACCATTTTTCCATGCATTTTATGTATTTGTTGTTGTTTCAAGCAGGCAGGTAAATCTGGTCCCTCTTTCTCCAACTTGGCCAGAAGTGGGTGTTACTACTGTTAATTTATGAATATGTATTTCCAGTGCCTATTTTCCTCTTGAGCTTAAGACTTGTGTGCCAGTCTGTCTACTGAACATTTCTGTTTTTTTCCTAAAAATTTAGTCTTTTCTGCTAAACCTTATTGCTCTGGTGTTCCCTAACTTGTGAGTAGTATGGCCATCTGCTTAGTTTTTCCAGGTTATTGATATGAATGTCCTGAATTACATGAGTATCTGGCATATTTCCCTGCCCCACCTCCATGTCACATCTATTCATTCACCACATGTTGTCAACTTTAGTTCCTAGATATCGTTCAGATTCATCTACTTCCCTCATATCCTCATTACTACTATACTATTTCAGGCCACCGTTATCATTCATTTGGATCACTACAGTAGCTCCTAATTAATTTATCTGCCTCCAGTATATTATTCATCTTGTTAGAGCTAGATTTCAAAACACAAATCTATTCATACAATTTTCCTCTTGGAAAAGGAGTTAGGAAGTCCAAACTCTTTAGTTAGTTCAGCACTTTCTCCATTATCAGAAGTATATTCAGATTTTGAGTTGCTTTCATTGTCCATTCTCAAGTTTTAAAATGTTTGGAAAGTAGTGATACGCAGTTAGGCATGGGGTTAGTTGGGGATGTCAGGCTGTCAGGTGTGGCACTTTAGACCAGGACACCTCAGACTTAAATCTGTATACAAATCACCTGAGGCTTTTGTAAAATGCAGATTTTTTTGGAAGGATCTGGGGTGAGGCCTGAGATTGTGCGTTTTAGCAAGATTAAATGCATTAGGAAACTAGTAGAGATGTTAAGAAACTTTAATGAAAACAGACGTGTACTTCCTTTTACTTCCTTGATTTCCCCCTCAGAGTATAGTAGCAGTACTTCACAAGCTGAAATGATTCCGTGATTGTTACCGAACGGAAAAGAAAGGGCTTTTAAATACTGCAGTCCCCAGTTCCCATGTGGTAATTCCCCCACCCAAGGGGTGGTAAAGTATCACCAGAACTAGGCTTTTTGAGCAGCTTTCCATCTGCAAACTCTCCCAGAGCCTTCCTTAGTTGGTTGATTTATGGGAAAGAGGAACACTTTCCTTTTGCACAGAGGGACGAGAAGGCTGTCTTTTGAGCCATTGTCTTAGAATTATTGCCAAGCTTTGTCTGTTAAATGGGACCATATCCTCTCTTTTTAATATACTGATTACAGGTACTACCTTATTACTATTACTGTTGTTATTATTTTTGGCCATATTATAACTATTGGATTGGCTAGTCCATGTCTTCCCCCTCTGCACACACCTTCTTTGCTGGTGCTTTAGTGGAATAGTATTTGTAATTAAGATAAAATTTAAATGTAGTCATATTTAACCAAACTATTTATGCAAATAGTGGGTGCTGCCGTTATGGGTAGACTTTCATCCATTATTTTAATCCCTATTGTTGTGCCAGTAAGAATGTTATTTCCCTGAGTCATAGGACTGGAAGATTCTTCCAGCATTATCACAAGGATGTTTTTGGTTTTCCCCATTTCTATTCTTTAAGGACTGTCAATTTATTTTTGCTGATCTTTTCTTCTTGTTCTCTCAGGTTTATTGCAGCTATTCAACATGTTTGACTACTTAAATTAAGCTTATTTGACAATTTGGCTCTTACAGGAAGAGTGCGTATCATTCACATACTACCTCTAGTAGTACTTGCGTTTCTGTGATTTACCACACTACATATATGGATCCTTTAGAACAATTTGAGTTTTTAGGCCTAAACTAAAAGTTGCAGAATTAAATTAAGTGCCTGTTATCTACAGTTAAAATAATTTGTCCAACTAACATTTTAAAAAATAAACTAGAATTTGAAATTTAAAAAAAGATAGAGTGATTTTTTTTTAATAAGCACTGATATATTCAAGTGTAAAATGTTTAAGGAGATTGAAATTGCATCAGTTAAAAAAATTATCCTACTTTCTGGTGGATAACTCTTGTTCTTCAAAGTAGATCAGTTAAGAGTTTTTAAATGATGCAATTGAAACAGGATTTCCTGCCTTTGGAATATTTAATTTAGTTCCTTTTTTGCTTAAAGCAGAAATGTGATTTCAAATACTGTACTGTGGTGGACAGATAAAGCTAACATAATAATGAGTAGAAAACTACCAAAGGATAATTTTAATTGAAATTCTTTGTTATTTTGTGTCTTTGCTAATAATGGAGGAAATAAATGTGAAAACTCATGATAGAACATTTTAAGTTCCTCAGAAAAGAAACTCTTTGTCAAATCCTAAATCCAATTCTTTGCTTTTAAGCCAGGTTTCCGTCCCTCACAAACTAATTTAAATCCTCCCAGGAATGCACAGTGTCCCTGCCAAAGGTTTTCACATGGTGATTGATGAAAAGATTTGCTGCATTCTTTGTAAATACATTTCAGGAACAGGTTAATATAGAGGTTGGAAAATGAAGTAAGCGCATGATGGTCCATATTTTTGTCTTCTTTTATGATTGAACTCTTTCCAAAGAGCTTTTGAAAAGACATTCCCTACAGAATCACAAATCTGAAACTTTTTTATATAAAAGATTTAAAGTGACTCCTATTGAAAGTCTTTCTTTAATCCGCTCAAATATTCACATTCGTCAGGTTGTGGTCTGTATTACAAGGTATATTTAGCCAATGAGTGTCTGTATTACTTAATAAATTAAATATTTAAATACCGCTAATGCTCTTGAAAGGTTTTCAGGGTCTTAGCCATTGTGAGCTTAATTGTTTTTATCATTCCTTTCCCTTTTTTTAATTGTGGTAAAATATACATAACATAAAATTTACCATGTTAACTATCTTAAAATGTACAGTTCAGTGCATTAAGTACATTTACATTGTTGTGCAACCACTTTTCATCTTCCCAAACTGAAACTCCATTAAACTGTAACTCCCTATTTCCCCTGCCTCCCTGCCCCCCACTCCTACCAGCCACCATTCTACTTTCTGTCTCTGAATTTGAGTATTTCAGGTACCTCATAGAAGGAGATTCATACTATATTTGTCCTTTTGTTACTGGCTTATTTCATTTAGCATAGTATCTTCAAAGGTTCATCCGTATTGTAGTGTGTGTCAGAAGTTCCTTATTAAGGCTGAATAATATTCCACTGCTTATGTATACCACTTTTTGTTTATCCATTCATGGGTTGAATGACATTGGGTTGCTTCCTTTTCTTTCCTTTTATAGCATAAATTCAAAATACTGATCTTGGGACTTCTCTGTCAGTCCAGTGGTTAAGACTCCACGCTTCCACTGCAAGGTGCTTGGGTTCGATCCCTGGTCGGGGAACTAAGATCCTGAATGCCCCGAGGTGCAGCCAAAAAATTTAAAAAATAAACTAAAAAAAATACTGACCTTATCAGTCCCTTTTAGTGTTTACAAAAATGGTTTAGAAATCCAGTATAAAAGGGGACTGAGGGACTTAAGCCTTGGGACTGACTATCCCTTCCTCCTTGATTTTTATTATTGTCACTTGAGTCTTTGTTTTGTTAGTCCAGCCTGGATATGAGAATAGCCTGATCCTCTAGCCAGATCTAAGCTGAGATACCACATGAGACAGCTACATTGAGAGACTGAGCTGAGATAAGGAAGACAGATCTGGGAGCCAGGATTCAGGCCTGGAAGGGAAAGCTTTAAGTGCAAATTATATATGTGCCGAAATTTCTGTGACCAGTTCTCTTTTGGTTGTAATTTGCTTTTCTTTGAGAATTGTACATGTTTACTTACTTACATACTGAGTGTTTATGTTTTCCGAATTGCCTGTTCATGTTTATGGTGTATATTCTATGCAGTCACTTAGTGTAAAAATTTAAGTGTGAAGAAAGAAAACTACTTTAAATTTCAGAAATGCAATATTTTGCTTTACTTTAAAATTTTATTTCTTGTGATTATGCTTTATTCATTTCCTAGGCACCTAAGTTTCTCTGTTCAAGATCATTTACTCCAGTATCCAAATAGATTTATTGATTGCAGATTCATTACTGTAAAATGTGTTTGTATAGGATTGTTTCTTCCCATGCCATACTGGCCTTTTTCACACTGCTGTGCAGTAATACAATGAAGGATTGCTATGACATTAAAGTTTGGATTGGGTCTCACAAGCTATCCTTCCCTGAGAGCACTGGTAATGTATTATAACTTGCAAATTGAATATTTGCATAATCAAAATGGAAAGTATGGAGTATAAAAATAAGCTTTTTGTAGTGCCCAAACTAGAGAACAACATCTAAGACTAGTTTAGCTAAATCTTAACTCTGGCTATGGACTCAGTTGGAAACACAGTAAAAAGGAATGGATGTTGATAATGTTTAACGTATTAGTTCAACCCTTGAGTTTAATGTGAAGGGATAATTGAGATAATATGATCTCCCATTGCTCTATGTAACAAGGAGATTTTTTAAGTTAAATTGGATTGGCTTCCAGTTAGGGAAGAATGCTCATCTAGAGCCAGTGGTATTTACCAACTGCGCCTGTGAAAACATTCCTTTTTACCCTCAGATGCTCACTCAGCCTTCTGTTTTCCAAGTGACATTATTATAGCCTTTCGTAGTCAGAAAAATTAAGAGCACATTTTAAAAGCATGAATAGCAGAGTCTCCCTTCAGTTTTACAAAATTACTGCTTTTTATGATAATGTAAATATGGGACGATTTCTGAAAACTTAAGAGAAGTTTTTTAACTGCTAAACATTCTTTGACATTTTAAGGACACAGATCATAGAATTATAAAGCATATGGCAGTTATTTTTGTTGTTGTTTGGTTGGGCTGCTCAGTAACGTCTGACTTCGTTTAACTGAATATTGGAAATGGGACCATTTAAGAAGTTTTGGGCATTTTTTTCGCTATGTCTCTTCTTTGGCTGAACCAGCAATGTAATTAAGTCCTCAGCTAGGATAAGATGCACATGATGAATCTACTCTATCAAATTGAAGTTTTTTTCCTGGGTACAGTATCTCTGTGGAATACATCTAATTTATTGGCCATTTGTTTAACCACTAGTTTTTAGTCGTTTACTTTGTGGATTTTTATAAGGGTTTCCGAATGTTAGGAATGTGGAAAACTATAGTATTGGGAATTTAATTGGGATACTTAGTTGATTATCAAAGATTTTTCTTCCCTTATGTCACACTTTTTCCCCTTCAGCTACCCCTCTTTCCCCCAACTGGGACCATAAGTAAATTACTTAACTTCTGAGTCTTAGAATTTTAACCTGTAAAAGGGAGTTGTGTAAAGAGTTCCTGTTTTGATTGGCTAACTCAGTGCCTAGTACACCGTAGAAGCTCAATAAATGGTAGTTTCTATTAATATAATTTATAATTTTCCTCTACCTTATCTAACTGTTCTTATTCATCTAATCTATTATTCTATTTTTAGAACTTTAAATTACTATTGCTCAAAGAATACTTTTTACCTAATGTTGTATCTTGGGAAAATGTTTCTGAAAAAGCATCTCTTTGGTCAACCTACATTATGTTAATATATATCCAGAAAACATTTGTTTCCTAAAGTATGTCTATTAAAAATATTCCTAGAATCAGAATTGAAGGGATCCTTGGAGTTTGAAGTAATTTTCGTTTACCTGGCCTTAACTTTACCATCCAATTTAGTTATCGTCTCTGCAGTAGTTTGCCTCAAAGTTTAGACATTTACATACTACTGCCATTTCTGCAAAATACCTGTGTTAATATTTTCTTAATATTTTTTAAACTTAGCCTTAGCTAAGCAATACTAATTTTGAAATTATAGGTTCAGTAAACTAGCTATATTGTTTCTAATGTATATTAAAATAACTGCATGACATTTTGTGTACTGTTAAAAATTGTATTGAATTACCTCTTTATTCATTGCCTAAAGCTTCCCTGACAAGACGATCATCTAGCCTCTAAATATAATTCCCTTTCTTTCTTGTTTTTCCTCCCTTTCTATATAAACTTGAACCTAATAAATCTTTTTTTTTAATAGCGAAATACGGCTTTTTGGTGAACAGGAACCATTATAAATAATTACTATATATAGCTATCTCTTAAGTCTGAAAATATGGGGAATATTTATTATCTAAACTTTTTTCATTTTGATGTTTTGAGATGCACTTGGGGAAGAGGACTGGAAATACCACTGTTTTATACATAGACTTTCACTCCTTGTTTCAGTATGATCCTTCCTCACCTCCACCCTTGACTATTACTGGTGTCTCAGAGTCCGGCACTTCTTTGGTTCAGTATTTGTAGAGAGTAAACCTTGTCCATGGGGATAAGATAGTTGCCTGACTGAGGAGGGTAGGGAGTGAGGTGTCCTAACTTCCTCTTTTTTTTTTTTTTTTTTTTTTTTGCGGTACGCGGGCCTCTCACTGTTGTGGCCTCTCCCGTTGCGGAGTACAGGCTCCGGACGCGCAGGCTCAGCGGCCATGGCTCACGGGCCCAGCCGCTCTGCGGCATGTGGGATCTTCCCGGACCAGGGCACGAACCCGTGTCCCCTGCATCGGCAGGTGGACTCCCAACCACTGCGCCACCAGGGAAGCCCCTAACTTCCTCTTATGTAGACTTTTCACCATTCCTCCTGTTTTTGCCCACTCCTCTCCCTTGCCATTAGGGACTTGTGAACTTTCGGTTCCTAAGCCTCTTCCCCAATTCTTTGGTATAATTTTTTCCCTCTTTTTTTGCTTGACGTGTAGATTTCAGCTTTTTTTGCACTGCAAAATCTGCAATTGTTCATCTACTCTTTTTTTTTTAAGTTAATTAATTTATTTTTGGCTGAGTTCCATCTTCGTTGCCACGCCGGCTTTCTCTAGTTGTGGTGAGCGTGGGCTACTCTTCGTTGTGGTGCGCGGGCTTCTCATTGCAGTGGCCTCTCTTGTTGCGGAGCACGGGCTCTAGGCGCGCAGGCCTCAGTAGTTGTGGCACGCAGGCTCAGTAGTTGTGGTGCACGGGCTTAGTTGCTCTGTGGCATGTGGGATCCTCCTGGACCAGGGCTTGAACCCGCGTCCCCTGCATTGGCAGGCGGATTCTTAACCGCTGCGCCACCAGGCAAGTCCCCATCTACTTTTTATAGACAGAATTTAGCTGTCATCTCTCACTCTTCTGTCTCAAGTTTTGTTGATACGTGCTAATATCTTTTTAACATGTCTTCGTTGTCATTTTAGTGGAAGGGAGCTGAGATTAAATATATTATTTCCCAACTAGAATCTAAGTTCCATGAGGAGAGGGTTTTTTTGTCTTGTGTTTTGCTCTGTCGCTATTTGCTAATACGGTGCTTTGCATGTATATATTTGGAAGAATGATGGATCCATTTGTTTGTATAATAAGTAACATGTTATGAAGTGCTTAATAAGCATAATTTCATTTGAACATTCCTAAATATTGTTATATAAATAAATGACCCTATTTATGGTTGAGGAGACTGGGACTCAGGAGGTAGAGGGACTTGCTTAAAGTTAACGGTAGCGGAACTTGACTGCTACCCACTTGTTCTTAATTGAGATCCTGCCCTTGGTACTACTGAAAGCTCTTTGAATTGCTATAACCAGATCAACATTGAGCTGACTTCGTGTGCCTTCAAATTATACAGAGAAGCACTATTGTTGGCATAATGAGGATATTGATATTTCAGGATATGGCTCTGAAACTATTTTGGAGAATTTTGTATAATATTAATATTGGTACTGTATATATATATTGTTATATATATATAGACCCATGAGAATTTGTTGACCCATGAGAATTTGTTGAAGAAGTTCGGCCTTTATCATAAGAATACTATGTAGCTCTTTTTCCTAAGTATGGAAAAAGGAAGATGAATTTGTGCCAGCCCAAATGAGGACTGAGGAGTATTTTACCCCAGAGACAGCTGAAGAGGGACTGGACTTTAGGTAAGAGCTGGACTTCAGTTAAACAAGAGGGAGGGGTGGAGAATGTTCTTTGAAAAGGTGATGACTTCAGACATTTGTAAATAGAGTTATTAGAGCCTACACAGTAACTTTTATATATGGTCTTTTGAGGATAATGTAGTCACTTAATGTTTCGTTAAGTTTAGTAACAGTCCCAGTGGCATTTCATTTTATACTCTTATCAAAAGGTTCCCAAACTTTCTCAATTCACCACACCCTTAGTGTGCCAGTAATTCCTTCATGATGCCCTTCGATGCAAAGAAATACCAAATAACTCCATTTACTTAGGTCTAAACGACTTAAGTATTTATGTTCTAACAACTTGAATAAACACATATGAATTCTTTGACTTTCTTTTTTAAAATAAATTTATTTATTTATTTTTGGCTGCGTTGGGTCTTCGTTGCTGCGCATGGACTTTCTCTAGTTGTGGTGAGCAGGGGCTACTCTTGGTTGCGGTGCGCGGGCTTCTCATTGCAGTGGCTTCTCTTGTTGCGGAGCACGGGCCCTATGCGCACGGGCTTCAGTAGTTGTGGCACGTGGGCTCCGTAGTTGTGGCTCGCAGGCTCAGTAGTTTTGGTGCATGGGTTTAGTTGCTCTGCGGCATGTGAGATCTTCCCGGACCAGGGCTTGAACCCGTGTCCCCTGCATTGGCAGGTGGATTCTTAACCACTGTGTCACCAGGGAAGTCCCTTTGACTTTCTTCTTTGAAGAAATTTTTTTTTTTTTTTGGCTACACCACGCCACATGTGGAATCTTAGTTTCCTGAGCAGAGATCGAACACGTACCCCCTATGGAAGCGCATAGTCCTAACCACTGGACTGCCAGGGAATTCCCCAAGAAATATTTTAATTTTATTCTTAAGTAGCTACAATTTTTTTCTAATGGGATGTGTACAGTTTATACTATGCAACTTCATAAAACTTGGAATGGAATCAATGGGAACTTCTACTCTTCATTTTGTATTCCACATTTATTTTTTGTTTTGGCCATTTTTTTTTCTCTTTTTGAAAAATTTAAAATTTAGTTGCAGAGACTTAGTCTTGCGAAGATAATGAGTGCGTATAAAGGAATGCAGTAGGATCTGATTTTGAAACTGAACTGCCTTGAGCCTAGTGGCTCATGCAGTATTCCACAGATATCAAAAATTATTTGTTTCCGTTGGAGGAGCCTCTGAGTTCACTCTACCTTGGTGTACTGTTTGGAAACCATCATCCTTATTTAAGAACTATTAGGGATAGAATGTATAAACTCAAATTTATTTGAAATGTAACTTTCAATTTGAAATCCTAGTTTCAGTTTAGACTTCACATAAGTTGTATTTTCTTTACCTTAGGTTTCTGGTCGTTAAAGGGAAAATATATTTACAGATAAAAATAACAAAAATACAAAGCTTCCTCTCTTTGCTCACAAAACATGAATCGTTGTAGGTAAAAGTTGTTTTTTTAAACTTTCTGAAGAAGGGCACTATTGAAATACCAGTTATTTGATAAAGGGAATAAGAAAACAACTAAGGCAAGGAGAAATGGAATTTTTGTTACCTAGTGTCCTATTTAAATCTCTTATGTAAGTGATTTGGTCAATAATAAATGCATTCTGAACACTGAAGGAAGGTATGTAAATGAATACTTTATGCTTGTAATTGTTAGGCATAGAATTTGATCTGAATTATGTAATGGGAAAGGCATATTATTATCATTCTTTAAAAGGCTTTGAAAAGTAGGCTACACAGAGCATTTTTCAGTAAATGAGAATTAAGACAAAATGAACTTATTGTTTACTATAGACATTTTGTTTTCTTTCTCATTATAAAAGTCTTGTTCATTTCTCCTGACGTATGAGATCAAGAACTTTGGATCCTTTTAAAATAAACTGAAACTGAGTGATATGGGATTTTGGCAATTTAAACATATGTTAAATTTCAATTATAAAGAAAAGAAACCATATACATGTTTGTACTGAAGGAATGTTTTCCTTTCTAAATAATAAGTAACTATTGTTTGTTAATGTTCATTAATTCAGATGTGTCAAATTAAAGTAGTGTTATTACCTTAAAATTTGCTTTCATACTCAGTGGTCTAAATTTATAGAGAAGCGTGGGCACATCAAATAGTAGACCCAAAATGGTCCACCTTTGTTTATGTTATCTGTTATTCAGTCCAGTGTGATTGAGATATTTTTCATATGGTTAAGACCGCAATGAAACATTTAAATATTGCTTTCCTTTTTTTTTTCTTTTTTTGCGGTACGCGGGTCTCTCACTGCTGTGGCCTATCCCATTGCGGAGCACAGGCTCCGGACGCGCAGGCCCAGCGGCCACGGCTCACGGGCCCAGACGCTCTGCGGCATGTGGGATCCTCCCGGACCGGGGCACGAACCCGCGTCCGCTGCATCGGCAGGCGGACTCTCAACCACTGTGCCACCAGGGAAGCCCCTTGCTTTCCTTTTGATATTCCTTGACAGTTGAAAATAGCAGAGTATTTAAGAATATTTCTTTCATATAGATCTAGCTTACTCTATGCTTCCACTTCTCCCTTGTAGATTTGGAGCCACAAGAGAATGTAGATGATAAATACTAAATGAGTTGACTACTCAGTGGATGGTTTCTGAATATCTAGGGTTTAGAGTAGGTATTATATGTAAATGCTGTGTTTTATGAAGGCCTTTTTTTGGGGGGGGATAAAATGTAAAAATTTCTCGTTGAAACTGTAGAATCAGCTGACTTCAAAAGCCAGCTTTTGAACTAGTAGACTTCCTGGCAATTACATAGGCCCATGAGCTCTGAAAGGTCTTTTGAACTGTGTCTGTTTCTGCTTTCAAATAGCATTTAAATGCTCATTCGGGGGGGCTGGACATTGTTCGTAAGATTTGCTTGCTTTCTACTTTTATGAACTGTGACATGAAGCTAAGAATCAGCTGAAGTCTGTGTTAGACCTTAAACTTGCTGTTATCTTTATACGTTTTTTGAATGTTAAGCATTTTGGTTCAAGGAATCCGGAGGGTACAAAACTGAAAGCAGATAAGAATTTAGAGTACTGTACCCTAAATTGATAATTATCTAACTTACTTTCTTCCTTCTTTCCTTCTACTCTTCCTACCTCTGATATTTGTTGAGTCACTACTATATGCTAGGCGCTTTGTAAGGTGCCAGTGAGTCAAAGGTAAATAGTGGCTCTAATTCTTAAGTAATATAGAGAATAGTGTGCAAAAATTGCCTGAAAGCAAGATTTTCCTTTGTAATATAAAATGTGAATTGATTCTAATACAAGAATGTAGCAAAAACCAAAAATAAGGACACTTTATGGAGCTTAAACAATTTTCTAAAATCCCATAGAGTAAATTATTTTAGTCTCAAATGAAGAGCTATTCTGTTTGTTTGTTTGAGTTGTTGATCCTAATGTAGAAATGACTTGTGTTGAGTACTATTACCTCAGTAGTATCTTGCTCTAACAGATATGATGTTTTGTATTCCAGGAATGGGTTCCACTAAGATCAGCTATTTTATGTTGTTAAGGACTGAATTTTGTATCCCCCTCACAAATTCGTACGTTGAAGCTCTAACCCCCAATATGACTGTATTTGGAGATAGGACCTTTAAGGATATAATTAAGGTTGAATGAGATTGTTAGAGTGAGGTGTTAATCCAGTATGTTTGGTGTCCTTCTAAGAAGAGAAAGAGACACCAGGGCTGAAAACACACAGAGAAAAGGCCATGAGAGGACACAGTGAGAATGCAGCTGTCTGCAAACCAAAGAGAGGCCTCAGTAGAAACCAAACCTGCTGATACCTTGTTCTTGGACTTCCAGCCTCCAGAACTGTGAGAAAATAAATTGCTGTTGTTTAAGCTATCCAGTCTGTGGTGTTTTATTATGGCAGCCCCAACAAACTAATACATATACCCTGACCTAAGCATATGTTTGGTAAACCAGTTTATCATGTTGTCCTGATGTTCTCTACAACCACAACTTAAGCTCTAATCATATGTTGCTCTCATGTTTTTAAGTTCTTCCAAATATGTGGATTCCCAGAATGATACAGCAGATTTCAAGAAATGCTAATAGTCTTTTACATGGTCTCATCTTTTATGCAACCATCTATTAAAAGTGCCCTTGATAAGTGACTGTAGTTCATTGGCTTAGTTATACTTTGTTCACTTTTCATTTAAGGGTATGTTTTAAACTAATGGTGTATTATAGTTTGGCAGAATTTTCTTTCTCAGTGGCACATAAAATAATGGTATGTTTTCAGTCAATGGCATCTTTAGATTCAATGAAATATATTTTTCTGATTATCTGCCCCCCACCCTAGATTCGTCCTGTAGCATCTGAGGTAAATGAATGTTTATGATTCCTTAAAATGCTCACAAAAGGAGTTGTTACGCAGATTCCCTTGGTAAATCATTAGACTTTCTTAATCCTGTTAATAAGCATTGTATAAAATATCTGCTGTATTTGAGACCTTTTTTTTTTTTAACAGTGAAAGTAGAGAACAAGCTACATCACCCCAGAATAGTAAATATAGCCTAGTGGTTAAGAGCCTAGACTCTGCAGCCAGATTGTCTGAGTTTAAATAACAGTTCCATCACTTTTTAGGTGTGTGACTTTAGGCAGGTTGCTTAACTGCTTCCAAATTTGTAAAGTAAGGATAATAATAGTGCCTATCTCATAGGGTGGTTGTGTAGGTTAAAAGAATTTTGCTCTGAAAAGAATTAGAACAGTGCCTGGCACATAAGTGCTGTATAATTGTTAGTGTTCTTGTCATTATTATATTTGAATTAACATCAATAGTATTCTCTCTAAAAACATTTTAAAAATTTCGGTTAACTTCCTTTGTATAATCAGTAAACCTGAGAATTAAGGGCACAAATAGAGTTCGTTATATAATGAAAGTTAAAGCAAAACGAACCCATCATTTAAAGATGGGTGTTATATGGTCCTTAGACAAAATTGAAATTACATTTTTAGTTCTCTTTTTACTATCTTTATCTAGCCACTGCCAGTACAATTTAGTTATTTCCCCTAACTTCACTCGTAGATGCACATACACATAATACTTACAAACTCTCATTCAAAGAGTCCCACCCATCAAACCATTCCGGGATTGATTTTCTTTAAGCTGCATTCCTGTCCTCCCAGCTGATCAGTTCTCTCCTAGTTCCTTTCTCTTCTTCATACCCAAAATGTGTATACCCAAAGTATTAAAGAGCTTGAGAAGTTGGAATTTTGTGGTCATACAGGTTGGATTGCTTACTTGGCTCATTTTATGATTGGAAGCCTGGGATAAAGGGAGAAGGTACAGCATATAATAGAACTGAGTCCTTGATTCTTGGGCCAAGGGATGGGAGAGAAGTGAAAGATTTAAGACTAAGGGAGTGCTAAGGAAAGACCCTTGTTGGGTGCGGAGCATGCTATGCTCAAGTAGATTAATTAGTTTACTTGTTAAGTTGTTCATTCATTTATTTAATATTCAAGTACTGGTAGCGTGCCAGCCTCTGTGTTAAGTGCTAGCTTACATTCAAGGTCGGTTTTAATTTTTTTTTTAATATAGACAAAACTTTTAATTTTTCTGTGAGAGGAACTGTTCTTAAAAATGGAAGTATATATTAGTATGAATGATTTGTATGATAAGTTTAAATTAAATTACTTTCAGATTGACTATCTGGGGGATGAGAGGATATGCATAGGGGACGAGGAAATTTAAACAGAAATGTAAAGCTTCTTGAGAGGGGCTAGACAAATGTTCCTAAGGGGGAAAGAGGACTGAAAATGAAGTTTACAGACATTAGACCAGAAAGGTATGTCGTCCATAGGAACTCTACAGAGCTTTAGCTGTGCATGTGGACACCTTAGCAAAATTATGAGTCTCCATGTATTCTTCTCTAGGATCCCTTTTCCGATAACCTTTCCTTATTTAGTTATTTCATTTTAGTACTACTGACCATTGGTGAAAGGAGACAGAGAAGCTGTTTGGTGGTTTTGTTTCTCTAAGCATAAAAGAGATTCCAGGATAATTGCTCATTTTCAAAGGATTCGGTGCTATCATTCTTTTTGTTCAAGTATGTATACAAATTATTCTGTCATTATGTTCATCCAAATATTTCTGAATTCTCAGAAAATGTGTGTTACATTGGGGAAATCTCAACGTGTGGTAGATTGCCTTCTGTTCTATAATCTTCTCTCTCCCTGCTGCCTAAAATCTCAATAGGTGGTTTGACTATAGGAAATTCTGAGTGTTTTTATAAATAAACATTTCCACAAAAACTAGTAAGGTAACTTATTTTAAAAGTTTCAGGGCTTCTGCCTGCAATCCTTTTAGACTTGACTTAGTTTCAGGTCCTCTGAATTTATTAATTACTGCTTTTCATTCTTTGAGGGGGGAGGGGTTTGAGGCTGAAAGTGATCCACATTCATTATATAAGAGGGAAGTTTTGCTTGTTTATTGCTGAAGAAACGAGGCTTTACTGCATTTATATAGTGTTTCTTAAAGTATGCTGTGTATGAGAGTTCTTGAAAATCCTGTATTTCTCGTTAGAATCTATAATGAAATTGACTGGGATAAAATGGGAGGTAGTTACCAGATATTATTTCTGTGTACATGAGGATTTTTCAAACTGTATTTTTTAAGCAGAAGGAATGTTTTTGAATAAAAGTGAATAAATATGCTGTTAAAATTATTTAAAATTTATATAGGACAGTCAGGAAATATTAAATTAGGGAATTTGCATTTGTTTATTAAGTTCCCATTGTGTAGGTGTTACTGACAAGAAACTGAAGGATCCAGAAATAATACTGGATGAGGTTTCTGCCTTTGGGAACCTTGAAACCTAATTAAGTAGGTAGAATTTGCAACGTAAAAGAAGGGACCAGGGACTTCCCTGGTGGCGCAGTAGTTAAGAATCAGCCTGCCAATGCAGGGGGCATGGGTTGGAGCCTTGGTCCGGGAAGATCCCACATGCCACGGAGCAACTAAGCCTGTGCACCACAACTACTGAGCCTGTGTTCTAGAGCCTGTGAGCCACAGCTACTGAGCCCACGTGCCTAGAGCCTGTGCTCCACAAGAAGAGAAGCCACCGCAAGGAGAAGCCCATGCACCACAACGAAGAATAGCCCCTGCTCGCTGCAACTAGAGAAAGCCTGCAAGCAGCAACAAAGACCCAACGCAGCCATAAAGGAAGGAAGGAAGGAAAAGAAAGAAAGAAATGAAAGAAAAGGGACCAGTGCTATATAATATGTAATCAAGAACTGGAATGAGTTAAAAATTAAGAAATGGAGAATTTATAATCTGATTTTTTACATTTGGAATAATCAGACAAGGTTTCATTCAATAAATAAATATTCAGTAAATACAAAGTGCCTACTCAGTGGAAGAATTGGATACTTGTGGTTGGATTAGCACAGAGGAGTAAGGAGAAAGCAATTCCAGTTGAAACAGCATTGACCAAAGGAATCTATACTAGTACCTACCTGTGAGGATTAAATGAAATGATCCAAATAAAGTATTAGAATAATGCCTAGTACATTGTGTCTGGTAAAAGTTAGCTGGTGTTATTATTATCATGTTTACTTGTACATCTGAGTGTTCATTGATGGGAGTTATAATGATGATAATAAAACATTTACTAAGTTGCTGTGTGCATCACTGTTCTTAGCTTTTTGCATACATGATTTCCTTTAATCCTTAAAATTTTATGGGACATAATTATTGCTGTCATCCCCATTTTACGGATTTTAAAAAAAACCTGAAGCATAGAGCAGTTACATACATTGCCCAGACATCTAGGAAGTTGAAGAATAACAATCATGGGATTAGATTTGCATCATTGGATATAGTTGAAGAAAGGCTGTGAATACTGGATGGTTTAAATCTGATAATGGTTGAAAGCTAAATATAGGTATTTTGGGTTGTTTTCTTTGATTACTCATTGAGTCTCTAGGAGTATAATCAATAATTTGTGAGCCGTTAAGCTTAGGAGTGTGATGTTTATTTTTCCAACCTCAGCACTATGCTTATTTAAGAGCCATCATTGATACATCTAAGATAGAATATATTTTACACATTTGTCTCTTTTGGTAGTTCGTTCTGAAGATAGTCTCTTTCCTTACACTAGTGCCTAGTTTGTTTCCCTAGCATTGTTTGTGTGACTCATGTTGAGGAAATTTTATGTTGTAAATACCCAAGCCTAGTACTTGGGATTGCTAAGCATTAAAACAAATATAATTAGGTTGAGACCTGGGTTGTAGATAATAAAAGAAAGTATAATATAAAACCATAGAAAGAATTTTCATCTAAAATCAGTGTGGTTCTGGAGTCTAGTGGGGGAAAGTCAGATATTGATGGAAAATGATATGAACAAAGTTTTTTTTTTTTGTTTTGCGGTACGCGGGCCTCTCAATGTTGTGGTCTCTCCCGTTGCGGAGCACAGGCTCCGGACGCGCAGGCTCAGCGGCCATGGCTCACTGGCCCAGCCGCTCCGCGGCATGTGGGATCTTCCCGGACCGGGGCACGAACCCGTGTCCCCTGCATCGGCAGGCGGACGCTCAACCACTGGGCCACCAGGGAAGCCCTAACAAAGTTTTTATGTTCAAGTATAATCGCACAATTAATATCTCGCTGGTCAAGACTTGCTTCTGAGTTACCTGTTTGAACAGTTAGGGATATGGGGAGACCCTCCTCCTTACTCATTCCAAAAATAATTAGACAACTTGCTGAAAATATTTATAAATAAGTTTCTCTACTAGAGTTGGACTCACAGCAGTAATGAGCTTTAAATTAATAACAGCTGATATTAGAGATGGGTGCCATTTTGAAGTCTTAGGGTTTTCCTTCTGAGCTGGACCCTCAGCACTTGTCTGGAAATCCTTTACATACTTTTATTTTCACTCAGTTTCATATTTCCTACAAATATGTATTCTAAACTTTTAATCAACCTACACCCCACTACCTTATCCTAAACTTTTACCCATGTTTGTCAGCAAAAAAGCACAGTTACTTCTCAGAGAAGTTCGAGAACCCTCTGTCAGAGCTCTCTCAATTTTTGTTTGCCTGTGTTGTCCAATTTACCTACATTTAGAGCCATCTTGAGAGTTTTACTAGAAAAGGTTTAGCCTTTGATCTCTACCTTGGTCCTTCCTTTCCTTGAATTATTTGTTTATATCACACAAGTATTCCAAATACTCAACACCAAAGACCTCATTGTTTCTCCTCTCTAAATTATCTGCGTGCAAGAATGATACCATGAACTAGAAAACTAAGAGTCATCTTGTTACTGCTGCTTACTGCTTGGACTCTCTCAGTCCGTTCAGATTCCACTGCTGTTTGCTATGTCTGTCCACAGTCCATATCTACTTTCATTTCCTTAGTTCTAACTTATTGCACAAACTTGTTATGTGGGTACTGCTGTTCCCATTTTACAAGATCACACAGCTAATTAATGTTGTCGGTAGTCTTCTCCAAATAATTTATACATTATTTCAAATGTACTGAAATAATTATTCCATTGTACCAGGAGAATTTGTCATCTGGGAATAGCCAAGAGAGTTGAATAATGAATAATAATCAAGGAAACTGTTAGATACTACTAGATACTATTAACTTTTAATGATAAAAATAATATGATTTGAGCATTAACGTAAATAGATCAATGGAACAGAATAGAAAGCTAAAACATAGCCATATATAAAAATATGAAGATGGCATTTTGAATCAGTGGTGAGGAGATAGGGGTTGCTTAAGAGCCCCTAGGTGTGAACCTGGAGGGGTTGCTGAGCTCCTCCCAGGGCTGTTACTCATACAGCCTCCCGCCAGTGTTGCAGTTCTGGGTTAGTCCATTTCTGTGGCTAGAATAATGGCTTACCCTAAAAAAATCATTAGATTCCAAACTCACTCCCTATACAAGAAATTAAATATGAGATGAGTTAAAAAGTTTAAAAAAGTGAGATGGTAAAAGTTAGAAAGTATGTGTGTTTATTAGATTTTTTAAAAATAGGAATATCCACAAATTCCAGAATTCATGAACTTTGGAATTCATGGACTTTTTTGTTTGGCTGCACCGAGCGGCATGTGGGATCTTAGTTTCCCCACCAGGGATTGAACGTGCGCCTCCTGCAATGGAAGTGCAGAGTCTTAACTGCTGGGCCACCAGGGAAGTCCTTGTTTATTAGATCTTAAAGTAAGAAAAACATTTTCTTAACATAAAACCACAGGGAGTAAAATCTCAGAAGGAAAACTTAAACAGAATTAAAAGGTGAGCTAGAAAAAAAAATTGACGATAAAGGTTACCATCCTACTATATGAAGAGCTTTTGGACATACTAAGGAAATGAATAAACCAGTGTAAAAATTGAGAGAGGATATCAGTGAAGAAAGTGAAGATACATAAAGAAATACATAAAGCCAATAAAAAGAGAGCACAAGTTCATCCTGCTCACCTAGGATTCAGTGAAACCATTATTTGCCTAACATGTTCGGAGAGAGTTAAAACAGTAATAAGGGTGAGACAACATTAACCTTCTTGGAGGAAAATTTGGCAGCATGTTTATAGAGCCATAAAAATTAGAGATAGGCACACAAATTTATATGAAAGGCTATTTAGCTTATATGTCCTACAACACAGATCTGATTAAACAAATCTAGTATCATACTATGCAACTACTAAAATTTTTGTTGAAAATGAAGAGGCCATGTAAATAGATCTCAAAACAGGATGCCTACAATTATATGGATTTAAAAAAAAAGAAAGAAAAAGTTGTACTAGAATGATTTGTACCAAAGTGATGACAGTTGTTTATTTTAAGATAAAGGATGATTTTTAATTTCTTCTTTTCTGTATTTTAAAAGTTTTCTTGTAATGTACATTAATTTTGTAATTAGGAAAATCTCATTTTCTGTTTAAATAGAAAGTACCCAACTGTAGTTTTTAAGTTATTGTTGTTGTTGAGATTGCTGAAAGTGAGAATGCTGCCTGCCTCTCTAATCATGAATATTGTTGCTCTTTAGAGAACTTGACACTGCTTAGCCCTGAGATCTGATGGGATCCCAGCACGAGGTTGGATTGTCCATGGCTGAGTCATATCTGATAGTATTGGTGTAGAATTTAAGGTGGGGAAGGTACTTTAAAATTATGGAAGGATGAAATTCTGTTTTCATTTCCTGTTTTTTTGGAGTGTTATATTTTCAGATTCTTTACAGATAAGATTTCATTTTTGTCTAAAATGCTAACCTTCGTGCAAACTCAGCTTTTAAATCCATGAAATCAAAGTACTTATATTAGTATCAATATATTAGCAAGTTGTTAGAAAGCCTAATTCAGTATGATAGATGAAATTCATTGCTAATTTACAAAGTTAATCAGGATGTTTAATAATTAGTCTGAAAAATTCATACATTCTATTTTATTTTAAAAATTATTTATTTATTATTTAATTTTTGGCTGCATTGGGTCTTTGCTGCTGCAGGCGGGTTTTCTATAGTTGCTGAGAGTGGGGGCTACTCTTTGTTGTGGTGCACGGGCTTCTCATTGCGTTGGCTTCTCGATGCAGAGCACGGTCTCTGGAGTGCAGGCTTCAGTAGTTGTGGCGCACAGGCTTAGTTGCTCCGTGGCATGTGGGATCTTCCCGGACCAGGGCTCGAACCCTTGTCCCGTGCTTTGGCAGGCAGATTCTTAACCACTGCGCCACCAGGGAAGCCCCATACATTATAATTTATCCCACTTATTTTCCAAACTTTCTAGCTTAAGGCTGTGTGTGTGTGGCAGTTTTTAAGCATTGTGTTATATATGTGGCTTTTTCAGCTATCTAATGAGAGGAGAGCAGTCATTTGTTTATTTTGCTCAGTTCTTTTCACATAAAGATGCTTATTAATTTGATCTTACTCTTCTTTTTGTTAATGTTGTAAAGTTCCTTTTGTTTAACCATTTCAAAAGAAACCTCTTGGCTTAGGAACAGGGAGGGAAGGGAAGGAATAGCTTGGCAGAGGTTGAATGATGACAGAGTGGTATATGCTAGATAAAGGACTAATGGAGGATGAAAAGGGGTGTTACCAGAGTGGGAGGCAGATGAAGCAGCAGTAGTACTGATAGGATGGCATGGTCTCTCTGAAGAAAACGAGTGGAATCTAGCTTAGCTCCCCTAATACCTTTCACGGACACAGTAACTTTTCGTTTTGGAAAGTACAGGCACTTATCCACATTCATGGTTTGTAACTGTGTGATCCCGAATACAGACTTTTTTTCCCTCTCCTGGAGCTGTATAGTTTTTTTTCTCTTCCCTAAAAGCCTTGCTAAGATTGCTTAAAATGCAAAGGGAAATCAGCATGCTTTTAGAGCCACATTTATATGATTTATTGTACATAAATACAATTAAACTTACTTGGCTGTTTAGTTCTATTGTAATTCTGTTCCTCATTCTGATTCATATGTTGAAAATATTGTGCTATTCCCTAGTGTTAGAGTTTTATAGAGAAGTAATTATACTTTGCAAAAATTTACTGAAAAACTGAAACACCTAAGGAATTTGTGTGGATTCCTTATATTAAGATCAGGTGTTCATAGGTTACAGAGACAGGCATTTGGGAAGAAGAACATGATATTACACTTTTGGGGAGGGATTCTGAAAATTAAGGGGACTAGTATTTTTGAATGGATTTTAAGAACTATTGTTAATAGTGTTTGGAGATGAATGAATTGTTTAATTCATTTGTAAGACTCCTCACTTATGAAAGGGAACAAATGTGAAAAAAGAAAAAGGAATGTGAAGCAATCTCTAGCTGAGCTCTTCCAAGAACTAGATAGTATACCACACAATTTATTCTAGTTATGAAAGTGTCAAAACTTGGCTTCAGCATTTATTTTATTAAAAATTATTTTTAACAATTTTTAATGCATTTGAAATATTTTTTAAAATTGTATTTTCTTTAGTTGTGTGTGCATAGTTTCAGATAAATAATAGTTATGAGTGATTGTTGAGGCTTACTTACTGTCGAAGAATTCTTATTAAGTAAAAAGTTCTATTGAATATGCTCTTCTCCATATATTAGAAGCATTTAAAAATGTTAATACAAGTTGTGTTTAAAGTAGGCAAATGGTATGTTGGTTGCTTTTTCTGGATTCCTGAATTTTGTGGAGTTCTGCTTTTTCAAATTAATAGGGAAAAGCTACCATGAAATGGATCCTGTTTAGTTATTTTAGTCTATGAACTTATAAAATGTTGATTATTAAAAACCTTTTTTTGGACTGATAAAAGTGTGCTTTATTAGTGAGTCAAATACCACAAATAGTTTTGCTGTCAGCGACCTTTTCCAAAATGTTGAGCAACTTTAAAAAAATAAGGCTACTAACAAATGAAATATCATGTTCTCTGGATTTAAAGGGTAGTTGTCTTCCTGGAAAAATCTGTATGTATTTTAAAATTCTGGAACCTCCACTCCCCCATCCCCCCGCCCCCCCGCACCACCACCCCGTAAAATATGTTTAGGCTCAGATAATTATAAATAGATTTTTCACCGCATGACTTTTTGGTATTACATTTTACATTTGGATGGGACGTGGGTCAGTTCTATCTTAGAGGGACTAATTTTTCAAATGCAAGATATCCATTTCATGCTTCCAATCCATAAACAAGTAATATTTCTTAGTCATCAATATGACCAAAAATGCCACCACAAAATTCCATGCCTTGTAGGGAGTGGTATTGACTGAATAAGAATCATTGGCCTAGAGCATTGTGGCCAAAGGAGATACTTGCTCCAGAGAGGTAGTCAGAGAATACACTAATCCTACCACCAGGCCCAAAGGTATGAAAGAACTTCAAAAACAAATAGCTTCCAGTTGACTGAGCTACAGGGGAAAGGGCTTTTTCAGGGAGCCAACTAGGTTTCATCCTGTAGCTGAGGAAAGCAAAATGTTAATCAGCAGGAATTCCAGAGGGCGCACAGAGGAATGATTTGGAAGGGAGAGGAAGGACACAGGATTGGGTCAGATTAGGGACCGTACAGAGTGGTATGGAAATGAGAGTCTGTACAAGTGAATGGGTGAGACCTGGGGAAGTTTGGTCTGCTGTCAGTGACTGAAATAAACATGGAAGTGAGACCTGGTAGAACCTAAAAGTCCCTTTAAAAATGGGGGAAAAAAAAGGTAACATACACAGAGCTAATACAGAGTAAATGAACCCGCCTTATATAACTGTCATCCAGCTACAACAATAGTCAACTCATAACCACTCTTTTTTTTCCTGTAACTTCCAGTAATTCTGTGTTCTGCAAAGTGATCCAGGACCCTCACGAGATAACGTGAAACCAAAGTTTCACAGAAAAGTGCTCACTGATATTTTCTGTTCTGTTCCTTTTCTTTTTCTTCAAATAAACTCTGGGTTGCAGAGCACTAAATGAATTTCGTGACAGATGAATAGGTTACAACTGGTAGTTGGAAAATTGAGGTTGAGGTTTGTAGTTAGGCTGCTTGGGTTGGAGTTCTGACGGTACCCCTCAACAACTTTGTGTCCTGTTACTTAATTCTAATCCTCACATCCCTCTTATATAAAGTAGTACCCACCTCCTAAGGTTTTTGTGAAAATTACCTGTATTTGAAATACTAGATATTAGAGCTTAACAGTGCTCTCTACACACCTAGAAAATATTCAGTTACTAGTAGATGCTATTACTATTTTAATTCACCAACGTGGGATTTGAATCTAGGTCTCTCTGATTCCAAAATCTGAGTTCTTATATTTTTTAATCTAAAATATAACTTATAGACAGTTATAAATTTAAAAAAAGAAAATCTAGAGATAATGTATATTTTTCTTTTTATCATTCATCATAGTATTTTTCCCCACTCTACATTAAATTGCAAACATTTCCATTTCTTTGAAAACAGTTTTCAAATAATATTCCACCATTTTGTTCTCTAGAGGCAGAAATGTTATGCTTCATAGGAAAGATACTTACCTAGTTCTAGTTACTTAGTCAGTGCACAGTCAAATTTTATTGCTACTTTTAGAACTTTATTGTGAGAATTTTGGTCAAATATAAAAGTCATGAGAATGGTGCAGTGAAGTCCGCCATGTCCACATCCTTCAGCTTCAACAGTGATCAACTCCTGACCAGTTTTGTCTTACCTATACCACCACGCACTACCCATTCTATCCCTATGTTATTTTCAAGCAAATCTCAGATGACTTATTATTTTATTCTTAAAGATTTCAGCATGTCTCTAAAATATAAGGAATCTTTTTAAAACAAAAGAACAATATCACTGTCAAACCTTAAATATAGTTCCTTAATCTCATGAAACTCCTTAGACTTAATTTCAGATTTCATCATTGTTCGAACTGTCTCTTAAATGATTATTTTAAAAATAGTTTCTTTGAAAAAAAAATAGTTTCTTTGAGTAAGGATGCAAATGAGGTCAATATATTGATATTCATTCATATGTCCTTTGAGTTTCAAATTTGTGGCTCTCTTCTCCTTTTCCCTCTCTCTCCCTTTCTTACAATTTATTAGTTGTAAGAACTGGCCATTTGTATTTTATAGTTATAACAGGGATCAGCAGAGGCTTATTTCTATATGATGGAGAGCTGAGAATGGTTTTTAAAGTGTTTTTTTTTTTTTTAAGCAACAAACCTTATGTAGCCCCAGATGACTGTTTGCTCTGTGGTCTTCTATATCCCCACAATCTGGATTTTCATGATTGCATCTCCATGGTGTTGTCTAATATACTGTTCTATTCCCTCTATTTCCTTTAGTTGGTAGTTGGATCTAGAGTCTTAATCAGATTTAGGTTCAGTTTTTTTTAAAACTCATTTTATTTGTTCAGTACCTCCACGATATTTCTTTCTTTGTTAAGTCATATTTATTAAGGTGTCTTTTACATATAATAATATGCTACTGTCTTAAGAGTGTGATTTGATGAATTTTGACAAATATGCACAACTGGGCAAACCACCATGAGAATCAGGATGTAGAACACTTCCGTCATTCATTCTGCCCCTTTCTAGTCAGCCCGCTCCCCTCAGGCACAGCTTCTGACAACCACCGATCTGCTTTCTGTTACTATGACTTTGCTTTCTCTAGAATTTTACAGAAATTGAATCACACAGCATATAGTCTTCATTTCCTGGTGTCTTAGCATAATTCTTTTGTTACTGAGTATATTCTGTTGCATGGCTGTACTACTCTTGGTTATCTGTTCACCAGTTGATGTGCATTTGGACTATTTCCAGTTTTTGGCTATTATGAAAACTGATTTTTATTTTATTTTATTTTTTATTTTATTTCTTTTTTGCGGTACGCGGGCCTCTCACTGCTGTGGCCTCTCCCGTTGCGGAGCACAGGCTCTGGACGCGCAGGCTCAGTGGCCTTGGCTCACAGGCCTAGCCGCTCTGTGGCATGTGGGATCTTCCCAGACCGGGGCATGAACCCGTGTCCCCTGCATCGGCAGGCGGACTCTCAACCACTGCACCACCAGGGAAGCCCTTATTTTTTTTTTGTTCAAGTTTTTGTGTAAGGTTTGAGTGAATATGTTTTCATTTCTCTTCGTAACTAACTAGGAGTAGAATTGTTGGGTCATATGGTAAGCATATATTTAAATTTATAAGAAACTGCCAAGCGTTTCCCTGTATGACTACGCCACTGTTAGTTCCTACCAGCAATATAGGAGACATTCGGTTGTTTCAAATCCTCATTAACACTTTAATTTTAGTCGATATTTAATTTTATTATTCCAGTAGGTATGTAGTGATAGCCCATTGTGGTTTTCATTTGCATTTCCCTAATAAGTACTGATATTGAGCCTTTTTTTCATGTATTTATTTGTCACCCCTATATTTTCTTCAGCAGAGTGTTCAAATTTTTGCTCTTTGTTTTTTTTTTTTGGTGGTACGCGGACCTCTCACTGTTGCGGACTCTCCTGTTGAGGAGCACAGGCTCCGGACGCACAGGCCCAGCATGGCCGCTGGGCTCAGGGGCCCAGCCGCTCCGCGGCATGTGAGACCTTCCCGGACCAGGCACGAACCCATGTCCCCTGCATCGTCAGGCGGATTCTCAACCACTGCGCCACCCGGGAAGCCCTTGCTCATTTTTAATGATGTACTGGAATTTATCCTAGTATGTGGAATAAATCCAATTTCACATTAGAAAATACATAGTTATCCAGTCATCCCCAAACCATGTGTTTTAAAAAAAGCCCATTCTTTCCCACCAGTAAGAGTTTCTACTTTATTGTAAACACAATTTGTCTATTTAGATCTGTTTCTGAACTTTCTGTTGTGCTCCTATGAAGTACAGTTTTTTGAATCCTAACTAATAGGACTTAACAAAAAATCCATTTTCTTTTTATTTGGTTACTTTGTCAGATCTGAGCAATAATCTTACATGTTATAAAAAATTATTCAAAGTAGCTTCTTTTTTTTTTCCAGTGTTGATACTTTGTTATTAGCAATGAAAATCATACATTTCCTTTTTTGTTCTGAGGTTTTATTTGCTAAAATATTAACACTCTAAATGTACCTTTGGGAAGAGCAAAGAGCTTGATGAGAATTAGTGATGCTTATTATTATCACTTCATAAAATCTGACTTTTTGGTTTGTTTCAAATAATTGTTAACTCAGTTCCCATGCAACTTCCTCTCTAATCTGTGTGAAAGGAGAGAATAACTTTTACATGTTTATTACATTTATCTATAAATGAGAGCTGAGAAGAGAGGTAGGAGATTCAGTCCCACATTACTGTTGTAAGTATACTATAAAATCAGTAGCTATTTTCTTCTCATCTTTTCCCCTCCCAGATAAAAAGCTTATAATTCATAGAAAGAAGCTTTAAAAAATATTTAGGGTTCTTTTTGGTTTTATTTTTGCTAGTACTTATTTAAAGACCAACTCTCTCTCTCCCTTGAGGATACCAGCCAGCTTCTGTGCTTAGAAAATTATTAATCTTTACAAGAAGTAGAATAGGAGATGTCTTTACCCACCTTTGTCAATTTGGAGGGAAATTGTGATTCATCAAGTAATTCCTATTCTAAAAGCTTCCTGGAAAGTAAGATGTACACACTCTCCACAGAGATAGTATGTGTGATAAATAGGTTCCCAGGTCAGTGGGTGTAAGAGTGTTGCCAAGAAAAAGAACATTCAGAATTTTAACTTGGTATGCAACAGTCCATTTCCCTAATTTGTCTCATCTTGGTTCATTTAGCAAACATTTACTGAAGTTTATTTTTTCTGCTTTCTTTTAATGCTGGTGAGTCTATATTACTCTATGATTTAAGAATTCATGCTACTGACATTTGATCCTACGGTCAGGGATTTTTACAGCCCAGGTACCAGAGAATGATTGCTTTCACAGAGTAGAAGGCTAGATGAGACCACTTTTTATTCTTTCTAGGTCTTAGAGTCTTGCTGACTCTTGTCTCAGTACTATGTATTGAAGAATTTCTGTACTCCACTCTCTTTTCCGTTCTAGTGTCTTTATCACATAGTTTTCGGTGTTGTGGTTTTATACATTTTAATGTTAGTTAGAGTGAGTGTTCTGTCATAACTCTCTTTAAGAAGTAATTTTTCTGGGTGTCTTATGTAATTATGCATCCAGATGATCCACCCTTACTTTCCAAATAAATTCAACTTATGAATTGATTTACAGATATTGACACCTTCAGTATTAGTTTTTTTTCTTAAGAAGAGATCTTAATTTATACCACTCAGTAAAGTTTTATAGTTTTTTCATAAAGTTTTTTTAGTTTATTTTTATGGTTACTCTTAAAATTATATAATCTAACTAGCTATTGATGTTACTCTGAGAAGCTATTTATTTCTGTGTGCTTAATGAAAAACCATCTTAAGGAACTGTAGTAATTCTAAAATATTTCTGACAAATTTGTATCATTTGAAATGATGAAAATTTGCCTTTCTGATGCTGAAATCTCTTATTCTTCTTCCCTAGTTTTACCAAATAGTACTTCCAGAGTGATGGTAACCACCCTGTTGATAGTGGACATCAGTGTCTTAAGTCTGGCTTTGCATTTAAATTTTGTTGATATTTTGGCATAAAACATGATACTGTCTATTGGTTTGAGAAAGTCTTTTTAAAAGTCCTAAGAGAGATTCGTTTTCTAATCAGGACTAATTTCTTAAACTTTGGTACCCTTTACTAGATTCCTTTTATTGATTCTGTTTCCACCTAAGATACATCTTTTTTGGGGGGGGGGCATGCTGAGAGGCTTGAGGGATCTTAGTTCCCCGACCAAGGATCAAACCCAGGCCCCGGCAGCGAAAGTGCTGAGTCCTAACCACTGGACTGCCAGGGAATTCCCAGATATATCATTTTTCATAGGATCCCATTGCCTACTATGTTGTTTAGTCTCCACTTCTGGTCCCTGTTAATCAGAACTCTGAATTGCTGTATACAGGTTCCTTTCCCCAAATCAGTTTTGATCATGTTTTACTTATATTCCAGGGAATTGTAGCACTGTAACATGTTTCAGTGTTACGTAATGAAAAGTCTAGACTTCTTAGGCTATTTATTATCTGTATTTCTTTGTGATCAGAGCATATGCCTTTCCAATACTCACCTCTGTCAAGGACTTTGAAGGATCTGAGATCTTACCCTGCTTACAAGCTAACGAGTTAGCCTGCTCTGGTTTCATGGATCCTGGCAGAAGACACTAGTCTCCTGGGAGTCAAGAACAGTTTGTTCCTCACAGCAATAGCAGTAGCCACAGCGTTATCATTTTTCTTGTACCAGTTACCTAAGCCCCAGTTCCCACAGGGTGAGAAGAGGGCCAGGTGACACCTGTACACATAGTTAGTTGCATTACAGGAGAGACCCTAAACATTCTCTGGAATCTCAGCCTACTTGTTTCTTTAATTCATCCCTTCCATTCTGTCCCCCAGCTTTCCCTCCACATCATCCTGATTTAAGACTCCATGTCAAACAGATGCTTTCTTCCATACCCCCCGCTATGGACCTTGTGTCTTTGAATGTGCGGCTTATTTTCTGTGTTCTCCTATTTCAGATGCTCCAGGGATCCTTCTTGGTTTGCACAGTGGCTTCAGCCTTTCTTTTCTCTTTGCACAATTTGTAAATACTGTTGTCTTTCCTGCTATTCTGTGCTTTGGTCAGTGTCTTAGTGTTTACAAAGTGCCTGCAGAGATATTATTTATTTTTTGTCTCTTACAAAACACACACAGGCAGTATATTGGTTAAGAATGTGTTCAGTTACAAGGAACAGATGACCTATTTCACAGTGGGTGTAATGGATAGAGTTTAGTTTCTGTTTATGGGTTGTTGGTTTTGTTTTTTTTTTATTAATGTAAAAAGTCTGGGTAGATAACACAGGTGGTGATTCGGTTTTTTAAACAGCACCCTTTCATGTAAGCTTTTCCATATGTTCTTCCCATCATCTGAGATTCTTCTTTTTTTAATATCTGCAATTCCAAATTAAACGCATTTTTTAAATTGTAAATTCTTCTACAGAGTGTTTGTAGAAGACTTACTCCCTAGGTGAAGATACTTATAGGCTACTAAGGTAGAAAATGGCCTTTAACATTAAGTTATGTGCGCATGTACACACACACACACACACACACACACACACACACACACACACACACACACACACACACACACACACACACCCCTACCTTCAGTGGCTTTTATTATTAAGTTATCTGCACATGTACACACAGACACACACCCCTTCCCGTTAGACTCTACATTCCATGTCTGTGTGGTGTGTCTTTTGTTACCTTCCAAAAAGTGCTTTAAGGTAGTCCATTTACTTGAAGATTGAATGATGAAGAAAGAGTGAACCCTACCTTTAAGCAAACCTTGTCACTGGTAGTTAGAGCCTAGAGCCTAGAAAGATGTTGACAAGGGTGTGAATGTGGAGGTTTGGATTTTAAGCAGATAATTTAGTTTATAGGAATTAAATGTACCAGTTGTTGAAAGGAACACTTTTATTGTGTAGTTTCTGAATGCTTAGTATTTCTTAATGCTATCAAATGTATCTTCACGTACTATCAAAACATTGTATTAATATTATATAGAAGTAAAATGGAAACTATTCTTTCTTTCAGTGCTTAGATGAATATGAAGATGATGAAGCTGGGCAGAAAGAGCGGAAACGAGAAGATGCAATTACACAACAGAACACGATGCAAAATGAGGCTGTAAGCTTATTAGATCCAGGAAGTTCCTATCTGTTACAAGTGAGTATTTAAAAATTCTAGAATGTCACTAGCTATTTTAACAATTTTTAAGTTACTGTTAATAATGTTTCATTTTGGTTGCATCAACTCCATTTAAGTACTTTAAATGGATTTAACCAGTGATTTTCCTTATATCTAAATACTTTTTGACGTAAGCAGTATTTGGTCCTTAGTTCCTGACCAGTGAATATTTACTGACTAAGCAGGTTTAAACAGTATCTGTTGTAAAAATAAGCAGGAAAAATAATTACCCTTTTGCTCTTAAAAAAGTAAGGATTAGTGAGTTTTAAGTGAGTGGAGAGTACTGTTCCAGGCTGATATCTGCATTAGAATTATGTAGCAAATAAAGAGTTGAATAACAAGTGTCTACCAAGCCAAATGTTTCAACATAATAATAAAACACAACATGTAGTATTGTGAATTGCCAGAAACACCCATATTTCTGTGTAATTATAAAATACTTTTTAAAACAAAAGTTAAGTCAGTTTCCAATTAGCTGTTATCTTGGCTTCTTGTAGCACAGAAAATTGGGAGTTGTTGGCATTGGGGTGCCTGAGTTTAAAGCAAATCACTCTTCAGAATCATTCCATATAAACTGTACTTTGGGAATTATCTTGATAAATCTAATCTTAAATTAATTTGATGACATTTTGAGATTGTAAGCTACTGTGTTGTCTTTTCAGAGTTCCAGCTTTGACTTTTTAAGTGCATTTTATTATGATACTACTCTAAAAGGAGTTTCCGAGCAGTACACATATCTCCCTGTTTTACTGATGGAAAAAATGAAATGTAAACTTGTCTATTAATTTGCAAGGTTATGATAGAAGGCATTTGGCAGAGAGAGGCAAAATATTTTGAAATGGTTTGGATGTGAACGCAAAACTTCTTTTTCCTCTGCTCTTTGAGGCAGATACATTGATGCGAAGAATGGTAATGTGGGTTTTTCTGTGCCCCTGTACTGCAGTTGCTACTGCTAGAATACCCTATTATAACATAGTGTAAGCTAAGCAGCAGTGCTTCTCTCAGCACCTCTGTGACTGTTCATAATCTAAAGTATCTTTGTATCCTTTGTTTTTGTGTATTACAGCAAAGTTGAAATTAAATCTGTGCCTATTCCAGGAGAAGAAATAGGCTTAATTTATTGGGATAGAGACAATATAGCATTTTGATTGAGTCTAGAACTGGTTTTAGTTCTTGGTCATGTCACTTAACATCAGGCAGCAGCTTTTGGAAAGAGGGCTGATTTCTTTCTGTTCCTTACCCAGTCAAAGCTGAGGAGCCTAGTGTTTAGTTTATTTCCAAGTTTATACCCAGATATGTAGCAGTCTCTGCTGATCGGGGCTCTCTGAGGAGCTTTCTGCCTTATCCAGTTTATCTTCTTTCCTGTAGCTTTTCTAGTCTCTTCCTAGGTCTGCCCTTCATTTCTCTCATTTTTGTTTATTTGTTTGTTTCATTAGCAATTAGGATGTAACTCACTGATGATCTTGGTTTTAAGTATGTATATTCCAGGCTATGTGCTTAGGATGAAAGTGAGGCAAAAACTCTCCAGTGGATCCCAAATTGCCACATTGAAGTTGGAATGGGAACAGGAACTTTTCTGTCTACATAGTTGACCTCTCTCTGAGTTACTACCTAAACTCACATATTCTATTACTCAGATAAGATATAGATTTTATTTATAACTCCAACTTCAAAAACAACAAAAAGAGAGAGAAAATATTGGCATCATTGGTTGTTTTAAGGCTTTTCTTGAATAGGACAGAGAGATTTTGTTTCTTAGCGTTATGTATGTGAATCAGTTAAACAAATTTTTTTAAATGAAGAATGAAATGGGAACATGAATTTGGCATAACAGTAAGCTCTGTGAAAGGTTAGAGTGTTTTAAGTTTCTGTTTGGCATTTTTCAAATAATATGGAGTAGTGGTAATAAAAAATGAGATTTTATATTTTTTTCTTATATTTTTAGCTATGATTTTACACATTTTTAACCATGTTTTTTCCCTAGATAATATGCCAGTTTTTAAAGTAATATATTAATTCTCTGATTAAATAATACATGATCAATTAGAAAATTTGAAAAAAATGAAAATGTAAAAGACGGGAAATTACCTAGTTTGGTCTCCTTATGTATTTTATGAACTGTTTATTAAATTTTAAACTTTAGGCTTAACTAATTTTAAAAGAAGCATATAATCACATGCTAAAAAATGGAAAAAGCATAAGAAGGTGTAGGTAAAAAGTCTTCCTCAGCTACCTGGTAACCTTCTTTGGAGGCAACTAGTGCTTTCTTTTCTTGCACATCCTTCTAGATCCTTCTTGAGGTAGTCCATAAACAAATTTATGTCTATATGTGTGTATATATATATGTATATATACATATATGTATATATACATATGTATATATGTGTGTATATATATGTATATATACATATATGTATATATACATATGTATATATATGTGTGTGTATATATATACACATATATATATATATGTATTCACTAATTTTTAGCACACTGTTTTGCATCCTGTTCATTTCATTTAATATTGTGGAGTACATAAAGAGCTTCCCTATTATTTTTTTGTAAACACAGAATATTCTATTTTGTATATGTATCATAATTTTTCTAACTAATTTCTGTTGATGGTCATTTAGGTTATATATAATTTTTTGCTTTTACAAACAATGTGGTGGTGAAAACCTTTTAATATATGTTCTTTTGCATATGTGTGTGTAAATCAGTAGGATAAAACCCTAGCACTAGAATTTCTGGGTGAAAAGGAATGTGCATTTGTAATTTTGATGGTATTGCCAAAATTCTCTTTGTAGGTGTTACAGCATGAACATTTTTTTTCATGTTATTCAAAACTCTTTGTGTATTATTTTCAGTGGCATAGAATTTTCTTTTTTAATGTGTGTAATAGGTGGCACAAATTTCCCATTAATACAAATCCTCAGTGGTTAAACGTTTTTACTATTATAAGTCATACTGGAATTAACATCTGTGGAGATTAAATAAGCTTTTTGTGTTTTGAATTATTTTCTTTGGCCAGATTACCAGAGATGAACTTATTGGGCCAAAAGCCATAAAGCATTTTTAAATGTTTTATTTATTTATTTTTTGGCCGCATCTCGCAGCTTGAGGGATCTTAGTTCCCCCAGGGATCGAACCTGTGCCCCCGGCAGTGAAAGCACAGAGTCCTAACCACTGGACCGCCAGGGAATTCCCCATAATGCATTTTAAAGATTTTAAAAATTTCTGATACATATTGCCTAAATTACTTATGAAGAAAAGTTTATCAGTTTATGTAAATAATGGCATTTTGTGAGAGGACATTTATGAGTTTTATTTTTCTCCTTTCTTTGATTATTTATTGATTTGCCTTTTAAAACAATCTCAAGTTTACTGAAAAGTTGCAAGTACTGTACAGAGAATTTTTTTCCCTTAAAATGTTTGAGAGTAAGTTGCTAACTTGATGCCCTATTACCCCCAATACTACACTGTGTGTTTTCTACAAACAAGATCTCCTACATAACCACAACGCACCTCTTAAAAATAGGAAATTAAAATTGACACATTCTTTTACCATCTAACATATTCAGCCATCATCAAGTTTTGCCAGTTGTCCCAGTCATGTCTTAAATTATAGCAAGAGGGTCTAATTCAGAATCACATGTTCTATTTAGTCACTATATCTGTTCTTCAATCTGATACAGTCTTTCCTTAACTTTCTTAATCTTAACACTTTTTAAGATTATAGGTCATTTATTTTGTGATGTGACCTTCAGTTTGGGTTATCTAATATTTACTTATAATTAGATTCAGGTTATATGTCTTTGTCAGGAATATCACAAAATTGGTGCTATGTTTTTCTCATTGTGTATCCTATCAGGTCACACATGATTTTAGTTTGTTCCATTGCTGATGATGATCACTTTGGTCGTGTGATGAAGGTGGTATTTGCCAGGCTTCGCTGCCCCTTCTTAATAAGTATTTTGTGGATAAGTGCTTTGAACCATGTAGATACCTTAATCTCCATCAAACTTTCTATTTATCTCTGTCCATTTATCTATCATCTATTTATATCTGTATATCTGTATCAACTCACTATTACCTATTTTATCTGATGGGTTTTACTTACCATCAGTATTAGTTTTATATTGCTGCTATAACAAATTACCACAAATTTGGTATCTTAAAATGACACAAAATTATCAACTTACACTTCTGTAAGTTGGAAGTCTCACTGGACTAATAAAATCATGGACTGAAATCAAAGGCTAAAATCAGGGCTGCATTCCTTTCTGGAGGCTGTAGGGGAGAATCAGTTTCCTTGCCTTTTCCAGCTCCTAGCGGCTACCTGTATTCCTTGTCCCTCTTCCTCCTTCAAAGTCAGCATTGTGACCTTTATTCTTTGCCATATCTCCCTCTGACCTTCTTCTGCCTCTTTCTTCCACTTTCAGTGACCCTTGTGATTACATTGGGCCCATCAGATAACCCAGTATAATCTCCCTGTTTAGTGGCGTTGATTTAGCAACCTTAATTTCCCTTTGCCATGTAGCCTAATATATTTGAAGGTTACAGAGATTAGAATGTGAACATCTTTTGAGGGTCATTATTCTGCCTACCACAGCACATCATTATTTATTTTAATAGTCACTTTATCCCAAATTTGGCCAGTGAGAGCCCCTTTAACCTTTTGTATCCTTTGCTACATCTCCATCATTCTTGGAATACTTCTTTGTTTTCTGGCATAATAAGATAATGCAGACTCATCTTTAGCTTCTTACTCCAGTCTTGGAAGCTAGCAGCTATTTCTCTAAGGAGCCCTGATTCCTTTTACTGGTAAATGATATTGTGAAGCCAAGATCTGGGCTGTAGTTATGTTCATGTTATTGAGATGTCACCATTTGTAGTCCCTCTCTATGTACAGACCTACTGTGTGTGTCTCTATGTACATGCATACATATACATATCTGTTTGTCTGCTGCCTGCCTACCTACCTAGGTAACTACATCTATCTATGTAGATACTGAAACTAATTTATACCAATATGGCCAATTCTAATCTAATATCACAAGACTTAAATCTAGTATTTGTAACTTCCTTTTGTGACACTGAGGAACCTGTTTCCCGTTATTCTTAATGTGTTTTCTTATTTAGTCAATTCCCCTATATGTAACCTATTTCCCATTGCCACTCCTTCCCCACACGTATGCCCTCCGTACCGCGAGTGGGTTCTGACATCATACGTTGGCTTTACCTTGTGCATGAACACTCTCCTCAGTTTCTTCAGGCTTGGGCATCCCTTGTGAAGCTGCAGGTTGCCCTCTTTACCCTGCTTGAGTTGTGACTCCTCACACCAGTTCACCCCCCCTGTGGATTCCGTCCTTACCCTGCTTAGCTTCTCCATCCTGTGACAGGCTGCTCTTCCTTAGGGTCTTCCTTTGTTCCCGCTCAGACTGAGACCTCATGCTGGATTACTCCGTCATGGGGACCCCTTATCACCTGATTGGGTTTTGACACCTCCAGGCCAGGCTGCCACTCTGTGGACACTCTCTTCATCCTATTTGGGCTCTGGCACGTCAGCCCTGGTCATGCCCTACAGAGATGCTCTCCACACCTTGCAAGGGCTGTGAATTCTCCATGCCAGACTGCCTTTTTTTTTTTTTTGCGGTACGTGGGCCTCTCACTGCTGTGGCCCCTCCCGTTGCGGAGCACAGGCTCCAGACGCACAGGCCCAGCGGCCATGGCTCACGGGCCCACCGCTCCGCAGCATGTGGGATCCTCCCAGACCGGGGCACGAACCCGTGTCCCCTGCACCGGCAGGCGGACTCTCAACCACTGTGCCACCAGGGAAGCCCCAGGCTGCCTTTTTTGAGGGAACATCTTCTTTACCCTTCTGGGGCTCTAAATCCCCATTTTGGGCCCCCCTCATGAATGGATGACCATCACACCATGCTTGGGGCTCTCAGTATCCCTTCCTGGGACTCCCTTTCTGACCTTGCCTCAGGCCTGATAACCTAACTTCCCTTTCATGCTTTGTAGACCCCTCCTCATTCTGCTCAGGCTCTGATTTCTCATGCCAGGCTAAGTCCCCCTGCTGTATGGATGCTGGCCTCAGTTTTCTTGGACTCTGATTCTTTTTGCCAAGCAGCTCTTCTTCATGGAGTGTTCCGGTATTCTGATACCCTGGTTGGGGCCACCTTGTTTCCTCCCCACCTTGCTCTGCCCCACCTAATGGCTTTAGGACTAAGGCGTTCAGGAAAGGAGGGGAATAATGAGCTTTTCCTTTTTTTTTTTTTAATTGAAGTACAGTTGCTATACAATACTATACAAGTTACAGGTATACAATATAGTGATTCACAATTTTTAAAGGTTATACTTCATTTATAGTTACAAATATTGGTTATTATTTAGTTTTTCCTTTTAAAATCTTTGTTAATTTGATAATGTCCTTATTTTATTCTCATTTTTAAAGTTATTTTTCTCAATTGTACATTACAGATATTCTGTTCTGCATTCAGCTTCAACATTGTATCTTAGTATATTATATATACCAGTATAGGTATTTTAAAGTTAGTCCTGAGGGCCAGTTACCATGGTATGCCATAGTTTACCAAGGGCTATACTGAAGTTATTCAAGTTTATTTGAATAACTTCAGTATTATTTTACTATATTCTACTGGGCCTGTATTTGTCTGATCTTATTTCACATATGCTTTTATATTCGTTTATACTTTACAAGTGCTGATCTGCCATTGCACCTGTAAAGACAATGTTCGTGGAATTTCCTTATTGACCATTCTAAGCTTGAATGAAGCAGAATGTTTTATTTAAACTCACATAAAACAGTTCGTGCTTTGCCAACATTTTCTAAGCTCTACATAGGCCTTTCCCCCTCCCTTTTGTAATATAAACCACCCATTACAAGAAAGATTATTTCAGGAAAAGTATATTTTAAATCAGTTGTATAATAAACTTTAGGGTTATTGGAAGGTCTAATTACATAGTCTTTGAAACTTTTAAGACCAATATAGTCTTAGCATTCATATTTTTTACAAGCAATTTCAGTGATACTGAAGGTATTTCTTCTCCCCCCACACACTTAGAATGGAATTTTCAACTTTCACAATTATAGTAATTATGACATTATCACTCTTTGCTTGGAAATCTTTGTGGTCACAGAAATATAGAGGCTTCTAGTTAACAAATCTAAGGTTTATATTTGTGTAGAATTTTGTATTAATGTATAGAAACAACAAGAATTTTCCTCCTTAAAGTTATAAGGGACTCTTCTACTGCACTATAGGGGCTGATGTTTTTTTTTTTTTCTATCATTTCAGTTTCCTCTTTTTGGCAGGGAATAGTTAAATTCCATCTGTAAATGTGAGTCTTGAATACACATGAGAAGCAGGCTACCACCCCTCCCAATCTCTGCTAATATTGTCTATCCAATTTGGGGAACATTCCATTGTTAAGCAATGGAATTTTTTATATATATATATAAATTTATTATTTATTTATTTATATTTGGCTGCATTGAGTCTCTGTTGCTGCACGTAGGCTTTCTCTAGTTGTGGTGAGCGGGGACTACTCTTAGTTGTGGTGTGCGGCCTTCTCATTGCGGTGGCTTCTCTTGTTGTGGAGCACGGGCTCTAGGTGTGCGGGCTTCAGTAGTTGTGGTACGCAGGCTCAGTAGTTGTGGCTTGCAGGCTGTAGAGTGCAGGCCCAGTAGTTGTGACACACGGCCTTAGTTGCTCTGCGGCATGTGGGATCTTCCTGGACCAGGGCTTGAACCTGTGTCCCCTGCATTGGCAGGCAGATTCCCAACCACTGCACCACCAGGGAAGTCCCTAAGCAATAGAATTTGATTAGTAGAGTCACTGTGAAATAACATTTAGTTACAAAATGTATAATCTAATAAAACTGTATTCAAATCTGACCAATAAACAGTAAGCTTAAGTGTTGTCTAATAAAAACCATATTCACATCTAACCAATAAACAATAAGCTTAAGAGTTGTTGGTCTGCTTTAGAATCTTAGCTCTTGAATATTAGTTATACAGAAATAGGCTTAAATCTTATTGTTTATACATCTTGGACATGAGCATGGAATAATTTGATCAAGTATGTCCAAGTTGTCATTTGATCAGTTGCACCAAACTAGCTGTAGAGAAAATACCGTAAAAGTTGACATATGTTTTAAGTCACTAGTTGTTTAAAAAAAAAAAAGCTGTGAGAAACGTAGAAAACAGATATTATACAACTTATTAGTATACATAAATGGAAACTTACCTGATAACTGACTTTAAGTCATTTATAGTTGGGTCAAAGTATAACATTAGTATAATGCCACGATAGTGTAGTGTTGCTGAAAACATCCTCCAACATCCTCCATTTCACCTTTCTGTATTTATTAAAATTCTACTCTAAATGTGTATTAGTCTTAAGTTTTATCATGTTAGGGGAAAATGCCTACTTTAAGCCTCAGAAATATTATTTATTGCCAGGTTGTTTCTACCATTACAATCAATATATCAGTTACCCACAAATCAGTAAATGCAACAAGGGCTATTCTTATTTAGCAATTTTGCCTATTTCATTGCAGCAAGAGATAGTCTGGATAATCAAGCTGATGTCATGTTTTGAAATATTTCATTTATAACCAAAGTGAGAGAGGTGTTATGTTTTGGAACTTAAGGCATTATTAGCATTTTTTCTAATGCATATTTAGACAGATATCATTCAAGGTCTGTGCCTTAAGTTTTAGTTCATATAAAATAAGATTAGGGACTTTTATGAAAGAAAACCTTGATAAAATGTTAGTTGGAGTACTGTTTGTGAAACTTAAGGGGAAAAGTTCCATATGGAATCATTATTATCTACATTCAATAAAATGTACTTTGAGTGCATACACATAACCTTAGTATTTCTTTCTGCTTTATCTAAATAACCAGTGATTAAACATTTAAATCTAGTTCCTGTGGTTTCAAAAATAGTTTTAAAGGGACTTCCCTGATGGCGCAGTGGTTAAGAATCCTCTTGCTAATGAGGGGGACATGGGTTTGAGCCCTGGTCTGGGAAGATCCCACATGCCGCAGAGCACCTAAGCCTGTGCGCCACAGCTATTGAGCCTGCGCTATAGAGCCTGTGAGCCACAACTACTGAGCCTGCATACCACAACTATTTAAGCCCGTGCGCCTAGAGCCCGTGCTCCACAACAAGAGAAGCACCGCAATGAGAAGCCCGCACACCACAACAAAGAGTAGCCCCCACTTGCTGCAACTAGAGGAAGCCCGCGAGCAGCAACGAAGACCCAATGCAGCCAAAGATAAATAAGTAAAAATAAATAAATCTATAAAATAATTATTAAAAAAAACAATGGTAATTGTTCCAGTATTCTCTGTCAGTAGTTTTATGGAATACGGAATTGTGTGCTTATACACATACCCAAACTGATATGTCATTTTTTATTTTTACTTTACAGGAGCCATCTAGAACAGTTTCAGGCAGATACAAAAGGTAAGAATCCTTAAGTTATGACTAACAACATATTGTAGACATAAGTGTAATGTCTTCCTGACCATGGCTTAACTAACTAGAACTGTTTCAAACAGCTGTTTGAAAAATAAGAAACCTTAATATTGTGCTCTTAAAAAGAAATTACATCGTAGGCAGGAGTGTAATGTCTTTCTGACCATGACTTATTCTGACATACTCTGCAGTCTTTGAATACTGCAAACACCATGAATTTGTAAGGGTTTGATGAACTTAGCAAAAGAAAAACTGTGTCATTTTCCCTTGTGTATTTAAACACTGAAAATACAGATATACCATCTGTATTAGTCAGCTTTGGGATACCATAACAAAATACTATAGACAGGATGGCTAGAGCAGAAATTTATTTTCTTACAGTTCTGGAGGCTGTAAAGTCCAAGATCACAGTGTCAGCATGGTCTGGTTCTGATGAGGCTTCTCTTCCTGACTTGCAGAGAGCTGCCTTCTTACTTTGTCCTCAAATGGTGGAGAGAGAAGGGGTGGCTTCCCTGGTGTCTCTTTTGATAAAGGCACTAATCCCATCATGAGGGCCCCACCCTCATGACCTCATCTAAATCTAGTTACCTCCCAAATGCCCTGCTTCCAAATATACCATCACATCGGGGTTAGTGCTTTCAGCATATGAATTTTGGGAGTATCCAGTTCATTCTGATCTTAGTTCATTCAGGCCACTATAACAAAATATCACAGACAACAGAAATTTATTTCTCACAGTTCTGGAGCGTGGAAGTCAGAGATCAGAGAGCCAGCAGGGTCAGGTTCTGGTTGGTGAAAGCCAGTCTGCCAGTTGCAGACTAACAGCTTCTCACTGTGTCCTCACATGGTGGAAGGGGCTAGAGAGCTCTGTGGGATTTCTTTTATAAGAGCACTAACTCCATTCATGAGGACTCCACCTTTGTGACCTAGGCACCTCCCAAAGCCTCACCTCCTATTACCCTTACATTGGACGTTAGGATTTCAACAGAATTTTTGGGGGGACACAAACATTCAGACCCTAGCAAGTCCATAGCACCAGCTATACACAAGGAGTAATGCTTTTATCAGAAATGTGTTTGAGTGTGTGTACACATGTATAGGAGGAAAATCACAATTAAGTATAAGTTGTTTAACGGAGATGACTGAGATATTAGCTTCTTTCCCTGTTGAAGCCATGAAGGTTGCAGAAGGTGTGGTCATGCTTGTGCTAATAATTAATGGAATAATGGTAAATCTTATCAAGTGCTTATAATGTCCAAGAAGCTTTATGTAGAGATCTCATTCAATTCCCAAAGTTATCTTGTAAGGTAGGTACTGTAGGTATAATATTTACTCTTATTTTATAGGTGAGTGAAGTGGGATAAAGAGGTAGAATCATTTCACTGTGCTTACGAAGCTAGTGAACAGAAGAGTCTGGATTTTAACTCGGGCAACCTGACTCCAGAACTCGCATGCTTGCACAAGACAGTCTACCTAGATTTATACATATAAAACCTCTGTCTTGCCCTACTTTTACGTTAAAGTTTAAAATATTTGGTTAAAAGTTGTGGTTATTATAATTCATCTAAAATAAAACATTGATTAAGAAGAGCTCTAATTTTAATACTAAGTTATTATATAGATAAAACTCAATGTTTAACTTTTTTAAAAATAAATAAATTTATTTATTTTTGACCATGTTGGGTCTTCGTTTCAGTGTGTGGGCTTCTCATTGCGGTGGCTTCTCTTGTTGCAGAGTGTGGGCTCTAGGTGCGTGGGCTTTAGTAGTTGTGGCGCAAGGGCTTAGCTGCTCCATGGCGTGTGGGATCTTCCTAGGCCCAGGCTCGAACCCGTGTCCCCTGCATTGGCAGGTGGATTCTTAACCACTGTGGCACCAGGGAAGTCCCAGTGTTTACCTTTTAAAAGAGTTAAGAAGGCCAAGGTAATCAACAATTGACTAAGTAGGTCTGATATGTTTGCCACTGCTGCTGCTTTTATTTTCATTTCTGAGTAATTTTGATGTAGATATAATGAAACTTGTGCTTGGTAATTTTTACTTAACATGAATAGTTTAAACTGGAAAGACTCTTTTTTCTTTTGCTAGAAAGCATTGCCAATCAAATAGCTTTGATTTGGCCTATTTCCAGGCCACATTTTCAAACCAAAAGAGTTTTTATCATCAGTTTTTGGTTTGGGGAATAAAAATAAACTTCAGTAACTTACCAAGTTTGCTGTATCATTCATACATATTTAATCCTTATTAAATTATAAACCTTAAATTATAATTGGCACTTTTCAGATTTGCATTCTTTAGGTAGAATCATTAGGGGAATAATTTACAAATCCTCATCAAAAGCTTTATTTACATATTGTGTTAAATTAGGTAGAAAATTGATTTCACATGATGTATGTTTTTATTTTTAAGCTTTTTTTATTGGAGTATAATTGCTTTACAATGTTGTATAAGTTTCTGCTGTACAGTGAAGTTAGTTAGCTATATGTATACATATATCCCCTCCCTCTTGGATCTCCCTCCCTTCCCCATCCCACCCATTTTTTAGACCATTATTTTACTTGTGACCTGTTCATATACTTGTTACTTCTTTTATTTTCATAGCCTAAAGCACATGGTTTGTTACTTTTTAGCTCTCAAAGGTTTAGCCATGTTTAATACTGTTATAAAACAAACAACAACAATTTTTTTTTAAAGTTTCTAGTCATTATTCATGGACTCATAGCAACTCGTAGTTGAACACACACCAAATAAAAACAAGCACAAAATCTAGATCTGAAATTATCAATTCCTTATCTAGAGGAATTTGTTACATTGTATATCAACAGTTCATTACTTTCATTAATCTGTCAGCAAGTTGTAGCAAAGACTGGAGAATGTATGTTATTTGGAGAAGGGTGTCTGCTGATTAATGGGGGTGAAAAAAGGAGGAATGGGCTAAAGGATAGAAATTTGGCATTATATGTTAGAAAATATTTTCAGCAAACCAAATAACTTATGATATATATACGACTAGACAAACTGAAAAAGTCATTAGAGGGTACAAGCCACCCACAAGACTAGTTTGTGTGCTCTTGTAAATTATGGATTAAATATTAATTTTTTTCTTACAAATATCAAGGATGTACTTTTTAAGCATTGAGTTTGTTAAGCAGTCACTGTAGTTGAGCTCTATTTTATTGAATCAACTCCTGTTTACCTAGAACGTCTCTTAACATATTCACTGAACTCCTTTTTAAAACATGTTTAAATAACTTTGGATAATTATTTGGAGGGGGGAGTCTTGAAATTTCTGAAACTCAAGGTTTAAGAAGGATGGATCAGTGGTTATGTATTTTTGGGGGTTTTTTTTCCCCCAATGTGTAATTTTCTTAGTGGAATGTTTACTTGGTTAAGTTTATAGTGATTTCTTTAGGATAATTCATTATACTTAACACACCAGAAATGAACAAGTATGATAGCCCCTAACTGAAGAAACTTAAATTTCTAACAGTGAGATAGGTTATAAGCTATAGCATATTAATATAAAGTTACAATACAGGCATTAAACTGATTCTTTAGAAAACCGTTAATTATAGGAATTAATAATTATAGGAAAATTATTACCTATTTATGTTAAATGGAGAGAGGGAAAGCATATTACGAAGAGTATGATATAAAACAACATCTATCATAATATATATGTGTTCTTAACTTGAACTCTATTGATGAGCTGCTAAAATTCTATATAAAAGAATATCATGGTTATCTGGGAGAAGAGCTATATTTTTCATCAGATTTTCAAAGAGATCTGCAATACAAAAAGGTTATGAACTACTAATATATTGTAGAATATAACAGCCGTTATCTCTGGGTTGGTGGAGTTACTGGAGATATTGATTCATGTTATCTGTTTCCCACAGTGAATATGTATCACAATTTTAATAAAGAGTCTGAGAGATGATTTTGATCTTTAGTTGTTGCTGTGTGTGTGTGTGTGTGTGTGTGTGTGTGTGTGTGTGTGTTTAAAGGGAGAAGAGAGAGAAGACCTACCCAGAGTGAGGGACTGTTTGGGACAGTGGTGGTGGAATTGAATAAGATAGTGAAACATTAAAAATATGGAGACCAGTCATGTACTTCTTGGTTATTTAGTAATTCCCCGACTTACCTAATACTTCTAAATATTTGGTATCCATTCTAAAACTAGGATTTTACTCATGGGTCTTGTATTTCTTCTAATTGCTAAGGTTTAAAATATCTATTTTAGTGGAAAATTCCTTTAGCTGTAATCTCATAATGCTGCCAATCTTGTTCTCGTGATAGTTTTATCCCCCAACACAACACCTTCTAGTCTTTCCACAGAAAATATGAAAATTCCCAGAGGGGAAAATTTCGGTAAATGGTGGTATTTATCTTTGATGATACTGTTTATTCTTTTTCCTTTTCTGCACATTATGGTTAATACTTTGTAGCTAAGGGCAGAGGGGGATTCTTTTTGGAATTGTATTGGTTAGAGATTTGTGTTAACATTCCTGAATAGAACGTTACAATCTTTTTGGAGTTAATAAAACAATCTTTTATTCTGGGTATTTTGCGCTGTACATATCCAGCCCTCAAAAATAGGTTAAAAACATTTGTTTTTATTTATTATTTTTTTGCGGTATGCGGGCCTCTCACTGTTGTGGCCTCTTCCGTTGCGGAGCACAGGCTCCGGACGCGCAGGCTCAGTGGCCATGGCTCAGGGGCCCAGCCTCTCCGTGGCATGTGGGATCTTCCCGGACCGGGGCACGAACCATGTGCCCTGCATCGGCAGGCGGACTCTGAACCACTGTGCCACCAGGGAAGCCCCTGTTTTTAAAATAAACAGAGCTAAATTTGGTAATAAGATCAGTTAACACAGTTATTCACAATTATGACAGTGTTCTTTACAAACCTAATACCTAATGGGGATAAATCACTGATCATGTTTTTCAGTAATAATTATTCCTTGTTTTGAGTTTGTATGATATTATCACTTGTGTATTGACAGGCCTAATAGGAAGGATTTTTAAAATTGTTAATAGGTTAAACTTTTTGAAAGGCTGTTTTAAGCTTGTACATCAAGCAAACAAACATATTAAGGGATATCCACATTTTTAGGTTTTCGTTTGTAGTTGTCAGCGTTGTGGTTTCTACTTGAATAATCTGTGGTTGATGCAGATAAGTGGACTTCTTTTTAAGTGAAAAGAGGTCCTTTAAAATGATTCTAATGCTCTTTTATAACATGATAGATAATGGCTTTGGTGATACCTTACCCTCTTGATTTTCTTCCTGCCACTTTGCCAGTATTTCCCAGTTTTTATTTGTAGTTCTTCCTTTCCTGTACTTACTCTTTATGTGTTGATGTTACTCAGCTCTTTGTCTTAGACTATTCTCTTTTTGTTCTGTGTATTTGTTCTAGAAATTTCTTTCACTCTGGTGACTTTGGTTACTGTATATACCTATGTTGATGATTTTAAATCATTAGCTCTATATCTGTATAACCAACAACTTTCAAATGTCTACTTTTAGATATCTTAGAAGCATCTTAAACTCAGCATGTTCAAAAGTAAACTTGTGAAACTTAGTGGATTTCAGTAGTTGGTATCAAAATACATTCTTGCTCAAGTCAGAAATCTGGACATTGCTTTTGACTCTTCCTTCCTTCTTCCTTCCTTCCTTCCTTCCTTCCTTCCTTCCTTCCTTCCTTCCTTCCTTCCTCCCTCCCTCCCTCCCTCCCTCCCTCCCTCCTTTCTTCCTTTCCTTTCCTTTCCTTTCCTTTCCTTTCCTTTCCTTTCCTTTCCTTTCCTTTCCTTTCCTTTCCTTTCCTTTCCTTTCCTCCCCTCCCCTCCCCTCCCCTCCCCTCCCCTCCCCTTTCTTCACAACCTCACTTAAACTCAGTCATTGTAGCTCCAGTGCCAACCCACCAATCTAGGACACCATCATCTCTTTTTTAAAATAAATAAATAAATAATATATAAATATAATATATATATTTATTTATAAATTTAATTAATTAATTAATTTTTGGCTACGTTAGGTTTTTTGTTGCTGCGTGTGGACTTTTTCTATTTGTGGTGAGCAGGGGCTACTCTTCATTGTGGTGCCCGGGCTTCTCATTGTGGTGGCTTCTATTGTTGCAGAGCACAGGCTCTAGGTGTGTGGCTTCAGTAGTTGTGGTGCACGGGCTTAGTTGCTCTGCGGCATGTGGGATCTTCCCAGACCAAGGATCGAACCCTTGTTCCCTGCATTGGCAGGTGGATTCTTAACCAGTGCACCACCAGGGAAGTCCAGGGACACCATCATCTCTTACATAGATGATTACAATACCCTTCAAACTGGTGTCGCTGCCTTCAGTTTTGCTCATTTCTAGTGCATTTTATTAAAATGATTCTGTCACTTTCCCTGCTTTAATGACTTCCTATTACCTTTAAATGAGTCTAAACTGGTCTCCAAGGCAGGGTGATGCACAAGATAATGTTAGGATGCAGGAGGGAAATATTAGATCTTCTGTTTGTATTTACCTTTTAATCTAAAAGACAGTAAGACATTTACAGTCATCCCTTGATATTCACGGAGCGGGGATTGGGTCCAGGACCCTGAGGATACCAAAATTTGTGGATGCTCAAGTCTCTTGTATAAAATGGTGTATTTGTATATAATCTATGCACATCCTCTTGTATACTTAAATTATCTCTAGAATGCTTATAGTACCTAATACAGTGTGAGTGCTATATAAATATGTTTGGCTTTTTGGAAATTTCTAGCATTTTTCCCCCCTGAATATTTTCAATGTGGGTTGGTTCAGTCTGTGGATGTGGAACCCACAGATTCGTAGGGCCCACTGTATACTTAATAGCTAGCACTATGTACTTGTTATTTATTCCCTTGTTCTATGTATCAGATGATTATTTAGTATTTGAGGTATCCTGAGGAAAGTGTGCTTTGTTCACTTTCTAAATGTTGCACAATAGTGTAATTTGAATGGTTAGATGGATTTATGAATTATTATGTTGTTTAACTAATACAAAATGGATAGGTCGGGGGGAATTTAAGGAGAATATAAAAATAAGTATATAAACGCAAAGGTGATCATGTGGTGTTCAGTTGGCAAGATACACAAAATCAGATCTGTTCTTATAAATTAGAAAAAAATTTTGATGCTTGCTTTGGAGTTTTAAGTGAAAATTTAAAAAACTTTAAATTCTTCCTGTGAGACATCTCTTTCTGCTGTTACAGACATTAAAAATCAAATATGCATAGAACTACACCTTCAAATCTCTATATATCACAAAGAGTTAAAATAAGTTCCTCAGAAGTGAAGCATATTCAAATTATACTTTCATTAAAAATACTATAGTCGGGCTTCCCTGGTGGCGCAGTGGTTGAGAGTCCGCCTGCCGATTCAGGAGACACGGGTTCTTGCCCCGGTCTGGGAAGATCCCACATGCCGCGGAGCGGCTGGGCCCGTGAGCCATGGCCGCTGAGCCTGCACATCCGGAGCCTGTGCTCTGTAACGGAAGAGGCCACAAGAGTAAGAGGCCCGCGTACCCAAAAAAAAAAAAAAAAATACTATAGTCAGTTTTTGTGAAAACAAAAAACTTTGTATCATAAATAATTAAAATGTATATTTAGGGACTTCCCTGGTGGTACAGTGGTTAAGAATCCACCTGCCAATGCAGGGAACACGGGTTTCATCCCTGGTCCGGGAAGATCCCACATGCCATGGAGCAACTAAGCCCATGCTCCACAGCTACTGAGCCTGCCCTTTAGAGCCCACGAGCCACAACTACTGAGCCTGTGCACCACAACTACTGAGCCTGTGCACCACAACTACTGAAGCCTGCCCGCCTAGAGCCTGTGCTCCACAACAAGAGAAGCCACTGCAGTGAGAAGCCCGCGCACCGCAACGAAGAGTAGCTCCCGTTCACCGCAACTAGAGAAAGCCTGCGCACAGCAACAAAGACCCAACGCAGCCAAAAGAAAAAAGATGTACATTTAAAATCTTTTCACCCCTTTATGTTATATTTTTAGTGATACAGATAATATTTTAACAATATCACATTATAAATCATATTATTTGATTTACATATGTTTGTATAATAAAGTATATATGAATATGTAATATATAACCAAACATAATGATATTGTAAATCGATTATAAAGATAGTAGATAAATATACATACCAATGTGTATGTAATGAATAAATTTGGAGACCATTAGTTGAAATTCTTCATAAAAGAGCTTTCAGGTCTCCTGCTTGCTTTTCCAGTGTCATATCTTGCTTTCAGGTCTCCTGCTTGCTTTTCCAGTGTCATATCTTATCACCCTTATATTTACCTTTCATGCTTTAGCCATATTGGATTTTTCTGTTTCTCAAAGGGCCACGTACTCTTTGTTTCTAGATATTTACACATTCTTATTCCTCTTTTAAGTCTGAGTTTAAACATTCTTTAGCATAATGCTGCTCAAAGTGTGGTCCTTGAACTGTTTGTAAGTAATCCATGACAAGGTAAGAATAAAACTTGAGAGTAAATGTTTAGAAGCCTGAATTGCATTTTAACATTGTCATCATCACACCTAAGTGCATGATAAGCAGAATCCTTTCAGAACAGGATATCGACTAGTTCAGGTGCTGTGGTACGTACGTGATTTTTTTTAATTTAAGTTTTTAGAGCAAAATTGAGGGAAAGGTACAGAGATTTCCCATATAAACCTGTCCCCACACACGGATAGCCTCCCCATTGTCAACATTCCTCAATAGGGAGGCCCATTTGTTACAACTGATGAACTTACACTGACACATCATAACCACCCAAAGTCCATAGTTTACATTATGGTTCACTCTTGGTGTTGCACATTTTGTGAGTTTGGACAAATGTATAATGACATGTATCCATCACTATGGTAGCATTTTAGTCTCTCATCTTTTTATTCTCTCCATAGTTTTGCCTTTTCCACAGTGTCATATAACTGAAACCATACAGTATATAGCCTTCTCAGATTGGCTTCTTTCACTTAGTAATATGCATTTAAGTTTCCTTCATATCATTTCATGGCTTGATAGCTTATTTCTTTTTAGTGCTGAATAATATTCCATTTTCTGTAGTTTATTTGTGTATTCACCTGGAAAGGACATCGTGGTTGCTCCCAAGTTTTGGCAATTGTGAATAAAACTGCTATAAACACCCACGTGCAGGTTTTTGGGTAGACATATGTTTTCAGCTCCTTTAGGTCAATACCAAGGAGCATGATTGGCGGTAAGAGTATATTTAGTTTTATAAGAAACCACGAAACTGTCACTGAAGCGGCTGTACCATTTTACATTCCCACCAGCAGTGAATAAGGGTTCGTGTTACTCCACATCTTCACCAGCATTGATCCTGATTTTAGCCATTTTAATATGTGTACAGTGGTATCTCATTTTAGTTTGTATTTCCCTGATGATATATGATATGGAGCATCTTCTCATATGCTTATCTGCCATCTGTATATCTTCTTTGCTGAGGTGTCTATTACGTTCTTTGGCCTATTTTTCAATCGGGTGGTTTGTTATTGTTGAGTTGTAGAATTCTTTGTATATTTTGGATAACAGTTCTTTACCAGATGTGTCTTTTGTAAATATTTTCTCCCAGCCTGGCTTGTCTTCTTGTTCTCTTAACATTGTCTTTCACAGAGCAGAAATTTTTAATTTTAATGAATCCAGCTATCAGTTTCTTTCATGGATTGTGCCTTTGGTGTTTTATCTAAGAAGTCATCAGCATATCCAGGGACTTTTACATTTTCTCCTATGTTAGTTATCTTCTAGGAAATTTTGTAGTTTCGCATTTTTCATTTAGGTCCGTGATCCATTTTGAAGTAACTTTTGTGAAGGGTATACAGTCTTTGCCTTATTTTTCATTTTTTGCATGCAGATGTCCAGTTGTTCCAGCATCATTTGTTGAAAAGACTGTTTTGTTCCATTGTATTGCCTTTGCTTCTTTGACAGAGATCACTTGTGGGTTATTTATGTGAGTCTCTTTCTGCTTCCATTGCTGTTCCATTGCTCTATTTGTCTCTTCTTTCACGAGTGTTGCACTGCTTGATTACTGTAGCTTTATAGTAAGCCTTGAAGTTGGGTAGTGTTAGCCCTCCAACATTGTTCATTAATATTGTGTTGGCTATTCTGGATCTTGCCTCTCCATGTAAACTTTAGAATTAGTTTGTCAATAGCCACAAAATAATTTGCTAAGATTTTGATTCGGCTTTCATTGAGCCAGTAGATAGTGGGAAATCAAAGTTGGGAAGAAGTGACATCTTGCCAATATTGACTCTTCCTATCCATTAACAGGGATTATTTCTCTATTTAGTTCTTCTTTGGTATCTTTCATTCGAGTTTTGTTGTTTTCCTCACGTAGATGTTGTATATATTTAATTAGATTTATACCTAAGTATCTCATTTTGGAGAGAGCTAATGTAAATGTATTGTGTTTTTAATTTCAAATTCCGCTTGTTCAGTGCTGGCGTGTAGGAAAGGGATTGACTTTTGTATGTTAACCTTGTATCTTGCAACCTTGCTATAATTGCTTATTAGTTCCAGGAATTTTTTGGTGTGGATTCTTTCACATTTTCTCCATAGATGATCTTATCATTTGTGAACAAAGACAGTTTTATTTCTTCCTTCCCAGCCTGTATTACTTTTATTTCCTTTTCTTGTCTTATTGCATTACCTAGGACTTCCAGTAAGATGCTGAAAAGGAATAGTGTGGGGGGGGGGACATTCTTGCCTTCTCCTGATCTTAGCAGGAAAGCTTTTGAGTGTCTTACCATTTCATATGATGTAGGTTTTTTGTAGTTATTCTTTATCAAGTCAAGGAAGTTCCCGTCTGTGCTTAGTTTGTCCAGTTTTTATCATGAATAGATGTTCGATTTTATCAAATGCTTTTTCTGAATTTATGGGTGATCATGTGATTTTCTTTAGCCTGTTACTGTGATAGATTACATTAATTGATTTTTTTTTAAACTGTTGAACCAGGCTTGAATAAATCCCACTTGATTTTGGTGTATAATTCTTTTTATACATTCTCGAATTTGATTTGCAAATATTTTGTTGAGGATTTTTGCATCAATGTTCATGAGACATCTTAGTGTTTAGTTTTCTTTTCTTGCGATATCTTTGGTTTTGGTATTAGGGTAATGCTGGCCTCATAAAATGAGTTAGGAAATATTTCCTCTGCTTTTATCTTCTGGAAGAGATTCTCTCTTTTTCTTAGTTAGCTTGGCTAGAGGCCTATTGCTTATATTGATATTTTCAAGGAAATAGCTTTTGGTTTCATTGATTATTCTGTGTTGGTTTCCTGTTTTCAATTTCATTCATTTCTGCTCTGGTTCTTGTTATTCTTTTATTCTGCTTACTTTGGATTTAATTTGCTCTTTCTTTTCTAGTTTCCTAAGGTAGAAACTTAGACTATTCATTTTAAATCTATCTTCTTTTCTAATATATGCGTTCATTGCTATAAATTTCCCTCTAAGCACTGCTTTTACTGCATTCCACAAGTTATAAGTTGTGGGTTCGTTTTCGTTTTGTTCAAAATATTTTAAAATTTCTCTTGAGATTTCTTCTTTGACCTATGTGTTATTTAGGAGTGCACTGTTTAATCTGCATGTTATTTTGGGGCTGTTACTGGTTCTAGTCTAATTCTGTTGTGGCCTAAGAGCAGACATTATATGGTTTCTGTTCTTATAAATTTGTGAAAGTGTGTTTTATGGCTCAGAATATGGTTTATCTTGGTTAGTATACCATGCAAGCTAGAGAAGAATGTGTATTCTGCTCTACCTGTGTTATTTTTATGTTAGTCATTTGTAACCCAAAATGTGTAAGAATTGAAGAAGGATTTATTTACCTTAAAAATCATGTGTTAAATTTAATCAGGCATATTCTTGTTTCATAAGTAAAATAATTAAAAAGTAAATATATAATAAATCAAAATAAAACAAATAAAAACAAAAAACCTTTTTTATTCTTTTCAATTTCTGCTTTTGTTAGTATTACCTAAATCTAGGAAGTAAAATTTTTTTTTTTTGCGGTACGCGGGCCTCTTACTGTTGTGGCCTCTCCCATTGCGGAGCACAGGCTCCGGATGCGCAGGCTCAGTGGCCATGGCTCACGGGCCTAGCTGCTCCGTGGCATGTGGGATCTTCCCGGACTGGGGCATGAGCCCGTGTCCCCTGCATCGACAGACGGACTCTCAACCACTGCGCCACCAGGGAAGCCCTAAAATTTATATTCTTTATTTTCAATCTTAATTTACTTATGATAAAGGAAGCTTTCCTAGATTATTTTTTTAATAAAAAAAGATACATCTTTTCTGAATGTGACAGTAATACTAAACCAAATGATGATGATGGAAGTAATTTCAAAGAGGTACAGACCAAAAGAGTTTGTACTAGTTTTGTTGGGAAGTATCCTCCCTTCTATATTGAGTTCAATTTTTAGCCATTATTGATGGGAAGTGCTAAAACCACAGTGGGTTATTTGCAGTGATGTACTGGCTGCTAAAACAATAAAACCATCAAAATTTAAGTGGCATTTACATGCATGACATAATTATATTCACAACCACAAATGCCTTATTTGAAAGAAGAACTATTACAGTTAAGCTGACAGAAGAGATCTTCAGGATTTCATATATATTCAGGATTTCATTAGTATTTTGTGAGTTTCTTTTACAGTCTGACTTCAGGTTGCTAACATTAAAAAACTACACACAAATGACAAGACAAAGATGTTCGCTGGAAGGTGTTGGATGAATCTGTAGCAAAGAAGGTAGTTCATGTAATATTTCCCAGCAACACCCATAGCTTGGTATATTTAGGGACAGTTTTAGTCATGCAGAAGACCAACTCTTAGACAAATCAGGATAGCAAAGGAATTTTTCTTACAATATGATCAGCACATTGATTTTGCTCACATGACAGTAATGTGAAGGAAGAATTTATTTTTCAGCTTCCTTGCTGACAAACACAGCTTGTCTGAGATATATAAAACTTTGAAGAGTTACCAAGTCAACAAATGTGGTTTGGTGTTTTGCTTTGCTTTGCAGGAGTATGTTCTGATTATTATATAGACAGTGACAGGGAAAAAATGTTGAAACTTGTGCCAGAATGTAAATCAACTTCCTGCTTGTTTCATTGAGAAAGTCTTGTTATGTCGGCTGAACTAAGTAGTGTACTTGGTATATCAACTAAATTAACAGTTCGCTAAAAGTGTGAATTACTTAAACACTAATACATTAAATTTGAGGTTTTAAAACAACTAAATGATAGTTTGGAAGCTGAGCCAATCAGCTGTTACGATATGCTGAGGTATACAATAATTTTTTTTTTTTTTTTTTTTTTGGTGGTACTTGGGCCTCTCACTGTTGTGGCCTCTCCCATTGCGGAGCACAGGCTCCGGACGCGCAGGCTCAGCGGCCATGGCTCACAGGCCCAGCCGCCCCGCGGCATGTGGGATCCTCCCGGACCGGGGCACGAACCCGTGTGCCCTGCATCGGCAGGCGGACTCTCAACAACTGCGCCACCAGGGAAGCCCCTACAATAATTTTTAAAGGGAAATTTTCAGGCAAAGTATTTGACCTTTGGCATGAACACTTCATGTTTTTACAAGATAAAAAATCAGGTTTTGTAAATCAACTATACTTCATTTTTTTTTAAAAAGAAACTAGTTTAGTCCCCAGCTTTTAAAATATGTGAATTAAGGTTATTTGTCTGATAGCATCATTGTTTTTTAAAAAATGATCTTAATTAGCCTTTCATGCAAGAAAGAAATATCAAATGTTTTCAGTGTTACATAAGGTCAAGGACAAAAATGAAAGTTAGAAATTTTGGGGAAAAGATTCTTCAAATTGTTATGGTGGGTTCCACAATTTATCAGTAAGTAGGTGATGATTTTAATATTGCACTGTTGCAAAATGTTATAAGCATATACCTTACAAATTTGATAAGACTTTGAATTTTATTTTCCATCAAAAGAAAACCCATGCATAGGAAATTAATAGATCAAGAATCTATTATTTTTCATCAAAAGTTATTATAGATTTAACTATACTTTTGATGTATAAATTTTTGGAACTGGCTACCAATAAAGAATTGAGGACAAATTTTGAAAAGTGTCATTTTCTGCATATTGGGTAAAAGTTAAAACTGAATATCCTGAGCTTGCTAAAATTGCTTCAAAGTCTCTTCCCCTGTTTTGGTCAATATACATCTGTGAAACTAATTTCTCTGTTGTGAGTGCTACTAAAACAAATCATAGAGGTAGTTTAGATATACCTTACCCCTTGTGATCAGCATTGTCATCAGTCCAACCTAGATTCGGTAGATTAGCAAGAATGATGCCAGCCTCCAAAAGAGCCCCCAGGAAGCTCTACCTCCTGGTATTTTCACCTTGTGTAATCCCCTTCCACATTCAACATGGGGTTGATGTGATATTATGTCACTTCTGAGTTTAGGTCATAACAGAGACTGCAGTGTCTGTCTTGGTTGTTGTGTCGCTTTCTCTCTGGAAGCCAGCTGCCTTGTCGTGCACAGCCCAGTAGAGAGGCCCTCATACTGAGGAATTGAGGCTTTTGGCCAACAACCAGTGAGAAACTGATGAGGCCTTTTACCATCAGCTCAGTGAGGCAAATTCTCCAGTCCAGACAAGGCTTCAGATGACTGTAGCCCTGACCAACATCTTGACTAAAACCTCATAAGAGACCCTGAATCATGAACACCCAGCTAATCTGCTTCCAGATTCCTGACCAACAGAAATTGTCAGATAATAACTGTGTTATTTTAAGCCACTAAGTTTTGGCATATTTTTTTATGCAGTAATAGATAACTAATGCAAAAGCAAGAAGCAAGCTTATTTGTTATATTAAAAACTTTAAATATTGACATATGCTATTAGTTCAGAATGTGTGAATTGGTGTTTAATATGAAGAATGGCTATTTCAGTGATAACTTTTGGTTAAATAAGAATTATGAAATGACAAAAGTTGCTAGTGCGATAGCTGTTTTCTATAATTGCCTATATGCATACTTCCAATGAAAATTCTGCAGTTTTATGTAATTCTTTTCTTTTTTGTTTATCCTGTTTTTGAAATATAATTTTATGGGTCTGAATCTAATAAAACATTTAGGCTTGTATTTTGTATGGCCTTTTTTACTTTTATTTTTCCAGTTCATTTTTGTTTGATCTTACAAAAGTATTGGTCCATGGGGACTTCCCTGGTGGTACAGTGGTTAAGAATCCGCCTGCTAATGCAGGGGACACGGGTTTGAGCCCTGGTCTGGGAAGATCCCACATGCCGCGGAACAACTGCTGTGTGCCACAACTACTGAGCCTGTGCTCTAGAGCCCACAAGCCACAACTACTGAGCTCGTGTGCTGCAGTTACTGAAGCCTGTGTGCCTAGAGCCTGTGCTCCGCCACAAGAGAAGCCACCTCAATGAGAAGCCCGTGCACCACAATGAAGAGTAGCCCCTGCTTGATGCAACTAGAGAAAGCCTGTGTGCAGCAGTGAAGACCCAGCACAGCCAAAAAAAAAGTGTTTGTCCATGATGTAATGGAATTTAAAAATAAAAGGAGAAAGAAAGTGGTTCTTCACTACAGATAGGCTACATTAGGTCCACTGTCATAGTTCTCAGAGTACCTTACACTTACCTTATTGTGATAGTTGTCTTGCTTTATTGTCATTGGTTATATTCCTATTACACTGAAAGCTCTATGAAAGTCAGAGTCCATGTTTGCACATCTGTGTTTCCTGTTCCATCTTCAGTACTCATAACAGTGTCTGGTACTTAGCAGCTACTCAGTAGATACTGGTCAAAAGAATTAATTTAAAAAAATTTTTTTATCGTGTTGGAATAATGATTAACTTCCATAATTATAAATAAGTTGGCTATTATAACCATGTGTCCTCAGGGGAATGATAATTGTTTAGGGTGAACAGAAAATACTCCTGGCACTCTTCTTGCTGAATATTAGGTATCTTTAAAAATTTGGGGGGCTTCCCTGGTGGCACAGTGGTTGAGAATCTGCCTACTAATGCAGGGGACACGGGTTGGAGCCCTGGTCTGGGAGGATCCCACATGCCCCGGAGCAACTAGGCCCGTGAGCCACAACTACTGAGCCTGTGCATCTGGAGCCTGTGCTCCGCAACAAGAGAGGCCGCAATAGTGAAAGGCCCACGCATCACGATGAAGAGTGGCCCCTGCTTGCCACAACTAGAGAAAGCCCTCGCACAGAAACGAAGACCCAACACAGCAAAAATAAATTAATTAATAAATTCCTACCCCCAACATCTAAAAAAAAAAAATTTTTTTTGTATCTTTTTTATTTCCATAGCACAACCACTGCCTCTGAAGAAGATGTCTCAAGTAGATTTTCCCGAACAGATAGAAGTGGGTTCAGCAGGTATAACAGGGATGCAAATGCTTCAGGTAATTTGGTCTCAAGTAGCACATTGGAAAAGAAAATTGAAGATCTTGAAAAGGTATGAATTACAAATTATTTAAGATTTATGAAATTAATATACCATTGGGATCCCTTTTTCACTTTCATAGCAGCACAGAGAAAAATTGAAATGTGTAAGGAAGAGACAGTGACAAAAAAGGGAAAAGAATGAGGGGCACTAATGGAAGCTAACCAGTAGTGTTAATCGGTACTTCCATGTGTAGTCAAATAAAAGCTTTGAATCACTCTTAATTATATATTTTCTAGATGCATAATGGCTAAGCATTTTCTGATTTCCTTAATACTTTTCTGTCCAGTTCTGTTGATGTTAAAACTTTTAGAAATGGAGCCAGCTCTTGAATTGGTTAATATTTAATGGATACTCTCATTTTGCCAAGTGTTATCTTTAATATATTGAAAACAATCTTTGCCTTTGAAATGGTTAGAAGTCTCTGCTAGCAGTATGTACTACTGTGTGTTTATTATATTATCTGTACAGGTTGTAGACTTTCTTCTGGGTTGTGAGGTAGAGCCTAGAGCCACTGTGGTGTTTGAAACAATTTTAAGGATAAACCTGTTTAGGAGTATCTTTGAGAACATCTCAAATGAATATTGGCATTAATTTATTAACCATGGGGTCTCAACTTTGTTCTGTAAACATTAAATCCCTAAAATTGATAATGGTGCTGAATTACTTTCTGATTGTTGAAAATGTGTTTTATTTTGCTGAACTGAAACTATTCCTTGTGATATAAAAATTGTTTTAAGTAGAGATTGAATTTTAAAAATTGTTTCTTTTTATAATATTATGATTATTGTTAGTTCACATTCGAACTTTAACCCTAGTTTCTGTGAGTTTAAATTAAAAACTTTAAGGAATACATAGTATAATAGTTTTCAAGGGGGTTCTTCAGAAGGGCTTTTAAAGTTCCACAAGAGTTTGGATTGAGTTCCTAGCAGTTGGCAGCAGCTGATTAATGAGGCCGGCTGGCTGCTTTCCTCTGAGGGTGAGTAAGAAAGAAGCCAAATTCTATGTGAGACCTTTTCAGTTCTGCTTCACTTTTGCCCCCAAGGTGGCTGACCCAGCGTAAAGTCCAGGCTTCTGATAAGATTTCTTTGGAAAAGGTGTTGCATTGTTTAAAGAAAAAAAAAGTTTAAAAACCAGTAATCATTTTCAGTTCCTTCATTTTATCCATTGTCAGTTAACTGGCAGAGCCAGAAGTAAAATGGAGGATCATTATTTTTCTGTTTAGAGTTTTCCATAGAGCCATTTCCTTTTCTTGAACTTTGTATTTTTTATTAAAATTTTGAATTTTCTTCAACAGGGTATTGGTCATTAAATGTTAAGATATTTTATTACTAATGGTGGTGATCAACTAAAGAGCTAAAGTCATTGAGTATTGGTATTTGTTAAAAACTTGGGTAAACATAGATTTAATCAGAAGTATATTTTACAACTCCTGTATTCCTCTCATTCTCTGGTTCTTTTCTGGGATGGGGTCCTCCTTTCCTTACCAAGTGACTTAAGAAATTCATTGGAAATCTTCATGTATCTAAGGTACTTCACCAGACTTAGCAGATGTATGCTATTTAAGATTATAAACAACTTGTTACTTCCCAATTAATACTTTGTAATTATATCTACCAGGAAGTGGTAAGAGAAAGACAAGAAAACTTAAGACTTGTGAGACTAATGCAAGATAAAGAGGAAATGATTGGAAAACTCAAAGAAGAAATTGATTTGTTAAATCGAGTGAGTATTCACATATTTCAGTTTAATGGTTTCCTTTTTTTCTGTCAACTGGATGAAAATACATAAATATGAAGAAATTATTTAATTTTATTAAATAATAATATGAACTAAATAGTTCATTCTTTTGTTAATGCAATAGTAATTTGTGGTAGCCAGAACCGTCATTTCATTCCATAAACTGATTTCCTCTGGCCAGTTACCAGTCAGTTGTATTTACTTAATATTGTTCTTTTGGGGATGGACCAGTGAATGGATTTGTTCTGTGTTTTGTTAGAGTCTGGAGGTAAGAGGCAGCTTGGTCAGCACCACACATAAAATGGTACTGGTACAGAGTTGCCCCAGTGAAGAACTAAAATTGCTACTGTCTTGCCATAAGAAACTCCATATGTCCTTGTCTTTGTGGTATTTTCACCACTTTTTTTTCTTCAGTTATACATATGCATCCCCAGCTTTAGGTTTAGCCTAAACCTAAGGTCTGTCTTTTTTTTTTCTCTTTCAGCCCTAAAATTTACTCCCTGCTTAAGAAGCAGGTATTAATGCTAGGCCATACTTAGATAATGGTAATGAGGAGAGAGTTCATAGTTTCCCTTTTTCGAAGACTTTACATAAGATGGAGGAAAGAAATAAATTTGCTTCAGGGAAAAACGGAACAAATTCCTCATCCAATCTTAACTCTAATTCTAAAAGAAGGGAAAATAGAAAGCTTCATTATGTGCAGACTTATTCTAATACAGCTCTCCAGCATTAACTGCAGGGTGTGGATGAGGACACTGAAACTCAGAGTTTAACTTGCTCAAGGTCATATGTAGTAATCACATAGTTATCTGCTGAGCCAGTATTTGACCCTCAGGTATTCAATAGTTTTAATTCTAAGTAAGCTCTTCCATTCTTATAGACTGCCTTTCATCTTGGTTTGGAACACGGGCATCCCTCTTTTGGTTCTAGAATATGATTTAATAAAATCTGTAAATATTTTTATGTCTATGATGTATTCGCATTGTCTTAGTCAGTGTGTTCATTAAAAAGAATAAAAAAAAACCTGCCCTTACAGAGTTTGTAATCTAGTAAATGATATGTGAATGTATTTTATTATTTAATTCTAAATCTTAGGTAGGTCTCAGTTGTAGTGATTTTAGGAATCCCGTATCTTTATTATTGTTAGTTTCAACAAATTAGTTTCCTAATATCATTAATTTAGTTTGTGAGTAAATACAAGTTCTGTGTTTGAACATTTAAAACTCATTTACCTAATTGTTCAAAGACAGTATACTAAATGTTTCAGAATTTTGCTATCCAGTAGTACACTTAGAATTCAAATTGATTTCTCCAAGTTTAGTATTTTGAATTGCAAGGATAAATCTATAAATGTTTTCTTTTCCAACCATCAGTAAATAGTCTACCTTGAAATAGTCTTTCTTCAAACTAAAACTTATAGTGGATTGCCTTTGTATTTACCAACTGGTGTTTATATGGTACTAAGATTAATATAAGGAACATAGAGCTAGAATCAGATAACTTTAAAGCACCTAGTTTAGTGGCTTTCGCATTTTTTTAAGCTCGAAACCTTTCCCTTAAACAAAATATCATAGAGAAGCCTAACATAAATTGAACCAGATCAACTCTGTAAGCCCCAGACCTCCTTTTCTGTATACCTCAGTTCTATCACCTCCCCAAATTCTCCCCCTGCAACATGCATACTTGTCAAAGATCACCAAGGTGGTAGGGGTACATCTAGAACTTGTACCTGGATCTTTTTGATGCCTAATTTGACACAGGGTTGCAATCCAAGGCCCCAAACCTCACATTGACTGCATATGTATTTAGCTCTTAGTTTGGGGAAGGAGGGATTTGTTTTTAACTAAAAACTTAAATTATTTATAGTGATTAAAAATTGGAAGATTCACAATAAAGAATTCTGATTTCTGGCTTCTCTTTAAAAACTGAAAGATCTGGCAGGAGCTGGCCTGCATTATCATGATACCAGTGAGGAGTCTAAGTAGTGGATGCTGCATTTAGGTGGGGCATATTCCTTCCAAAGTTGTTTTCAGAACTAGCCCTCGTTTGCAGACTAATTGCTTGTATGAATTATCTTTGAATGTATATTTTTGAAATTTTTTTTATCACCTTCAGAATACTTTTAAGTGTTTTAAAAACTTACGTATTATTTTCCTTTTTGTTTCCTTAAGGACCTAGATGACATAGAAGATGAAAATGAACAACTAAAGCAGGAGAATAAAACTCTTTTGAAAGTTGTTGGGCAGCTAACAAGGTAGAAGATTCAAGGCTCAGTGTGGAAAAATATTTTAAAACTACTGATTGAATGTTTTGGGCGCTAGGACAGTATTCCTATGCTGTAATACATTAAACTAACTAAGTATGTATATTTATTTCTAGAAAACAGTGGATGTTTATTTTCAAAATATTTCTTTTTCATTATCAGTTTCAAAAAGTATCAACCTTTTAGTTCACAAATAAGTAACATCTTTTAGTTATTAAACTGGTAGGTTATGCCTCTTTCGGTGTTGTGTGGTATTCAAATAACATATGGTTTAAAGTCACAACCATCTGAATATATTTCATCTATGGTAGTGCATTTTCTCCCTAAAAGAATATACATAGTCTTTGTTTACATGAATTCAAATACTTTTTAGGGAGTTACCTGCAAATGCCTTATTACTGATGTGTGCAACCTTTTATATGTTGATGATTTACTCCTAAAGGTCTTTATCTACTGTCATTTGTTCTCTCAACTTATTCTAAGCAATTTAGAGGAACATAGAGTCACACTCTTTTGTATAACAGTCATCTTTAAAAAAGGAAAGCTATTATAAAAAGTCAGTTAATATCATATACTAGTTGGCTAAATATAAAATTTAAGAGAATACTTGAATTATGCTATAGTAAATTAAAATGTACTATTTTGTATTCAAATATTGAAATAAATTTAAAATCACTTTGACTTCAGAAAAACATACAATTGTAATTTTAATGTAAAATTTCTTATGTAGGTACTACTTTTTTTTTTTATTATTATTCCAAGGTTTATAAGTGAACATGGGGTATTTTAAAAGTTGTTTATTCATCAAGCTTAGAGAGTGTATACAATTTCAGTGTAGAAGGAAAAAAAATCCATATTTTTAATTATCATATGCATTAAAATCAAAACCAAAATATTTATCCACATTTAAAACATTTGTACTTACTGTAACAAAACAGTATGTAAACAGAAATAATACTGAAATACTTTGCTTAATTTCTAACTTGGAGGATAACACTGTGACACAGTTGTTCCCATATGAGAGAATTATTCCCCTACCTCAAATTTAAGGGATTTTCTTCCTAACATTGGATTTATAAAAACAATTATTTTGAAGAATTATACAAATTTTCTCTTTTATTAAGTAACAATAATGTTTAGAATTATTTTATATTATTACATTCTCATGTTGAGTAAGGAAACCTTCTTTAAAATACATTAAGAAATATCTGTCTGAAGTTGAATCTCAAACAGTCTACTGGTACCCTTTTATCCAATTAATGTATGTAAATGGCTTGAACATAGTAAAAACCCATTTTGGGTACCCTACTGACTCTTTTCCTTTTACGTGCTAAGCCACTTCATTATTCACTGTTAGAAAAATAGGGAAGGTGAGACAGTTGGGAAAAAATGCAGAGTAAATGATAAATATCAATGTTGAATACTAAAACTCTGCAATAATCTAGATCGTGCCCTCTCCCCTCCCCCATGCCCCCAATTCAGAAGTTTCAACCTTGACTAATCATCAGAATCATTTGGGTTGCTTAAAAAGAATTCTTGGGTTATAGCTTCTAGATAGGTTTAGGTTGAGACCCTGGATAGAATTTTTAAAGCTCAACATCTAATGATTCTGTTCATAACTTAGATTTGGAAACAGCTACCCTTGCCTCTTTCCTCCTATATCTTCCATTGAAAACCCTGAAATTAACATAATTTTAGCTATTAGCATTTTTTCACCATTTAGTTTATTTAATAATTAACTTGGTCACTGGAGAACTTCACATATGTCCATATATATATTTAGCAAAAAGTTCAATGTTAGATTACCAAACTTGATAAAGTTGTAGAATTACTGCATAAGGGCATCCTTTTTGGAGAATAGTCCCAGCATGGGAACAGTGATCTGCTGCCCACATGTCAAAGTGGTATGCCAGGCTCAGTCACCATCTTTGGGGGTGAAGTCCTCATCTCCCTTTGTTTACGTATGGCAGAAATATCGGTGTTGCCTAGTTTCCCATCCATACTTTGGATGTTGTGAAAATGGTGTTAGTATCCAGCCTTAAAATGTATTTGTGTACTCGTTTTTCAATAAGAGAAGTATTTTGACTTTTCTGTTTAATCCATTTGGAAGTAAAGGAATATTTCATTTCCCCCTTTAAAATTATGCCAGGTATTAATGCTTTTAAAGACCAAGCTGTTTTAAAGTTTTTCCTTTATTTCAGTTTATCAGGAGCATTTCCAACAATGATCTTTTACATAACGGTACCTATGCAGGAGCCTGGCAACTTAGGCAAAGCAGTTCATTTGCAGTCCTCCCTCCTGTCCTTAAAATGTATATTTATATCACATATAGATTTTTACACTGAATATTGAAAAATAAAGTAGGATCTGCTACAGTTTCCCTTTAAATTTTATAAAAAGCACGAGATTTTAAAAAGGTTACTTAAATACATGTGCATGACCTTCAAAAACTTGGCTATTGTCAATAAAGTGCTAGTATTTGTGAAATTATTAGTCCCGTTCAGAAATAATATTTCTTATATCTCTTGGGAATTTGTGGCATAATAAAGCATATCCAAAGTTCTAATGTGTTTATGATATTATTTTCAAAACAGTAAGTTTATCATCTTTAAAATGAATGTGACTCTCCTCCTTGATTTCTGACATGCATAAACTTGGGAATTACTGTAGTAATATCTGTTTCATCTTTCTAGAATTGTTACTAATTTTATTGCACTATAATTACCTTTAGAGAGGAAGAGGAAGGCTTTAGGGTGTGTATTTCTAAGGGAATTTATTAAATATAGTAGATTAACATTGTAATACTTGCTCAAGTAGTTTATAACAGAAGGTTAAGTATCAGGAGCAGATATCTGAAACAATGTGTTTTTAAAAATAACTTTCTAGTTGCAGTAGAAAGCAATGTATTCTTAAGGTAAAAAACCTACCTCAGTTACATGTGGTTTCTGTTTTCTGGATTACTCTGGATTTTTATAATTAGAAATTAAAATGCAAGTTTTTGAGTCCACTAATACTTTGTGGAAAATAATGCAAGTCAATGTAGTAGCACGTCCGTATGTTCAACACCAAAAGACAAAATAGGAAGGACCTTGGGTTTGATGATTAATCTGATGTCCTACACAGTATTCATATGTATAGTGATAGTTATCTTTCATCTTTTTTGTAGTTCTTTGATCTTGACTCAGTACCTAGTAAGTTCATGCAATGTTGGCACTTATTTAATAACTATTCATAATGTTGTTAATAACCTGTTATAAGATTCAGGCATATATTTTCATCTTATAATACGAAAAACCAAACACCAGCTTATCACTGGGGAGAATATATTAAGTGAGAAGGAACTAACATTCAGGAATCAGAACTTTAAAATAACATGTTAAAGTCAGTGGTAAATGTTCTCTTATTATATCTAAACCATTCCTAATATGTAACAGTAAACTTGACTTCTTTTGCATTGGAACTATGCTCTCATAAATAAAGGACATCCCATTGATCAGGATTGTAACTTGTACGACTTATCTGAGAACTAGTGACACTTTTGTTGTTTCAATAAACTGAAAACATAGTACTAATAAGACAAACATTTTGCTCATCAGGTCCATCAACAAAGGTACTTCCCCCCATCCTGTTACGTTTTCTCATTGATGTATAGAAGTTGGTCGTTTCATTCTCAGTGTAGACTTGAATCATAGTCCAAGAAAACCTGAGCCCACGTTGTTTTTTTAGTTTACTTAGCTAGAATCTCACAGCATATTAAAGTCATATCCCCATCCTACCCCGCCAAAATAATTATATGTGAGAAAAATATGGTTGAGGGGGTTATGTTAAATTTTCATACTTATTCTTTCAGCAAGTATTTATTAGTCAACTGGGTATACAATTCTAGATATTACAGAAGTTTCCAAAAAATGCACATGGACCAGCCCTTCTATCTAGCATTGTACAATCTGTATAGTGTGTGTCAGTGCTATCTTAAGAGTGCTATATCTTAAGTAGCATTAGCCAGTCTAATCTGAATAGTTCATTCAAAAGTATTCTTTTTGTATTTATTATCCAGCCATTGTATTTTAGGTCTGGTTAATAGGTACTGTTTAATTTGCTGCAGCATTTACTGAGTGGTGGATGAAAGACCTGATGCATTTTGGGAAGTATCTTACCATGTTTCTGTAAGATAATTATGTATTATGAAAAGAACATTTTAAAGGCATTTGTAGCAGTGGTGAAGTAAAAAGAATTCAGTTTATGTCAGATACACCAAACTGTTAATGGTATTCAAATGTAATTTTAAGTTAGTTTTTCTGTATACATTATTGATTACTGGTTTGTTTTAGGTATTTAAGTCTAATAAACAGTTCACATATTGGCAGTCACTTTGGTAATAATAGAATGTTAGTGATGATCACTTGATGGACATTTATTACATGCCTGTTTTGTTTTGTTTTGTTTCCCCCTCTGGATACCTAATAGATGTATATTACCTTTTTTTGGTGAACTTGTTTCTTGAAAGTTTTGACTGTGCTATTCAGGGTTTTTATTATTATGCTTTTCTGCTAAATTTAAGTATCAGATGTCTGCTGTTACCAGTAAAGACCATATGAAAGCTAAAATTACTGTTTTGTTGAAAAATCAGCTAATTCAGGTAATGCAAATTTATAGAGAAACATGTGGATCATTTATTGATCACATTAGTATTGTGTAGACAGCTTTCATAATTCCCATTGCGTAGGTTTTCACTGGGGTAGTCAACGTGATATAGATTCACTTTTAATATGCTTTGCATGTAAAGTAATAAATACTCAATAAAAAGTAAATTTTTGTTTAATTTTTAACACTGGTTAATTATTTTTTTCCTTCCTGTACTATCGGTGAAACCCTGACCATGAGTTTTATTTTCGAAGTTAAAGGACAATGTTAATATTCTCATTATGTGCCTCTTACTGAAACAGTATGCAGTACTTTAAAATCTTTATTAGTATATTATTGTAGAAGGAATTGTATTTTACAAAACAAAAATATGGTATTGATAAGATCTGAATACATTCGTGGTGGGGCTTTTTGAATGAGGAAGTGTACATGTTCAACCTGACTAAAAATTTTAATTGTTTTTGTGTTTTGAAACTGCACAAATAATTTCTTAATCCAAAATTTGCTCTGTCATCCACTAAATCTGATGGTGGTCAAAGAATTTCAGGTCCCTCATACTTAGAAAAGATAGGTAGAGGTCTGGGAATGTAAAAATGCAGTCTGTGTTTTTTTAGTAAATGGTTTACATAACCTCTTGCCTAATGTGTCATTCTTCATACACCTGCACAGGCTAATCAGTCTTCTTTACTTCTAGAACTCTAAATCTTCTCAGTAATGTCATACATGTCTAACAAGTGAACAAGCATCTTTCAGTCAGACTGTTTAGATAAAGTCTCAAGTCATTATGTAAGAATGTACTCCATTTGCAAGTTTATTGAAAAAATTTGCAAGGTCTCCTAGTCTCAACTGGAACTGGATCTCTTTATCTTAGACTTCATCAAATCCCTATTTTTTGTTTTTCCTTCTAGATTCACTCTGTGCGTGCACACAATTCTATGAGTAGCTATAAACTACCCATATGATTTTTTAATCTCATGCCTCTAGTTTTCTCTTTTCACCTCTACAAGAGGTTGGTTACATTTTACTCTCGGTCAGCTTCTTGGAAAGAATTATGTAATATTAGACCTTCATGTTAAAGAGGTAGGGCTGGTTATAATACCCTTTACAAACCTTTTTTTTTTTTTTTTTAATGTCTAACCATGTAAGGTTAAAAAGAAAGCAAAACACTTCTCTCTTAATTCTGGACCAAATGCACAATTCAATTCTCACTTTAAAAAAACTGCTCTGACTGAATAAAGATGCTTTTAATAAAGGAGAATGCTACTTGGTGTCAGATAGTTGAGCAGTATGAAAAAAAATTAATATGAGCTAGTTAGGAAAGGTAGATTGGACTTTGACTTTATACATGTGAAAGAAAAACGAAATAAGGGTTTTGACTGCTAGGTATGTTTTTTCATGTTGAAGTATGAAAAATTATTCAGGATAAATTATTGTCTTAGTCCATATATGATCAGCAGCTATACCTGCTTAGATATACTACGGGACATGAAATTTACAGTCTATATTACATTACAGGCTTTTATCCAGGGAAATGTTTGCATTCCTTTGAAATGTAAACTATTTACTGTGGTTAAACAAAGGTGGATGATGTCATCAGTGGACATTTTAGCTTTATGGAAGCAAAGTTTTAGGAAAAATAATAGAAAGGTATCTGACTCCTTTTATTATTTTTGTAGTGCAAAAGTATAAACAAAGCTATCAGTCAAAGGCATAGGAAATTCCATTTGAAGAACCTGCAAATCAGTTTTGGTAAGAATGCATTCATTTGATACAGTGTTAAGAAAAGTAGGAAAATTATTAGCCTTCTGTAGCCGATTGAAAGTTTCATGAATGGATAATTCAGGATAGTAAACAACATCACTAATCTAAAGTAAAGTTATGCCAGTAATTTTCATATTAACTGTATTCTTTATTATTTAAAGTAAATCAGTTAATCAGTAACATTGTAATTGGATGAATAAATGTACACTTCAGAATGGTAATTAATGATCATAAGAAGACTAAAAGTACCTCTTGTTTCTTGTAACTCTTTTGAGATCAGTATATCTTAAGTTCAGTTAAGCATAGTGACTCAGTTAACAGTATGAACATAACTTTAACCTTAATTTCGTATAGTGTAAAAACATTCAATAATTAATAATTCAGTAACCACATATGCCAGGTATTGTGTTAAGTGCTTTAAATATTGTTTTTATTTGATTCCTTAAAACCTATGCAAGGTACAGATTGGGAGGTTAATTTGCCCAAGGTCACAAAGCAATACTTTGTGCCTTTTGCTATGACATACTCACTTTCATGCCATAATTATTGTCCTATTAAATATTTTCCCAGTGGTTCTCAAAGTGTGGTCCCCCCACTAGTATCATTGGCTTCACTTAGAAACCTGTTAGAAATACAAATTCGTGGGCCCCACCCAACAACAGAATGAGGCGAGGCCCAACAATCTGTGTTTTAACAAGCCCTTCAAATGATTCTGATGCAGGTCAAAGCTTGCAAATTTGCATTATGCACTTCTATTTTTAAGCAAAGATCTTGGTCCTCCTTTTGTCTTTGGACATTATATAAGTAATATAACATGAACTTGTAAAAAAAATGATATTTTCATTGTTGCTTACATTGCAAAAGATTGTATCAGGAAAAGCCTCAGCATGGATACTGGCAGCTTGACATGACCCCATTAGTTTAGTATTATCTCTGGAACTCAAATGAATTCTTAAGTCCAAGAGTCTGTGGAATGAAATCTTTGTTCTTCTGTGTTAAGGTCGATCTCTGTTATTGCCTGAAGGTTTTTGGTAACAGAAATGCATTTTTGTCAAATTTTAAACCTTGATGGGAACAAATAAATGTATGTTTCATCAGAGTTATAGTTTTGTTTTCATTTTTTTGTATGTATAGACACTGTGGGGTGGTCCATGGGGAGACTGAATTTTCAGTTTACTCTCTGTGCTCTCAGAAATTCAATAGCATTTTCTAGCTAATTGACTGGTGAGGATAAAGCCACAAAATTGCATCCCAGTGAGTAAAGAAAAACATTAAAGTTTAATTTGGGATCATTATTTTCTTACATGATGAGATAGTTAAATAATCTACTGTTTGTTTTTTTTTTACTTTTTAAAAACTTTGGAGCAAGTTTCTATTACAGAATTATTATGAAGATGGTACAGAGAGTACTCGAATACCCCACACCCAGTTTCCCCTGTTATTAATGTCTTACGTTAATGTGGTGCATTTGTGATAATTAGTGGATCAATATTGGTACATTATTATTTACTGAAGTTCATACTTGGTTCATGTAGCCTCACTTTTTCCCAAATGTCCTTTCTCTGTTCCAGGATCCACTCTACGATACCGCATGATGCTTAGTTGTCGTATCTCTTTACACCCTTCTTAGCTGTGAGTTTCTTAGACTTCCCTTGTTTTTGATGACCTCGACAGTTTTGAGGATTATTGGTCAGGTATTTCTCACATCTTACTATGGATGTTTTCAGATATACACAAAAGAAGATAAATTACCCATATTTTTCCAATCTTAATTTGTCCCCCATTTTCTCATTTTTTGCTGAGGTATTTTTACAGTTAAATTTCAGTCATCCTATCGTTTTACCTGTAAATACCTGAGTATGTGTCTCTAATAGATAAGGCTCAAAAAATAATCACAATATTAGCATCCCCAACTCATTTAATGCTAATTTCTTGATATCATCTGTTTAGTTGGGGTTCTGGCAGGCCTGCAAGAGATCTGCTGGGGGAAAGCACATGTGAGGAAAAATGGGGCAGGAGCTAGGGCAGGTTGGGAAACCTCAGCATAGACCTGACTGCTGTGAAGAAGAGAGGGAAGGAGGATGGTTGAGCAGGAAGTCTTAATCCACAGTGCAGCTTGAAGAAAGTTTTAGCAAGTCTGTAAAAGTCCTCATGCCAAAGATGCCCATTCATCAGAGTAGTCCCACATCTTGCAGGAATGGGCTTGCCTTTGTATTCCTGCTATGCTCCTTTGTTGGCAGGGAGTAGCCAGTAGGAAGCAGGGCCTTAGCTGCACACCATGGCAGATTCAAATCACAGCAGCTGTCAGTTAATTACCCACCCCACAGTAGGAGCATGGAGAAGCCCATTTTCATGGCTGCCGCATCCTGTAATACTTCGTGTTCAAATTTCCCGACACCTCAAAAAATGTCCTTTTACTGTTTATTCAAATAAAGATCCAAATGAGAGTCATTCATTGCATTTGGTTACTATGTCTCTTAAGCCTTTTTTAACCTATAAATTACACACACCCCCAATTTTTATGCCTTTTTTCAAATTGAAGAAATTAGATCATTTGTGCTGTAGAATTTCCCACATTCTGGATTTGGCTGATTCTATCTTTAAGATGCTGTTTAACTTGTCCCTCTATCCCCCCTATTTTCTATAAATTGTTAATTAGATGAAGAGACTTTACTAGATTCAATATATGTATACCTTTTGGGCAGTAATTTATAAGTGTTGTGTATTTCTGTTGAATCACATCAGAAGGTGCATAATGTCTGGTTGTCTCACTTTTAATGATGTTAAGATAGGTCAGTAAATTCAGATGTTATTAGTTTGATTGCTCTATTTAAAAATTCGACATCAACCTTTTATGTAATGGTTTTAGCAAATATTGATAATTATTGCCCAGATCTATTATATCATTAGGTATTGCAGTGATAATTTTCAAGTTCTATCATTCTGTTTACATTAGTAGTTCGAATTCTTTAAAGACAAGCTCTTCATCAATTACTTGGTTTCTCTAAAATATAAGGAAGATAAGATCACATGCTTTTCCTTTATTTACCAGTTTTACAGTAATGGGCCAGAGCCCAGGCTGCCTCCAAAGGTAAGTCATATGTTTGTTTTATATGGTTAAAGTGTTTTAATCCATTGCAGTCATTATTTTTTTATGTCCAGATTATCTCATATGTGGCCAGTGGGTGCCCCTTCCAAGTTAGCTCCTGTGTCCTTTTGGTCATGGATAGCCTCCTTGTTTTCTGGCATTAGGTGTTCCAGTCTCATCTTGTACATTGCCTTTTCAAGACCTGGAATTAAGAGCTACCTTTCTTTGTAAAAAATTAAATCCTTGATAACCATCTAGATTATCAGATGAAATAAAAACCAGAGAGCACTTACAGAGTTCTTCTTAACTGTAAAAGCTGTAAGGACCTTGAAACATTTTCCAACTCGTACTTTTACTAGAAAATTTTAAAAAGATGACAGAAAGCTGCTTGTTGCTTTGTGATTTCTCATTCTCTCACTCATTTTCTGTGCAAATAAATGGTAAGCAGATCTTACATATCTTGATTTGAAAAAAATTTAAATCTATTCATGCCTGTTGAGAACCTCAGGAGATTGACTATAAAAGTCAAGATTTTTTCTTTTTTTTTTAGTAGTTAAATCACAGTAAAGTGGTGTTCAAATTAGAATGCAGCACAGAACTAACATCAGCATGTATAGATAGATGTTCATTGAGTTGGATGTGAAAAGACATCAGAGAGCTTATATAATTTAATTAAGCTAATAAAATCATAATTAAAAAGTGGTGCACAAATTCTCATTCCTCACCCCATTAAAATTTGGCGCAAACTCGGAGTAGGGGTTTTAATAGATGCTAGACACTTCCGTCTCTAGTCACATATGAATGAGGGTCTATGTAGAGGTGCCAGCCAAGCAAGTTTTCACAGCTGGTTGTGAGGCAGTCCTGGTGAGTAGGAGGTGGAGTGTTGGATGACGGCTAGAGGCAGGTTGTGAAGTCGCCCTGTGACTGAGCCACCACGAGTTCTTGCGGTGCTTAGAATAAAGCCTGGTTGCTGGCAGCCATCGACTAGGGGACCACCTGATAATTAACATTGACAAAACCTTTCTTCTCTTCCTGCCAGTATCTCCATCCAGAAAGAAGGATCCCCTCTTTTCTTCCAGAACATGGAAACCAGCTGTAGCCTAGAATTCTTGTATTTTGCATCTTGCATTAGTTCACAAATACTCCTTGTATACTACTTTGTGCTAGGCTCTGGTTCTAGGTACTTGGTATATCACAGTGAACGAAAAGACAAATCCTAGCCAACACCATTTTATTCTCTGTTGCCCCAAAAAGAGTGTTGGCACAGGGTGGTTGCTTCTCAGAATGTCCTTTGGAACTTCCCAAAAGATGAGAATTGAAATTCACTTCTCTTTTGACAGAGAGAGTAGCCTCAATACGTGTCATGGGCTATAGTTTGTGTCATAAACATGCTGATAGGTCTAATGTTTGGAAAAGGCAGATTTATTCCCCTAATCATGAGAAATTGGGCATTTAGAGCATAAATTTGTATTTCCATTCATTTAATTTGTTACATGGATTTTATTTTTGGCCCCAAATCATGTCCTTAATGGCCAAGGCTAGTAAGTTCTTAGTGGAGGTCAGGATTCCACATTTTCTAGTACATTCTGATCATCTGAAAGATCTGTAATTATTTACCATTTCTATGCTTAATTTTATAATGGATTCCCAAATATGGATCTATGTTCCTATAGCTCATAAAGTTCTCAAAGTCACCCATGGTTAAATAAAACTTATTTCTCTGTGTGTTTTTCTTTCCTTCTGAGCTCTGCAATTGAGGTGGAACTAAGTACAGTGTCCTTTACAAGCTTTTGGTGTCTAGTTACTTGAGAAACACTCCCCCTACGGTGAAATCATCATCCATTTACTTTTTTTTTTTTTTTTTTTGGTAATTGAGCGGTCAGGACACTTTATCCTTTTCCTGTGAGTTACCTAAAGATTTATTTCTTTGGGGAAGAACATATGTGGGGGAATTAGAACCAGTTTTGAGGATTTACCCCTGATTCACTTATGAACTTAGGATAGCCCTTTCCCTTTTATACTTAGATTATTTTAAACTCTTAAAAGTAACTTAAATTGGTAAGAATTATTTCCCCTCCCCAGGGTACTTGAGAAGTTTCTCTTATTTGGTCTCAAATAGGCTTATAACATCTTCATAACTTTAAAAAGCTGAATATCTCTGCGTTGATGGGGAAATAAGACCGAGAGGAGTGTTTTATTTACCCTGAGGTCACATAGTGATGTAAACAGAATCAGATATCTTACTAGTACCTGAAAATGGAGGTGTCTGACCACTAATAAGATTAGTCTGCAACACCGACCTGTTTAGAGAAAGGTCAGAGATTAAACAATACTATAAAACCATAAGATATAGGAAATCATAAAAATTATTTGAGTGGAGGGAGAGTGGAAATTAACTTTTATTTTGTTCGTGTCTCTTTAGAACATGATTTCAATCCAAAGTCACAAACAGCTGGAGGCAGTGTTTCTTTAAGTGTGGTAATCCCTCTACCCCTGCCTCAGAATCACCTGGAGTCCATAGGGACACCCAAATGAATCAGACTGTCTGTTTGTTCTCAAAATGCATATACATGGTTAAGGATTAGACAGGATGTGCACAAAAAAAGAGGAGGGGGAGATTAATTCCTTAAAGGACTGAGGAGACACCTTTAGGACCTAGAATTTGAGGCAAGTTTGAAGGAACTGGGGAGGGAGGGCTGGTGTCAGTCATAGTCAGGAATATTTAGGAAAATAATACTCAATGTCTGATGAGCCATGGTATTGCACCTGAGAGTTGCAGCTAAGGTTCTTCATACACACACCACCTTATGAAGTGCTGGCTTCCAAGTTAGACCTACTCAAATTCAGAGCCTGGCTGTACCACTACTAGCTGAGTGACCTTGGACAAGTTGCTTTATAATTTCATCTGCACCCAGGACAAAATAGTGCCTAACTTGGTTGGCTCATTGTGAAGGATAAATGAAAATGTGACGCCATGCCTGTTCATAGCTATGATGGGAGAAGAATTTAAATGAAGTACCTTTTCTCGTGTGAGTTTTACCAGTGAAGAAGTTGAGAAGATAATGATTGTCCTCCCTGAAATTAAACAAAAAGTAATCAGAAAGCTCTGAGTGAGTAATAAAACTGCCCTCTGGTCTTAAATATCTGCTTTGCTAGGGAGACTGTCCTCAGAAGTCCAATTGAAGCAAGTCTGAGCTCTGTCCTGAAAGAGGATGTGCTATGTGTTGATATTAATGTAACATAATCTCTATAGCCCCTGGAAAATTGTGGCTACCCAAGAAACACTGAACAAAATCTTGGTTGAAGGCAAGCATATTTTAGAAAGAAAGAGCTTCTTGATTTAGTTTACTTGAGAAGCTCAGAGTATTTCTCAGTTAGCTTTCTCTTCCTTTCAAATCCCCAGGCTCAACCTGGGCCTGTTTTCCTACTAAGAAATGTCTCTGCCCGGACTCCTGAACAAATATATTCCAGAGGAGTATCATTAACCGAGCTGATACGGGAACTAAACAAACAGGGTGAATCAGCTTGAATTCATGAAGGTTGGCAACGAGTCAGTTTCTTTCTCTACTTCTCCACTTGTTTTTTTCAGTGTACCTGATTACTAGAGACTGGTATGTCCTGATAGCAGAAAACAGGAAGCATATCAAAGCAAGAGGTTGTTTGTCTCCTGACCTGCTCCTGTACAACAAGAAGCAGTTTCTGTTGCCCTGGATACACGTGCTATATTAGGCGGCAAAGCAGAGGATGGCAGTTACAGGTGTCAGTACTAGGGATGATTTTTTTTTTTTTAATCACTGAGGCAGGGTACCCCAGTGGCAATTGAAAGGGCTAGGACATTTTTTTTTCCCTCCTGAATTGTACAAGTTTAAAAGTAATGTTCATCTTCTGACCTAGAAAAAGAAACAACTGGCATGTGGACATTTTATTTGTCCAGTTATATGTATTAATTTGAAATTGTACACACAGTGTATCTCCTTTTGTTGTATTTTCTCCTGAGATATCTTAGATCTTACACTTGTCCATTCTTAGACCTTACACATGCATATCGCTCTAGTAGGAAAATACTCTGCTCAGCTTAAACATGTGTATTTTACTTGTTATATGAAATTTGTGGAGTATAAGAAAGTTTAATCTCTGTTTTAATTAAGTTCAGAAATAGGAATGTTTTTTCCCATGAGTGAGATTGATGAGAAAAATTAAAGCAAGCGATAGACTCTTTTTCAACCAAAAATATTTGGAACTTCAGTTTAAATTGGTGGAGGTTATGAAAGGTAGTATGGACTTAAAGAGAGAGGTGGATTTTCTTAACATTTAAAAGATAGCTGACTAAGCTGCTAAACAGAAAAAAATGTGAAAAAGGCATCTTTAAAAAATACAATTCCCAATGAAAAAAATTAATGTACAAAGAAAAAGCCTATTCCTAAAATCATGCAGTGCTTCTGTCTCCTAGAAATAAAACTAGGACATCCCTTCTCTCTTCTTTCTTGCACCCTTTCTGACGGCTACTCCAGGACTACGCTGGTGGGGATAACGTTTTCCAGGACTGTCAGCTAACAGTATGGAAATGATTGGCATTTGGTGTCTGTGTACATTTTCCTTTCAAAGGCCCACCCATAGGAGGTTTTCAATTACCAGTTAAATAAGTGAATACAAGAATGAATGAATGAGTAAATGGGAGACCTTGGTTGCTACTTTAGCCTAAGCCTGACCCTTATTTATTATGTTTTGTGACCTTTAGCAGGTTACTTTACTCATGGCTCTGTATCTGTAAAGTCGAGTGAATGACACCTACCATGTAAGTACTTCATAAATGTTTATTGAATGTTTGAATTAATCACTAGATTCAATTCAGATATACTAGATCCAATTTTCTGGAGTCTGGCGTCTGGGGATTTACCCCTTTAACAAAATCTGGTGGTGATACTTTATGCACCCAAAGTTTGAAAACCACTCTTTTAAACTCTACTGTTTACTGGTCAGGGCACTGTGGTATATGCTGAAGGCAGTAGTAAAATAAATCAGACTGTCTCTGTCTTCAGTAGGTTTACATATAGTTAAAGGATAGATATAATGTGAACAAGCACAGAGGAAGGAGAGATTGCTTTGAAGGACTAGTGAAACTTCTTAGGGATCTAGCAATTTTTAAGGGATTAAGATTTTTTAAAAAATGCCTAAATCAATATGTATTACATGGTAAATGCAGAACTATTAGTATTGTTATTTCTTACTAACCTGTTAAGGACAGGGTCTATATTTTTCAGTAGCTCTTCTCCAGCCAATTTATACATTTCTTTGGGTGACTAGATTACCTTTTCTGAAAGATTTTTGTGATTTTTTACAATTTTGTCCTGTGATAGAGTTCTCACAGGCCTTTTTCTCTTTCTGTAGGCCAACTTATGCATTTTCTTATTTTTAAAAAAATATTTATTTTATTTTATTTTTTGGTTGCATTGGGTCTTAGTTGCGGCATGTGGGCTCTTCTTGCGGCACGCGGGCTTCTCTCTAGATGAGGCATGCGGGTTTTCTCTCTCAAGTTGTGGTGCGTGGGCTCCAGAGCGCATGGGCTCTGTAGTTTGCGGCACGGCGGGCTCTGTCGTTGACGCACGCGAGCTCAGTAGTTGTGGCATGCGGGCTTAGTTGCCCCGTGGCATGTGGGATCTTAGGTCCCTGACTAGGGATCGAACCCGCGTGCCCTGCATCGGAAGACAGATTCTCTACCACTGGACCACCAGGGAAGTCCCTGTGCATTTTCTTATTTCCATTTTGTGACTCTGAAAATCTTTTCATGAAAATAAAATTCTAATACAAACTCACATTGTAGCCTGCTGAATCCTTGGACTCATTATATGATTTAAGAAAGCTCACTTTTGGGCTTCCCTGGTGGCGCAGCGGTTGAGAGTCTGCCTGCCGATGCAGGGGACACGGGTTCATGCCCCGGTCCGGGAAGATTCCCACATACCGCGGAGCGGCTGGGCCTGTGAGCCATGGCCACTGAGCCTGCGCGTCCGGAGCCTGTGCTCCGCAATGTGGAGGCCACAGCAGTGAGAGGCCTGCGTACCGCAAAAAAAAAAAGAAAGAAAACTCACTTTTTAAACTGTAGAAAAGAAATCCATTTAGTTAACTCTCGTTCAGTCAGGTTTTTCTGGCTTGTGGATTATTCAGATTCTTGGCTCCACATTTACAGCTTGCTTTTTACCTGTTGTTTTGCTTGTTAGGCATGAATAGAGAAAGAGAAAGAAGCAGATCTGCTAAGATTTAGCATGGGAACTGATGGCTAAACTAAGGCTCAGCTTAGAGAGTTCTGTTGAATTCTGTTGAGTTCTGTCACAGTTTTATCTTATTAGCAGAGGTGTGACCTAGTGATCCTGGCACGTTAGGATATCGAGCAGAGATTTTGACCTTTGATCCTCCTAGTCACTTACTGTGTACCTTGTGCAAACCAATCAGTCTAATCGTGTAATAGGGAAAATGCCTACATAATTTTGGATTCATGGTCCAAAGGGATGTCCGTAAAAGGAATTTAAAGAATTCACTGATTGTGATTACAATATTCTAGATACTAAACAAGAAACCTCAAAAAAATGTACCTTCTCTCCTAAGATATTGCTGAGCTGAAACTGGGCTTTTTTCTCTCCCTTTTCAGAATTCATGTAACAGTAACACTAGGTACTGTATAAAATATTTTAGAATTAATGATTTTGTTCTTCTTATAAATTTAAAGGACACTTTTTATACACCTTTTATAGTGTGTAAAACTGTCACAGAACTTGACATAGAGGATTAATTAGCTAAATAATGCTGAAATGAGGACTAAAATAGTTTTTCTGATTTCCTGTTCACCAAAATGACATGCTCTAAATAAGAGCATTTTTGTTCTATTTATGGAAGTCTGATATACCTGTAGTCTACTGTTATCATGTGTTTAATTTTTGTTTTTAATTCAAATGGGGCATATGGTATGTTGTTAAACAAAACTAAGCAGGAAACTTCTGAATCTTAAGGAGGAATTCTTGATGTGTTTGTAGCATAACAGAGTCCCACTCGCTAGCACAAACAGACAAAAGTTTAAATTTTAAACTAAATTTAAATTGAGGAAAAGTAGAAAAGCACATTGATCAGATAGTCTTAAGATTTGGATTCACCACCTACTAAGTGACTTTGGATGTGTCATTTCCCCTTCTTTAGCCTCCACTTCTTAATCTACAAAATACACTCTTACATAGTAATACCTCTCCTATTACATGAGAGTGATTTTGAGGGTCAAAAATATGGTGGAAGTTTGTAACATGAGCTATAACAATATTAGTGATTTATCACTAGTATAAAGCCATATGTAGCTGCTATACTATTAGCTCTTATATTGTTAGCAAATGAAATTGACTTTATCTTTTAGAGGTAAAACTTGACTTCAAAAGGAGGTTTAAAAAAAAGGTCTAAAATCCTTGAGATTAAAAGAATCCAAAAGTCATTTGTTGCCAGAATCAAAAGGCAGGTTTTTAATTCAGCTTCTAAATTATCAAAAGATAGAAGCAGGTAAAATATGAAGCTTCTGTTCACAGATTTCACAGTACACGGAAGGAATACTGAAGACAGAGGGGAGACAGGCTTTAGTGCAGACCTGGACACCTGGAAAAGCAAATAGTCTCCTGAAGTCTCTTCTACTATTGTAAGGTCCATGAGTATACAAGGTCTGATTGCATAATAGGTGCTCAATAAATATTTGTCGAATAAGTGGATGAACGAATGATAAGTAAATACAAATGCATCTACTTCTCCCTTGGCTGCTTCTCCTGTTGGAAGGCTTAATCTTTTAACATTGGAATTCCACAAGAAACATCTTAACCAAGTCATGTGTTTGGGCCAATCTGTTTCCAGGCTTGTTTGTGTTTTTCACATTCTTTTTTTGGCCTGCAATATTATTCTGTGACCTCTTTCCAGTAGGTCATTCAGTTGGGCCCCAAGGAAGTTAGTAAATTAAACTTGATTTGGAATGGAATACTTATAGGGTGTGTGGCTTGGATTGGAATCAAATTAGGTCTGGCTAATCTTATTTTGGTTTAATCTATGTGGGAAAGAATAGAAATAGAGGAAAAACAAACAGAAAATAGTGGAAACTATTCTTGTATAATGATAAGCAGTTTTCGTAAGGAATAGTTCCAAGGGCCAAAACCTAAATTATTTTTATGAAAAGTTTGGGGACGAGATTCAGCAGTGGAAAGATTAAGTTCGCCAGTCGTCATAGTTGGTGTTTACTTTTCTAGCTTTCCCAAGCCAGAGAATTTCTAGGCTTTTAAAATGTGGATACTCCATACACAAGGCATGTTACTTAATATAGTACATGCTTTTTAATCTTCTCCAGGGCTCTGGAAATGGAAAAGCCCAATCTTTGGGAAACCTCAGCTACTAGGGAGGCAAAAAAAGTTTCTAGTCAAATCATCCAGACTCAATCTTGAGTCTCTTATGCAGTTCTATGGTGAAGAAATGTTGAGAAAGTGCTCTCAATTCCTGCACTAGTAATTTCTTTAAAGCTGACTTTTCCCCCTTCAGTCACTTCCAAGTTGCAATATATTGGACCACAGAAGACTTAACCTTGGCGCTCAGAGTTCAGGAAATCCCCTTTCCGAACTGCCTGAGAGCATTTGAATAAAATGGGAAACTTCTTCAAAGCTACCTGGGAAGGGGGAAAGCAGCAAGGAGCAAGTGAAACCTTCAGAGTGAGAACCCTTTTGTTTGGAGTTCTGACTGGGGCCTGGGGAGTCTGAATGGGATCTTTTCTGGAAGAGAATTTCATGTGATTGCCTAATAGGTTCTTACAAAGGAGAGAATCAAGATTTACCATTTGGAGTTTCTGGACTGTAATAATATTTGTTCCTGACAATTGAATTTCCCCTCCCATGGAAGTCAGTATTTTGTTCATTTAATAAAGCAAATTAAGTTTTCACTTTAAAAAGGGGGAAGAGTGACTACATTATTTCTAACTTTTCATATTTGACCTGCGGATTAAAGGGGTGAGTTAAGGTACTGAAACATGGGGGAGATGATATGGAATTTTTTCAGTGCTTGCTACAGGGTTTTAAGTACCCTGTCTCCCCACTTAGTTGCCTGATGTTGTTGAAGGTTTCACTTGCCTGAGTAGAGGGTAATAATAATGGGTTTTTTCTGTCTAAAGGAGATGACCAGACCAAATGATTTTATACAGTTCTTTTAAGAACTCATCAATGATTCCAAAGCAGCAAATGAATTTTGGTTTTAATTTTCCAGGAGCAAATCTAGTTAGTGGCAATCTTCTAAAAGTATAAAGGACTTTTGGCTGCTTCAGCAATACTTAAGTATTTTAAAAATTATTTTGTTATGTGATATTTTCTGCATGTAAAATTATGCATATATGTACAATTATTCCCACACCTGTAAAATACATATTATACACTGTTGATATAGGTTTGAAAATAAGAAAATGAAGATCCCAGTACATACAGACCAGCTAAAGCAATAATATATTCTGTACTTTTTTTCTGGAGTTACAGAGGTTTTAGAGTAAATGCTGTTCCCCCAGAAAGGACACCATGATTTCATTTTCTGTTTTAGGAAAAAAGAGAGGGTTACCATTTCATTTGTTCAGTTCTGATTCTCCCTAATAACTAACTTTTTTGTTTTTGCTTTTAGATATTGCATCTTAGAAATGTGAACTTATTAGCTCAGGCACTGTTGATAACGTTTTGCTTAAAGTAATTGTTGCTAATGGGAAAATGGTTAAATATGCTAATTCTAATAAATTATCTTTTTAAAGCGTTTATAAAAATACGGACAGACATGCAGATGCCTTAAATCTTTTTTGAAACAAGGCGATGTATGAATAAATAAGATTTTAAAGTGCTCACTTGTTAAAGTTTAAAAGGGAGAAATATACAGTTGCATATCTAGTATAATCACAACTACTCATCATGGCAGGAAGAATTAAACATTTGTCCGTATCTCTGGGTGGTATAATTCTCTTTCCTCTTTTCACTGTCATATTTTCCAAACTTTTAGCATGTTTGTTCTTATAATGGAAAAGTCTCTTCTACTTTTATGAAAATAAATCGATTGTTGATGAGTTTCCGTGATGCCCAAGAGCTTATTCTAGTTGCATTTCTCGTGTGCTGCTGCCACCTTGTGCTTTCTGCAACCCATTGCAGTGACCAGAGAAGAAAGGGAAATCCTTAGGAAGGGGGGTGTCTCCTCGGAGATGAATTTTCATAGTGTAGGAAGATGAGAGGGAAACATGTTTCAGATACATGAAAGATACATTGTGTGTGTGTGAGAGAGAGAGCGAGAGAGCTTTCTAAAGGTTTGTTTACTAGATGATATCTGTATTAAAATTATATTTTATGAGTAGGACTTGCAACCTGGCAAAGGAGAAGAGGAAAGACCTTGGTTTCAGTGCTGATAACAATAAACTCCTTAGTAAGGGTTTAAAATACATTTTGATACTTTCTATCCTCGCCTGGTTTTTAAAATGTATTCCCTTAACTTGTGCCTAGAAAGCTCTAGGTGGCTTGTTCAATGTGCTTCTTTAAATTAAATCGCCTGCTGTGTTTACATGACTGTTTTTCTGTTTTCACATTATCATTCCAGACGACATTCCATTTGTTCAGTGCCTCAAACTATTTATATGGTCTGCTGCCCTGGAGTTATGCTGAGCTCCTGAAAGGGGTGTCTTACCTGGAACTTTGGCCTTCCTGTTGGAGCGTAAACAAGCCCAATTCGGTAACTTGTCTGAGGAGCTCTCAGATCTTTCTTTTTAGGAATTTATTTAAATACATTTGATTTTGAAATGGTCTTTAAAGAGCCTGGATCCAGATGACTTACGTTTGTCATTTGGGCAAGCACCTATTTCTAGGATGATAGCGGAACAGTGTTTCCCAGCTCTCTTAAATACTGACAGCACCAGGCCTAAGGCAGACTTTTTTTTTACCCTGTGGACTCCCACTTTGCCTTGAAGAATTATGACTGTGACTGAAACCACAGTTACAATCTCAGAGGGCTTGAAAGGTACAGAAAACAAGTTTCTTGAGCACCCACTACAGGGCAGGCCTGGTACAAGGCTTTTTTTAACCTATATAGTCACATAGAGCCGTGAGTAAAGACTGTGAGTTATGTACTATACCCCTCACCCCACATTCGAGGAAACTGAGATCAGAGATGAAACAGCTACCCAGGGTCAGGCAGCTTGGAAACGGCAGAGCAGGCATTGAACTCGGGTGTCTCTGCGTCCCAGCTCCGTAGCTGATGCAGAGCAGACTGTCTTTCCAGGGCAGGTGGTCAGGCTCTTTATGGTTGGGGTGGTCTGAAAAGCGAAGGCAAGTCTGGCCCGCAGCAGAAGCAGGGCCTCCCTGCAGCCCCGCCTCTTCAGGAGACCGCATCTCCACTAGGGTTGGCAGGGCATTAATGCCAGGGAGCCTGGAAGCCCTTCCCCCGTACCTTCCAATTCTCCCTACACGGTCAGTTCTGACTTGTCTCAGTGCAGTAACCTCCTGACTAATCTCCCCGCCTCCATCCTTGCTCTGTCTCCAACCTGCTCTGCACTCCGCATTTGGAACAGCCTTTCTGAAGAACACATCAGATCTTGGTGCCCCTGAGCTTTAATTCTTTCAAAGGTTTCCTGTTATAATTTGGACAAAGTCCAAATTCCTTAGCTTGGCTGGTTAGCCCCTTCTACCCCAAACCTCATGTCTCTCTACTGCCCACCACAAACGCTGCTTCAGCTCACGGGGCAATTCACTGTTTACCCAACTGTGCCGTGCTTTCTCCCCTCAGCACCCAGCTGTTCCGCTGGTCCTTGAGCGTTGCTCACTCTTCCTCCTCTGTCCCTCTTCCTACTTATCCTTTTTTTTTTTTTTTGCGGTACGCGGACCTCTCACTGTTGTGGCCTCTCCTGTTGCGGAGCACAGGCTCCGGACGTGCAGGCTCAGCGGCCATGGCTCACGGGCCCAGCCGCTCCGCGGCATGTGGGATCTTCCCGGACCGGGGCACAAACCCGCGTCCCCTGCATCGGCAGGCGGACTCTCAACCACTGCGCCATCAGGGAAGCCCCTTATTTATCTTTTATGTTCTCTGCTTAAAAGTTACTTCTTTCAGAAAGTGTTCATCAGACTGCCTTATAATTACTTCATTTTATTGAGATATAATTCACATACCATAAAATTCACCCTTTTAAAGTGTATACAGTTCAGATGCAGTCATCACCACTACCTAATTTCAGAACATTTTCATCACCCCAGAAAACAACCCCACACCCTCTGAGCCCCTCACTCCCCTCCTCCCCCATCCACTGGCAACTACTAGTCTAAATTCTATCTCTGGGGATTTGTCTCTTCTAGGCTTTTCATGTAGATGAAATCATACAATATTTGTCCTTTGGTGTCTGGCTTCTTTCACTCAGCATAATGTGCTCAAGCTTCATACACGTTGTAGCATGTATCAGCACTTCATTCCCTTTTATGGCCGAACATTATTCCATTGTATGGATACACTACATTTGTTTATTCATTCATCAGTTAATGAACATTTGCGTTGTTTTCTCTTTTTGGTCGTTATGAATAATGCTTCTGTGAACATTTCTGTACAAGTTTTTGCCTGATCATGTTTTCAGTTTTCTTGGATATGTACCTAGGAGGGGAATTGCTGGGTCATATGGTAACTCTGTTTTCCACAGTAGCTATACCATTTTACATTCCCACCAACAGTGTATGAGCATTCTAAATTCTCCAAAGTTTTGCTAGCACTTGTTATTTTCTGGTTTTGTTTCGTTTTGTTTTAAGTGGTGACGGCCACGCTTGTGGGTGTGAAGTTATAATTGACTTTTAACTGGCTTGTTTCCCTCATGACTAAACGCTGTGAAGGCAAAGTCTAGGCTAGATCTTGTTTATTTATTTATTTAAAAAATTTATTGATTTATTTCATTTTATTTTTTGGCTGCATCGGGTCTTAGTTGCATGAGATCTTCGTTGTGGTGCGCAGACTTCTCTCTAATTGTGGCCCGCGGGCTCCTGAGCGGGTGGGCTCTGTAGTTGCAGCACGCAGGCTCTCCAGTTGCTCTCGCATGCTCGTTTGCAGCACGCGGGCTTAGTTGCCCCGTGGCACGTGGGATCTTAGTTCCCCGACCAGGGATTGAACCCCCATCTCCTGCATTGGAAGGTGGATTCTTAACCACTGGACCGCCAGGGAAGTCCGTAGATCTTGTACTCCAGTGCCTAACACATTGAACAGTTGCTCAATTAATATCTGCAAAGCGGGTGAGAGGACCTAAATCTTACCTACTTGCTTTGCTTCTATAAATTCAGGAAAGATAGGGGCTGGAATGGGAAAAGATGTTCTGGCTGCCAGTCCACACACTCTTCACAAGGGTGCTGTGGGATTTTAATAACCACACTAAGTAGATGACTCCATGGCTTTAATAGTCTTACCTGAGAAGCTCCCCACATGGAGAACGGCATGAGTGCTCATTTCACCAGCTCAGAATGGGGAACATACTCAACTCTGCTGGCATTTTAATCTGTGATTCCGGGGAGTCTTTCTACTCCAAACACATTTTCTGAGGGCATGTGAACGTTGCCTAATGAGAAAGCCATTCTTTCCAAGTGAAAGTGGAGAAGAAAAAAGCAGAACACAAATTCCTTTCCTGGAAACAGACAGGACACATCGATTATACATTCAGAATAATATGGATTGAAGCCCAGTTGTCATGTTCTGAAACAACTCTATTTAGCCAAGTTACAGCTGGGATTTCACCTACTGTTTATCCTTTCCTAGCTATCTGGTTTTTTTTTTTTTTTTTTTTATCCCCAAATCTTGGACTTGTAAAGGTGAGCTGAAAGCAAAGAAGTGCTTGTTCCCTGATTTCCTGGGGTGGGCAACATCTGGTAAAGAAGGTACCTGTAAGAGAAAAGGCCATGATGCCTCCTTGGTAATGTTCATGGGGTGTGTGGGTGATGAGGGCCACAGGTGCCACCTGTAAAACTCTTGAATCCATCTCCACCCTTTGTCAACATTCTACCTAGTTAGGTTTTGCTCCATTTTCTTCTATCTTTGTTTTTATGTGCTTTTTTCTGTATTTGCCTGCTGTGAAGCACAATGTGGGCCCAACCCTGGGAGCTTCCTGTTGAAATGTCATCTTTAAATTTTGGGACTGGTTTTCAGCTCCCATCTTCCCTTCAGTGCACGTGGATTTGTGGAGTTACAATCCCCACCTGACTCATTTCAATAAACTTCTCTATTTTATTTTTCCCCTCAAAAGCATAATATGGACTCATGATCCTTTGAGGGAAAAGAATAGGAAAAGAGAAGGGAGACCTTTGAGAAAGTCTTAGGTAAATAGTACTGACCTTGTGTAAAGAGTGTTAATGTTATTATATAGCAGTGAAAACACAAAAGATAGGAAAAAAAACATAGCAATCTTTGTCCAAATATGGCCCACTTGAACTCTGGATGGTATTTCAGCATGGTAGGAAAATTCCAGATGTCCTTCTGGCTGCAAATGTTTCACCTTATCTGCCTTTGCTGATAAACTGAAGATGAGTTTGATATCAGGAGGTACTGGTTGTCTAAGGAAGTACAGCACCAATGTTGGGGCAGCGATGTCCATGCCCATGTTCTAGCCCTTACCTCATTCCTTTAATACTCCCTGATTTATCATCATTTCACCCAGACCTTCAGTCAGTGGGTTAGTTTGCATGGCTTCTTCAAATACTAATCTCAGAGAAGTCAGATACGAGCCTGTCCCCTGGGCCTAGGAGCACTAGTGGAACTCACGGGAAGGGGAATTCTGCCAAAAACGCCCAAAGCTTCTAGCAACTTTGTGTTTTAGGCACGTTAACTAGGACCAGATCTACTGGGCCCCAGTTCATACTCCCAGTGCCTCCAGCAGAGAGAAACGTGTGGCTCCTGGTCCCCATGTTTGCACACACGACTAAGCTACTAATCACTTCTGACCAGTTGGGCAACGTTGCTTTTTGAGCAAGCCAAACACTTGTAACTTGAACATGGAAACAAAACAGAGTTTTGTACAAAAAAGGCTGTGCAGGATCCTTCAACTCTTCATTCCTTTGAAAAGTTCCTTTTGCTCCTGAGGGCAGCATATGAGAGAAATTCCAGAATTCAGGCAGAAATTCAGAAGGACGAAAATGCAAGTTTAAGCTCCGGCTTTTGACCTGTGCTACAGTTGAGCAAGACTGTTACAGATAGACCGGAAGCTTTGGCCCAGGCAGCTCATGCTGTGCTGTGATGTGCATCTGGATGGATCCACCCCGAGGTTGTTTATTTACAATGAGAGTGGAAGGAAAAGTTCCGAAACATCCTGTCACAGGATGTGTGCCTGGGCCTGCCTGAACACTGCAGCCAGAGGAAACCGGGAGCCTTTTTTAGGGGATCAGTGACGACACTGCCCTCTAGTGGTGTGTCTGAGGCATAGATGAATAAACTGCAGGTGTACCCAGTTCTCAGGAAGATTTACCCCAATAAACTCTCAGGTGGTGTGTGGGAAAGAGAAAGGAGGCGGAGGGAGATGGAGGGAGAGAAAGAGACCAGAAAGGGAGAGGATTTTTGCCGATGGAGTTCATCTCTGAGGCTCTAGTGACTGGGCTACTGAGGTACACTTAGGGCCTCAGTGAAAACTTTTTCCCCCAGGGGTTCCAGCAAGTGATACTAGCGAAAAATCTTGATTAAAAATTTATATTAGGGCCCTGGGTTCCTTTGCAGCCTCCAAAGCTTTGCACCAGCTTCTGCTGGCCCACGTTCCTTTCCAAGGTAAGTTCCTAACCAGGCTGAGCCGGAACCGAGGTGCTGCAAATTCTCCTCTAGACCAAGCTCCCTCTCTGGCACCCTCCACCCTCGTGTGTGTGTGTGTGTGTGTGTGTGTGTGTGTGTGTGTGTGTGTGTGTGTGTGTGTGTGTGTGTGTGTGTGTGTGTGTGTGTGTGTGTGTGTGTAAGGCCTCCCTGTCGTCCTCCCAAATACTTTGGCTGCCCTGTGCACTTAGCTTCCTTCTGCCTTCCCACAGAACTGCGGCCCCATTCCTCAGGTGCCTTTGGGCAGGAATGTTTAGAGAGCTGTCGCAGCCCTTGGGGAATGCCAGGAATGCTGAGAATTTCAGACCCACGGGAAAGAAAGTTTAGCCTCAGAGGGAGGGGGAGGGGCTTTCTCGAAAACACCTCGGATCACAGTGACCTCAGACTAGGGAACTGGTTCTGAAGTCAGAGTCTCCTCTTGGAATCTTTTCGTGGACCTGGGAACTGATACCTCGGGGCAAGGTGGTGACCTAAGCGCAGCAAAGGGCGCTGGGATGTGAGAGAACAAAGATCCCCATCCCACCCTCCAGCATTTAAGATGACTGAGTTTTCTAGGGGTGTGGGCAATAGAAGGAAGAAGACCTTTGAATAGAAAATGATTGTAAACTAAAATGAGCACTACTGAGTCTTAAGATTTCAATGACACTTTTAATATATTGGGAGCGACACAAGGTATGGAATTGGGCTGAGACGCCATTAAGATCGCTTACAGGGACTTCCCTGGCCGTCCAGTGGTTAAGACTCTGCGCTTCCACTGCAGGGGGAGCAGATTCCATCCTTGGTCGGGGAACTAAGACACCGCATGGCGCGCGGTGCGACCACAAAAAAAAAAAAAAAAAAAAAAAAAAAAACGAGCGAGCGTTTACAATTCCGATGTAGGAATGGAAGCTGGCAATGCCTCCTCTTACCTGCCTGCTTCTGGTGAGGAGGTCTGTACTCACCTCTCCTTTCTGTAGGCTGGGGCAGCTTATCTGGCCAACACTGATTGCCCTTTGCTGTCTGAATGCAGTTTCTCTCTTGGGGTACCTGTGCTGGTTCCTCAGTGGGCTCTCCAGGCTACCCCTGGCCATGCTCCAAGTGGAGATCTCTCTCAGGTGCAATGTTCTCGTTTAGACCATGGTACGCTTAGCTGCCTGGGAAAGCGTGACGGCTAAAGCCCAGTCACCTTCCTTGGATTCTGTCAGAGCCAAGTGGAACACTTGTCTTCTTGCTGCTCCAAAGAGGGCAACACAGCCCGCCTTCTAGTGCTTCCCGTCAGCTTCAGCACCTCTCTCCTGCTCCCCCCTCCACTCTGGCAAGGATCAGGTGCTGTGCCAGACCAGTGACTTGCCAACTGCCAGTCCAGAGCCCATCCCCAGTCCTCAACTTAGCGGTAGTGGTAGGAAGCGACATTTCGGCCTCAGTTTTATCGTGCGGGGATCCCAGCTTGAAAACCAACCTTCTAAACAGTGAGGGGCGATGGAAGGGATGGTTGCCACTCTGCAGAATGCGTTCCTCCCAGAGGTACCCCCTGTCTCTCTCCCCTTCTCTCTCTTGCGTCAAAGAAGTGGGTCTGCTGGCAGGTTGACTGTCTCCAGTTCCTACATGAAGGCATCTGTCCCCTACACCCGTGAGCTCTTCAGACATGGAATATGGGTGGGATTTTGTTCATAGCTATAGAACTTCCTCAACAATTCTGGAGATCTAGCGGCGACAGCCGTCTATTATACAGTCATATCCTGGTTCTCAGCTCTGGCTTCATACTAGATTCAATCAGTCTGGAAGTGGGACCTGGGTCTTGATAGTTAAAAAAAAAAAAAATCAAAAAATCTAGTTCACAGTGAGGGATAGGAACTTGACATGACCAGTGGAGGGCAGAACAGGATCCTGAAGGGGCAGCATGTAGAATTAATTCTCAATTGAGAGAGGGTAGTGTAGGAAAAATATAGTTCTTGAGCTGCAGCTAAAGAAAGCAGACTTTTGTAGAAGAAAGCAGGCTTGGGCTTCCCTGGTGGCGCAGCGGTTAAGAATCCGCCTGCCAATGCAGGGAACACGGGTTCGAGCCCTGGTCCGGGAAGATCCCACATGCCGCAGAGCAACTAAGCCCAGGAACCACAACTACCGAGCCTGCGCTCTAGAGCCTGTGTGCCACAACTGCTGAGTCCGTGTGCCACGACTACTGAAGCCCGCACGCCGCAACAAGAGAAGCCACCGCAATGAGAAGCCCTCGCACCACAACGAAGAGTAGCCCCCGCTCACCGCAACTAGAGAAAGCCCACGCGCAGCAACGAAGACCCAATGCAGCCAAAAATAAATAAATACAATAAATAACTAAAAAAAAAAGAAAAAAGGCTTGAGGAATGAAGAATTTGGGGGAGGGGATCCTAGAATAGCACTAGTTCCCCCCAAATCTTTCTTTCGAATCATTTTTTCTCACTATCAAATACCCAATCTCACTCCTTGAAAAAGATTTATTTTTTTAAATAAATTTGTTTTTATTTTTGGCTGTGTTGGGGTCTTTGTTGCTGTGCGCGGGCTTTCTCTAGTTGCGGCGAGCGGGGGCTACTCTTCATTGCGGTGCACAGGCTTCTCATTGTCGTAGCTTCTCTTGTTGCGGAGCTCGGGCTCTAGGCAGGCACGCGGGCTCAGTAGTTCTGGCGCATGGGCTTAGTTGCTCCGCGGCATGTGGGATCTTACCAGACCAGAGATCGAACCCGTGTCCCCTGCCTTGGCAGGCGGATTCTTAACCACTGCGTCACCAGGGAAGCCCCATTTATTGGGTTTTTGCTCTTGAACTTTTTCTGAGCACTGTTGATTGGGCTATACAAGGCACTGTGCCTGAGGCCTTGTCCTAGACATGGTCCTTGCCCTATAATACAGCAGAGAGTAGGGATAGGAAGAGATTTCTGCAAATAGTTATCAGACAAAGCAGCCAGCCTCTTAGAAGTGGCTTAGCTCCTGCCTGTAGGAAGAACGATTGCTATTTTCTACTATGGTATTTCAAGTCCCTCTACTCAGATATCTAGCTTTTTCTTTTTTCTGGGCCTTCTTTTTCATCTGCTAAAATAGGGCCTAGTGCTTTATAGTAAGCCCACTGGGTAGGTGTTTGACCCCAATGTCCAGAGGAAGAGTGGGAATACCTCTTTTTTGTGTCTCCTTTTTAGGAGTGAGAAAACTTTCTGCTTCTTTCCATGTCTCGGAGACCAAGATTGGCTCCTGTGTCCATTTTAAACCAATGACAGGCATGGGATTCTTGTGGGTGGATAGACTATTCATGTGGAGTAGAGACGATATCGGAGAGTCCACCACCAAGAGCACTTCACTCTGCTTATCTCTCTTACAGTACTTTTCACACCATTTTTGTAGTATTCTCTTCACCTGTCTGTTTTCTCTGATAGGTCAAGGACCTTGTCTTGTTGATCTTTTTCTCTCCATATTCTCCTGGAGTTTATAATCTGGTTAGAAATATAATATCCACCCACACATGAAGCATACACACACATAGACATTTTGAGTAGATTCATACCACACACAGTGGCACAGTTTTTTTCCCTGAACTTGGGCACCCTAAAGGAATCAGCATTATAAACGGCTGTTACAGCAAAGTCCACTGGAAATGCATTTCCACTTGGTAGATTGGCAGTCGATTTTCCAGTTTCTTCAGATCCCCTGAAGTTCTGTTGGGTCTCTAGCTGTATCTTCCTTTAGCTGCATAGTCGTGTGATGGTTGGTCAATCCGCCATAGACGCAGTAATGTTGATGAGGATGTTCGTAAAGTCAGAGGACTTCTGGGTCTCTTACTGACTAAGGAACTTCATTGTCTGTTTCCTTGGAGGTGCCTGGAGCTGCAATAAAGCAGGCATTTGAGGGTCTCCTGTGCTGCTCTTTCTTGCTCCATTTGGCAGGTACAGCACCGTCATCTGAACAGCTTTTCTCTGGTGTTATTGATCAGATCTGTTTGCCAGAGCCCAGAATCAACAGAGAGAGACCACGCTGGAATAAACAAGACACTGAACTCAGGGCAGCATGGTGGAGCTCTCAGTGGCTGAGCGAGTGTAGTGTACCTACAGCATTCAGGGCAGAGGGGAAAATATGCAGCTATAAATTATGTGGAAGACATAGAAACAATTATTTATAAAATGCTTTTGGAAAGTAATGCAGACAAGTGGGCTTAAAAGGAGCAGATGTAGATGCTACGTGGAATGACATTAAATAAGTTAACTGTGTCCTAATATACCAACTGGTAGCATAATTAACTAGTTTGGGGTGCCTGCTCCATTCATATCCCCTTTTTTTCAGATGTAAACCTATAGCCCTGCTGAAAGGATGGTTTAGGTGGCCAGGTTTGTACCATGGAACCCACACACCTGTCCCCCAAAGGTTGTTCCAGGGATGTGGAAACCTGATCTAAGCTGAAGTAATTAGATTTTCTTAGTTTCCTAATGACCCCAAAACAATGGTCAGGTGATGTTGAGTTAGGTCCGGTGTCCCCACTGGGTTTGGCTTTGAGGAGTAGAAAGCAAAAATTATAATTCCTTAACAAGATAGAAATTCACTTTTTCCTCACATAAATGTAGGCAGTCCAGGGCTCCCATGGCAAGGTATTTCATTGCCATCAGGGACTCAGGCTTCTTTTGTCCTGTTGCTCTGACATCTTCAACATACACTTCTTTCTATCCAATGGTGTGCTGGTAAACTGATCCTCAGGGCTGGGGGTGACGGGTGGGAGTGGAAAGGCTTGAGTTGTAACATATGCCTGATTCCTATGTTGGAAACCTTCCCAGCATGGCCAATTTCAAGCTACCAGTGGTTTAATCACTAGTTTGCAAAATTCCTGAAGGTTCAACAATCTGCTGCCCTGAACCTGTGAGCCAGCTCTAGCATACCACTGCTTCTTCCTCATGGTCCAAAATGGCTGCCTCATTTCCAGCCATTAGAACTGCATTTCAACCAGTAGGAAAGAAGAAATCAAAAGGGAAGAGCAAACTCCCTCACTCTTAAGATATCTTCCAGAAGTTGTGCATAGCCCTTCCTCTTAAATCCCCTCGGACAGAACTTAATCACATGACCACATCTACTTGGGAAATATATTCTTTATTCTGGGTTTCCATGTACTCAGCTGAAATTTGGGTGTTCTGTTACTAAGGATGAAGAGGGGAATAAATCTGGGGGAAAATTAGCAGTTTCTGTCACTAATGGCAACACCCAGTTCCACATAAATTTCTAAGTTAATGAGGAGCCAGAAGCTCAAATAAAAAAGAAGTTCATTTTCAGAGGGAGAATTGGAGTGGATTTCCAGCAAGGATGATAAATATGTAGCTCCAGTTAGAGAATTGCTGCTTCTTATTTAGATGGTTATAGGGTGACCAGTGATAATACCCTTTTCTTTCTCGCCTGAGTTGGAACCAGCTGAGGGTCAGACAAATAAGGCAGCTGGAAATAAAAGTGTCACCTTAATCTGTTTGGGTTGATTTCCAACTTCAACCCTGCAGTAACAAGGGGCTCACTAACTTCACCCCAAAATAAACTTACCCACCTAGTCCAAGCAGAGTTGGAAAACTGCAGTGCTGCCCACCTCCCTGCCCTGGGCACCTGCCCTGGAACGCTCCCTACAGAAGCCTGCCTCCCCCCACAAAAAAGGAGAATAAGGGGCTACACTGAGCGTGTACTTCCTTCTCCCAAAGTCACCAGTCGGACAGTTAATTGAGATTGATTGAGGGGTAGGGAGAGAGGACAGTATATGTCCATCCATAATAAAACGTGAGGAATAAGTGTCCCTGTCTACTACTTGTGACCTTTCACACCTGTTGAGGTTTAGCTAATCATCCTGCAATTGGGTTACATGAAATCTCTCTAAATCCTTACAGCTATCTCCATTTATTGAAACAAGCACAGATGGTTTCTCTTACAACAAAACAGTCCCTAACTAAGAAGTGTAATTAAAGGCTATCTTGTATGGGTCAGGCACTGAATGCTATAGGAGTTCACAAGAAAGTTTATAAGAGATGGTTGGAGTGGACAAGGGATTTTTCATGGAAGTGGTAAAACTTGAACTTGTTCTTAAAGTCTGGGAAGGATTTTAATAGGCTGAGGGAATGGAAGTGTTTCAGTTAAGGAGAATTTATTGGAAGAAATGAACATAGGGGAATAGGCATAGTATGGTCAAGACACGGGGGTGGAATATTACTCAGCCATAAAAGAGAATGAAATGATGCCATTTGCAGCAATGTGGGTGGACATAGAGATGATCATACTAAGTGAAGTAAGTCAGACAGAGAAAGACAAATATCATATGATATCACTTATATATGGAATCTAAAATATGATACAAATGAACTTATTTACAAAACAGAAATAGACTCACAGACATAGAAAACAAACTTATGGTTACCAAAGGTGATAGCGGTGGGGGGAAGGGGAGATAAATTAGGAGTTTGGGATTAACATATACATACTACTATATATAAAATAGGTAATCAACAAGGATCTACTATATAGCACAGGGAACTATACTCAATATCTTGTAATAGCCTATAATGGAAAAGAATCTGAAATAGAATGTGTATATATATGTATATATAAACTGAATCACTTTTGATGTATACTTGAAACTAACACAACATTGTAAATTAACTCTACTTCAATTAAAAAAAAGACACGGGGAAAACCATAAAGTTTCTAGCAGCGGTACCTGTTGGAGAGCAGTGGGAAATCAAGTCAGAGAGATAGCTTGGGACCATGGTATGGACAACCCTAACAGAGGAGTAGCTGATGGAGATGGAAATTTGCAGCCATTGAAGAAAAGCAAAACATGGTGTTTTCCCCAGATTATTCTAGAGGAGGAATTACTCCTTGAACTTTCAAGATTATTTATTTATTTATTTATTTTTAAATTCTAGTTTTGGCTGCGTTGGGTCTTCGTTGCTGCCCGTGGGCTTTCTCTAGTTGTGGTGAGCGGGGGGCTTCTCTCGTTGTGGAGCATGGGCTCTAGGCGCACGGGCTTAGTTGCTCCGTGGCATGTGGGATCTTCCCGGACCAGGGCTCAAACCCATGTCCCCTGCATTGGAAGGTGGATTCTTAACCACTGCACCACAAGGGAAATCCCCTCCTTGAACTTTTTAGTTGCATAGATGAACAGGTTTCCTTTTTTGTTTAATCCAGTTAAAATAAATAGCCCTAATACATTCCACTTACAGGATATAGGGAAGTGACTCTCAAACTTTTGTGTGCCTGGAAGACTTGGTAACATACATGTTGCTGGATCCTACCCCCCACAGTTTCTGACGCAGTAGATTTGTGGTGGGGCTCAAGAATTTTCATTTTTAGAGGGTCCCAGGTGATGCTGCTGCTGCTGGTCCTGGGGTTACACTTTGAGAATCACTGGGATGAATGCTGGGCTGGGATGAACCCTGTCTGGTTTTGAATGAGTGAATGAATGAATGGGAATGAATTCCCTAAATCATAAAATGAGAGCTTAGATGACAGGATCTCTGAGGTTTTTTGAGTCTATGCTTCTTCTAAACTACAGGATACCCCATTCATATTTTTTTCCCATATAGTAAAAATGTCAGTGTTTATCGAGATTACTTTTATCCTGTGTGTGAATTCATTTTACATTCTACATGAAGGCTCATATCATTATATAGGTGGGAATCTGAAGGCATGTGACTGGACCTGAGATGCCTTCTCCAGAGAGAATACCCGCTTAACATGGGCTTCCCACACTTTCACACTCAAGAAAAGATAAAAGGAAAAATAAAGTAGCAGCTATCTCAAATAGTGTCCATACAACTTTAACAGGTAAAAAGGGAAGGGATGAGACTTTTTCTCTAAATGAAAACTGCCTTTGACCCAGAACCTGAAGATTTGAAGAGCATTCACTCAAACTGCTAAAAATATTCAGCCTTATGAAAATATTTACCTGATTCGTAATTGTCCAAAACAACCAGCTGGATGTCTGGCCCAAGGGGTCAGAGGCTTCCTAGCTCAAACTCAACACAGAAGACCATGGCAGGCTGATCCAGCCACAGGTGGAGGGACATTTGTCAACATCTGCAGCAGCAGCAAAGCTCTCCCTGCTCTAAGTGGCGTTGGCTGAGTGAAGGTGGCCTGAGCAGTGACAGCTGTGGGCAGCCATAGGGCGGACACTACCCAGACTGGGGGATTTCCAGAGTTGCACTGTGAGTGATCTTTACATGCAGCACCACATCAAGGAGATGAGGGAGGTGATGTGTCCAAGGCAACCAGATGACGGGAGCATGCAGCCCTTGGCAGAAGAGGCAAGATTCTGAGGGGTCAGCAGGATGTTGAGGTTTCTTCTCTTTTACAAGTAAGATGGGATTTGTGGTTCCAGTAAATGAGGAAGTGGTTACCCTTTTTGCTGAGAACTGCCCCACGTGATATTAGCTGTGGGTGAATTTTCCCGTGATCAGGAATTTTTCCATGATAAGTTAGTAAATGTAGAAAATTTAAAACCCTTGAGTCTCTTTCCTGAGCCGGGAGAACCTTTGTTGAGTGGGGTTTATCAGCAAATTGGAAACATGAAGGTGGGGCAGAAGACAGCCACGCCTACCCACTCAGTCTCCTCTCACTCAGGCAGGACTTGGCAACATTGACTTAGCCACTGGATAGTACTTTTATCTTATTTTAAAATTTTTATTTATTTATTTTGGATAGGATTTTAAATGATCTACGCACCGTGACTTCCGTTTTGGGAGCTGGGCTAACTTTATGGCTGGCTTACTTTACAGCCAGTTCCCGCTCCACTCTCTCTTCTTCTTAGTCTTTATTCTCTTATGTTCTGTGCATCCATTTCTATTTCCGTCCATTATATTGTGAATTGCTTTGTGGCCGGGCTGTTTCTTACTATTCATTATATTCTACACAGTGAATTGTCCATCACGAATATTCTCAGTCCATATATATATTCTAAATCGGAGCACTGGGGCTTGTCAGCAGAGTTTCTAATCCCTAAGGTCAGGGTTTTCCAGAGGGGAGAGAGAGGTAAATTAGAAACCAAGCTGCCAATAGGATGCTTTCAATCCCACCCCCCACCCCCCCCACCCCTTACTCATTTTGATCCATTGCTTTACAACGTCCTTTAACCTCGACTGCTGACAGATTCTTATTCATCCTTGAGAAGCAAGCTCAGTCATTGCCTCCTTTGTGAAACTTTCTCTTTTTTTTGGGTATCAATCTGTCCTTTAAATAATCTTGTAATTATTTCATGAATGAAAATGAATTGTTTGCATGTTTGTGAACTATGAACTAATTGAAGGAAGGGCTTGGTTTTGAAGTTTTTAAGTGAAGTTATTTAATCACACAGTAGGCTAAGCTGGCAGCTGCCGTCTCTACAATTTCATGGGTTCAGGAAAAACTCCTCATCTCCCTACATGTTCTCTTGTTCTTGAAAACATAGTCTAATTCAAAGCTTTGATCCCTATTTGTAGCTCCTGGAGAAAGGTCATTCTGGAAGCTTCTAGCAGAGGTTTATTTTAGTGCTAAGGAATTCAGATCTCTTCTTTAGAGGCTGTTTTGATAGGGAAAGAACTTGAGAGCAAAACAGGGACAGGAGCGTGGGGGAGTGTGGAGATGAAGTGTTTATCTTGGGTCACCAAAGATAAACTCTGCCTAGTTTCTAATTTCACTAAGGGTTGAAGCCTTCTAATGAGTTAGTCCAATGAAAAACCCAGTGTAAAGTGGAGCCCAAATTTGACTTCTTGAAGCTGGAGAAGGGGCAATTGATATTATTACCATCAATCATAGATTAAAACTCAGTCTCGAATGGCTTTAAAATCTTTAGATGACAAAGTGGTGGAAGCCTTGTAGCTGTTTGTGTTGAGTGTCGCTCTGTTACCAGAAACCGTGTTAAGTTTTGATGCTTTGGAGACCACAAGTTGCAGTGTATTAAATGCTAAGAAATGTTAAAATATTTCTAGACTTTTCTGGGAGAGATGATTAACTTCCTTTCTGCACCTGTTCTCCTGGAAGCTGGGCCAATTGGACATTGATTAGGTCTTGATTTGATGTTGCTCATAACGATTGGCAGCTTCATGAAGGATCTTTTCCCCTAGGCAAGGCTTGAAGGATACCAGTTAGTGAAAAACATTCTTTTCCTTTTAAGAAAAGTCAGTGCTGCCTCTGCTAGCTTCCATGGCTGCATTCTATGCATCTGGATATAGGAAATCATTTGCTTTTCATCATCTCATTTCGGGGTCTGACCAGAATGCACTTTGTGTTATGTATTTGTAATTTTTATACACGTCATGGTGTCTACTGACAGAGATGCATCATTTAGAAAAGCACATTGCTGAACAGTTGCAAACCTGCGATGGAAATAAAAGAGGTGGGAAGATGGGCAAGAAAGCAAGTAAATCATCAAACATTGATAAGCCCGGGATTCATATTTAATTTTTAGAGATTACCATATCGAATCTAAATAAGAATAAAAACACTTCATTATTCTGATGTTCTGTGCATGTTCTTACAGGCTGTACTCTTGATGCCTGGTTTCCCCAGTTTTCTCAGTGGTCACGTAGGTGACACACTTATCCTGAGTTTCCTGCCTTCCCCGTTTTTCCACAGAGTGGAGCTGTAACTGCACCGAGATGAAGCAAGCAGAATTCCAAAGATCAAAGATTGAGTGAATGATAGTAAGAAAGACCACAAGTGTCTGTTTATCCGTTGACAGGCGAGGGGAAAAAACTCATCAGGTTTCGTTTGAAGATCTCAGGGTGTGGAAATTAGACTTTTAGATCTTAATCTAGTAAGAATGAAAGACAAACTACCTCTAGTGTCTGCTCATGACAAGTCATTTCTCTACTCTGGATACGAATCTTATCCACAGTGGTCTGAAATATTCCTTTCAAAGAGATAAGTTGTTTGTTTTTCAAACGACGGCACCTCACAGGTGTGCTCATTCTCGCCGGACGCTAGCATGTGGTATGTGGAAAAGAAGATCCTTTTTTTGGTGGTACTCAGTTAGTTGGCAAATATTTATTGATGCACGCTTTGTGCCAGGAAATGTTCTAGTCCATGTGGGTAGAGCAGAGAACTTAAACAGATGAGTCCCTGACCTTAAGGAGCTTCCAACTTCAGTGGAAGGAGACAGATAATAAAATCTAACCTTGAAAGAATAAAATAGGGTCATGGGTTAGAGAGTGGCTTAAATTGGTCAGGAAAGATGTCGATTGGTCAAAGATGTCAAATTGGTCATGACATCTGAACTGAGGTCTGGATGTTGGGAAGAAAGCAGCCATTTGACAATTTTGAGGGAGTAGGGGCTGAGCTCAGCATGTTGGATAGAAACGAGGCCGGTGGATTGGGACGTGATGAACGAGGGAGAAGGGAGGATGAGACGGGAGAGGGAGGCAGGGGCTGGGTATGAAAAGCTTCAGAGGCCACGGTGAGAAGTTTGGAGTTTACTCACGGTGCAGTGAGAAGTCATGGAGCGTTTGATGCAGGAAGGGGATGTGGGCTGATGTAATTAGAATAGACAGTTTGGCTGCTGTGGAGAGGATGGACAAACGGGACAAGTGTGGTGGAGATGGAGACCTGGTAGTGGGCTTACACTCGGGTGGTAGCAGTGTGGGGAGGGAAGATGGTCAGTTTAGAGCTATTTATGTATTATAGTCAGAGCTATCAGGGCTTATAGACGGACTGGCTGTAGAGTGTCAGAGAGAAGAATCACGGGCGGCTGCTAAGTTTCTGACCTGCGCAGTGAATAAGTGGTAGTGCTGTTGGCTAAGACTTCTGGTGGTGTTGGGGAAGAGGGGGATTTGACAGAGAAATGATTCTCTACAGAGTTCTTTTCAGGTCTGTGTAAAAGAATTAGTCACTTTGTGCCAAGCTACTCCATTGATGTAATGAGAGAGCTGCATTAATACTTCTAGCCTATAGGGGGCGCTTTTAGGTGTTAGGTTGTTTCCTAGTACTCAGTGGCCTACGATGTATGGCCTGGGTGAAGCATCAATACCAGTAACATGTGATTTCTGTAGTTAGGTTTTTCCCCCCAGTCTAAAATGGTACTAAGGAAGTGAGTTGGAACTCTAATTAATTCTCTAGGCAATAGAGGACTACGTTACAATTTTATTTTCAATCAAATGGTTTGCTTATTGGCTCCAGGGGCTTTTGGAATGTTAAGTGAGTGATAAAAATTAGCCTTGAGGATAAGAAAGTAAATACAAGTAAATTCCTCACATTCTTGGGGCCAAAAACCCCCACTGAAAAGAGCAACCAGAACTAAAATGCCTGGTTTTGTTGGGCTATCAGATAGAGATAATAGCTAGATAGATAATCTTTTTTTACTGTGCATATTTCCTGTGGGGGGAAAAATATATATATATAATACGCCTATATTCACAGGAAAAAAATTTATCTATCTATCTGTCTCCTCCCCTGCCCCCTTCCTGTGAATATGAGATAGCAGAAACAGTCACAATTTTGAATCAAAACAACTGAACAGAATCTTGTAAGAATGTCTCATTCTTCCACTTGTTTCTTCTTTCACTTTTTCAGTTTTTCTGTCAGTCAACAAGCATCTACTGTATTCTAAGGATTCTCTTAGCCTCTGTGGATACAAAGACATAGTCTATTGTTACTTACTATCAGTTACTATGCACGCTTGATGGATCCAAGATGGAGATTTTGTTCCAGATCCTGAAAGGGGGGTAGACAGCATGTTAAGGGGGTTATCTTGAAGGCAGTGGGAACCATTGAAGGCTTCTACATGTGGGAGAGACTTGATCTAGCTTTGCAGATTAGAAAGATTGCTATAGCAACAGTACAAAGATGAAAAGTAAATGAGTAGGTGTACCCATCAACTGCCCCCAGATCTTTGCCCTCCCTCCCAGGTCGCTCCATGTATATAGGCTTGTGACTTTCCACCATTAATTAGTGTATTCTGTGCCTCTTAGGAAAGACAGATTCAAAATATGTGCCTACTTGAAATTCTCTGCTTTCAAAGGAGCTTACTGCATTTCAGTGGTTCCCGTGGTGTCAATAAATGCATCAGTAGAGTTAAATCCAATATAATAACCAGCAGTGGTTTGAAACACTCTTTTGAAATGTCCTGGGGCTGGAATACATAATGAATCATTATTATGAAGTGGTAGGTCCCTGGGGAGTATGACCTTTGGACCAGCCAGAGATGGGATGAAAGGCATTTCTGGTTACTGTGGCTGTGTGAGGAGACAGCACCTGTAATAATCCAGCCACATCTCAGCGTCCGCGACAGGGGACAGAGCTGCTGCCTCTCCGATGTATACTGTACATTCCCAGTTCTTAGTTACTATGCTGTGTATCATCTAAACCCTACTGAGTTTTCCTCTTTGGCTCTAATGAACATTTTTCTCCAAAAGTTGTTGACCACTGTCCCTCCCACAGAGTTGTTAACAAATCTTACGAGTTCAAGGCCAGGAATGACAAACCATTTTTCAAGCAGAGCTGAAAAAAATATTAGAGTCAAGTGACCATGAGTTCGCAATATTTTTGTTTTTGTTAACCTTCAAAACATCATGACACGCTTGCAGGCTATTGGGATACTAGAGGACTAAGATCTTAGCTTTTGGAAGCTGGGAGGTAAGCTTTAGTATTGAAGGGATCTGTTCAGATTTCAGGTCTGGAAAAATCTAGAGAATTCAGAGAGACCTCACCAAGAGAATTTAAAAAAAATAGGCCGGGGGCTTCCCTGGTGGCGCCGTGTTTGAGAGTCCGCCTGCCGATGCAGGGGACACGGGTTCGTGCCCCGGTCCGGGAGGATCCCACATGCCGCGGAGCGGCTGGGCCCGTGAACCATGGCCGCTGAGCCTGCGCGTCCGGAGCCTGTGCTCCGTTGCAACGGGAGAGGCCACAGCAGTGAGAGGCCCGCGTACCGCAAAAAAAAAAAAAAAAAAGGCTGAAGGTAAAGATAGAGTGGGAAGAGTATGGCTTTGAGTAACAGAGGACATGATGGCTTGTGAAGGACAGTTTTCTTTGGGAGGCGAGCATGATGAGTGGAAGGGGCCATGGTTGAGGCAGGTCTCTTTTGATTCTTTTTCAACATCTCTGTGAGGTAGGTTTTTAGACTCCCACAGTATATACTGTTTCCATTTGCAAAACGAATCGAATTCAAAGTGAGGTGAGTGATTCGGCTTAGAAGCATGCGCTTAATAGATGTGCTGTGGTCCCAGGAAGAGCACAAGCTTTCCAGCTGGATCTGCTTTGGAGTCCTGACTAGGCTGCTTGGTGGATTTGTGTGATCTTGTTTAAGTTACTTCATTTTCTCATCTGTACAATTGACCTAGGGAAGCCGGGGCTGTTACTGAAAGACTAAGTGAGTGACTGTATGGGAAGCACCCACACACATTAGCTTTTCACTAAATGGAAACTATTATGATGACAAAGTTACAGAAGAAGGTTGTAAAATCTTTATTTTCTTAAGATATTGAAAAACCAGACAGATGTTCATGAAATTGTAATATTAAGTGTGGTCCTGGAAGAGAGGATTTGAAAACCTTCCGTACACTCCCAACAAATACATCATTTTTTGTTTTTTTTCCTCAATGCAAAATAATGTGGTGTTGATATGATGATTCAAAATATTTACTAGTGTATAAAGTAAAACTGTACTGCCTCTAATTCTATGCCCCGAGGTGATCACCATGAACAGTTTGACCTATACCCTTTCATATCTTTCCCTGGTTACATGAAAAAAATAAAAATAAACATACAGATATACATATACAATTTTTTTTAATAAAATGGAATTATATTCTGCACATATTTCTGCAAATTTTTTTTTTAGATAACAATGTATTATGGACATCTTTCTATGACAATTCATGGAGTTCTATCTAGTTTTTATTTTATTTTTGTTTAAATAGCTGTATAATATTCCCTAGTGTGGTTACGTCGTTATTTGTTCAATCAATCTCCTGCTGTTTGACTTTTGGATTGTTTGGTTTTTTTGTCATAACAAAGGATGCTGCAACGCACAACCTTGTATGTCTTATTTCTGTAGGATATATTGCTAGAAATATGCATGGCTGCGTCAATTCATATTTGATATTGTAATAGGTTCATTTTCAGAAGACTTGACTAGTTTCAGGTTAGAATTTATTTTAACTGAGTTTAAACCAGTATATATGGCTTACATTACTGAAAAACAGCTTAAAAGAAATGGCCTATTGACCAATGAGTTCAATGGGACATCAAGTGAATAAAGTTGGAAGTAGATGTTTATTTCTCTTGGACTCTGGCAGTTATAGGATTGTCTTCTTCCCAGAACTTGTTTCAGTAACTCTGATCCCCTGGGAACAAAATCGCATCTTTGGGAGCTTTGGGATTTGCTGAAGAGGAATGTCCTTAGATGTTCTATGGTGATACTGGTGGCTCAAGTTAGATCATTAGTACCTTTTTGTCAACAGTGTCAAAGAGGTGGGGGAGATGCAGTCTGAACTTTGTTCATATCCCAGAGGAGACTGTCAAGATAACCATGGCAATTTTCTCTTGTACTTTTAAGAGTGAAATCAGTTTGGAGAAAGTTGGTATCTTACTTTTGGTATCTTACTTTAGTGGGAGAAATGCAGCATGCTTAGTTATCCAACTCATACACCTGCCACCTATTTTAGCAAAATGGAATCTGAGAGCATGTGTCATTTGCATTGTTTGGAGCGAGAGGAAAACTGGTTGTACTGTAGCTGGGGGATTTTTCTCTTTCTTTGCCCTCCAAACTCCCTTATCTCCTTCTATTTCAAACACTTCCACTGCCAAAAGCCTAATCCACATCTGCACAAAGAGAAACTACTACACGGATAGCACGGGGAAAAGCACTGAGGCCCTTGGCATTCTCCCCTGGTTAAAAGCACTTCTATTAACGTTTGTTGATTTGTCTCCGAGAAAGAGTCTTATTTTCTCTCTGGTGGCTCTAGAAGAGGAAATTAATTTCTAGTTTTGAATTCATTTTCTTCTTTATGTGAATGTTAAAGCTTTTATCAAAAATAATGCATGCACATGGTTTAAAAATAAAATAGTGCAAAAAGACTTATAATGAAAAATAGTTTACCCACTCCTTCCCACCTCAGTTCTGGTCACATTTTTAACTTCTGTTTCTTCTGATGACTACCTCCATCCCTCTAAATAGAATTCTTACACTGCTACTTTTCTTTTGTTAAGAAATCAATTATATACATACATATATATACATATATACCATAGATATATACATATATATAATCTTCTGCTATTATACTTGAGAATTTACTCTTTTTCCCTTCCTCCACATTTAAATCATCATTTACATCTCCTCCTTCCTTCTTTTTTCCTTCCTCCACATTTAAATCATCATTTTTAGTTCTGCAGTGAGTTATCGTATTTAGGTTGTTTTCACTTGTAGAAAGAGAAAATCAATTCCAAATATTTAAGCAGTAAGGAAAATGTATTTTCCCACAATAAGATGTTCCAAGATAGGTTAACTATAAGGTTAATCAATTCAGATAATGTCTAAAGCAATATGAGAGGCCGTTTCTTCCTTTATATCTTTCCCAGAAGCTCAGTGCCGATTTTTGCCTCCTGTCTCTTTGGCTAGAACCAGCCACATACTCGGCACTAATGACTGACAAGGGGTGTGCAGTTATCACGATTTAGACCAATCATGATTTACCCTTGATTGTTCCTGAGCACATGATTCCAAAGAATAACGTGGGCACATGAATAGAACCTGGGCTCTGCTAACAAGCAAAATGCAGGGGGAAAGGGAGAGAAGGGGAGGTGGCAATAGGTCAGGCACCAGTAACGTCCACTCTAATTACCTTGGTAACGTTAACGCATTTATACCTTTATTTGTTCCTCCATAGATTCCAAATCCTTCCCCTCAGCAATCTTCCCTCCCTTTCATTCATTCATTCATTCATTCATTCATTCATTCATTTATTTATTTATTTATTTATTTATTTATGGCTGTGTTGGGTCTTCGTTGCTGCGCGCGGGCTTTTTCTAGTTGCGGCGAGCGGGGGCTACTCTTCGTTGCGGTGCGCGGGCTTCTCATTGCGGTGGCTTCTCTTGTTGCGGAGCATGGGCTCTAGGCGCGTGGGCTTCTGTAGTTGTGGCGCGCGGGCTCAGTGGTCGTGGCTCGCGGGCTCTAGAGTGCAGGCTCAGTAGTTGTGGCTCATGGGCTTAGTTGCTCCGCGGCATGTGGGATCTTCCCGGACCAGGGCTCGAATCCATGTCCCCTGCATTGGCAGGTGGATTCTTAACCACTGCGCCACCAGGGAAGCCCCTTCCCTCCCTTTCACTTGCCAGCATTTGTCATTGTACATTTACATCATTTTCTACCATTCACATTCTGCTCTGTACATTTTTTAAGTTTTTCAAGTTTTATGCATAGATTAACTTGCTAAAAATCAATAATCGGTGTTTGCATTATTATGGTATATAATTCTCTTTCAAAATCAAAATTCTATCTTCTACAGCTGCTGCTGTGCCTGGTGCATAACAGACACTTGTATTTGGTGAATGTGCCAAGTTATTTACAAATGGATTCTACCTGTAATGTCAAGTCCAATAGGGAGGAGAGAGGGAGGGGGAAGGGTGAGGAAAGGGATGTAGGAACACGCCTACATTTGGGAACCCAACCTTCTCTTGTAGGGTTCTGATAATGAAGGTAGTTAAAGCTACTATAGAAACAAAACCTTTGGCCTGGGGGAAATCTCAGCTTGCATATGTAAATTGCAATACTCTATGATTCCTTTTTTCTCTGAGAATTGGAAGAATCTTTCTTCCAAAGACAGTGATAGGGCATGTGTTACTGCCAGCTGGGGGGACTTTGTCCAGTTCTGGACTGGTGCCTCTGTGTGCAAAATAATTTCCTTTGCTCAGGGCTGGAGAACGTACAGCTCTCACACAGGAGAACATACAGGCTTTCAATTAGTATTTACCTCAACAGGCTAGCTCCCTGTGATAAATGACCCACGGGGAAAGACAAATGAAGCCCGGCACTGGGCAAGCTGTTCTCTGAGAATAACTCTGCTCTCCGGGTATTGTCAATGAGAATTCCTGGTGAGGGGCAATGGGTTGTGTCCCAGGGAGTAAAAACACACAGGAGTGAGTATTGCTGTGAGGACTGTGGGTGAAGTGGCTCTAAGGAGGAGTCAATAACTGATGGATGGAGACTTAGAAATGTGAGATTTTATATAGGAAATCTTTGTAGCTCTGATTAGAATCAGAATATGGATTCTGCTCCGAAGGCACCTCTGAAATACTTGCCACTCCATTTCACTATTCATGCAATTCACGTGATTTAGCATATCAGTGGGCAGAAACCCTGATTACAATGACGTTAATTAGAATGTCTGTACTCACACCTAGTGGAACATTTCCCTGGCTTTGCATCTCAAGTAGTGAACTGAAGAGGGAATTTTAACGATGCCCTATTAAGGCAGCTAAACAGTGCAACAAATAGTTCTCACTTCCTCAGCTGGAGTCGTTAAGAAAATAATTTGTTCTAGTAGAATTCTAGTTCCTTAACAATTGAGGGTTATTGTTGGTTCTCAAAGGACCAATGATTCAGATACCTTTTTGGATGGGTGTAGGGGAAAAGGTAGAAAAGGTTTCTTTGTTTGCACGGAGGAGAGGAATAATTTTATTCCTCTCATTGACATTTTTTTTCTTATGATAATTATTTTGGAATACTTTTCTCCCACCACGGGCCAACTTAGGGTAACTGTGGAAATTGAGTTACAGAGAAGTGGTAAGCCAAAATTCCTGCATCATTAAATTTAGTATCGGATAATAATATGGGTTCTGCTGGCGAGTAGCCATATTTAAGCAGCCTGCTCCTATTTCAAACCAAAAAAATTTGGCCCTGTTTGGACTGACCCTTGAGATTCAGGGCTGTTAAATCTGGGTCTCGGAACCTCTCTGAAATGGACACACCTCCGCCCTTGCCCTGCCTTTCGCTTCTACCCTAGGCTGAGCCCATATTAACCCCTGGATTACTAACTCCAACCTGGGCCAGTCTTCTTGCCTTTCCTGAACTCCAGACCTGAGTCTGTGGGTGAGCTGCTCGCTGGAATCTGATTGGACTTCGTGATGGAGCAGCAGGGCTGGGGTGAACGCTATGATTCACCCCATGGCAGGTTCTTTTCAATATCAGATTTTTCACTCGGAGTAGCTGTCTCCTTTCTCTTTGTACCTGTTTCTTTGTTCACCTTTTCCTCCTTTTCATTGGTAGCCCATGCCCTCCACTGTCAGGCCTCACATCGAAGAGCTCCATCGCATGATGGTGATGGGTGTGTCTTCCTGAAACAAGTGGCCGAGGCTGGCAGGAGAGCTGGAGATTTTGCTCATCTGACATGGATGGGTTTGAAAGTAGTTTCTCTTGCTCTAATTTCTGGCTTAATCTCCTCTCCTCTTAGGACCCATCTGGGGTTTTAACGTCTTATGCCTTCTGGTTTACTTTTTCAGTCTTTCTTCCTCCACTGGCTTCTTCCTTTAGACCCACAGATGTGTTTAGATTTCCTTATAATTAGCCAAACCATATTTATTTCTGTATATATCTATGTATTTATCTGTATCTCTATCTGCATTTTCTCAGCCTGAGACTCCACCGAGCTATGGCCAGAATTCTTGAGTTGACTCAATATTTCATCACCCATGTACCCTTTGACCCTTTTAAATCTGTCTTCTCCCCACAATATTTATCTGAAGTGGCTTCCTTCAAGGTCGCTGGCCACTTTTTATATTTAAAATTTTTTATTACAGAAAATGTCAAACATATATAAAGGTAGAGATAAGGTTATTCTCTTTGAATGCCTGGTGATTTCCTTTCTGTGATACTTTCTTTTATAATCAGCACTCTCACGCCTATCCCATTCCCACTGTAGGCCAATTATATAAGTTAAGGTAACTAATGAAGTTGAACTCTATGTCTTTCACAGAATGGTACTTAAAAAAATATAACCACCATATATCACACCTAACAAAATGAACAATTCTTTGATATCATCTAATTCCCAGGTACCTATTTTTTTCTGAAACTAATTATCTTTTAATTGCCAAAGCCAAAGACCTTTTGCCCTTATTCCTTTGATTTAACAGTCACAGTAGACCATTTTAGTGTGGTAATATTAAACTCTGGGTATAATAATCTCCTTACCTCAACTCCCACTGTCATCATTTTTCCTTTTCTCAAGTGAGGATTGAGAGAATAGCCTAGATAGTCTCTTAGACTCCTTCCAATTCAGCCGTACATCTCAGAGTCTGCAACATTTCCTCAGGGAAGCCTTCCCCAGCTGCCTCACCTCACCTCACCAGGTCCAATTCCAAAGCAAATGTTCCTTGGGAAAAAAAAAAAAGTATATATATACACACACACACACACACACACACACACACACACACACACACACACATCTTCCTTGGAGAGAGATCTGTATCTATATATATCTATGTATATCTATATCACCATCATTTCTACAGATTCCTGAATTTGTTATTTGTTTAATTGTCTGTCACTCCTGGACAAATGGCCTCATAGTCATTCTCGTATGCCTAATGCCTAGTTAAATAGTACTGAACTCAACTATCTAATTAATTCATTTTTAAAAAATAAATTTATTTATTTTTGTATATTTATTTTGGCTGTGTTGGGTCCTCGTTTCTGTGCCATGGCTTTCTCTAGTTGCGGCGAGCGGGGGCCACTCTTTATCGTGGTGCACGGGCCTCTCACTATTGCGGCCTCCCTTGCTGCGGAGCACAGGCTGCAAACGCGCAGGCTCAGTAGTTGTGGCTCACGGGCCCAGTTGCTCCACGGCATGTGGGCTCTTCCCAGACCAAGGCTCGAGCCCGTGTCCCCTGCATTGGCAGGCAGATTCTTAACCACTGCACCACCAGGGAAGCCCTCTAATTAATTCTTAATATTAATATTACTATTACTGATATGTAACAGTTATTGATCACTTACTGTATGTTAGGTTGTATGCTAAGTGCTATACATGCTTTATTTCATTTGATCCTGATAGCTCTTTGAATAAAGCTCCATTACCATTATTATTACTTTACAGATGAAGAAGCTGAGGCTTAGTGAGGTCACTGGGATCAAGGTAGGAGAAAGGGTGCGACAGGGACGTTGTATGGCGTAGAGGTTTGAGTCCCAGGTCTGCTGCTCCTTGACTGTGAGATTATGGGCGAGGTTTGCTAAAAAAGGCAGGCGTCTGCTTCTCCACTGGCAGCATGAGCATTGTGACAAATCTTTGCCTTACAGAATGGTGAGGACTAATGGGATGATGCATTTGAAGCCACTTGAAAACTGTTAGGTTTGTGAGAAAATCATGCATGATCTTTCAACTATAATTTACTGCTCTCATTGGAGAATAACTACCTTCTATTCTTTCTCCCTAGTCATGTAATGCAGAGTTGTAATCATAGCATGCATTCAATTTCATGGCCTACTTGTCCAGTTATGGACATCATTATGTTGCTATATATTTTTTCTTTTTACTGTGAAGTGTATCACACACATAGAAGTGTGTATAAAATGCATATGCACATTTTAAGTAATAATTATAAAATGAAAAGTTATAATACATGAAGTAGATTAAAACATTACCAACACTTTAGAAATGGCTCTGGGTCCCTCTCTGATTGTACCTACTTCTAACCCTTCTAGAGGAACCACTGTACTAGCTCTGTGTTCATTGTGGTGTTTCTCTTTATAGATTTATCACCTATGTGTATATCCTTCAACAACATAAGCACAAACCTAGCTGTGTAAGGAAAAGGCGATATTACCACCGATGAAACATAGAAAATATAACTTGCACAGAGTCACTGGGTCATGGCCTGGCCTCAGCTTTCCTGAAAGTTTTTAGGAGCCCCTTTTTGGGAAGTTGGGGGGCACAGTCAGGAGTGAATCCTGGGATGCAGGGCTTACCACAGTTGGGGCATCTGGCAGGAGTGTAGATGGGCCAGGTACTGGATATCTAGCAGGAATAGGATGAAGGGAAGAGACTGCTTTGTATTTTCCACTTTTAAGCTTGCTATGTCCTAGTTCAAATTTTCAGGAATAGATCAAAACAAAACATTTCTCTAGAAAGAGTTGAGTACTCCCAGCTGATCCAAGAGTCAAGGTGTGCAGTAGAGAAGAGAATCATCAATGCATGGTTCAAATAAGCCAAGTGTGTATGAGAATCTGGGTCAGGCTTTATCTGGGCTTTCAATCCTCAGATTAAAATGATGGCAAAAAGGCAGGAGGATCTTGCTAATGGTAATTCTCAGCGTGTCAGTTTTTTGAATAATGCTGTTCTGGTTGCTCTTCTATACTTGTTCTGTAACTACCTTCTTGGGATCTTCCTTCACATTCCTCCTGGAGATTCCATATGCTTTCCTTTACATTGGACCTCCCTCCTGTTTTCTTAGACCCCATGTTTTTCTCTTTGTTGGTTTACGTCTTCATTTTGTTGGAACTCATTAGTCAGTTTTACTCAATAATGGGTTAGTGGGAGATAGATTTTTTTTTTTTTGAGATCATGAGTGTCTAAAAATGCCTATATTCCATCTTCCCACTTGTTTGATAGTTTGATTGGGTATAGAATTCTAGACTGGCTGTCATTTGAAGCCATTTCTCCATTGTCTTCTAGCCTCCAGGGTAGCTGCTGAGATGTCCAGAGTGATATGGATTTCTTCTTCTCCTTCCCCATCCTCTTCCTCCTCCTTCTTCTCTCCCTGCCCCTCTCCATCTCTCTCTCTCTGAAAACTTATAGAATCTTTTCTTTGCTCCAGTGTTTTGAGATGTTACAATAATGTCCATCATTCTAGGTTATTTTCATCCACTGTACTTGGCAGTCACTGGACCCTTTCGATCTGGTATCTCAGTTTTGGGGAATGTTCCTTAATTATTTTGTTGATAATTTTGTCCTGTTTATTTCTCTGTTTCTGGAACTTGTACTACTTAGGCATTGGATTTCCTGGATTGACTCTCTTATTTTTCTTATCTCTTTCTCTTCTTTCCTATATCTTTGTCTTTTTTATGTGTGAGTGTGCCATCTCTGGGAAATTTCCTCAACCCTTCTATTTTTTATTTTTAACTTTTGTGATCACATTTCTAACTTATGAAAGCATTTTTTTCTTGTTCTCTGAAAATCCCTTTTAGAAAATAGCATTCTGTTTTTGTTTTATGAATGCAATATCTTATCTGATGAATAACAAGGTGTTTATATGTTTTCTCTTTTTGCATCTTCTCTATTTCTACTAAGTGCTTTTTTTCTTAATTTTGTGCTTTGGGTCTCTATATTCTACACAGGATTGAGCATATTTTCATGTGGTTAAAAGGCATTTGTACTTCCTATTCTTATTACTATCTTTCCATATCCAATGTTTTAAGATTGGCAATCATTAGTATTGGAATGCAAAACTCTTGGTGGAATATAAATTTATAACACCTTTTTTGGAGAGCAAGTAGGCAGTATCTCTCAAAATTCTGAAATGTACATACACTTTGATCAAGAACTTAGCATCAGAGAAATGCAAATTAAAGCTACATTGAGAGGTTTCTGTATGAGAAGAAATGAAGGGACAAGATTTACTTTGTTCCCTTAACTGGAAAACTGGACAAGATATACAAAACAATAATCTTCCAACATTGGATAATAGGCAGCAAGAGATATATTCCTGAGAGAAGAAAAACAAACACACAAAACTTGATGTGACTGTACCAGCTTACTGCCCGGAGGCAGTTTCCAGGTCACAGCACAGGAAGAAGGAAACTGGCAGTCCCAGTTAATTGTGGAGACAGAGATTGGAGTCTGGGGAGGCCAACATGGCAACAATTTGTGGGTCAGAGTACCCTAGAGAATGGAGCTGCAGGGCGGGCAGAAAGGAGGGAGACAGGGAGGGAGTGAGGGAGGGAGCAGCAGTGGGTCCTTCTGAGACTTTGGCCCAGTACTGAGTGTGAGAGGGGAACTCTCTGAGACCAGAAAAAACAACCATCAAAAAGAAGTAGGAGGAACAATTACTGGGATTCAGACAGGCTGGGAATAGCTCATGTTCCCACAAGCCATATTGGAAAGACCTCATTATATACACATTGGGTAGAAACCTCCAAAGAATATTATCTTAGTACTGGAACTAAATTAACCCTTGACTAATGACTGCTTGGATACATCCTAACAAAGCTTAAAAGTAAGTCTTGAAAGCATTCAGCTTATTCCAGTAACTTATCTGTGTGCCAGGAAAATATCCAACCTCATTGAAAGGAATACAACAGACTCCAGAGACGACAGAACCGGCAGAAAAGGACGTTAAAACATCTGTATACATACACGCTGGGGCTTTCCTGGTGGCGCAGTGGTTGAGAGTCCGCTTGCCGATGCAGGGGACGCGGGTTCGTGCCCCGGTCCGGGAGGATCCCACATGCCGCGGAGCGGCTGGGCCCGTGAGCCATGGCCGCTGAGCCTGCGCGTCCGGAGCCTGTGTTCCGCAGCGGGAGGGGCCACAACAGTGAGAGGCCCGCGTACCAAAAAAAAAAAAAAAAGTAGAAGAAAACATGATGTGTTGAGGAGAGAAGTGGAACATAGATATATATTCCAAAAGAAACTTTTAAAGATGAAAAAAATACCATATCTGAAATTAAAAATAGACCAGGTAGACATAACAGCAGATGAGGCACTGGAGAAGACAAGTTCAGTATACTTTAACGCAGTAACAGAAACCATCCAAAAGAAAGCACAGAGAATAAGGAGCCTAAGAAAAAACTTAAATAGAGCATCATGCTCTGTGGGACAATATTAAGTAGCCTAAACGCTACGTAATTGGACTCCTAGAGAAAAAGGGGAAGAAGAGAGAAAAATATTCAGACAGCCCTGGCCATTCCCAGTTATTGGAGGAAGCTTGGAAAATTTCAGAGGGGCTTTTGGTGACCAGGACCCATATTGGACCAGGTCCAGACTTGGAGTGCCCTGCTTGGATGACACTGCTGTCTCTGGCAGGTCCAGGCACGAGACTTAGAAAATTTCAAGGAAGGTGTTCCAGAGCACAGGGATCCTTGAGTGGCAAAATGTAGGACAGGGGCCCCACTTGCCAGTCTAAGGGTGTGATTGTATCTACACTCATATTTATCCCAGGGAAGAATGCAGCAGCCCCCTTCCCTGAAATGCCCGTTTGCACCTCTGCTGCTGACGGCACGTGATGTAAGTAAGGGAAATGAACTTTTATTGTATTGACCCCGTGAGATTTCAGGACATGTCTGTTATAGTAGCTATGCAGTAATTACCTGAATTAATCATCCCACCTCCTCCACGTTTTAATTACCTGTGAACTTGGATAACCTCCAGAATGGCTCGTATCACTGCAGTGGTCTTTTTCCCCCATACTCTTTTGGGTTTCCTCCATCAAGCCACTGCAGTGTGATTTTTATAGTTCAGGAATCTCACAACATTTCTAGTCTGCTGATAGCACTTTGTTCTAGTTTCTTTCTATCATCGCTGACATTTTTGGGATTTGGGGCTAAGAAAGTACTTAGATTTGTGTGCTTAATCCACCATCTTGAGTCAATCGTCCTCTCGTATTAATTTGCATTTTTTGATTCCTAATAAGACTGAATATTTTCCCATATGTTTGTTTCCTAATTACTTCCTAATTTGTGATTTTGCAGCTCATGTCCTTTGCTTCTTTCTTGATTGCAATATTCAGTTATTAACAACTGAGAACTACTGATTTCAAATTTATTAATTCTAAAATGTGCCCTGTGCATTCCTATTCCCTGTATTTACTTATGTTGGTCAAGATTTGAGTTATTCTCTCTTCTCTCTCCTCTGCTTGTTTAAATTGGATGCTTCACAACATTTCTGAAAGACTTCCAGTTCAGTTACAGACCCAGTCTTCAGTTATCATTCCTCCAAATTACAGGCATACCCCATTTTATCATGCTTTACGTTATTGCATTTTACAGATTCTGCGTTTTTTACACATTAAGGTTTTGTAGCAACCCTGTGTCAAGCAACTCTATTGGCACCATTTTTCTAACAGCATCTGCTCACTTCGTGTCTCTATCACATTTTGCCACTTCTTGCAATATTTAAAACCTTTTCATTATTATTATATTTGTTATGGTGATCTGTGATCAGTGATCTTTAGTGTTACTATTGTAATTGTCTTGGGGCAAAGAATTGCACCCATATAAGACAGGGAACTCAATAGATAAAGGTGTTCTAACTGCTCCACTGACTGGCTACTCCCCATCTCTTTACCTCTTCTGGGGCCTTCCTGTTCCCTGAGACATATCGATATGGAAACTAGGCCAGTTAATAACCCTACAGTGGCCTCTAAGTGTTCAAGTAAAAGGAAGAATCACGTGTCTCTCCCTTTAAATCAGAAGCTAGAAGCTTAGTGAGGAAGGCATGTCAAAAGTCAAGACAAGCCAAAATCTAGGCCACTGGTGCCCCTTAGTCAAGCTGTGAATGCAAAGGAAAACTTCTTGAAGGAAATCCAAAGTGCTACTGCAGTGAACACACAGATGATAAGAAAGAGAAACAGCCTTATTGCTGATGTGGAGAAAGTTGTAGTGGTCTGGATAGACGATCAAACTAGCCATAACATTCCCTCAAACCAAAGCCTAATCCAGAGCAAGCCCCTACTCTCTTCAGTACTATGAAAGTTGAGAAGGGTGAGGTAGGTGCAGAGAAAACTTTGAAGCTAGCAGACGTTGTTACATGAGGTTTAGGGGAGGAATCATCTCCAGAACATAGAAGTGCAGGGTAAAGCAGCAAGTGCTGATGGAGAAGCTACAGCAAGTTATTAGAAGATCTAGCTAAGATCATTAACGAAGGTGGCCACACTGAACAATAGATTTTCAATGAAGACAGTATAGCCTTCTACTGGAAGAAGATGACATCTAGGATTTTCATAGCTAGAGAGGAAAAGTCAATGCCTGGCTTCAAAGCATCCAAGGACAGGCTGACTCTCTTGTTAGGGGCTAATGCAGCTGGTGACTTGAAGTTGAAGCCAATGCTCATTTACCATGCCCCAAATCTTAGGGTCCTTAAGAATGATGCTAAATCTACTCTGCCTGGGCTCTATAAATGGAAAAACAAAGCTTGGATGACAGCACATCTGTTTACAACATGGTTTCTTGAATATTTTAAGCACACTGCTGAGGCCTACGGCTCAGAAAAAAGCTTCTTTTCAAAATGGTATGGTTCATTGATAATGCATTTGGTCACCCAAGAGCTCTGATGGAGATGTACAATGAGATTCGTGTTGTTTTCATGCTGCTAACACAACATCCATTCTGCAGCCTATGGATCAAGGAATAATTTTGACTTTCAAGTCTTATTATTTAAGAAATACACTGTGTAAGGCTCTAGCTGCCATAGACACTGATTCCTCTGATGAATTTGGGCAAAGTAAATTGAAAACCTTCTGGAAAGGAGTCACTACATACATGCCATTAAAAACATTTGTGATTCATGAGAAGAGGTCAAAATATCAACATTAACAGGAATTTGGAAGAAGGTGATCCCAACCCTCATGGAAGATTTCATTGGAGGAAGTAACTGCAGAGGTGGTATAAACAGCAAGAGAACTAGAATTAGAAGTGGAATCTGAAGATGTGACTGAGATGCTGCAAGTTCATGATAAAACTTGAGCGGATGAGGAGCTGCTTCTTAGGAATGAGCAAAGAAGGTAGTTTCTTGAGATGGAATCTGCTCCTGCTGAAGATGCTGTGAAGATTGTAGAAATGACAGCAAAGGATTTAGAATATTACATAAACTTGGTTGATAAAGCAGAGTCAGGGTTTGAGAGGATTGACTCTAATTTTGCAAGAAGTTCTCGGGGTAAAATGCTATCAAACAGCATGGATGCTACAGAGAAGTCGTTCATGAAAGGAAGAGTCAACTGATGCAGCAGACGTCATGGTTGTCTTAATTTAAGGAATTGCCACTGCCAACCCAGCCTTCGGCAGCCACCACCCGCTCAGTCAGCACCAGCTACATCGAGGCATACCCTCCAACATCAAAAAGATTATGACTTGCTGAAGGCTCAGATGAAGACTAGCATATTTTTAGCAATAAAGTATTTTTATATTAAGGTATGTACATTGTTTTTCAAGACATAATGCTATTATTGCACACTTAATAGACCACAGTATAGTGTAAACATAACTTTTATATGTGCTGGGGAACCAAAAAATTCATGTGACTTGCTTTATTGTGATATTTGCTTTATTACGGTGCTTTGGAACTGAACCTGCAATATCTCTGAGGTATGGCTGTATTTATAATGGATAATATTTATCGTGTACTTACTCTTGCCAGAATCAATACTAAGCATTTTACGTATGTTATCATATTTCTTTCTTTCTTTTTTTTTTTTTTTTTGTGGTACGCGGGCCTCTCACTGTTGTGGCCTCTCTCGTTGCGGAGCACAGGCTCCGGACGCGCAGGCTCAGCGGCCATGGCTCACGGGCCCAGCCGCACCGCGGCATGCGGGATCCCCCCGGACCGGGGCACGAACCCGTGTCCCCTGCATCGGCAGGCGGACTCTCAACCACTGCGCCACCAGGGAAGCCCCATATTTAATTCTGAAAAGAACCTTGTGGTAGTTACAACTATTAAATCCATTTTACAGATGAGGAAACTGAGGCATAGACAGGTTAGGTAACTTGCCTAGAGTCACAAAGGTGGAGTGAGGTGGAACAGGGACTCAAGCCCATTCTCTCTGTTCACAAAGCCCTTAACCAGGACACCCTGTTTATTCCTTTGAATTCCTGTAGTTCCTTTGGCTGTGTCACTTGGGTGCAGCAACTTAGTTTATGTATCATTATTTATTTTGCTCTTATATATGTCCTAAATTTCCTATTCAGTTGTAAACTTTTTTTTTTAAATAAATTTATTTATTTATTTTTGGCTGTGTTGGGTCTTCATTTCTGTGCGAGGGCTTTCTCTAGTTGCGGCGAGCGGGGGCCACTCTTCATCGCGGTGCGCGGGCCTCTCACTATCGCGGAGCACAGGCTCCAGACGCGCAGGCTCAGTAGTTGTGGCTCATGGGCCCAGTTGCTCCGCGGCATGTGGGATCTTCCTTGACCAGGGCTCGAACCTGTGTCCCCTGCATTGGCAGGCAGATTCTCAACCACTGTGCCACCAGGGAAGCCCCAGCTGTAAACATTTTATGGTTACATACTTCTGCCATAGAAATGCTTTTTATATCCTTTGTGTGAATCTCAGTGATAACAAACGATAGGCCTTCAGTGAAGTTTGTTAAATGTATCAGTTGTTCAGGATTGCTTTGGGGTTAATTGATTACTTAATGGAGATTCTTTTTGCATGCAAAGCTGAGAGGCACCTTCTTTGTAATTTATCTCAGATAATTCTTGCCACATGTTAAATATCACTCCTCTTTAATATGCTTCTTTTTATGGCGGTTTATTTAGGAAGTCGTTAAGTGACAACACTCCTTCAGCACTCCATAGAATTCCACTTGTAATTATTATTATTTTTTAAAATTAATTTATAAATTAATTTTTAGCTGCATTGGGTCTTCATTGCTGCATGTGGGCTTTCTCTAGTTGCAGCGAGCAGGGGCTACTCTTCGTTGTGGTGCGTGGGCTTCTCATTGCGGTAGCTTCTCTCGTTGTGGAGCACGGGCTCTAGACGTGCAGGCTTCAGTAGTTGTGGCCTGTGGGCTCTAAAGCGCAGGCTCAGTAGTTGTGGCGCACAGGCTTAGTTGCTCCGTGGCATGTGGGACCTTCCTGGACCAGGGCTCGAACCCGTGTCCCCTGCATTGGCAGGCGGATTCTTAACCACTGCGCCACCAGGGAAGTCCATCCGTTTGTAATTATGAAGAACTAATACGCGTGGAAATTTCCAGAAGTGGGCTTGATTTTCTTGGCCCTTTTTCAGTCAGGTGAAAATTCTTACGGGAGTCTGGATTCTGTCTCATCACTATTCCTCAGGTAAAAATTTCAAGTCTCTTTAGTTACTTTTGACAATTGCAGGGCAATTTGCAACAATGGCAAAGCAGCCAGTCTTCAATAGAACATCAAGGGTGGCTTAGGTTATTGCCCTTCCATCCTTACATAGACTTACAGAGTTCAGTCATATCTCTCTTCCCAGTCACTGACTCTGTCTAAAGAAGAGAAAAAGACTACAATGCCATCAAGATGATGATAATACTCAGCAATTTATGTCCCCTTCATTTCCCCACATATTTTAGAGCTATCCATTTCCCAGCATTCCCAAGGCCAGTTGTGCTGGGAACTGAGATGAAGTCAGATTTTCTCTATTCAAAAAGAACAAAGTAGAATTAAAGATGTATATCTAGATCATGGCATCCCAACCCAAGGTAATAATACTTAAGGACATTTACAGTTTTTACAAAGGATGAAATAAAATTGTCACAACAAAATTTATTTTCATTTACTTAAATTATGAATAGAGCTACATTTACAAACAGAATTTATAGAAGGTGATTGCTACGACATTAAACAAAACTAATGGTTTTGGATTCTTTGACCAATATTCAGGTTTAGAAAAATCTTTGCAGACCACGTGTACATTTATTTCTAATTGCTGACCTACAGCAATTTGCAATGTGGAGCTTGCAATGGTTATAAATACATATGTTTTTATTGTTTCATATACACTATATGTACTGTCAAGAAGGGTTTGAGGTGATGTACAATAAAAGTACAAGAATAATAAGTCTAAAACACAACTCATTGCAAGATAAAAACTATGGGAAATGTGATCATAAATGTGACTCTTGGTTACGAATGTGTTTGGTCAAAATTAAAAGAAAATATGACAGACAATGGCTTAAACAAGAAAGAAGTTTGTTTTTCTGAAACAAAAAAAAACCGTTCTGGAGCCCAGGGCAGCCCCGTAATGCCCTCAGCCGCCTAGGCTGCTTCCATCTTGCTGCTCCACTCTCCCTAGACTGTGGCTTTCAATCTCATGGATGCAAGATGCTGGCTGCCCCTCAGGTGTCATGACTGTGCTCCAGGCAGGGGAGAGGGACAGAGGAAAAAGGCTGTATGGGTACACCAGCAGAATTTTCACCTTTTAAATAGCTTCCCTAGAAGCCATACCTAGTTACTTCTGCTTAGATCTCATTTGCTAAAACTTGGTCACAACGCCACAAAGGGATGTAGATTAGGTGCGTGTCTGTAGCTGAATACTTTGCCACATTGAACAAAAGGGATTTGTTTTGTTTTGTAAAGGTAGAAGGGAACAATGGATATGAAAATATAACTCACAATGTTTGCTACAGTAACTGATTTTAGTAACTGATTTTAAAAAGAGGTATATCTAAAATCTATATGTTCAAGTAAGGGTTGTTAGAAAAAAAATTAAAATTACACAAGAAAAGCATGTGTTACTTTAAAACAAGATTTTCTTGTTATATATCAATTATACCTCAATAAATTTTTTCCAATGTTGATAGGCATAATTTTTTTTAAAAGTCTTCTCAGTCAAATTAGTTTGGGAATCCATAATTAAGCAGCAAAGAGCTGATAACATAATAAAAATATGCTTTGTAAATCTCCAGGGTGGAGAATAGGATGAAGTAGTTCCTAAACTTTTTTGGCCACAGAACTCTTTTGTTGGTTTATGTTTAAGACTAGTATAAAAGGGATCTCAATTTGAGAAATGCTGAGTAGAATTTTTTATCTTGTGACTGACCAAAAGAAATTCCTCATATCTCAGCTGTATCCAAAAGCTTTAGTTAAACCTATCCTTAGGGCATTTTTTTTTATGAATAATTTTACCGAAAGGAATTCCAAAGATGTTTCGAGCAACAGCAACTTCATTGGAATCCTCCCCTTCACACACACACATGCAGGGCTTTTTCCTTAAAAAATCAGCCGTATTAATTTCTATCTTCTTGTTCTGAATTATCATTATTTTTAATAGCACATACCCCTTCATTAACTCTTTCATCAAAGATCTCTATGTACTAAGCTCCTACAGGGGTCATAAACAGAGCAATACTAACTTCCTAAAGAAAGGGCGGTGACTTACAGACTGATCTATGATTCCTACACTGTCCCTCCCATCTCCTACCCCCATTTTACAGAGAGTTGTTCATGTGGTTTGTGTTTACTATCTGGGGGAGCAGGTTGTCCACAAATGCATAGGTGAGATTGAAATATTGAATGGAAAAAGAATAGTTGATAAAAAGTGCCTCAGGGATTTGGGGAGACTAGAACCAAGGCCCTGGCACCCAAGGCAGTTAGTAATTAGTTAAAACAACATTTATCCAGTGTCCCCTATATTCCTGGCATTTGTGAGACTCCTGGATGCAAAGAAACAAAACAATCCCTTCACTTTAAAATCCTTTTGGGAACAAATTATATCTCTTTTGCTCAGGTTATAAACTTAGCTCCTGGCATTTTTAAGCACTCAATAATTGCTTTTATTGAATTAAAAAATGGATAAAAAGACAAAGTCCCTGCTCTCAAGTTCAGTTTAGAAACTGTGGTTTTTCTCCTGGACGTATACTTGTGGAGGTCAGTATTATATCAAGAATGACTTTGGCTGCACTGGCGCGGCTTGTGAGATCTTAGCTCCCTGGCCAGGGACCAAACTCACGCCCTTCACAGTGAAAGTGCGGAGTCCTAACCACTGGAAGGCCAGGGAATTCCCAAGAATGACTTTAATACAAGATGAAAATATGTAAAGAGCATTTAAGTACTAGTGTGTCCAGGACTGCATCAGAGTGGTTTTCACTTTTGCTCCCAATACATGTGTCTTCTATTTACTTTGTTACTTTAAAAAAGTTTAATTAATTAATTAATTAATTTTTGGCTGCATTGGGTCTTTGTTGCTGTACACAGGCTTTCTCTAGTTATGGCAAGCAGGGGCTACTCTTTGTTGCGGTGTGTGGGCTTCTCATTGCGGTGGCTTCTCTTGTTGCAGAGTATGGGCTGTAGGCGTGCCGGCTTCAGTAGTTGTGGCACATGGGCTCACTAGTTGTGGCTTGTGGGCTCTAGAGCACAGGCTCGGTAGTTATGGTGCATGGGCTTAGTTGCTCCATGGCATGTCAAATCTTCATTATTATTTTTTTTTTTTTTGCGGTACACGGCCCTCTCACTGTTGTGGCCTCTCCCATTGCGGAGCACAGGCTCCGGACGTGCAGGCTCAGCGGCCATGGCTCACGGGCCCAGCCGCTCTGCGGCATGTGGGATCCTCCCGGGCCGGGGCACGAACCCGTGTCCCCTGCATCGGCAGGCGGACTCTCAACCACTGTGCCACCAGGGAAGCCCTATTTTTTATTTTTTTAATCGGTCTGTGCTATTACTCAATAGAGAAGGTAGTCATAGAGAAGGTCGGGTTTTTTCCCCCATCTCATGTCTCGGTGGATGTTAACTAGGAACCTCAAACCCCCTGCATCCTGCTTCCGGCTGCTCTTGCCTCCTTCTTGAACCCCTTGCTCAATTGTCCCCTCACGTGAGTATTTCAAGGAGTATCCGTGAGTATCTTTCATGTGACACAAATCAATCTAGGAGCCCACCTATTGGTCTCTGCCTCTCCGAAGCAGCACTGCTTTCTGTATGGGATGAAAAAAATGCAGTTCAAAATTTGACATCACCAGCTCCAAAAGCATTAGCAAAAAGAGAAATAAAGTTGTACAGTAATAAGAAAATATAATGCCCCTGTTCCTGTTCTTCTTAGGTGATAAGCAATTAGTTTGCCTTCTGAGACTCTTGATGTGACAGGAGCCTGAGACAAGCAGGCCCCTTAGTTTGCTAACTGAAGCTGTCAGTTTGGAAGGATGTTCTGTTTGACAGTTGATTAGGGGTTAAATGAACTGAAAATATCAGTAGTTTTTGGCGCTTTTCCATTTATTGTAACAGCAATTATCTACATTTTCCCTTGTCAGTTCTGAAGACGAGATTTAAACAATTATCCACGTAAGAAAAACAGATTTTGAGTGGCAAAAGGGCAACTAGGATTTGAAACCACTAGCTTTTTGAAGAATGAGACTCCTATCTGAAAATTGGCTAACTCTTGAAAGATGCCTTTAAAGATCTGCTAGAACCAAACAATACAGTTCTGAAAAACATATTTAATGCATGGTTACCTAGCTCATTCTTAATTATTCAGCCTAACATTATAAATTCTTTCTGAGTCAATTAGTTTATATATTTATTGAGCACCTACTATGTGCGAGTCACTATTCTAGATGCTAGAGATATAGGAATGAACAAAGCAGATGAAAGACTCAGTCCTTATGGATACATTTCTTTGAGCAGAAACAGCCAGCGAACAGATAAACAAGAAAATATTTAGTGTGCCAGGTGGTGTTTCATAGAGAAAAATAAGGCAGGGTAGTGGGAAAGGGTGAAGGAATGAGGATGGTGAAAGTTGGTGTTTGATTAAGGACCTAAAGAAAATGAAGGAACGAGACAGGGGGTTCTCTGGAGAATGACTGCTGAAGTAGAGGGAACAGCAAGTGCAGTAGGTGCAAAGGCCCTGAGGTGGGCGTATGTTTGGCATGTCTGAGGAACAGCAAGGAGGCAAGTACAAATGAGTGGTTAAGCCAACCAGAGAGTGGTAAGTGATGAGGTCAAAGCAGTAGCTGGGGTCCAGACCATGCAGGGTCTTGTGGAACATGGTAAGGAATTCAGTTTTTCTTTCAACTGAGATGGAAAATCGTTGGAGAATTTTAAGATGAGAAATGATGTGATCTATGTGTTTTAACATGATAACTTTGGCTGCTCTATTAAAAATAATCTGAAAGGGAGAAGGATGAAATTATAGAGGCAAGTTATGGAGCTGTTGAGTTAACCATGGTGAAAGACAAGGGTAGCTTGGACCAGGTGGGAGGGTACCAAGAATGAGCAGAAACTGGATGTATTTCACAGGTAGAACTGACAGAACTTGCTGATATATTGGATGTGGGTCAGGAAACAAATAGAGTAGTCAATGTTACCTTTGAGGTTTGGGGCCTTACTGAGATGGGGGAAAACTATATGAGCAGCAGGGTGGGATCGAGAGTGGGATTGGTGCTGGGGAAGAACAAGGGTTCAGACTGAGACATATTACATTTGAGATGCTATTAGGCATCCAAGTGAAACATTAAGTAGGTAGTTGGATATATGAGACTACAGTTCAAGGATGAGGTCTGGGCTGAAGATAAAAATTTTGGAGTCATCAGTGTGTAAATAGCATTAACGTCATTAGGCAGGATGAGATCACCCAGGATGAGTATGGAAAGGGAAGTCTGAGCCCTGAGCCTGAGCCACTTCAAAGTTTTTAGCACCATTATTGAGTTGATTTATAAATTTTGACAAATCTCTTGATCTCTGTGTTTCTCAATTTCTAATATCATATTGTCCAATAAAAATATAATGTGAGCCACAAAAGAAGGCCACATAGGTAACTTAAAATATTTTAGTAGACACATTAAGAAAAGTTAAAAAATTGAAATTAATATTTTTAATAATATTTAAATAACACAATGTGATAGGGAGATTAATGGCCCCAAGGATGTGCAAGATCCCTGAAATGTGAATATGTTTGTTACATGGCAAAGGGATTTTGTGATGTGATTACGGTTAAGGACCTTGGGATGAGGCGAGTATGTTGAATTATCCACGTGGGCCCAATTTAATCACGAGTCCTTGGAAATGGAGAACCTTTCCCTGACTGTGGTCAGAGAGATGGGAAGAAGGAGGATGGGTAAGAAAGGAGATACTGCTACGTGGAGCAAGGGGGCCACCAGCCAAGGAATGTGGGCAACCACTACAAGCTGGAAAAGGCAAGGATATGGACTCTCACTTAGAGCCTCCAGAAGAAATGCAATTCTGCCACAATGTCGATTTTAGCCCAATGAGACCCATTTCTTACAAGGACACCAGTCAGATTGGATTAGGGCCCACCCTAATGGCTCATTTGAACTTAATCACCTCTTTAAATCTATATCTCCAAATACAGTCACATTCTGACTGGGAGTTAGGGCTTCAACATATGAATTTTGGGGAGGACACAATTCGGTCCATAACAGGGCCCCACTTCAGTCCAGTCTGCCTGAGACTCCCAACCAAAGAATTAACACTTATTTCAGAGTCAGTATTGAATAAATATGTAGAGATGGTATATCTCTTCCTAAAGAGTTCCTGGTGAAGTAAGAGAATCTTTTCATGGTAAAAACACTGGCTTGGGTGATGGGTCCTGGGGGTTGGGAGGCAAAAGAGGCCATGTGGTTTCTTCCTGGCCATGGGACACATGCAGGGATCATCCCGGCTAGAGGCAAAGCCAGAGTTAATGAGTCACTCAGCCCGTAAATTACTGTCCCGAGCCTGTCTAATTTGGGTCACCTGAGTCTGAGTTCCGGCTCTGAGAAAACAGCAGTGCAGATTTTAGGGAAATGTAAGAAAATGAGGCAACTGTGACACTGACAGGAAATTAGTCAAGGACCGATTGTCCCATTCCTTTTTATAATTTATAAATCATCTGACTGTCTCACATTTGCTGGAGGAAGCAGTGCTTTAATATTCTGAAATATGTTCATGTTCCCTTGAATTAAAAAAAAATCTTCAGTATGTTCAAGGAAAACGGTGAGTCTTTCAGGCATCGTTACTCTAAAGATTATGGTTGTTTGCCTAACGGTTGGAGGCATGTGGGGGCTCATGGGTGGCTGGAAGAACACAGGACTAAGGAACTAAGCCTGAGAACCCAGGCTGTGCTTCACAGAGACAGTGCATTGGGAACAAAATGTCACATCTCTCTCCTTCCCCAAATCGCCTGAGTGTCTCCACAGCCTTCCTTCCCTTCCCACGTCACTCACCAACCTGCCAGATTGTGTCAGGGAACTTCAGGTGGAGGGGACAGCATCAGTGAAGGTGTGAGCCGGAAGAGCACGTGGATTTGTTCAGAGAATTGTGTAGCTGGGATACGGGGCGGGGCTGGCAGAGGGGCGTGGTTAATATCTGGAGACAGCTTTGAATGCCACGCTGAAGAATTTAAATTTAAGTCTATAGGGAAGAGGAAACAGGGGAGGTTTTTTGTTTTTTCTTTTTTTAAAAATATATTTTATTTATTTATTTTTGGCTGCATTGGGTCTTTGTTGCTGTGCGTGGGCTTTCTCTAGTCGCGGCGAGCGGGGGCTACTCTTCGTTGCGGTGCACGGGCTTCTCATTGCAGTGGCTTCTCTTGTTGCAGAGCACTGGCTCTAGGCATGCGGGCTTCACTAGTTGTAGCATGCGGGCTCAGTAGTTGTGGCTCAAGGGCTCTAGAGCACAGGCTTAGTAGTTGTGGTGCACAGGCCCAGTTTCTCCACGGCATGTGGGATCTTCCCGGACCAGGGCCCGAACCTGTGTCCGCTGCATTGGCAGGCAGATTCTTAACCACTGCGTCACCAGGGAGGGCCCAGGGGAGACTTTTAAGAAGCAGAGTGATGTGACTTGAAGCTAGTCCACAAACTACAGCCATTTGTACCTGTATGGTCTGTGAACTACAAAAGGTTTTTACATTTTTAGTATATGTGCTGCCGAAGCAAGTGCAGGGGGTTTTACATCTTTAAAGGGTTGGAAAGAAAGCAGGGATGGATGACTGTCAGACAGCCAGAAGAAGAGAAGATGCCACAAAGAACATATTGCCCACAAAGCTCCCCGAAAGCTTCTTTTACAGGTGAAGTTTACTGACACTGAGCTAGATTCAGAAAGACCATAACTACCTTTTATTGAATGTTTATTTTATACCATGTTTTCACATCAATTATCTTTTATTTGCAAAAGTAGGTGGCTTGTCCAGGGCTATGTAGCTTAGTGATTGGAGCAGGATTTGAACGCAGGCTGCCGGCTCTCAGGGTGGTGCTTTGTCTGGTCTGCAGTGAGAGCTGGAGCCAGTGAGGCTGGATGTTGGGAGGGATTGTTGTGAGGCTTCTGTGACACTGATGGTAAGATAAGATGCAAGCCTGAACGAGGGGTTTAAAGAAACACGGAGGGACCGGAGAGACTCCCCAGCGCTCAGAGTCCCTGGATTTGATGGTGAAAGTGAGAACGAGGAAAGAGTCCCATCTGAACCCTCCTCGTCCTGGGCCTTCTCTTCCTTGAGATTCTCGCCTGCTGTCCTTTCTTTTCAGGCTCTTTGCCAACGTTTTACTCCTGCCATTGATTTTCTTTAGCCAAGCTGCCTGGCGTAGTGAGGAGGGCAGTGGCCCTGGAATGGAAAGACTCATATTCCAGCCCTGGACCTTTTATCACCGAGGCAACGTGACCCTCTACAGCTGTCAGACATTCGAAGCATTGATGACCACAGCTGGGAAGGCTGTGGGAAAACTGGAGCACATAACACCAGTAGCAGTGCATTTTGGTGGGAACTTCCAGAAACCAAATTGGAAAATTCTGGAAACTTATCTTGAGAAAATAGATAATAGTAGATTAACAGAATAATAAATAAATAAAATCTTCACTAAAGTATCACTACAATGTTATTTATATAAGAAATAAATTAGTAACAACTTAAAATCTGCTATTAGGGAAATGGTCAAATACATTTTTGTTTGTCTATCTGAAGAAAAGTCAGGTGGCCGTTAAAAATAAGAATTACAGACTGTGTGGCGACAAGAAAAAAATCTTGTGTTTCACGTTAAGTGAAAGAAGTTGATACTAAATTCTATACAATCACTATCTAAAGGGTGATTGTATATATAGACCAAGACAGTCAATCCATTTGTAAAAACAAGAAAGGTATGTAGAGTGAATTTTTCCTATTTCCCTTTCCTCCTGATAAGTTTCTATAATAATAACAAATTCTTTTTACAAATTCAGGAATCTAAAGTTGTGTTAATATCTCAGTGCTTTTCAAAAGAGGCTGCTTAAAATATATAGCAGTTGACTGGTTTTCCTGGCAATAAGTAGGAAGGTGAACACGGATGTTTTCAGGTGGTTGAAAGGTGGTGCCTACTTTCAAAATTTCCTTCCTGATAGTGCTTTTGGTCAAAAGGAAAAATGACCAGGCTACTGCCGTGGCTGAGTTTGTACCTTCAGCTTTCCTCCTCTTGGGGCAGAGGCGAACCAGGGCCAACGAGTAGATGCATGTTGTTTTTGTCTGCTAAGTACCACTTTTCTTCCTTGGTAAGAGCACTTCGATTTTCCTTTGAGTAACTATCCTTGCTCCATCTCTGTGGCTCTTGGTCTGGGACAACACCTAGGCTTGGCCAAAGTGAACACTGCATCATGTGGCCACAGTGGTTATTTTAAGGAGGGCATGTGCCGCAGCATGGAAGTCAGGTCTGGGAACTTTAGCGACATAATTGTGAAAGTGGCACTCTCTGCAAGCGTGCTAAGCTGGAAGAATAGAAGTTTGGAGGTGCTAGGGGCCATCATGGAGACACTGGAACTTGACGATGAAGTAATACTGGGAACAGAGTTGGACAGGGGTTGGGGGGGAGGAGGGAGAAAGAGAATGATGACATTGTGACCCTTGATCCAGTTGTTTCTGAATGGAATCGTAACTTGAACTTCCTGGTTAGATGAGCCGATAGTTCCTCTCTCTGTCTCTGTCTCTCTTTTTGTTTTGTTTTTTTGCGGTACGCGGGGCTCTCACTGTTGTGGCCTCTCCCGCTGCGGAGCACAGGCTCCGGACGCGCAGGCTCAGCGGCCATGGCTTACGGGCCCAGCCGCTCCGCGGCATGTGGGATCTTCCCGGACCGGGCACGAACCCGTGTCCCCTGCATCGACAGGCGAACTCTCAACCACTGCGCCACCAGGGAAGCCCTGTCTCTGTCTCTCTTTGTCTCTTTCTCTCCCTCTTCCTGCCCTGGATCCCTTTCCCTCCCTCTCTTTTTCTCCTTAACCCAGCTTGAACTGGGTTCCTTCCACAGGCAACTCAAAAAATCCTGCCTGTAAAGGATGTCACCTCTTTGCTTCACTCCCAGGCCAGAGGAGGTAGGAAAGTGACCAAAGTAAAGTGGACAGCTGAGAAGGAAGTGAGCCCTGACTTGTTCAGTACAAAATCCCTTTTAACCTTGTGTGTGCTCTGGTGAGGGCAAGTCCATTTTGCACAGGGAAAAAGCCTTTGCTGGCAAGATGGTTACTGTTAAAGAAGGATGAGTGTGGGAACTTTGGGGATATGTATTGGTCGGGGAGGGGGAAGGAATCAGTATGGCTGAAATGCAGACTTTAAGATGCAGGTAACTTACAGGCAGCCTCAGAACTTAGATCACACAGAAATGATCAGCAGGTTTGCATGGTGCTTTTATTACTGCTCCCTCTTGATGGTTCCTCCAGCATAATTATTATTCTGTATGCTTTGGAAAATTTCTTTGTACATTTAGTATCAGGCTATTTCTCATTTTTATTTTCCTGCTTTTTTAACCTTCTTATTCCAAAGTCACCGTCTGACTGTTTTACAGTAAAGATTTGTGTGCAGCTTAAATCAGTTGCTACACATCAAAGAGTCCTGTGCATATGTAATAAAGTTGTGTTGCAGGGAGTGGGTAATGGCAATCTTGGCTGGAACTTTTAAATCTGTATTAGTCAACTCTCTGCATAAATGGAAGACTGTGATTTCTTGCACCTGTTTCATCAGGTGTGGCTCGGATAGGAACACCTGAATCCTACAGGGAAGAAACCAGAGCATTTAGAAAACCTGTGCAGCTGCTAAAAGTTTCCTAATGTTATGGACTGAATGTTTATGTCCCCCTGAAATTCTTATGTTGAAATCCTAACACTTAAAGTGATTGTATTAGAAGGTGGCATGGGGGGCTTTGGGAGTGATTAAGTTACAAGGGTGAAACTCTCATGGATGGGATTGTGCCCTGATTAAAAGAGACCCCAGAGACAGCTCACTTGTCCCTTCCCCCGTGTGAGGACACAGCAAGAAGACCACCTCCCACCAGACACTCAATCTGCTGGTGCCTTGATCCTGGACTTCCCAGCCTTCAGAACTGTGTGAAATAAATATTTGTTGTTTAAATCACCCCGTCTACGGTGTTCTTGTTTATAGCGGCCTGAATGGACTGAGACACCTAAAGTATTGGTCATTTGCCTGCTTTTTCTCCACCCTCATTCCCACCTTTCTGTGCTGGCTGTGTACACAGTGGCCGGCTCTAAGACCTAGCAGGCTATTTCCCGGACTCCCTCCCCAGCTGACTCTGATTAGGTTATGCTGGTGGGAGGCCCAGGTTGAGCCTCCAATGGGGAGCCTCTTTGTTGGTTCCAACACCAGCACCCGAGACCCTTTGGTGGTTCCATGCTAATTCCCGCAGGTTCTGGCCCCTCCGCTATGGTTCTGGGCTGTGTTAACATCTCTTCTCCATTTTGTTTTTCCAGCCTTAGGGGTGGTGTTATGGGCTCAGTTACACCCCACCCCCAATTTATATGCTGAAGTCCTAACCCCTTAATACCTCAGAATGTGACTGTATTTGGAGATAGGGTGCTTAAAGAGGTAATTAAGTGTAAATGAGGTCATGAGGGTGGACCCTAATCCAATATGACTCATGTCCTTATAAGAAGAGGAGGTTAGGACACAGGCACACATAGAGGGAAGTCCAGGTGAACACACAGGGACCAGATGCCACCTACAAGCAAAGGAGAGAGATCTCAGAAGAAACCAACCCTGCCAACACCTTGATCTCAGACTTCTGACCTCCAAAACTGTGAGAAAATACATTTTCGTTGGTTAAGCCACCAGGTCTGTGGTATTTTGTTAGGGCAGCCCTAGCATATAATTACAGGTGGTATCTGTTCACCTCTGAGTTAACCTGCTGTCTCTGCTTGGCTTTCTCAGATCTTTTATGGGGCCAAATTCTTATATTAAATTCCTTATTTGAAGAAAGGATATGGTGATTTTTCTTTTTGGTACTTCATTAAGAAACATTCTTTTTGTAAACTAATGTCAAGAGCTATTTAAGGAAAACAAAATGCTCACCATTGAAAACTGAACAATTTATAATGCTGATTTTTTTTTTTTTTTTTTGCTCCTTACCCTCACGGGTCTCAAATTTTCTTTTCTGCACTTACATTTAGACCTCTGCCAATTGTTTCCTCAGAAACAGTAGTTAGGTGGCCTCTTCCCTGGCTGTCTAAGCTGCTTGGGCTTAGTCCTTACCCTTATTTGTCAGGGCCCAGTAAATGCTGCTGAAGGGAGTAAGGTATAGGCAGCTACCAGAGACCTTATCACGAGTGAACCTTAAGCCTTGTTAAATGAGATAAACGTTGCCACAGTCTTGCCCACTCATGGACTTGGATAACTCCTACCAGTTCCTTTAGGATTTCCCTCTGGTATTGTATTCTCTAGAAATCTTCTCTTCCTATCTCTTCCCCCAAAGACAGGGATCCCAGGGTACGGATTCTGAGAAGGAGTCTTATTGGCGAGCGCCCTTGGGAGCGCCACCCGTGAAGGAGTGAGGACTACTGACGGGGCAGAGGGAGAAGTCGAACAGCACTGCGGTTGCACAAGCACCATCAACTAACCCTCTCGGCCATGACGGCGCAGGAGGTCCACTGTGGGCCACGGAATGTGAGCTGCACCCCCTGGGAGGACGCATGACCTCAGGTAAGGCAGTCTCCTCGGCAGAGGGCAGAGGGACAGGGCTGTGAGCTGTCGGCAGGCAAGGCTTCTAGCAGCTTCTAGGTGCTGAAGGGGAGTGAGGGTGGCACACCATCGTGTCCACTAGGATTGGTCTGGGGAAAGTTCTCAGGGACTCAGGGTGTACCTCATAGCATCTTGGGACACTGCATTTACATGTCCGCCTGAGACTGTGGGCTCTTTGGGACCAGGTGAATCTTATTACATCATTTGTGTATCTCCATCACCCAGGACAAACACGGTACACAGCAGGCACCTGATGAATGTTGCATTTAGTGGGGGAGAGGTGTTTACTTGTTTTACCTAGTAATTGTGGTAGGCAGGGAAGTTAATGTGTCATGCTCTCCTTTGAAGACTGGCTTTAAAATATCTTATTTTTAATTCCATTCTGGAGAGGCTTATGGGACTCAGACTCTAGAGTATGAAAATCCTGGAGGACACATTTTGGGCAAAGCAGGAAGCCTGAAAGTGTGCCTGGTGAACTCATCATAAACAGGAACAGAGAGACACATGTTGAGAAAGACGTGCCCAGGAACACTGGGCGGGAATGGGCAAATGCTCTCTGGGCATTCTTTTCCCTCCAGCCATTCTGTCTTCATAGACATGACTCAGAGGTTGGCATTCAGTGCAAGCTTTTGTTTAGGTGCCCCTGCTTCCAGCAGGCTCCAAAGTCAATAGGCCATGGACTCCCCACCAGAGTCAGGTAAGAAAAAGGGTTGAAAGGCAGCAACATCAACAGGAAATAAAACATTTTTATTGAATATCTGTGTAATATGTTAAGTCATTTTTAACAACAATCAGAAAACTCCTGTGGAATTCACTACACAAAATGAAACAAAATTTAAACTACCTCATCAAAAATGAAGGTAAAATACAGCTAAGGAGTTGACTCGCGGGCCACGAGCCATATGGCAGAAGAAAACACCCCAACATTTCTACAAGATACAGAGAATACCCACACAGAGAAGCACTCAAGCAGGCAGTAAATATACACAAAGGCAACTAGGATCTTTCTAGAGCATCAGATTCTAATACTTTACACAGCTTTGTCAGAAAGGTACATGTGGCTTATTGGAGGATGAATCTTGGTCTTAAAGCAGGTTCGGTCACTGACTTGTGACAGGTGGCGTAGTACCAACTAATTCTATCGTGACAATATCCCATGTCTGGCAGTGTTGCAAGAGAATGCATTAATCGTGCTTTAATGCAAGAAATGATGTGTATTCGGCAGCTCGAACCTGCTTGTTTCAAAATGTTTGTTTCAGTGCGAACAACTTAAAACTGAAATATGGTGAAATCAAATGTCAGTTTCTGGTATTCAAGGAATTTTTAAAAGTCAATCAACTCCCTCTCTTTGGTAGGGTCTGATCTTTTAAGTTGGAAGGAGTCTCATTTGAATCTTCTGTTCAAACTGGTATTTAATCTCACATCGTGACTTGTGCATTTTCTATTATCTGCCTTTTGAAAAAAGTATGGACCATCCATGGAAGAGGGAGATGTTATTCTCCCTTTGTCCTCCAGGTCTATCCCAGTTCTAAGGAGTTTGCTATGACTGGGCTGAAAGGCCAAAGGGCTTGCCTCTTCTTTGATGAGGAAAGAACAAGACAGGAATTGTAGTTTTATCAGGAAACAGCCAACCCCATGTTTGAAGCTTCCCATCAGCCCTTTTTGAATTCTCTTTGCAGTTGTAAAAGCCATGGTGCGATATCTGAAAGTCAACGTGAGGCTAATGCTTAGTTTTCCGTCATTTTGTTTTGGTATTTTTGGAGACAAAACTTTCACTTCAGAGCATCACTACTCTCTGTGGCCTGCGAGTGAAAAGGGTCACAGAGGGGAGTGGGAGAAAAGGCTACATGCAGTGTGAGACCATGGGCTGCCTTTCAGCAAAGCGGGGGTCTAACATAGTGGGGAAAAATATGGAATATTGCACAGTGCTTGACGAAATGCTGTGTGTTCCACCCCATGCTTTGTATCTTTCTTGTCCTATGCATAGCTTTTCAGTGCTGAATTGGTCCTTTGTAATGAGAACGGTTTGTGCTACACACACCTTGGGCAGTGCAGTAGGAGGGAATGGCAGTATTGTTACAATATCACTACGGAATAGATTGAGTGCTATCCACTGAGGAAACTACATTACGTGTCTAAGCACACAGGGCAGTCACAGTGTTACACAGAGCAGTCCTTTAAGACTCTTATGGAATGACTAGTAGCTTCGTAATAGTGCCAATTACTACATAATAACACTGAAAACATTTAAAAACTCCTAAATCAAGCATCTAGTATACATAAGAGGTTGCTTCAGTTTTCTAGAACTTGTTCTTGGTTTTGTTTCACCTTTTTTTAAAGGACAAATTAAAACTTATTTACGTAAAAAGAGCATATAAAAAGATCACTAGCTGTCTGTTTTGGCTTAATGGAAGTGCATTCAGAACTATGGCTAATTGTTTTATTTTTTCCTCTTTTGATGGAATTACAATACTGTCTGCTTACCACAAAGTCATTTTGTGTCATAAGCACAGATTGCTGTGTTAAAAATATTCTGCATTCCTTCTAATCTGGTTTTGTATAATAAAATATTTTGTTACAAAGTCTGACGTGCAAACCTTTTGAAGTTATAGTAGGTGTGAAATCTGGAACAGAATTCACAGGATGCACATTTTGTATAAAGGTGTTAACGGAGAGCTACTTTTTTCTTTTTAAATAGTCAGGCAGTATTTCAGAAATGCTGACTTCTTCTCCCCTCAGCTTTTTTCCCACCCACCCCATCCCCAAACAAATGCACACGTACACACACACACACACACACACACACACACACACAGAACACCATCGTGTCATTACTCTATATGCAGTAACGTGAAATCATTGACCCCTGTTCAGTTGCTTCCTTGAATGTAAGAGTGAAGCGTGACTTGAGCTCTGTAGATACGTACAGACAGATGCTATTCTGGTTTGTGGCTCTACTTCCTGGAGGTCAGGCTGGATGCTTCTCAGATCATGCTAATTTGCCTGTGAAGAAATTCTACAAAATTGGATTCATCCACCAAATATGTGGTGTCAGCGTATCTTGGTGCTCATATGATTCAACAGAAAGCTCAGGTTTAAGTTGTCCTTTAAGATGTCAGTTTCACTGTACTAGTGCCTTACAAGTTGATATTTTTGCGGGAATGCAGACGATACTATATTTACCATATAATATATTATCAGCTCTCCTATGTCTCAGTCAATTTACATAGTTTAAAATAGAACATCTTATTAAAAACATCTAGATATACACAGATTAGGAAACGCTTACAACATACAAATACACAAACTAGAAATAAATCTTTAGCATACTGGTATATACAACGGTGTGATACAATAAATAATTTCAGTCATGCTCTATCTACACATCATATTGCTTAAAAGAAGAGTAGATTTGGAGAGCAGTGGTATGACGAAGGGCTTAGGGGCTCTCTACGTTTAAATCTGTGCAAATTAAAACAGGATTTGAAGTACCACTGAATTGTGTTAGGAATGCATGGCTGGAAAAATGAAAGGACCCATATTACTGAGGTATTTACAGATACTGGCTAAAGAGCACTACGTGGGCAAATGCAGAAAGGCTTCTTCTTCCCTTTACTTCTTGACGGCCAGCATGGCGTCAACTTCCTCCTCTACCTGTAGGGTGTGCCATTGGGCAATGGGTCGCCTGGGGTTGGCCAGCATATCTGACCAATGTCGCAGCTCCGCCCCGGTGCTATTGTAGCCCACAAAGACTTTGCCGATGGCATCGTTCTTGCCAATCTTGTCATAGTCCAAAACAGTTACCACCACTTGCACTTTCTGAAAGAGGACACAAAATAAACATTAATCATCCAGCTCTAGAGATAAAGCCCTTACCAAGCTTCCTTGAGATCAAAGCAGTTGGAAATAAGAAGACCCAAGCTCCAAACACCAGGACAAGGAGGAAAATGGCCTGAACGTGAAAACCGGAGTCCAGTCCCTGCCATTATTACATCATCATCATCTCCTTCAGCATCTTCAAAATACTCAGTAAATGTTAATTTTGGCACAATTCTAAGTCTTTCATGTGAACTACTCAGTTACAATAGATCCTGTTAACATTGACATTATAGAGATAAGATAATGAAGCTCAGAGAAGTTAAATCACGTGCCTGAAGTCATATGAGAAATGAGTGGTTTGGTTTCGGGAGTCCATGTGATAAAATACCATGCCCGGCTGCCCATGTCAACTTGTATTCATTTTTATTTTTTAAGTCTTTATTGAATTTGTTACAGTATTGCTTCTGTTTTGGTTTTATTGGCCGCAAGGCATGTGGGATTGTAGCTCCCCGACCAGGGATCGAACCCGCACCTCCTGCATTGGAAGGCAAAGTCTTAACCACTGGACCACCAGGGAAGTCCCCTGTATTCACCTTTAAATCCAGTTGTTTCCATTGTTTCATCAGCAAAATTTTTGGCATTAGTACTCAGATTATTTTTGGTTTTTTGGTTACAATTTTCAAAGCAACCATGTACTGCAATCCTATTTCAGGTGGGAAGAGCCAGCATAGATTTACATAAAACTAATATAGAATTTCAGCTAATCACATGATTATTGTGAGTTTAAAGTGTGACAACAGAGTGAAAGTCTTAAAAAAGTAGTAATTAACTAAAGATAATTTTTCTCATTCATATATTCTCTCAGTAAGCATTTATTAAGTAACTGTGTATCCAGCATTGACATCAACTGGAATAACCCTTTAGGCCACACAAGATTTACTCCAGTGATTCCATTAGGATGTGAGGGTTTATTTAATGCCTGACTTTTTTGAACTGGTGAGAGCAAACCCATACCATTTTGACACGAAAGAAACACGTTTTAAAAGTATGTTTTAGTTCTTCCTAAGTAATGAATTTGCTTAGTCAAAGTAGGCAATGGCTCCAATCTAGAAACCAAGGGAAAAGATAAAGGGAAAATTTAGAATAAAGTAGAGCGTGTAGCATTTGGTGGCCAGAGGCAAAAGAAGCAGAAAATGTAATGATGGAAGCTAGGGCCAGATGAAGATCCCGCTCAGTTGTGGCCCTTTACTGGGCTTTGTACTCTGAGGACTGCATCATTGGACGAATGTGCTGAGAGAGGTCACCAGCATACAGCTTCAGATCAGGAAAATGATCACTTCTGAAAGTGGAATTTAGAATGTAAAATGCAACACATGGGCAGTAAAGGAAACAGATTTCCATCTTTCCTTGTGCAGCCTTGGATTGATGCCATTATCAAGGGAATTGCCTATTCACTGGATGGCATTTGAAGCCAAGAACAGAATCACCTTGGTTCTGAGCACCTTTCCCAAGCGAATTCATCTGGATGCAGTCATATTGCAAGGAATGAGGGACAGGGACAGTAGGGTCGTCATGCACAAAAGTAACAAGGGTTTTGGAGGTTGGAGTGAATAGTTAGAGTGAATTTTGATTCTTTCACCTAGGAATGTATTGATTAGGAGCAATCAAGACAAAATATCCTTATAAGGGCCTTGGGTTCATTTTTTCAGCTGCATATATAGTCTATACATTTTTTGGTGGGGGGTGGTTTGCAACCTTTTCATATGCTTTTGGAAATCAGCATATTTTGCTTCTCTCAATGTATTTCATATGGATAGAGACAGATAGAAAGACAGACAATCGTATAACCTCAGGGTAAATAAAACCTAAGGCCCCCCCCCAAAAAAACCTAAGCCCTTATTATAGCATGTTAAATGCTCAATTATTTTCTCTAGGGAAATGCAAAGACTAGGATAGCAGCCTATTGGGGAAAAGAAGAAAGAAAAGAACAAATTGACTTTAGGAGCGGTGAAGAAGGGATGCAGTCAAAGGCATGCTCATTATTTCCATGCCTCATGGACTCTGTATCGGGCTGAGGTTCTCTCTGTCCTGACAAAATGTTATCTCCTCTGAAAGGCTGCCCCAGAAACCCAGCATACATCTTGTTTTTAATGTGCTTCATTTTCAATATATTTGCATTTGCTGGAATTTATAGTTGAAAAGGGACATGTATTTTTTTTTTAAAGGTATAGAATTGTAGCTCAAAGGAGAAGATTTACAATAGGATTTTTCATCTCAATGTCCTGCCTCATATTGTTCTGTGGAATTAAAACACAAAATGCCAGGAGGTGTTAGTTTCCATAGGAATAATGTCTCAGAACTCAAAAAAGAGTTCACTGAATAAATATTGCAAAATAAATTGTTGGAGAAATTGGATGTCTTAGGTTGCCAGTGGGTCCAAAGCAGTGAGCTCACTGGTTCAGGCTAGTAAACGAGTGACTGGGGACAGGGAATCAGTGTCTTCTGCAATGTCATTTACTTATATAACAGCTATTGAAAGTAAATAAGTATGTACAATCGGCTGCCATGTGAAAATGTATATAAGAAAGGTTATATAAAAACCATGAACTAGTGTGAGGATGGTGGGATTACTGATGATTTAAAAAACTGCCTTATATTACACAGTAGCTACTAGCCACATGTAGCTGTTTAAATTTAAATAAATTAAAATTAAAGTTCCTTGTTTATACTAGTGGCTGAGGTGTTCATGACCTACCTATGGCTGGTGGCTACCCTATTGGACAATACCGATGACATTTCCATCCTTGCAGAGTTCTATTGGAAAGTGCTGATTTACATATTGTTTTAATCTTATTGTTAGATCCATTTTCTAATACATAAAATGTTAATTTGAATAAAAGACAACAGTAGCATCGTGAGTAAGAATGATGGGAACCATTTACTGAGCGTTTGTATGTGCTCAGCACCGTTCCAAATGCTTTTACATGCATGGTCTCACTTTGACATGGATTCTGTTATTATTCCTATTTTATATACGAGACAATTCTAAGCCTCAGTTCCCTTATATGTATATAAAATTGGGGTAATAATGGTACCTTGCTTATAAGGTTATTGTAAGGATTCAATGAGATTTTGCAGGTAAAGTGCTTACCTTGGGCCTAGGTACAAAATAAATATACAATAAATGTAGCTATTATATTAGCTTTCTTCATGGAATAGAGGTGTGATTCATTCCTAAGGTACTGTATTTTAAGACTAGGTTAAAAATAAAAATATGCAAATGAAGAATATTTGCTGCATTTTGTTATTCTGGACCGCTAGAAGGTTCCATGCTGTAGTTTTGATGCCTACCCTTCATCTCTCCTTCAAGTTATGAGCAAACTTCTATAGGACTGAAAAGATAGACCCACATCAATTTTTTTATAAAGTGTAAAAATAGTGTTGCTTTAAGAAATTTGACTCTCTGATACCCATTAAAGATTAGCAAGAATAGGGCTTCCCTGGTAGTGCAGTGGTTGGGAATCTGCCTGCCAATGGAAATCTGCCTGCCAATGCAGGGGACACGGTTTTGAGCCCTGGTCCGGGAAGTTCCCACATGCCGCGGGGCAACTAAGTCCGCGAGCCACAACTACTGAAGCCCGTGCTCCGCAAAAAGAGAAGCCACTGCAATGAGAAGCCCGAGCACTGCAAGGAAGAGTAGCCCCCGCTCTCGGCAACTGGAGAAAGCCCACGCACAGCAACGAAGACCCAACACAGCCGTAAATAAATAAATAAATATTTTAAAAAAGAAGAAAGATTAGCAAGAATAGCCCATAATTAATGGATGCGAACTTTGGATCCAAGAGCCTAACTATGAATATGACGTAAGAAAATCTAAAAATATTTAAGAATGACTGAATAATAAGATCATATGCTATCACTGTGTCTACATGTAGCATCCTATTTTGAACATGTTAACCACAAGGTCTTTTAGTAGGATAATTCCTATCATAACAAATATTATCTAGCAAATTAAGGTTCTGTCTTTACAAAAATAACCATCCATTCCAACTCAGAAACAGGAAGCTGAATTTAAACAATGAAAAATACAACTTAGCCTAATTTTTCTACTGTTAATTATTTTTTAATAGTGAAAGATTAAAGATGCTGCATATTTAGCATCAACCAAAATATTTCCTTTATCCTACTTTTTTTTTTTTTTTTTGCTACAAAGAGGTGATAATGAGAATTACATATTGTGGCCTGGGAGTAAAGAGTGAAAGCTTATTTTCTCTCGACCTTTTAACCTTTGTGGATGTACTTTTTGAATTAGTAGAGTGGTTCTGTCGATGTTCTTTTTCCTACTTTATTTCTGCTCAACAGAATGACAGCTGTTTTTGGCGATGAATCAGCACATCCTGTGCTGTATATTTTATCATTTCCCTCTTGATGTAGTTTGAGCATTAAATGTGCATGGAATGAGAATAGCAGTTCTAATGGAGGCATATGCACTGATAATTCACAAGATCTGTGTGTTGAATTTATGTGATCTGAAGAAATGAAATTGAATGGGAAGAAAAAATATGGTGACATTACCTGGATTTGCTCGAAGGGTACTTCAAAGCTGAATGACTCATTGTAGTAGGGGTTAAGTGTGTTCTTTTTAATCGTTGTCTTTTTCTTCTTCAGCCTCTTGCCATTCTGCATCAGATGAATCTTCACATAAGGATCTGAAAAACAGAAACAAAAACTTTAGGAAATCAGAGACACATATTTTTATATTGTAATTTAGCTTATAAAAAGTCCAAGTATTCCTGACAGGAAAATAATTGTGTAGCATGTAGTTAGTTTTTTTTTTTTTTTTTAATTTCAAGCGTTTTCTTATTGAAAGATTTTAAGTAACCTATGGGCCATGTTTTTTTGCCATGATATCTCAATATTTATAGTTGGATTTAGGAGATGAGAGGATTGGTGTGCTGGTAAACCAGCTTTTTGGGGAAAAAAAGTCTTGACATGTAGCATTTGCTAATGTCCATGGTATAAATACTCGCAGCATGGCTGATTTCAAGCTAACAGTTTAACAATTGGCTCACTAAATTCCTGAAAATTTAACAATTGGCTCTTGTGAGCTGGCAAAGAACTGGCTTCAGGATACCACTGCATGGGAATTAAAACTCTTGACAGAGAGAGGACAAAGGAGACATTTCATTCTTTCATTTATTCACTTGCTCAAACAATATTAGTTAAGCCCTAGGAGTATAGCTGTGAACAAATCAGACCATCCCTCTTTTCAGGATGGAACTTCAGACTTGTGGGGGAAATAGACAGTAAGCTTGTAAAGAAAAGAAATACATATGAAATTCTAAGTTGAGAAGAGTGCTGTGGAAGGAAAGGGCAGAGAGATGTGTGATAGAGACTCCCAGAGGTATGGTGAGTCTAAGGGAAGAATGGAATTCTTATACTTAGATCACTCAGGTAAGGCCTTTCTGCAGAGGTAACATTTAAAGTAAGATGTGAATATTGAAGGGTGACAAGAGGCCACATGTCTGAGTGTGTGTGTGTGAGTGTCTGTGTGCATGTGTGTATGTGTGTGTGTGTGAGACAGAGAGAAAGAGAGATAGCCAGGATCTGTGCCAAAACATTTCTAGGTAGAGAAGAGCTTCAAGGATTCAGAGAAAAGAGAGTAAGCTGGTAGCACACACAGAGGTAACGAGAAAAGGAGCAGAAAGATTCCCTTAGCAGTTTCCTCAAAGCCTCATTAGATAAAGTAATAAGTAAGTCACTGGAGGGGAAAGACGATTCTCATTACTAACAGATGAATGACCTCCCTTCAGGTTATTAAGAACCAGTACCCAGGTTTGATAGTAAAATCTACTGTTTTCTTCAACATTTTTCCATCGGATACGTAATACATGTTTATTATAGAAAAAATATCAGGAAGCAATGATAAACAAAAAGAGGAAGAAATTTTAAATCATCCACGATTTTACTCCCCTAAAATAACCACTGCCAAGCCTTCCAAAATTACTTTCCTTTCTTTCAGAATGTGTAGAGCTGGGAGAAACTTTACAGATAATCTAGTTTAATGCCCACATATTGTACTTTTAGAAGATAAAACTGCAGACCAGCAAAGGTGGTTTTTATCTCCCTCTTCCTATCCCCTAGTAGAACATAACTCCTAAAGGACAGAAACTTTGTCTGTCATATTCACTAACTGAATTTACTAAACAGTACCTGGCAGTATACAATTTTTGTTGACTGAATCAGAGGAACTTGTTTAGGGCTGACCTCATAATCTGTGTCTCCTTATTCTTAGTCCTATCTTCTTCCCACTGCCCCAAAGCCCACATTACTTGAATATGTGTTGTTTGGGGTTTTTGTTTTTAATGTTACATCCAGTCAAGGGGCTCGTAATGAAGATTTTCATCAAAATGAAGAATATCTTTAAAAGCCAGACCAAGTGATGAGAAACCAAGCCTATCAACTACATAGTTGATCAGTTAAAAAAATGCACTGTAAATAATTGCAAATGAAGGGGAAAAAAGGCCCTTTTTACTGATAATCCATCTTGCTGTTCACAGGCAACTCTGATTTTTGGTTCAGAGACCTTGTTTGCTTATGAAGCTCTCTGGGTCCTCCATCCCTGCCCCTTGCACTTTTACAAAGATGGTCAAGTCTCCAGTTGCTCCTTGGCACTGACAAAATACCCAAGTACTAAATAGTCACAAATCAATGTTTATGGCTCCTGTGTTCATGTGTTGAAACTTCATCAACTTAACTAAGGCACAGGGTTTTGCAAGAGAAGCACGGTGACTGTTTATTCATTTAACACAGTATATGACAAGAAATTTCCTTGTGCATCTGCCATGTGAGCAAGCAAATTAAAAACCCAACAAGATAATTTCAGATTTCAACATGAACTCTGATGTGATGTGATCAATGCCTGGGGGAGACCAAGTTAATTTAGGAAAACTGATCAACAAGGTTCTCACCGAGGAGGCCAGGTTTGAGCTAAAAACTGAATTACAAGGAGTGAGTCGTTGGTAGATGTGGTGGAAGCTTGAACCAGTCAGAAGGAGCAGCACATGCAAAGCCCTAAGGTGCTTGTCCTTCTGTGTGTCTACGGAACAAGAAGGCAAGGTGGGGAGAGGTAGGCAGTGAGGTCAGAGAGGTAACACTGCTGGCCTCCCACTTTCAAAAGCAGAATCTGCCACTTCTGACCATGATTCAGAGATATTCTATAATTTCATGATACTTACAGGAGGGGACACGGGGCTGGAAGAGGAGCAGGTATGGGGCTGCTATGAATGGGCAGAGTTAGTCTTTGTTTTTGCAGATCCATCCTGTTACAGGTACCAAAGCAACTTACTTTACAGGCAAAATTCCCGTCTTAATCATAACCAAGACTGACAGTAACTTAGAGCTTATTCTTTCCTTTTCCTCCCCATATTTATTGAGATATAATTGACATGTAACATTGTGTAAATTTAAGATGTACAGTGTGATGATTTGATATACATATATATGTGAAGTAATGACCACCACAAGGTTAGTTAACACATTGATCACCTCACATAATTATAGTATTTTTGTGTGTATGGCGAGAACATTTAAGTTCTACTCTCTTAGCAACTTTCAAGTATACAACACAGCATTGTCACCATGCTGTACATTAGATCCCCAGAACTTATTCATCTTATAACTAGAAGTTTGTATCCCTTGATCAATGTCTCCTCATTTCCCTCACTCCTCAGCCCCTGGCAACCACTATTCTGTGCTCTTTTTCTATGAGTTTGGCTTTTTAATAGATTCTACGTCCACATATAAGAGAGAGAATGCAGTATTTGTCTTTCTCTGTCTGACTTATTTCACTTAGTATAACACCCTCAAGGTCCATCCATGATGTCAAAAATGGCAGATTTCCTTCTTTTTTGGTGGCTGAATAATAATCTATTTTATATATACCACGTTTTCATTATCCATTTATCTGCTGATGAACACTTAGGTTGTTTCCATGTCTTGGCAATTGTGAATAATGCTGCAGCGGACACATGGGAATGCAGATATCTTTTTGAGATAGTGATTTCATTTACTTCTGATGCATACCCGGGAGTGGAACTGCTGGATTATATGGTATCTCTACTTTTAATTTTTTTGAGGAACTTCCATACTGTTTTCCATACTGGCTGCACCAATTTATGTTCCCACCAACAGTGCATGAGAGTTCCCTGTTCTCCACATCTTGCAAGCACTTGTTATCTCTTGTCTTGTTGATAATAGCCATTCTAGTAGGTTTGAGGTGATATCTCATTATGGCTTTGATTTGTATTTCCCTGATTATTAGTGATATTGGAACATCTTTTCATGTACCTGTTGGCCATTTATGTATCTTCTCTGTAAAAATATCATTCATAACTTCTGCCCATTTTTAATGGATTTTTAAATTTTTATTTTTTGCTGTTGAGATGTATGAGTTTCTTATATATTTTGGATATTAACCCCTTATCCAATATATGGTTTGCAAATATTTTCTCCCACTCCACAGGTTGTCAGATGTCTTACTCTTTTTCAACTTTTGTGCCTGGATAAGTCTTGCCTGTCTAAGCCTGATAGGTTATGTACCCAAGGTGGTCACATTTGAGCATCTTCTTGGTTCAGCCAAGAAGGAGTGTAAGCCAAGAGTCTTACACTGTGTCTCCATTTTCTCCAGTCTTCTCCATTTTCATCTACTCTTTGATTGGCTTGATTTCCTAAGTGTCCTCTGGTTGAGTCTTGCCCTGAATTCTGGTCCCTTTGGAGATGGCCCTAATCCCTTGATTAGTTCATTAGTAACTTCTTTGGGGATCTAGACCTGGCTCCTGTCTCCGTAACTATGGTTGAGTCTTCTAAATGGAAACATACCCACCTGACTATGAGATACCCATCATGCTTTAGGTACACACACGTTTTTTATAGTAAGGATCGCCTCTCCTGCAGAGTAAGACCCTGTATAATTAAATTTGTTCTGTTTTAGGGGCTGTTCCACAAAGCAAATCCTTGTCAATTCAGAGTTTCTTAGTGGCTTAGAAATCCTGATCATTGCGTAATAAGACATCATTTTATGGAAATGATAAATAGGCTGTAATGAGACTCCCTAATGTTGTTGCTTTTCCTGAGTACAACTGCTGGACACCATGCATGGCATTCAAACATCTGTTAGGTTTTTGTAAACATGTAAATAGCATGGGGAAATATGCAAGCTACAAAGTTGGGCTACTGTCCTCAGGGACTCCATACCTCTGCGGCTGCACTGCTTTATTCTGTCCCCAAAACAAGCACTCATGGAACCTTTCATCATCTAAATACTGACAACCCTTCTTCAACACCATTTAGATAATCCCTGTTGCCACTGAAACAGGTGCAAGACTTGGGACAGTTTGCTTCTTTTATTTGTTTAATTTATCTTAAAAAAGGTTAGCGTCTTTTTGTTTTTCAAACTGTGGTAGAAAGGAAGGGCTCTTTTCCGATGTCTATCTAGTCTCTAATAGTGTATGAGTGTAACTTTTCAATTCTGGAAAATGATGGACTGGGATCAGAAAGATGGTTCTTTATTCCCAATAATAAACTACAGGTACAAAGAGTGCAGATTCATTGCCTCATTTTGGATGATTTTCAGGTCTATCGTTTGGTTTTGTTGTCACTGAGGCACTGCTACCTTCACTCACCATTTGTCGGCTCTCTTTTTGTCTGAAGTCAGCCTAACTGAACTTCATCTCCTTTCTGTCATAATAGCTGTTATGACTTGGTGGTATTTTAGGACGCTGTAATGAAGTCACCCTCAAACTTTTATATGTTGACAAGCCTCTTTAATATAATATACAACAGTTTTTGGTTTTTGTCCCTAAAGTTCACAATTATGGAAGGCAGAAAAACAGCTTTCTCAAAAGATGTCCACATCTTAACCCTCGGAATTCGTGAATATGTTACCTTATATAGCAAAAGGGACTTCGCAAATGTAATTAAGGTTAAGGATCTTGAGATGAGGGGATTACCTAAGAGGGCAAAATCTAATCACATGGGTCCTTAAAAACAGAGAACCTTTCCTGACTGTGGTCAGAAAGAGATGTGACAATAGAAGAAGGGTAAGGGACAAGCTACACTACTGGCTTTTAAGATGGCTACACTGCCACAGAATGCAGTTGGCCTCTAAAAGTTGGAAAAGGCAACGGATTCTCGCCTGGATCCTCCAGGAAGGAACACGACCCTTCCGACACCTTGATTTTAGCCCAGTGACACCTATGTACGACTTCTATAGAATTATAAGATAATAAACATGTATTGTTTTAAAAATTAAGTTTTTGATTGTTTATCATGGCAGTAGCAAAAAACTAATACAACAACCAAAGCTGAAGAGATAATTCTATTGTTTATCTAGCAAGGTTTGATGATGAAAGTCAAGTTTAAATAGGTCTAGAAAACAATCTTTTGGAAAAAAATTGATATTTTTTTTCCAATCTTCTAAAAATTATTACATTGTTCCTCAAAACAAAATCCTTCAAAAAAGTATTTTTTAATTCAAAAAAGTTAACACAGAGCGTGCAATCAGAAGACAACAGTTACGTACAGATGTTTCAGGATCCGTGGTAAGATTAGTCAAAATGGATGAAACCTTAGCTGAGAATAATTTTTACAGTCAGATCCATTACAAGGTTTAATATAATAATGTTCCTTTATGTTTGTAGAGTACTTTAAGATCATATACATATATGTTAGGTATATATATATAAATTATATCATCTCCTTTAATCCTTACAACAATTCCAGTGAGGGAACTGGGGCTTGGAAAGACTAATTTTTTTCCCCAAGAACTCAAACCAAGGTCCTATGACTCTGAACCTACTGCTCTTTGTGATACGTTGAAGAAATAATTTAGTATAGTGTTTATAAGTATAGACTCTGGAGCCAGATTAACTTGAATCTCAGCTGTACTGCTAGCTGTGTGGTTTGGGCAAGTTATTTAAGCTCTCTGTGCCATAGTTCCTTCACCTCAAAGTGGTGAGAATGATAACACCTTGCTCAGAGAGTTGCGAAGATTAAATTGAGTTTCTACAGGGAAGGTGTTTCAAAATGTGCCTGGAACATATTGTTATTAATGATCAACGTTTATTATTGTGTCATGAAAGGGCTGAGATCTAAGTCAGCATCTACGTGTCAGACTCTCCCCCAACTCACGTTGCGGAACTGGTGCCCACCATTAGCAAATGGGAGGAAGTCATTCCATTGGCTGCAGGAATGAGCCAAGCTGCCCCAAGTGTCAGATTTACTTCTGGAAAGAAGCAAACCCATGCTAAGCAACTGGTTCATTAGTGAAGAATTTAATCATGTATGGTGTGAAAGAGAAGGGAAGGGTTTCTTTCATTTCTACCTGTATATGTGGTCTTGAGGTGTGAGGTGGGAAACTAACTCAGCATCCTGTATAGTTTCCTCTTGTTCCTGAAGTCAAGACATCAGATTACACAGAGCTGAAAAGTTAATCTGGAGAGTTCTAAGTGGACTCTTATTACTGAGGCTCTAGGCTAGTGTGAGTCAAAACTATGATTTATGGAGATTTCTTTCCAGATGTTGAGGCCAGCTAATGTGGATATACTTGGGCATATTATGTATGTAGTATCTACTTTCCTGATGCTGCTCAAAATGAGGAAACAGAAAAGGAGGCCCTCAGCTTTGAGATTTATTGTTGTTGTTGGGAATATAGTAATGCCTACTGGTTGCTGGAGAGAGGTAGTATCTATACCTCCTCCCTTTTTCTGTTAATTCCTTTCTATCATGAAAAACATTTATAGTCTGGTTTCTTCCTTCTGCTTCCATCTAGCCTTAGAACTCCTCCTTTCTTTTTTTCCACTCTTTCCAATCCAGAGCGAGGGACAGGTAATCATTGTGTTAAAGCTACAGTGAGATGATTTGCTAAGTCACTTATTACACCTCACCTCCTGGGCAGTGGAGGCTAGGGAGCACTGACTTTGCCATGTGAAAGGAGTGCAGAGGATCCTAGGTTGATGGCCAAATGAATACTTTGATCTCAGCGGCCATATTCAGGGATGACTGGTTAGGTGATTCCTTGGTCAGCTCCAGCTTATAAGCAATCCTGAAGGTGAAAGGACCATTTTCTGCCAGTTGGGCAGCCTCTTCTGAATATAATTCGTGGGGTGGACAGACTATGGTCTGGTGCCAATCTTTTTCTTTCATTTGGTCCCTATTCAGGCATTAATTTTGAGTGGAAGACCTCTCTCATTCATATATATATATATATATATATATATATATATATATATATATATACTTTTTTTTTTTTTTTTTTTTTTTTTGTGGTACGCGGGCCTCTCACCGGATGTGCAGGCTCAGCGGCCATGGCTCACGGGCCCAGCCGCTCCGCGGCATGTGGGATCTTCCCGGACCGGGGCACGAACCCGCGTCCCCTGCATCAGCAGGTGGACTCTCAACCACTGTGCCACCAGGGAAGCCCTCACATATATTTTTCACATTAAGTGGTAGGAGTTTTCTTTCTGAAGGATTTCTTCCCACAACCAATTCCTAGTGGTCTGATCTGGCCCTGATGCTCCAATATTTAGCTCGAGCTACCACCTACGCATAGTCCTTTAGGCATTGCATCCCATCCCACTCATCTCCATCTGATCTGCCCTGGATGCACTGAATCCGCCATCCTCTTTTGGTTAGGGAGTAAGAAGAGTGATGACACATATATGCCCCTATTTTCTTGCTTTTCCAGACTTCTCCACAGTCTACCTTGCTGTACAAAGGCTCGGTTGATTTGATGGCTTTGTCTATGTAAGGGATGGAAATGGGGAGGTTGGGTATGGCAATCAAAGGAGGGTGGAGTCTTATAAGAAGAGACATAAGAGAGATGATCTTTCTCTCTGCCATGTGAAGATACAATGAGGAGAGTTGTAAATGAAGAAGAGAGCCTTCCCTAATAACCCAACCATGCTGTTACCCTGATCTCTGACTTTCAGCCTCCAGAACTGTGAGAAATAAATGTTTGTTATTTACGCCACCCAGTCTGTGGTATTCTGTTATAGCAGAGCCCTACCTGTCTGTCTGTCTATCTATCTCCAGACTAAGATAGCTCTCTTCCCACTAAACTCTCCCTTGGTCCCCTCTTTTTCTCTCTGACCATTACTGATACTTCTTTATTTTCTCCTCTCCCTTCATCTGCCCCAAGACTCTCGAGTGTAATCACATTTGATATTATTTTAGCACACATTTAATAGGATTTTTCTCTACACTACTTTTCTCAGACACCCTGCAGGTGTCTTATGATTTCAATATTATGATTTCAATATTATGATTTCAATATTACTTATGATTTCAATATTACAACCTTATGATTTCAATATTACTGCCACCTCAGTTAAACAGCTTCTGGCCACAGAGTCTGGCACTGGAATGTAATGTTTTCACCAACACTGGTGTCCCTGGCGCAGTTTCAACATGTAGAGATACATTCCCAAAAAGGACATAGAGTAACCTTGGAGGAAGACTTTGGAACTAAGTATGAAATTCAGTAAGTTGTTTTCCTTCAATTATAGGGACACCATGTTGGGTGAGCTTTGCAGAAACGTAAGTGCAGCCCACATGCTGTACTATAAGGCCATAACTATAACTCCCTCGGCTCTTTTATCCTTGGGACAGAAACCTACTGAGCTCATTACCTCCCCTGTTGGCCTGTTCTTGTGTCATGAGTCCAGCCTGATTTGGGGCCATCTTTGATTCCTCCTTTTCCACCTCCCATGAAGAGTGAGCCACCACATCCTGCCAACTTCCCTTCACCTTGTCACACTTGGTGGTTCTCTCTAACTTGTTGCCACATCTCGAGATCAGAAATCCAATCTCTCTTGCTACCATGCCATCAACACCAAACTAGTCTTCTTATAATTGCTAAAATGACATTTGATCACACTAGCTCCCTCATTAAAAGCCTTTAATGACTTGCCAACGTAAAAAATCTCCAAACTCTACCATAGCATTCACAGCCCATCCTAACTTCCTCATCTCATTTCCACAAACCCTGTGCTCCACTCCTGGTCGATACTCACTCGTCCTCACAGAGAACTGAATGCCCGTCTTTGAACTGCCTGTCCTTTAGCCTGAGATGCTTTCTTTTCCCATTGTAAATGTGATTTAAAAGTCACCTCCTCCCTGAAGATTTTACTGATGATTTTCTCAGTCAGAACCTTCAGACAAACCTTTGTCTGCCCTGCAGCATTTTCTTTTGTACTATTGCAAAGCATACATCTCTTTCTTTTCTGGTATTGGAGGACTTCTGTGGTTATCTAATAACATAAAAACAATATTCTTGTGGGAAAATGTGTTTTGAATTCAGAACTATTGGCTTCAGGATGAACTCTGGGAAGACTATCTCCTTGTAACAAGGGGGATCCTTCCATTACTATTCCATACTCTACTTTAATACCCAAGAACATTGTCACCCCCTTCTTCCCTTAGGCAGTTCTAATGTCCAATTATTCTAACTTCATAGAAATAGAATTGCAAAACAGCTGGCTGTAAGCAATGATCCTTTTGTGTGAGATATAAAGGGGTCACTAAAGGCTTTTTGTATTTACAATGAGAACTAGAAAGCAGCAGTTCAAAGCTGAATAATGCAAGATGCCTGCAGTTTTCATCTTGACAATTTTGCATAATTATACTGTCTTCTTTCTTAACTACCACAGTGACCGTGGGCCCTTGTAACCATGGCCTTTCCATTTCAACCAAAGACTTGTTATGAAACAGCCTCATTTCAGTTGTTTTGTTCAATCCCTTCTGAGCCAGTACCCAGCTTCTGAGGAACGTTAGGTATCATTCCTTTCACCTTCCCGCTCCCCCCGGCCCACCCCATGGATAATGTTCAGTAAATTTCAACTTATCGTGTTAGAAGAGGAAAGTAGCACTTTTATCAAGTAAGGTCCCAAATTTCAAGTGACTGAAAACTCATTTCAGTCCACCACATATGGTGGAAAAGTCCAGAAGTAGGGCTGTGTGGCAAAGGTTAATTGTCCCCTAAAATCCTTTTCTCCCTTCTTTTTATTTTTAAAAGATGTATAAAATTTATTTATTGTTTTTGGCTGGGCGGTGCAGCTTGAGGGATGTTAGTTCCTCCACCAGGGATTGAACCCGGGTCCTTGGCAGTGAGAGCATGGAGTCCTAACCGCTGGACTGCCAGGGAATTCTCTCCCCTCCTTTTTTTTTTAAGCAATGAAACTCCTAAGTTTTACCTGGGCACCATTTCATCCAGCTAGAAATATTTCTCCCAGACTCTCTTACAACTCAGTATGGCCAAATAAGTAACTTTGGCTATTGGAAGTGAATGGAAGTGTTGTGTGTGAACTCCATAGCATATCTTTAAAACAGTGGCTCTCAGTGGAGGGGCTATTTCATCCCCCAGACATTTTGCAATGTCTGGGGAGATTTTTGATTGTCATAACTTGGGGAGGTGATATGGGCCTTAAGTGGGTAGAGGCCAGGGATTCTGCTAAACATCCTACAATGTATAGGACAGCTCTTAACAGTAAAGAATCATCACCTCCAAAATATCAATAGAGCTAAAATTGGTAAATCCTACCTTAAAATAAGCTTCATGCCCTCCACTTTATATTTCTTTTTTCTTGCAGCTGAAACATGGATGATATGGGAGGGCAGTGAACCAGCTTTTACCTTGCAACATGAAGTCGGTACTCCAGGGGAACAGGACAACAAGGTAGGAAGGTCTTGGGTTCCTAAATGACCTCACAGCCCCAAACTGCCTACCAGTCTTGCCCACCCACCCACCTATGGACATGAGGGAGATAAAGAATTTCAAACAGCAATTGTATCTTTTGGAGTCTCTTTGTTACAGCAGTTCAATCTGCTCCCTATTTAATACAGAGTCAACAATACCACGGTCCCAGGTTTGCCTGTGTCGCTACTGTTTTCTACAGAGTCCTCTGCAAATTCCACACGGTGGCCTCCCCAAGATATCCTAGGCTTTTCTCTTAAGGATGTAGATGACTGTACCAGCTTCAAGTCTCATATCATCACACTATACCATCCAAAGGAAAGAGAATCTACATCAGAATTCCCAGGAAAAGTCCCAAGTTCACTCTGATTGGACAAACATAGATGAAATGTCAACCCTATATTAATCCCTGTGTTGAAGATAATGTGATGAACTAAGACTGGCTTAGTCCTGGGTCATGTGCCCATCCCCAAACCAATCAGAAGTGCCAGGAATCCTACCTTTGGAGTTGGGTGTAGGTGCAACTCTAGCCTAAGTACAAGGCTAAGAATAGAAGAAAATGGTAGTTCCTCAAACAGGAATTAGAAGGCCCTTACCAAGAATGCTGGGAATAGAAGTTGGGAGGCAACCAACCAATGTTTATAGAGTTTCTCAACCTAGGGTCTTGAGGATTCCATCTCTGTCTAAACTTGAAAGTGTGCATACACTTATTTTCAGAGAGCCATTCCTTTCCACTTGAGATCAAATTCCTAGGAATGAGCCATTAAGCGTTTGTAAAAAGTGGTCCATGACATGAAACTTACTTTTTTTCCTAGGGGAATGCAGAAAAGTATATGTTTGTATATCTTACAGTAGACAGATAGATCTAATTATCATTGAATTAAACTGCCATGTCAGTATTACCAAAAAAAAGTGGTCTAGCAGTAGCAGAGACAGCAGAGTTAAAACATGGCAGATTTAGGATTTAGAGTTTCCTTGCCAGCTGCGGCTTTTTCTTGTACACTGACGGAGTATTTCATCAGTAAGCCAATCATTAAACAGTATACAAATAAATAGTAATAGGGTTCACAGAGCAGACAATTTCCATTTCCATCACTGGCAGTTACAACACATTTACTTGCGGGGGTCTTTACAAATAATTTACAAGTACTTAGAGAAGACTACATTGAAAAACTTATGTGTCTTTATAGTTTAAAATGCTCCTTGTAATGTTACAGTAAGGATGCAGCATTAAAAATATATTCCGGGAAAATTTTCCTCTGAGCCCACAATTTAAAAATGAATTTACATTAGTTAAGTTCAGTGTTTGCTAGAAGAAAACAACATGACACAAGTGACTGCCACAGAGAAAAGCAACCTCATTGTAGTGAGACATTATAACATAGCAAAGGCTGATTTAGCTCATTAATGGTGGCAGAGTGCTTTGATGAGACAAATACATAAGCGCAAAATGCTATTGTTATGAATTAAGTGGAAAGCATTTTTGGTTGTGGTAGAGGAAGCCACTGAATTCCAACAGTCATTTTTGTTGTTGCCAAAGTGGACTGTACGTGACCGCCAGCCTCTTGACTAAAAGTGTGGGAATGCATGAACAAAACCTATGGCGTAGGACTACAGCCAAGAAAGATTTTCCAGATGTGGTGCGTTTATGGGCAAGTAAAAGAACAGTGTGAGGGTTTGAGCTCCACCCTTGGTAGAGGAAGGGGTTCACTGTGTTTGCAAAACCCAAATCTTTCCTTTTCAGTATTGAAGGTGAAATTCTTCATCTATAATTCAACCCTCTTCTTCCTGAACTTTGGAAAATCTTTTGGGAAGGGCAAACACATGAGACTAGGAACCGTAGTAATTATGTTTGATTCTTTCTGGATGACAACAAAAAGTTTCATGGAATGACCATGTATAAACTGTTTGTACGAGCTGATTGGAAAAACAAAAACAGTCCAAGGATTCAGCAAAGCAAACAAAATTGCAAACAGCAGATTTGACTTTTTTCTTTTTCTTTTTTTGGACATTTGGGCTTAGCCTCTTATTTATGCCAGATGAAAGATCACTAGTAAGATACTTTCTTCCTTTCTTTCTTTCCTCCTTTTTTTTTTTTTTTTTAACAATTATTAGACATTTCTACTTGATGAGATAACATTGGTAACTGGATAACATTGCTGGGATTTTTTTTTTTTTTTTTTTGCGGTACGCGGGCCTCTCACTGTTGTGGCCTCTCCCGTTGCGGAGCACAGGCTCCGGACGCACAGGCTCAGCGGCCATGGCTCACGGGCGCAGCCACTCCGCGGCATGTGGGATCTTCCCGGACCGGGGCACAAACCCGTATCCCCTGCATCAGCAGGCGGACTCTCAACCACTGCGCCACCAGGGAAGCCCCTATTGCTGGGATTTTTAAGCACATGTAATATGGCAATAAATGGATGCTACTCCTTATCCACACAGAGAAGGTTTCCAGGCAGTTCAGCCTGAGTTCAAAACAAAAACAATGTGAGAATAGAGATGCTCTTACACTTAATATGACTGAACAGGGTTTGTGCTCTGGTGGGGTTACTTCAGCTTCACCCAGTTCTCACATTGGTTCAGCCAGAATGGATTTCACTCTCATTAACTCCCTATTCCTTGCATGTACTTGCTTTAAAATATCTATGTGTCTTCTAGACATTTTGCAGTCCAAATATTAGAAAGTTTATGGACTGAGCCTGTCTAAGGATAATGGAGGGAGAGATTTGGAAATGTTTCCATAGGGAGTGGAGGAATCTCTCTCCATGTCCTCACTTTGAATTGCTTCTAGAACTTGTCAAGTGCCTGGGTCTGTCTCCTAGGGAGCGGGGGAACGGCCCCTACATTTTCTTCGTTGGAAATGTCTCACTGCTTCTTTCTCTTCTTGAGAAAGGAGATGAATTCATGATCTCAGGAAGGTTTCTTTTTCCTTGCTGTCCCCCTCCTGCCTTTAAGTGACATTGTTAAGCATGCCGACCTGGAATAGGATGAACAAAGTGGCTTTCATTTTCTTCTACAAAGGAGATAATGGTTTTTAAGACTCATAATATTGCTGATAACTCATACTTTCCACCTTTGGTTTGAGATTTCACAGTATGAATAATGCATGCCCTATTTTAAAGACACAAAACTTTGAACACCATGGTTGGTTTGTTATTAAGTTTCTTTATGTAAATATTGATTTCCTTTATCCTTCTAGAGAGGTATTTTATTTTGGTTCATTGATGGCCAAATATGGTTCTATTTTATAAAGCTGTGAAACTCTGTTCGAAATCAGCTGGTGCTCTGCATGTCAGGAAGATAAGTAGCTTTGCAAGAGAGATCAACTTCTACCTTGGTAATCTGGTTTTCTTACAATACTGTAAGGAGAAAATAAACTATGACTTCAATATTATACTGCATATAGGAAAATGACAAGGAGTAATATAATTCTGTGGTGATTTTACTGCTTTCGATGAAGCAAATTTGTGATTAAAGTCAATCACAGCATATCAGTATTTCAGACCTCAGTAAAAACTCACAATAATATTATTGTACATACTGATTTCTATGGAATTGACAACACCTAAGATTCTTCATCCCTAAATCTGGGAGAAGTGAGAGTTGGGGTGTTAGAGTTAGTCAAACTCTTTATATAGAATATTTGGTTTCTGTGGATCAGTTTAATTCTTTGCAAGATTCCAGAGCCACACACTAAAAATAGCCACGGAGATGGCCCAGAGGTATAAATGTTAGGGCTGCTCTTATTTTCCCCACATTTGACATTTTCTTTTTAATTGTTTACTCTTTTTATATATATATATAAATTTATTTATTTTATTTATTTTATTTTTGGCTGCATTGGGTCTTGGTTACTGTGCGCTGGCTTCCTCTAGTTGTGGCGAGCGGGGCCTGCTCTTCATTGTGGTGCGCGGGCTTCTCATTGCGGTGGCTTCTCTTGTTGCGGAGCGCAGGTGCTAGGCGCATGGGCTTCAGTAGTTGTGGTGCATGGGCTCAGTAGTTGTGGCTCGCGGGCTCTAGAGCGCAGGCTCAGTAGTCATGGCACACGGGCTTAGTTGCTCCACGGCATGTGGGATCTTCCTGGACCAGGGCTCGAACTCATGTCCCCTGCACTGGCAGGCGGATTCTTAACCGCTGCACCACCAGGGATGTCCCTGACATTTTCTTGAATCATAGATATTCTACAGGCTGACATCTTTTACTTTGATGACTTTTGGTTTAATATAACTTAAGTGGTTATTCCATTTTTCTTGCTATTATTCCTTAGTTCTGTGGTACAGAATTCACTCATTGATGCATCCATTCATTTATTCATTCACCTGCTCAGTCTCTCATTTACTGAGTGCCTATTATGTGCCAGGCATTTATCTTTTAGCCAGTGTCCCATTCAATCTTGTACCCTCATGCTTGACACAGAGCCTGGCACATGGTAGAATCCAGTAAATATTTGCTAAATGATTGCATCAGTCAGTGAGGTATAAATATCTGTTGAGCAAACTCTTAGGGAAGAGAGTGAGGGGATACAGAAAACTATAGAACCCAGTTTGTTCTTCAAAGAGCTCACATTTGGGTGGGAGGAGAAGACAGAAATTCCTGAAAAGTTAAGTTTAAATCAACTCACATCTTTTGTATTAGGAAAGATAGCGTAAGACAGTGTATGTTTTCTTGCTAAATGATTGGTATGGCAATGACAGTGAGAGGAATTCGGAGCAGATGGACACCCTTCACTCGGTTGGAAACGCTTAGTTTGAATTCAAGGCTCTACACTTAGGGAGTCCAAATGAATGTCACAAAGAGAGAAGTAACCTTTTGTTAGTTCTAAACAAGACCAGCTCTTATGTCCTCTTTTCATTCCACCTCCACATATAGATGTACAATTTCACAAAACACCATACAGTGATATTTGGATGGTGTTTCTGCTTGTGTAGAGAAGAAAAGAGGTCACGAGATGGATTGCCTTTCTTTGAACTTGTTTTTTTTCCCTTGGCCTTTTCCAGCCTTCCCGAGCATAATGGAATTTCATGGTTGCCCTAAAGTGATTTTCATAAATAGGCAACCCCTACATCTTAAGGCGGTTTAAATGAAGTGGAATTTTGTGTGGTATGCAGGATTTTATAAATAACAGGATACATATATACCTGCCTGTAACATTTGCAGGGCCCAGGTTAAAACTTCAAATGCAAGTCCATATGCCATATGTCTAAATTGTTAAATGTTATAAACTAGAACACAAACTGTTAAAATAGGTAGTTTCTATTCTCATCTCTTAACACATAATAACCAGGAAGTCCAGCTTTAAATCAAGAGTTCTCAGACTCCTTGGGGTTCAGCAATGGAAACGGCCCCCTTTTTCTCCTCGCTAAACTCCCACGCACACCATAAGAAGTTTCACATACACCCATGGGGACGCCCCAGCCTGCATGTGTCCAAAAACTGCTCTTTAGCCATGGGGTATGCACTTGCCTTCAGGCGGTCATATCTGGGGGAAAAAACATCTTCAAAGACCTCGTGAATAAACTTGAGATCATTTTGGCAGGGAGCATTGGATCTGAGGTACCCAGAGCCCGGTCTAGAATGGAGAGTTGGGTGCAGCCCCTAGATGAGCGTGTTCTGTTCTGCTGGTCTTGAGGATTCTTCATCCCCTGGAAGGGTAGATAGAGGAGGACCACAGTAGGATCTCTAAACTCTGGGTTCCAGGGCACGGTCCCTTCTTGCCCACATCTAAGGCCTGTACTGCATATTCTTTCCGATTGAAAAAAAATTCTTAGCAGGCACTTTATTTTTCACTCTTTGTATTTTATCTCACTTATTCTTCACGGCCACCCCGAGAGAGAGGTTTCATTACCTCCATTTTAAAGCTGAGGGACCTGAGACTAAGTGACGGATCCGTGGTCAGACAGTTAATATCAGTGATCATAGAAACCCTGCGACTTTGAACATTCATCCTAATCTAACATTCAGAAACTTGATCAGTTTTAGACTCTATACATTGTGCAAGGAAGGATGATTAAAACATGATATAACTCCTTACATGGTTTTCAATCCAGTAATTATACTGTAAGTTTAATGTTCACATTTCTTAACTAGACTAACAGACCCTGAATGGTCTGGCTCCTACCTACCTCTTCAGTTTCGTCTCTCAGGGTACTCCCCCTGCTGCTCCAGCCCTTTCAGCACCTTGAATACACTGTGTTTCATCCCTCTTTGGGGCCACATGCCTGAAATGCCTCCTCTTCATGCCCCTACCCTATACCTCTGTAATGAAGCTCAGCTCTGTATCATTTCTTCGTGGAAACTTTTTGACTGTCCATTTTAAAGCAGCTTCTCTTTTTATAATCTTCATTAAGGATGGCTATCAATCACTAAAAGGATGGCAAATGGGACTTGGTGAAAACAGCCCATTTACCCAATAACCCTTTCCCCAAGCTTCTCATCGGAAACACTCTAACAGGTGCTGCTCTGGATTGAATAGAACTTGACAGAAATGACCAGCTGGAATAACTGTAGTGAGTACATCTCATGATTTGCGTCAGATCACTAGCAATGTAGGACATGAGTTTTCTTAGAGCAGAGGGAATAAAGTCATGAACTCCTTTTGGAGAAAAGCTATTCCATATCATCCTTCAGAAGATTTTGCCTTGTTTGTAAAGCAAGTTTATCTAGCAAAAGGCCATGAGATATGTTTTTTCCCTTGAATAACCACTTGTGGTATGGATGAGGTTAGAACATTCTGTTCTCATTCTTCCCAGTTTAGCATCAGGGTGGGAAGGATGGCGAGTGTTAAACGTTAAGAACTGTCATCTCTAGGAGTGAAGATTAGGCACAAAGCAAATATTCTAATGCAAGTTCATGATTTGCCTTGAAAGGCCATCCCAGAGAATGCAGAGGGAATTAATTTAGTGGCATTGTTGGGCAGAGTCAGAGGTCTGATTCTGAATCTTTTTGGAAATATTCTGGATGGTTTGGATACAAGCCTAGATTCAAAAGGGTTAATTCTTACCAAGCAGCGCTGGATGTGCAGATACTTCAAACAACTCACAACTTGTTACTTTATCTGAAAGCCATTTTAAAGGGACAGTTAAATATCTTTATTGAATAAATGAATAAGAGGGAAGACATTATGTTCTAAGACCATTTACGGTCTCTGAATTAAGTAGAAAATCTCTCTGTGTTTTTAATGCCTCTTTTAGGACATGGCATAAATGAGTCAAAGGCCATATACCAATAAGCAATGTTAATGCTTTTTCGGTAAAACCGTTCCTAACAACTCTGTTAGATGGAGAGAAGTCAACATTTTACAGGATCAATTTGAATAATATAGTGCTAGATTTTAGGAGATAAAATTTAGCTAAGGAATTATTCATTAAACTATCAGTGTATTTCCCTCTCAAAAATATTGAAAGAGAAAGAGTTGTATTTAGTCAAATGGAAGAAAATTTCCTTACATTGGCATTTTCAACATGGCAGTCAGAACAGTCCAAAGAATTTAATTAGGTAACTAATATGAATTTGATATTTGCCCTCAGTTCAGAGTGATGCGATTTCAGGCATAAGGACAGGTCTACAGTACAAAAATTGAAAATAGGGCCTGAATGAGTTAATTGACCTTGACTGAAGATCCTCTCTGAAAACAGACTTACTGCGTATTGCTTAAAAAAAGGAGATCCCTACATAATCTTGCTGAACATGAGCAGACGAAAACTGAGTTGGAATGTAAAAAGGTTTTGGAAGTTCCTGGAGGGCAAATTATACGATGAGTCAGGTTTATTGAACATTCATTATGTGTCCAATGCTTTGCAGGATGATCTGAGAAGATGGTGGGAAATATGGACACGTTGTTATTACCTTGGAGGAAGCTACAATGAGTGAAGTTTAACCTGAAAACCTAAGAACAGATATTAAATTTGGAAATTTAGGCCTATTGGTCCTATTTTGGGTAATGCTTGGTTTACATTGTTTTTTCCTGTGTCTTTGATCGTAATAAAGGTTTAATATTTATCACTGGAATTTTTTAAGGTCCACATTAAAGTAGTACCAAAAATTTCTCCAAAAAAAAAAAAAAAGGCAGATGAAGCATTAATGATAATGACAATGATAATGATTAATGAAAAACATTTAAACTTAAAAACTTAAAAAGTCCAATCTGCCTATAATCACAAACACTAGTTTCACAGAAGAATGGGAGACCAAATAGAGTTAGAACGCAGACTTTGTGGCATAATTGTGAGGAAATCAAAATAGCAGCTCTAAGTTTATTTGGGAACTATTAACAGTCAATCAATTGGTTTGTAAAAATCAATCCTCACCAATCACCTGTCAGCCACACTCCAGCACCCCTAGAAAATCCTCAAAAAACAGAGCCTGAGCAAGAAAAAGGAACTGGGCAAATGGAAACTATGTTAACACTGATGAGAAATCAATACAAACATGGCCATGAATTTCAAATTGTAGGAAGAGAGAAGATGTCTATATGCTTATTCCTGCTGTGGTTTTTACTGCCTTCTTTGCTCTTAAAGTGCTTAAGCACAACTGCCATTCCACAAAAATGTAAATCCTAATTATGGACAAATCTACACCAAACACACACACACACGCGCGCGCACGCACACACATAATACATCACATCTACGGCATTCGTTTGTAAAGGCACTTCCAGGGAACAAGCATCATTCCTTTGTAAGGCTCTCTCTGTGGTTATTTGTTTTCTGGCAATGCAGAAATTCCTCTAAATAGGTCATCATAATACTGATAATCATCTCCAAGGTAACCAGCTTTCAAGGCAACTGGCTGAGGATTACATTTCTGGGTGGGGGAAATTACATTAGAGACATGGTAGTGACACAAGAAGATGCAATCTAGTGCCGTTGAAATTCCCTTTATCAAATATTCTCAAAGCATTTATCAAATATTCTCCTCATAATCTGAATTAAGTATGATTTATTTGGGAGACATTTGTAGGTAACGCTCGGTCTCTTACTGTACACAATAAAAGGCACAAGTGTTTGGTTATTTCTTTGACTGTGTAGGTTCAGCAAATAGGTCTAGGTGCTTGGGGTTTCTCATGCTAACCCAGAGCCCATATCTTAGCGCAAGTCTAGAGACAGGTATTTATTCTCACTTCCTGTCTGTGCCTGCTACTAACTGTGTAGGCGTTTGACATACTCGGAAGAGAGATTGGATTCTTATGGGATTGTGCAGGAAAAATCTTGAGCATAAGGTGTCATGAAATTGAAGAGCTCTTCTGACAAATGTGTTCCCTAGATAGGAAGGAATCCGGAATGACCAACTTCTTAGAAGCGCTCTCAAGTTGAAGTCCTTGAAATGTATTTTAGCCCAGAGGAGCTGGCATACAACCCAACCGCACCACTTCAGCTTGATTTCTTTTTTTAAATCTGAGTCTTCAAGTCTTCAATACTTGAATAATTACGAGGAAGGAGCTCTTCATGGTAATTTTATATTTGCAGACCACAGATAGGATATTTGGTTAAGGGTTAAAAGAACAAGTTGAGGCCTCCAGCTGGAGGTGATAGAGTGAACACAGGTCATAGAACCTTCCATTTTTCTCTCACAACTAAAAAAGTGAACGCCAACCCCAAGAAACACTAGCTCTCTCCTTCCAAACAACAAACCGGCTACCAAATTAAGGCAAGGAGTGCCCCTTACTAGTATGGACACCGAAACAAAACAGAACATGGGCATGTACACACGCATGCAAAATGCAGGCCAGGAAAAGAGAAGATTCTGGAGTGACACAGTGTAGCTGCTAACCTTGACCTTCCTCCCTGCCCCTCTGAAGCTTCACTGGCGAATTTGATGAATTTTAAGCCTTCATTATTGCCCTCAGATCTACAGAAAATTGAACTGAATGACTATCCTTATTTTTTTTTTCCTCTCTTTTGACTAAGGGGTGGTGGAATGGCCATTAGGCAGAAGTGGGCAGCTTCTTTTGGATACCACGTTGTATCAGTCAAGATACCACAATGAATATAAACTCACAAGAAAGGGGATTTTTGTCTCATTTGTTTCCAGTGCCTAGATTAGAATAGTGCCTAGTAGAGAATAGGTACTCGATAAAAATGTGTTGAATGATTGTGGAGAAAAAAATCCCAGAGTGTCCCCCTTCAGGGTGGATATGAGTCCTGATTGTAGGGAGGGGTTAAAACTTAGTTCAAAATGCCTATCAAATCCCAGAGAGAGCAGAATCCAGGAGTTCTAATTCACACAGATGTCACACAGCTTCCCTTCAGTCTAATTCACACAGATGTCACATAGTCTTCCCCTCCAGTCCCCACAGGAAAGTGGGTGGTATTCAATACCAAGTTCTCAAACCATAGCTCAGTGTGGAAACAAGTCAGAGTCAATGGACATGGAGTCAAGGAGAAGTCACGTACACTTGGTCAGAACAAAGAGAAGGTCCGGATAGAAAAAGGTTGGGGGGGAACAAAACAGAGACAAATATCCAAACATGCTAAGGCAACGCTCCCAAATAAAAACAAACAAAACCAACCAACCCTTAAAAGAAAGGAACATGGCACGCAGAGGAATGATAAAACCCTCACTCTTAAAGAAAACATAATCCAAAGCACAAAACAAAATTCCTCAGCAGCGCTTTGTACTATGAATCAAGTTAATGAGAACGTGCACTCCGGAAAATATGAGCTCAATGATGAGATGAGAGAACACCAGGAAGGTTACAGAATTAAAGAAGGTTGAGGACAAAAACAACATTATAGAACAATAAGTAAAGGTGACATAGCAAGGAATGAAATAAACATGGCTGCAAATAAAATTACTGACCTAGAAGAAAGGCTTGTGAATACAAGAGGAGCAAAGGAATTAGAAGGTAATAGATTGGAGTTCCAAAGCACTTAACATAATTGAGGATCCCTGGAGCAGAGGATCCAATAAATAGAACAGGAAAAGTATTTGCAAATGTCATACAAGGAAGTATCACTAAAGACAAAGAAGCCTACAGATTGAAAGAGTATACCATGTTCTAGGACATATTGATAACAGAATGCTCAATACTACAAACATATCCCTGACTGAATAATTGAAGTTCGAGAATACAGACATTCCTTAGGCATTGAAGCGGAAAAAAAGTCACAGACCAGGAGGCAAAAATTAGGCTGCCCTCAAATATCTCCACAATAACATTCAACACGGAAGCAATGTGTAGGCCAACCAACACGTCAAGACAGATACTCTATCATGAAAGAATTTCAGTCAAGGATAACATATAATTGGGTCTTGTGAATTTCTGGTTTCAGTGATTCGGGGTGATGGTGTAGCCAACCTTAGAATATCTATCCTTGCATTTTCCGGTGTGTCTTCTGAACTCTAATCCTGTCAGGTGTTTCATGGAAAAGGGAACTGTGGTCAAACCACTTGGAAACACAGAATCGCTGTCGAAACACAGAATCGCTGTAAGTCGTGCCTTATAGATTTATAATACATATCAGCAAATAACTGACTCTGAGAAACTTTTGCATTAGAGAAACTTGATTTTCCTGTAGAAAACATTCTTCAATCCAACATTTTTACTGACATAAATTGTACTCCCCAGAACACCTATTAACATTTTGCTAAAAGAGTATTTGATAGATTCCATTTGGAGAAAGTTTGATCTATGATAATGGAGGAGGAGAAGATTTAATAACTCAAAACAGTGGTCAATCCAAAAGCAAATCATATTTATTTGCCTACTTTCCCCCTTAAGGACAGTAATACAATTTTATGATTCATTCATTTTAAAGGACTGAAATTTAAAAATCCAGTTCTAGGAAGGAAAAAGTACTCCCAGCAGAGGGGTGACAGTAGGACCACTTTGAAAGTACTAACAAACTCTCCTCTAAAGCAGCCATTTTCAATCTTTAAGCACAGCTCAATTTCACATCTGCTTTGTTGAAAGGATTGCATCTTTGAGGGCTGCATTCCCACCATGGAGCTCTGGACATGGAGAGACTTCAGCTCAGTATAAATGAGAGAAATTCAAGGAGGTGTATTGAAACTGAACTCTCTTTTTCTTCCTTAGGGAACCAGCAACAATGTAACTAAGAAAGCAAAGGAGTAAATAGCTTCTATTCCAGAAGAAAAACAAAGCCACCACTGCTTTGCAATACTTTTCCCTACTTCTCAGCAATTTTCCAATTTACATAAACAGTTTCTGACAGTGTGCAATGCCTTCTAATTAGGTTACATACCACTGTTTCAGAACTGTGGAAGACTTTGCTGTCCACTCACATCCTCTCTTAATGCTACTTTGAACTGGAATGAGTATTTTAATTCAAGACTGGCTTGCCTCTATTTCCCTCCCATCCTGTCAGGAGACAGATATGTGCCAGGAATGTGGAGTGAAAAGTGGGAGGGAGCTTTCAGCTTTCAGATGGTGTTATATTTGTCCGTGTAAGATATCTCCAGGGAGCTGATGGAGGTAAGAAAGCGGGTTGAGGAGTAACTAAGAGAAGGTCGAAGGATTTCAAGGAGTGAAGGAAGGGACCCATTAACTGTAATGCGGCAGAAACAGCAAGAATCTCCAGGATATGCTGCCCCCTGCAGGATTGTTTGGTAAAAACACACCAGTTAAAATTGACTACTTAAACGTTAAACAATCTCAGTGTTGACAGGATGTGAGCAATAGAAATGCTCATATTCTTCTGGTAGGGTGTTATTTGGTAATGTCTAGAAAAGCTGAAGATGTGCATTCCCTACATCCCAGAAATCTCACTCTTAGGTAAACATCCTAGAGATACTCCCTCATGTTTGGATAAGGAGACATGTATAGGAGTGTCCCTTGTTGTGCTATTTGTGACAGCAAGAAATTGGAAACAACCCAAATATTCATCAACAGAAAAATGTAAACCTCAGTTGGGGTATATTCCTACCATGAAATGCTATATACAGTAATTTAAAAGTAACAAGTTCACATTAACCAACATGGATTCATCTCAAGAATATAATTTGGAGAGACACATTCCTGCATAAGGATACATAATATGATACCACTTGTATATATAAAGTTTGAAAACACATAAAATACACAGAGTACAATATCATTTATATAACTGAAAACATGCAAAAACAAAACTGTATGTGTAATAAAAACATACTTAGGAATAATGAACATAAAACTTGAAACTAAGCTGAGAATCACAAACAGCAAATTTAAGATAACAGTTACCTCTGAGGAGAGAATGGGTGAAAAAGGATAGGAAAGGGTACCCAAGGTATTGTGATTAGATGTGCTAGGTTTTGTTTCTTTTGTGTACTGGGTACATGAGTATTCATTATATTATACCTAATATCGTAAGGCCTGAAATATTTCATTAAAAAAATTGAGTGTCATACAGAGTGAAGTAAGTCAGAAGGAGAAATACAAATACCGTATGCTAACTCATACATATGGAATCTAAAAAAAAAAAAAATGGTTCTGAAGAACCTAGGGGCAGGACAGGAATAAAGACGCAGACATAGAGAATGGACTTGAGGACACGGGAAGGGGGAAGGGGAAGCTGGGACGAAGTGAGAGAGTGGCATGGACATATGTACACTACCAATTGTAAAATAGATAGCTAGAGGGAAGCAGCCGCATAGCACAGGGAGATCAGCTCAGTGCTTTGTGTCCACCTAGAAGGGTGGGATAGGGAGGGTGGGAGGGAGACGCAAGAGGGAGGAGATATGGGGATATATGTGTATGTATAGCTGATTCACTTTGTTGTAAAGCAGAAACTAATGCACCATTGTAAAGCAATTATACTCCAATAAAGATAAAAAAAAAGACTGAATGAGAATGTGTGTTCCATTGTTCTCCGTGCTGCCTCAAATTGTACTACAGACACTTTGGATGACTGATAATTGGTACAGGCTTTACATTTTAGATTAAGTTAAAAATATATTGCTGTTGTACAGTTTCTCAGGAAACGAAGCACAGAATGATTACGTCCACACACGTATATGTATATCTTCTGATTTTTGTTGTGTTTTTACTGTTTATGACTACTAAGTCATAAGCATGGTTTCCTTAGTGGCCAACAGAGGAGCTGTTCTTTCCGTTTCTCGCTGAAGGTGTAATCATTTTCTGGAGCATATTGTACCTCCTCTCCCTCCTTTCTTCATCAACAGCACATGTGTAAAAGAATTTGTTAGTCCCAAACTTTTCTTTAAGAGCAGAAATAAATTTCCAGTTGTTTGTTGTTTGAAATATTAACGTGGCTGATGGTTTTTTACTCATTCTCTTAGCAAAAATAAATTGGACTCAGTCTTTTTCCTTCTATTTTTACATTTAATCAATAACATAAATGATGTATGAGAAGGCTTAGTATATAATTAACTGCATTTTAAAAAGATACTTGACAAAACGTGAAACAATTACCAATGCTATCATTTTTCTATCATTCACATGTTTGTGTTTGAAAATGTGATTATCTCTTATTTTATCACAAAACCATGCATATAAACCCCCAAGTCTACTTAGAAGAGGATTTATATACATACACATCAAATGGTAATGAAGATGAAGCTGTATGTTTCTGAGAAGTATTTGAACATGAGAGAGAGGAAAATAGCAAAAGTGCTGAACTTCTCGTCTTTGCCATTCAGCCTTGATGCTGAATCCTCCTCGAGGGGCTTTCAGGCAAATATCTACCAAACCTTTTCTTTCAGGAGGCCAAAGTGGTCGTAGGACTGTCTCACAGTTCCTTCTTCAATTTCTTGACCTTGCCTCCCTGCCTTGTTTCTTTCTGTCTGCCCTCCTGACGGCTCAGACTTAGCCTTCACAGCTCCCTCCCTCTTACTGGTTTACTTTCTCAATAGAATTTTCCCTAGGTTTGGAATGAAAATCCTTTAATAGGTATTTACACTCCAGAAAGCGAAAACAAAAATGGTTCTTAATGTAGGCGGCACCGTACCACTCCCGTTTAGCTGCACTAAGGCAAACTGCCCGGGGATGCCAAAAGCTCAGAGAACCTTGAACTTGCATGCATGGCTGGGATCCTGATTGCAAACAGGTAGGTTGATCTGAAGCTTGCAGAACTGGTTCTGTGGCAGCTTAGCTCAGCACTTTCTCCAAGCAAATCCTAAAATATACAGATTGTCTCTACCATTGACTTGTAAATTGGAAAAACGTCTGGGGAGAGCAGTTTGGCAACATTTTATGGCAACATTTTATCAGCGTTTAAAATGCACGTTCCCTTCCACTCAGGGATTCTGCTTGGAAGATTTTATGCTCTAAATTCCCTTTCCTAAGAATGCAAAGGTACGTGTAAAAAGAGATTCAAAAAGTATTGCTTATGAAGGCAAAATCACTACGTACAATCTCTGTATATCTACTACTAGAGTATGATTTAAAAATTATGGTCCATTCACACAGTGAAATGGTAGGCAACTGTTCTGTGCTCTCATGCAGAGATGCCTAAGTGGTAAAGCCAAGGAATTTCTGGGTGGTGCTTTACTGTTCCTGGCTTTCTAGCACGCACCTTTCTTTGATATTGACAATTGATATTTTATATATATATATATTTGTGTGTGTGTGTGGTACGCGGGCCTCTCACTGTTGTGGCCTCTCCCGTTGCGGAGCACAGGCTCCGGACGCGCAGGCCCAGAGGCCATGGCTCACGGGCCTAGCCGCTCCGCGGCACGTGGGATCTTCCCGGACCGGGTGCACGAACCCGTGTCCCCTGCATCGGCAAGCGGACTCTCAACCACTGCGCCACCAGGGAAGCCCTTGATATTATATTTTATATAAAGTGTATTACAACAGAGCTTCAAGACCTTTTCCCAACCAGATTGCCTTCATCAAGTCTCTCCTATATCAACATTATAGAGCTATCACTATAGCAGAATTACATTTTTTAAAAAGGAAAATAGTATGATAATATTTATACATAATATAGATTCTGTGCTTATATATGCATGGAAAATTTCTGGACAGATACGCCTGAAACAGTGGTTATCTCTGGATAGAAGGGTTGGGTATGGGGGTGGAGAAGAGACTTTATACTTCTGGTCTGTTTTTACTGCTTTTTCATGAACACATATTACTTTTAAAAATTGAAAAATGAATTTTAAACAATTCTATACACAGAAGTACATAAAATGGAAAATTAGTAAAGGCCATTGAAAAGGGGCAGTTATCTAAGTCCTTCAGATGCAGGCACCCTCACAAGGCCCTGCAAAAAACAAAACAAAACAAAACAAACAGGCCCTTGTGTTTTCTGTGGTGGTCCATGAAATCAGACTTGTCTATTTTGCCTATCACTGTATCCCTACTGAGGAAATGGTTCCCTGCAGTCCTACTGCTACCCGATTCTTCGGGACCCTAAAGGTTTTGCCTTACGTCTGGCTAGGGTAGCAAACATCCCCTCTTCAGAGAAGCCTTCTGTGATTCTTGTAGCCCTCATTGGTCCCTTCTTTTCACTCCTATTACAAAAAGTTCCTTGCTTTAGGGTTGGTGCCTATCTGCCTTTTATTTTTATTGACTGAATTCTTTTTCTCCCCAGGTGGTTGATGGTAGGAAGCGGTCTTCAGCACAATCACAGCTGCTCCTATCATAGTGTTTCCTCTGTTACCCTGCAGATTGCCGATAAGGAATACGAGTTTTACTTTTCTACCGAGATTGCAGGTATCTTCTTTGTGCAGTAAGGTAAAGGGGAGAAGCTCACACAGAATGTGCCAAATTGCATATAATGGGACATTCCTGGACAGTAGCTCCAACTCTCCTGGGAGATTACTGCTTCAGGACAGAGTCCCGACTTCTTAGCCTTAGGTATGAGGATCCATATGCACGCTCAGCCTGCCAACACACACACACACACACACACACACACACTCAGAATCCTCATCTGCGGCCACTTTCTGGTACACACCCATACTCCAGCTTCTTCCTGGAATGTACAATGTGTTTGTATACCATGATAATAATTTATCCCAACTGTGGTTCAGTGGCATCCAGAATGCAACTAACCCATATTCATTTTCTCCTTCCTTTGCGTTTTGACTTAATAATGCTTGACTCTAAATAATTGCTCCCACAGAAGGAGAAAAAAATAGTCCAGCAAGACAGTTGGAGGATGGGCAAACCCCAGCCGTGTCTTACAATCCTATGAGTTTGTAGTGTTCGATGTTATTGCCCATTAAATTTTCTCTGGGGTGTGCCCCATGTGAGTCACTGTACAACGCCTAACCTAAATTGTAAACAAAAATGAGTATTTGCTTTCCTTACATATATGAAGAGAATCGTTAGGCTTACAGAGAAAAAGAGAGAGTTGTGGTTTAATGTTTAATTTTTGGTTTTGCTGGTAGAGGATGAAGTATACTTTTTTTTTTTTTTTTGGCGGTACACGGGCCTCTCACTGTGTGGCTTGTCCCGTTGTGGAGCGCAGGCTCCGGACGCGCAGGCTCAGCGGCCATGGCTCACAGGCCCAGCCGCTCTGTGGCATGTGGGATCTTCCCGGACCGGGACACGAACCCGCGTCCCCTGCATCGGCAGGCGGACTCTCAACCACTACGCCACCAGGGAAGCCCTGAAGTATACTTTTATTCCTCCTATTTTTAGTTGCACCTCAGCATTCAGGCATGCAATTTTCTGAAGTTTTGTCCTTATGGTCTAATTGGGAATTCTCCTATGATGTTCAAATTATCTCTTATATTAACTCCTGATTTACTAATTAGCTTTTAGGCACAAAGAGAGGATTAAAAAGCTGCAGAGATAAACTGCTCCAGAATAATGTATACAACACACAAGCAAGAAAATACATCAATCCCATTCACAGAGACCATGTGCCTAAGGTATGTGAAGTTCTCTACGTAGCAAACATCAGGAAATGATACCAACGGCTGTTGGACTGACATGTTGTGATCTGGCTACTTACTGTGTATCACCCTGGCTTCAGAGGTAGTGAAATGTGGCACATCATCAGATATTTAAAGGCACAAAATTGTTTTCAGCTGTTACAAATTTAGGTAGGAGATACCCTATCTGGTATGAAAGTAGTTAGCAGACAGACCTTGTGGTTTGCTGACTACCTGAATTAAGTTGGAGACCCTCTGAATATTTTTACCTGCCACTCTGCTGAGATAAGAGCCTGACAGTCAGCTCAAGGGAATGACTGGGCTGGGAGAAAACTCACAAATCACATATGAAGCATTGTCCTTTAAGCTCAATGTGGACCAAGATCGTGGTGGCTTCTTCCTTAAACAATGAGGAACAAATTGAGGTACCTTACCTGAAGGGGCCAGGTGGCATCGTCATTGAGTGCCACTTGAAATGGAAGGATAATCTCTTCTCTTATGTTGCCATTCATGAGCATGCATGACTTATCTAACAACCAGGGACTTGTTCCTTTCAGTTCAAAGTTAGTATTTCCAAATTTGAGTCCATGAACCTCTTTCTCTCATGTCCTATCTTTTCACAATAAAGAAAGCTAAATCTAAGGCAGGGGGAAATATTCCACTTCAGTAGTCTCATACTTTTTTTTTTTCTTTGCGGTACGCAGCCTCTCACTGTTGCGGCCTCTCCCGCTGCGGGGCACAGGCTCCGGACGCGCAGGCTCAGCGGCCATGGCTCACGGGCCCAGCCGCTCCGCGGCATGTGGGATCCTCCTGGACCGGGGCACGAACCCGTGTCCCCTGCATTGGCAGGCGGACTGTCAACCACTGCGCCACCAGGGAAGCCCTCCACTTCAGTAGTAATCAAAGAAATCCAGAGACTTCCCTGGATTTAGTGACAAATATATTAATTGCAGTGTGGTTTATAATACAGAAAAATTTGAAATGACTGAAATATTTAACAATTGGATATTGGTTAAACTATGGTATAATCATATAAAGAAATAATCTATAGTCATTTAAAACAATGTTGAAAAGATTATCGATGAAGAAAGATGTTCACCATATCATGAACATCTTGTTAAAAAAGCAGATTAAAGATTAGCATGCTTTGTATATTCCAAGTTTATTATGGTAAGTATATATATATATATATATATATATATATACACATAGGTGTCCATAAAGATAGGCCTGGAACTATGTACTAAAAAATTAACCCCACTATTTCTGGGTGGTGAAATTTAAGATAGTTTAAAACTTTTCCTAATTATCTGCATTTTCAAAGCTTTTATAATTTATATATATATTTACATTAGTGAAGCACAACAGCTACTTCTAATTTAAATAAATCAATATGGATATGCATGGAGAAGCTAAGTCATCCTGTCCCTGACAATGATAGCAAGTCAAGGAGCCTGTGAATCTATGATGGAGACTGTGTGTTGCCTACTCCAATATCCACTTCACTCCTTCCCCTTAGCTTTAGCACCCCAAGTTTTAGCTGGGCACACTGCTGAAATAAAAGACTACATTTCCCAGCTTCCCTGGCAGGTCAAGACTAGATTCAGACCATTGAGATGTAAGTGGAAAACCCATGTGGGCCTTTAAGAACTTTCACTAAAGGGCATGGGTTTACTTCATTTCCCCCTTTTTCCTTCTCACATGGATGTTGCATCTGCCACACGAGTCCACGATATGGAAGCCACATGCAGAGGATGGCAGAGGAGAAAGATAGCCATAGGCTGCTTGTGACAGATGGAGACCCCATGTCAGCTCTGGACTGATGGCCTTCACAGTACTTCGTATTATAGAAACATAAATTTCTATATCCTTTAAACCACTGTTATTTTGGGATTTTCTGGTTTTTGTAGCCACGCCCAGGCCTAACTAATATACAGACTAATTGTGTTTGTAGTTGTCGCTAACTGATCAGAACCCTTTCAGAAGGGCTTCTAAGAATTAGTTGTCCAGAAAAAGAAAAGATATGGAGCATCATAAAAACGATACTTTCAGGGACTTCCCTGGCGGTCCAGTGGTTAGGACTCTGCACTTCCACTACAAGGGGTGCAGTTCGATCCCTGGTCCGGGAACTAAGATCCTGCAAGATGCGCCGTGCGGCCAAAAAAACAAAAAACAAAACAGAAAAACACCCATACTTTCAAATGTATCTACACTAGCATGTTGAGTTTCTTGAATTTCTAGATGACTCATTAGTTGATTTTTTTGGTTTTTTTGATGCAGCAGATAAGCCCATCTAGACATGATCCCAAATGTTGATACAGCCAATTTGGAGGCGATAGCCACCAAATATAATTCTTAATTACATAAAAGTTAAACGTTAAATGGATGTTAATTATGATGAAAATAGTGACATTTTTACACCAGTGCAAATGTGGCTTATTAAAGTACAGAGGATTTTAATAAATACATTTAGAAAAAAAAGAGCCTACTGCTAAAGGAGAGTTTGTCATCTGGGATGTATTGTTAAAGGAATTTTTACCAAATGAATACTTCTGTGAACTAACCTATAACTGAGAGAAAAACTGTATTGACCTCTGAAACAATCAATCCAAGGATTCTTTAAAATTAAATCTCATTGCTACAAAAATTAGGAGGAACAGTATAATTTGTACAGTGAATGGACAGAATAATCTATTACTCTCTTTTGGGGACATGCAACTTATTTTCCCAGATTCATCACTATGTGGCTAATTTAGAGAACAGTGTTATTGGGTGCTTCGAGGATTTAAACCTTGATGATGCTGAAAAGTGTCTTTTGTTAGCACTGCTTCTATACAAACACTCAGGCATTTCGAAACGATTTTTGAAGTGGTCTGATAGTACAGGCAATTAAAAAACACAAAGTTAATTCCTTCCATCCCCCAACTGTACGACATTAGAAATGAAAGTGGCGTGAGTTAAAAAAAAAAAAAAAGGTTTTAGAGAGACATCCTCTTTTTCTTTCTTTCTTTTTTCTCTTTATCAGTGCAAATGTTCATGTTTTCATCTCTGTAGGATTCTTTCCTCACTGCATTCCACAAGCCCAGAGAAACTCGCTGGAACTCATACAAAACCCTCTCCTGCTACCATATTAGGAATCAAAATGTGTAGCAGAAACCAACTGCCAAGTCGAGATAATCAACGGGGAATGTCTGTGCCTTCAAGCCAAATGAGTGCAGAAAAATGATCAAGGCAGCAAAATAAATAATAAAACTGAGGACTGGCTTTAGATTATGGTCTTGTTATATCCCCCACACTAATAAAGCTGTGTTGGAAATTTCTGTACCTCTTGGCCATTCAGGTACCAGAGTCAAGTTCGGTCTAATTTTATTGTGGGTATAATTCACTCTAGGTCACAAGTGGAGCAAAGTGAAATAATATATCTCTGCCTTATTAACTACATCAAAAATTGTGGTTTGCATGCCTCCTAAATCTTCTACCTTAATACCAACCTGATTCTGCAATACTTGAAAATTTAGATTTTTCTTTTTCCAACTTTTGGAAAGGGTCTATAAGTATATGGAAGTTACCAGAAAACTTTTCGGCTATTGTTTTCACTCCAGGTGAAACTGGTTATGTTTTCCTAATTTATATGCAGCACTTGATCCATCATGTACTTGACTGGAAACAAATTTTTAAATAATACATGTGACAATTTAAGAGATACTTCAAACCACAACACAGTGGTTCTGGAGTCCAAGCAAGGGACAGGATGGGGATTATACAGTGAGGGCTGAGCCATTATCTAGTGAATTAGACTATTGTGGAACTAGCTGCCTGCTTTATTAAGACAGTAATGATTACACCTGAGAATGCAATGCTGGCATGATGAGAAATTTGACCTTGCAGCCACATTTCAGAAGTTTTAAAGGAGGCAGGGGTAAGAAATGAGGAGATCAGAGGACAGAAGTTCTCATAAATCAAGACAACAGATGACAGGAGCCTGGGTGAGAGCATAATTGTAGACTCAGGATGAAGCAAAGAATTTAGAGCTATTACAATGTAATTTGTGTGCCGTAGCTCTCTGGGAATTTATAATTCTCAGAGAAATAATAGACCCATGGTCAAACAGCTTCTGGCCATATAACCTGGATGAAAAAAAAAAAACAAACAAAGGAAAAAAAGTGGTCTAGGACATTTGGAGGTGCAGGGACAAGCCAACAAAAATGCCTTCCTCGTACGTTTATAGCATGTCACAGTTTACATGGTTTTCCTGGATCTTATTTGACGCTTTGTGAAGCCTGCGAGGAGGACCCCCTTACCCCCTTAAGCCACATGAGGTCACAGGTTGAATCAATTCTGCTAAATAACTTGCTCAAAGTCACCGTAAGATTGTGCACTAGATCTCAAATCCTTTCCCAGCTTCCAATGATGCCAATCTAAGTAGCAGCATCTGTGCCTTCTGGGGCTCCTCCTTCCCTTTGCGGTGAGAATTAGTAACAGCTCCCCCACCTTGCTCATTTGCTTGTTCAGCCTTCCATCTGAGCCATCTTTAGCCCTTCAATAGTTGTGGAGTCCACAGCTTGGCTCTGGTGAGCAAAATTATGCCCTGAATTGACAGACAGGAAATACCCTTTGTTAGGAGGACTGGAGAAAGATGCCCAGATACCTTTGCCGCTACTGCCATCTCCTGTTCAGAGTTGCTCACCCAGAACTGCCTATACACACATTTACTGTAAAGTCAAGTGTCATACCCAGGCCAAACTGATTCCAGGTGAGAGTCAGGAATATTCCCCCATGCATTTGAGCATCCCTGTCAACCTGTTCTGGAAGCAGCATCTTTTGGTGGCCAGCGTTAGAAGGTAGTGTGAACAGGATTAAGGAAGTGAAGACTGTTTGCAGAAAGAGGGAACTGGAAAGAAGAGGTCTCTGTGAGGTGGAGACGTGGTCAAAGACAGAGGAAAAGAAGACGGCAAGGTGCATCTACTCTGAGTGTCCTGCATGAACCACCACTCTGAAACAGAAATCTCAGTGCAGGCCATGTGCAAGAGAATCGAAGGAACATAGAAAATCGGATCCTCTTCCGATTTCAAGAGAAGTCATCAAAGAAGCCTCAGATGAAGCTGACTTTTCCAGATAAAAAGTTATGGGTATCCTTGTTGTATTATATATCTCACCATCCACCAAGTCTTGGAAATAACTCACAGGTGAATTCAACCTTTTTGCTCCTGATGCTGTAGATTCCTTTTTTTGTTTGTTTGTTTAAATTTATTTATTTTTATTTATTTATGTTTTGGCTTCGTTGGGTCTTCGTTGCTGTGCGTGGGCTTCCTCTAATTGCAGCGAGTGGGGACTTCTCTTCCTTGTGGTACACAGGCTTCTCATTGCCGTGGCTTCTCTTGTTGCGGAGCACGGGCTCTGGGCTCGCGAGCTTCAGTAATTGTGGCACGCGGGATCTAGAGCGCAGGCTTAGTAGTTGTGGTGCACGGGCTTAGTTGCTCCGTGGCATGTGGGATCTTCCCGGACCAGGGCTCGAACACGTGTCCTCTGCACTGGCAGGTGGATTCCTAACCACTGCGCCACCAGGGAAGTCCCAGTAGTGCAGATTCTTAAAGGGCCTGGTGAGAGGCATGGCCAAATACATTTACTAACCAGTGTATTTGCAGAGGCTAATGTTCTGAGGGTGAAGAGGATATTTTGGGGCCAAGTGTAGCATAATCTAAATTTGATTCTTGCTCAAAAGTGACCACTTAGTTCTATTTCTAGTTTTTCATTTTTAAGAGGGAGAGTGGAATGAATTTTATGAAGATCAACCATTCTAATTTAGTCTGCCATTCATGGGAATTGCATTAGGTAACAGGCGGCCTCCAGCCAGACAGACAGCTATTAGACTGCTCTCCTACTTGATAAATTAGCTTTATCGGGTCCCTACAGCTTTGCTTTCACCTTGTGAAATCTGTATTCAGAGGCCAAGTCCCTTTGCAGTGTTGTTATCACGCTTATCCCTGGAGCTCTGGCTTCAGTTCCAATTTATAAGAGTAAAATGGATTTCAAGGCCCTTTTATAAAATATGACTCAGCTTCATATTTAAAGAAAAGACAGGTTAAACGCTACTGACAGCCACATTGGTTGGAAAATTTCTCAGGTGGCATTGCTCTTATAATCAAGAACCTTCTAAGATAGTTGTTCTCAAACCGTAGCCTTCATTGGGATCACCTGGAGGGCTTTGTTAAAACAATTGCTGAGCCCCACTCACAGATGCAGTCGATCTCGGGTGGGATCTGAGAATTCGCCTTTCTAACAACTTCTAGGTGTTGTTGATTATGGGCCTGGGCCCAGGGGTGGAGAATCACACACGTTTACTCTTTTTTTTTTTTACCAACCTCTCTCCACCTTTTCTTTCTTAATCTCTAGATCATAATGATACTCATTCAGGCCTGTTATGGGCTGAGTCTTGTCCCCCCAATTCGTATATCGAAGACTTAACCCCCAGTAGGACCCCAGAATGTGACTGTATTTGGGGATGGGGTCTTTAAATAAGGAACTAAGATAAGATGAGGTCATCGGGGTGGGACTACATCCAATTGAAGACCATCATAGAAAAAGGCTGAGCTTGCCTAGGGAAGAGGGAGTTCTGCCAGTGGAGTGCAGAGTGGCGACGTCGACCCTGCCCTGGTTCTCCAGCCTGCTGCCTACCCTCCCAACCTCAACAATTTCGTGAGTCACTTTCTTAAATTTTCGCTTCCTGTTCAGACACACATATCCATCCTCTTGGTTCTGTTCCTCTGGAGAACCTTAATACAAGGTTTCATTCCCATTCAAGTTCTGCTTGAAGTCTGAGGATAAAGTTTTTCTTATGAGTATTTTCCGGTAAATATAAAGCACTGGGAAAATGGAACTTACTGGCTTTTCTCACATATAACTATCGCCTAATGTCTGATCGTCTGTTCAGATGTATTGAATATTTACGGTGTGTGGGGGCTGCTGTTTGCTCAAGAAGAGACCCCAACAGGCTCTCCATCATGGGGACCATGCTCTGAGTTGCTTTTTTAATAGTCTTGTTTGTGGTCAATGTTGTGGTCGATGTTATAACAAAACTATCTCCCAAGTCTGTGACTGTTCATCTGGACTGTGGTTTAACTAGAAGAGCTAGTTCAGGCCCCTTAATATGAGGGGTGAGTGGTGTGGAATTTCCTTGGAGTATCCGGAATGCTTTACAAATGTGTCGGTATGAGTGGATGTGGTGTTTTATTATCTTCATTTTGACTTTTCCCGAAGTCCTGCCTCACACACTGAGGATTTAATGAGCTTTCACAGAGATCTCTATATCAAAAGAGCCCTTGCAGAGCCATAAGCTTTACTGAGCTTGCTCTTATCCTTTGTTTCGTTTTTTTCCTGCCTCCGGCATCGATGCGATTGAACTTGGGCTATTTAGGTTTGCAGCACAGAGGAGACACCTGTGAAAAATCCGCCTTTTGAGGCTGCCCATCCAAGAGGGGTCGTTCTTGGGCTGCCTTGTTTTCAGTTTGCTTCATGAACAGAAACTAGAGCTCTCAGAATGGCTCAATCCTAGATAACCACAGTGAAAAAGACTTCATCAAACCTGAAACCCAGGTTTTATCTCCCAAAGCTGGAAACCTTGAACTTGTGTGTTGGGACTGGAAGGGAAAATCACACATGTTGAAATGGCAGCACCTGCTGGTCAAGTGTGATATAGCAGCTCGAGAGAAGCGGCTGAGCTTCAGGCAAGCCGGGAGCTAGTCCCAGGGGGTTTGTCCGTTGCCTTGCGGAAACTTTCCGCGGGAGGAATTCTTATCCGAGCTTGTGAGGGGTGGAGTGTAGATTGACCCAAGCTGTAGGGTCAACGCCAGTGTCAGAAGGTTCTGTGAAGCCTCCCGCCGTTCTGAAAGTGCCACAGTACTCGTTCTGCAAACAGTGCTATGAGTATATACCAGTCCCCCTTCTCTATCTTCTTAAAAAGTTCACAATTTATTTTTAATGGCTTGCTTTCATGTGGTAATCTCCTATTGAGCAACAAAATAAAACTGGAGAGTAAAATTATTTTTACAGAAATCTGCTAGCCAACAAAAGTTCTCAGAAAAGACATTTATTCCGGAGTGGAAGAAGTGACCAACCTGGATTTTGTCTCAGGCTGTATCATCAAGGGGTTTATATCACTAGCTTCCTGAATGCCAAGTGAAAGCGTAATGGGAATTTTATGGCATGTTCTTGATATGTGGTATAGATGAAAGCTGATGATTGACTGCTAGTTAATAGAGTTCACTTAAATTACCCATCAGTGTTACATTTGCCCATGTTTGACTTCTTGAAGCATTTTGATATAGCATAATAACAATAAAAAATAGATTAGCCAGGCGGCGTTAGGTCCATCTTCCAGATGGGGGGGTCACAGACACAAGAAACTGAAAAGGTTTATTGAAGGTCACATTGTTTGTTAGAGCTGGCACGGAGATGGCATGTCCCTAACGGCTACTGTGGTGCTTCTCAAACTTGATGGGATGATGACTTGCATCCACAGATTATTGTGCTCCTGTCTAAAGCAGCGGTTCCCAACCTTTCCGGCGTGGGACCGGTTTCGTGGAAGACAAGTCTTCCATAGATCAGGGTGGGGGAGGGGATGGTTGGGGGGGTAATGGGAGCGATGGGGAGCGATGGGCAGCAGCAGATGAAGCTTCGCTTGCTTGCCCGCCGCTCACCTCCTGCTGTGCAGCCGGGTTCCTAACAGGCCATGGACTGGTACCGGTCTGCGGCCCGGGGGTTGGGGACCCCTGGTCTAAAGGAGCGAATGAAAATATAAGGAAGATATTTGTTCCTCTTTCGGATTAGAGGTTTAGTTTTTCTAGGTTCACACATGGACTTCATGGAAACCAAATACGCTAGGGCATCCTGTGGATACATGGCAATGGCACAGACAACAGCGAGTTAGGCAAGGTGAACAAAGTTAATGCCTGCCTTTCGGCAATGTGCCCTTGGTCCAAAACTTGGTATCAGGCATTAGGTGGTTGCATCTGTTGTGTTCTGTCAGATGGTGTGGTTACCTGTAGATAAGTTGTTCAGACAGAGGTGAGGAAAATGGCCAAAAGGTTCTAGAGCTCTGATTTCTGGCCCTCTACCTTCCTGCAAGCAGCAATCAATCCACCCCCTTTGTGTTTCTTTGCTTTCTGAAAAACTGAAAACGCTGTCTAGCCACCTTCATTCTCCTACTTTCTGCCTGGTACGCTCTGTACAAAGTAGAGTTGACAAGGAGATTAATGTGATGACATGTAAGGCCTAGAAGTTCTAGAAGGATGGAAAGGAAACTCGTTTTGCCGGCAGTAGGAAAGAAGGCCTCCTGCGTGCTGGGTGTCATGCTTGCTTCTATACACATTATCATTTCTTTTAAGTCATCAACAGTAGCCAGGAGAAGTAGATGTTTAGGTTTTGATGGAGAAATCATGGCTCAAATGGATATCTTGCCTCAGGTCCCTGTGCCCACTTCTCTCTCTGACATCACACTATGTCGCTAAACATTAAGGATAGTCAGGCATAGGGGAATGAGAGTAGAGTGGGGAGTTTGAAGTCGATGGAGGGTATGACTAGTGTCTTCAATATTTGAGGAAGTGAGGCCCAAGAATAGGAGAGAAGGTGAGGGACTAGGTATGTTCTACTCATCTTGGCTTTAGAGAGAAATGTACTTGGATAAACTGTTTGCTTTCATTCAAGTCATTGTGGTTTGTCCAGCAGAGCATTTTGCATTTCTGCATTTTAACCGGACCTCCAGATGATTCTGAATTACGCCAAGGTTTGAGAGCCACTTCGTTACTCTGTAATATCTACTATGTGGAAATTTTAGTCTTTCCTCATCTATACATGAAAAGGTGTCTTTAGAAACAAACCGGCAACAATCATTGAGTGTGCTTGATTAGACTTAATCTGCTTTCTCTCCTAATAAGTAATGGAAGATGAGATAGATGTAATACTAGGAACCGTCTAGGTATTATAAATACAGCCATTGAAGGTTTTATTTTTTCCTTTTTGGCAACATATTTGAACTCTTTAATTCTAGAGAAAATATAATTTCTAAATAGAACATCACATCTGAATTTTTACTTTATCTTTTATCGTATTTTCTTTGAAATTATCTCCTGAAGACAATGAAATTTTAAAAGGCCAAAAAATTATTCAAATGACCACAGATCACTTGTTAAAATGTCCTATGACATTCATTTAAAGATAACAATATCAAAAACCCTTCTAAAACTTAAAGACCAAAGAAAGGATCAATATTCCTTCTCATTTCTGCCCTATCCCAATTCCCTAAGAAAAGAAATATCTTTGAAATTATAGGATTTTAAGATTGCAGGATTTCAAAAGAGACCAAGCATGGCAGTACTGGACTGTGTATTAATGTTGCAGACATTAAGTAGGCAGAAATACAGAGAAGACTTCCTGAAATTGCATGCTTTAATCTGCATGTTGAGCTAGACAGTGATTTGGAGTAGAGGTCTGGAGAGAGACCAACTAGAAGGGCTGTGACAGAAATATTAAGGGAATCGTGAAACAGAAAAAATGGTCTTCCTGGCTTCCAATATCAAGTTCTCCCTTCTATTCAAACTTCATTGTTTATAAAACAGGTCCTTTTCTTTTTGAAATACTAATTTAGGCGAGTTCTCCCAGAAAACTTTCCTCATCCATAAATCCTATTTGCAAGTGTTTTGATACATGTTTATTGATGAAACTTTATACATGTTGATTTATAATATATATTAACATTGATTCAATCATATTTTAAAATCTGTTCTCGGCTTCTGGAGTAGAGGGACCTTATTGTATTAAATGTGTTTTGTTCAGTGGATATTTACTGACTTCCTATTGCATATTTTGCACCATAATAAGGCATTAAGATGCATGTGCCGTATGACCTGATCTCTGTCATCAGAAAAATTAAGTTGGCTGACAATACAAAGCCAGGATAAGTTAAGAGGTAAGTTAAGAATTGAACACAGTAGTGCAAAGGATTTTTTTTTTTAAGACAGTACTTGCTGAAAAGCCACATCAATTATTGAATACAAGGTAGTGATTGCCATGAACTCAGAGCATAGTCCTTAGTATTCTTTCCACCTAAAGTGTGAAATTCCTTCAATAGCATTTGAACAGATTTCCCCTGGTAGTTGAGAGGGGCTCAGCCTCTGTTGTAGCAAGGGCCTTCCTACCCCTATGTTCTCCTTTTCTGTGGATCAGACCGACCTTGCATACCGATCGCTTTCTGAGGTGTAATAAATGACAAATGGAATATAATTGATAGTAACAGGAAGATACTTCGTATTTAGAAATTAATTCAGTTAGGTCAACTTTCAGCTTTAAACAGCAATTCAGAATCGAATGTTTGTTGCATGAACATAACCTCATCCACCTCAACAATTTTCTGAGACACACAAACTTGAGAGGTTTCAATTCTATGTAGTAACACAGAATTTACAGTTGCTAGTGGAAAATACTGTGTAAGATTTTCCTAGATTGGAAGCTGTTGGGATTAGAATGTCACATATACTTATAAAAAGGAACCATCCTGATATATTTCTCTATTAATCGTATCCCCCCACCTGGCCACATCTTTAAGACTTGTAGTATGGTGTTTCTGATCTAAAAGAACGATGAAGAAAAATCATTACTTGAGACAGTTAGAGGATCAGTTAGAATCTTCCCAGTACCAAGCCACCATCATCTTGGTGCAATGAGGATGCTGCCCACAGTTTTGACCCCCTCCACAGACCCTCTTCTAGAGGGTAAGCAGAACAACATTCCAACGTGCAGGCAGACCTCGTCATTGTCTTTTTTTTCCTTCACTGAAAACCCTTTTATGGCTAGCTCCCCAGTGCAACTGAATGCAAGCGAATACCTTCCCAAGGCTTCTAAGCTCCTGCAAGAGCTGGTTCCTGCCTGTCTCTCAGACCGAATTCCCTACACATTCTCAATGGTGTGCCAAGATCCAGCCACACCAGCCTCTTAGATATTCCTCAAACACACAACATTTCTTCCCATCTCAGGAGCTTGGTATTTTTCTTGTTGCTTGAAAAACTTTCTTCCGGATTTTCAAATGTCTCTGTTCACCAGAGCTGTCAACCCTCCGCATTCACCCTCTACATTATTCTGTTGGTCTCCTTCCTAGCACTTACCGGTACCCCAAATTATCTTACTCTTTTTTTTGGTTTTGTTTAATTGTTATTATCTCTCACTACTAGAATATAAGCCCTTAAGGGTGAATGATCATGTTAACTTTTCTATTCCAGGTATCTATATGATAGTGCCTGGCACTAAATAAATGCTCAGTAAGTATTTGACAGACTGTCTGAAAAAAAATCAGCCTTTAACCAAGCGACACAAAGTATTGATACTTTAGCTACGATTTTCTCCATTTAATCTGTGATTATGTCCCATAGCCTGTATATATATGAATTTATAGAACTTCTATTCCTTGAGCTCTATCCCTTTATTCTCAATCAGAAAAAGAATTTAATCTGGTTTCGTATTAGATTAGTATCGACTGGGGAAACTTTAAAAAAAAAAATCGTTGCTTCCTGGGACCTTCAGCCGACTGTTCCTCTTGGGATAGAGCCTGGGCATCTATATGTTAAAATCTAAGGTGATTCTGTACTGAGAGGATTGAGAAAGACTGGAATAATATTCAACTTAATATTTAGATATTTAATATTTACTTTAAATATGCTACAAAATTATCAAATATATTCTCCTAGCATGTATTCAAGTGAAAAAGTATCAGTGTAGGGCAAGAACCACAGCAACCAACCTTCCTGTACTAGGGTAATCTAGCCATCAGTATAAAGATCCCTTACTGTTACCTGGAAATCTGTTAGCATACTATTTGGACCCTATAAAGTGTTAAACATAATAAATACCTCAGTTTCTAAAGTATTACAGTATTTGGTTTAGAAATGATTATAAATAACTTCATATCTGAACATTAACCTGTTAAAAATTATATTCCTAGATATAGTAACCAATTTAGTATACAAACTATTATTCAGTATTTTCAACCGTAATATAATAAAAATTGTCAATGGTTGACTTGTGGACTATAACAGTAAGTCTCCCTGAATTTATTACTAAGGATTAATTTAGGAAAATCTGTATACTTGTTTTCTTTACCAAGTGTGGTATGGTAATAAAAACTTTAAGTTTATTATAAGGTATTTTATTTTTGATATGATATGCATCAACTTAAATTGTTTTTCTCTCCCTTGGTATGCTTCCTGTACTTTTTCTCCTTTCATTATACTCTAAGTGTATACTATATATAGACTAGGAGAAGAAATTTCTTTACTTCATGAATCAAAGATTACTACTGAAGTCTATAATAAATGTGGGGCTCTCTACTTTAAACAACTAAATCATTTAGAGGAATTTTTGATTGATGTCTTCTCTATAACCAGTCTTCTTCTCTACATCTTTTTTCTTTTCTCTCATTTGACAGATGTATTCAATGCCAATTATGTATTTGGTCCTTTAAAATCATCTTGGCATTAAGAAAGGATATAAAAAACTGAGTGGTGTGTAAGTAGTTTTAAAACATTTGGGTTATCATGAGATTAATCTATTTAATCTTAATTCTGATAATTATGGAGGTAATTTTATGTAGACAGGCAGTCCATCTAATGACTAAATACACTCAATAGCAAAACAACTCTTGTGTAGATATGTCATTGGTAAGATAAAATTTATGGTCCAGATGTTTTAGCATTTGAGTAAGAGGGAAAATATCTGGTTTTTTGAAATGATACAGTAGAAATCTGTTTTGATGAATTCTAGTTAGGTATTACAGTTTATTGATGTGGGCTGAAACAAGTTTTCTTTAACATAAGCCAAATAGATTAATTCCTATCCTAATAGTCAAGCATCTTTAAATGTATTAATTCTGAAACGTGTTAACCTCTTGAGAGGAGATGTGAAAATGAAGGGTGGGTTATGTGTCATCAGCTTCTGATTGGTATTGATCTTCATGAGTTTAAATGGGTTCATATTTGGATACTGAATCATCCTGCAGACTGTTTTATATACTGTCATAGCAATCTATCTTTAACCTGTGTAGGCAATTGATAAACACTGAAATCTTATTACTGTGTGAGTTTCTTCCTGTAACTTTCTAGTTGTATTTTTACTCTTTTCAGTCTTTCTTCTCCTCAGTAAAAGCAATATTATTTCCATTTTGACAGCTGCCTTGGTGATATCCCAAATGATATTCATATCTGCGGGTCCACTGCAATTCACGTTAATACCTAGCTATATACCCCTAGCATTTACCAGTTGGTTATCATCCAGCTATCTGGGCTACATCAACAGTTTATGTATCTGTCTGATTTTAAATAATACATGTGACCAGATGTAAAGCATGAGAGCAGATTGCAGCCGAATAATACATCACCTCTCCAATGCAGTCCCTGTTATAGCTTTCAGGTTAGTCAGAAAGAAGGTATACATTGAAATGGCGGCTGTTTCTGGTTCTCGCTCTCCCAGAATGACAGAGAGATGTTAGGGTTTGGCAGAGGGGTAAATATCGGGGGAGGTGGTCAGTCTTTGTTCCTTCCCCAAAGGGCAGAGGAAATCGGAGAGGGATGGGGTAGGGGAGGATGGGGGCTGATAGAGAAGTCTAAAGAAGTGTTTTCAGGATTGTCTATCCAGACAGGCTCAGAGTAGATATACTTGGATTTCTTTAACTAGAGAGACTAAAGTGAATCATCTCTTTATTTTATGTACATCATACATATATATATGTATATATACATATACCTATGTCTTTGAAAATTTTGCATCAGCTTACATTAGTTTATCTCTCTTGATATTCTTTCTCTACTCTTTGTCCTTCATCCTCCAAGTAAATTGTATGTCACAGATGGGGTCAAGTGGGGAGTAAAGAATTATTCTCCATCTTCTGTCCTCATTTGCTGTAAACCTGTGAATATTCTCACTTATGTATCAGCAGTAAGCATTATTTGCTGTTCTTAAAATCTTTGTACAGCTGATAGCTTTACTATAAATTATGAACTCTCTATCATTATTTTTCCTATTACGTGTAGTTTTCCCACAGTGGCAAAAGTTGATGTGGTTTTTGTAGGTATGAGAGGAAACAAGGATTTTCTTTTAGAAAATGGTTTGTAACTACTAGTTTTTCAAATTGTTGTCCACAAGTGTATTCCCATGGAAACTTGCCTATTTTGGGGTTTTCAAACATACATTTTAAAAAGATTGAAAACATGGCGGCCATGGAGATAGTCTCACGAAACAGTATCTAAACTGTTCCTTCTTTGGAGAAACAATGATTAATAGCATGTTGTCACGTCTCGTGTGTCTACTCATTCTTCAAAGAGCGTTATTTCTGTGGTGACACGTGCTGTTCACATTGTGTGGACGTGGCACATTTGGAGAAGAATTTACAATGTATACAAATTGCAGAGCTTTCAACAGTGTATTGATATTTGCCATATAGCTTACAAAATTGCTGTATTGATGGCCTTATTTTTAGTTGGTCCATTGCCTCCCAAACCTCGCATGAAGGTTTGTGCTCCTTGGTATTTTAAAATTCCTTGACTTCTGATCACAACAAATCAGCCATCCTGAATAAAAATAAATCCATTAATTTCTTTCTTTCATTTTCCTAAGTGGTGCAATCGTGTAATTCTTACTGTCTACTCAAAACTGTTGGGGGATTAGCTAAAGATTCTATTTCAGTGGTTACAAAAGATAATGTCTTTTCTTTGCTCTTGGCAACATCTTTCCCACATTAAGAAAATAATGAAAACGGGCCATGTTAGCTCTTCGCCATCTTACTAATACATCCTTTGGAGTTAACGACCTATGGACTGTGTCATTCTTTATTAAACTAGGTTTTTGCACTCCTAGGGGGCTTTTCAAATTTTTTGAGCACTGTGATTCTGGCATCCCCAGATATATACATTTTAGAACTGGGAAGGAATTTTTGAAACCTTCTTTTACTGTTTGTTTCCAAAAACCACTTTCGTCCTTTGTTTTGTGTTGTATGTTTTTAAGTTAGTGTTTCTCAAAGGGTGATTCTTCAGGACTTCGCATTAGAATAACCAGGAGTTGTTACATGCAGATACCTGATTCCCTATCCCAGAGATGCTGAGTCAGGGCACCTGCATTTTTTTTAATAAATTAATTAATTTTGTTTATTTATTTATTTTTGGCTGCGTTGGGTCTTCATTGCAGCACACGGGCTTTCTCTAGTTGTGGCATGTGGCGGGGGGGCTACTTTTCGTTGTGGTGCGCAGGCTTCTTGTTGCTGTGGCTTCTCGTTGCGGAGCACGGGCTTTTAGCACATGGGCTTCAGTAGTTGTGGCACCTGGGCTCAGTAGTTGTGGCTCACGGGCTCTAGAGCACAGGCTCAGTAGTTGTGGCACACGGGCTTAGTTGCTCCGTGGCATGCGGGCTCTTCCCGGGCCAGGGCTCGAACCCGTGTCCCCTGCGTTGGCAGGCGGATTCCTAACCACTGCGCCACCAGGGAAGCCCAGGGCACCTGCATTTTTAACAAGTGTCCCCGGAGATTCTAATGCCCTCTGCTGATGGAATACAACTGTTTAACCTCTGGGCCTAGTGACTGTGACTGATCTTGAAAGTAACGACAATCACCTTGCTCCTGGTGACATAATTTGCACTGGGTGGCTAGGGTGAAGCACATGAAAGACTGAATTCAACCTATAGAACTTGGCAGTCAAGCTAAATATCCTTGGATACTTCCAGAGTTACATTTAAAATTGTGTCCTATGACACGTGCTAGAGGTGGGAGTTAAATCTCTTCTACCATTAAGATAGGGTGGTAGCGTTTTATGGTGAGATAGCAAAGGAAACCTGAAGATAAACAAAGCTAGGGTGCAGGATAGAATGATTAAGGAGCCAGACAAACTTGACGTGTAGCTCCGCCTCTGTAATCGTGGGCAGTTACTTAAGCTCTTCAAGTTTCAGCTTCCTCATCTGCGAAAGGATGATGATTAGAGTACTTACCTCACAGGGTTGCTGTGAGGGTTTTTCTCTGTAACACTTAGCACAGTGCCCGATTCATACCAGGCACTTAGCAAATGGCAGTATCTTAGGTTACTTAAGTTCACTAAAAATCACTAAAAGTGTTCTTCGTATTCATCGGCTGTCTAACTTAATTTAGGGCTTTCTAGATCTGTCAGAGGACACGTTACTGGGAAGAGTAGAGATATGTTGTACTACTGATAGAATTTTTACAACGGGATGTCGATTCAATGTCTTTATACAAAAACTATGGTTGACATTGTGTTGCTGAAAGTTGTGATTAGTAAGATTTTCTATAATCTAATAAATGTGCCTTGAGTCAGAACCGATTTCCACATTCTTATTTCCTGGCAGGGTGTGCAAATGTGAATGGAAATAACTTGATTACGCAATTCTGTTGCAAGTAGAGAGTCATGGAGAATAATGGACAAGTAGGATAAACCTACTGACGAAGCATATTTTTCTAAACACAGGATAGCCAAGTTTCAAGTATTGTGAATACCTATCCTTAATAGCATTCAAAAATGAGTTCCTTTGGAGTCTGTTAAATGGCAAGATTTAGGTATGTCACAGGCTTAGCAAAAGAGGACTGAGATCGTGAACATCATCTCCTTTGTATAATTTTTATAATATATTTAGTGCTGGAAATTGGGATTTGAAGTACCCATTTCTTAAGTTTTTCTATGAATAGGATATGAATACCCTTCTTAAAAATTTCTACCACTGCAAAAATGTATATAGTTTCAAGCATATAATACTCCCCCTGAAATCAGTGTTCCTTATTATTTTTTTAACGAAGCAAGACAAAGTACTGATGTGTATATGTTGAAGAGAAAAAAAGACACAGGTAAAGGAAAGTGTTGAAAGACGGTGACCGAGGAACTGGAAAAATGTTACAAGTGCACTGCAGATATTTTCGGACCCCACTCCATCTATAGTCCCCCTACAGCTATATGCACATGTGTTTAAGTATTTGTACAACGTAGAAGAAAAAGTGTGCACAGGATGTAGAGGCTCTTTTGTTTTAATGTAACAAAATGACATTAAGTGTTCATGAGAATTTAATGGTGAGATGTCAAAGATTTTTGCATTAAATATATCACCTAAAAATGCTCATATTACAAAAATCAACTTCCCAAGTAAAGGGTTAAAATATGTCCCCTTTAATTGCATGTATTGGTCAAACCATTCTAATTCCAGCAGTTACTTGGATATTAAGCATGAATAGTCTGCATCTATACATAATTAGATAGAGCAGATATTATAGAAAATTCCAAGACCATCTCATAGGCATTTTAGCCTCTCTCCTAGCAACTATTATTTGGGCATTTCTTAAGACTGTATTGACATTACAAACAACCTTTAAAATAAGTTAACTCATAATTGGCATCCCCAATAGAATGCACATAAAAAGAAACATTTGTGCATCATCCTTAATCAAATGCACATAGAAAAATAATAGGATAACTCAACAGTGATTAAGCTTGGTTAGAAATATTCCAAAAATGTCTGCACAGCTGACATAGCTTCGTATTTGAAATCATTTCTCTCTTGTTTTTACTCTTTATAGTAACTTCATTTGATAGGCCAGCTTCCTAAACCTTATTTAACTAAAAAAAGTAATAGAATCATTGATTTTAAAAATGGAAGCAACCTTAGATGTCAAACAGTTTAATTTTTTTTTTTCATTTGAGAAATTGATGCCTGGACAAGTTGTGTGACTTGCCCATGCCTATGGTTTGAATTGTGGTATAATTGTGACTACAACTTGGTTTAGTGCTTTTTCCACTGAGCTTAGGTAGAAAAAAGAGGCAGATTTTAACTAATGAATTACCACTAATTTCCAGCGGCTTCTCTGGGCCACTGCTGTCTCTTCAAGCAAAAGCATATAATGTGCAAAAATATTCCTTTTATAGAGGATACTAGTTAGATAAAATATTCAAAGGTTATAAGATGGGTAAGAGGGTGCAGATAGCAGAAGTGCTGAAAATGGAGATAAGATAAATACAGGTTATCTCAGTTTAAGATATCAACTATGATTGTCATTTCTAATAATACTTATGTCTCCCATCACACATGCACTTCCTTTATCCCCTACAGGCAGGTGACCAGGCAAACATCTTTATGTCAACTGCATTCAGAATGACTTTATAAAATGTTGCAACAGGTTATTCTTCCAATAGACTGTTTTTCACATATGTGAGGTTAATGTTGGGAGAGAAATCAAGAAGAATGAGAACAAGGTAGAACTACAGAAACATTGACCTTGAACAAGATAGCAGGGGAAGAGGGAGGAAGGGGATGGAGAAGCTGAAGCAAGTGTGAGGATACTGCAGGGGCGCCCACAGACCCAGGGTTCATGAGCCTGGACACAGGTGCCTAGAAGCTACTAACTTCAGGGAAAGGCACTTGAGAATTTTTGTAAATCATTATTAGGTTTCAGAGATTAAGATCATAATAGATATTTAAAGACTCAAACACTAGGGAATTTCAGGAATGCAGAGTAGTTATTAATATTTTCAACAAAAGTACAATGGGTAGGAAGATAGTCCATGCAATAGAAAGCAAATAAAAAGGGGAGAAAAAAACCCCAAAGACATATTTGGGGGAAAGTGTGGCTACTTCCAAAGGGATCTTAAATTTGTGAACCTTTTTTGGTTAGAAATTTATTATTTTCAAATATAAATATATATTTATATTTATATATATATTTGGTTTGTCAAGAATCAACTAATTCTCTGAAGAGGGATGTGGTACCTTTCTTTGGGAATGGTTTCAAGCAGTGTTATCTAATAGCAAGGTAGTGGACTGGACAACCCTTACTGGTTAACTAAAGGCCCAGGATATGCCAGTGTTGATTTAAAGTAGCAGTTCTCACAGCACAAGGATAGTATCAGAGATCGTGGCAATGACATTCACCTGCCCTACCTTAATCTTGGGCTAGCCTGAGTTTTCATAACAAAGTTTGTTTTCCTTTTGACTGCAGGGTTTTTCTAGCTTGGTTCATTTAATGATAGACCAGTCTATCCAGTGAACTGAAAAGAGCCGGAAAAGCAGCAGTCTTTGGAATGTTATGAATCACCACGTATGTTCTCACCTAAGACCACTCCAGTGGCACATTCTATTCATGGCTTTATTTCTTTCATTTATTATGCTCACAACACATTTTTCTGAATTAAAAAATAGGTAATTGGGGGCTTCCCTGGTGGCGCAGTGTTTGGGATTCCGCCTGCCGATGCAGGGGACGCGGGTTCGTGCCCCAGTCCGGGAGGATCCCACATGCCGCGGAGCGGCTGGGCCCGTGAGCCATGGCCGCTGAGCCTGCGCATCCGGAGCCTGTGCTCCGCAGCGGGAGAGGCCGCAACAGTGAGAGGCCCGCGTACCGCAAAAAAAAAAACAAAAAACAAAAAACAAACCAGGTAATTGAATTAATACCCACAGTTGATTGATGCTCCCCTCGAATTGGTAACCTTAGCCTGAAACACTAATTTATTCTAAAACCCATAATTGCCTGCATATGTAATTTTGCCCTGACACCATTTTGAACTGTAAATCCTGGCATTCTGCCACCAGTAATTTTGGTATCATGACTTTAATTTTAATTGTGGGTGACATTTGGAGGGGGGGAATGAGCATAAAGATTCAAGCTACATTTTAAAGGCTAATCAGACTGGAAAAATCAATGAATATACATAAATCTTGATTAAGCATCTACAAATAGAAAACAAAATATACAAACAGTCCTGAGAATTTACTTCCAATAACTAATTTATATAGAACTGATTTTGTCTCTGTAGAAGTTTTGGGAAAAAAATTGTGTTTGGACATAGCTTGTTCCACACTGAGTCCCAATTACCAGCCAGCCCCCAGCCCCATCAGCTATTTATTATAAATTGCTTGGTGGGACTAACTGTTAGCTGAAAAGAATAAACAATCAAACAATAATACAAAGGCTTCGGTATTAAACACCTATATATAAACAGATTAGGAACATGTCTATGTCCCTAATATATATGTCTATGTAATTCAGGAGAAAGCCAGTTAAATCTATCATATAATAAGTGATGATGTTTTCTTACATCTGCCCACAAAACTGAATCAAGTTTCATTTTTGTTTGCTCTTATGCCTATATTCAAAGCTTGAAATGATGGAACTATAAATTAAAATCATCATCATGGCTCTAAGTATACGGTGCTCCCGAGCTCCCAGGATAGTGTCAAAAATGTTTGTCAGGGCTTCCCTGGTGGCGCAGTGGTTGAGAGTCCACCTGCTGATGCAGGGGACATGGGTTCGTGCCCCGGTCCGGGAAGATCCCACATGCCATGGAGTGGCTGGGCCCGTGAGCCATGGCCGCTGAGCCTGCACGTCCGGAGCCTGTGCTCCGCAACGGGAGAGGCCACAACAGTGAGAGGCCCGCGTACCGCAAAAAAAAAAAAAAATGTTTGTCAGAAGAGTCATGCATCTCAGTGCCATAGCATCTTTGCCCATAACCCATATGGTTAGGCAATGTGAAGCCACTTAAATTTTTGTTGTTGTTGAACTCACAAATTTTACATGCCAGCGCCAAGCTGAATATTTTTTATACTTACTCCAGATACAGGCCAATCTGGTTACAGGTCCCTGTAGATAATAAATTCTACTTATTTTAACACTAACCTGTTCAATTAGTCTTGTTTTTGATACCCAAGCATTAGATAATTATAGACATGGAAGAGGTTGTCTAAAGATTATTTTTGTCATACAAGTCTAATCCGATAAAATTCGGTTTCAATTTTGTATATAAAATATGTGCTATAAAGACATTTACCCAAAAGCTTATTTATTAGCAGCTGCAATTAACATATATTTAAGAGGTGGCTATGGTAAATAACAATACTTAAATCTGCTGGATATTTTCAAAGCTGGGAACTTTTCTTCATTTGCTGTGTTAATTGTATAGATCAGCACTCAATAAGAGATAAAAAAGGATGCATATGGAGAATTTGCCTCAACTACTAAAAACTCAATTTCCTTTATTTATGAAAAATCTTCCATATTAAAGTGATCGCCTCTCAGCCTACCCTCAATGTTAAGTTCTCCAGAGGAGGGTAAACCCTCTAGTTGTATGACTACAACACAAATAACACTTCTATATATTCTAGTTTCCACAGAGATTTCCCAAATCATAAGTATGATGCAGAAGAGGTTATATTCTTGGGGCCATTGATCACAACTGACTTCTTAACAGTGTTCTAGCAATGAATTCACCTTGTTAGCTCATCAAAATAATAAAGAGGGATTCGCATCTTTTAGAAAGGCACAGGTGTTTTACATGATGAAGAACTGAGAGGTGCGATGTAAAAACTCTAGTTAAATTTATTTTCACGTGTCTGAGTAATCTAGGGATTTACTCCTTCATAAGATGAAAGATTGGAAAGCTGTTGCAACCACAAAAAACCTAATTAAATTCTGATCATTCAACGGTGTGTTTTGTTTAACTCTGTAAATTATTCTGTGAGGGACAACAGCAAAATGTTCATAAAGGGTAGTTAGAGAAGCACAAAAAGTTTTTTGTTTTAGGAAAAACACTTTTTGAATTAAAAAATAAAACCTGGTATCTTTTTTTTTTTTTTTTTTTTTTTGCAGTATGCAGGCCTTTCACTGTTGTGGCCTCTCCCATTGCGGAGCACAGGCTCCGGACGTGCAGGCTCAGTGGCCATGGCTCACGGGCCCAGCTGCTCCGTGGCATGTGGGATCTTTCTGGACCGGGGCACGAACCCATGTCCCCTGTATCGACAGGCAGACTCTCAACCACTGCGCCACCAGGGAAGCCCCAACCTGGTATCTTGAATAGCCATCTGTACCCTATGAATTTAGTTTGCTCTTGTGCCATATTGAATAGGATGAAGTATAGTTAGGGAAGAAATGGAAATTTGTGTCTGTTCTGCAAAGCACATTAGGACCTCTATTCTAGGAATAAACATTGCAAGAGCTCTGTTTAGGTGTGGCTAAATTTCCCTTAGACCATTCATAGAAGACAAGATACCAGGTGATCATTAGTACCAAACAGCACACAGTCTACTGGGGAGAAAAATCATATTTTACAAGCAGTCCAGATGTGCTTGCATTTCTACAATATCTGAATTTCTTTAGTAAGTGAAAGAGGGGACTGCACCGTGACATTTATACTTCATCACAACCCAGGAATCTCTACTCAGTGCTGGAAGTAGCAATCATTTGCCATAGTGTTAAACCACTTTTTTCTCTGAATCCTTATACTCGTAACAGGGCTAAAAAGTGTTAGAACCATATCATTAATAAGACAGATCATTTCCAGAAGGGCAGCCCATCTGTACTATTCAAATTTTTGATAAAGCTTTATTTCTTTTACTTCCTTTTCTTCTCTGAATTCTCTAATTTTCTGTTTTTTCCTTCTATAGATTCTTTGCTATCTATAGGTAAATAACAAGGAGAATTACCACCACCCTTTTCCAGGTAAAATCAGTTAGGGTGTGGGGAAAGGGAGGAGATTCTCAAGAGGATGTGGAAAGAAACAAAAGCACATGGATTTGTGTACTTTTGAAAATCCCCTGAGGTCAGAGTACCTTCTAAACATTATCCAGAACTGTGTAGGAACTTCAATCCAAATTGGTAGGGGGAAAATAATCTCTCAGGGAATATAAGTGTAATAAACAATCTGGCTCTCTCTTTCACACTAGGAAGAAACAGAGCATGATAGTCAAAGGCATCCTTTTCAGGAAACAACTTGCACTTCACCTGAGAACAGTTTCTTACTGTTTAGTCCTTTCCCTGAAGTAACAGACACCCATGGCTGAGAATCACTGTGTCATTTCCATAGGAAGCATTTCTTTAACCAGAATTGGGTACCTTGACAACTTGATTGAAAAACGTGTTGACTAAAATGTTCTTAATAAGCATGCCTCATGACCTTCCTCCCCTGTGGTCTCATCAGCAGTCAATAAACTAGACTCATCATCCTCAAATCTCATGGAAAAACCTATCTGTCAGAGAAGTAATTACCTAGCTAGATCTATGCCTCTCTGAGGTGAAGCCCAGAAATCATTATAATACACTGTAATTAGTGTTTATTATTTTATCCGTTCATGTCACTGGTAGTACCAAAAAAGTGCCCCTCAGCTGGACATTCCTATCATAACAAGACATAGAAAATATTCATGTAAAGGATTCTCATTGTCTGCATCTTCTTTCCATGGCAACTTAAAATCAGCTTGCTTCCAAGCAATTTGTGGCTCAACCACGCTCCCTCGACTGCACACAGCAGACCTGGCATTTCATCCAGGAGTATCTAAATCTTTAGCCTGACAACAGGTGTTGTTAGTATCTTGACAAAGACCTGCATGATAAGCTCCTCATTTTTCTCCATGGGGACAAATAGTACATTCAGGACTTGTTCTTGGCAGATGTTATTGTAACAAATTCAGAATTCAAATCCTTCGAACCCCCTGCTATGCTGTGTGTTAAGATGGGGAGTGAAAACACAGATGCTGCTGCATTTCAATGCGGTGCTGTTACCTGGTCTTTGGCTTTTGTTGTGCTGCGCTTTATAACCATGCTGGTCCTTCTATCTTCAAGGGGCTCTGATAAGGAATATCTGATCTGATGACAACTTGAGACAGTCTCAACTACTTCTCAACTGTAAAGATGACGTATACAGTTTTACCTTTGAAGGAAGGATAAGTTCCTCCTGGGGACAGCAAAATAAAAGCACCTATAATCCTTTAAAAAAAATTGACACTGTTTTAAAGTAGAAATCAGGGAATTCAGAATAATGGTATTGTATAATACAGGCCATTGATCTTCCATTTTTAAAGAAATAAAAACTTAAATCCTGCAGTAGCTAAGGGCATGAGCTTTAGCTGACTTAAGTCTCTAAGCCATAGTTATCTCGACTGCAAAATGTTGATAATGATAGTATATATTTCTCAGAATTGTCATAGGAATCATGGGGTAAAGATTGTCAAGTGTTGAGCATATGCCCAGCACACAGTAAGCTCAGAGTACGAGTCCTGCTACCTTATTCAGTCAGACCACATGGTATTACACACGGCTGCTAATTCTCTTTTGTGGGTTTAGCATTCTGGGACACATACTACACTCCTCTAACGTGGGGACCCTAAATATGGGATTGCTCAAGCAGGTCCAGGAAATTTGGGGTTTCACATTTGGATGTCTTTCAAAAAGGCACAAGTAGGTGTTTCTAGGAGATAATAGGATTGAGAGGGAAAGCTTTGGCGAAGTTCCACTTTGCAAATTGCAAGGGAGGCTGCTTATAGTTCTGCTAAATAAGCCCTCTTCACTTTTAGGAAAGTACTCTTTTGACACTGGATGCAGAGAGAGGAGTGACAGATGTTTACTGATTGGCTGATTGAATAAGGGGGCCATGTGAATAAACATGGTCGGGGGGAACACATTTCAAATTTTATCTTTCCTAAGAGTCTCTCTGAACTCCGTATCTGACTTCCAGAGTATGCTAATTAGTTCCTGCTGTTATTATTGTCTCAAAAGCTCCAAATGACAGGTGCTGTTACATCCTCCATTTTCAGGGGAGTTGAAGGATTGTTACAAGAAAAGCCAAGATTAGAGTCAAAATCTTAGTTTAAAAGATTCCATCTGCTATGAAAATTAAAGTAAAATAGGTCAACTGGAAAAGAAGTTTTCCAAAGAGGTCATATTGTTTCTAGAAAGGGGTTTTAGATTTGTAAGTCAGGAAACATCCAAGTAGAGTTAGAAGGCGGGGTTTGGATTACTGGTTCAGTCATTTCACTCTCTGGTGTGAACCTGGCAAGGTATTTTATCTTCCACAGGCCATCTTTTCAGGGTAAATAGTACATGTCTCAGGTATGTTGTGATAAGATGCCATACTACATATAAAGTATTAAGCACAGCAAGTGGAAGATAGTAAACCTTCAATAATATAGCTATTTTTAAAAATTATTATATTTCCTTTGGGTAATTTTAGTATTCTCTTAGTAAACATGTTTTTCAAAGATAGAGTTCCACTAGATGATGACTCAGTATGCAAACATATCTATGACTACTATATTAAGAGGCAAAAGACACAACAGAGAGGTTTATTTAAAATCACAGCTATCCAGGGGTTTGATACTGAGCTTGGAAATAAAAATTTCAACCAATCCAAAAGCTTGGGCTAACTAGGACTTTCCATAAAACATCAGGAGGCTTTATGTGGCTTTACTATGTTATTGTGTAGCTTAGACTGCTCTTTGAGATTTTAAGATAATTAACCAATCCCTTATGTATTTTCAGAGTTCTCTGAGGAATTCCTGGAAAGGTACACAGCTGGTACCTTTTAGTAACCTTCAAAAGGGCCAATTTTCTTTATTCCTTGAAAATGTACATGTCATTACCCAGAATATTTTCAACTGAGGTTTTAAAAAATGACAGGGTTTCATTTCGTGGCAGTCTTGCTAACCTAATTAACTAATCAAGTGATTTGTTATTTCAAGCATATCCCGTCGTCTTGCCTGCATTTTGATTAACTTGCTAAAAAAAATTATCTGCTGATAAGTTTATTGGGTCTGAGGACCATTTACTAACCCATAGTCTCAGAACTGAAAATGAGAATGTAAATCATCAGAAACATGACAAGAACACTAGAATTAAATGCATTTCTTTTCTCAGGAGGAAATTTCCATGGAAGGATATAGAAGGTAACAGATCTCCAATTTGCACCCCTATTTTGAAAATAAACATTTTGACCCAAGCCCTATTTTCAAACATACACTCCTTTTTGTTTTGACTTCAGATCCTTTCAAAATATATTCAGAATCTGACTACTTAAACATTTCCATCTCCATTTTTCTCCTAAAAACTTATTATCTAACACACTTTGTAGTTTACTCATTTATCTTGCTTAGTGTTTTTCTCGCCCTCTAGAATATCAGTCTCATGAAGGAGGGTTGACTGTTTTATTCACTGCTATATCCTTAGCCTCCAGAACTGACTAGGGCACAGGTGTGCTATACGTTTTGAATCAATGAGCAAGTAAAACTATTCGGGAAGAAGAAGGGGCAACAAACACTAAACTACATTTACTCAATTGATTCAACAGCTATTTCTGTTGAATAGTCAAGTGTTTAAGTCTTGTCTATATAGTATATATTTCACCACAATGTTAAGTCATCCTTAGGATTTTGGATAAAATCCAGACTAAATGTATATATCATAGAATACATATACATAATATACATATATTCATAGAGTATATATTTATGGCACTGAATGAATCTATCTCTCCCCACTTATTTGGGTTAACAAGTTAGTAACTGCAAATTTATAAAATCCTGGGGATCTCATCACATTTGAACAGAATTTTCTTGGAAAGAACTCATTTTCAGAAATAGAATTAAACTGTTTTCTCACATACACTATTTTCTGCTTAATTTTAGTCAAGATTGGAGTGATGACGAAATAGGTGTTGGAATGTAATTATAAGCTCTCTTGAGAAAATGACAGGGTTTTTCTAAATAACAGATTTGGTATGTTGTGTAAATTGTATATCGTTTTAGCATCCTGGATATCCTCAATTTATAATCAGTCTTAAAGGACTGTGGAACTAAAAGGGAGAAAGGGAACTAAGTTGTTTATATAATAATGGCGATAGGGCCAACGTGAATTTTCAAAAGTAACGCTGTCGTATAAAAAAAACACTACATTTTATTGTTGGCTAAAATATAAGCAAAGACAGTGCTTAACATACAATTATATACCTTGTGTACCAATTCTAAATGTGTGTAATAGTATTTTTGTTAAAGTCACACTGAGATATTAAAACTCAAGGTTAATTGATTCATTTTGTATGATTATGGAGTAAAATTTATCTTGAGTGAACACTTTATGACAGGCTTTTGAATTTTTGAAATGTATTTTCCACTATATGTGTGACGTACACCTTTTGGTTGCAGAAGTATATGACAGAACATTAAATATATTTCATTTAATCTAATAAAGGCATTTGCTCTTGAAAAAAAAAGTAACACCATCTTATGTAAATGAGGTTAGATTTCAAGATGCAGTTATGATTACTTGGAAAATAGAAGGATGACAGAAACTGAAGATCATGCTTCTTAAAATCTGTATGGCTTAAACAGTCCTATGAGTTTTTTATATGTTATCCTATCCCTAGAAACTGTTAGACTTTTTCTAATTAGGCCATTATTACCCATACACATAATAGGAAAACTAAAGTGGTGAAGAATTCACCTCTTTAGAAAGTAAAAATGTCAAACATGTTCCATGAATATCCCTAAAAGGAAAGATTTAACAGTGCACGGCACATAGTAGGTGCTCAGAAAACATTCATTGAATGAATGAACTTGAACAATAAGAAACAATTTGAGCAAAACATCAACATGGATTTTTGTTGCTTTCTGGTTTGCTCTGGAGCAAGAGTCCTAGAAATCTGGTGATTAGATAAATCATATGTATACAATTTATAATGTGTTATGGTATCAGGTAGTGAAATATGAAGGACTTTTGGCATTTTATAGGAGGAAGGATACATCATTTGGATCATTCATGAAATGGGCCACTTGTCACCTTATTTCTGAGTTTAAGTTAAAAAGTTAGCCCGATGCATTGTGCTTTGGAAAGATACTACTTCAAGTTTAGTGCAATATAAACTAGAAAATTGCCTATTTAAATTAAGAAAATTTCTTGAAGGAAAGGCATCTCAGTGGAAGAGGGCGGGGGGAAAGCCATGTACCAAAATGTAATGTAATTAGAACTCTCTCAGAAAAACAAACTTATTATGCATAAGATAGTTGTATAGAGGATGATTAATCTGTTTTCTCTCAGTGCCTTTGTCCCAAGTTTTAAATAAATGTTACAACATATTTATCCTTGCAAAACAAGAAGCATGTATGGACAATGATAGAATGACAAGGTGGGAGAATATTGGCTTTGACTTGTTTCATTTATTCCTTAACTACTTTTGTGTACCTGCTGTGAGACACAATGCTAGGCACTTGGTGTACACTGGTAATGACATGTTTCTGCAAGCTAGAGGGGGCATCAGTCCAACAACCAGTTAGTGACTCACATTATCAGTTGTGAAAGCATGTGCAGCAAGAGAAGCAAATAACAGAGAATAGCAAATGCTAGGGGAGGGATTATCTTTAGTTTTCTTTCTTCTTTTCCATTATAGTTTATTACAAGATACTGAATATAGCCCCCTGTGCTCTACAGTAGGACCTTGTTGTTTATTTTATATATAGTAGCTTGTATCTGCTAATCCTAAACCCCTAATTTATCCCTCCTCCTGCTTTTCCCGTTTGGTAACCATACAGCTCAGAATGGCCATCATTAAAAAGTCTACAAATAATAAATGCTGGAGAGGGTGTGGAGAAAAGGGAACCCTCTTGCACTGTTGGTGGGAATGTAAATTGGTGCAGCCACTATGGAGAACAGTATGGAGGTTCCTTAAACTAAAGATAGTTGCCATATGATCCAGCAATCCCACTCCTGGGCATATATCTGATAGAACTCTAATCTGAAATGATATATGCACCCTAGTGTTCACAGCAGCACTATTTACAGTAGCCAAGACATGGAAACAACCTAAATGTCTATCTACAGGTGAATGGATAAAGATGTGGTACATATATAGTACAATGGAATATTACTCAGCCATAAAAAGAATGAAATGATGCCATTTGCAGCAACATGGATGGACCTAGAGAGCATCTTTTGTTTTTGGATGAAGGGATTCAGAGTTAGAGGGATAAGAAGCTAGTTTGAAGTTGTATGTGTGGTCAGTGGCAGAATGGGGATCCTAGCCCAAGTCAGACTGACTGCACAGCCAGAGCTAGAATTGACATTCTAGAATTTCCCCACTGCTGATCATTCCAACACAAACTCCCTGCTTAGACCCCTCAGTGTCACCCTAACACCCCCAGAGCATAAAATTCGATTCCCTCGATCCTGCCCTGCCTCTCTGTCCACTTCATTTCTCACTCTTCTCTGCTGCAGCAATTTCATATGCACTTGCCCATTAGTTTCACACAGACAAGCCTTTGCTCACACTGTGCTTTGGGCCTGTCCTTCTGAGCTGCATAACCCCTCACACAGTTCCTCCTCCAGGAAGCCTCCATGACGCCCCAGTAGGGGTTACCTACCCTTCCTCTGGCCTTGGGGCTCCTCAAATGATTGCCTATGGACCAAATCTGCCTGCTGCATGTTTTTTTGTGGGCATGAACTAAAGAGGTTTTTCCATTTTTAAAAGTTGGAAAAAAAAATGGAAAGAAGAATAATATTCCACGAGATGTGAAATTATATGAAATTCAAATGTCAGTGTCCCTATATAAAGTTTTATTAGCACACCATCACATCTATTCTTCATATTGCCTATGGGTGTTTTCGTGTTACAGGGCTAGAGTTGAATAGTTCCATGAAACCAGGTGGCCTGCGAAGCCTAAAACACTTACCTCATTCGCTAGTTGATAAGTTACAATGCATTGTGCTTCTGGGTTAATAAATAATTGATTTTTTTATTTTAAGGAAGGAAAATTGAAGCAACATGATACAATATCTTTCTGGCTGTGGTAAGAGAAAAGACAGGAAAAGAAAATGTAGTATGATTGGCAGATTTCTGGGGTATTAACTAGAAGCCTTGAGTCTTCTGTGGTCTTCAGTGTGGAGTTAAATATTCTCCATGGGGAAGAAAATATTAGAATTTCTGCTTTATTTTTTCTTCTAAAAATAAGACCAGATTAGAGAGTTGCCACGGTCTGAGGTACAGAACAATGTGGCATCCTTGTCTGGGCATCATTCACAGGCGGTGTTCAAGGGTTGCTGAGGGGCCGCGACAGCACCACTGCCCGAGGGACCCTCACTTGTTTGCTTTTTGTATTTTGCTATGTACTGCAGTTTACGTGAACTAAGTGATATGTATTTCTGGATTATATTTAGTTTTAACCAAACATCCTCACGAAATGAGCATGTTGCTTAAAGTGATTCCTGAAAAACAACGGTGGCTTAAAAACCTGATAATGCAAATGTATTTCACACGAGTGAAAAATAAGAATGTGACAGAACTGACTGTTTCTCGAGGGAGCTCAGTGTCAGACATGAATAGAAGTAAAAAATGATCTATTTCAGGTTAGAGAAGTGACTGAAAATCTTTTTAAAAACATCAAAAACTTCAGTCAGTGTGATCTACTGATTTATATTTACTGTGAATCTCAATTTACAGTCAATATTGTGCCTCTGTGAGGTATTTTTTTTTTTAATGACACTTCTTTTTAGAACTAAGTGAAATAAACTTGTGAATTGCTATGTCACAGGGTTAAAACTATATTTTCAATGACGCATATTTACTAACACAATATATTAATAACACTGGAAGGGAGAATAACATTTTCGTCATTCATAATTGTAAAATGTGTATTTTACTTTTGCTATAGGCTTTACTTTTTTTACTTTTAAAGAAGTTTATGATGTCCATTTTATATTACTACAACATTAAATGTACAAAATTTATAAACATGCAAGGAAGAAGGTGCTCCAAAAGTTTTACTGATCAGAGATCTTCAAATTGATGTTCACTTATTTCATCCTCAGACAACTGTATGCTGCTTAAACATTGATAGTAAAGAAGGGATAGCTCCCCCCTCAGCCCTGTCCTCACTTTGATTTTCACAAAATGTTTATCTGGCTTGTAAATAACTTTTTTGAAAAGAGAGAATTTTTGAGAAGAATTGCCTGTAACTCCTAAATCAGAGTCCATGTCCATCAGGTGAGGGAAACCTCCTTTAATTTCATATCCTGTTGATTTTTTTTTCTAATACATAGGGTTTTAAATTATTTTTATACTTTGCTTGGTCTTTTTTGAGACCATAGGCTCCAGAGCAGGACAGACTATGTCCATCTTATTGACTGAATCTCGAGTACCCAATGTAGGGGCTTAACCCAGATGGTGATTGACTTGCTGATTATCTCTGGCTTTAAAAACCAGTCAGTGAGAAGAGAGGAGCGAGGTGATGACCTGATGGTGATGGGACTTCCTCTCCCTCTGGGATGACAGCATATCTTGGACCAAGAAGTTGACTTAGCCTGGAAAAGGAAATTTAAAATCTACTTGTTTTGAGGAATCCTCCTGTATAATCAATAGTGTAATGTTAGTTCATGTTACTTTATACATCATTTGCTTTTTCAGACATACTGTCAACCTTCCAGAGGTTTGTTCTACATTTCCTAGCCACTCTTTAAATACACAGTGATTTAGACTGTGTCTGCCATTATGGCCTCAGTTGAAGGAAATAACTATAATATTATGCCTAAAGGTATTGCCCTTTCTATGGTAACATAATAGGTAATGCTAGGAGTATCAGTCATTAGAATCATAACATCATAGTTGGGCTGTGCTAATCAATTTGTCTATATGTGTAAGTGTAATCTGGATAATTTTATTGTGACATAATGTATTCAATTCAGTTCAACTTAACTTTTGATTGGATTCATTTCAATTCAGTTCATACTTTAAGCCCAACATGGGGGGATAAAATGAAATATTTGTATTTTCATTTTATTTCAACCCTTATGGGGCCCTACTTTAGGCAGTGCTAGATGACGGCCATGCAAAAAATGAATTAAGTCAGGTCTCTGGCAAAAGGAACTCAGAAAGAGCCACAGACACCTACAGCATGTGATAAGTCACGGGAAGGGATAACTCCGGTGTGCCGTGGAAACACAGAAAAAGGAATAAATAGGGTGCCTGGCAACGCTGACGATTAAAGAACTCAGTCTCATGAACGAGGAAAGGCATTTATAGGACACGATCAAAGAAAGACAAGCCTGTGATCCAGTGAAATACATGGGCAGTACAAAGGTAGAGATGAATGATGATGGGACTAAAATAACGGAGGAATTTTCCCGGGGAAGCAAATACTTAAATTGCTTCTACCCAGGTTCGTTTGTTTTGTTTTTCTTGCTACTTTGTGCCAAACTGAAAAAAGGAGGAGGAAAAAAGAAAGGCAAGATGTTAGGAAGCTTTTTAGCTTCCACCTCTTGAGGCACGACTTTGGAAATGATTAAAGGAAATTAAAATTGCCCAGGAACTCACTGGTGGCATGTGATTATCTTCCCACTGGGAAGCCACAGCTCACTATTTCATGGCTGCTCTTTTTTTGTATTATGTAAACTTGTAAACACTAATCTCCTCGCCCCTCGCCCCCTTCCGTCTCTCTTTTCTTTTTAGTTGTTGGAAAGAACATAAATTCGTTCTGGACATTATTTTCCAGCAGAAATAAGCACACAGAAAGAAATAGAGAGCAGTTATTTTTTACTCATTAGGGCATTTGCTGTTTATCTGTGAAGTCGCAGGCATTTGCATGTGTTGGCATTTGCAGGCACAGTTGGATATCGTTACTTTGTCGCGGTATCTATAGAGGGTATTAATTGGGAGTCAGCTATCATTTTGCAGCTCAAAAGCATTTATTATCTTCTACGGTTGAGGTTTCTACGGTTTGGGGATTATGGCCAATTGAAATTACAGTGTGCGTCGTCTAGACAGTGGAATGTAGTGGGTAATCAGACAGGCTTAGGTAACAGACCCAGCTGGAGCGAGGAGCTGGGACCTGCCATTCATTCACTCTGTGACCTTGAGCAAGTCTCTGAATTTTTCCAAGGCTTCGTTTCCTCATTTGCATATGGGGATAATCTTGACTTCATGGGATTAAGATGAAACAAGACTTATAGTATTGTCGTTGTTGTCATCATTCTCAGCAATAGTCTTTCATCCTCAATTTTTATCCCTACTTGGTGGGGGTAAATCTGTCTTTAATAGATACACTCTTCCATGTGCTAATACTAGCTTCAGGCTGAGCATGGTCATTTAGAGCTTTAGTTCTCACCTAAAATGAGACAGTCTTAGGAGATTGGAGGCACTTAACAGGTTGACCCCCTAACCTACAGCGGTGAGCAGAGCACAATTTTTAACCAGTGTTTCTGCTAAGCTCGCCTCTAGCCTTTGCTTAGGTACTGAAATTGAAAGAACCAAGTATGGATCTGCAGTTCAGCTCTTTAGAGTGAAGAGTAAGTTCAGTTCTTTCCCCACGTATTTGCAGGCAGTTACCATCATGTCCTCTCTAAGTCTGTTCTTTTGTAGCTTTAGCATCTCCAATTCCTTGAACAGTTCTTCCAGTGAGACTGGATCTACCCTCTGCATGACCCTGATTTCCCTCTGGATTTGCTTCAGAGAGTTAATGTCTCTCCTCTTAAGTGTGTTTCCAGAAACGAATGCAATATTCCAGACTTCTCAGTGTATAGAAGCTCTGTTGCCAGAGTCTCATCTTTGAAATGAAAAATTTCAGTTGGTAAGATTTCACTGCTGTTTTTACATAGCAGATCAAATGGAAAAGCTAGGGAGGCAATGGCAAGACCCATCCACACCAGCAGCAAAGAGAAATAAAAATCATTGTGCTCATCAACCCACCCAAGATGAAAAAAAAATCCCATTCCTGTATCTTGCTTGCAAGCAAATGTTAAGTTCTAGTAGCTTTAAAAACTAGGTCCTCTTACAGCATTAAAGATGGCTAGAATAGTTTACATTAAAAAAAATTTCAAGTGGCAGTTATAAGAATCAAAATCTATATGCTATAATTATGTGGGTATGTTAATTTAAAAGATGTATCTATTTACACATGAAAATCTGTATATCTAATTTGGTTTGAGGATAGCATCTTTAGCTTTGGGCTAAACTTACGTAATACTTCTCTTGGGAAGTATTACTCCAGGAATACTAAAGATATATCTTGATTTTAAAAAATAAAAGCAGCCTTGATCGCAATAGGTTTGAAGAGTTTTTTAAATGTGGGGATCAAGCTGGAATATACCTCCTAATCTCGTGTTTATATCTGCCTTAGCATCCTGTGAAGCTCTGACATTTATCCCTGGAATACAGATAGTCTTCAGGTTCTTAGCTTCACAGAAAATGCTTCCTAAGCAATTGGTTTAAACTGGGGTCAGGCTGGCTAGTTTGAGAGAGACACACAGTTCAACATTACTGATGTAGGCAAAATCAGCAATTAGTTGAATAACAAATCAAAGTGACACAGAGGGTTCATCTCTGCTCTGGGGCACAACAATTTTTCACATATCTTCCCCCAGAGCTGCTCTGGGACCAGGCCCTGCCCCTTCTAGTCAAATTAACAAGCAACACCAGGTTCCATCTTACGGTGTTTTCATTTTAGAGAGAGTTTATCCAGCTTCCAGGCATGAACTTGGTAATTAGGATGAGAGAGGTTCTATTCTTTATTCCTATTTATTAGCCCAATCTTGGGCCTGTGATCATAAAGAACCACTTGGGAGAGAACTCTGGTATCTTAGAAAATTCATATAACTTAAAGTTGAAAATGGTAGAAATATATCCTTGAGAAATACACTACTGGTCTTATTTCTTATAAAATATACAAGGTCTTGTGGCCAAGAATGAATGGATGAGGGGAGCAGGATTTGTTAGCCTTGGGATGTTCTCCTAGAGTAGGTGAGTCCAGGCAGGTGACTGCCATGCAAATAATGGGGGTGCATTCTTTAAACATACACAGTATGAGGCATATAGGACTGTATTTTCTAGGAACCAGGATATGGTGAGAAAAATAGTCAACCAAGAACTGTCTTCGGCTTAAAAATAACCAACACTTAACATGGTGCTGTCAACTCAGAGTTTCCACCTGACATTACTTCATTTGCTTACGTGACAACCTTGCTGTTATTAATACCCCAACTGTATAAACAAGCAGACAGGATCAGAAAGGTTAAAAGGCTTCAGATCCAGGTTTTCCAATGCTGGCTACTGTTCCTTTCCCACTGCATCCTGCTGTCTCTCAGGAGAGGGTCTGTTTACGGCTGAGTTGCAACTCCACTGGAGGCCAAGGAGGCAAGGACAAATGCTGGTTTTTTCAGATGGGTCTTTATTATTAGGCTTTGCCCTGTAATAACTGTTAAATCATGCCTAAGGCATGTCTTTTGGCAAGGTCAGGGCACATATAAAGCCTTTCTATAAAGTTAAATTCCTATTGGGAGGCTTTTAAGGTTTTTATATTTTAATGGAGTTATTAAAATGAAAGTTCAGACTTACATAATTCATAAGCATTCACTGCCTCTTTTAAAATCTCTGCCACAAAACTCTTCTTAAAAATTTTTCAGTGAAATTCTTATATAAAACATGAGCACGCCTTCCAGTTAAGATTAAAATAGGTATCTAATTATAGTAAACGGAAGCTTCCCTATAATATAATACAGCTCTTTAGGCTGCTTTCATTTATAATGTTTTCACTGAATGTAAAGAAGATACTATAAAACTCAGGAGTATTTTCTACACCTAGAATTGGCAACTTTCAGTATAAGTAGTTTTCACGTGTTTAAGTAGTTTTGTAAAATCTAGAACTTGAGAAATTGCCTTAAAAATATTGGTTTTGACTTTGCAAAAGTATATATTTTTACTTTGACTATAATGACTGTCACAGATATCTCCAACCTGCTATCAAAACAATGCTGCTGGACTGAGTGAGTTAAAGGATTCAAACGCCTGCAAATATAGCTGATGAAAATCTACACGCTAATGACCTGATTTTTTTTTTTTTTGTATTCTTTGCAATCAGTAAAGGTTGTCTTTTATTATTATTTTTTTTTGGTACGCGGGCCTCTCACCGCCGTGGCCTCTCCCGTTGCGGAGCACAGGCTCCGGACACGCAGGCTCAGCGGCCATGGCTCACGGGCCCAGCCGCTCCGCGGCATGTGGGATCCTCCCGGACCGGGGCACGAACCCGTGTCCCCTGCATCGGCAGGCGGACTCCCAACCACTGCGCCACCAGGGAAGCCCTCACAGTTATATTTATAAGGGAATTACTAAATATATTATGGTGCACCCAAACAAAGAGATGTCATACAACTAGTAGAAATAATGGCACGTCTATACATACTGTCCTAGAAGGATCTCTATTATATATTGCTAGGTGAAAAAATATTAGCGTAATATGTTTTATGATCTCATTTTTATAAAATGCATATATTATATATGCACATATAATTTATATAAATCAAAAAAATCTTGATGTGAAGTTTCAAATTGTTTCCTTCAGACACTGAATTATCTCTGAATGGAAAGGGATTAGAGGGAGTAGTTTTGGGGCTTAATTTTTTACCCTCCATTTGAAATCAGTGGTGGGGTTATAGGTTATTTTAATTTTATTGAGCTTCTCTATAATTTGAAAACTAAAAATGGAGGGAAATAGTTTAACAGTGCTATGTGTGAAAGCATTTGTTTCCTTAATTAGGATATGAAAGTCCATAATACTATGAACAAAAGGCAGCTGTAACAACTGTAGATAACTGCGACATGTCACAGTTCCATATGTACGCGTATGAGCTCTGCAAGTGTGCTATCAGTAAATGCATTCACCTCTTTTTGGTTCACATGGGACAGTTAATCACACTGTCATATTATTAGCTAAAATCAGTAGTTTGAAGTCTAGAAGTTAAGTCAGTCACCATGTTGCTTTAGTTTTGAGCAAAAGCAGTTTGAGCTTTCCCAAGGAGATCAAATAATGTGCTTATCTCATATTTTCAAGTTACAAAGTTAATTTCCTAAGTAAACACTTAAAACCTTTTTTTTTTTTTTTTTTTTTTTTTTGTAGAAGAAAAAAGTTATAGAAAGCCTCCTAGTTTTCCTGGGAGCCCTGAGAATGATATGTAGCAAAAGTTAGGCCATTAGGAATTGAAAAAGGCAACCAGCTGCTATGTTCTCTTGACTTTTATAAGGAGTTAGTCTATAAAGCAATGAACAAGTAAGATGCTGAGTCATTGCCTTATCTGTTCATGCTGGGCTAAAGATGTGACTAGGGAACCGTTTTTGTCTTTACTTCTTCACTGAAAAATGTCTTTATGACCCTCATTGAGGAATAGCTGTAGTAACGTGTGCATTTCTGGGTTACTCTTTTCCTTTATTTCCTGGAGATGATCTGTTTCACTTTTTTTTTTAAACTATTAAGGAAGTGGGGGAATAAAGGAAAAAAGAAATCTGAAAATAACAGCTGAAATCAATTTCAATAACTACATGTTATGTTTCTGATCTTATTTCTTAGCTGCTGTTTCTATTATACTATTACTACTCTGTGATGCCAAAAGGATTTCATTAAATGGAAGAAATTAAGTCAGATCAGTTGGAAGGTGAAAGCAAAATAACCAGTTAGATTGGCAGAATCTTAAAATCTGTAACTGGTTGTTTAGGCAGGGAAGCTGAAGTATGTTCCCCTCACATAAGTTCCAGGGCCTCTGAGAAGGCAAACATATGTAGACACCATCTCTGCTCTCAAGGTAGCTCTTGGTACAAGCAAGTGGCAAGGCTATAAAAAGGAAGGAAAAAGAATGATTAAATTTATAACAAATCAGGAATAAGGGATTAAGGGACCAAATACAAACAATATATCCTTTTGAAAGTGGAGGTGACTATAATAAAGTATGTAATTTTTTTTAAAAAGATTGTTTTTGATGTTTCTATTTCTCTGAGCATTGTTGTGGTGTTTCAGACTCAATAGTATTTCCCCTTTTTGTTACCTAACTGTTCCAGGCTGAATGGGAAACTGGCAGTGTCACAAAAGGAAGTGAAAAATGGCAAAGATATTTGCAATACTTTTTTAACTTCTGAAAGTTTAAGTATAGTTAATTTATAATGTTGACACAAATGTGATATATTTTTAATAGTTTTATTTTAAAACATTATCAAATACATATAATATAGATAATAAAATCTCTTAAAGCCCACCAAATACAGTTTTAAAAACAAGTATTTGGGGGCTTTAATCCTGCCAGTGCAATTACCTATTAAATCTGGCCTTCGCTATTCCTTTCTTACATACTGAATGGAGAGCAGAGGATAGAATGGAAACTCAAGGATGCAAATATAGCCATTCTGGGTTGAACAGCTAGTGAACTTTGCAGCTGTGGGGTCTGTTTCTGATGGTTACTCATGGAAAGGCACATGGGGTCCTACAAGACAACATACAATAAAGGTTTAGAGATGTCCCCTTTCAAGCCTATAACTCAAAACAGACCCCTACATTGATCTTAACCCACTCCATCTCCTAGAACAAGTTTTACTACTGAACTGTAAAGTAGCAGAGAAAATCTGATGAAGAATTTGAGCAGAAAGGTGGCTTTGGGATGATTCTCAATGGCCCTCCCTTTTATCTATTCTCTTTCAAGCATCAAAGTCACTTCCTAATTTTAGCATTGTGGGATGTGATAAACAGGTTGGTCTTACTCTGGCTCTACCTTTCATGATTTTCAGACTCTAATCATATCTCTGCTCAGCTTTCCTTTTCCAGACTACAAAGTCGCAATCTTCTTGGCCTGTTCTCACACACAAGCCTCTTCATCCCTGTTCTAGCCGCCTCTCTGGCAGCTGGGCCTTTAACCCCACTCTCTTTCCTAAGGTCGGACTGTAACCACAGGCTCTCCACACGTGAATGAGCTCCAGTCTGGGACAAAGGCAGGGCATCTTTTCCCTGTTGTGTTTATAAAATCCTCCACGACAACACCAAGCCTCTTTGGTTGTAGTGGCACACTTGATAAATGTCTTCAATGGATGGCTCTATGTGGCTTTTCTTGGCTTATAATAGACCCTATTATTTTATACTCTAACTTTTTTTTTTTCCTTTCAATATATTACTTCTAAGCTTGACTACACTGAAGCTCATCTATCACACTTTGGATTACTCAGCCTAGCAAGGTTTGTTTTTTTTCTTTTTCTTCTGGATTTATTCACTGAGCTTGGAATTTCAGTGGCTGGAAACATGGATGTTACCTTCAGAATTGGAGTTTTAAGGTGACTAGTAAAAATTCAGATTTCTTTGGAACTATTTCCACTTCTCCATATGTGGATCTCATTAACATTGTCCAGATGAGCTCTATTTTCCTGGTAGTTGTCTGTTACAATTCAAGTTTCTTCAGTCTTATTATTTAAATATGTAATATCGGCCCACAGAGTCCCATAGCGCTTTATAGGGGCAGTAAGCTTTTGTACTATTAAATCATATCTCCCCCCCATCCCAATCATATCATACATACTGTCATCCAGAATCAGCCCTTGATATTGAGTAGTAGGTAAAATTTTTCTTTAGTCTTCCTCTGCCGCCTAATAGGCACTCAAATCCTTTACACTTGGGCTTTCTTCCATATTGTTCTAGCAACATCCCTGCGTCTCTACCACTGATACAGCTGAAACTACACTGTTTTGTATTTTGTCCTCTTTTGTGCATAAAGAATCAGTCACTAAAATAACATACCAGTCTGTACACTGAAACTGACGTGGTCCTTTCAAACTGGAAATCTATTAGTATTTGATGTCTGATTTTATGAACTCATTGATCCTGTCTTTGCCATCTAAGTAACCAAAACCTAATTGAACAATCAACCAGTGAATTTATATTAGTGGCTTCCATGATGTAATTTTAGTTTGGGCATGAAGGAATTTTGGAATCAGGTAGAATTTTTGGCCATCTCTCAAACTATAACAGGTAGTTAGCCATCTGTCATCCAGATTGAACCTGGTGAGGAAGGATAATGCCTGAGGAGTCGAGTTTTATTCATGGAGTTGGAAGACTGCTTGGCTTGACATCCTAAATCTGCCAAATACTGATTCTGTGACCTTGGGAAAGTTACTTACCTCTCTATTTATTAAAAATAGTATCTACCTCATAGGGTTGTAAGTGTGGGTTAAATCACTTAGCATATGTAAAGCATTTAGGAGGGTGTCTGGCTCACATCGTGCTACGTGAGTGTCTGCTGTTATTTTTACTTGTTTAGCCAAGGACTGGCATAGTGCCTGGCGCTGAGTGGGTATTCAAATGTTTGTTGAATGATTTATATGTACCTGCCGGCTAAAGGACTTATTTAGGAGTTTTTGTGCTGTTCTGAACTAATGTGTTTCAGCCAATCATTCATTTTTTCTGATATCAAATCTAGCCCACATCCCACATCTCCTCTTCTCATTTCATCCAAACCACTTAGTCCTTCAGGTGTAGCATCTCTCTCTGTTCTGTGGTAATTGTGGCTGGATCTCACATTGCAGGATGATCCAGTTTAAGGATTTGTCATTTCTTTTTCAGATCAACTTGTTCACATATTAGGGATTCAGACTATTTTATCAATATTGTCATTAAGCATTTTGAAGTGTCACAGAATTTTATATTATAACATTCAAGCCTAAAATTAGGATGAAGCCATCTGACATCATGGCCAACTTATTATGCATATTCCTATCTCGTTAGCTCAATAAGATGCCAGTTTATTTGCATGTTATTGCTTGACCCTGATATCATGGCCAATTAATTTGCATATCCCTATCTAATTGGCTCAGATAAGTTTTTGCCACTTGATTTGTTGGCCCAGCTCCCAGACTAGTGTCTTTTAGTCCAAATCAATTGAATTTGGAGTGGTTTTCTTTGTCATGCTTTCAACACCAATGGAAGGACAGTTAAGAGTGGTGATCATGAATGTATAAAGGAACTGCCTATTGCTTTTGTTTCTGGTTGGAAAAAACCGAAGAAGAAAAGACAGTAATTTAGATATGTGGGCAAGGTATTTTTCAGAGAAGAGGATACTGAGCTGATTTAAAAAAAAAAAAATAGGACTTCTTAAGGAAATTCCAGTGGACGAAGCAAAGGATGTATTCTATATCACTGATAAAAATTATAACTTGGAGTTGGGCTGACCCGGACCTCAGCTAAAAAATTATGATGTAGAATTTAAGCCTCTAAAACACAGTTTTCTTTTTCTTTTTTTTAAAAAGAATTGTGACATAAATTGACAAACATTGTAAGTTTAAGGTGTTCAATGTGTTGATTTCAAACACATATATTGCAATATGATTTCCACCCTAGCTTCCTCTAACTCTATACATTCCCTATAAAGTATAGTTTCCTATTAAGATGCATAAGCGTAACATGGGGGAATGTTTAAAATGCAATTTCCAGGTTCCCACCCATAGATATTCAGTTATAGTTTGGTCTGAGGTGGTCCGTGAAATCTTAAATTTTAACATGTACCTGGGATGATTCTGACGTAGGTAGAATATCACATCTTGCTGACTAGTGCTTGAAAGAACGATAGGCCTGTGCTCATTCATGGTTTCTGTGTGTGGAATCTAGTGATTCCCCAGGGTTGGGTGAGTTGCCCTTTCCTAGATAACTTCCAAAATTTAAATTGGCTCTATTTTCCAAATTCTATTTCTAGGATAGTAGAAATGACAAGACAAACCCGTGACAAATTAAAAAAAAATTACATCTTGAGGAAAGGAAAGCAGTGCGTGTGTGTGTGGGGTGGGGTGGGGCCGGCAGGGCTGGGGATCATATGGTGAATCATACTGGGTTGGGTGTCAGGGGCTTGTCCACACACTGGCAGTTTGCTGTAAAGCAGTGGTGACTTCTTTACCACCGTGTGCCTCCTTTCTTCCTCCGCCATCATCTCCCTCAAGTAGTTGGTGCCGTTTGTGAAATCCATCGCCCTGTCCTTTGGAACTTAGATGCTTTGGGGGACCTCTCTACTCCTGCTCTTTGCTTTTCACAGTATAAATTCCATAGTGATGAGACAGGTCTGGGGACGGCCAGGAAGAAGACTGGAGGTGGGACTTGGTGTGGAAAGTGAAAGGGAGAAAAGATGGTAAGAGAGAACAGTTTCTATTCACAATAGGCAAGACATGGAAAAACCTAAATGTCTGCTGACAGATGAATGGATGAAGAAGGTGTGGTGCACATATGGGATGGAATACTACTCAGCCATACAAAAGAGTGAAATAATGCCGTTTGCAGCAACATGGATGGACCTAGAGATTGTCATACTGAGTGAACTAAGACAGAAAGACAAATACCATATGATATCACTTATATGTGGAATCTAAAATATGGTACAAATGGACCTATCTATAGAACAGAAACAGACTCACAGACATAGAGAACAGACTTGTGGTTGCCAAGGGGGAGGGTGGGTGGGGGGAGGGACAGAGTGGGAGTTCGGGGTTAGCAGACTATTACATATAGAATGGATAAACAATAAGGTCCTACTGTACAGCACAGGGAACTATATTCAATGTCCTGAGATAAACCATATGGAAAAGAATACAAAAAAGAACATATATATATATATATATATATATGTACAATGGAATCACTTTCCTGTACAGCAGAAATGAACACAACATTGTAAATCAACTATACTTCAATAAATAAAGTAAATCAAAAAAGAGAGAACAATTTCCACCATGCTCTCTCCAACCAGCCCTCAGGATGTCTCTGACCTGATCCTACCTTGTTGTTACCTCTCCAGGTCCTTGACCTTCAGCAGACTGCTGGAATTAGGGGCATATCATTTCAGTCCTTCCTATGTTTTCCCAGCATTCTCTTGCTGCCAATGATTGGCATACTTTTGATGTTCTCTTCACAATATAGGTGAACACAAACCATATCAAGGGGGCAGGGCTGCAGATTTTTACCTTGATTTACTTGCCATGGTTCCTAGCAGTACAAACATTTAGAAAAATTTCAAAAGAATTCTGTCCTAGCTTCAGCGGAAGAGGGAAATGGAACAGTCTTTGAGATGTTCTATTTTGGGGAATTGTAGGGCCTAGACTTCAGTCCCAGCTCTACAATCTACACATTAGGTGACTTTGAATGTCAATAATGACAAAAGCAATGGCCAGTATTGAATGCCACGTATGTGACAGACGTGGAGCAAGATGATTTACATACATTGTCTAGTGTCTCTAAGCTTCAATTTTCTGAGAATATCACCTTCAGAAACTACCTTACAGGTCTATCTTGAGGACCACACGAGAAAACCAAGTTAGAAAAGGTTTTCTAAATTAGTAGAGTGTTTTATAACTATGTGCTAATGACTTCTTAACACTTGAAAACAATTTTCAGATTAAAGTTGAAAATTAGAACTTATCCCTAATACAGAAACTTAAAAGCTTACTATCACTTCCATTTTGTTGGTTCAGAAGTTTTGTCTTTCCTTCTTGGAACAGTTACGTACTCGTTGGAAAACTTTCAGAATTTTTTTTAACTTGTGATATATAAAGCCCAAACTGAATTTAGAGTCTTGACATTCCTCTTTAAAGCTGTACTCAGAAGTCTCAAATTTCTGGGGTGACCGAAAAAAAAAACCTGAGAAGATTAACTGTAACATATCCAGGGACAAGAAATTAGGAGCAGGGTATCTAGTTATTTCTGACTTGTGCCTCTACACGGGTAGAAATTCAAATATAAACATTATACAGCTAAAAAATGCAAGACATATATAGAACCTCACACCTTTAGGAATTCTCAACTTTTCTGATGCTTTCAATTTCTTAGACCTCTTTTCTATAGACTGAATGTTAATGTCCCCTTAAAAATCATACGTTGAAACAATCCTCAATGAGATGGTATTTGGAGGTGGGACCTTTGGGAGGTGATTAGCTCTTGAGGGTCGAGCCCTCATGAAAGAGATTAGTGACCTTATAAAAGAGACCCCAAAGAGCTCCCTTGCTCCTTCTACCACGTGAGGACACAGAGAAAACATCCATCTGTGAACCAGGAAGGAGGTTCTCATCAGACACAGAACCTATTGGCACCTTAATCCTGGATGTCTCAGCCTCCATAACTGTGAGATATTTCTGTTTATGAGACACCCATGTTATGGTGTTCTGTTATAGCAGCCTGAATGGACTAAGGCACTCTTCATACTCTACCTCAATTTTTACGAAAACATTTATTTGAAGGGAGATTTACTCCAAAAGTGCAGATGTATATTAAGTTGTGGTTACTAGGCCGAAGGCTTGAGTTTTTTCCAAGTACAGGGCACAAAAGCTGCTCATTTCCCACTGCACATACGTGCACCTGACCAACAGCCTTGCAGCCTGCAGGACTCAAGATTTCAATACAAATAGCTAGATTCGGAAACCCTCGCTGGTGCTCAAATACTTGAGCGCTAGAACAGGAAGCAACAAAGCTCAAGTGTCTACTGTAGATATGTGAATGGCCCAATCAAATTTGTCACTGTAAAGTAAGAGTTGGGATTTGCATGACTTGTTATATTGGGTATATGATAGAGGCAAAATCTTGGGGCCATGCTTTTCGAATTCATACAGTAGAAAAGAAAGAAACTGTGTTGAGTAGTAAGAAATTATTTTTAAAAATGTTCCTATTTCTTCAATTTTTTTGTTTAATCCCATATATTGTCTTAATTTGATATTGGGACTTAGAATACAGGAGTCTACTGATACCTCTTTGTCTGAATTGACCAGCCAATCCCATCAAACTTTTTTCCCACTAAATCAAGGAATTGGTTAAACTACCCATTGGTTGCTTTCACATTTTGCATATTTAGCCCAAGATTTGATAAGGTTACTAATAGAAATAATGACAATAATAGTCAGTAAGCACTTTAGTGTGCTTTCATTTATTTCTCACAATAACCTTATAAATAAGATTCTCTAATTATTTCCACTTTACAGATAATGCAACTGCGGCTTAGAAAGCTAGATAACTTGTCCAATGTCAAATTGCTAACAGTGGGAGACTGGGATTTAAACACTGGCAAAAACCCATTTTGGTTCCAATTTACTAGCCATTTCCAGCAAATGTAGTTTGGCCTTCAAATTACCTGGAAGGACCTCATTATATAATTTTGGTCTCCTTGGACATAGGTCAACTTACTTTGAGACAGACCATCCAAGTGCTTAAAGTTATTTTAATGGTAAGTAGGTTAAACAAATTTGAAATGCAAGACTTGTTTTTTCAGGCCATAGCTCCTTTGTAAATAATTGATTATTCATTCAGCAGCTCAGCTGAGTGCTACCAGTCAGTGTGGGAATGGTGGGATATATAAATATAGAGCACAGTCTAGTGAGAGAAGCGTGATGTTTGAAGGGTGTAAACAAACTCCTGGCATTTAAAAAAGGAAAAAAATTGTTCTTTTAGGAAGGATCAAAAAAGGCTTCATGGAATCCCTCCATGTATAATGCTGTCTGTCCCAGGCACCCCTATGGCTCACTTCTTCACCTCTTCCAGGTTGTTGCCAAAAGGTTACCTACTCACGGGTCTTTCTCCAGCCACCCCATTTAAAGCTTCTCCCCAACATTCCTTATTCTACTTCCCTGCTTTGCTTTCTTCATAGCACTTATCACCTCTTGGTGTACAACGTGCTTTTCTTATTTATTGGCTTCCTGTCTGTTTCCGCACATTACAATGTAATCTGTATGAGGGCAGGGTCCTTTGGCTGTTTTGTCCACTGATATAAACCTGGTTTCAGAACAATGCCTAACATAAAGTAGGGACACAATACATAGTTGTTCAATGGATGGAGGAAATAAGACTTCAGCTGGGCCTGAAGAATGGATAGGGTTTAGCTAGACCTTCCTTGGTGGATGGAAGAGATTCCAGGTGAAGGAAACAACTTAAGCAAACAGTGGAGGCAGCAAATCCCATCGCCTGTTCTGGGGACCAGTGTGCTGGTCAACTTGGTTCAAATATAGAAATATGGTGGGGTGTAGTCTGGAAGTATCTATATTATGTAGACCTGCGTGATTATGACTTAATTTTACAGGCAGCAGGAAGCCCATATGATTAGGACTCTTTAAGGATATTTCAAGGGTAAATATCCTTAATTTAATATTTAACTGTTCAACCAAATCATTCCAGGTACTTCAAATTTAGGGGTGGAACTGGGTTAGGTGGGTTGTGAAGCTACTATAATTGTAAACCCTGGCAAAATAGCCCACTTTGGTTCCAGTTAACTAGCTATTTTCAGCAAATGTAGTTTGGCATTTGAAAAAAGAATATATTTTTTTCTCTTTTATAGAGTTACGAAGACTGAATTAGATATGACCTCTGGCCTTGCCCCTTCCATGTCACAGTGTTGAGTTAGCCCAGTGGGTAGTAGGAGTCATGCCAGGAGCCCTTGCTTCACTGGGATACCTAGCAGTTACCCAACTACACATGGTTATGACTGCAAGCCACATAAATAATGTCCTGCTAGACCCAACTTCCCATAGCTAAACCTCAAAAATGCCTGTAGCATCTCTGATGTTGCTGAACAACAAGAGAGATGGATGATGGAAGAGGCCTGAGAGTGTCAAGAGGCACAAACTGTGATTAACAAATTGTGGGTGAAATATCTATCTGTGACCATGGGGACTCCTTTCTAGGACTTTGGGAGAAGACAGAACAAATAAGGGACCCTGAAGTTACTGGCTTCATGGTAGAGTTGCTTCTGGAACTCTAATGAAGGGTGTTAAGGTGAATGGGGAGGAAGATCAGGAGAGCACTGGATAGAGGTGATGAGGAGGTGGTTGGCATAGGAGTTTGGAAAGAAGTGTGGGAGAGAGGATGCAGAGAACTAGATGATGATAGTTGGCTATTGAACCAAAGGAAGCGGAAAGGTCAAAGGCGTCTGAAGTCAGACTTCAAGATACTAAGTAGAATTCTGGGGGTAAACTGTTCTCGTGCCTAAAAATTTCTCTGCACATTAAATACTCTTTTGTTTTAGGTTTAAATACATTGCATTTATTATCATTACTGATGTTCAAATGATCACATCTTTGGCCAGTGGAAGCCTCTTCAAGGTGACTCTTAAGCCTGTTGACATGACTCCCTTAGTCTTTGATAGTTTCCTTGCTTTCTGGTATGATGAGATGTTCTAGGCTTGTCTTGTATACCTTCCTTTGCCACACCTGGAATCTACCATTTCTCCAATAAGCTCCAGGTTCTTCTAGTGAGAAATTGTATTTTCACACCATTTCTGGTTCTGGGATGGTCATGGCTACTAGGTCAGTCTTTGTTTCTAGGCCTTTTTACAGGACAGAGCCAGGAAAAGGTGGATGTGTATAGATACTTACATAGGTGTATGCATATATTTTGCATCTTAGGCACAGTAAATACTCTACATTTTTGAAAGAAACTGCTTATTGCTTTAAACTTGCTCTGTTAATGCCATTAGGCAATGAAAGCAGCAAGTTTTTAAATGGGGTCTTAGTGACGTGAAAGAAGTCATGCAGATTCCCCAGGCAATATATTTATAAAGAGAAGTAAATTTAGGCACCAGGAGAATTTGGTTGACAAATTAGTGGTTCAGTAGGTGGAACCTTAGCTTTAGCATATTTTAGCTGTTACACTTTATAATATAAAATCACCATGCTGCATGAGGGTGACCTTTTGAAGTTTGCAATATTTTTATTAGAGAAAGCACTGAATAATCAGTAATGTTGGATCTAATTCCATAGCCATGAACAATGACAACTATAGTCTATTTTTGACCCTGTGCCATATCAAGAAAATTCCTCACACTTTAATTAGTTACTAGAAGATCAAGAATATAACTGATTTAATCACACAGAGAAGAAAATAAAAACAATTGTGTTCTGCTGTGGAAATGACAAGTCCTTCATTTGACTTTGCTTTTGAGCAAGGATAATGGACTTGAGGACATGGGGAGGGGGAAGGGGAAGCTGGGACGAAGTGACAGTATGGCATGGACATATATACACCACCAAATGTAAAATAGATAGCTAGTGGGAAGCAGCCGCATAGCACAGGGAGATCAGCTCGGTGCTTTGTGACCACCTAGAGGGGTGGGATAGGGAGGGTGGGAGGGAGACGCAAGAGGGAGGAGATATGGGGACATATGTATATGTATAGCTGATTCACTTTGTTATACAGCAAAAACTAACACACCATTGTAAAGCAATTATAGTCCAATAAATGTGTTAAAAAAAAAAGAATATACTCACTTAAAAAAAAAAGAATATACTTTACTCACTTTTTTAAAAACTAAAATTGGGTTTTACAGAACTTTAAATCCCCAAATTTCCCCATCCCCAACACAAGCTATAGAGAATAAATGCATTACCATGAGGATTCACCCTCAGATTTTATTGTTCACATATATTTGAAATGCTGCATGTTCACACAAAACAGTATTGCTAAAAACTATCTTAGGCTATATACTTACCTAATATTTGTCTTTTATTATATAAATTAAGTATTAACCTAATAAGTCTCAGATAAAACAGTATTTTTCATATCATAAATGAATTTTGACCAAAAAACAAAACAAAAAAAACGGAACAAAATTATAATTGGTCATAGGTGTTGCCTTTCAAAAGAGAAGCAGTTTTTCATCTTTCAGAGCTATAGGATTGCCAATTGATACCTGGGCTGTGAAGTGGGAAAATAGGTCTCATCTTCTCTGCTAATTCTAATAAATTGAGAGTGGCTTCCTGGGTCTCTGTGTTGGGATGAATTCTGAAACTGCTTCCAGGTTCCATGGGAAAGAGAACTGTGACCAATTAAGGAGTGGGGCATCGCGGCACGTGTGCTGTGCATTCGGTATCCACGATGAAACAGCATCAAAAAACATAGTAAACATCAGACTCACCAGACAAGCCACCTACATCCATCTTCTTCAGGTTCTTTGCCTCAAGAATGACAACAGTCAGTTTGCCGGCAGTAGGTACGTAGCGAAGGGAGAAGCAGATATCACCCAATTTCTCTTGCTATGAAAACCAATAAGAAAGTATAAGTAATTTTTCAAATAAAGGTGAATGTGGTTTGTACATAAACACTGTAAACTCCTCAGGGAGGGGGATTATGACAATTAGAATTTGAAAACTCTTAACGTTCACTGGCATTTACCCAGTGGTCTTTCATTCACTAAGGTATCATCAAGAGTGACTGTAACTCATTTCAGTTTTTAATTAGCTCATCTATACTTTAACATTCATCAAAATATATCCATAATTCAATGGTTCAGGAGATAGGACCAAGACAACTTTTTTAGAGACTGCTTTCTGAATAGTACTGCAAAACTCTTGGCAAAAATTAATAACTTGATTAAATAGCTTTGAAAAGAGCCTAACACTTTTTTGGTAGACTCAACCTACCTACTTTTTTGTCTTTTGACATTTCAAATAGGATTATGTGTAATACTTAGACTTTTGGGGGAAAAAGACTTGTTTCCGTGTTCCATTTAAATTCTATTTATTGATGAGAAATTGTAAATTCCTAATAGCAGAAAGGCAAAAAGGCAAAAACGTATATAAGTTTTTGCACTTTTAGTTTTACTCATTTCAAGTGAGGTCTAACTTTCTTTTTCCTTATCCTAAAATTTATAAAATCTAAGCGGTGGGTCAAAAAAGTGAAATACACAGTAACACAAAGTTTCTCATATACCCTCACGTTATTTCATTGGTATCATATTTTAGTTTCAAGAACATTCACCAGTCCTATATTTGAGCATCTCTGAATAACTGAAGCGTTTAAAATGTTGACGCTATATAGAACTTTTACCTTTTTCAGAAAAGAGGCCTATGGGTTCTCCCACCTTAAGTGTTTTGCTCTTTAGGATAACTAAGAACTTTGGTAATTGAACATGAGGAAGATTTTTGCATTCATATTAATGCATGAGAGAGGGGGCAAGGGTGTGCAGTTTGTTGTAGTCTCAGATGCTGGAGGTGCTAGACTGCTCACTGACATACGGGATTAAGTATATGTATGGCAAATCAGGGTTTATTTCTTTGCGTCTTTTCCCTGCCCATCCCCCCTCCAATAGTAATTCCAAAGAAGGTAATGGTTGTGCCAGACTTTTGCAGATAGATTTCTAACATAGGAGTGAGGTACAGAAGGCCATATCCTCAGGTCTTCTCCTGTTGTACTCCTAATTTGGCTGTTTTTGGCCTTCTCTGTATCTTGACATATGTTAAATTGGCTAAATTAACTGCCTAGATGTAATCCAACAAATTAAGAAAATGCAATTCCTTTTTTGGGGGGTACTCATTAAATCCATCTTTCAAAAAGGAAAGGGTATCTACCTGTTCTATAATTTATCGATAGGTGAGAAGTAATACATTCAATGTCTGTGTGTGTGCGTGTGCGCGCACGTGAGAAAGAGAGAGGAAGAGAGAAATGGTACTTTCTGCTTATGTAATGCTTTTGAAAATATCACCACATGTGTGTATAGCCATGGTTCTTTCATTTCTTGAGTTCCCATAGCACCTTACCCACATATCTCTTACGTTACTAAGGGGACTTTTTTGGTCTTACTGTGCGTGTCTTAATTTCCCCACTAAATGACTAATGACTAAAAACTCCTTGAAGACAAGGTCCTTCCCTGAATTATCACTTTCCACATATTTTCAAAAAGTAAATATATGGAAATTGGAGCTAATTCCCTCATTTTGAATTATCTAGGTCATACCTCTCTTCCACTAGTGTAGATAATAGTTACTTGTAATGTGCCTACTCACCCCTAGGAATTAATGTACGCATCAGGAGAATCTAGCAGACTAGATTACATTTCATAGTCTCTGAAAATACAGAACGGGCCTCGATAGCACAGAAATTAATACAAAGAATGGACAAATTCATCTGAACCTTAGGAGACAAGAGAAAGCTAAATGAACAAAACTCCTGTTCAGAAATGCTCATCAGAAGGGTTCTTTTTGCAGGAGTCTATTTGCCACAGTAACCTTCCTGGGGAACTGCTGGAGAACCAGGTCACTCTAAGCATCCTAATCAGCTGTTCTCTCTTAAATGACACCGTTCTTCTTGGCCCATAATCTAATTCCACACTTTATAGGCATCTCAGGTGTTCTAAACGAAGAGTTGTCATAACTTCTAGTATACTTTTATTCTTCAATCTTAGGCTATCTAGGGAATCTTTAAGATTTTACATATTTAGTTTCAGAAGAAAGCAGTTGCAGTTTGAAAAACCATACCTCAAGTAGAAGAAATATGTCAAGTTACCTCTAATTTTAAAGCTATGGGATGGGGGAAGAATGAGTGACTGGATTTCAAAGTGGATATTTTGGGAGAAAGGGAAATAGAGAAAAGTACTTATTTTAGCACCTTTTACAGATCTCCATTTAATTCATTAACTTAGGAACTTGAACATGTAAGATTTCATTTGCTCATAAAATCATCATAATTGGTATGCCAAATTAAGCTTGTATTTTTATGTTAATCAACTGAAGTTGCTTTTCAGTGGTTTAAAATTTTTAAACTCGGTTTACATAAGGTTACCTGATGTGTCAGCATGGAGCTAATGCTCAAAGTCTTTTGACTTGATCCTGAGTTTCCTTTTTCTTTTTTTTTTTTTTTTTTTTTGCGGTACGCAGGCCTCTCGCTATTGTGGCCTCTCCCGCAGCGGAGCACAGGCTCCAGACGCGCAGGCTCAGCGGCCATGGCTCACGGGCCCAGCCGCTCCGCGGCATGTGGGATCTTCCCGGACCGGGGCACGAACCCGTGTCCCCTGCAACGGCAGGCGGACTCTCAACCACTGCGCCACCAGGGAAGCCCCTGAGTTTTCTTTAGTGTCAGACTGTCATCTGGAATGGTAGAAACTAATATTCCTAACTGACCGCCCACTAGGATATTCTCCTTTCACTTTTAGATTGTCTTACTAAATGGATGTTCATCAGCAAACCCTCCCCTCAACTGTTTGCCTTTTCAACACTCTTACCTGTCAGGGTCGCTAACTCATCTGTTTCCAGTGGCCACCTTACCTTTTGTTTTCCTCTAGTCATTCAGCCTACAAGTCTTGACATTTCTTTTTTTGGGTAATGTATGTTCAACTGTATTTTTTCTTTCACTTTTTTCTACCACCATCATCAGCATGACCTCTACCCTCACCACCTCCACTTCCAATATGACCTGCATCTCTACCATTTGCTGCCATTACTACCATCACCCTACACCATGGCCTCCACCACTACCTCTATCCCCTTCACCTCCATTTCCACTCTGTGAGACTACGCCCTAAATACTTCTGTCATCTCTTTTGAAATAGTCTGAGCAAAGATTTCTTTAAGTCATAGTCTCACCAAAGTCCAATGTAGACCACATACTAATGCCAAGCTAATCTTTCAAAGGTCCAAACCCATCTTCCTGGCTTTCAAGAAGCTCTATACTTTGCCCTAACTATCCAAATCTTTTTCTTCAACTTCACTACCTACTCAATCTTCAGAATATATTTTGAATTTGACTGTATCTCCCCATTTATAGGGCCCTCATTCTAGTCCAAGAAGGGTGACCAACCACCCTCATTTGCTCAAGACTCTACTGGTTTAAGTCTCACAAGTCCTGTATACTGGGAGACTTCGATCCCAGGCAAACCATGACTATTGGTAACCTTAAGTCTAAATCATCACATAATTCCTGACCTAGACTTCTCTAATAGCCTCCTGATAGCCACTCTGTTTCAACTCTTGCTCCTTTCTAGACTCTTCCTCACACAGAAGGCAGACTGATCCTTTTAAAGTGGAAATCTGGTCATGAGACAATCCTACTCAAAGCCCTTCAATGTATTCCCTTTTCACTTAGAATAATCTGTATTCCTTACACGTAAAGGCCTTATAGATGGGGGTCTCACCCCTCCATCTCCTACCATTATACTCCCGATCTTACTTTCTCTCCTCCAAACCCGTTAGGTACACTTTGACCTCAGACCCTTTGCCTATGCTCTTCCTTCTGCCTGCAATATTCTTCCCCCAGATACTATCATGGATTGTTCTATTAGTTTGCTTAGCTTTCTGCTTTACATATCACCTCTTTAGAGACCTTTTATATGGCCATGCTATCTGAAGAGGTTCCATCCACTCCTAAACACTCACACTACCTACCCCCATGCCCTGCTTTTTTTCCTCCTAGCACATATTGCTCCAAGTTCTATTTTGTTGAGGTTTTCCCCACCAGAGCGTGAGATCCACAGGAGATGCTCTAGCACAGAGCATGGATGATTCCTATTGATGGAATAAATGCAGATTCCCTACTATCAATTAGAGTCAATGTCCTCAGTATCCACAGGTTGGGCTCTCCATGGAAGCAAACTGATTTGCAAATGGGAGATTGGGATGTGTCCTTTGAATCAACACCTGTGGGAGAATGCAGAAAGCAGGATGGCTCAGGTGGAGAAGTTGGGCTATGATGCAGTCACAGCAAAGGCCTCAGTCGATCCTATAGGAAGTTCTGGAGCTAAAATAGCTCTTCAGAGATGTTCTAAATTCTGAAGAGATGACTTTTATGCTCCTGAATCCACCGGTCTTTGGATGTGGCCTTTCCCCACATCTTGGACCAGGGCCTCCTCAGCTGTGAGGGAGATTCTAAGAAGGAGCAACTCAGTTGTTACGAGTGTCAGCCATCAACACTCTTGGCCAGTGGAATAAATGCCTTCATCATGAAGATGGTGCAAGACTGTGTGTGTGTGGAGGGGTCACCACAGCAATGACTACGTCTCTGAGCTATCTTCCTTCCCATCACCAGATTTTTGCTTAGTCAGGAAATTCATCTACAATGTCTGTCTGTAGTCCCTTATTATGCCTAATTAAATTACCCCTAACCATTAAGCCCTAGTCCAAGTTCCATATCTTTAAGTATCTCCATAGTGCACAAGGATTTCTACTAGTAATTAATTGCTTTATAGCCAGTAGTATGGTGCCTAGAGATATTTTCCCCTATTCATATTTGCGAGTTCCCCTCACCCTAATCTCCAGAAGAAGAGGGATTGTACTTGATACTACCTAATAAGGCACATGATAGGGGCTTAGAAATAACTGTTGGTTGATTGCATTGAAAAGAGAGCCTCACCAGTCTTGTTTTGTAAACAGTATGGACACTAGTACTCGATATATCAACAGTGTTTCTAGTTAATCAACAAGTCAACTAATGAATATATTCAGAGGTCTTTCTTTGTTCCTAGTTCTGTAGACATGGCTCAGTTAGTCCTTTCATGAAACTGGAAACGAAAACATTCTTGGAAGTGCAGTTTTTATACGATAATTTCAAGACCCTATGGGGTTGCAGCCGACAGATGAGTGCTTTTGCTGGTATGATTAGCTCATGAAGGGACCTTACTACTATTAGAAATCTCAGCTTTATGTATAATTTATTTTAGTCAATTGCCTTGATCACTAGGTGGAAACTGCCAGTTAGTGTTAGAAAGTTCCAACTGTGAGATTCAGAGAAATTAACCTGCTCTTTTAGAATATGGAGCTGACAATCAGAAAGCACCTTTGTTCTGAGCAGCTTGATAATTCTGATATTTTTTTAAAAGCATCCACTGAATAGAGTAGACATGAATTAATGATTTAATATAGACAACTACAGTAATACCTTTCCTTTTTGAAAAGCATTATAGATACTAGAACAGAGGTCATCTCCATTGGGTAAATAAAAAGCTTGATTAAAATGAATATATGCTGTTTTTTATAGCACCATCCATCATTTTATGTGTAGAGAGAGGTGTTCACTTTAATGATCTTTGCAAATGGGGCTAAGTTCACACACTTGTTGGAAATGCTATACTTTGGAATGAGTTTTAAAAAGATACCTGAATTGACTTAATGCTGTGACATTTTAAAAGGACATATTCTATTTATGTTAATCTTAAGATTTTTCTATGTGTTAAACTGGAGATATTCTCTCTGAATAGAAGGTTTTTTTCTGAGGTTGGGCATCTATTTAGAGGTGACAGACAAATGGCAGTCCAATCTCTCAAAATGAAAATCTAGACTATTTGCGTGTTCTCCATTTGTAAAAATACAAAGATATTATTCATTTATAGGAAAGGTCAATGTCAGGTTTTTAATTTTAATAACAGATAGGGTGGCTTTAAACATATCCTTTGTGTGGTAGTATCTTTCAAATTCTTTTTATTCCCATAACTACTCTTCTACCCCTGAAGTATCTGCAAATCGGTATTTACATCTAATGGTCCAGATGGTCACAGTGTGAAATGTTGCTGTGGATGTACCCAGGCTAAAAAGACTGAATCTGGCCTAGCGTGCAAATGGACAGTAAATGGTTCAGGTGAATGAGACTATGTTATTTCTTTTAATACTTATTTTTGTGAGGTTACCATGTAATTGATTAACTTCATATGCATTCAACTATTCATTTCTTACTAAGCAATGATTAAGTTCCATCATAAACTCTTCCAGGGTCTAGTCTAGGCTCCATAGATACCTAGAGGAATAAGATGACTTTAAACAAGTTCAGAATGTAGTAGAAAGACAAATTTAAACAGAATAACAATATCATGTGTTAACTGCACTGAACAGGTGGCACAAATACTCTGGGGGCAAAGAGGAGAAGGTTGAAACTTGCCAGGGTCTAGTGATAGAATTAAGGAAGGAAGACTTTATTTGGAGATTTATACCCCCAATAATCAAGGATAAATTTTTCCAGCCACCCCAAATAAACATTCTTTGTAAAACAAATGTGCTTGCCATGCAAATGTAGCTTTAGGACAAGTCTTCCAGCTTTCCCCTTTCAGCTAGAGCTAGTATATATGGGGGATTGGTGACATGTAAGTGTGCTTGAAGAGAAAATACCTGAGCTGAGATGGGAAGATTCCACAGGAAGAGTCAATGTGAACCCCTTGAAGGACAGGGCAAGAATATTCCAGGCACAGGGATGCACGGGCAAAGTCTCTAAGCGCTTAAACAAGTTACTCTTCTATAAGTATAAAATGTATGTAATTTAATTAAGGACAGATTTCTATTTATGATTTACATCTTCAAATTTTTTTCACTATATCTTTAACTTCTACTTTGATGAAGAGATACACTTGTAGTCCTATTAGAAATAAGAATTAACAACAGAAAAGTGGATATTCTGAAGTGCTCTAAAAATGATGAAAATAGAAAATCAAAATGCCTATTAAAAATAACAGTACAGTGCAGTACAGAGTGATGGAGAGAGCACTGGACTGAGACATGGGCATTAACTATTTGTTCATCAAACATTTATTGGGCATCTCCTATGGGCCACCACTGTCCTAGATACTAGGGCACAATAAAGCATACAAAACCAAGGAACAAAATAAACATGGTAAAATACAAGGCAAAGTAAAGTAATTAGAAGAGTGCTTGGCACATAAAACGTACTATGTGAGCACTTGCTATTATAACAAAAATCCTATTTCAACCACCTTCTTCCCCATACATAGTGCCATATATAGGGAAGAGGGTGGTCGAAATAGGCACTATCTAGAGAAGCCAAACTTCTTGAATGAATTGTCTACATTCACTGTCCCTATTTGTTCATGTTCTACTGATTTCTCCATTACTTTATTGAATTGAAATTGTTTCTGCCAAGTTTTCAAATGACATCCATCTTGGTAAGTCATAAATATTTTTCAGGTTTCATTAACCTGAACTCTCAGCAGGATGTGTTGACTTCTCTCTCTTCCCTGGATTCTGTAATTCTGGAGGCTTTCTTGATTTATCTGCCTCTCTGGCCACTGATTCTAGTCCAAGCCCATTTCTTTTCTTCTTAAACTGATATTGTCCCTGTCTATGGCTTTAGTTACAATCCAGAAGTGATTCCCAAGATTGTTTCTTCAGTTCTGATCTTTTATCTGGACTCCAGACTTATATATCCACTGCTTCCTTGTCATTTCCACATTAGTACGTTAAATAAAGATCTTAGACTCAAGTGCCAAAAACTGAATTGCATTACATTTCTCACGAGCCTGGTTCACTCTATTTCAGTATTGGTAACCGCCTCCAAACAGTTGCTAAAGCCAGAAAACTGGGCATTATCACTGACCATTGACTTCTTTAGAGATCTGATTTTATCTATTAGAAATCTCTCAAGTGGGTTCACTTGTTTCCATCGTTTTCCAATAAATCTCTAATATTTCAATATTAGAGTATTTACCCCCTAATCCAATAATCTGTCACCTGGGATATTCTAATACTCTCTAAATTGTCCCCTTCCAATTTACTCCTGGAATATAGTGGGCAGAGTCGGCCTCTTAAATAACAAATCTACTTAAAATCCTCAAGTAGGTCTTCTGTCTCTCTTGGGATAAAGATCCACAACTTTACCACCAGTTAAAATATTCTTCAATGTCTTGTTCCTGCTTACTCCTCAGCCTCTTCATATCAGGCTTCTTCATATCATGAAATAAGTCATGTTAACTGTACTCTTAGCACCACCGTATGAACAGTTCCTTTTGCTTGACACATTCTGTCCTTTCGTTATTCTCCCTTTTATGTAACCTTTACTCATCTTTCAGACCTTACCTCAACATTTATTTAGAGAAGCCTTACCTGACTCCAAGACTAAGTAAAGCCTTTCTTAAATATTCTTTAGTGGTTCCTTATACTCTTCTTTTGACGTTTTGACTATAGTTATCATTACTATAATCATGCCCAGTAATTGTAATGATATACAGCAATCAGATATTGATTTGTGTGATCATTGGATTGCATCTCACTTACATGAACTTGACCATCTTTATACAGTACCCTTTTAATCTGTATGCATAGTTCTGGCATATAAGACATGATTAGCACATATTCATTGAGACAAAGAATGCATGCATATTCGAGTGCTCAACTCTGACAGAGACTGCTAGTTGTTTGTCAAAATCCATTCTCTTCTTCCTGGACACAGAGCTAGACTACATTTCTCAGCCCTCCTTGCAGTTGGATGAGGTCTTGTGATTGGATTCTAGCCAATGGACTGAACCGAAGTGGAGTGTGCCCTTCTAGACTCAATCCCCCATAACTACTTTGTATGATCTTTCATCTCTCCTATGACTGTGACAGTGACCTCTGTGACCTTCGAAGCCACGTGCTGTAGATGGCAGAGGTTCAATTTGCCAGGATCCCCAAATGGCACAGTAAAAGAACCCTACCTGCCAATGTGGAACCACTTTGTACTACTGAGTGAGCAAGAAATAAATTTCTTTTGCTGAACCATTACATGTTTGGGCCAACTTCTTACTGTAGCCTAGCCTTACATAATTAATAGAAATGAATGAATTCTAAACAGTGTTTTCAAAAGTATGATCAGTGATCCATTTTACTTTCTGTGGTTAGTAGAAAACGAGCAATGCTTATACTTCATTAGTTCAGTTTGCCAAATGCTTATTTTGTGTTTTCAATATGTCAGTCATGGTGCAAGGTACTAGGAAGAATGGATGATGAAAACTTGTCCTTGACCTTAAGAAACTTATTCTGTGTTGAGGGGGACAAGCACAAAAACAAAAGTTCAACATAAAATGATTAGTGCCATTTTAGAAATATATATTTGGAAGGACCAGTATAGAGAAGGTAGAGGAATTTGTTGTGGTTAATTTCAAATGAGAATTTCGAGTGGTGGACAGGGGAATGCGACCAGAATGTAGAATGGAAAGCGAGTCCTGGCAATGTCCTTGTCAAAAGATTCTTCATTCTGTAGTGTGCTTTGGGGCCTGAAATTCCACCATTCATTCCCTTCCCCTAAAGCTTTAGATCTCTAGGAGTCCTTTAAAATAATATGAAACGCTGTTTTGCCCCCTAGAGGATGACATGGCAATCCATCATGGTATTAAATTTTAGTTGACAGTTCTTTGGGTTATGGAAGATTTATCTAAGTGAGTGGAGACGGGCAAAAACGCCAAAGATGGTGAGTATGTCTCCATAGCTAGGGATGCTTCCTTAGTCAGTCAGAGCACCTAGTAGGAATCCAGGTGAATGACCCAATTGTATGAGGACATGTGAAGCGCAGGGAAATAATGCAGAACGTTTGTGGAAAGTATCTAAAGAGACCACGTTTCTTTGTCCCTTTAACATTCTCTCTCTGTTAACTACATGTCCTTGATTTTCTAGGTCAGACCCAATTTTAAATATTCTATTTTCTTGTCTTCATGTGACTTTTGGGGCCTCTTCCAAATAGTTAAATTTGGATTATGGGAACCAGCGTTATCTTCTTTTAAACCGGAAGTGTGGATACTAAGTAATTTTGAAATATGAGCAACCTATTTCTACATAAAAATGCAAATCTGACCTAGGCAATTATAAAGGAAGCCATTGTACATAAATAATATGCCAGAAGATGGGCCATTGGTGCTGGAGCCGTCATGAAAAACAATGCCAGGTAATCCTTGGAAGGCATAGTTTGGCACTTTCAACTCTGAGATGTGTCATTTTTACTGGCAGAGATAAGCATTTGAATGATTTATACATAGTCTTTCTGGTAGAGCAGCATTAAATGTTTACTAATCATACTCAACAACTGCAAAGACTTAGTACCCTGACCTCTCACTCCATAGCTACGTTTACTGGTGCATCCTAACTAACGTGAAAGGTACCATGGGGGAATAGGGTCTTGACAGAGAGAACTCAGAAGCCAAGGTGCTGTTTTATCCAAAGAACACTTTCCCTTTTTAGTTCTGGGGTGGTGACCAAGAAATCCAGAAGGAATGGTAATACCACACAAGGAGGAGACACCATTGCCCCGGGAAGGTTTTCCTTCTTCTCAGGGAGGTCTGGGTGAAAGGGAAGGTAAATGCTCCGTAGACTTGAGTTCTGCCAACAACCACCTCAGGAGGGCACTGCAAGCAAGTTCTTCCTGCACCATTAAAATAGATGAATCGTGCCTGCTCTTTCTTTCCGTGAGGATTATGTAAGACCCACCTGTGAGCCAAGAGGAGCTTACAATCACGGAGAAGAGAACCAAAAAGAAGGCAACAAAAAGAGCACGCTATGCACTAGGCTAGTCACACAGAAGCTGCAAGGGGAGAAAAGCCACTTAAGCAAGGTGAGGGAGGTCATAGGGGCCAAGTCCAGCTTTTCCACTGCCGGCTTCAGCTTGCCAAGGGGGCTGTCCATAGCAAATGGGAGCCTTGAAAAAAGAGAGAAGACGGGGAGAAAAAGCCAATAAATTGAGGTTGGAGAGGCAAGGCAGTGGGGAAAAAGTAGAGAAAGGAATAGAGGAGAGAAAAGAAACTTGAAAAAGAGAGTAAGGGGTCGGGGGAAAAGCCAGTTTGTTTACTTTATCTTCCAATAAAGTGCAAGTACTTGACAATAAAGGGGGAAGTGAACATTCCTGAAGGGATTGGTCTGGGGGTTCTTGATACCCATCAGTAGGGGAAGAATGCCACAGGAGTCGGGGGATGGATTTTTGGAAAGGGATGGATTATGGGTTAGATGTGTGAATGTGTAGCAGGGGAAGAAGAAGACCAGCTTTTTGACTGTTCTGGTTCTCATAATCTATATGAGCAAGAAGAATTAAGAGAGCAGAAGTAGGAGGATTCAGGTTAAACACAACCGCCCTTTTGACAGACTCTTGGAAAGGGTAGTCTCACTTGAACAGATTTTTGAAAATACAAAGGACAACCTATGAAGATGACACCAGAGCAGAGGATGAAGCCCATGGACATACAAAGGAAAACGATAAAAGTATTGTATAAAGAAATAGCAAAGGAGGTGCACACTTATACAACAGAAATGTTACTACACAAAAGCAGATTCATTTTGGATTGCAGGCAACAGAACAAGAACTATTGCATGTTGATTGCACCATGTTCTTTTGTGCTTTCATATCTTTGGACATCTGCTTCCTTTAACTGGTATAACCTCCCTCCCTTTGTTTTACTACTGGACTCCTCTTAATTCTCAGCTGTCATCTCTACTGAGTCATCCTATGGCCATTCTCATGAATGGCTTTTCTTCCCTATTTTTGTTACAATGACACCTTTTTAAACTCTCAGTATAGCACTTATAATATTACACACAAGATGCCTGTGCCCTATTTGCCTCTTTCACTAAACAAGGCTTATATTTTCATCACTTTTGCCTAGCAAAGTGTCTGCCATACGGCTAAAAGTCGATATAAAGTTACAGCTCAAGAGCCATTGTGTCTTACTGTAGAAAAGGGATAGGACAGAGGAAATGCCAATTTTTAGTTTTTGTGCTATTGTAAGAAAAATTTGGAATCAGTTGGCCAAGACTCTGATGGGGAAGAAATGAAAAGCTATGCTATATGCACTAGTGATGTAAAAACAAAAAACTGTCGAGCACATAGCTGACAATAAAGTTTCTTTAGAGTTAAGATATCATTTGGGTTTCTTATTGAAGGCAAAGAGAATATGGAAGTGGAATCTTGGGGATCAAGCTTTCTGAGAGAGCAGACATGCCAAGGACAATGGATAAATATCATTAGCGGAAAAACTAGACAGGACAAAAACATAAAAGAGCCAAAGAGAAAACAGTTACTGTTTGGGAATAGGTTTTAAAAATGATACGCGAATAACACTGGGAATTTGGCTAGTTTGGTTGAAGAGAAGCTCTAACTAGATTTATATATAATAATGCAACTACATTTTCTAGTAAAGAACTGGTAAGAATAAAATGAAATCAAAGAAAAGAGCTTTGAAATACTAAACCTGTACATGAGATGTATTAATATCATTTTCTTACTAGGTTAATATCAGTAGAATAACCATTTTTAAATAGTTTCCACTACTTCATTATTTATTAGACATTGAGTAGCTGGCTCTTGTAAAGATGCAAAAGAATCCTCATTACTTGATGATATAACAGCTGAGGTGGAATATTTGAATTTCTGAATAGGTACAAATCCCAGTTATGACTATGGCCATTTCCAGGGGCATTGCAACCCTCCACAGATGGAATACGAGGAGACCTGTAAGGATTATTGAGATAAAGAGAAAAGTACAGTCCATCTTCTGTGCCACAAGTATGTTGCATCTGCTTGATAGTTTCAGTGTCACTGTGAAAATAGTAATATAATCAGATTGTGGATAATGGAAACAAAATCTTTCTCATGAACAGCCCAGTTAATTCAGTTTTCAGATAAAGATAAAAATATATGGAGTTGCAAATTATATGCATATAGATTAGGCATTTGAATTTATATTTTCATCTTGGCTATGTAACTGACTTGAAACAATGTGAAGAAATTTGCTTAGCTTGAGTTACCCCCTTCACAAAATAGATCACCAATCTCAAAGGTGATAGGTGAACACCTCTAACAACATCTACATTAATCTCAGTTTCTTAGTGAAACGGTCCCATCTACACATTACTACTTTATCAGAGTTTGGCTTTTCTCTCTCCAGTGGTGATCTTCTGTTCTCATTTATTTTTCCTTAAAGGTTATGCAGATAATTAGTGTATTTCTCATGTAGGCCTTAAATGCACTGCATGTTGTGGCAGACTTACAGAGGAAGTCAAGATCATCTCTAAGTATATTTGGAATTCAATTTGCCAATATTTCACAAATTGTTCATTTTGCAGAAACAATTTCGTTTCCATCTGGTTTGCCTAGGGGAAAGTTCACTGGTGCTCATCGTTAAGAAAATCAGATCATTAGGGAATTCAATGGTCCCTTGCATGGAAATGTGGATGTCACTACATCACACAGTGCAAAAATATAGTTTATCTGCAAATGAGTGTGATGTGAATTTGCTTGGAAGCTATCGTCTTCAGACAAAGAAAGCGCACAGGTATATCTTATTTGCTTCATTTTGCATGTATTCAGACTGACAGCTGGAGTGACCTGCTGAGATGTCAGGGTTTTGTTTTTATTGTTATGTAAAGGACATCACAGATTTTTTATGCGAAATGACGACTAAAAGAATTTTTAAGAATGTGTGTTATGCAACTGTAACTCAAGGCATTTTAAACTGTGATAATTTTCCTCTTTTATTTGTAATGGCATTCTGGTTTTCAACTTTGAACATCATATTTTTAATGAAGGAAACTTAGCTTCTAGAAAATGTGACTGAGAAAACGGACCCATAAATTTCTGGCCAATTTCATCAGATGATTTTTTTATCATTTTATTAGGATTTAGTTTTTACCTATGGTTTTCATCTCGGATTTTATTATGTGATATCCTGTTAATGGAGATCAATATAAAATTTTTAAAAATTTATTTATAAATTTATTTATTTATTTTTGGCTGCGTTGGGTCTTTGTTGCTGCATGCAGGCTTTCTCTAGTTGCTGAGAGAGGGGGCTACTCTTCGTTGTGGTGCGTGGGCTTCTCATTGTGGTGGCTTCTCTTGCTGCGGAGCACGGGCTCTAGGCGTGCAGGCTTCAGTAGTTGTGGCACGCAGGCTTAGGTGCTCCACAGCATGTGGGATCTTCCCGGACCAGGACTCGAACCCATGTCCCCTGCATTGGCAGGCAGATTCTTAACCACTGTGCCACAAGGGATGTCCCAGTATAAAAATTTAAAAAGAGAACCTTTTCACATTTGAAATCCCATAAAAGCATGTTTGCCAACACTGTACCTTAAAGTAGTTTGCAGATTTCCATGAACTCTTTCTTAGAAAAGTAGTAACCATTATTGTTCAATAAATTCTGCAAAGGGACAAATTAAGAGCCTGAGGTAATCCTTATTTCCATTGCTTTCATGCATATTTTTGGCAAATAAGTAAAAATGACATAAATTAAAAAAAAATCACCATATATACTTCAGATGACCCCCCAAAATCTTTTGACTCAGAGAAAGAATATGTGAAATCTAAGGGACATCATTTTGAATTTGAAGCTAAAAAGAATATGTATAAAATTGTTATGTAGGGCTTCCCTGGTGGTGCAGTGGTTGAGAGTCCGCCTGCTAATGCAGGGGACACGGGTTCGTGCCCCGGTCCAAGAAGATCCCACAATGCCACGGAGCGGCTTGGCCCGTGAGCCATGGCCGCTGGGCCTGCACGTCTGGAGCCTGTGCTCCGCGGTGGGAGAGGCCACAACAGTGAGAGGCCCGCGTACCACAAAAAAAAAAAAAAAAAAAAAAAAAAAAAAAAAAAACACCAAAAAATTGTTAACTGAAAAAAGCCTTTAGGCAGTCAGAGTCCTTGAAATATTTGAAAAGATTTGTCTGAAGATAATGAATCATAGATACATATGACTACTTTTTGAAGATAGAGGAGTCTTATAGGTTTAAGCTTATGGGAAAAAACACAAAAAATGTAAAGAATGTATTGTACTATAAAGGGTTACTTTCAAACTTATCCAGAGTGAATTAAAGGCAGAGAAGTGAGCCAATGATGTCCCTGGTAGGTGACAATGGTACAGGGTCAGGTGGGAAATCTTTCTGAAAGAAGTTGTTTCTAGTATAAATTAAGAATACTCGTTTGTGTGTGAGGGTAAAACTGAACAGCTTACAGAGGTAACCAGAGACAATTTTTCACGGGGTCATTGAGAAAGAGTTTCCTATGGTTCCAAATAAGGTACATCAAGAAAGGAAAATGGACTGGAGGTTAAGCTTTTATTCCTAAAAGGTATGAGGTTCTCAAAACTGATTTTTAGAGACAGTTAGTACCACAGTTAATACTGTAGTAAGGCTGCTGAGTCCAAATCTTGACCAATCACTTACTTAGCTGTGATCTGGGGACATTCTTAACCTTTGTGGGACTCTGTATCCTTATCGGTAGAGTGGGAATGATAATAAACTAAAGGACTGTTGTGAGGATTAAAGAGTTAATATACACGTGCTGTGCATACAGAAGCTGACACACAGGAAGTGCTCAATAAATGTTAGTCATTGTTAATATCGGGCTTCCGGGCTTCCCTGGTGGCGCAGTGGTTGGGGGCCCGCCTGCCGATGCAGGGGACGCGGGTTCGTGCCCCGGTCCAGGAGGATCCCACGTGCCGCGGAGCGGCTGGGCCCGTGAGCCATGGCCGCTGGGCCTGCGTGTCCGGAGCCTGTGCTCCGCGGCGGGAGAGGCCATGGCGGTGAGAGGCCCGCATACCACAAAAAAAAAAAAAAAAAAAAATCGGGCTGCCTTTTACAGATCAGCTTCTATGTGTTGGATACTTCATATGATTTATTCCATATCTTCACAGCCATGAAGTACAGGTTATCATTGTCTCTACTTCATAAATGGACAAACTGAGGCTCAGCCCTGTGGAGTAACTTTGTTAACGTAACATGGTTATGAGAACCCAGAACACAGGTTTGTTAAGCATCGAAGTCCATGCTTTTTCTTCTATCTGGCAAATCTCGTGAAATTTTAATTTTCTTTTTATATTGGGTAATCATTGTTCAATAGTATCTAATACTAAGCCTGTAAGATACTATTAGCACAAGGTGCTGAACTGGAAAAAAATGTCACATGGCAGCACTTCCCTGGTGGAAGTGTTCATAGCCAGATTCTTCATCTCTAATATTGCACCCCCTGTTAAGCAATTTGCAATTGCTTTCATGTCTTCCTGAGTGTACAGGAGTCAGCAGGCTACAATTTCTGAATGACCGTCTCAAGGTCTTCCATGTATACCTGCAGACTATTGAGATGAAAGGTTTCTCAGAGGAGCAGAAGCACGTCCCAAACCCAGGCTCCCTGATTCTCCTTTCCGTTCCTGAGGTTGCCTGAGTTAAATGTATCGACTAAAAGGAGATGTATTACATCATCTTGAATCAGAAGGGGTAATCAATTATATTCTTCTGTCCTCACAGGGATTTGGTGAGGTCAAATAAGGAAAAAGTGGGTAGAAGGATAAGCTTTCTGCAAAAAGGAGGATAAATAAATGCAAGAAAGGGATTATTTCAAGCAGTGAATTAGAAAAATATAAAAGCAAGCTACATTCTCTAAACACATGATAAGTGCTGTATTCTCTGTTCTCATGTGGCCAGAGGTCAGTGGATACGGTATAGGGATGGATCTGTGGCTGAAGTACCTGTTGGGCTACAGGTAGTAGAGGTTTAGAGCTGGAGTCTAAAGTCAGATAGACCTAGATTTGAAACCCTGGTTTGTCACTTCCTAGCTCGGTGACTTAGGGTAGGTTGTTTCATCTCCCTAAGCCTCAGTTTCCTCCTGGATAAAATGGGGATAATGATAGTACTGATCTCAACTGGTGGTTGTGAGGATCAAATGAGAGGAGATACATCAAGTGCTTAGAATGATGCCTAGAATATGGTTTAAGTGCACAGTGCATGTTCGTTATTTTATTCGTAGCATTTCTATCCATCAAAAATTAAGAATGAGTTTTTACAAAATACAGTTATATCCATCTTTGTGTGTTCCTTACTCAGTTGGTGCGGGGTACAGTGCCTGGCACATAGCAGACACTCATATTTTTGTTGTGTTAATGAACAGAAGGATAATGTCATATGAATGCTGATACAGAGTTCTCGCTCTCAGTCAGCCCTCTTAGGAGTTTGTTCTTGGACACACAGAAGAGCTGTGGACATGGACAGCCAGCTGTGGGACCTGGTAAGATGTCTATGTGGAGATGCCCATCTCACTGCACTTGGGCCCCACCTGAGGTCCTCCTTCTGCAGGGGAGCTCAGGGTCTCCTCACACGGTGGGTCTCTCTGAGTTGAAGTCCACTGAATCCTATCCTTGGGTAAAACGTGGCTTGGATTTTGTCCCCCCACTTCACCCCTCAGTGACCTTGAGCTTGGATCAGCACAGGAAGGAGCAGGTGCTAGTAGTGGTTTATTATACTTGGCTGCTAACTGGGAGGAGTGGAAATGGAAATCAGGAAGTTCCTGAGGAAGCTAGAAAAGGTACTAGCTTAATGGCAAGGATGAAGGTTGTTTTCTTCACTTTCTGTTCTTCAGGACATTTTTTCCTTGGGAGATTTCTTTCCTTTGAAGAAAGGACGTGCCTTCTGGCTTTATTTATAAGCAATTTAGAAAAATACTAGACTGTTAAGGAGATGATGGAATCAGGAAAATTTAAGCAATGCAGGTTGATGCTGGGTAGGGTACTATATAGGAGAACATAAAATACGATATATAAAGCACTTAAACAAGTTTGTGATGGGGGAGAAGTAGGGTGTTAATATGATCTACAATGGAAATGAATTCTGTTTTAACCAACATGTCCAAAATAGAACTTAATGTTTATCCCTAAAATTCATGCATCTTTCTGTAATTTCATTTATTGCCCCGTTTGCTCACTTCTCAGTTAACCAAGCTAGAGTTGGAATCACTTTCAATGGCTTTCAAGCCCTCACTCTTCTGTCTAATTGAAAACAAGTTTCTATAAATCATATCTTAAAAACCTTTTCAAATTTGAGTTTTTGCTTTCACTGCCACGTAATTTCATGAACTCTGCCTCTGGAAGCAAGAGCCTTCAATTCATCGTCATGCTGCCAAAGGATTAGCTTTCTAAGCCATAGAGCTGATACGGCCACTGGCAGCTTTAATACCCTCCTGGTTGCCAACTATCAGAGTAAAATGTTAACTTCCAAATTCAAAGCACTAAAATATTACCCTTATTTATTTTTGTGGCTTAGCCCCTGCCCCCATCATTCTCCTCTCACATGCATTAGATCGTAGCCAGACGTTATTTCTCTCTGAATGTTTCAGATGCTCACCCTTCTTCCCCTGATTGGAAATCCTTATTCTGGACCTGTTGAATTCCTAATCGTCCTTTATAACCCACCTCATTCATATCTAATCATCCCTTCTGAACTCCTCACCTCCAGACAGCATCATCCCTTCCTTGTTGCCTATGAACTCCTTTGAGTGGAAAAACTGTATCTAATTCATCTCTGTATCACCAGGGCCCAGCATAGAATGATCTGTAGATATGTTGTTGAATTGAGGCATCAGATTAATGAAAAATCTTCCACCAAGGAGCTATTTCCTTTGCTGATGTGTTTTTGTTTGGGATAGTTAAATGTAGAAGGTACAGAACATAGTTGCTTATATAGGAAGCCTTTAGTACATACAGTGAATTGATTGCTGGAAAACAGGGCAAGGGTTTCTATGGTTATGTGTCAACAGGAGCACAGGCTCAGACTGACCTGAGTTAAGATGCAGACTTGGTAACTTAATGGGCGTATGACTGTGGTACTCCCTTTACTTTTCCTTTATAAAATGAGGAGAATACTTCCAAGAGTGTGTAGGATGGCTATGGATATCAAACAATATGTATAGCCTAGAATACAGTGCTCTTAATTTTATTGAAATAAAGAAACTTGTACATACAAGTTTAAAAATTGGGTGGTATATCAATAGTACTCCTGAACAGACAGGAAAAATAATGTGTTGACAGATACATGAAAGAAATGTAGAGACTTATTACCCTAGGATGAGGCCTAGACTGAATTGTCAAGTTTATAGTAAGAGGAGACACACAGCTTCCTTAAACTATTATATAGCTCCTCCTTAAACTATTAAGTTTATATATAAACTATTATAATATATAAAACGATTATATAATTACATAATATAAACTATTATATAGTTCCTATCTATAGTAATCACTTAACAGGGAAATCTTCATTTTCCTTATAATTTGATTTCTGGTTGCAACCCTTGAACTATTAGAGCTCAAACAGAAAAAGACAAGATACCACACCAGCTACGTCGGTCATACTAAGATCTTTTCTTCCTGGGTTCAACATGTGTCTTTTAACTCTTTGCAGACAGCATATTTATCTGTGCCAGTGGCAGGGTATGTGTGTGGGGTTCCTAAGAAGTCTCTGAAATGAACACAACCATTAGGGCTTTAAAATGCCACTTGACGGGTCATTCATTTAAAAGCTATTACCAGTCAGCTGCCTCTTGCAGGCAGAGGGAAAAAAAAAATCTGTGGGTTGAAGACACTTGAAATCAGAGATTAGCAGGAAGATGCTCTCTCATTACCAAACAGGGAGCCAGGGTGTCAAACATCTCTAGTTTCTCTAAAGACACAATCTCTCTTCCGGAATTTTCGTAAAGGGCAAAATGAACTAAAACAACCCCTCCCCCCACGGCGTCACCTTTGCTGTAATAATACCCTGCATCTCTCTGCCTGTGCCCCCAGATGCCTGCAGTGAGCGGCCCTGCTCTAGTGAGCGCATCTCATTCTGCTTTACCACTTGGCTTTCTCAACTCCTGCCTGATCATTTTTGGAAATGTCATTCACCTTTATGTGCAGGCCAGTGCACAAACCAAAATTAATTTAACTCACAAAGGCATGTTACTATTATTACTTTTGACACCATGGAGAACTTATTAACTATAGCTTGTCACGGGCCTCTCAGCCTGAATACGTTCCTTCTCCATGCTGTAGTCCGGCTAATCCGAGCTAAAGGTTTTCTGGATTGCCAGACACTGTAAAAAGTCAAAATAGTTGAGTTTTTCAATAATTAGGCTAGACAACTAGGGCACCTACCAGGCACCTGTGGGGGACCACGGACACCTAAGTGGACGGGAGGAACCCCCAGTGACTGGGTAGGATGTGGGGCATGGGGGGAGTGAGGGGGAGGAGAAGTGGAGGCGGGACGGGACTGGCGCCCCTGAGGGGCGGCTGGGGGAGGGGAAGGGATCCCACACCCGAAGAGGGAAATTGGTGAACCATTGGGAGGGCAGAGGATCAGAAAGAGAGCATGGCCAGGTTTCCCCTGCCCACTTGGGCCCCCGGGAGCCTGTTGAGATCCCAGACCTGATCCTCTGCCCACTGAGGCCCCCTCCAGCCGCGTGGGTCCTGAGGGAGTGGGAGGGAGGGAAGGGGGAGCAAAAGTAAAGGCTGGACCTCCAGGACGGCACCCTTGAGGGGCGGCTTGGGAAAGCGAGGAGTTTGTACACCCAGAGTGACCCACCCATGGTTAGGGGTCCAGTGGTGATGGGGGAACCCTGGGGAAGATGGTGAGGGGGGTGTGAAGGAATCAATAGCAGAATCACTGAGGCAGAAGAAAGGATAAGTGAGTTGGAAGATAAAATGGTGGAAATAACTGCCAGGGAGCAGAATAAAGAAAAAAGAATGAAAAGAATTGAGGACAGTCTCAGACCTCTGGGCCAACATTAAATACACCAACACTGGAATTATAGGGGTCCCAGAAGAAGAAGAGAAAAAGAAAGGGTTTGAGAAAATATTTGAAGAGATTGTAGTCAAAAACTTCCCTAACATGGGAAACGAAATAGTCTATCAAGTCCAGGAAGTGGAGAGAGTCCCACACAGGATAAACCCAAAGAGAAACATGCTGAGACACATATTAATCAAACTATCAAAAATTAAATACAAAGAAAAAATATTAAAGGCAGCAAGGGAAAAGCAACAAATAACATACAAGGGAATCCCCATAAGGTTAACAGCTGATCTTTTAGCAGAAACTCTGCAAGCCAGAAGGGAGTGGCAGGACATATTTAAAGTGATGAAAGGGAAAAACCTCCAATCAAGATTACTCTACCCAGCAAGGGTCTCATTCAGATTTGATGGAGAAATTAAAACCTTTACAGACAAGAAAAACTAAGAGAATTCAGCTCCACCAAACCAGTTCTACAACAAATGCTTAAGGAACTTATCTAGGTAGGAAACACAAGAGAAGGAAAAGACCTACAAAAACAAACCCAAAACAATTAAGAAAATGGTAATAGGAACATACATATTGATAATTACCTTAAATGTAAATGGATTAAATGCTCCCACCAAAAGACACAGACTGGCTGAATGTATACAAAAACAAGACCCATATATATGCTGTCTACAAGAGACCCACTTCAGACCTAGGGACACATACAGACTGAAAGTGAGGGGATGGAAAAAGATATTCCATGCAAGTGGAAATCAAAAGAAAACTGGAGTAGCAATTCTCATATCAGACAAAATATACTTTAAAATAGAGACTATTACAAGAGACAAAGAAGGACACTACATAATGATCAAGGGATCGATCCAAGAAGAAGATATAACAATTGTAAATATTTATGCACCCAACATAGGAGCACCTCAATACATAAGGCAAATGCTAACAGCCATAAAATGGGAAATCGACAGTAACACAGTAATAGTGGGGGACATAAACACCCCGCTTTCACCAATGGACAGATCATCCAAAATGTAAATAAAAAAACACAAGCTTTAAATGACACATTAAATAAGATGGACTTAATTGATATTTATAGGACATTCCATCCAAAAACAACAGAACACACTTTCTTCTCAAGTGCTCATGGAACATTCTCCAGGATAGATCATACCTTGGGACACAAATCAAGCCTTGGTAAATTTAAGAAAATTGAAATCATATGAAGTATCTTTTCCAACTACAATGCTATGAGACTAGATATCAATTACAGGAAAAAAAACTAAAAAGTACAAACACATGGAGGCTAAACAATATGCTACTAAATAACAAAGGGATCACTGAAGAACTCAAAGAGGCAATAAAAAAGTACCTAGAAACAAATGACAATGAAAACATGACCCAAAACCTATGGGATGCACCAAAAGCAGTTCAAAGAGGGAAGTTTATAGCAATACAGTCCCACCTCAAGAAACAAGAAAAATCTCAAACAACCTAATCTTACACCTCAGGCAGTTAGAGAAAGAAGAACAAAAAAACCCCAAAGTTAGCAGAAGGAAAGAAATCATAAAGATCATAAATAAATGAAAAAGAAATGAAAGAAACAATAGCAAAGATCAATAAAACTAAAAGCTGGTTCTTTGAGAAGATAAAAAAAATTGATAAAACACTAGCCAGCCTCATCAAGAAGAAAAGGGAGAAGACTCAAATCAACAGATTTAAAAATGAAAAAGGAGAAGTAACAACTGACACTGCAGAAATACAAAGGATCATGAGAGATTACTACAAGCAACTATATGCCAATAAAATGGACAACCTGAAAGAAATGGACAAATTCTTAGAAAAGCACAACCTTCCGAGACTGAACCAGGAAAAAATAGAAAATATAAACACACCCATCACAAGCACTGAAATTGAAACTGTGATTAAAAATCTCCCAACAAACAAAAGCCCAGGACCAGATGGCTTCACAGGCGAATTCTATCAAACATTTCGAGAACAGCAAATGCCTATCTTTCTCAAACTCTTCCAAAATATAGCAGAGGGAGGAACACTCCCCAACTCATTCTATGAGCCCATCATCACCCTGATACCAAAACCAGACAAAGATGTGACAAAAAAGAAAACTACAGGCCAATATCACTGATGAACATAGATGAAAGGATTATACACCATGATCAAGTGGGGTTTATCCCAGGAATGCAAGGATTCTTCAATATATGCAAATCAATCAATGTGATAAGCCATATTAACAAATTGAAGGAGAAAAACCATATGATCATCTCAATAGATGCAGAAAAAAGCTTTTGACAAAATTCAACACCCATGTATGATAAAAATTCTCCAGAAAGTGGGCATAGATGGAACCTACCTCAACATAATAAAGGCCATATAGGACAAACCCACAGCCAAATTGTTCCTAATGATGAAAAACTGAACCCATTTCCTCTAAGTTCAGGAAAAAGACAAGGTTGCCCACTCTCACCACTCTTATTCAACATAGTTTTGGAAGTTTTAGCCACAGCAATCAGAGAAGAAAAAGAAATAAAAGGAATCCAAATTGGAAAAGAAGTAAACTGTCACTCTTTGCAGATGACATACTATAAATAGAGAATCTTAAAGATGCCACTGGAAAACTACTAGAGCTAATCAATGAATTTGGTAAAGTTGCAGGATGCAAAATTAATGCGCAGACATCTCTTGCATTCCTATACACCAATGATGAAAAATCTGAAAGAGGAATTAAGGAAATACTCCCACTTACCACTGCAACAAAAGGAATAAAATGCCTAGGAATAAACCTACCTAAGGAGACAAAATACCTGTATACACAAAACTATAAGTCACTGATGAAAGAAATTAAAGGTGATACAAACAGATGGAGAGATATACCATGTTCTTGGATTGGAAGAATCAACATTGTAAATGACTGTACTACCCAAAGCAATCTACAGATTCAATGCAATCCCTATCAAACTACCAATGACATTTTTCACAGAACTAGAACAAAACATTTCACAATTTGTATGGAAACACAAAAGACCTCGAATAGCCAATGCAATCTTGAGAAAGAAAAAATGGAGCTGGAGGAATCAGACTCCCTGACTTCAGACTATACTACGAAGCACAGTAATCAAGACAGTATGGTACTGGCACTAAAACAGAAATATAGATCAATGGAACAGGATAGAAAGCCCAGAGGTTAACTCATGCTCGTATGGTCACCTTATATTTGATAAAGGAGGCAAGAGTATACAGTGGAGAAAAGACAGCCTCTTCAGTAAATGGTGCTGAGAAAACTGGACAGCTACGTGTAAAAGAGTGAAATTAGAATGCTTTCTAACACCATACACAAAAATAAACTGAAGATGGATTAAAGATCTAGATGTAAGGCCAGACACTATAAAACTTTTAGAGGAAAACATAGGCAGAACACTCTATGACATAAATGACAGCAAAATTCGTTTTGACCCACCTCCTAGAGAAATGGAAATAAAAGCAAACATAAACAAATGGGTCCTAATGAAACTTAAAAGCTTTTGCACAGCAAAGGAAACCATAAAGAAGACGAAAAGACAGCCCTCAGAATAGAAGAAAATGTTTGCAAATGAAGCAACTGATAAGGGATTAATCTCCAAAATATACAAGCAGCTCATGCAGCTCAATATCAAAGAAAACAAACAACCCAATCCAAAATGGGCACAAGACCTAAATAGACATTTCTTGAAAGAAGATACACAGATTGCCAACAAACACATGAAAGGATGCTCAACATCACTAATCACTAGAGAAATGCAAATCAAAACTACAGTGAGGTATCACCTCACACTGGTCAGAATGGCCATCATCAAAAAATCTACAGGCAATAAATGCTGGAGAGGGTGTGGAGAAAAGGGAACCCCCTTGCACTCTTGGTGGGAATGTAAATTGATAACCCACTATGGAGAACTGTATGGAGGTTCCTTATAAAACTAAAAATAGGGCTTCCCTGGTGGCGCAGTGGTTGAGAGTCCGCCTGCCGATGCAGGGGACACGGGTTCGTGCCCTGGTCCGGAAAGATCCCACATGCCGTGGAGCGGCTGGGCCCGTGAGCCATGGCCGCTGAGCCTGCGCGTCCGGAGCCTGTGCTCCGTATCGGGAGAGGCCACAACAGTGAGAGGCCTGCCTACTGCAACAACACCAAAAAAACTAAAAATAGAACTGCCATATGACCCAGCAATCCCACTACTGGGCATATACCCTGAGAAAACCATAATTCAAAAAGAGTAATGTACCACAATGTTCATTGCAGCACTGTTTACAATAGGCAGGACATGGAAGCAACCTAAGTGTCCACTGACAGATGAATGGATAAACAAGATGTGGCACATATATACAATGGGATATTACTCAGCCATAAAAAGAAACGAAATTGAGTTATTTGTAGTGAGGTGAATGGACCCAGAGTCTGTCATACAGAGTGAAGTGAGTCAGAAAGAGAAAAACAAATGCCATATGCTAACACACATATATGGAATCTAAACAAACAAAAAGAAAGGTCTTGAAGAACCTAGGGGCAAGATGGGAATAAAGACACAGACCTACTAGGGAATGGACTTGAGGACAGGGGTAGGGGGAAGCGTAAGCTGGGACAAAGTGAGAGAGTGGCATGGACATATATAAACTACCAAATGTAAAATAGATAGCTAGTGGGAAGCAGCTGCATAGCACAGGGAGATCAGCTCGGTGCTTTGTGACCACCTAGAGGGGTGGGATAGGGAGGGTGGGATAGGGAGGGTGGGAGGGAGATGCAACAGGGAGGGGATGTGGGGATATATGTATATACATAGCGGATTCACTTTGTTATAAAGCAGAAACTAACACACCGTTGTAAAGCAATCATACTCCAAAAAAGATGTTAAAAAAAAAGAAGGCTAAAATTAACTGTCTACGGATGGCAAGAAAATCTTGGTCCCATTTTGTTGGACTACCCTTTTAAAAAAATGACACAATATGATTTAAGCTTTATGTATTTGTTCCCCTGTATCAGTAAATATGGTCTTTGTATTTGAAAGAAGTAGTAGGGAATTTAAGTAACACAATTATTGTGTAAGTTATAATAGCCAAGAGTGTAGAAGGAGAAAAAAAGAAAGGAAGCTAGTGTTCATTGCATGCTTACTGGTTTCTGGATGGTTTCACATGTAGCACCTTATTATTAGTAGTCTGTGACGAGGGTTTTTCTTGAGGTATAATTGCCATTGTGATAGGGTTTTGTATTCTCTATCTTAGGCATAAGGAAATTAAAGCACAGAGAGGTTAGCTGAATTCTCCAAGTTTGCACAGTCATGAATAGCAGAGGCAGTTTGAACCAAGGTGTACCTTCTTGATCCATGAGTCCTCCCTGCAGGTATATAAATCAGTATGGAAAGAGGGAAATCATAGGCCTCACACGAAATGGACAACCTCTCCTCTGTCTTCCATGAACCGTAGGTTTCATGAAAATGGTTTTATATACATTTTGAATTACTCAAAGCTGGCATTAACAAATAGACCTGAAGTTGGCATTGAAAAGGCAAGCAAGGTCAACAAAGTAATATCTTTTTGGTATGAAGCTAGGTGCATAACAGTATTTATTTTCCTGTTCACCCGATGGTTTGTTTTCCACATCTAACAAGAATGAGGGCATATGCTTTTTTTTTTTTTCCCTCTAGGCCATAACATTGCTTTTCCCCACCAAGGAGGTATACTACATCATACTCTGTCTGAAACTGTGATTTAGAAAATGACATAGTAAATACTGGGAAGTCTCATTCCCTGAGCTTCTAGCAGGCCAGCCAGGAAGTCAAATCTCCTTAGCTGTCAGAAGCAGGCCAAAGGTCATGTAGAAATGAATTCATGGTTCAGTCTCCCTCAGTCTCAGGCTCCCCCTGTAAAGATACGTAACTGGGATTCAGATATTATAGAAGAATATCCATTGCAGTGGAACAGACCTGCTCACCACCGCAGTGTCTGGAGGTGGCCAGGAGAAGGTTATGAAAACTTGATGGCTACTTAGAATAGCAGTTGGCTGGCATGAAAAATGCAAACGCTTGAAAATCCATGCTTCAGGGAAGCATTTTGATCAATGTGATTGTGTGATGGCATCTCTGTGGCACTGAAATTTTTTACCAATATAGTTTTTGCTGCATTAACCCGAGGTATAAGTCTTGATCTTTTTATTTTGCCCCATTCCTTTGTAGGGCATGGAAACATTCACCACAGAAACTTCTCTTTGTCAGTCGAGATTTTATTGCAACCACACAACTTTTCATAGCCCCTTCCGGATTTCTCACTTAGCCAGTGACGAAACACGTGTATGATACTGCACATCTCAAACGCCACAGAAGCACGGCAGGGGTGCTCTCTCTTATTTTTAAATGTTAATCTATTCTCGCCTTCCTATTTTCTAATTACTTGAGGGTAAATACTACATGCTTTTGCGGAATAATCTAGGGGAAAATTTCTGGGGCAAAGTCATTTGGAAAAAAGGAAAAGGAAAAACTTATCAGCTGAATACAAGTTAAAATGGAAAGCCATTCAATATGTGGGTATTGCAGCTGGCAGGGGTCTTATGAGCAGAGAAGTGAATGAAGGAGGGAACATGCGGGTTTACCTGCATTTTCTTAAAACTCATGGTAGAGCACTTAAAAAAAAATAAAAACTTGTGCAGAAAACAGAATATACTAGACTGAACTTTGAAAAAGTGGTCATTTGTTATATCAAATATACATGTGTGTGTGTATATTTACATTTATATATGTACGTTAAAAATTGGACCAAAAATACTATCTTAGCATCCTAAAACAATAATCTCATTTTCATAGATCCCCAAATTATCTTTTCCATATGCAAATATTTAAAAAACCTACAACACAAGCATATGTATCTATGTATAAAATTTTATATTTTGCTTTTTCTGCCTAACATATTAAAGCATTTTTCCATATAATTATGTCTAATGCCTAATATTCCATTAAGTGGTAGTGTAATTAGCCACTTTCCTATTTTTGAGCACTAAGCCCATTTTAATGTGTGAAATTATAAGTTAAAGTTGGCTTCCATGAATATGAATTTCTATGTAGTTTAGATAGGATGGCCAGAGGCTCAGCTTGTTACTGCTTCTGTTTGCAAGAACTCTACAATGTGAAATCTCATCTCTGGACAGAATATTTTGCTGTATATAACTGTCATTAAAAATAGATTGTTAAAAAACTGGTACTTTTTTTTTACAATCTACCTGGTAGAAAAGTCAACACGATATAACTTCTGTTTTTATTGCGTTTGTGTAAGTTTCCACTGAAATTTTGCTGCCTATGGGCACTTGCCCAAGAAAGTTAGCCAGGGGCTAATATACGGAAAGCCACTCTGCTAAATCAACTCTCCAAATCTATGACTGGAGTCAGAGCTTCAGGAATCAGTTTCTGCTATTTGTCACTGTCAAAAATTGACTACTTTGAAAGAGACTAAAAACCTAAGTACTGATACCATTGTTTGTCAAAGTAATTGTAGAGGGTATGTCCTACTGTGATAGGTCTTATGAAAATGCAGGCAGAGATTAGAAGTTAAAAAAAAAAAAAAGAGAAAGTACATGTGAGCCTTGATTTAGATTGATGCTACAGCTCTTTTTCTTTCACGGTTTTGCTTTTTAAACACCTTCTTTGATGAATCACCAGGCTGCTAGATCCCATGAGAGATCGCCCTGTCTGTCCCCTTACCTTGAAGCAGGACTATAAATCCATGACCCAATGCTTATTTTTTGTTTGTTTGTTTTTTGCTGTACGCGGGCCTCTCACTGCTACGGCCTCTCTCGCCGCGGAGCACAGGCCCCGGACGCGCAGGCTCAGCGGCCATGGCTCACGGGCCCAGCCGTTCCGCGGCATGTGGGATCTTCCCGGACCGGGGCACGAACCCGTGTCCCCTGCATCGGCAGGCGGACTCTCAACCACTGCGCCACCAGGGAAGCCCCCAGTGCTTATTTTTTAAAAACCCTCCAGAGAGGTAGGCTCTTTGGGGTAGCTGTTTCAACACTGCACCCTGCCAGGAGGGGTATCTTTGGTTTCCATACCACATTTAAACGCCTTTTTATTTAGGCTTTAGTCACTTCAGAAGGTCATTCTAAGCTGCCTCAAATGGATATCTTACCCCCAATTAATGGACATTGATTATTCAGTTCTCTCAGAGAAAGATTGTGGTTCTTCTATTTTAAGAGCCCAAAACAGGTAGGCAACTTCCATAGATGCCACAGCCCTGAGACGTGAGGGGAGAGAGAATTTGGTTTGGAAACACAGGGCTGGTTCCCAATAGTCTCTAGAGCACATGAAAGCATCACACAAATGTAAAGCAATATTAATAATATTTACTGTTAAACTCATAAAAACAGATAGTGTAAATCTTACTTATCACCTATTTAACCTACATTTTGGGAGGGACAAATATGAACTAATAAAAGCTGAAATATATGGGACACAAAAGATAATCCAGGATTTCCCTGGTGGTGCAGTGGTTAAGAATCTGCCTGCCAGTGCAGGGGATATGGGTTCGAGCCCTGGTCTGGGAAGATCCCACATGCCACCGAGCAACTAAGCCCGCGCGCCACAAGTACTGAGCCTGTGCTCTAGAGCCCGCATGCCTAGAGCCCGTGCTCTGCAACAAGAGAAGCCACTGCAATGAGAAGCCCGCGCAACGCAACGAAGAGTGGACCCACTCGCCGCAACTAGAGAAAGCCTGTGCGCAGCAACGAAGACCCAATGCAGCCAAAAAAAAAATTAATTAAAAAAATAAATTTATTAAAAGAAAAGATAATCCAAACAGATGCAGCATGTTTAAAAGTAAGAAAATAATCTCGGACTTAATAGGGAGAATAAAGCATAGAAGATGTTAATTAGCAGTTTCCATTCAGGGATATATTAATCCTTAACTTTCACAGTCCGAGAATATGTTTGAAAAACTGACGCTTGAAACTCTTTGAGAGATTTTAACTTCGTACAAATCTTTGTTTAGGTGGGCCAGAACTTGCATTTGGGAAATGAACCATTTCCATTCTTGGTTCTGAGCCCAAGTGCATATGATTTTATGTGGAAAGGAGGCACCCAGAAGCATTTTCTTCGAGAACATTGGCGGGCGAGTATGCTGAGAATGGGGAGGGCAGTGGGCAATGGCAGGTCACCACATCAACACCCAGAGAGAAATAATCCACTACACCCTCTCTGTTGGGCTCCCAGCCTTTCTTTCTGTCTTCTGTCCTGACACTCTAATTGGCTGGGCAGTGGCTTCCTGCTTCACATACAGGAGATCACATAATGTATCAAGCATTATCTTCCTGTAGAAATGACACATGATGAGCTGGGTTTTCCTCCCAGTTACTTAAGTTCTAGCCCAGGGCACTGAATTCATTATGCGCTGAACATGAGGATCTGAAAGGGGGTTTGATCCTTGTGATTGTGTACTGGGTTCTTCCATGAAATCATTTGCTGGTGACTTGTATAGCAGTACATCCTGGTAAATACTTATCTCGGACTCAAACCAGAGGCCCCAAACAGCAGCTCTGGCCTAAATCAACCTTGTTAAAATGCAGCTGTCTCATCTCTTTTCTCTCTTGAGGTTCAGCACTGTTGGATATGGAGTCACAGTCACTGGGATAAACAATTTTCTTTCCTCCAGCACACCAAAAAAGGAAGAAAAAGAATTCAAACTGCATGTATGCTATTTAAATAGGCACCCTTCTGATCCTGATTACTACTTCGGGAAAACCCTTACCCAGTTTTTAAAGGTCACCACTGTCGCATGCTACATTTCTTTCCTAAGTGAATTACCAGGTCCCTTTATACGTGGCTTGAACCGTTCCTAACTCTCAACCCCAGGAATCTGACATGGAGTCCCTGCTCCACTTTGGAATTTAAAAATAGAATAAATAGTAATTAACATGGACTTTTCGGCAAACTATTTAAACGTCTGGTCGTTACTTCCTAGTTATGTGATTTCAGACAAGTTTCTTAGCCTCTGTGAGTCTTGGTTTCCTCATGTGCACGTTTAGCGTAATATGTATAACACAAGTCTGTGAGATTTAATTGAGCTAATGTGTTTAATTATTTCATATATAAATTAAATATGTAAATTGTTTTACCTCCCAAGGGAATGGATCAGCAATTCGAATTACAAAGTCAGGAGATTTTTGGAGAGAGACCATAAACCAGCAGGTGGAAGAGGCTGGGGTTTTGGGGTGGTGGTGAGAATCAAGGTCTCTAGAAATCCCCCGATAGAGATGATTTCCTTGTGCAGGAAACCAGGTCTGCCACCAACTGATACGAGGTTTTTGGAAGTCATGACTGACAATGACACCAGCCACTGCTCATTTAATAAAGGCTAGTTATCCTGCTAAAATTCAGACCTAACATAAAAAGTGTTTAAAAATTTGGCTAAGGTATATGTGAAATTAATTCATATAAAGATGACATAAATTTCCAGGCAGGAATGCTATGATTTTATTCTCAAAATTTTAAATATTTGGATTTGAAGAAAGGCTAAATTGGAAACTGGATGACAGGCCCTTAGTAATCATCTGGTTTGGTGAGAGGTAGCTCATGCATTTTCTTTCCCTCTTATTCTTTCTCTTGTAAGAAGGGTTTGAAGTGGCAATCTAGCAGGATGGTCAGCGCCATGTTTCAAATTGTAGCACCTCATAAAGGAATCAGCCCTTTCTGGCAGATTCATTGCTCTTTAAGAATTATTTCGGGAGTGACAAAAATATTGAGAAATTCTACAGAGCTCAAAATCTTCTGTATAGGGTGCGAATAAGGAGCTCCTCTTGTTTTGTGATACACAGGGGCTTAGGAAACTCTAAGCAGACAAAGATACTTTGTTTCACAAAGAACTGTCTCTTAGATTCAAGTATACCTTATTAAACACTGTCTGGAGAACGTGAAAATGTTTCATTGATCTTTGGTGTCCTAGGGATAGTTACAAGGCAGATGTCCAACTCCAAGTTCACCATTGTACCTGGTATCAGGAAAAGTGATGAAAGAGATGGAAGCAATGACTTCCTCCTGCCGGGAACTTGAGATAGGATGGAATGAAACAGATGGGAAGATGGGGAATAGAGAGACTTGGAAACAGAAACACGTGAATCCTAGGTGGATCTGTCACAGATGGATCTATGTCATAGAAAGATTGACCCAGAAAGCTGGGGGACAGCTAAGAGGGTTGGGAATTGGGATTGGTGTTGAACTGAGGCAAGCTGTCGTAGCCCTCTTCGCACAGTAGGGTGGAGGCCTTAGAGTTGAGAGCGTAAGAGTAAGAGGAACAAAGTACGGAGTGTGTGCAGAGCGGGTGTGCGTTTGCAGACTAAAACATCATCCCTAATGCAGGCCTTGTGACCTCTTTTTCAGTTAGAGGCGATCCCATGTGATGCGTGATGTGTGTCTGGAGTCAGACCATGTCGGAACCCCAGGCCTCCCATTAGCTGCATGGCCTCATGCTGTTCAGTTTCTCTGAGTTTCAGCTTCTTTGTCTATCCGTTGGGGATATGGAGGGTACGTACCCCAGAGTGTCACTGTGAGGAATCAATGAGCTAACACACCTAACACGCATCTGCCCCCCACACAAACTCAATAGATGGGAGTTTAAACACAGTTAAGCTAAGTTTGTGTTCTACCTGGTTTTTCTAGCTAACGGAGCTTTGAAAATACTGTCTACCAAAAAGAAAAAGAGGGCTTCCCTGGTGGCGCAGTGGTTGAGAGTCCGCCTGCCGATGCAGGGGACACGGGTTCGTGCCCCGGTCCGGGAAGATCCCACATGCCGCGGAGCGGCTGGGCCCGTGAGCCATGGCCGCTGAGCCTGCGCGTCCAGAGCCTGTGCTCCGCAACGGGAGAGGCCGCGACAGTGAGAGGCCCGCGTACCGCAGCAACAACAACAAAAAAAGATAACATAATTTCCCCTAAAATTAGGCAATCCTACTGTGACACTCAGGTTCCATAGCCTGGACGTAATTTTCAAATGTGGCCTCAATATAAACAAAGCATCAACATGATGGGACTTGGAAAGCCAGTGACCTCAAGAAGCAGCACACATCTGTCCTCAAATTCTAAGTTAAACATTGATGGTAATTTTTTTTTTTTTAAAATCAGGCAAGCATTTCAAAGGCTACTGTCTACATTCTCTCTTTATGACTTAGGCTATCCAAAAATATGTTCAAAGATCAAAAAACAAAACTCCAGACTCTTGACCTATTTGAATATTCTAATCTCACTCTATTTTTGCTTTCTGACACTGAGATACAATTAACAACAGACAATTCCTGACACTATGCTGGTTCCTAAAAGTTCCCCTCCTACACTAGCAGAAGGAGAAAATTCAGGGAAGCTCCTTGTCGGAATATTGATTTCTACATGCAGAAGTAACACCTTAAACCGAAGAGCAGTTGGTTAACTTTTGCTAAATAACCTCTCACCACATTCCAGAGTGTTTGCAGCTTAGAGAATGAGGAGACATGACTAGAAGTATTTTTAAAACAAAAAAAAATTTTTTTCCCTTTTTTTGAAAGGGTTTTTTTTAATTATGTGTAACACAAAGTTATTTAAGTCAATAAATTTTTAAGGAATTTCACACGTTCTGATTCTTTCCACTGCCAATCACCTTAGTTTCTCCTAACTCATAATCTTCAAGATAAAACAGACCTTTCAAAAATAAGTTATCATGTGAGTCAGCCCACAATTCTTTTAGTTAGGCTTCTTTGATCTCCAATGAAATATGGACACACTTCAAAATTCCCCACCTGTAATCTTTGGGATCCAATTTCCTCAAGCGATTTACTTTAGGACCATGTTCAGGGTCAGGAGATGGATCTGCCTGGTTCTGACAGGCAGAACCAGGGTTTTTTAGAGGGTTTGACACCCTCTAAAAATGTATGAGGTTCAGATCATATTCCCTCCTAAGCCATCACACCCTAGAACAGTACAGATCATTGGGATATGCCAATACCTAAGGTAAAAAGTTAGGTTTTTCATAGTTCACTTGGCAGCTCTGTCTTGTAGTTCTTTCCCACAGATCTAACATGTAGTTCTGTGAGTAAAGGAAACCACACCGTTAATCTACGAGGCATTTCCAACGATGTAGGTTTACAGAAAAAGCCCCATCGGGATAGACCTCAACTTTTTTCCCTTCTAATAGAATAGTCTGTAGGGCCTCACATTTCACTCACAAATCCTCATCTCTCCACTCCAGTGTTATCTGAAGTCCAGCAAATTGTTCTTGCATATAAACTCATTATGTCTCACCCAAAAACAAAAATACTGATTTAGAAGGTGCTTTCAGAAAGGATGTTGAAAGGAGGGGCTCAGTTTAGAATGAAGGGCATTACCCCTAAGAACACTGTTCTCTAAGCGTTTTAGATGGTTTGCCCAAGGCTGGATTCGCTGTGCTCTGGGTCCTCCTACTGCCCGGTGCTCTCCTGTGTTTTCCAAGCTGGACTCCTGCCAGCTCCTGGGGGCCAGGTAAGACCCTGTGAGCACCCTGACATACATGCCTGCTTCACAGTCTCGCTGTGTTCCATCAGGGAGAAAATAACTGCACATTATTAGCAGCTTGGGGGACATTTAAAAGGGAGCAGAAAAGCAATCTAAATGGTTTATTTGTTCCCTGAGTTCTCCTGAAGAGATAAAAAGAGAGAAGAGAGGAGATAAGGCTGGCAGGGGACGCCAAGTGGCAGAAGTTTTGTTTGCAGTAGACTGACAGAAACCTCCCATCAGTCTTCCCAAAAGCTTAGGTGCCATTCCTTTTTGTCCTCAGGCACTTGAAATCTGGAAAGAGTGGACAGGAGTGAGTGAAAGAGATACTGAGACTGTCAGTGGTGCTACAGTGAGAGGAAAAATACTCCTGAAACTGCCAAATGGTACTGGAAACCATGAATCTGCCCCCGCTCCACCCCCATAGAGCAAGTGATTTTCTACTCAATGTATCTGTTTACTTGAGGAACTCATTTGGCATCAGACAGACCTGGGTTTGAAAAATAACTTTTTGAAGGCCACATACTGTAGAATTACGTTGATAGGCAGTGTCTAGAATAGGCATCCATAGAGACAGAAAGTAGATCAATAGTGGCCTGGGGATGAGGGCTGGGAATGGGAGTGATTGCAAATGGGCACAAGGTTTCTTTTTGGGGTGATGGAAATGTTCTTTAATTAGGTTGTTCTGATAGTTGCACAACTCTATGAATTTTCTAAAAATCATTGGGGAAAAAACAAAAGTAAATTTCAAACACGTAAGTACATATCGTTCTACATTTTTCAACAGCATTTTACATATAAGGAAATGAGGCTCAGAGGGTTGATGGGATTTGGTGGGATCCGTCCTCACTTGATCCCTGCCACACGTTCTCCTAAGAGCTAATTACTGTGATGTGCAAAAGTAGTAAATACTTTCCTTACTTCCAAGGAGCTTATACTCCTGTAGACAACAAAACAGGTAAACAAGGCATCTTTTTATGTAACGGCACAAAGCGGCTTGGCACTGACACTTAGAAAACAGGGACGTGTGTAATGAGGTGCCAGTCGTACGGTACAGCGGAAACAATACGCTGTGGGTTAAAGATCAAGGTGATGCTGAGTATTATCAGGGCACTTAGTGAGAATGAGGAAGAAAAAACGATAGAATCCCATTAGAGTAAGTATCGGTGCATTCCTGTATAGACACCAAGATGCATGTGGGACTTCTTGGGGGTAAAAAATGTTCTGCAACCTGATTGGAGTGGTGCTTATATTGGTGTATACAGTTGTGAAGACACATTGAACTGTACACTTCATATCTGCATTTTATTATATGTTGAGTTCTACCTCCATTAAAAAAAGGCATGACGTTGCTAGTCAAGGCACAGAAAAGAGCAAGGAAATGACTGGAGGAATCTGTGAGAATCTACCGTAGGAAGGCAGACTGCAAAAGGGAGTGGGTAGTTCTAATATTTAGAACATTGTTCTTGTGTCAGGATAAGCAACCCTAAAGCTTCTACCCTACGAGAGAGTACACTAGTAGAAAATGGCTTTGGAATCAGAAAAAGGGTGTCTGAATCCTGAGTTCTCACTGGCTAGCCACGTGGCCTGAGCCTGGGTTCTTCATCTATCCAAGGGGTCTTAGCATTGACCTTACATCAAGAGGTGTGGTGGTGAAGAGCGGGATCCTGCAGACACATGTTCTGATTTAAAGGGAGACTGGAATATTTTGAGGAAATATCCCTCAACTTTGGAAACAGTATTGGGAGAGGATTCCCAGCATACATCAGTTCTGTTTCAGATGGAGCCCCAGGTCAACCTAGAACATCATGCTTCCATGATTAGGGTTTCAGTGCCTGAAATAACATTTTTTTTTTAAACTGCTTTATTGAGGTTATACTTCACCTACTAGAAAATTCACCTTCTTGAAGGATACAATTCAGTGGATTTTAGTAGATTCAGAGTTGTGTTAACCATCACCACTATCTAATTTTAGAATACTTTCATCAGCGCACAAAGAAACTCATACCCACCAGCTGTCATTCCTCATGCCTCCTCCTCTACTGCCCCCTACCCCACCCTGCAACTCCCAGCCTTAGGCAACCATTCATCTGCTTTCTGTCTGTGTGGATTTGGCTGTTCTGGTCTATCCATGTTGTAGCACGTATCAGTGCTACACTCTTTTTTATGGCTGAATAATATTCTACTGTATGACTATAGCATGTTTTGTCTAATTATTCATCAGTTGATGGAAATTTGAATTCTTTCCACTCTTTGGCAATTGTGAAAAATACTGCTACGAACATTCTTCTACAATTTTTTTGTGTGGAAATGCGTCTCCACTTTGGGGGGCGAGTATAAACCTAGGAGTAGAATTGCTAGGTCATATGAATCCTCTCTGTTGAACATTTTGAGAAACTGTTAAACTGTTTTCCGAAGCGGCTACACCCTTCAGAGCTGTGTGAGGGTTTCGATTTTGCCACATCGTCACCAATACTTGTTACTGACAGTCTCTTTGATTTAGTAGGGCCTGGACTTTGAATTCTTTTTTTGTGGTGTCAGAGCATAGAGAAGGGCGTGGTCATTGGGGCCACACTGTGTTAGTGCCACCTTCCACTCATGCGTGCTAAGCCTTACCCTGGATGGGCCTTGTGACCTCTTCTCCATGTCACCCCCAGTCTGTCTTCATCCACCGTTTCTCACACATGGGGGCTAAACTCGGATATCCTGTCTTTCATCAGAACTGTATGCTGATGTCCTCTGAACCCTAAGGCTGTCTCAGTCTCCTCACAAAAGGAAGTATATCAGTCTAGTGGTCAGAGCAGTGCTTTTTCAGTGGCAAGGAAATAAAGGCTCTGATCAGTGTCTTCCATAATAAGAAAACCTAGTATTTGTTGAGAGTTTATTAGGTGCCAAGTATTGTTTAAGTGCTTTAAATGAATTATCTTTTAGAGTGTATCACAACTCATGGAGGTGGGTAATATTAATCCCATTTTGCAGAAGGGTTAAGTAACAAGCCTAAGGACACCAATAGTAAGTGGAGTCATGGTTGGATACACATTGGTGGAGTCCAGGCTCAGAGCTTTTATCTACTTGTGGTACTGTCTCATAATTAAAGTATAATTGACTACGCTTAATGGGTCTGTTTATCTTCACCACTGTTTTTCTAGAAGCTAGTACAGTCCCTGGCTCACAAAAGAGCCCTAATAAATATATGTTGAATAAATGAAAGAATGAAGGAATAAAAGTAATTTGCAGTATTTAAGGCCTCTTGTTCACAATTGGAAAGAACCTTAGCCACGTGTAAAACAAGTAGGTTTGCATGTGTGTATGCGGGCTCCCTCTCTTTCATCCTTTAATTATTTAAGTTCTTGTTTATCAGCAAGTCCTCATTCTTCTCCTTTATTCTTTAGTACAAATAGTACAACTGAATTGCTGACATTTCATCTAATTGCAGGGTAACAGATTGTAATGGATTAAAGATTCACAATACAAACATTTGGCTTGCTCAAAGCGAGGCAGGAGTAAAGCAGAAGGTGAAAACATTTTATTTGAAGAAGTCACAAACAAGATAATAAAAAAAATTGTTCCAAAGCATATGATGAACCACCAGAAAAGATGACATTGTACAAGATCCAAATGTGTGGAATTGGAGGACAGGACAGAACGAGACATTCTCCTGCATTGATGACACTGCTTCCCACTCAGAATCCTCTTTGCTATTTCAATAGTAAAACAACCAGATACAGGCAAGATTGCACTTGTCTATATCATTTTTCTCACCCTTCTTTTGTTTTCTATTCATTCCTCTTTCAATTCCCACTCCTCACTTTATGCTCCTCCAATCTATATTCATGAAATCCATGCTTCTAAACCACTTTGCTGTATTTAAAGTTCAACTGAAAACTCTCACTCTTTATTCTTTAAATAAAAAAGAAAACTAACACCTACACTAGTTTCTATTAAAACAGATTTCCTTGGCACTACATGTATCCAGAACTTATATCTCTTGATGATTTTTCCTATAGTGACCCATTTGAGAGACTATATAATGGTGTTATTGCTCAAAACATTTTGGTCAGAGTCAGAATAGAAGTCTCACAAGAACATCCACTTCATTACTTGATCATAATAACTAAAACTATTTTACTCAGTTGGATCATCACCTTATAGGCCATACTGGGAAACAGCTTATGACCATTTCAATCAAACTTACTTTTTAAAGACAGGCCACAACTGAGGACAGAGAGAAGACTGTATTGTATACTGAGAAAGACTTTTGGAGAGAGGGGCTGGAATTCAAAATATGTACCATATAGGCAGTACAACTGGAATAACTGGGTATCCTTCAAAGATGACTTCTCTGAAGGTGGTATGACTCATGCATGTTTGTAAAAGAAAATTTTTATTTTAATTTGTCCAACCGATTCCCTTGGAAATACTTATTTAAGCACTTGGGATGTTCCAGGCACAGTGCCAGGCACTGGGGATAAGAAGAGAAACAAGATTGGCAATATCCTTGGACTCACTGAGTGTTAGTCAATTAAGTAGCAATATGGCAGAGGAGAGAGAGAATGGGTTTGGGAGTCAGACCTAGGTCTAAATCTTTATTCTGCTGCTTACCTTCTGGGTGCACCGGGCCGATGGGGATTGGCCAATCCCAAACAGGGATCTGAAGAATGACCCCATAGGACTGCACCAAGGATTACCTGAGATCATGTGAGAAAAGCACTTAGTAGAGTGCTTGGCATAGAGGTGGGGCTGGCTTTCATATTCCAGCTCTTGTCCTTGGGAAGAACAAGTTTTACGAGCTTTATTTAGCGTCCTGAGTTTAGGTTGATCAGTCTGACATTGTAAGGGACAAACTGTCACTAAACTACTTCATTTAGTCTTCTTTCTCAAGATATCTGTTCAAGCTTTCACTCTACTTCTACCTGGGCCTGTCATTGGCGGTCTTAGCTCTGTCAGTTGTCTCTTGTTCACCTCTTAACTTTTGGAAGGCATTCTTAGTTTCCTTCTGCCTATTCAAAATCTACTCAGTTTTAAAAGACTAGCTCACTTTTTTCAACTCTTCCACGGACCCTCCCTGTCCGTACCTTTTCTTTGCGCCTAAAACATACGGTGCCCTGTAATTTATACTTCAGATCTGGCTCTTTGCCAAACTGCTTTTGTTAATTTTCATTACGAAATTTTGCTACTATTACTGACCATTTCCCATATGTGAATCTTAATCTTCCTTTCCATGCACTTTACAGCGGTAATTTCACAGATATTCAATATATGTTCTGAATAAATGAATGGGAATTTAAATTCTATTTAATGAATTTTTTTTATTGGAAAGCAAAATCCCTCTGCCTTCATTAAATTCATCAGCAATCATGAGTGAATAATAACATGTTTGTGTTAATGAGTACCTTTGAACTTTAGGGCTTTGTATCCTGGACAGGAATTCATGCTAAGTATTTATGAAATATTATGAAGAAGAAACAAAAATGCCATAGCTATTTAGTGTTTTTTTTCCTTTTGCTGTGTTACATTTGCAGTGTATTATAATATTTGAGAGGGAAAATATATATGTAGATTTTAATCAGTTGAATGTTGTCAAAGAAAATTGACCAAATGTTGAAATTCCAAAATAAACAGGCCAAAGCTGAGGAAAAACTAATTTGTATCAGTTTGGTTTTGCTCTTTTTTTTGTTGTTGCATTTAAGTTGAGTTTATAGCTACACTTGGAGGCTAAAGAGACTGAGAGACACTGTTTAAAGCAGATGGTATGGTGAAGTAGAAAGAGTGGTGAAGTAGAAAGACCGGTGTTTGAAGTTTAGCTCTGGCATTGGTTGTGTGAACTTGGACAGACTACTTAGACTTTCCTGGGCTCAGGTTTGTTTTTCCCCTCATTTTGTAAAACAGATTTAATATGCCACTTTTGAAGACTGTTGTGAAGTTTTTTTGTGGACACACAGTAGATTCTCAGTAAATAGTAGCTCTTATTATTATTGGTGTTTATAACTTAGGTAGAGAAGTTAAGGGAAGCTTTTAATAAGATGCATTTTGGAACCGAGGGAGCTGGGTTGGAAATCCAGGCCTCTGGGCGATGACAGCTGTGAAGGGGAGGGTAATGCAGTAGGTTAAGGTATGATAATGGGGGAACCATGGGAGGTCGTTAAAGGGCATTTTGAAAATGTCCAGGGTCTCTCCCTCCACTTAATTCTTTAGAGTCTAAATTTATTTTTTCTAGGGAATTCACAGTAAAAAAAAAAAAAAAAAAAAGGGCCAACTGAAGAATGTCGCTTGCTGTCTGGTTCTACAAGGATTGAGTCATTAGCTACTGGAGTTGCTGACCTTTAACATACCCTGAAAGGAGCTCAGGGTGGAGATCAGGAATGAGGCACTCTGTGCTCTGGGAAAACTGGCAGAACAAGGCTTTCAGATAGTTAGATATTTTCAGGAGAAAATCTTATGAACCCAAATTCTTGCATCTTCCCATACTTTAAAGCGCTAAAATCGTTAACTGAGATATCTTTTCCTCGTGGCTAGTAGCAACCTTCTACAGAGATGTGCTTTTGCTTGCCAGACCTCTTTGCCAAGATCACATATATACTAACCTCCCCCCTTATGTCCTCCTGAGAGTTCCTTGGAGCTATCTGAGAGGCTGTCTCTGGGGCTATAGTCCTCAGTTAAGTCCCCAATAAAACTGAAGCTCACAGTTCCCACGTTTTTATTTTAGCAGACAAATGATACCAAATTTTCATTTAGAATCTCAGTGAAGTGAGAATTTGTTTTCCTCCATTTGTGCCTGAAAAGGCTTTTTAACTAGAAAGGCAATCAAATTACAGTCCTACACACTAGAAGGGTATTTCCAGTTATTCTTTCCTATGATGTTTTTAGAAACCACATCATGAAGCCGACAATACTTATTATGCATAGCAATACAGTTATAATTGGTGATTGAAATTCTGACCAAACTCAGATGCAAGTAAACCACAGCTGTGGCCAAAGACGTATCAAGAAATCAAATGCAACTCTACTTAGTTTAAAGGGAAACTGTTATGTTGCACGTACCACAAAATGGACACATAGATACTAAGTACACTAAAATATATCATGGTCTTAATATAATATTATTGAATTGTTTTATATCTATTTTATTATAAATCTGACTAGCAACAAATATTCTGGATACAATAAACTTAGATTTTGTTCATATTCTTGGACTTCTCCTTGGAATTGATTCTTTCCCATTTCCCTCTGGGTAAATTTCCATGTTGCCAGCAGAGACTCAAATCAGAGCTTTAACTAAATCTTAACTTTAAATAAAAGTTAAATTAAGCTGAGCCACAAGCTCTCCGTGCATCATGGAAACAGGATAAAAAGGTTTATCCAGAGGAAAGAGATCCTGAATAAGCCTTTAGCCCTCACCTCCCCCCAAAAAATGAGTGAGAGAAACTCATCATTTTCATGACCATCAACAAAAACAATTAGAATGATTTTGCTAAGCATCTATACTGCCTCCATTTGATATAAAAAGACTGAAAAGACAAAAGGGTACTAAATCACTTTCATTGTTTGGTGCTAAGATACTTTATTGATGGTTTTTCAGAATACTTTAGACTTCATTTGTAAAATAAGAACACAATTACCATAACATGGACTTTAAAATGGAAGTTTTGAAGCATCTCTCATGTATAATATGCAACTCTGCCCCATTCATTAATTCGAAAATATTTTTTTACACCTACTGTGTGCTTGCCTCTGTGATTAAACTTGGTTTCACAGTTGGGAACAATAGATACGCTGCCTATAGTCCAGTGGGGAAGACAGACGATGAAGAAGTAAAAATAAGCATACCTTCCTGGAATGCTGGGGGTCAAAATGAGTGTCTTTGTTGCATTTCTCTAATGTGATAGTTTGTGAGTGACAAGGTAGATTCTTACTGGCTTCCATATTAAAGTTCCTGCACTTAACCTTTTATGAGGATTTCGTTCAGGGCACTAATTTGTTGTGCGGAGATTCTTGGAGGGCGTGAGCTACCATCTGACTGCTAAGTATACTTAGAAACAGCATCAGTTCTTTCACGATCCTTGGACAAAAGAGATGCCATAAGGAGTAATGACTTGAACGCATTCCAAAGGAATATCAAGTAACTTATCATAAGCTTAAAAAAACTTTGGATTTTTGATTGAATATGTATTCTCCAAATGCTTTTCTGTGAATTAAATGTCTTTCTAATTAGACTTAAAAATGTGGAGTTTTCTTGCAAAACTGATTTTCTATTAAGGCACTAAAGTAGTTTCTCTTCCCTTCTGCTTGGGTCCTAATTAAATTATGTCCCAACTTGTTTTAATTCAGCAATCGGTTTTTTTTCCATTTGTACTAGATTGCAGAATCTCATTTAAAAATCACTCTTTAACGAATTCTACACAAAGCAGAGGTGATGGACATTTTCCAAGGGAGAAAAAATAGTACTGGTCAAGTTATGAGACAGACTTCTTAAAAAAAGGGATCCAGTTGCATTCTGGTGGTATTTTATGCTGTTTTTAGGGATTAAAAAGTAGTAGTGGAAGGCATAGGGATGAAAAATTAGGAACAAATGCTAAAATAAAAAGGGTCTAAATGCTTTGAAGATGTACTTGATGCTGGGGTACAGGACTGATACAGTTGCTGCAATGATCATAAATAAAATTCATTAAAAAATGGAGTCATAGCTATTGATCATAATATTTGAAGTAATTAAGTAAAAATATTAAAGGAATGGATTACTCCAAATATCTGGAGGTTGGCTTCAGGTTTGACTTATGGATGACATAAATATTCTTGAATGATTAAAATGAAGAAAATCTTAAAAATTCACCAGGTAGCCTGAGGCTATACATGTTAGAAGCCTTTTGCCAGTGGAAGAACTGTATATACTGATTATAAAGGATGATGTTTGAGGCCTTAACCTGAAAAGGGGGAAAATTAAGACAATGGTTTTATGCGTAACCATCTCTTGAAACTCAAAGGACTTCTGTTTTAAAGAGACAAAAGGAAGAGAAAGGTTTAGCTGTCTCGCAAGGTCAGATTCCATCTTCACCTATTAGCAGGTGGAAGGAGAGTGGGTCATCAGTCATGCAACATTAAACAACAAAAAAAAAGGCTAGCAAACCTGAACTACTAGTAAGGGAGGGGACTTGGATTGTGTTAGTCATAAAAACGTCATAAAGTCAGGATGGAAACTTCAGCACAGAGGTTTTCTCCACGGGCTAGAATCTAACAATGGGAGTTGTGTGCTTGTTGAAGCTCTTCTGGCCTAATTTCTCTCTTCAACACCCCCTGTGTTTCAAACATGTGCTTAGTAACTTTTAGATAAGGCTCCTTTCCAGTTTCTCCCCAATTGCTCGCATATTTAATTGCTTACTAAGATAACACATAATCCTTTAACTTACGTAATTGCTTCATCATCTTATGACTTTTATATTTTTTAACTTTAAACAACAAAGCCTACCCCATGCTATCAAAATCCTGGGGTTGGATCCTAGTGGGCTGTATTTAACCCGTTTAAATCCAAGTCTCTCCTTGAACAGACTATTAATGACTAGCGGTTCAGTTTCTAGATTCCAAAGCTGTTTCTTGAATTCGTTTTTCTCGCTTTCTTTGGTATCTTTCACTCATTGTGACATTAAAAAGAAGATTTAACACTTTAGAGGAAAGCAAAACAAAAATCTTAAACAAAATTGCTCATATAAAATGGAAAAAGAATTTTGTTTGAAACAGTGAGAACTAAAGTCAATCTAAGACTTCAGTTTATTCAAACAACTATAATTTTCTCTAGTTAGTGGACAGTAGCATGAAAAGACAGCACATTATCAGTGAGAAGTAATTCTTTAGACATAAAATGTAATTGGAATCTTATTTATTAGGAGAAAGTTTATACCTGAATCTAGTTATCCAGAGATACTTTGTAAGCTAGACATCTGTTTTATAAGGTTTCCTATATCATGATAAAAGGAAATAGTCACTCAACTGAAAACCAAAAATTATTCCCAAGTAGATACCAAAGAGGAAAGGCTCCAGGGTTTAAAAGTACAGTTATAGAATTATTTCCCATTAAAAATCTCCAGAGCCATTCAGTAAGTACGGTGGTGGAGAGGAAAAGAGTAGAGCAATACATATAGAGGAAAAAGAGTAGAACAAATAGGGAGATGAAAGCACAAGAAAGAAAGGACACAAAAAAGATTGGTCAAGAAGAAAGAATGGGAGATCTCTTGCTTGTTGAGTATGTCAAATAGCAGACTCCATGCTAGGTACTTTATACTCTATCCTATTTAATCTGTAAAATAAGATAATGTTAGACCACTTACTGGATTAAAAAAAAATACTGAAGTTTAGAGAGCATAAGTGACTTGTCTAAGGTCTCTGAGCTAGTAAATGGATCTGTAGGGATTGAAACCCAGGAGTGTTTGATCTTAAAGGCAAGACTTTTACTAGAAATCAGTCTAGCTGGCAATAAGCAAGGCAAAAACTGGAGTGAGGGAGGAAAGTGAGGCAGCACTAAACTCCATGAAAGCAATAGCAGTGTCCACCCTTTTCACGTTTCTTTTTTTTTTTTTTTTAACACCTCGCACAGTTCTAGGAATATAGCAGTGCATAATAAACGTTTGCACAGGCTCCGGACGCGCAGGCTCAGCGGCCATGGCTCACGGGCCCAGCCGCTCCGCGGCACGTGGGATCTTCCCCGACTAGGGCACGAACCTGCGTCCCCTGCATCGGCAGGCGGACTCTCAACCACTGCGCCACCAGGGAAGCCCTGGTGAATCATTTTGAGTAAGTTGGATCACAAAAAAAATCTTTCATAGGGAGAGAAGATGAGGAGGAAGAAAGTTATAAAAGAGAGAAAACGGGCAATTCAGGGGGTGGGAATAAAAACGTGATTCTTTTTGGGCAGTCTACCTAAACTTGTAGATTCTAGCGTCACACCTGTCAGCTTAGTGTCAAGTATCAAACTCTGCCCGTATTCAAAGAATTTTTTAAAGAAGAAAATGGCTTGATGGATTACATTTCCTAACACAGACAAAAATATTTACCAACTTTTCAGAAGCCCAGGGGTGTAGTCTTGGAATCCCATACCACTTGATAGTGACTAGTTGGGGGGGAAGGACATGAGCCATGCCCTCTGGACAGGTGGGCTTGCGAAGGACAAGTGGGTCCTATCTGGATACTCGACCAAGAAGCCAACCAATAATCAATTAACAAAAATCTATCAGTTAATAATACTTGTTATGGTCCCACCCCTATGCCCCAGCCACAGGGAACTTACAAAGTCAAATATGTCAATAAAATATAAAAATTCAGTGAAACAGGTCACTACTTTGTTAAATGACTAGCAACATTATGATTAAAGGATTAAATGTTTTTCACACAGATGTTGCATTTTAATATAGATATTGGTCTACTCATAGGGAAGAACTACTTAAATAAGTTGTAAAACTTAAAAACTCTATATTATCCTTGGGTGGTTCTATCCACAGGGGCGGTAAATCTATTTCAATATCCAAGAATCTAATTTTGACTAAACGTTTTCCTTCCAAAGAAAAAGCAGAGCTTAACTCAAATAATTTTGACTCCTTTTTTTTTTTTTTTACAACGAAGTAATAATTTTAGAGCACTAATAAAATTCAATTTCAGTATAGTAATAAATAAACCTGTTCTAAAACCTCAATAGTAATAATGGTTACAGAAAACCTTAGGTTGAAAGGATTCCCGGGTGATGTCCTTGGCTGAGTTTCTCTGAAGGCTTGGGTTACTTTCTGATTTCCCTGGTGGCCCCAAAGTGACCACACCTTACAGAATCCAAGGCGTCTAGTGATCCTAAATGACAAAGGCTGTTGGCAGTCCCTTGGGTAATTATAAACCCATGTTAGGAACAAAAAAATGGCTGGAAAAGGAGTTGCTTTAGGAATTCAGAGAAGCTAAGAACTGTTTGCTTTTCTGGTATTGGCCTGTTGAGACACTGGCTCAGAAAAGCACTAGTGTCAGGCTGGCATAGCATAATCAAATAGAATTGATTATTATGCAGTTTAAATGCACTAAGGCTACTGAAATTCCCTTCTTTAAATCACAGAAAAATCCTGGGCTAACCTATTAAACCTGGGGCAAAACAATGTGAAGAATACTGTAAAAATGTGAGTCACTTAAAAAGTGGATTTAATATCTGCCTTTGTGAATTTTATTTGACGTTTTACCCATTGTGCTCTGATATCTTTAGGAGAAACAATGAACTGTCTGTAATATGCAGAAATAATCAAGGAAAAAGTGCCATTTCATTTCTATTTAATAGCTATATAATCTATGTAGAAAACAAAGTCTTTGTGGAAAAATACAAAGGAAAAGATGACTTTTCACTGTCCTTTTAAAGAAGCAGATTTTGTGTGTGTGTGTGTGTAATTTCTAAGCTTTTAGAAGTGGTGTGTGTGTCTGTCTGTCCCCTCAACCCCAGGGAATTATCTGTAGACCAGCACAAATCTTTGTTTTCTTTCAAATAAGACCCAGAAGATCAGTATACTTTTTTACGAGGTTATGCAATCCCCTGACCCTATTTTGCTCACTGTCAGAAGCTGGAGGGCCACATCACTCACGTCACCCCAGCAGCTCTCAATAGGTTAGTATGAGAGTAGCAACTGGCGAGTACGGCTTGTCACATTAGAAATGCTAATGTTTTTCTTACCTCTTCCTTCTCTGCACTTTGCAGATCACGCCACTCCTCAGTTACGTGACCGAAATCCACTGTGTTCATGGGGACTTTAAATTCCCCAATGATGTCATGCTTGGAGAAACGATCAAAATCATAGACAGCCATCACCAGAGTTTTGCCACCCAATTCCGAATACGGCACCTAAATAAAAAGATGAGGACAAAATATCTGGTCACAAAAAAATGCTTAAAACATGTTACCTGTTTATAGTCTTTAATTTTAATATTTATGTTGGATAAACAGAACAGGGAGATACTTGTGCTTTGGGGTTTTTTTCCTTAAATTGAATCATTTAACTAACTGCTTGGGGCTTAAATTACTTGGGAGAAAATGAGGACTTACCATAGTGATTTATCACTTTATCCCAAAGTTCTAGAAGCTGTTAGTATTATTAATAATAGCTCATACTATTAGTCAGGCTAGAAACACTTCAAGGTTAATATACGAATAAACCAAGCCAATTGCACTTGACTATATAAATAAGTTTTTCTTGTAGAATATTTTGTTGTCATTTTTATGATAAGTTATACTGTCAGGGTGCAACTTAACCGGGTAGATAAGTTGTTTCAAAAGTTCTACTCTTTCATTTTTAAAAGAAATTTTATTGGAGTATAGTTGATTTACAATGTTGTGTTAGTTTCAGGTGTACAGCAAAGTGAATAAGTTATACACACACATATGTCCACTCTTTTTTAAAAATAAATTTATTTTATTTTTGGCTGCGTTGGGTCCTCGTTGCTGTGCACAGGCTTTCTTTTAGCTGTGAGCAGGGGCTGCTCTTCGTTGCGGTGTGTGGGCTTCTCATTGCGGTGGCTTCTCTTGTTGTGGAGCACGGGCTCTAGGCGCACGGGCTTCAGTAGTTGTGGCACACGGGCTCAGTAGTTGTGGCACACGGGCTTAGTTGCTCCGCTGCATGTGGGATCTTCCCGGACCAGGGAAGATGTCCCCTGCATTGGCAGGTGGATTCTTAACCACTGCACCACCAGGGAAGCCCCCCACTCTGTTTTTAGATTCTTTTCCCATATAGGTCATTACAGAGTATTGAGGAGAGTTCCCGCTCTTTCAGGCCATTTGGATGTCATAGTTTAATGGTGCAGTGATATGTGAACAGGCATGCTAGGAGTCTGCAAGGACTTGAATGAAATTCACAAGGTGCCTCACCTATTCCTTAAAATAAGTTACTGATTGACAAGAGCTGACTAGAAAATTGCTGTTTTGAATATCAGAGATGCATTATAATCTAGATCTTGAAGTTCATTCTTAGGTACGACACTCTTTAGGATGAGCAGTGGCAAAAGGCCGAGAACTGATGAATTCTCCAGCTGTTCTAATATAACTGGGACAGATGCTGTGGGTTGGGATATTTATTAGTGACGTTTTTAATATTCAGAGAAAGCAGGGCAATCCAAGTAAGCTACACTTCAGTAACCGGGAAGAAATGCCTAATTAAGAAATTGTTCAGACTTGTATTGAAGGTTTGATCAACTTTCAGACACTTGTTATTATTTTATCAGTGTAAATAGTTGTGTTATGCTCCAGCAAACATTTCTCAATTAACTCTGTATATTAAGAAGGAAAGGAGAAGGAAGAATATTTGACTGCATATATACAAGAAATTTTGGTTTTTCCAAAGAGTTTTTATTTTATATCATTTGTCATCTATTTGGAATCAGATTAAAATACTATGATTAAAAACTAGGCACAACACATTTTCTACTTTAGAGTGAAAAAATAAACCCTTCCAAAGAGCCAGTTTTGAAAGGAAGAAATAAGGAATTTTAGAGTAGGGATGAACTCTTGAAAATTTCATCTGATTTCTGAAATCTCTCTAGATTTTTTGGTGATTGTACTGAAAGGGCATTAGTCAAAAACTTGAGCTTGAGGTCAGGCAGGTCTGGGCCTGGGTTCCCCTTTTTCCCACTGATGGCGCTGGGACAAGTAAATAAACCTCGGCTTTTTCATCCATCAAAAAGTGATGATAACAGTGTCTATTTCACAGGGGCTGGTTGAGGCCAAACGAATACATGTAAAGCATTTAGCACAGTGCTGGTACACAGTAGGCACTTAATAAATATTTACTGTTTGAATGATGAGTAGCTCTTTCAAATGGTAGTTTGTTGTGGAGAAAAGAAGGAGCATTTCATTTGGGGCATGTCAAGTTAATGGTCAGTGGATTTGAACTCAATTTTAAAGCCAATCCTCTTTAAACTGTTTTGCTTCCATTCTTGTATCATACAGCCTATTGGCATTTAAGATGCATAATCTACAAGGCCTACAAGGAAAAATTAACTAGTTCTCTAGAAACGGTGGTATATTTCTCAAATCTATCAAAATATATTGTACTTTGGATTGATTTATGATGTGATCAACACTCCTGAAGTAAAATGGAACCTATTAAATTTTATAGGCAATTTCAAAATCTCAATGATTATAATTCTTGAGGTTATAGACATTACTAAAAATTATTAGCAATACACTTTTTTAAAAGAAATAACATATAGATAACTCAAAACAAAAACAAAGCCCCACAATATTTCAAATAATTTAAGAATGTGCTGACTAAATTGTGGTTAGAAACTACTGACCTAAATTAAGATCAATACATAGGCAAACAGAAGGATTGTAATTACCTTTTGCAATATTTTTTTGTTTCGTTTTCACTTACGTCCTGTGGTATATTGACCCTAATGATTAGTTCTTCATAAGCTGGTTTTTGAAGCAGTTTTAGAGTACTGCTACTCTACATTAACTATCTGGGTTTAGAAAAGTATAGATTTTAAACAGAGTTGCTGACAGTAGATGAGGGATTTTTTTTTTTTGTCTTAAAAACTCTAATTTTAGAGTGAATAGAAAGATACCGCTCTTTTACAAAATTGGAAACAAGGTTCATGGGAATGACTCACGCCCTCAGTTTCATCCATTTATTTCATACCAGGATGTTTGCTAATGTCAGGTGCGTGCTATCGCTAAGGCTGACTGGTAGACAGGTGATTCTGAATCTGCTCCTTGGCATATTCACAGACATGTATTGTTTTAAGTAATGCATTTCAAAAAATTTCACGTGTTAAACATGTCTACCAAAAGACTGTTTTTATGCATGATTTCAAGATGAGAACTACAGAGACTACTCGTATATGCAGAGATGCCTGAGACCTGCCAAGCACCTTTCCTGCTGAGTTATTATGTGGCCAGAATTCCTCTTTGTTACTGCTTGCTAATTGAGGTGTCTCAACAAGATGAAGAACACCAGGGAAGAGCCAAGAGTAAGAGAAAAATGCTAGAGATGGAAAAAAACAATAGGTTCATATTCTTTTTATTGGTGGGTTAAGCAGAATGTTTTAGAATACTTAAATTTCCCCTGTACACAAAAAATTTTGCAACGAGAGTAATACCTCATTGTACCATTTAAATAGTGTTGCACAGCTTACTTTATTCTGTGGTCGTGATTTATTTTCAGGAACTTGGAAACCTGGAAAAAGTTTACAGTTCTTTTGGCTTTATTTTAGAGAGGGGGGAAACGTTCAGGTCCACAGACACACTTGAAGCTGAACTCACTTTTTAGATACGAATGACATCCTAGTTCTATCCCAGTCCATATTCTTTTCTGAAATAGCTGAGCTGAATCCTACTTGGATCAAATTTTAATGCAATAGAGAGTCCTCATTACATTGAAGATAAGAATCTTAAATATTCTGAATAGAATCATTTGTGAGTCTCTGAACAAGTGGTCTCTATATGTGTCAGGATGAGATCAGTCTGTTATCTAGAACAACAGAGAACAAGTTCATTAGTAAGTACAAAAAAAAAAAATTACCTTGAAAGTAAATTGCTCGTTGAAGACAGGATTAAGGGTCTTTCGGTGGACTTTTGTCTCAAATTTCTTCTTTTTATCTGGCAGCAGAAACACCTTCACATAGGGATCAGATGTGCCCCCCATGTCTAAGGCGGGCAGCTCGGCAGCCTGGATGATTCCTACCAGCAGCTGAAATGAGAGGCAGGATACAGCAAACACTGGCATTGGTGGACATGTTGGAAAAGATTGATGTGTTCACACTGCTGCATATTGTGATTTTTCCCTTTTGTTCTTTGCTTTTAATAAACTTTTATTCTCTTCTGAATCTGAGCACAGAAGGCAAATGAAGTGAGCTACATAGACTTCAGAAACCCAATTATGACAGATGCAGGCTCTAGGAAGCCTGGTTTTAAACACAAAAGAGGCTTTTAAAAGGTTGCTGATTACAGTTAAATATGGAATTCATGTTTGCAAAAGGGTTGCAATCAAATAACTTTCCAGTTGCTAAAAGCCCTTGTGCATTATTTTTCTTTCCAGGGCATGATTTGTAAGTGGAAAGAAATTGTTAAACAATCACAAGCTTGTAATTATAAAGTAGGAAATTCTTATTTTGAACCAAAGCCCCAGAGCAGCTAAATAGAAATTTTCTTAGAATTTGGTAGCTTTTTGAGATAAAAATAAGATTTTCAAGTTTCTATCATATTTGACCTTTACTTGGGTACTGGCTCCTTCTTGTTTTAACTTAGAGTAAAATGATTATTGTATATTAAATTCTGTGTTAAATATAGGACATGGGGTCAAAGAAATATAATTTTAGCTTCATATAAAAGAAGGGGAGATTACAGTTATTGTTTTTAATGCTAAGTGACTAAGTTTCTGATATTTTTCAAATACAGCAGAAATCTCTGCATTTCTTCACGTCTGGTTTTCTCAGTGATACATTCCTATCTCTTATTATGAATGCGGGTATTGGCTGGCACTGATAATGTTTTTGCAAAGGAAACAGAAGGTGTGAGCAGACTCTTCTGATGCCCTGCCATCAGACATGCTGTGTCAACAGACTGGTTTAGATCCATATGGGAAACAAAAGTAGACTCCCTTATTGTTATTCAATGTATATACCCTTCAGAAAATGCAGTCACATCATAGCTGTTCACATCAGGGTCTGAAATGTTGAGTCTGTACCTTTTTCACCAATAGAGTGGAAAAGCAAGTCACCTCCTTGAAAAAGTCACATCCACTTTCTACAAAATGGACCCACCATGTGCATAAGTGCACTTTGGCTAGTTGGCTCAAGTTTTAACCTAGACCAATACCCTTAAAGATTGTTGTTTCCATCTTAATGCTTCAAGATCTTTGTGACTTCATCATACAACAGTAGCAATAAGAATGCTGGATTGTAGGTATACAAAACGTAGACCGATGGTCAAAGAATGGTTAAAATAGACATCAGCTTATAAAGACATGATTAGTAAAGCAAACAGTTCATCTCTAGGTTTGCCAAGTTGGTATTTGGAATTTGCCTTTGGATAGCAATGTGAATAAGCAAGATTATATTCTCTCCTCACTTTTTGTAATACTTTTTCTTTGGGGCAGGGAAAGCACTAGTGATATAGCCTAAACTCTTTCAAACTTGATCATCTGTACTTTAAAGATTTGGGGGTATCTTGTTGATAGAGGTGGAATTACTTCTCCCAACCCCCCTCTGACTTCTGCTTGAGAGATAAGTATCACATTTCTCTCCACCATGAAGGATTCTTAGAGGACTTTTAGGATTGTCTTTTAGTTTTGGTAAGCAGGTGTGTATATTTGATTACAGCCTTATCTACGAAATTCCTCAGACTTTATCTTCCATGACTCATAGGAATCATTTTATAAATCAGATTAGCGGAGACCATTTGGAAGAATAAATTGCATACTATTAAAATAATTTATCAGGTAGAATACCCTAGATCGTCTGAATGAAATACCTTCTAAAATGGGTTTGCTAGAAAAGGAAGAGTAAATGCATTCGAATTATATTTGAGTAAAAAAAATTCAGTGCTGTATTCTTAAAAATACTACCTTATAAAATGTTACTTAGAGTACTCAAAGCCAACGTAGAAGTTTCAAAATTATGACTAACCAAGATGAGATCCACTAGATTTCTACTGGAAAATATGAAAGTAGAATAAATTAGTAGAAAATTGGTGGCTACATATATAAAGGCAGGTTATACTTCTGGAAAAGATGTTTTGTGTTAAGATAATGTAAGTTGACCTTGACCTTCTCTAGAATACATAAATAATAGGCAGTTTTGCTCTCAACCAATCTCTAATGATCAAATTTTGGTAGAAGCGATAAAAATGACCTCAAATGCCCTATTTAATTAACTAGAAATGATATACCTATAATTCTGTATAATTCCATACCTATTAGCTTGTATCTATAACCAACATGCAGTTTTCTGGAACGTATTATAAAGTAATGAGCCAGGGCTGTAATGAAGCTAACTAAATACAATTATTTATTATATGGTGGTACGTATCAATATGTTCTTTTTGAGGAACCCTCTGGACACTTCAAAAAGTGAAGACATTATTTGAACAGTCAATTCCTAAATAAAGTCCAGAATTTCTGCCATTGTTTAGAGCTCACAGTATTACTGACTTTGGACATAAGTCACCAAAGCTGAGTATTGGTGTTTGATTTATTTATTGTTTATTCCTCATCAAACTAGACATAATTAACACATGCTGCATTAGGTAGTAACTGTATTTACATCTATCAAGTTCTTCCCCGCCCCGAAAGGTCAGTGAACTGATCAAACTGGAGAAATCGATTTAAAGCTCTCCTAGTCGGAAGAGAACTGTGTCTTATAGATTTTTAAGAGCCTGATCTCTAACTCAGCTAATTCTTATCTAGCTTTTAAATTTCTTGAACAGTTCAGAAGGTAAAGAGACATCTTCATCAAAGTCATGGGTCCTAGAAGGTCTTTTTTTTTTTTTTTTTTTTTTTTTGGTACGCGGGCCTCTCACTGTTGTGGCCTCTCCTGCTGCGACGCACAGGCTCCGGACACGCAGACCCAGCAGCCATGGCTCACGGGCCCAGCCGCTCCGCGGCACGTGGGATCCTCCCGGACCGGGGCACGAACCCGCGTCCCCTGCATCGGCAGGCGGACTCTCAACCACTGCGCTACCAGGGAAGCCCCTGGAAGGTCTTTTTAGGTAGAGTGTTTTTTTTTAACATTTAACTTGGAGCTACCATTATAGCAGGCAGTTAATAAAAGCCAGCTAGTATTATCATTCATCTAGGGGGCACTTCACGGCTTTTAAAGCAGGAAGGACTGTTTTGATGCAACCTTTAGTTCCTTGTCACTTTTCCGGAAGCAGGGCAGCATGCAAAGGCATTAGAGATCAAGTTGATGGTCTTTCTACTTTTCTAGAGCCGTTAACTCATTTGTGCTAGGAGGTTTAGCCAGTATCATATTACATAAGGCATTCTTGCCATTGAAATTCATGGAAAGTCAATTTTTTAATCTTTGATTCCTCATCAAATGGTTAATTTTTGTTTGAAGACTTTGGCTTAATTGGTGGTCTAACTCAAAGGTCCCTTGCCCTGTTTGGAGCTAAATCCATGAATTCCAAGGAAGATTGTTGTAGCTCAGCCTGAGGGATCTGTGACTGGGAGCTCTCAGAATCAGACTGATGGCTTCAAGTTAATTTGTATTCTGCCTGCCTGCTGTAAGTGCCATAAGTAGATGTAATCGGCTGAACACTGTGGATTCTAATTACCAGAAGTTAAATTAGCAAGTAGGGGACCGCCTGTACTTAGAAATGATTTCATCAATAGCTTTGATAATTGCATTTTCCCCTCGTAGCAAACCAAATGTTTTAAGAAGTATCTTGTTTCAATTTCTAGTTGGTAATTTCAGAAAACGTAATGGAATTACAAGACATTTTCCCCCTCAGACCTGGTTATTCTGGAAATCATAATCCAGTGAATATTGAAGTTTTCCCAATTTCTCCTCTTCTTTGGGTTCTTCTTTTTCTTCCCCATCAGTCAATCCAGTTTCAGCATCATCATCCTTCAGGGCCTATGAGTAGGGAAATGGATTATATGTGAATTCAAATGAATTTTCATCAGAACTCAAATTGACACTGGGCCTGTGGTTATACTTCCAAGCTGTTAGAAGCAAGCATTGAGATGCTGTAAATCTCCATTTGTCTGACACACATTCACATCTGCTGCTTACATATTTTTTTAAAATTCCATTTGTGCACGGAATTTTTTCCCCCCAATCAGCAAGCAACATGGAAGCAATGGAAATAGCCCCTCAGAATATTGCAAGCAAAAAATGTAAAGTTGTTGCAAAGAAAACGTCAACCTTTGGTGTTATATTTGGCTCTGATAAAATCGCTTCTTTCGGAGGTATGATAAACATGCTATTAACCAGGCCAGTTTTCACATTCATGTAGTTTAAAAGAGATCTTAAGCATCATGTAAAACATCCTTGTTACATGCAGTGGAGTAATTTATATGAAATGGGTGGCCTTTTCTTGCCTTGTTTCCTATGAAAAAGATAGTTGAGAAAGTGATTCTTAGAAAATTGTAATTTCCTGAGTTTTGCGTATACGTTTGTAATGGTTATGGGAAAAGAGGAAAAAAAACCATGCCACCAGCAAATGCATGTTTAGAGAAAAATCTACCCCAGTTCCAGTTTAAGTTTACTGTTTTACTTTCATAACAGCTCCACAGAAAGCTAGGCTGAATTAAATTGACTTACGGGTCTGTTTGATAGCAAAAGGTAAAAGGAGTTATGTTTGCAATTCTGTCAAGCTGAAATTAGCATAAAAATTAATTTTGTGGTAACAAGCAAAAATCATGGCACAGAATTCTCAAAATTGAGTTTAAACCAATTGAATGTTCCTGATAACCTAAAACTTAAGTGTAATATAAATTGAAACACTAGAAAGCTCATAATTTCATAAAATTCATTCAAATGGTCCTCTTTATTAAAAATATATAATGTATTTTCCCAATTAATGCAAAAAGTTTGCTCAAAAAAATCAAAGGTTATAAAGATTATAAATATTAGAAGTTTTGTTTCTAGGGGGTGTGCATTCTTATTGCTTTAAAGAATTAGAAAAAAATTAGAAATCTATAAATAGTTATTATTCAAAATGAAAAATGATAAAATGTTACGTTTTCCTGAACACTATTGAGGTTGAAAAATTTAAAAACCTTTATATGAACTATTTGTATTATTTCTTCTGGGGACTACCTGTGTAATAATCTTTTGTATAATATGTATATATAATACATCCTTTGCTAATTTTTCTATTGGGTTGTTTGCCTCTTAGTGATTTGTAGAGGCTCTGTATTTTAGTGGTCTCAATCTTTTTGTTGTTATATACCACAAATATTCTCTCCTAGGTTTTGGTTATGGTATTTTCACTGCCTTTCTTTGTGTGTGTGTGTTACCATAGAATCTCACAAAATTGAAGATAAGACATATGAGTGGTAGGCTGCTTTATATCTCTGACAAAGCAAAGCAAAATAATTTTTTTTTTTTTTTTTTTTTGCGGTATGCGGGCCTCTCACTGTTGTGGCCTCTGCGATTGCGGAGCACAGGCTCCGGACGCGCAGGCTCAGCGGCCGTGGCTCATGGGCCCAGCCGCTCCGCGGCATGTGGGATCTTCCCAGACCGGGGCACGAACCCATGTCCCCTGCATCGGCAGGCGGACTCTCAACCACTGCGCCACCAGGGAAGCCCAAAGCAAAAGAATTTTAACTCCTGTCAGTGATCAAAGTAAACCTGAGAAATCTTCTAGAACTCAAATGCACAGAAGTATAATCAGGCTTCAGAAAGGCTTCAGAGTCATTAGACTATAGCTCTACCATCCAACCTCCCACAACTCCCAGATTACATGGTGTTTTCCCTCTGCTCAGAGAAATCTCTTCTGTTCACTTATCCATTCATACAGAGACCCACAGTGGTGTCTCAAAATGACACCCTCAGTCTCTGAACTGACAAGACTGCAATTTGGCTCTAGCCATCTAACTCTAATTTGATCCTAAAAAACAGACTTGGCATCATCTTACTAGAACTCATTAGGGTGGGAAGATGATAAACAGAGAGTTGAGCTGAAACAGAGAGTTGAGCTGTAGTTGGAGATGCCTTCCATTTTGTTCTTCCTGAATAGTTTCAGGAGCCTACAATGACTTTGGAAAATTGAAAATTGCCATTATTACATCTGTGCAGAAACCTTTTCAAATCTGGTGAGCCATACACCACTTAATTAGGAAGTTTATACTTGGATGTTTCCTTGAATAGTAAAATGTTGCTTTACTGATAGCCACAGGCAGGAAAACAACATAATTATTTAAATATTAATCTTTTAACTTGGGGTGTTGCTAATAGAAAAATGATAGTAAAGTGACAGGAAAAGACTACTGAATTTAAGGGGAGGACTTGAGGCAGTGAACCCACATTGCCCTTTCAGAACCTCAGCTGTGCGTCAGTCTTTAATACTGTCTGAAAAGATGTGTTGAGAAAATGGCAATGTAGGTAATTTGCCTCCTGTAAGATTTTGATTTTTTTTATAGCAAACTATTTAGCGCACATTTTTGTCTGAAAAAATATTCACACCACTCCATCATGAAAAGAATTTTCATGGATTAAAATACTTTTTCAAAATCTCTTTCAGAACTGACAATTTACATATGTTTCAGCTCAGTGTCATTTGAAAGAGCTGAGCTATTAAATCGCCTTCTCTCTAAGTGGTTTTTGCCCTAATGAAAGGTGCATGACCATTTCTGCAATTATTCTGCATGGAATAGGGCTAAATTTTTGATAATTTCTCAGTGCTGCTGTTTTATCAGTGAAGTGATTAAGTCTATTCTTGTCCCAAAGGCCGAGCTTAAGCAAGACATTTTCTGTACCATTACATTAAATTAAGACCTATTAAATCAGCAGCTATTATAATATCTCAAGAGCAGTAGTCTCCCCACCACACGCACCAAGGGACAAAATGCAGAGGAAAATGCATGTAAGCCCAGCAGTTCTGAGAGTTTGATAAATTGTAGTGGGAAAAGCTGTGTTGGGAAAAAGACCTTGTTTTAAATTTCAAAAATTTAGTGCACATGCTTCTGGCTTGATTCAACATTCAAAAGGTGTTTAGTTGTACTTGGATAAACCATCAGAAGGTGCATTTGTTCATTCAATGTTAAATTGTTCAGATTCGGAATTGATAAGGCATGCTAAAAAGGGAGCGTAAGACACTACATTTTCTTTCTGTGCCCATCTATTAAAACTTGAGCTTTCTAATACTGTTCTATTTAATCAGTAATCTTAAAATGAAAACCCTTTATCTTAAAAAAAAAATCAATTTAGTTCAGCCTCTTGATGTGTGTCAGAATGGTACACCCTCAGCTGCGGAGCCCCGGCTGCCAGGCCACTAAATGTAGTTGAGCGTTGACTAAGGGTGTCTCATAGCAGAGGAAACCTACCGCAAGGGACAGTCCAGAACAGTCATGAGACATAATACAGATAAGGAGGACACAGAGGGAAGAAATAAAAATTTAAATATCCACACACGTTAGTAAAAGCCGTGGAGAAATGACCTTTCCAGACCTCTGACTTTGCAAGTTGATTTTGCCCCTCTGTATTTTTAGTGCTTTTAAGTTTTAAGCCATTATAAAAGTCTTAAATATGTATCCTTTTCTGTATACAAATATTATGTATCATTACCATTTTGTTGTTATTGCAGAATATTTAAAAATTCTTCCTTGGTTATAAAATCTTATCATAGAGACATATAGTCATGAATATTGAAATTTGAATTTCTGTTAGTTCTTATATGGAGTGAAATGGTACAAGTTACTGATTTCTGTATTTACTATTTTTGAGATCTTGGTCATTTATCCATGTCATAATAGGGGTAATAAACACTGCTACTATCCTATAAATTAGTCTTACATCATACAGAACAAATTCCACAAAGAAAAATACAAATTTCTTGTCCTAGGAAGAAATGCTGTAGTAATCATTTAACATTATTTAGTGTTTTAAACTGTTAATTCTAGCAAACATGAAAACCACATTTGAATTTTAATGTAGTTATGAAAATGATAGTATTATATTTCCAATGTTTCATAGACATAGCTCAAATTCACATACAAATTATTCAGTACATCCATGTCCATCTAGAAGGTTATTACTACTGCTATTAATCTCCCAAATATGTTGTCTAAAGAAATCTGTATCACGTCCTGCTGGTTACGGAAAATGCTGAAATAAAACAAGACATGATTTAAAGCTTCAGTTTCTATGTAACAAATTAACTGAAAAGAAAAATCCTTATTAGACATCTGTGGTTGAACACTGGCACCTGGGCTTCTGTGGCTGTGATTAGAAACTCTGAGAAAGATATAACCCTTGATACTCTGAGCTCAGGATGAAGCTCTCCGAGTGTGAGTGCAGGCATAGCATTCATTCAACAGCTCTGAAACCAAGCAGAAGTTCAAGTGAAAAATGAGCCTATGTGAAATTGTTGTCAAGAGACATTACAGTGTCTTTGAGCAAAGTGTTTAAAACTCAGGCTAGGGAGAGGGATTAGTGTCCTGAGTGTGTGGATAACTACACAAATGTACTAAAAACACCTTCCTTAACTAAATTGTTCTTAAGGAGATTCACATATTTAAGAGTTCAATTAATAGTATCATAAGAATTTATAAAACTGCCTATATATGTTGCTATTAGGGAATAAATAGAAATTTTGAATTATTTGAAGGGAAGCATTGATAATTGAAAATGTTATTTCTCTGAAAAATCTTCACATTTGCTTTTTTTTTAATATAAATTTATTTATTTATTTATTGGCTGCGTTGGGTTTCTCTAGTTTGGCTTTCTCTAGCTGTAGATAGCGCGCTACTCTTTGTTGCAGTGCTCAGGATTCTCATTGTGGTAGCTTCTCTTGTTGCGGAGCATGGGCTCTAGGCACACAGGCTTCAGTAGCTGTGGCACACGGGCTCAGTAGTTGTGGCTCGTGAGCTCTAGAATGCAGTCTCAGTAGTTCTGGTGCACGGGGCTTTGTTGTTCCACGGCATGTGGGATCTTCCCAGACCAGGGATCGAACCCGTGTCCCCCGCATTGGCAGGCAGATTCTTAACCACCGTGCCACCAGGGAAGTCCCTACATTTACTTTTTATATGAAATAAGTTGTTCCTTGGAAATATCCAATATGAATATGATTCCAATAGAGAAATGAAGGGACATTTAATTATTATACTTATTAATAGTAGACTTTATTCTGAACCAAATCACCTAGCTCGTTTAGGAAAGATAGATAACAGTGTAAAGGACACTCAGATTGCTTCCTTGGGCTTGGGAAGATAACTCAGCCAGATGGATTTGATAACTTGCATTATGGTTCTAATTGTCCCTAAGTGAAGAGTTTTGCCTTAAAATTCTACCCCATTCTTTAGAACCAGCTCATACTTCTCTCACTTGCCTTGTATAACTCATTATTCCTGAGCGCTCACAATTGAGCTGGATGTTTGTATAGGGATGGTAGCTTTCATCAAGTGTGATAAATAGCTATAAGACTCAGTATTTAACAGTGATTATGAACAGCGATGATGATAAAAAGATGTCCCGCCCAAGAGGAAGAACAGGTACTCTTTATTCTGTTTCTCTAGCTCTAGGCACAATTAAGAGAGGCTAAACAGATGTAATACAAATGTTCAGGTATCATTCCAATACGCTGGGCCTACCAATTTGGCCTTGATGGTCACGGATGCCCTTTCCTGGTCTATGTGCTTAGGAGACTGGAAAACCCTAACCACACGTTTCCATTGTACTTTGGGATGTTGAGTCATGACTGAAAGGATTACAAAGCATTTCTAAAACTGTGACAAGTGTCCAGATATTGTTTATTTCTATATTTATCTGGCATAAACGAATAAACTGTCTATTCTTAAATTTTTGATAAAATAAGAAGAAACATGGAATGAATACATTACCTGATCTTTCATGGTCTTCCCTAAGTCTTTCACATCTTTCATGTTGATGGCATTCTTCCCTCCCTTTTCCTTTCCCTTCTTTTTGTTTTTCTTTTTGAACAAGCATTTCTTACAGATACAAAAGCAGCACGTCAGGACTAAAAGGACTGCAACTACGGCTATGGCAATTAAGGCCCACGGTGGCACTGAAAGAAAACAAATGCAGAGACTGTTAGTAATAAAGCATTTACATCTGCAAAACCTTTAAATTCATGGGCCATAAAGATAGCTGTTCACTCATTCATGCGTATTTATTGAGCTCTAGGCACACTGTTCTGCATTGCTTTATCCATGTTGTTTCCCCAGCCTAGAGTGTTTCTATCTTTTCCCCCTCGCCCGTCCAGGCATGCCAAATGTCATCTCCCCCCTACAGCTCTCCCTGCCCCTCCAAGCTAGATTTTCAATGATCCACTCCTTCATTTCTTCAGAGCTTACCTCTGGAGTCTGGCCTTTGAGTTCAAGCCCTGGCTCCACCATTTTACTAGCTGTGTGACCTTGGGCAAGTTGCCTAACCTCTCTCTGTCTCAGTATCCTCATCTCTAAAGTGGAGGTAAATTGGTGGGTACCTGATAGTCTTTCTGAATATTAAAATAAGATGCAGTGCCTGGCACATGGCAAAAACTTAATATTAGCTGCTATTACTCATCTATCAAATACTATAGGTTCTATTAATATGCCCTGGGCACAGTGGAAGGGGTAGATATTAATCAAAACAACAGAAAGACAAATGTAAAGTCCTAAAAGTAGTGAAGTTTAGGAAGAAGGACTTGGTGCTCTGAAAGTCGATCATGGGGAGATTTACCCATGCAGGGTCTCTGGAGGTAGGGCAGCGGTTATAAACCCAGGCTTAGATTCAGGCTTGGCCACTTACAGGCTTCGTAACTGGCCAGATTATGTGTGTTGAATTGCTGTTTCCCTCTCTATACAATGAAGATAATAGTGGTACCCGTTTCATCTCTTTTCAAGGTTGAGTTAATAGACTAAAAATCTTAGAATGGCATCTAGCACACAGCAAGAATTCAATTAATATTAGCTTTTTAAAAAAATATTCAAGGCATAGGGCTAAGTACTGTGGGTGACACAGCTCAGAGTACCTATGGGGGCATAAAAAATGCACATCAATAAATATATAAAAAGAAAGAGGTGAATACACTGAGAGGAGTTTGATGGATATGCTAAGAAATTGAGAGGAGGAAGAGAGAATTTTTAGATAAGAGCGTAGACTTCCGATTCACAGGGTCTGTTTAATAAAGCACACACAAATAAAGACACTCAAGCATTTTTTTCTATGACACGTTGTCCAGCTACTAAAAGTAACTCTATTTTCTCATTTGGCATCCCCTACACATGTGCTTATAAAACAATCAGGTCTCATGGAAACACGGAGGATTTCAGTTTGCCTAGAAAGTCATTCAACTATTGAGATTAATCACAAGAAGCAGTAATTAGATTTGCCTGTTGTAATCAAAAAAGACATTAGTTACTGAAATGGTAAGAAAAAGTGCTATTTTCTTCTAGCTACATAAACATCGTTAGTATCAATGATTGCTGAACACAGGTAGGAGTACTTTGATGACGTAAAAACACCTAAAAATTAACTTCAAAACTGAGAAAATCCGCTCTCTTGGCTCCTTTTGCATTTAGCTTCATAGTGAAGAAGACTTACTATGCGTATTATTCTAACTTATGAAAGATGACTAGATGTTACCCTAAGGACATATAAAACCATAACTGCTGAAATTGTGTTTTCAGCCAAAGAAAGATTTGTGTGAAAGTTACAGATAAGCCCATACCCAAAGACATGCTTTCTTATAGGTCTCTAATCTCATTAAGCAATCATATTTTTAAAAAAATGTAAAGGGAGCTTATGTAACCAATGATAGCATTCACAATACTTCATTTAAAAGCTTCTACCTCTTTTGATCTAGTTAAAACCCTGCCATGCGTGAAGGAGAGAGCCTGTGTATTCACTGCGGGTGAGACAGTAGAATAATGACCCTTCATTTTGAACCTCGTAAATTATTCTCCTAGTTGGACTTGCGTGATAGTCTCTCAGAGAGCTACATAAAAGTCTCTTAAATTACACAGGGCAAGACAGAGATCATTCGACAACTTAACAAAAAGAAAATAGACAGTGACAGCACAGGAACATTATTTAAAGGAGGTAAAGAGATAGGAACATAGGATTACAGGAAGAAATTTGAAATAGTGCAACTTGAAGGTGAATTAGAATCACTGAAAAAAACTTTTGTTTTTGACTTCTATTTCTTATAGTGCTGCTGTCTTCTAGATTTGCTTTCAGCTGATCTTCTGAATAGCTTAATTTTAACTTTGAATATATGAAATAAACAAAAATTTCCTCACAACTTACTGGTACCTTTAGATGGAATTTTTAAAAAGCCTTAATGCTATCATTTTGTGTACCCATATGAAAACTGGACTGAATAGTTAATTATAAACCACCATTTTAAATTAAATGCAGTTATTTAAATTGGATTTTCGTGCTAACGATCTTATTTTATTTCGTAGAGCAACTAAATTTCGAAAGTTTACTCAGAAACACCATCCACAGTATTATTACTTTGTAGCATTTATAGAAATAAGTTTCAATATTAGTGAGCAAATCTCATGAAATATATTTTGGATTACGCTAAAAATTTACTGAAGACCTACTTATTATGGGCCAGCAGCTGTGCTACGGCTTTACATACATTAAATCTCATGTAATCTTCACAGAAGTTTTGTTCATTATCCCTTCAATTTTATAAAGGAAAAACTACAGATTGAATAGTAGGAGTAACTGAAATATATTTTTACATCATTAGGTTAAAAATATGCATATTATACATGTATACAAAGGAAAAGTCCTTGTGGGGCTGTGAAGCCTATTTAATAGGACATTTTACTTTTGAAAAACAATGGAGAAAGTAACAGCAAAAGATGCTGCTAAGAGTGATTTCTTTATTTAAATATAAAATATAGTTTCAATCAAAAATAGGCTCATCAAAATATTGCTACTGGCAGAAAGCTATCAGCTTATGGTTATTGCTACCCAACTATCATTAAATGGAATTTTATAACATGAATTTTAGCATTTAACTTAAGGACCTTTCAACAGAAAATAATAGACTAATGTAAAAGCTCTCCATTAAAAATGTAATGTTCATCTTCTAGTTAATGAATTAATCTCACATATCATTTAACCTGAAGGTAAACCGATGCATAAGAATTAAGCCAAAGTCAATTCTGCTTCTGATGTTTTAACTTAGATTTCGTGGTACACAGAATAATGAGTCCTCAAAAATGTCCACATTCTGATCCCTGGAACCTGTGACTATGTTACCTTACATAGCAGAAAGGACTTTACAAATGTGATTAAGGATCTTGAGATGGCGAGTTTATCCTAGGTTATCCAGATGAACCCAGTGTATTCACTATGGTCCTTCTCAGTGAAAGAGGCAGGCAGGAGTTTCAGAATCAGAGCGATTTGAGGATTCTGTGCTGCTGATTTTGAAGGTGGAGGAAGGGACCATGAACCAAAGAAGGTAGGTGACCTTTAGAAGCTGGAAAACGCAAGGAAAGGGATTCTCCCCTACAGCTTCAAAAGAATTAGTTCAGGGTTTCCCTGGTGGCGCAGTGGTTGGGAGTCCGCCTGCCGATGCAGGGGACCTGAGTTCGTGCCCCGGTCCGGGAGGATCCCGCATGCCGCCAAGCGGCTGGACCCGTGAGCCATGGCCGCTGAGCCTGAGCGTCCGGAGCCTGTGCTCCGCAACGGGAAGAATTAGTTCACATAGTCGTTATAAAAAAAAAAAAAAAAAAAAAAAAAACTATGGAGTTTTCTCAAAAAAATTAAAAGTAGAACTACCATGTGGTCCAGCAATCCCATTCTGGGTATTTATTGAAGGAAACAAAAAATCACTCTCTTGAAGAAATATCTGCACCACCATGTTCACTGCAGCTTTATTCACAATAGTCAAGATATACAAGTAACCTAAGTGTCCATCAATGGATAAAAGGATAAAGAAAATAAATGGATAAAGAAAATAGAATATTATTCATCCATAAAAAAGGTTCTTTCTGTCATTTGAGACAACATGGATGACCCTTGAGGGCATCAGGCTAAATGAGAAGTTAGAGACATAAGTCATACAGGCAAATACTCTGTGATGTCAGTTAAATGTAGAACCTAAAAAGTTGGAACTCATAGAAACAAAGAGTAGAACGGTGGTTACCTGGGGCTGGGAGTGGGTAGGGGAAATGGGGAGATGTTGGTCAAAGGGTACAAACTTTCAATTATGAGATGAATAAGTTCTGGGTGTCTGATGTAGAGCATGGTAACTGTAGTTAACAATACTGTATTGTATACTTAAAATTTGCTTAGCGAGATCTTAAATGTTCTTACCACATACACACAAAATGGTAATTATGTGAGGTGATGGGTATGTTAAATGACCTTATTGTTGTAATCATTTCACAATATATACGTATATCAAATCATCATGTTGTACAACTTAAACTTATACAATGTTATTTGTTAATTACCTATCACTAAAGTTGGGAAGAAAGAAGGAATCAGCCCTGCTGACAATGTGATTTTAGCTCAATTAAACACATTTTGGACTTCTGACCTCCAAATAATAAATTTGTGCAGTTTTAAGCCAGTGATTTTGTAGTAAGTAATTACAGCAGCAATAGGAAACTCAATAGAGACAAAGCAGACCTCAAGAGATTTATAACATATGCTGCATATAGATGACTATGCAATTGGAATATTAATGTGGGCTATTTCTGTATATGTGGTGATCTTTTCTTCTTATTCACTGTTTTTATCTATGCCTTCTGCAACCATTTTCATGATACTAACAGTGCACTCAAGACTCTCTCAGAGATAACCAATGATTTTCTTCTGGTTAAACCCAAACTACATTGTCAGTGGTATGAAAAAGTCTTGATCATGTATTCCTTCTTGAAAATTTCTTCTGCTTTTGTTTCTACTACCCTTACCGGCACCTCCTTCTGTGGCTCGGACATTTTCTTCTCTTTCCTTTCCCAATCCCCAGTGTCAGATAGAGTTGTTATTCAAGGCGTTTAGCTCTGTGCTCATCTTCACATTCCCTTGTTAATAAGCACATCCTTTCCCCTGCCTTAAACTGTAGGTCAGTTACTGTCCCTTCTTCTGTTCTCTAGAACTGTGTTCCCAACTGTCTAGGAAATGTTCCCTATGAATCTTTCATCATCTTCTCAAACCAGTTCTCAAACCAGGTATGTGGCTTCTGTCAGTGCTTTTATAATTTCCTGCCTTAGACATTGGAACCACGTGGAAATTCTAATTCCCATTTCCAACTGATTGGCAAGTCTTGTCATTTCTTTGATACATTTTATATGCTTCTTTTTTTTTTTTTTTTTTTTTTACATCTATTTGACTTCTAATTCTGAGCTCTCACCTCCAAAGAGACTTTTCTTTCCCCTCTCTGAAATACCTGACTCGGTACTATCTGCTTAATGGTGCTCAGTAAATGGCTTGAAAGAAACCCACGTCCCCACATTCTTGAGCTCAAGTAGGAGAGAAGTGGACAGTCTCTGAGGCCCACCACCCTCCCATGTGTGTCTTCTGTGGGTCAGCTACTCAATGCCATGTCCTCGGCTCTGATCCTCTCCTTCCTCATTCCCAGTTAGCTACTGCAGTCTCCTAGGCTGGCAAACTTTGGAGGATTTACTCATTGGGTTCAAGGTTTAATCGAGGACAAAACTTACTGTTTTTTGTCTTTCTGGAGCAGCTCTGCATTATCTTTCCATTTCATTCCCATCTATCATATTAAGAAACAACCTTAAATTCATAACTCTTTCACAAGATGAGCCATATTTTCTTCTCTGAGAAATGTAAGCTTGTACTTTTATATCAATTCTTGTTATGTGAGCCAAGAGCCTCAAGATACAGAGGTAATATCATTGCTATGGCCACTGCAAAAATTCAGCAATATCTTCAAGCATTTTCTACTTTTGATGTCTCTCTGTTTGTCATATGAGTGCCTCACCACTGCACTAAGGTATGTGTAATTCATTTTATGAATAATTTATATAAAAATTAATTCTTAAATTTACTGAAGATTTTTGCCAACTTCCAGTTTTACCCCATACAATCCATCTTTCTAGATCATTATACGTTGATGCAAGATGCAGAATACAATAGAAAAATAATAATTTTTGCTCTTAACCAGTAGGAAAAATAATCTGTATGTCAGAGCTTTGCTTTTAGACTGTTTATAAATAATTATTAAAAAACAGACAAGGATAATCATTTTTCAAAAATTGGCCAAGAAAAGGAAAAAAAAAGAAAATAAGCCTTGCATTTTAAAGCTTTTTCTAAATTACAGAATGCAAATGGAAAAAAAAGTTCTGCAAATATGTGGATTAATACACTCATTAACCACCTCTGGAGACAGACTGTTAAATGCAAGAGTTGAAATAGTGTATGAAGTAATTCAGAATATGGCTTAAGATTAAACCAACCAGTCAAAGGTCGGAATGAAGAATTTCTCATTATAGACCGAAATGGCTTCAAAGACCATGCATTCTTGGCTTCTGGGTATTAAACTTATTTTTCTTCACTATTTAGAATGGTAGTTCTAAGCCCCCTTTGAATTGTATGCTCTTTTTAGAATATGACAAAAGCTATGGGCTCTTGATGGGAAGATGTGTGTATGTGTGTGTTGTGTGTTTGTTTAAATTTCCACACAATTGGGAGTGTGTGGTACCCTTGTGGAGATTACAGTTCCCTAGGTCTAGAAGACCATTGGATTCTGAAGTAAAAACTCCTTTCTGAGAGCATCAGAGTAAAATTCAAGATTAGTGAGTTAGGGAAAATGTAGTCTTTATTTGGTCATTTAACCCTTCACTTATTTCTTCTGGGCAGTCTGCTGTGTGCTTATACTATGCTGGGGGTGGTGGGGAAACAGAACCCAGAGAAGATGGGCCCCTTTATCTAGGAGATTATGAAGACTAACTCCCAGGAATAAACTACAGGAGACAGGAGCCTATACAGAGTTAAACACAGAATTCAGTGGAGTAGGTGGGCTCGGCAGGTAGCAGGTTAGAGAAGAGCAAGATAAAAGGTCCTAGAGTTCAAGGAAGGCTTCATGGAGGAGGTGAGTCTTGAGGTGAGCTTTGAATCCTTGCTTGGTACACAGTGAAAATAGTGTTTTGGGAACTCCAGTTCTTTTCTTCCCTCCTTCCCTTCCTGACTCCCTCCCCTCCTGTCTGTCTCCCTCCTTCCCTTTTTTCCTTTCTCCTTCCTTTCCTTTGGGTTTTAGACTCCTTTTAATCTAACTTATCACCCAGTGACTACCTTGCTAAACAAAGCTCTCAATAAGACACGGACTTATGAAAATCTACATTAGATTTTTTTATCATAGTAAATGGAAAGACATTTCTTTGAGGTAAACACACGTGGCCTTCCCTGAATACCCTTCAGAATTACCTTCTTAAGAACACATTTCACATTTCCTCTAATGTAGTTCTGTTCAGTTTTCCAATATGAGCCCCTGACAGAAAGCAAACTGGAAGATGTGTCTGTATAAATATGCTGTAAAAATGATCCAAGTCATTGACTTGAGTCAGCTACTCGTGGCTTTTTAAGGTGGATGGATTGCGTAAAAAATAATGTAGGAGAGAGGCTCGCTCATTCATTCATCCATTTGAATGTCTATTTAACAGGATAATGCTCAACACATTGGAGGAATAGTGAGGTTTGAAACAATTTTCTTAATCAGCTTCCAGTCCAGTTGGTCAGATTTGATTAACAGACATGAAGCAGTTGTGAACAATACCAGATAGCATGTTAAATGCCAAATTAAATGAGGCCTTTTGTTAGATTCTAATTCTATATAGTCACAGCAATCTTATTCTACTTGTCCGATGAGCACTAGTTTAGAATTATTTTTAAAAACTTTAAAATTTAATAAAGTTAACACATAAAAAGACTTCAGTAAGATACACTGCTTTGATATGCACAAAATCACAACCTATACATTGATACATTTTTACCAGAACCTCTATCCATTGATCTGATTTCAGTATGTGTTGCTCTATTGAACAAATTCACAGTCCCTGCTGAATAACTTGTTAAGGTTATTGATGTTTCTGGCTGAATGCAAGGATCAGTCTTGGTAACAAAAATTAGTCGACTAAAGTCCATTTTATCCGCACAGGTATTAACCAAATAATTAATTTTATAAAATGCCTGTAATAATCGTCTGCTTTCAACGATGAGGCCAAGTCATCCATATCTTCACAATATTGGAATGTCTGCAACTTGACATGGAAAATGACATTGGGTCTTCAGGCAGAGATAAGCTCCCCTCACAGCTTTCAGGGGATTTAGATAAGGCTCCAGAGTTGACTCCGGAGCTTGCTCTCTGCAGCCTCCAGGGAGAAGTGTGTTGGTAAACATAGAGGGATGCCAGGTAAGTTGGCAGAGATGAAGGCAATTCACTCGCTAATCAGTGCTGAAGCTCTTGGAAATTTGTAACAGTTTTCAATCATGCTGTGGGCGACACAATTTTGTGGTTAAAGGGAAATCCATTTATCCTGTAACATTTGTAGCATGTCTCTCTCGAGTTTTGATTTCTAAGTTCAAAACTAAGAAAAATTATGTCTCGGGTTTTTTCTTCCCATAGCGGAAGCTAACTTTCTTCTTGACTTTTGTTTGCTAAGGCTTCAAATTAAGCATCTCTTGGATCCTGATCCAATTAGTACTTGGTTTTATTTTGATGCTTTGAATTTGGTCAACTAGGTCTTTAATCTGTTGTCTGTTTTTGGCAAAGATGCCAAGAAAAAAAAGACTTTTCCAAGCATTGAATATAGCACCCGTTGTTAACTTTGGAATAATTCAATAGTTGAGAGTCTACTTGTTTCTTTACTAAGAAATTTAATGTTATTAGGATGAAATCCAATTATGATAAAAGAATGTCAGGTAAATGGGCGGATATATTCCCTGCTTCCCTATGCTCTTTTATAACAGTTAGAAGAAAGAGACAAACAAAAAGGCCGTTTGGTTTCATTACCTGCTTTTTGGAAGGATTTTTCTCCCCTGTATTTCCTGTTTATTATTCTAGGAGCAAACGATGCGTTTTCAGAATTCCCTGTAACTTGGAGAGATTTGATTGTACTGACAGGAGAACTGTGTGGTTGCCGTGCATGAGCGAAGAAGGGCAGGACATTCGAGTCTTTCCAGTCATGAAAGGGAAGCGTCAGGTTCATTAATTTCATCACTATACAAAGTGACAGGTAGACAACAGTGAAAGCAAAGCTGCCCACTTGTCTAGCTATCCACAGGACATTTTGCCTTGATGATCCGATGGATCGCTGCTGCTACAGACCACACTTACTAATTTTCCTTTCCAACTGTTGTTTTCTCTGTTTATCTCAGTCTGTTTCTCTCCTTGGCAATTTTATGTGTCCAATTCACAATCTGTAGCGTCATTTCTTTTTTTGTTGTTTCCTGGTTCTTGGATGTGAACTTTCATTTTTCGTTTACAGCTCCCAAGATCCTTGATTTATTTCCTGTTCTTGCTTTTGACGGGGTTTCCCTATGCTGGTCAATCTTGTATATGGTGACTTTTTCTTTATTTTTTCTTTTAAATATTATTTCTCTTTTGTTTAGAGCTCGTGCTTCTAAGCACCGCAGCAGTGAGCATGTGACCTCAAGGCCCTGCAAATCTTGTTGGTCTTTGTAGATTCTCACAGATGTCCACTAAGAATGTAGAATTCCTTTTATTCTCTTCTCTTTGTCAAACTCAGTTATTTCTTCCTTTGAATGACTCCCAATAGACTTCCTCCAAATGTCTACCTGAGTAATACCACGCAGGAGCCCTTTGCGTTGTCTCTCATCCACATTCATTTATGCCTTCTATTATCACGTATTGATCCTTGTTTTCTAGTAGCTTTGTGATTTGTCTCTTCAACATGAGGAGGCTATCTGAAGAGGGATACTGATATCTTCCTTTCCTTTGCCTTCTATGAAGTATCAGTTGGGTTGGGTACAAGGGTAAGTCTTAAGTAAATGCTTATTGAATAAATGAAAGTATAATTAGAGGCAGAGACAGCCTTCTTCAAATACTGTTTATACATAGGGCCTGGTTCCTTGGACACCTTGTTGAAACTAAAACGTACACTTAAAAAAAAATACTACAGATTAAATCATGATAAACCTTCATACATACATCAACTTTTCCAGATTATTTAGAAAATCTGTGCAAGCATCCCTTATTTTTTATTCCAGATAGACTATGGAAAAAGCAGTAAACTGGCTTATTTTTTTCTGTCAATTATTTTTTCTAAATGATTTTTATGTCATATATCTCCTTAAAAGATTCGATTAAAATCGTACTAGTAATGCTGGTATGCCTTTTCCTTTCTTATATCCTACCCCTGCAGTATTTCCTAATTCAATTTCTCATTTATATAGTTCTTTCATTTTATGACACCCTTTCACATTACCTCAACTGATTTGACCCTAAAAGCCAAATTGTAGAGTAGCTAAAGTGGATACCATAATCTCCATTTTACAGATCAGAACACTGAGGATCTGAACTATGGTTCCTGTAATGTGATTCCTTTTAGAGTTGAGATCAGACCTAAGTCTTTGGGGTTCAATTTTCATGTTCTTCTTATATATTGTGGCATTCTCTCGTGTCCACGTTGACAGATGAGCAAATATTCACTAATTATATCACTTCTAAGAAGAGTTTAGTTTTGTGAACATATTTGTATATTACTGTCAGGTGTCTCTTAACTGAAATAAGTTTTAATTGTTTATGCCAAATCAATGAAAATCATTTGTCAAAAAATATTATTGATAATCGTAACAGGGCAACATCAGATATAATAAGGATCATGGATCTTGACTCCAAGTTCTGCCACTTAAATTGCTAAATCAATTTGATCAAGTTATTTAAACTTTCTGAACCTCAGTTTCACCCTCTGTAACAGGGGAGGTGGGTGAAGCAAGGAGATAATGATATAAACTCTGACTTGTGATATGTAAATTTATGACATGCAAAGTGCTTAGAATGGTAGATAATATGAAGGAAAGTTTTAAATGTCAGTATTATTTGCCAGCAATTCCGATGAAATTTCACAATTTGAAAATGCTTAAAACTTGGCAGAAAAAACAAGTTCTGAACGTTACGTGGATAAAAGGTGAAATACAAGCAATTTTGTATGTATTGTACAATTTCCAGTATGCTCAAAGTGTTCTGCCCTAACAGTATATCCGAATGTCAGGGTAACATTCTAAAATAAAGATTGCTGTTGAAAAACTGAAATGCAAAGCATTTTGGTAGTCATCAAGCTATTCGTGGATAAATAATAGAATGAATAGATCAAGCTTTGGGGGAACATAAATAATTGTCCTTCAGAATTGCACTGGCCAACAATTGTTTATGTTATTCAAATAGTGCAAGCAGCATTAGAATAATATTAAGTTTGTATTAATGGAAATAAACATGTACTGCTTCGTATTTTCAGTAATTTTTCAGCCCAGCTAACACTTCCTGAGGTAAACCTTTTTATTAAGCAGTAAAGATATTAGTGGAAAGATTTTACTCTTTCTACTGGCAAAATGGTAGATTTTGCTTGAACACACTCCCCGTTTTATAGTGCTTATGCATTAATAACAACATGCTCTTGATGCTGTTTTTTTTTCTCCTTAAAAATTGCCCAAGTCTTATAAGAGACTGAAAAGCTATCTTGAATTCAGCATTTATTGTTCAGTAACTATTTACATACACATTTAAGTTATAATGATCAATTTTTATTAAGAACCAACTTTGATTTTATACCATTTGTTTCCATTGAATAATTTATAAAATAGTTGGGTTTATTATTTCATTTAGGTAATATCCTCATTCACAGATGGTAAATCTAAAGTACCAAAAATAATGACTGTCCTAAGATTCTGGGAAAAAACCATGGCCCGATCTTGAGCTCAGTCTTTTGAACATCAAGCTCTTTCTACTAATCCAATTTCTGATAATTCCTGTTTCAAATCAATCAACGGTGTTGGGATTTAAACTTATCTAGGATCACAATTTTTGGTTCTTTGCTATTTAAATCATTCCAATGTCATATTCATTTACAGAAAACCTTTATTTTCTGCTGTCTTTGCTCATTTTCAAGAAAATTAAGTTAGGAGCCTATAGTTTTCTTTTGGTGGTTTTGACTAGAATTGAAACAGTAGCTGAAATTTACATTTTAATATGATTTAGTAAAATAGTGAAATAGAGGATTTTCTTTAAAGATTGAAAGCTATGAAACTTAATGGAAGGGATAGCTGTTTTTTTCCCCAGTATTTTACTTATACGTAACCATCAAAGTCAAGAACCCGGTTGCTGCACAAATATTGTAATATTAACATGTATGCTTGGAGGATCACTAAATCCAGATATTGCTTGGAAGAAATAGAATTGTCTTACTAGACTAGTGGCCTCCTAAGATTCTTTGGAAAAGGATAGTAGATCCATTTCTTAACATACTGAGGCAAATGCCTTTCAAGTAATAAAAAATTTTATATTTGAAGTTCATCTTAATGATTTTAAATGAAATAATAAAAAATGGAGAATTCAGTGAACTGATGTGGGTAAATCTTTCTGACTAAAGGTCAAACTATTATCTCTGAAAAAGATGTTTACTTTAAATTAAATATTGATGGACAGAAAGGAAGAAAATAGCAGAGCACTCAACATAAAACAGGTTATCAGAAGAAGGATCTTGAGGGGAAAAAAAAAGAATGGAGAGCGCTATCTCCTATTGAAAAAGCATTCCACTAACCTCAGAGGATAGCTCGCTGACTTAAAAGCGGTAACTGATTGTAGTAAGTCATTTCGTTAATCAGTGCTCTTTGAAGTCCTACCATGCGTTTGAGACAAATGGAAGAAAACTAAGGACGCATTCTATGGACACTGCAAAAGGGGCAGTAAGTGACCCTATGTTTATGTTAACCTGGGTCAGCTCCCTCCTTGAACCCAGGGTTCCTGACATCACTCCTGGTCCTTCTTGAAGCACATGGTGCTGCCTTGTGCCTTGGTTTTCTCTTTTCCATTCACTCTACCGCCTCTGTGGGCTGCTTTACGCATATATGATAATGTGGGGGAGTCAAGAGACGGAAGAATACAGTACAGAGTTTAGGGAAGCCATTTGGGGTGATACGTTCTTTGGCACTTTTTCTGATTGTCTCTGAGCAGTCATCTAAATGGTGAAACAGGGAGGGGAGGTTGTAAGTGGTCTGAGGCTTGCATACATTTCCAGGAGAAGAAGAGTTGAGGCCTATCTCAGTTTCAGCAGTGCTCACAAGGACGCAGAGAAAGCATTTGTCACCACCAGGTTCCTACCTGGTGAGAAGTGTGTCAGGTGCCTTATTTAGGGATTGTAAGGGTGAGAATCTCAGGTAGAATCTCAAGAACACAAATGTGAAAATGATTAAGATGAGCTTGAGGTAGATTGTTTTGTAAAGTTCCAGTCATCTGTGTAATTGGACATGTGGAATGATTATATAATGTTTAATGTAAAAAGTCATCTTTGCTCTAGCCCTCACCCCAGTCTCCCCCAATCAAAACCAAAGATTTTACAACAGCAGATGCTAACACCTACGGCTGGAAAAATATTAGGGGAGAGTCATGAGGTTGGAGTTAGGAGTATTTTCCTTCAGAAAGACGGGATAAATACTGTTCGTTTTAAGTGATTTTGTAATTTTCTAGGCAAAAGTCCAACTATGGCATAAAACAAAATAGACTTTTTGGAAAAAAGCGCAAAGTATAAGGAGAAAAAGTCTTGTTAACGCAACTGATCAGAATCATAATTAATATACAGTAATGGAAAATAAGTTTCTAAAATGGCTGAAACATAATTATTATTTGGTTATTGTTCTAAAGCAACACCTAAGAGTTTTACCTTTCTAGAAGGGAATAGATTTGGATTAATTTTCCTCATAGAGCAGTTATTTTGGCATGATGTCAATATAATTTGATTTTTAGTAAAGGTAAATGTTTTTGTGTGAATTTTAATGAATTTGAAATTTAATAACTGAAACAGTAAATTCATAGAAAATCAATTATAATTCTACATATTACTTCAACTCATCGTGGTATACTAAAAGGTAGTAGAGGTTTGGAGTCAAAGAACCCTGAGTTTAAAGCGCAGTGAGTCTTTTTCTTCTTTGAGCCTTTATTTCTCTCCATGAGAAGTGGGAATAATAATACCACAATAATAATTGAGAGAATTCCATGAGGTAACACATCTGACACTTGGCAGATAGATGAGGTTTAATAAATGCTAGTTCTCTTTCCAATTTTATATAAAAATAAATATATATCAAATTCTGTTCTAAAGTTTAATATTTTTCATCCTGAAAGTATTTCTTGGTAACATATTTAAAATGATTAGACCCAAGCAATAAACTATATGAAACCTGCTGGGTTTCCTCTAGAGCCCTGGTTCTATTTGCCTGTCATAACTTAAAGGAAAAGAAAATTGGCCCAGTGTAATTGCTACAAGTTGGAAGGAATATAGGTAATTTGGCATATCCAGCATCAAGTAAAGAAGACATTTAAATCTTAGCCAGTGGGACCTATAAGAGAATTAAAGACCTGTTTTCTATGAAGGGAGAGTTAGCAAAAATAAACAGAGTATAGCAGAAGAGACTGAAAATATCGGGGGCAGAGAAGTAGAAATCTCTTAATTTTAAGGATTGATATGTACTGAAAGAATTTTTTAAAAAAGAGCAGATCTGGCATAGCTCATGAAATCTTAGAGGCAATGAAGCTTGGCTGGCGATGATGCCTGGCCATCACTTACACTGTCTCACTGGGTTTTAAGCCTATGGTTTTAAAGTATATTAATTCCTGTTTGAGAAACCTGCGTATTAAAAAAAAATTTTTTTCTTGAAGTATAGTTTATTTGCAATGTTAATTTCTGCTATACAGCAAAATGATTCAGTTATACATACATATATTCTTTTTCAAAGTCTTTTTTCTCTTATAGGTTATTACAAAATATTGAGTATATTTCCCTATGCTATACAGTAGGCCCTTGTTGATTATCTATTTTATATATAGTAGTGTGTATATGTTAATCTCAAACTCCTAATTAAATCTGAATTCCTTGTTAAAGTAGCCTTACACTCAAACGGAACTTTATTGTATTTGTGGTCCTCTGAGGGAGCACCTTGGGCATCAGTTTCTGAAGGCATTTTGGTGCGCATGTATGGTGAAGTAAAGCCACCAATAAAAATTTCTTCTCAGAAGGTTTCCGTAGTCTTATGACTGTGCGTTATTAAAGGCAGGAGAATAAGAACAAAGTCTTTAAGATTGTTTTTCTTTGCAGTTCAATGAAATAGCCTTTTTCTCTAACTGCTTATTTACTTCCACCAGTCCTGACAAGATGTTCATTTAGAATACCTGCCAATTTCAAAGCAACCAAGAGAGCGTGACTGAAATTGATCAGAATGAAGTAAATGCAGCAGAACAATAGTAGGTAAATGAGAGGTTCTACTCTGAGTTTTAGCAAAACAACCGCTGCATTTGAATTTATTCAAGGCCATGGGAAATAAGGAACAGTTACACTAGAACAAAGAAGAATCTTTTTGCCAGTTAGACTCAGCAAGTTTTGCTTTCTGGCTGGGAATTCCTGTAGGAAAAATAAGTATTTCTAAATCTTTCTGAGGTGTGTTTGCTCCTCCTCACATATATCTCCATGTAATCATGTCCCTTTGGAAAAGTAAAGCTGAGTTTTTTTTCTAATGTCACAGTTATGGTAGAAGTGAGAAATTCTCCTTTTATTTAATCGTTGTCTTATTTTACATGCCTCAGTTAAGCTTTAAGCCTACAAGTGTTAGACTATATCCAATTCAGAATATGCAATAAATAGGAAGTTCAGCTGAATGCCAATTATTGTGTTTGTAATATTTAAAAACTGTGGATGCACTTTCACCTTGCTTTAAATTTAGAGCTCTGAATTATATTTTCTTGTAGAACTCTGAATTTTAACTCCAGATGTTTTCAGAAAAGGAAGAATTTTTCTTTAATTGAAAGAGTGTAAAATGATGGGGTGAATACAGGGGAGAGGAGGAAGAAAAAGCCAAGGTTCAAATTGGTTATATACTGAATATTTAAATTGATTTATACTGAACATTTCCTTTGTTTTATGTGAAAGAAGCTTCCATTTTCTTCAGGTTCTATTTTCCCTTTTTTTTTTTATGTTGTTGATTGCGGTGTTCTTATTAATTAATTAATTTATTTTTGCTGTGCTGTGTCTTCGTTTCTGTGCAAGGGCTTTCTCTAGTTGTGGCAAGCGGGGGCCACTCTTCATCGCGGTGCACGGGCCTCTCACTATCGCGGCCTCTCTTGTTGCGGAGCACAGGCTCCAGATGCGCAGGCTCAGTAGTTGTGGCTCACGGGCCCAGTTGCTCCGCGGCATGTGGGATCCTCCCAGACCAGGGCTCGAACCCGTGTCCCCTGCATTAGCAGGCAGACTCTCAACCACTGCGCCACCAGGGAAGCCCTATTTTCCCTTTCTTGATCACCAAACTTTCAAATCATATCTCTCAGCAATTGCCATGCAAATGGCTCATAATTCTATTATTTTATCAAGTCACCTCTTAACATTTTCCCTTCTTATCCTCATTTACACACATATATTTAGAGTTGCCTTCACAGCACATGCAATTTTGTATTCAGCTTTTTTCATTATGAATGTTCACATGATACTACATGGACTTTAATTTTTTCAGACATTATTACAATTTAAGTCAAGCAAAAAGTGTGATGTTCATTTACCTCACACCAAGCTGAAGAACTAAAAGATGGTGACTGCTGAGGCCACATAGGACCACCTCTGATTGCATTTCCTGTCTCTTCCCAAGATGTAAACTCTGCATGAAATTAAGTGTTTTTAATTTCTTATTCCTGTGCATTTCCTTATGCTTTTACATAAGTGTTCTCAGGAACTTTGTAGATTTAACTCTTCATTCCTAAGAGAACCACAGCACACATTATAGTGAAATCTTAACAGCAGTTTGAACTTTCAGTGTTAAGAGTCAAAATAGCCTCAGCAAAATAGCCACAGCAGAGCAGTCAATGCACCGTACGTGATTTGTCTCTCAAATTACCTAAAGACATCCCACATGCCCAGAAATCCATGCTTTGTGTTTTCTATGTAGTTCAGCAGTCACTCTGTCTATCCTGGGAAGCACTATCCTAGTTAACAAAAGGGATGCGGTTCTGGAGTCTCCCGCCTCCATGCCTTGTCTAGTTGGCATCCTCACTTCATTTGGATTGTTTGAAAGTCAGGATGCTAAGTCAGAAAAACAAAAGAAAGGAAACATAAAACCCTGCCTTCCAACACTGTCACGATCATTTTGAAACCAAATAAATCAGAATCATTATTCTGTAGTGTTCTTAAATGTGCAATTCGTAGGGATACGTAAAATAAAGGTGTACTTTAAGCTGCTCGTCTTCTGAGAATGAGATGTGTTGCTTATTTTCAAAGCAAAACAAAATAATCTCTATTTCTATTAACTGTTTAATTTGCTTCCTCATCTGAGAAGTTGATCTTTTTCTCCTTTAAGTAGTCTCACCCTTAGGGAAATAAAATGCTAAGCATCAGAGGAAATTCAGGTGTCATTGTGAGGCATCTTAAAACATTTGAGTTAGTTTTCTTCCTACTCTTTTGACCCACTATGTACACAGCAAGGGATTTTCACTTCCAAGGCCATAACCCAGGCTATCAGAGAGGATATGGATGCGAACATCCATTTCCAAAAGTATTTGAGGTTAATAGTGAGATGCTTTTCTTTGTTTCTTGGTTCACTTAACAGTAATGTTCCAGTGGGATGATGATAGATTCCTGGTTTCTGTTTGTTCTGCACCAAAAGTGTGACCTCATTGCAATAACCATTGGCAAGATAATAGTTTAGTTAGTACCAGCCATGGAACTAACACATAATTTAACCTTAATACGTGACTGCTAACCAAAGTCAAGTGTCCAACTATCAAACATGCTGATTGACAGTTTTGGAAGGATAGAAGTTGACTATTTTTCCACATCTCAATTAATATACCTTTGTCAACAAAGTTGAAAGTGAGTTATTGTCTTATTCTAACTTTTAATACATTTTCTTCAGTTTTGGATAAAATTGAATTTTGATACATGCTGCTAAATGTCTATTAAGGTGAAATTTAACAAAACTGTCTCTTGCTCTACATCTTCAATGTCGTTTATCTCAGCTATGGCCACACAGAGACTCTTCTAGCAAGTTGATAGAAGCTATTTTTGTTAGTAAAGTGGTCTCTGCTGGAAAGAATACTAAAGTTTATATTAGCAAGCTTAGGTTTGAGATTTCTTAAAGTTAACTTAAAGGTGAATCATGGATACATACAGGGAAAAAGTACAGTATCCTAATATTTAAGTGTTGTAATGTTGCTACTCAGAGATGAAAATTCAAGTGTAGGATAAACAAATAAGAAACAGATTAATGAATAGCACGTTTCTTCTGCATCAGGCAGAGTAATTGGCATTACAATTTTGGAAGGATTCCTATTGTTAGGAATCTTTTGGAAGGATACCTACTATTAACAGTGGTAGAGATCTCTGGGTCAAAAAAAAAAAAAAAGATTTGGATTTATTGACCAGCCCCTTTTAAAGAGCTTGGAACTGGAGCATGAGAAAAATATACATTTCCACCACTAGACGTGCTCAAAATATTCAGTTGAACTCTTGAAATTGTAACACAAATAACTCAGAAGTCACAAGTGTTGGCAAGACATTTGTGCTTGAGATGGTAATGGTTTAATAATTTAAATGCTGTTCTAAAGTAAGCATGATAGCCAAGAATTAAAAAAAATTCCCCAGATACATTAAAATCAGCCTTCAGCTATGGGATTCTGCAGGCCAACAGAGCCTGTGATTCCTTTTTGGGCTCCTATTTTCAACACTAAATGGGTTTGCATTCCAACATTCAGAGGCAATTAAATATACCTGTGCTATTAGAAACTGGAATTGCAAATATTAGTAAGGAAAACGTGTGCTACAAGGCGGAATTTGTTTTGCTGTTTCTCTTGCCGTCCTGCGTGATCATGTTTTGGAAAGACATGGAGGTCACCAACTTTTAGCTTTTACCTGGAATCCATGCTTTTAAACTGTAAATTGTGATTTTTTTCAAAGCCATAAGGGGGTTGGAGAGTCGATCATCATTCTCTGGTAACCTCTTCTCTTCCTACATTTCTCACCTTAGAACAAAATAAGCTGCTATGCATTTTGTATCCTAGGCATATATTTTAACTCAAGAACTGCTTAACGTTGGGATAATCATAATCTAGATAATTCATGTAACACATTCTCCCTATTAACATACTTCAGTGTCCACCAGATTATTAGGTGTCTGTCTAACAAGGGGGCTGAGCAAGCCTCTTTAGAAATCCACACTGTCCACCGAAATATGCAAGCAGAAGGGTTTACCAGCATACCTCAGTCTTCTCAGTAGACTTGAAATCCTCTCCTGGGACAACTTCATTGACAGTAAGTAGGTCATTTCAGAAAGTCATTTAAAAAGTCCTCTTTTAGTTTTACAAGAAGTCTTGTAAAAGGCCATTGCTCTTGGGAAAGATACTCTTGGTCGCTTAGACAAATAACCATTCTTCTTCCTCACTCTCTGCTAAGGAATACCGATTTTGTTTAGGTATCATGCAAGGGATTAGTATACTCAAGAATAGCAGGCCCCTTCCCCAGATTGATGGGATGAATTACGATTGAATTAAATCAGTTTTGTAATTCCTTTTTTTTTTTGGTCACTAATTGGTCTAGAGTTGGACATAAGAGCCAGTACTGCCAATACTATTTAAGGGAAATCTGCGGGAGACTACTGGGAAAAATGTTTTCCCTGACAAAAGAGATAGCACCAAGGGAAAAAGACCCCTTTTGCCTTTCTCCCCCACCATCTCCTTCTGGATTGGATTGTTATATTGATAATGTATGGTGTCTGGAGCTGCCACAGCCATCTTACAATTATGCAGAGACGGTCAAAGGAAACTCAGAGCTCCTGGTTGTAAACTAGCTCTGGGACTGCCTACCCCAAGACTTTATTTTATATGAGACACTTAAATGCTTCATTGTGTAAGTTGCTTGCATCAGTCAAGATGTGTTTGATTATGCAGCAAACCTCAGGGACTTAAAACAACAAAGGCTTATTTCTCATTCACGCTAGAGGCCTTTGTGCAGCAGCAGGGGCTTCTGCTTATTGTAGTCACTCAAAGATGTGGGTTTATGAAGCAAGTACATCTCCAAAATTGCTGGTTTGGGTTCCAGAAGGAAGAGTTTTGGGTGTTCTCACATCTGAATCAAATGTTCTAGCCCAGAAGAGGCACATGTGACTTTCACCCACAACCTAACCTCCCAGAACTAGTGACACAGCTTCGCCTACAATAAGGTGAGGAAGTGCAACTATACCAGTGCCCCTAAGGAGGGACAGCCAGTACTGACGATACCTATATCAGCTTAAGATGAGAATCCTGTTACTGGCAGGAAAAAGCATCCTGAGTATGACGAAGATAATGATGACTAAAATTACTGAATGTTAACTATATATCAGCTGTTGTGCCAAGTTTTGATGTCTGTTAATACCTTTAACATGTACAGTAATCTTATAATGTGCTATTACTCTCATACTCTGAAAAACTGTTTCAGAGAAGTTTCTTGCTCAAGGTCATTTAGTAGCTTAATGTTGGCATCATGATGTTAACTTAGGCAGTTCAGCTGCAAAAGTCACCATTCTTAACCATGTCATAAATGTCTAATAACTTTGCTTTTCAATACACACACACCCCTATTATCTGCCTATCATCTAGCATGTTAAGAAAAAATAAACAAGGACAACTACCATTATATTCTTGTTGGAAAAAATAAGTATTTCCTAATGAAGTTTTATCTTATCAGTTACTATCCAGTTATATAGAGTTGGTATATTAGACAATCAAATTTTGAATCAATTTTCCCAAAGCACAGGGGGCAGTTTTTCTTCCATGACACAGAAGAGCAAAATAAATTTTATAAATTATGAAGCCTGAGGTCTCAATCACTAATAGCTTGAGCTCTCCTCACCTGGGGTGAGACAAAATTGAACATAACTTCCACCGTCTGTGGCAAGAAGGAAGGACGCATAGCCCATAGCTATTCACTGGGTGGATGTTGAAATTCTCTATATAAATAAAACTTATATTCAGACAATGACTGAAGATAGCTATTCTCCTTGGAAGTGCGACTCTACCCCATATACTCTTCATTGGAAGACTATTTTCCCCTTAGTGCTCATGGACTAAACAAGGAGGCGTCTAGACTGGATGATTCTGGAAGCTTAATTTGACTCAAAAACTTTATCTGAGCAAGTTCTACTTGTTTTCAGGGGAGATTTCTTCATCTAAACTCCCTGAATTTGGATTTTGGAGTTTTAATTGACAAATTTTCCTCCTAGGTTTACATTTGTTGTTTGGTAAAAGCACCCCAATTCTTCTTTTTTAGTCTTAAGGTGATTTGAATGTTACTGATCCTGTCTTCCCTTCTTTAAGCACGGGTTTAAGTTGTAGGTCTGGTGAACGAGAACATTCCATTCCCCCAGAGCCTAATGACTGCGGTATGGATGGACACATGATGTTGAAGTAGTTATACCTGGAACTATTCTTACAAATAGTAGGTCTAGAAAAGATAACACAAGGGCAAAGATTTTTCTCTCTTCTTCACTGACATATCTGTACATTTAGAGCAATGCTGGTACACAGTAAGCACTCAACATGTATTGATATTTGTTGAATGAGTGAAAAAGTCACTTATACTGAGCGTTGCTACACTGGCTGAATGTTAGCCGTGAGCTGCTGGGCAGCTGCCATGTGGACAATGCCGTCCTAGGAGGGAAGTAAAAATTGAAGAGATCCTGCTAAAGGTTGAAAAGAGAGAAACTGAGTTCTGATGACATCATTTGAGCTTGAGGACACATTTATGTGGGAGCCAGCGTAGGTGGGTATTTGTTAGTTCCAAGAACCAAAAACATCACTCATCATGTACACAAATTAGCGTTGGGTTTCACCAAAAGAATGCTGATCACCCATTTCATTGTGTGAAGACTCTTCTAGTTTTGGGCTATTATGATGGAACGACCCAAATTGTATTACTCTAAGTCACTGACTTGTACATTTCATTCATAAATTTTTTATTAGAAACTATCTATACTGCAGCAATATAGACATCTCCAGAGATATATCACAGTTGTGCATGAGAATTGCTCTCAAATTTAAAATATTTTAAATGACTCAAGGGAGTTGATATATTGATATATAAGAGGACTTCACCTTGAGTATTCCAGAGGAGTCCTTGATGGCAGTAGTAGGACTATGTTTACATACTGGGATTTTATTAATAGATAAGGGTTTGTGAGAACAGGAGCTAAGAGCTCTCATACTGGGAGGTAACTTATCCTGGAAGGCAGACATACTCAGCAATGGCCTTTTCTTTCTTGGAAGGACTTCTAGGAGGAGTGTTGTTATAACAAGTTCATTCTTGTTCTGAATCCTCCTTTTACCCAGGCAGTAGTCTCTTTTTGTCACACACTTATGGATTTTGTATCCTCCTGGCTACATACTAGCTGCATAATTTTAAGCAAGTTAGTCTTTCTAAAATGGAAATAATAATACCTATATTATAGGATTGTATAAGGATTAAATATGATGATTCAGGTAAAGCACTTAATAATTACTAAATTAATGGGAACTATTTTTACTATTAGATGGTCCAGACCCTCACTGGTTTCTTGTTTGGGGGCTTTAAGGAATTCCAGCTATCTATTAGCCTTATTCTGATGTGGAGATCCACTTCTAGAGTCTGGCCTTCAAAACCTTACTATTTAACATTCTAGTTCAATTTCTGTAGTGGGGTTTTATTCTTCTAAACTGCTGTTGTGATGAAAAGTCTTAAACTCCAGTTTTTCCAGGGTTGGGGACCTAATCTTCTCTTGTTGATCCATCCAAAAGAGTGAGATCATCCCTCTGGTTCCGCTCTTGCTAACACCTCCTCCTTCCTGGAAATACTTACCACTTAGCTTTGCTTAGTGTTTTGCTGGGCGTTTGCCTAAATAATTGACCTTTGATCTTTTTCCATCTATCTGATTAAGCACCAAGTCCCTCATTATAGTTGCATATGTCCCCTAGGATCTGTCTCCTCTAGATGGCTTTGTCTTCTCACCATCCACACTTCCAACTCTTTGGATGGAAGACTTTTGGGAAAACAGGAGGAAAATAGGGGATAAGTTACATAGCTGTCACCCTTCAACACCTGTGAGCCTGGAAAAGTCACATAGCCCCAGGGAACATGCTTGAGAGATGGACAATACAAAAAATATATACATAAAATGAAATCAGTTTTTTCTGTCAACGATCTTCTACCTCTGAAAACAGAATTAATTGATTTCATGAATTCTCGCTAGATTCACAGATTTTTTTTTGTACAATCATTTTTATGTTAGATTTGATCCCATTAACTACCTTGTTTTTGAGGCTAACTCTCAACTATGATTTCCTATATGTCAAGGGTCTCCAGCTGACTTCAACTTCTGACCCAAAGGTGTTTGTTTCAGCAATATCTGAAACCAGAAATGTTCCAGAACCAAGCCTGTCTTGCCTGTCTTGCCTGTCTGTACCCAACCTGAGCTGCTGTTCAAGTTTTTGCATTTTGCTAAACATATCATCACTTCGTCATTCTTCTAGTTTTATTCTTGGGTTAGTTTTGCCTTCTCTATCTTTTTTTTGCCAGCCATTTTGGCAGTTTTGAGACTCCAGACTTCTTCATTTTTACAAACACCATTCTTCTCCATGCCTTTGATATTTCATACCCGAATTGCTATGATGATTTCTAAGCAAGAAGACAAGAGAAGTCTCTGGCTTACACATCCTTATTCAAATAATTTTTATTTTCCCAGTATGTATGTTTTCCCCTTTTAAGAATGTCAGGTGCAATGGAGGTTCTCCATCAACTGCCCAATCCAACTTCTCCCTCTACTGAGTCCTTGTTTCTTCATAACGTACTTTTTAACAAATCTAATCTTGCTGTACTCTCCATCCATCTCACTCCTCTCATTATTAAAAATGCTACTCTCCATCAATGGAGAATTTACTTTGAGTATTTTCACAGAAATGTCATTAGTCTTGCACCATCCTTTTCATGTGACTAATTCACTTGCTACAACGAGGGGCATCCTGAATGGGATTAAAGTGTCCTGTGATACTAACTGGGTCAAATGGGCTTGGTTTAGCCTCAGTGAACTTTAAAAAATGGATTCAACCAGTCTGACTACTTTTTGCTATTTTCTTTTTAACCCATAAGATCTTTATTGACCTTCATTTTCTGAAATCCCAACTCAAAATGTACTTTCTCAAGAGGAATATTTTCATCCTACAAGATGGTTCTTAGTACTTTTCTATTGTGTGCCCTTTCAGTGCAAATTCATGCTTTTAACTATAGTTTCCTATGCTTTTTTTGATCCCCTGCCCTGGAAAGTGTTCTCCAACTCTTTGAATGTGTGTTTTTTTCCTTGTATGACTGTGAGCCTTTTGAGTATCTATGTCTGTGTGTGCTAAGCATCTGTTGTGCTGTGACTCTCCCCCACTGCCATTGCTGTGCATTCTTGAAGGTCACTGAGCACACACCAGGCACTCATTCAATACTGAGTGATCAACTGCCAACGTGTAGGTGGTTGCAAAACAATCTGCCATGTGTGAAGGGGATATATGATCTAATTTTTTCCATTTGCTAGTGAGATGGTAATAACCCCACTGTCCTTAATAATGCCTCATAAATTGTTTCTCTCTTAGCAAAGTGTTGTGAGTCCTTGACTTTGTGCTATGTTTCATTATACCCTATATATCTCAGCAGTAGTATGTTCTGTTTATGCCAAGAATGTTCAAAGACAACATTGTAAAGCCTATCTATGTGAAAAGCATTTCTACTCCATAAGTTGCACCTCATAAGTTGCTATTTTGCAACTTCTGATATCTTTTTAACAACAGTGAACCAGAAGTACTGGTAAATGGAAGAAATGAGAATGCATTTGGTTCATAGCTATGCGAAGAGGCCTGATAGCCCTTGACTTTGGAACACCTTTTCTGAAGTCTTAATATCTTCTCTATAAAAACAATACTCTGGAATTTCACAGGTGATAAATAATCACTATATTCAATTATCTTCACTTTGCCTTATCTCTAATGACACTTGGAATTAGGGACAGATTTAAACTTTTTAAATTAAAAAAAATCCCTCCTTTGAAACTCTTGCTGGTATTCTTTGACTTTCCAGCAAGTGTATATTGCTAGTTCTGCACTTTATCCACGTAACACCCCCAGCAAATACTGTCACCCTTATACTGAACCCTGACTTTCTAGCCACTGGGCTGGATAAGGGTGATAGACCGAAACTAAAGCATCATCTCAGTCTTCTAGGAACTCACAATAGTTGAGATAAGAGGTCAACAGAGGTGACTATGATAAAAGATAGAATTAATAATAATTGCTTCAGAGACAAAGGTAAAAAAATAAATTCAGAGAAATAATAGAAGAAAGTATAGAAGAATTGGAATGGCCTCATTATGATGGTATCATGAAGGCTGTGCAGAATTCACACATTTAGAACTGATGAGGGAATGACCGCCAACATGAACCAGAGAATGGGGGCAAAAATAAGTATCAGATTGGAAAAGGGGATAATACATTTTACATGTATTTCCTTCTTTGAATTTCTATTTCTACTAGTCAGGTCAGGCTCTTATTACCTCCTGCCTAGAATACTTGGATCACCTCTTAATCGATTCCCATTCTTCAGCCTCTCCCTTCCCCAGTTCATTCCAAAACAGAAGCCTAGAGGAAATGGCATAAGCTCTGGCCAAAATACTTCAGTGGTCCCCAGTGACACTTGGAATTCAAGGCCATCGATGACTGGGCTCTATTCATTTTTATGGTCTCATTTCTATTTCCCATTATGGAATACATGCTCAAAATGTCCAGTTTTTAATCATTGCTCCCCCATTCTCTCAACTCTCCCTGGGCCTAAAGTTTTAATCATCTTTGATTTTCATTGCACCTTTAATTTTCATGTTAAAACAACTGCCATGTTCCAAAACATCTATTGTACCCACTACTCTCAACAGGATCCTTATCTTTTGGGATTGACCAGTAATATGTCTTCTGGTCTCCAGAATCTATAGTCTACTAAGGTTTTGCATAGTTTCTATAAAACACCATTTTTAGTGAAACTAGAGACTAGTCCGAGGTTTCCTCCTGAGTTATTCCTCCGAAAAGTTTGTCTTAATCTTGGTAAGAATTAACAAAATTGCAAAAGCTTGTTATCATTTTCATAATTATTTTCTTTTTTTACTACAGTTGTTTTGCAGCTGTATTTTTCTTCCCATAAACATTACCTCTTATAAAACTCTGCACAAAAATATAAAGTTCTACTTAAGAAATCAAAGGAAGGTTAAAGGTTATTTATTTATATTTGAGTTTCCAAGTAACGAGAAGGTGGTATTTTTTTAAAGCATGGCTTCTACACAGAGATATAACAGTTTGAGTCATTCCTTTGGTGAAAAAACTCATTGCTTACACTAGATTTCGCAGTTACAACAGCTATCACTCACTGGAAACAATTTCCAGGAATTACATTTCCTTGCTAAGACTGCCACCTACTTCACAGACTAAGTTTTAGAATAACATTTAAAGTGCTTTTCCATTTTTGCCACGTAAGAAAAGAAACTAAAGAGAGAAATCTCAGTTTAGAAAAAAATCTTTTCAAAGTAAAATCAGAAGCCCAACAAGAATTAGAGTGAAATATGTGAAAACTTGGGGGGAAAGGTTAGTATAGATCCCTTTAGTTTTATGATCAAATATTAGTGTTTTCTGCATTAGTATACAGGAAATGAGAATTTCTATGAAGAGAGAAAAAATTGCTAAAGGACTGTGTAAAGGAAATCAGGCAGAAAGTTCTTGAGGATCAAGGTTACCAAACAAAAAAACGCTTTAGCAAACTGTAAAAATAATAAGGGGGTAGCAATGTGCAAAGCCAATGATAGTGATGAAGGTATTAACAAAGGCACCTTAATTTTAGGCCTGGAAAAGAGCAGAGAACACTGGTAATTATCAGTATGAAAGCCTTCACTGCAGTACTTCAAATTGCAGAGAATGGAGTTGAAATGAATTGATCAATTGTTCTAACACATTTGAAAATGTGGTAGTAGAGTCCACGGTGAAACTGGGTAAATGGATAACTAATTCTTTTTACTTTATGACAGAGCATGATATAGCATCATGCTTTTACATCATAAAAGCTATACTAGATTCTTAAGGTTTATTAGGTGTAACTTTACTCCCTGCCCCCATTTTCTTCCCCTCCCCTCTTCCTTTTCCATGCTAACTAAATCTGTAAAATTGCCTTTCCTCCCACTCCTTGATGGCCCTGTTAACTTTGCTTTCCCTTTCTGAGATAAGGATACATAGCACTTTTAGAGAGTAGACTTTTGGTAATTAATACTTCAAGTAAAGTCAATCATTAGAAGCAACAACGCATGTCATTCTGGGATGGGCTTAACTTCAGAGACCTCCTGCTTGGCGCTCACAAAGCGATCGCTGAGTTTGGAAATGGGGAAGAGGGATGAAATTTTCTGCACTGCATCTCCAGTATCTGCAATCCTTGCTCCTGAGTAAGGTCCTCCAATGCATTCTTGCTGCACTGATTTTGCTTTAGAATATCTTTAATAAATAGAGACACAAGAAGGATTTAACAAGTTTCTTAATTTACCAGAACAGTTGCATCAGTGTGAAAAAAATGCCCACTGCCTGATGTTGTGCTTGATACTGAAATGTGAGCAAGCATGTGGTTATACTTGAGTAATTTACGAAATTCCATTTAACAAACTTAAAAGAAAAAAATGTCATGGAAAAATGAAGAAATGGGAAACTGATTGTCTTCAAATTTTGGAGACAAGGGGAAAAGTGGCAAATAGCCTGTCTTAGTGCATTCAGGTTGCCATACAAAAATATCATAGACTAGGTAATTAGTAAACAACAGAAATTTGTCACAGTTCTGGAAGCAAGATCAGGGCACCAGCAGATTCTGTGTGTGTGGTGAGAGCCCACTTCCTGGTTTATAAACAGCTGCCTTTTCACTGTATCCTCACATGGCAGAAAGAGCAAGGGAGATCTCTGGGATCTCTTTTATAAGGGCACTAATCTTACTCATGAAGGCTCCACCCTCATGGCCTAATTACCTCCTAAAGGACCACCTACACATACCACCACATTGGAATTAGGTGTCAGTATATGAATTTTGGGAGGAGGTATATGAGCACCCTCATACACAAGTTACTTATTACATACAACACAAGGTCTTATTATGAGTGTTTTGGGAGGAGAGAGCATCTTGCAAGAGTTAAGAACCTGGATGGATTTGGATTGGGCTCAAGTTAAAAGCCAGGCTTAGGTTTGAATCCTCTGTTGCTACTTAGTAGTTGAATGACCTTGGTTACTAATTCTCCCTATCTTTCATTTCATAGACATTATGAAACCCGTTGATGTGAACTCATTGTCATTACCAAAATATAACCTTTGAAAAATTTGCTAGACTGAGAGTTCTGAACAGCAAACTGCTTTAGCTTTCGCACTCCCTTTAACATTGCTCAGACACCAAAGAATCTGCACTGAAACATCTCAGCACTTTAACTCTGCTGCTGCTAACCCTGTGAAAATATACTATATTAGTGGTCATAATGGAATCTGCCCCCCACACCCCGCCACCAAAGAAGAAATGGACAAAATGAGAATGAATGATGCTTTCCAGCTCAAATCCTCTTAATTTTGTAAAAAAAAAAAAAAAAAAAATGTATATAGTACAAATAGATACTACAGAAAAGGAAATATCTATTGCTTTTTCATTAAAGAAAAATTATTTTGCTCTCTCTTAATGCTCTGTTTCCCCTTCCATATCTGTGTGGGCAAAATTCTGAGATGGCTCCCAAGACGTCCCAAATTCCTCTTAGCACTCCTTACGTACACATCCTGTAGAATTCCCTCTTCTTGACTGTGAGCAAGACCTGTGATATGAATTTACTTTATATGGCAAGGGTGAGGGGATTTTGCCAGTGCAATGAAGGTCCTAAGTCAGTTGATTTTGAATTAATCAAAAGCAAGATTTTCCTGAGTGTATTTGACTTAGTCAGTTGAAAGCCCTTCAAGAGAGACTAGACCCTTCCTGAGGTGAGAGAGATGTTCTTCCACTTGCCTCGAAGAAGCAGACAGCCTCTAGGAACTGAGAGTCTCAGTCCTACAACTGCAAGAAATGGATTCTTGCCAAAAACCTGAAGGAGCTTAGAAGAGGGGCCTGAGTCGCTCTTCCGGATTCCAGGTGACACATAGATTGCAATCTTGTGAGACCCTGAATAGAGGATTCAGTTAAACTGTGCCTGCATTCTTGACCCATGTAAACTGTAGGATAATAAATGTGTATTGTTTTTAGCTACTGAGTTTGTTGTAAGCTTTCGTGCAGCAGTAGGAAACTAATATATCTCTCTGCAAACCAATTTTTTGCATGTATTTATAATAGTGAAACAGACTCCAAAATTAATTCAATAAGTAATTATTTAGTATCTACAGGAGCAATATATATGAGAATGTCCATTTCTGCCTCCCCCCACCAAAAAAAATTTTAGACTAACCTGGGAGAATAAAACAAATAGCTCTCACATGAGAACAAAATTGGCAAGTGCCATAGCATGACGTTTATGGAAAGAACAGGGGAAGGGAGACTCTGATCAATGAAGAAGGAAAAATAGTGCAAACATATTGGTCTGTGGTCTCAGCAACACTTTATAATCCCAGTGAATTAGTCATTTGAATGCATTGGGAAGAGTTTCTAACACTGAAGCTCTCAGTGGACTGTCACCAACTTTTCTGTCCCAGGTTTACAAGTAACTTCTGTTGCAAAAAAATTAGGAGAGATGTGTGATGGGGTGTGGATATGTGGTGGCGTTCAGAATGAGCCAGGAAAGAGTTCACTTTGCCTATGGTAATGACAGTCTCTGTCATTTCATCTCATTCTACTCCCTGCCTCAACACTTATCCAGTTCCCCTTCATCCTGCTAAGTGCACGAGCCGTCATTCTGTTTGTCCCATCACGGGAGAGAACAGTTCACACTCACTGCTTTCACTTTCTCACTCCACTTTCTCACTTCTTAACTCCTCACCTCACACCCTGCAAGCCAGCCGTCTAATGAAACAAGGCTTTCCAAGGTCAACAAAGAGCTCTACATCCACTGACCTTTTCTCAAGCATAAGCTTCCATGATCTATTTGCAGCATTTGCCATGCCTGGATGTTTATATGTTATTATTTCTTCTGATCATCAAGAAAGAAAAAAAAAGATTAGTTGGACCTACACTCTATTTTTTAAAATCCCATAAAGGTTTATGGTTTGCAGGATAAAGCATGACCTGTTTAGCCAAGCATTAAATATTCTAAAAAAATGGGGTCACACGATTTGCATCAACATCATTTCAATGTGTCCTACAATTCAGTCACACCAAACCAAACTGTTAACCATCAAACTCTGTGATGGCACTCACGACTCATGTTGTTCAGTATGAAATGGCTTTCTGTCCAGTTCTTTGGTTGTATAAATCCTCTCTTTCAAGGCCTAATTCAAAAGGCACCTCTTTCTTAACTAACTCCTTCTGTTGCTCCTATACCATTTCTCCTTCCTTTGTGCTTTGCTTACTTGCACCCTTCTTTAATACTTATTTCATTATGCCCTGTACCAGAGTACATTTTGCTTAATATCTTTGAGATGCTTTACTCCTTTATAAAATTAAAATCATAAATACATACCCAACAAGATTGTTATGAGGAATAACTGGTCAAATAATAATTTAATAAATAGATGAGGTCCTGTATTAATCACTCAAAAATACTGGTAATGATGATGACGATGGTATCTGCTCCCTCTCCCCCACTATATTGAAAACATGGTAAGGGTAGATTGCATGCTTTAGTCATTTTTGTTTTTCCAAATTTCAAGCAGTACATTCAATACATTTCTTTTGAACCAGATTGGCTACTGTTTCTCAGAAAATTTTTACTTAGCTTCTATGACATTCTGCATTTCTGCTTTACCCACCACTCTCTGACAGCTCATTTATCCTGCCATCAATTTCACTACTCATCCATGAGTTTTATATTTTAAGAATTTATCATTGACTCCCCCCACCCCCATCCCACACATTCTTACTTATGTCAACTATCCACTTTCACAACCTAGATTTATATGTGGTCAACTCCCCAAACCTCAATTTCCAATGCTGAGCTCTCCCTTGCATTCCCCATTCCCTACAGGGCATCACTGGGGAATGATCACCCAGATACTCTGGAATTATATTTTTTCTTTTTTTCCTACACACCCTCAGATCCAGTTGCAGTGTCTGTCAACTGCATGTTCACAGAGTCTGAACATCTGTGCCTTCCTTTCCACATCAATTTGTACTTTCATTATCTCTACTGTTCCTTCAGTTGCCTCCTTCCTGCCTGGTCCGTCTCTCCAGGCTCTCCCCTTGTAATCTCTCCTGCCCACACACTGCTGTCAGATTGATGTTCCTAAAACAAAACAATGATTATGTTACTTCCATGTTGAAATATCTTGAATGGTTCCTGGCTCCTCTTTAACGATTTAATAAAGTCTAAACTCTTTAGCCTGATATTGATGGCCCTCTCTAACCTAATTCCAAATTACATTTCCAGGCTCATCTTTGATGACTCCTCTACACATTTCTACTGTCTTACACTGTTACTGTCTCTGCATATCTTATCTCTCCTACTAGATTACAGGAATGATAATTTACTCTGTTTTGTATTCTACAACCAAGCAATTCATCCACGTCATACACATTTATTGACTGCCTATCGTCTGTAAGGCACATAGCACGTAGTCTAAAATATGAAAAAAGGGGTCAAAGTCTGAGGCTATCTTCTAAGAACTTAAATCTGGTAAGGAAGATAAGATATGGGCATAATACTACATGGTAGAAGATAAGTATATTGAAAGAGTAAAATGGTTATTCAGGAGGAGCAAGACGGAAGAGCTGGCATTTGAATTGAGCCTTATCATTTAGGTTAGGAAGGCTTGGATATGCAGAGATGGGGGTAATGGCATTTCAGATGTAGGAACACCATGGACTGAGGTACAAAAGCAGGAAATGGAGGCATGTCTCTGGGGAACAGTGAATAGTTCAGTTCAAAGAAGTTGGAATGAGGTTGGAAAAGTAGGTTGGGGCTAGACTACAGAGGGTCTTGGATGGCAAATAAAGGAGTTCAAAAATCAGATAAGGGGGAAAGTACTAAAGGTTTCTGAGCAAGGGACTGGTGTGTTCAGAGCTGTGCTCTAGGAAGATACAACTGGAAGATTTATGTACAGTGGATTGGCCAACAGGGGAAGATAATTATGGGAAAATCTCTTAAGAGGTCCTAATAACTGTAATACAGATGGACGGCCCAAATAGAGAAGCGGCAGTGAGAATAGAGAGGAGAGAAGGCAGAGATTGAGGCAGTAGAACTTGTTACCTGGTTGGACAATGGGAACAAAAAGTGAGAAGAATCAAAGATGATGCTAGGGTTTTGAGCTTCAGGGTAGAGGTATGTGTGTATTTTTTGGAGGGAAAAGGAGGTGAGTTTAGTTGGGATATACTAAATTTCAATTTAGTAAAATATGCAAATGGCATATACAGATGAATGGATCGTAAAGAGAGCTTTAAAAATGAAATTCATTGTAGTTTTAATTTGCACTTCCCTAATGACTAAAAATGTTGAATGTAAATGATCGTGCAATTGATCCTTACATGAATTTATTGATCATGTATATCTTCTTTGACTGAATATCTGTTCAAATCTTTGCTCATTTTTGTATCGGTTTGTAAGAGTTTTTTAAAAAAATATATTCCAGAAACAGCATCTTTGTCAAATCTATGTATTGCAGATACTCTAGAGCTCTCAGTCTATGATTTGCCTTTTTATTTTCTTAAAAAAAGAAAAAATAAATTTATGGCTGTGCTGGGTCTTTGTTGCTGCACGCGGGCTTTCTCTAGTTGCGGTGAGTGGGGGCTACTCTTTGTTGCGGTGTGCGGGCTTCTCATTGTGGTGGCTTCTCTTGTTGCAGAGCACAGGCTCTAGGCGTGCGGGTTTCAGTAGTTGCGGCTCATGGGCTCTAGAGCGCAGGCTCAGTAGTTGTGGTGCACGGGCTTAGTTGCTCCATGGCATGTGGGATCTTCCCAGCCCAGGGCTCAAACCTGTGTCCCCTACATTGGCAGGTGGATTCTTAACCACTGCGCCACCAGGGAAGCCCCCTGCCTTATTTTCTTAGTGCTGCATTTCAAAAAAGCAGTCTTTACTTTTGAAGAAGTTTAATTTGTCACCTTTATCTTTTATTGTTAATGGTTTTGATGTCCTTTTAGGCAGACTATTGCTGGGTAGGAGAAATGGGGAGTTATTGGCCAAAGGGTACAAACTTCCAATTATAAGACAAACAAGTTCTGAGGATCTAATGTACAGCATGGTGATTATAGCTAATGATACTGTATTATCTACTTGAAATTTGCTAAAAGTAGATCTTGAATGTTCTCAGCCCCAAAAGAAATGGTAATTATATGATGAGATTGATGTATTAGCTAATGCTATGGTGGTAATCATTTTGTATAAAATCAACACATTGTACAGTTTAAATTTATACAATGTTATATTATTGATTGTATTTCACTAAAGCTGGGAAAAAAGAATTTCGCCTGTATCAAGACCATTGAATTATCTGCTGTTTTCTAGAAGTTTTACAATTTTAATATTTATGTTTAGATCTGTAATCTATGTTGAGTTACCATGGAAAGGCACATTAAAATTATAGTGATATACTTGATACCTGTAATACAATGGCTAAAATTTAAAAGACCAACAATGCCAAGTGTTGACAAGGGCACAGGGCAATTAGAACTCTCATACATCACTGATGTAAATACCACAGTCATTTTAGGAAAAGTTTGACAATTTTTTTTTTTACATAAAGAAAAATAAATTCTATACTAATACTCAGCAGTTCCACACCTAGGTACTGCCCAAGAGAAAACATAAAATTATATCAACTCAAAGACTTGCACAGGAATATTTACAGCAGCTTTATCTTATGAGTTCCAAACTGAAAACAATCTAAACTTTCACTAATAGATAAGCAAATTGTGGATATCTATACAACGGAATACTGAGCAATAAAATGAAATGAATTACTGGTATATAAAAGAACATGGATGAATCTCAAAAACACTAGGCTCAGTGAAAGAGGCCAGATGCAAAAGACTACACAGTGCATAGTTCCATTTTCATGAAATGCTTGAACAGTCAAAAATAATTTATAGTGACAGAAAGCAGATCAGTTATCACCTAGAACCAGGGCAGGAATTTCTGGAAAGGGACTAGAGGCATTTTTTGGAGGGGTGATTACATTTCATATACTTGTCAAAATGCACAGAGCTGTACATTTGCAGTGGGTGCATCTTATTGCATGTAAATCATTCCTTAATAAGGTTAATTGAACAAAAGGGGAGAGCTCAGTAAAGACATCAAGACTGGGGATTGAGTTTAGAAGTATGATTTACATAAAGAGAATACTGAAAGTCCTGAAATTACGAAGAAATCATAGCAGTAGATGAATGCCAAAGGCAGGTCCTTGGAAAGTACCTATCAGTGATTGAAGGAGGCAAAGAGAAAAAGAACACTCAAAACGAAAGAGGATTAAAGTGTCAGGAACCAAGGGAGAAGAGAGTATCAGGAAGGGTAAGGTACATGGCACTGGGTGTCTGTACAGACAGGTCCACTCTCCCTGGCTGAATGAATGGCCAAATCAGGGAATCCAGATAGAAGCAAAGGTGCATCGAGCTCCCATGAAGGATAAAAGCAGCAGAACTGACTTCGGGAAATGATCCGTTTTCCAGTAATTGAGGCACTGGTGAAATCACGTGGTGCTCAACTTTTAGAAAGATCATCAAACTTGAACTCTTACGAGAGTTCCTGGGCTTTCACATCCGTAGCGTTGCTGTTAGAGGTGAAGGCCACGGAATGCAAAATAGCAAAACAGAGTCTCTACTGATGAGGACTTGAAAGACAGCCAGGTAAATCACATCAGAGCCACATTAACAGGTATGGAAAAGACAGGTGGATGGATGACAGCAGCTGTGGAAAGGTGAGGTGACATGGAACAGTTCCAGTTAGTGTGGGCAGATGATGGCTGGCAAGGCCATTCTGAAGCACCACTTCAAATGATATCCACCTTGTGGCCTCATCGGCAGCAACGGTCCCCCAAAGACCAAAGGGCTGTGCTTTGTGTGGCTGATAAGTGAGACTCATACAAGTTTCCTATAAACAGCTACTCAGCAGAGAAAACCTCACAAAAGTACCCAGTGTGGTAAAAGCTGCCGTAACACAACACTTAGCGATAGCTTTGAACTCTCTCGGTGAATGCACAGGAAACTGGACTGTGTGGTTCAGCAATCGTTGAGAGAAATGAGCTCATCTTGTTTCCTGGGCATTGCAGGACCGTGCACTATTTTAAAAACTAAAACATGAAACTGGTATTAAGTCCCAGGTCTCCACTTGAATAAAAATACTTGTGGGGAGAGCTGTGTACTCTGAGGACCGATTGGGTGGTGGTTTGTATCTCAGTGATGAATCAGACTGGGCTGCCACCAGGCCAAAGAGAATCAAACAGTTCCTAACATTTTGATACAACACAGGCAAGGAGGAAAGAAAACAAAACAGCAGATGGCAAAGGCTGAGCAAAGGGAGAGAAAAATCAAAGGTGAGAAAAGATGATTGTCAAGGGCTGAGTGGTTGAGGGGAAAGCAAAAGGGATCTGGAGGGTGGCCCATCTTTAATCCAGCATAATGTTGAATTTCACCTTTGATTATTATTATTACCCCTTTCCAGTGATACCCCTTTGGAAGCCCTTTTTAAAATAGATATATAATTGACAGATAACATTATATTAGTTTCAGGTGTACAACATAATGATTCAATACTTGTATACATTGTGAAATGATCACCCCAATAAGTCTAGTTAACATCCATCACTACACACAGTTAGAAATGTTTTTGTCTTGTGATGAGAACTTTTAAGATCTCCTCTCTTAGCAACTTTCAAATATATAATACAGTGTTACTAACTATAGTCACCATGCTGTAACTTACTTCCCCATCCGTCCATCATGACTGATTGATTTTATAACTGGAAGTTTGTACCTTTTGACCCCCTTCACCCATTTTCCCCACCCCGCCGCCTGCCTCTGGCTTCTGCCAATCTGTCCTCTGTATCTAGGATTGGAAGTCCTTTTCTCGTTAATATAATTATGTAGGATCTTTTGAGCTAAAGGAGAATAATAATTCTGCCTACTATGAGCCAAGTTTTGTGCTGAGGTTGGAGACACAAAGATGAAAAGACAGTGTTCTGATCTCACGTAGACTGGTTCATATTAAGAGAGAAAACACAAAAGTAAAATAGAAAGTAAAAATTATGAACATATGTAAAGCACAGACTTATTACAGATGGAGAACTGCTGATGAATATTAGATTACGGGATTGGTAGCATGAGGACAGGAAGACCTTTAAAAAAGAGTTGAGCCCTTAGGCATAACTAAAAGTAGTCCAGCTCGACAAGCAGTGGCCAGCAAGCAATTTCAGGCAGAGTAGAGAGTCTGTGCAAAGACCTGGAAGCATGGGACAATGTGCATAATAAATTCAGTAACTCTAAGAGTCTCTGTATTGACAAAACAAACTGTGTGAGGGTGAATAATTGCAGATAAGACTGGAATGTATGCAAAAATCATATCATATCTTACAATACTGTTGATATCTTGCTAAGACAGTTTAATTTAGAGGTCCTTCTGGTAGAAAAATTCTGAGCCTGTAATGCTATTGAAGCCAGAAACAAGTTAAAATGATGTGCTTTAGTTTAGTTCCTAAGCATGGCATACACAGCCTAGCACACAGTAGGAGCTATATAAATAGGCATTAGGAGTTTATGAATTTTGAATATGGCCCATGTTATATTCCAGAAAATGTTTAAAGCACTTTATATATATTAATACTTCACTGCTCACACCTTCCCAGAGGTAAGTACTATTATTATCCTCATTTTACAGAGACATTAAATGATTTGCCCAAGGTCATGTAGTAGTAATGGCAGAACTGGGACTTTGAACCAAGGCAGAACAACTCCAGAGCTCACCCTCTGGCCTCTTATTGTAGCAAACAATGCTCCCCTACTGCGGGTTAATAACTAATACTGGGCCAGAGCCTCTGAGTGACTGATTTAGAATTATGGTCAAAGTCTTAAAACTTAAGGCTACTGAAGTGTACAGAAGAATTTAGGGGTAATATTTATATAACAGCAGTGTTTTTAATCTGCAATAGTTTACTGATTTTAACGAATCTGATCCAAATCCTTATGAAAAAAAATTATTGCAATAAAATTTAATTGCAAGGCATTGAACCATGTAACTCTATCAATTAAAGTTTATTACCATGAGATCCTGGCTCTTTTCTAAGTTTTTGTGGACAGGTACACACTCCTTTCCATAAATGGCATAATTGTTAGTCAAATATATTTCTATTATTTGTAGCTTACTGTTGCCTTAAAAAAAACTTGTATGTATGTAAAAAGCTTGCAAGAGAAAAAGGCAGAGGGTTGAAGTGATTTTGAGATTCCTCCAGGACAGTGGTTTCAATGAAAGTGTTGCTTGGTGAGGAAACTTTTAAACGGGCCAATATCTTGCACAGGCTCAGTGGCCATGGCTCACAGGCCCAGCCGCTCCGCGGCATGTGGGATCCTCCCGGCCCGGGGCACAAACCCATGTCCCCTGCATCGGCAGGCGGACTCTCAACCACTGCGCCACCAGGGAAGCCCTGGGCCAATATCTTCTTAATCTTTATTTCAAAGTTATCTAAGTTCACTTAAAAGGCAGAGTGAGGAGGCATGTGGACTGAGAAGAAAACAAGTTCAAATCTCTTTATTATAGTATTCTCAGAAATGAAAATCGAAACAAAGAAAAATAAAGCCGAGTGCTAAGAAGATAATGGCGCATCGCATAATTTCCCTCTGGTTTCCGCTTCTAAATTCTTTATCTAATTTAATAGAAACTGGCACAAACCTGACAGGTCAGCAGTGCAATAAAAGATCTACATAGTCATTAGAATAGGCGAAAACAGCAGTCTCTCAGCTTCTTTCCTTTTGCTGTTTTCTTTATAGATTTGCATTTATAGTCAGACTTCCCTGAGTGAAAATGTAGCCTGTATTTTGACATGCAACTGGTATGTGGTGAGAAATAGATGTTTAAAATTATTTTTAAATGTATTTATCTATTGGTACAGTATTTCAGCAAGGTGATTCCTGAGCTTTTTTTTTTTTTTTTTTTTTTTGCGGTACGCGGGCCTCTCTCTCACTGTTGTGGTCTCTCCCGTTGCGGAGCACAGGCTCCGGACGCGCAGGCTCAGCGGCCATGGGTCACGGGCCCAGCCGCTCCGCGGCATGTGGGATCTTCCCGGACCGGGGCACGAACCCGTGTCCCCTGCCTCGGCAGGCGGACTCTCAACCACTGCGCCAGCAGGGAAGCCCTCCTGAGCTATTTTTAATATATGTCCAAAATATTGTTCACTCCCCTTATTTTTCTTAGGTGTGTTTACTTAATATCTTTGAAATGCTAATAGAATGTAGCTAAATAAGGTTTAGAAACTTCGCTGAGATCTTAACTTCACTGGGGGGCTTAATGTGCTTACTGTTACTCTGTATTACCTATGCTTTGGAGGCTTATAAAATCTCACAACACTAATTAATTTTAAAGGCATGAATTTCTTGGGGGAATTTTCTGCATAATAGGCTTCCAAGAGGGAAACAAAATTCAAGGACACATTTAAACAACCTTCCTGAAATACAGCATCAATAGCCTAATAATTTTGTTAGGTTTATGCATTGAATATAGGATGTTGATAGAGTCAGATTACACACTTGCTCTTTAAAATCAGTAGTATAATGAATATTTTATAACCATCCTTTTACTCAGAGTAAATAATAGATAATACAACATACCCACATAAATTTTACAGATGAATAAAATGTGCTAACTATAATATAGGAGAAATAATAAAGTAATTTGTAATGAAATAATTCACAGTTCACTGTAAAAATCTCCAGACAAAACTTTACTAGAAGACACGATGAAGTAATCAAATGCTTGCAACTGCTAAAAGGGATGTTTGGAATTAATGAAATAAGACAGAAGATTTGCAAAAAGTCAGGAGCAAGTGAAACTTCAGAGGTTAGGAAAACATTAGAATAAAAGCTAGAATATTCAGTTTATATCAGAGCCACGCAGAAAACACTTTAACATTTTATGTCAAGTCATTCTAGGTTCAGGTAATTATAAACAGGGGTTCCTTCCATATGCACATCCCAGGGAGATTGTGAAATTTGTGCAGAATGTGGAACAACTTTTCATTGTGCGAAACTGTCTGACATGTTGGAAGATGTGTAGGTTCCCGGGCCCAGGGCCTCTAAATGCCAGTAGCTGCCCCTCATGCTCATTTATCAGCACAATAAAAACGGCCCAACGAATATTCATAATATCCTATAAGGGGCAGTGCCAACTCAAAATTTTAAGAACCAAACTGACTTTCTGCCCTAGGATTAAGTTTTTCATGGTAACTCAATACACACACATTGAATTCACATTGTATTTACATATATACGTATGCATTTCCTACATTTTGAATCAGAGTTAAACTTGAAAAATGATATAAATTAACGAAACCATTTATTGAGTGTAAGCATGAATCACTACATTGTGCTGTGAACTGCAACCCTTATCTCTAAGTGTCCTTGTTGCAAGTAGATTCCTTCAGCATTGCACTGATGAAGTAACTCAATATTGCAAAGCACTTGCTCTGAAAATAACGCTCATCAGCATTGTAACTTTTTTCTCATAGATATTTCCATTTAGTAGAGGTTAACGATGAATAATTTCACTTAACATTTTAGCCAGTGCTTTTCTGAAGTGTGAGAAGTACAGAGTCAACAGATGAGAGCGGAAGCTGAGTCAGTGGATGATATTTGAGGAGTTCATCTATACAATGCAACAGAATCTAACTCTTAGTACTTAGGTAGTAATGGATTATTTATTCACATGACAGTGTGTTAGAGTGAGTCCAATAAAAGAAATGCAGAAACATAAAGTGAATAAACACTTGCCTTTCAAGCCAAGGAGAAACTCTGAATTAGTACTAAACTTGTATTCCAAGTATTCACTTAGTAAAACAAATAACAAGAGATGAACATCAAATACCAACCAGAATCTCTGAACAGGCACATAGAGCCCTAAGAGTTTCAAGTCAGTGGAGATAAGCAACAGTGGAGGTGATTTGCAGTCTTTGTGATATTTTGTGAAGGCAAAAAAACTGCAAAAATTTTCCTGACACAGCCCTGCACCTACAACCTGCACCATGTGTGCCTTACTAGGCTTCAGCTCTCTTATCTGTAAAATGGGGATAATAATTATTCACACCTAGTAGAGATTTTACAGGGCAGAATGGAGGTTGATTTCACAGAATGCACAGCCCATGCTAAGTGCTCAGTGAACACTGGCAATCGTTACAATAATTATTGTTCTTCACATGCTAGGTATTACTATATGTTCCTAAGGTTTCTCTTCCTACGTTTCTTGAAATTATCTTCTTGACTTAACATTGTGTTCTTGACACGAACATACGGCAGTAGCATTATATTCATTCTGCAGCCCCACGAGGGAAAACAAAGTTACTGGACTGCATTTTTCCTCATGGATGAATATTTGCTTATGCCATATTTAACCAATTATATCACTACTGGTTGTTGAGTTTCACTGGTTATTGCTGTGAGGGATAGCATTGATATATCTACCACTTGTTGAGGCCACTGCCTTCAAACTGTGTTCCATACAGCCAGGTGTCTTTGTAGCTGCTAATAAACCTTGGGAGGGTGAGTGAGGAAGATGTGTTTACTCACCAAGGCAGCTCTGACTTCCTGTACATAGGTTTCCGTATAGTATTTTATTTGAACAAAGGGATCCTTGGCTAAAATGTTTGAAAACTATTGCTTTCTAGATCATAGTTTCTCCAAGCATGGCACAAGAACCACAGTATTTGGTGTAATGTTAATACTTGTAATATGGTAATACCTATAGTATAGTTTCTAGCCTGGTGGCAGATGCTTTCAAATTGGGGATTGGGGATACGAATGTGTGTAAGAAATTGTCCCTGCCTCTGAAGAGTTTACATTTCAGTGAGAAAGACAGATATAACCAAACAAAACAAGGTAACCAAGACAAAGATTTTAATGAAGAGCTTTGAAGGCTGGAGGATGACTCAAACAATTCTGCTTTGGGAAATGAGGCAACTTCTCATCTAAATGGTAACATCTGAACTGGTTGAGTGATTAAAAAAAAAAAAAAAAAAGAATGTGTCAGGGTTAATTGGGTAAGGGAATCCAGGAAGAGAGAAAAGCAAAGTGCTGGCTGGTTTTGAGAGGTTTTTTAGGAGGAGATTTCACAGGACTTAAAAGAATGCGGGTATGGAATTGGAGGTGCAATAGATGAGGGAGACAAGGATAATAGTGAGATTTCCTATCTGAATAGCCAGGGGAATGAGATGGTTCAGGGAAAGCATAGAGAATAAGATTGCAACAGGATTAAAAATGGAACCCTGGAAACCATGACATCTACCACTTCAGGGAAGGAAAGATAATGAAAAGGGAGGACCAGTCAATGAAAGAGAATAAGGAGGGAAGGAAGCAAGAGGAGGAAATGAGAGTAGACTCCTGGAAATCAAGATTTTTCAGATGATGACCGCTGATCATAAAGACGACACAGAAATATCTGACCAAATGAAGGTTGACAATCACCCTCATAATTGTGCAAAAGGAAGTACCTGGTGACCCTTTTAATAGTACTTGACAATGCAGATCAGAGCAGAAGAAGCTGACTTGTTAATGGAAGTTGAAGAAATAGATGTCAGGATCTAGATTATGGTTTCCAATCAGTTTGATGTAGATACGAAGGAGGAAGTGAGAATGGTGGGCGATGGAGGAGGTAAAGGAAGAAGAAAATCTTAGAGCATGAAAGAGGGAAACTGACATTTCTGAATCACCTACGATGCATAGAATTTCACTAGGCCCCTGCAAATATGTGGACTTTTTTGAGCATACCTGTAGGCTAAAAGAAATGAGGGAGTAAGAAAATGAAATTACAAAGGAAAAAAAGAAAATTAGGTGTGATGGGAAGAGGAAACACCAAGAAGGAATCTGTCTTTCCTAGAACAGGCATCCTTGGAACGTGTTTAAAGAAGGCAATGCTTGAATATTTGGCTGCAAAGTTTCTGGAATTTTCTCAATTTGGGTGTCTGACCTGAATAGAGGGCTTTTCTGAAAGAGGAATACACTTGTTAAAAATGACAACTAGACTCTAATAATAGCTAACACTTATAGGATGCTTACTCTGTGCCAGACACTCTAAGCACTTCCTATGCATTGATGCCTTTGCCCAACTACCCGATGATGGAGATATTATTTTTACCCCCCATTTTATACCAGCAGAAACTGAAGCACAGAAAGATGAAATAATTCCCAAGGTCACAGAGCTAGGATGTAGCAGAGCTAAGATCTGACCCATGCAGTCTGTAACCAAAGCTTGTGTTTTTAATCCCTGTTTAAACTGTCTATCCAATAGTATTTCTGCACAAATCACGTAACTACGCTTAGCCCACTTGCTCTTATTCTAGACTCAAAGTCAAGTTCTGGCTATTTGGTTTTCTGCTGTGCTTCAGGAAAGTTGCACTTTACTTCAAGAAGCTCATGAATATCAAAACCTTAATCACAGCTATTTGGATGACACAAGTTCATGCTTTACAAACCAACCATGGCCCTAGTCATATTAAAATCAAAGTTGCAAAATAAAGAAACATTCTGAAAAACCTTGTCTGCTTCATTTAGATAACAGCGTGCAGAACGAATTGAAAGATAAAAATGCTCAGCATTTACCATTTCCTTTTCCTTTTTTTATTTGAAACCCCTGTGGTGTTGTGGATGCTATCATCAGGCAATTTGCTTTGAATATGCTCCGTGCTGGACTCTGCAGATTACCCAACTAATGACATGCACACTCCTTGCCATTGTGACACCTCTCTTTTCACAAGTGGGAATTTCAAGTGACAGACTAAAGCTGTTTGCTATCAATTTTGCAAAAAACACATCTGCCAGAGAGCCAAGATTTAGTTCAGAGACGGAAATCAATTAATATTCTAATTTGTTACCTGTCATTAGCATCACCGTATTATGCCAAGTCAAAAGTGATAACCTTTATCTAACATATGCTCCTAAAGGAATTTGATTTAGGGATCTGTTTCATTTCTGTTGAGTGTTGCTCTCTGTGTATAAATCCCATTAGAAATTTCAATTACACGGGCAGTAAAAATTGTGATGGATTAAAATGAAAGTGTAAAATACGCCGTTACAATATTTATCATAAACCTGCATGGCTGTATTTATTATTTAGCTTTCCTAAACTTATTTACCAAACCGTTTAAAAATTTTAGGTATCTCAGTTGTTTCTTCCCATTAAATCAAGGAGAGAGCCAGCAACATAATATTTCTAGAGGTGTTACCTAGATCCTCTGACATTCTATTATTTTAGGTTGCTGGTCAAAGCAAATCTCCATGGAGGAAGGCTGATTTCCTGTCTAATTCCCAGTGCCCAAGAAAGAAACACAGGAATGGGATAGAAGGCTTGGGAAGAAGGAAAGAAATAAGATTAGCCAAGGGAAAGAAAAAAAAGAAGGGAGAGTTGCATAGATATTTTTTCCCAGCTGATTCTTTTCCTGCTGATACACAGGGAGGAAAGTATAAAGTAATAGCTGGCACTAAGTGGAGAAGGCTAAATGATGGAGTTATGACTATAAATATGGAAACAACTTGTTTTTTCAATGTGAATGACACAGTCAAGCATTGAAATGATGCTTTCTTTGGTGTTAGAAATTAAATTTAAAAAATTTATTGTAGTTGATTTACAATGTGTTAATTTCTACTGTACAGCAAAGTGATTCAGTTATACATTCTTTTTCATATTCCTTTCCATTATGGTTTATCACAGGGTATTGAATATAGTTCCCTATGCCATACAGTAGGACGTTGTTGTTTAAATTTTTTCATATGCTTTAAATTTTCAGCATCTTAAGGCCTGAAAATCTAAGAGTGGGTGGTTCAGGATATAAGTTAAATCAACATTGATTCATTCATTAATTCACTCAACAAATAGATATTGAGTGCCCCGTATATATTAAGGATCACCAGGGATGAAACTATGCATAGAACAGACCCAACTTCTTGCACTCATAGAGGTTACATTATTTTGGAGAGAGCCAGAGCAACTGAACAACAGATAATAAAATACATAGCATTTCAGATGGTGCTAAGTAATACAGTGAGAAATAAAGCAAGGGAGAGCAAGGGAGAGGACAGGAAATGCTGGCAAAGATTGGGTGGGGTAAATGGGTTAGAGTTTTAAATAGCATGGTTGGGGAGGTCCTAATTAAGAAGATGCTATTGGGTGAAGGCCTAAAGGAGATGAGAGAATGGGTGTGTGGATACACGGGGAACATAAATCTCACTGGTATCGACATTGCCATTGCTTCTCATATTGTTTACTCTTCCAGAGAAGGAAATGGTGTTGAAGACAAGGCAGAATACACGTTTGATTTGGTGTTGTTCTTTTCTATCTCTGCTTCCCTCTAACACATTTCTTTTAGAGCAAGCATTTCGATAAAATGTTCAAGTGAGAGTTTGCCCCCATGACAGATGCATTTGGCTTTTGCCCTGTAGTTATGACTTCAAAGTCATATCAAAAGATACCCAAATCAGTCCATCAGCTCAGCAGCAGAGCAAGGAAGAGAACCTGAGAGCCTGTGTTCTCCATCCTAGGGATCGCTCTATTGGACCATCTCCCTCTTCCCTACGTTATGGAGCTTCAGGCTGGGAATGCACTTGGATTTGTTAAAGGTGGACAAACAGATGAACAAGTTGTTAATTCCTGGGAGGATAAGAAATTGATTCCCTGTAGTTTTCATTTAGTTTCTCAATGTCCTTATAGAATAACTCTTGTAGCTTTGGTAAATCTCTCATCTAGGTGATTGCAACAGCCTGCTTTATCTTCTGTCCTTGCCCCTCTAAGCACATTTTCAACACAACAGCAAGAGTGATTTTTAAGAAAAACCTATGTCGGATCATGGGATACCTCTGCTCAGAATGTTGCGAAGCCATTTCATTTCACTCGGAGTAAAACCCAGCTTCCTTGGCACAATTCACTAGGCTCCATATAACGGCCTCAGGTTTGTCTTCCGCCATTCTCTACCTTGTGTTATTCTACGGAAGGCACACTGAGCTCCTTGCCATTCCAGACAGACTCTTGCCTAAGGGCCTTTGTATAACACAGGTTTTAGAACTTTCTCCCCTACTTCCTCCAGGTTTCCTTACAAAGGAAATCAGCTCAGATAATCCTAAAAAGTAATAACCTTTTACCCTCTACCCCCTTCCCTTTCCCACTTACTCTCCTTCTGTTTCCTTATATTATTCACCATTTCATGATGTACCATAAACATTTGCCTCCTCACTGATTATTTCTTTTCCCCCACTAGAATAAAAGCTTTGTGAGGGCCAAAACTTACTTTCCCAGAACCTAGAGAAGTGTCTAGTGCATAGTAAATGTTCATCTCTGAAGAAAAAAGAACAACCTGTAGTTTATGATTTAAATTAAATGGCGCTGGTTGGACTTAGTGCTATACCCACACAAATAAACTTAGGTCCAGGTTATTGTTTCTTTCCCAATGACAACAAAGAAAATGTTAAAAAGTGTGCAAAAGCTTTTGAAATATTAACAGATGAGTGAAAGAAAACCAAACTTGTAATAATGGGAAAGTACATTTTAGCTATTGCTTAGGCATAATCTTTACAATGGAATGATTTCATAAATACAAATCTAAAATACACAACACATAAAACGTTAACATTCTCTGGAGAAAGAGACATTGAAGAAGATTAAAAAAAAGAGCCCACCTACATTAAACACAAGATAGTTTTTTTTATAAATTGGATTTTCATTTATTAAGTATATTTAAATCCTTAAGAAGAATATTCCATTTCCAAGAATATTCCATTTTATTTTTGGAATACTACCATTCCAATAATAAAAAAATCAAAGGTACACTTAGGTTAAGAGGAATTCTTTTCCTCCCAATGGGTACGTTGATTTTCAACCATTTATTTTTACTCAAGTAACAATATGCAATACTCACATGGAATTTTATGCAACTCATTCATAAACTTTTCCTTCAGCTTAGAAAAGCCATCCTCCTTTCCTTCCCCAGGACTGGCTGGCTCTGTGGCATTATTTGGTAGAACAGTCGCAGCAGTGGTGATTGGCGGGGCTGCCAGGGCCTCATGATGACTCTCGCTCACCATTTTAGGTTCAGGTGAAACTGTGAGGGGAGGGAAGCAAAAAAAAGAACAATTCAAAATGGTTTAACTGACCCCACATCAGATCTATTCTAGAGATGAAAAAACATCAGAGGGCACATCTGCTCACTGGGTAAACAGCCTGTCATTAGCATATTGCTTTATGTTGGTTCATGAAATATTTATGGAACCACAGAGAAGGTTCTTCCCCAGAAGGTAAGACCAGACATAGTTATTGAAAGCATTTTCTCCTAACAATAAAATGAAACTGTCAAATCTATTAGTTACTTATACAGGCAATTACTTGCTATATAGATTTAACTTTTTAACCCATATCCTACTGAAATGTCCATGAAACAATTTCTGACAACATACATGCTCTATACTCTAAATGTTTTGCGTTTCCGAAAAGGAGAGACCAAATATTTATATTGGAAGTGTTGATAAATTATAAAAGATAGCACATTCAAAATGTTAGTAAATTTTAAAATGGGTGTAAAGAATACTGTTGTAACACTGATACTCTAAGATTCCTGAATGTTATACAGAAATTAGTTCTTGAATCTCATTTATTGATAGCATGCTTTCTGCCCAGTTATTTTTTTTTGACATTTACTATAGATAATACTATGATCAATAATTCACTTGTCTTGCTGGGTGAATTTTTTTTTTAAATTCTTTATTGGAGCATAATTGCTTTACAATGGTGTGTTAGTTTCTGCTTTATAACAAAGTGAATCAGTTATACATATACATATGTTCCTATATCTCTTCCCTCTTGTGCCTCCCTCCCTCCCGCCCTCCCTCCCTCCCTCCCTCCCTATCCCACCCCTCTAGATGGTCACAAAGCACCGAGCTGATCTCCCTGTGCTACGCGGCTGCTTCCCACTAGCTAGCTATTTTACATTTGGTAGTGTATGTATGTCCATGCCACTCTCTCACTTTGTCCCAGCTTACGCTGAATTTTTGAAGCCACTGTAAATGTGGCATGATTGACTATATAGACTAAGGTGCTGATGATAAAACATGACTTTAATTATTTCAGTTTATTTAGTTTGATTATATTATTGAAGTATATAATTAATAATATACATTATTAAATTTATGCAATTATTTAAAATGTTATCTTCAAAATATTTTAAAAAATGAATCCTTAAGGTAGTCAGTGAAAAAATCTTAGCCTTGAATACAGAAAACAGTTCTAGTTTTCTTCACTAGCTAAATGAAGTTTGACAAGGCATTAAACTTCTTAATTAATACATCTTTTGAAATATGAAGAATCAAAACCTGCCCTGCCTAGATTTTTCTTAGTACGTGTGAAGTGTTGTATAAATGTAAGGGGAGGTCTTCTAAAGGGGTACAAATGAAGTCATATTCTCCAATCTAAACGTATTCTGGACTTAAATACTTTTACTGTGTGATGTAAGTTTTCAGACTGTGCTGGTGAGAGTGGACATGATTTGGGGCAGAAATAGATAAATACAAATAGGCCTGGGCCTAACTTCACAGTCTCAGCAGGAAAGTTGATGGACCCATAAAGCCCTTCTGAGTTGCAAAGAAATGGAAATAACGAGCAAGCAGATAAAGGATTTTTATAGAATTCAAACCTTCTGTGCATTAATTACGCCTACTTACATGTTTAGTGAAAGTAGAATAATCTCAAATGTATGGGATTTATTAAAATCTTAATCAAAATCTAGAGATTTTGGGTCTCCTGAAAGGAGATCAAGGATGAGGCTGAGATACATAGATAATCAAATTTTATAATAGATTAGTTCTCTTTTCAAAGCTTTGAATTTTTCAATAGTAGCCACTAATACAATCCTAAGGGGTAGAATTAGACAGATAGGGGTTCAGGGCTTCTCTGTTCTTGAGTTTCTTCATTTGTAAAAGGAGAGTAATCATACCAAGTAGGTAAGGTTTTAATCCATGCAAAGAATTTAGCACAATGTCTGGCATGCAAGTTTGTTCCTTCTATCGATTAATTGATCAATCGATTGATTGATCTATCCCTCCCTAATAGCATTTGGCAGCTCAGACTTTTCCAGACTGTGAAAAAAGTTTATTTTTTCTTACTCAGGGTCACTTTCCAGAAGCTTTCCCTGATTTTCTGATTCTGTTTAGCTTTGGCTCTTGTCTCCCTGCAAAAATCTGGAGTACTGTTCGCACAACCTAGGTGAAGCTATTGATATTGATGATGCCTTCACTCGTATTTCATGTAACTTAGCAAGACTACAATTACACACTCACAAACACATACATATGCATAAAATATCCGTGTGTATTAAAAAATGAATTTGTTCCTCTGCTATGAGAATCACCAGATGTGATTATCATTACTTATCTCCACAGGATAGTTGAGGATATTTGAGGAATTATGGTTTGCTGTGGGATTTAAAGGAAGTGATTGTGCTAAATAGAATAGCTAAATACAACAGTGTCATCATTAAATTAAAGGTATATTGTCTGTTTCAGCTCAATTTCTGTCATGTTCTGGAAGTGGGATATCATTGTTGGGATAAGCCCGACGTTCGGCTGCTCCCTCCAACGGGCTACACAGTTGTTTATAGCTTTTGTGCTCGGAGATGTTTGGGTCCTTTCTCTTGGATTGTTAAATATTTTCATATTTATTTATTTCGGCATATATATAAATATATATATTTATATATATAAATAAATATTTTCGTATTTATTTATTTCATAATATATATAAAACATTTGTATATATAAGTTGAATGATCTAAAGGCTTTGGGAAAAATGAGGCTTTTATTAAACAGAGTCAACATTTAGAAAAGGCACTTGAAGCTTAAGCAGTATTTTTGTTGTTGTTGTGAAGGAAGCAAAGAATGTTTCTATAATTTCCAGAAAGAATCCTCTTCAGACATAAGGTACAGCTTGCAAGGTGTTTTATCAAAAAAGATAAAATCTAGGGCTTCCCTGGTGGTGCAGTGGTTGAGAGTCCGCCTGCTGATGCAGGGCACATGGGTTCGTGCCCCGGTCCGGGAAGATCCCACATGCCGCGGAGTGGCTGGGCGCGTGAGCCATGGCCGCTGAGCCTACGTGTCTGGAGCCTGTGCTCCGCAACGGGAGAGGCCACAACAGTGAGAGGCCCGCATACCGCAAAAAAAAAAAAAAAAAAAAGGTAAAATCTATAAACTTGGAACTTACTAGCCAATGATATTATCCCTACCATTTCTGATTGTTTTAAAAATCAAGAAAAGATTATGTAAGAAATATACAGACAGTGCTTCTTTTACTTAATGTATACCACTGTGAAATTAAAGGTCTTTCACAAATTATAAAGATATAATGGGCAATTAAGGATCTAATATACTGACAAAGAAAGACCAATTGCTGAATTTATTTTCATTCCTTTATATTTTGAGAGATAGTGTTTGTAAATAACAAAACTAAGAACAGTTACATGGCTCTCGAAAATGCATATTTATGGAAATAAGATGCTTATCAAGAAGCATCATTTTGCAGGTGGAAAAACTAGCTTATTATTCAGTCCTGACTAATGTGATGACTTTATACTCTCTTATGTACTTTAGTGCAGGTGGCATTGTTTGTTTATTTAGTAAAAAAATTTATGTTCTACTCAAGTCTTGATAAAAACAGCCAACAGTTATTGAGGATCTGCTAAGTGGCTGAGATATATGAAATCATAGAGTTCTCACACCATTCCCATGAGATAGGTATAATTAGCACCCATTTTACAGGTGAGGAGACTAAGGCATACAGAAGTTATGCAATTGGTTCAAAGATAGATAGCAGTAATTAGTGGAGTTGAGATTTGAACCTAGGTGTCCTAGCTACTAGTATAAGGGACTTGTACGCTATGAGACTAAAATCTAATAAAATAGTGGGTTTTTTGAAGAAGTTTTGGACTATGACCCTTAGTAAGAAGTACATTGTATTGTGCTCCAGTATACACACTCTCCCCCTATATGTTAAATATGGAACACATTTCACATAAAGAAACTTGCCCTTACTATGTGTGAGATATTCTGATACATTCCATCAGAATATTCTGTTTTGTTTTAGTATTTAGTTCTGTTTTAGTAAAAAATTCTAGTTATATTTATTAGTTTCACAAACAACTATTGGCTTGTGACCTACAGTTTGGAAAATCACTATGCTAAGGGACCTGTTAAGATACAATAACATTAAATGAGGCTAAGAAAAACTAAAGATGCCATTTATTAAGAACCTACTATGTGCCAAAATGCTGGCATTGATATTCAAGTATAATATCCTCAATTCTCATTACAACCCTGAAAAGTAACTTATCATATTTTACAGGGAAAAAAATGGTTGTGGAGAGGTTAAGCGATTTGTTCTACACAGATTTAGCCTGATCCATAGTTCCTTCCACTAGTCTATTCCAGTAATAACATTTAAGTACTATGAAACAATTAAATCAGCACTGGAAAGGTATTTATGATTTTCTTTTGAATTGGTTTAGCAGTAAATAGAAAATACAAGTCATCTTACTAATAGGAAAGAGACTGCTTAATTTTGAGGCATAGTCATTCAGTTTGTTAAAATGGAACTTAACATCTTGAATGTGCCAAGAGAAATATTATTGAATAGAAAAATAAATTCCCGCCTAGAAGAAGGTTGGGTACAAATGACACAAGCAAGCAATTCTAAAAGAAAGAAATGCAAATCCCTCCTACCAAAAAAAAAAATGTGTTTAATTTAACAAATAGTCAAAAAACTGAAAGTTAATATATATTAATTGTAAATGAGGATAAATATAGATGTGAAGGTGAGGATACAAAAAATTGGCAATGGGTAAAGACCACAGTTTTGAAAAATACTTTATCGAGGCCAAAGTAAGAGAACATGTTAAAAGCTGTAGAAGCACTCATTCTTTTTCTAGGAATTCACAGTAAAGAATTCATTTAATATAAGGATGTTTGTAGTAACTTATTTATAGTATTAGAAGACCAGAAACTACCTAACAGAGAGACTTAAATTGTGGTAATCCATAAAATAATGTTATTAGAATTATTTTAAAGATAAACATTTACAAACCTGGAAATACATTAGAGAATTAGATGAAAATGCAAATTATGAGACATTATATAAAGTATGTCCAATTTCTCTAGATAAGATCTTTTGTATAAAAGAGGTTGGAAAGATACACTTAAAAATGTCAACCTTGTGATAGGATACTCTGGGTTTTTTCCCATATGTTTATATTGTCAGTATATTATAAACCTGAATTATTTAAAATTACACAGAAGAAAAAGCCTTTAAAACTGTTTTGCTCTTGAGAAAACTATACCTTCCAGAAAGAGATTTCTTAATACCAGATTTAAAAAAAAAACAAACTTTACGATGTAATGTAAAAAGCTAAACTGCAAGAAAGAAGGATTCAGCTGCATATCTAGCAAATATAATATGCAAAATGGCCACTGGTTAAAATAGAATGTAGAAGAAATTTTAAGGTATCATAAAAGTTAATACATTTGTGGTATAAAATGAGGAAAATCAGGATTTTTTGTTGCCATGACAACTTCCCTCTGTCCCTTACATTTATTCTACTTAGGAGGACTTTAATTATGTCTATCTCTAGGTCCATAAATTGATATGGATTTCTTGGATTTTACAGTGAGATAGTCTATCATACTGCATACACATAGTGATTTTTGTTGAAAGAACTATTTCCATCTCTATTTAAGCATTGTACTTTATCATAATAGCATGCAAAATTAAAGAGCAAACAGGAGAAGAAGGGCAAAGAAATATTGAAGAATATATTATTACTAAGAAAACGTCTTTGAATGCAGAAATGCCCCAAACTGAAAGTAATTCTTGCAGAAATTATTACAGAGTCCAGGAGATATCACAGAATGTGTTATAAAGTATTTTTGAGATGAAGGGCAGAATGTAGTCATTTTATTCCATCAGAATTTCCCTTGACCTTCTGTAAGTGTAGGTGAAAACCCTAAGAAGATGCCCTGTGCATCCTTCCCTCCCTTTCAGGAATGAGGCCCTCACTCTCAGGGCCCTCTGACAGCTCACAGCTGAGGAGTCTCTCCTAAAGAATCACCCTTGGTTAAAGGGAACTGCTTTGTCCAAGGTTAAACCCACTTCCCCAGGGACGGCCCACATGCAATGACTAGGATGCTGGTGTAAAGGCACGTCCCCCTGCCTTAATTTGGTTAATCTCTGAAGACCCCTGTAGGATCAGCTGAAGGTTGTGGTAACTGCATCTTGCCTAAACCTTGCTTTCTCCACTCCCTTACATGAAAAGCATTCCCCAGTAAGCTACCTCTGACTTAGAGCAGCTTCCCTGGGAATCCCACCTATGATACCCACTCTGAAAGATTTCGGGGGAGGGAAAAAAAAAACCACTGTCAAAAGTTTCATTTAAATTCTTTCCAAACCCAAGGATCCTTAGGCAGTTAGTGAACTCTAGCAGCATGATCAAAATCCTCTATGAGTTTGCAAATGTTGCAATGTCAGGCTTGAGGTGTAGCGTCTCTTTGGTTTAGATAGTTTCTCTTGCTGGAAGTAGGAGGACAGCCAGAGATTGTATGGTCCCTGTCATGGCAGGAGAAAGCTGACTTCTGGTGTTAGTCCCAGTAAAATGGAGAGAGATGAAAGGTTGTTTATCAGACCTTGGAGCAAATGGAAGCATAGCACGCAGCCTACCTTTATGAAACCATAAAACATACAGGCTCCTGAGCCCTTTATCTGCAATCTATTGATTCAAAATAGATCTAGGTACCTCCAGATTTTACCCCTTTATCTCATCACAAAAGTCTCCTAAAGAGGTGCAGCGAGAATTCTGCTTAAGAGTATGGTTCTCAGCCAGTATCTCTCATAGATGCCTTTGCAGATCAAATACAAATGGGCCTGCTTAGCTTTACTTTGCAAAAAGAATCAACATTCCTCCCCAGTCCTACAAATATCACAGTACAAACCCTGAAGAGGTGTAGAGGTTATTATGCTGAAGGTGTCTTTGGAAAAATGTGAGGAGGGAGGAGTACTGAACACTCACCAGCTGCATCTCCTAAGAATCCCTTAGGAGATACTGAATGACCGGGGTATGGTTGATATACAAAAACTGTACATATTTAATGTGTACAACTTGAGGAGCTTGGAAATAAGTAAACGCCCATGGAAACCATCACCATGGTCTCCCATTCCTGGCCCCATAGAAGGTGCTGTTATGTGTTCTCTGTCCCTTCTTCCAAGCCTGGCTCTCTGCAGCCTCCTACAGCTATGTTGGTTTTCCTTCTCCTATCTTTCTGCCCCCACCCCCGCCCCGTCCCTCCTCTCCAGTCGACATCCTCCTGCTCTCCTTAGTTTTGTCTTTTCTTTCTTTCTTAGTTTCTTTTCTTCCTCCGAAGGGGAGAACCATACTTATTTACTGCTATGTCTTACTTATCATGTACTGGGTATGATGCCTGTTATGTGTGTCTCCTGAGTGCTGTGCCTTGTGTGGAGTCAGTGACAAGGAGAGTAAGATGCCAATTCACACCATTGAGACAGCCCCTGAATTTCTCCTGGCTGCCTTTTCCTGCCATTATGGAAACTCAAACAGACCCCAGGATGGCATCTCTTGACACCAATAGTGGTAAATTACAACTCACAGTTACCTTCCTGACATAGTTAGATAACTGGAAACACTACTCTGATCACCAGGGAGCAGGTGACAAAGCATGTATAAGAAGTAAACTGTAGGACCAGGAATTAGGAAATCTGGGTCCAAAAGGAGTAAGCAGAGAGGGGTACATATGTTAGGGGCTCCAAAGAGCAGAATAGCAACATTTGTATTAAAAACCAGAGGTCAAACTTTTAAATGGTCAGCTACTCCTACTAGACTTTGGAATTGACTACCAACTTCTGGTTTTCATATTTTCAGTGTGAATGATTTCCTATCTTTATCTTATACAATTTAGTTTTCCAGATTGTCCAGTGTTTACCCCCTTCCATTCCTGTCTCCCCAAGACAAGCAAAAGCAGTTCCTCAAGATTTCTCTTCCTTAAAGGTGGAAGGACACTGGCAATAATAAGAATTCAGTTATTTTCCTGTCTTACTCTAATTTTCATTGTTTAAAAAAATAATAATGTACTTTGGCAAAAGTGTCATTATTACTAGGGCTTATTTCCAAGCTGGTCCAATTTGTTCAAAATTCTTTGTATCTATTAAAAATTTTTTTTCAACTGTTTTTTCTTTTTTTCTGAGGAGAGATCTGACTGTGGATCCTGTAGATGGTGGTGGGAGATGTACTTAAGATGTGAATGTCCACCCATAGCCCCTTTCCACTGAAATTGTCCTGCTTACAGACTCTAATGATAGAAAAGAGTCCATGTAGATTGCATGATCGCCCCCCAAGAGCCATGGGCACAGCAGATTTAAGGAGGTATGAGTACCTGATGGAAGGGCACCTCACTTAGATGCTGGCCTGAGGCCAATGACACTGTTTAGCATGAAAAGGTGAGTGAGGCCAGTAAGATTCTCTCCTTCAGGAATGGAAGCTATGAAATACCCTAAAGAAACTGAAGCATAGAGAAGAGAAGAAACATGCTCATTGTCACAGAGTTAATAAGTGGGGGGACCAGGGCCCCAAATGCAGCTGATCCCAGGGCTCAAATCTGTGACCACCATGGCAGCCGCATCCCTCTGGCTGTCCTGCTTCCTTTGGCTTGGTTTTCAGTTCTGAGTTTCAGTACGTAGTATCTTGCAATACTAATATTGATAGTAATCTGAGTATCTGTACCTTGTAATCAAGAAAGCACGATTAGAAGTAAAACCTGTGTGGGTTCACTAGGCTTAGTTGTTCCTGGAATATCTGAATTTATAGCCAGAGGTGGTGAATTCTGTTACTAAGTCTGCTCTGCATTCATAACTGGGTGTGTGTGTGAAGTGAAAGAACTGATGATGTAGAGTGATGTGGGACCCCTATTGTGTAGGTTTAGAAAAATGCCATGGTGACTCAATGATAGTGGAGAGATTAAAACATTCGACTCTGAATACATTTTTTTTTCCACATTACATTTTCCCCCATGTTTTTACACCTCTGAAATGAGGATTTATTTGTCTTATAATATATGGCATCTCCCTATCACTGTCAGCCAGGCCTGTGCACACTCAACTGTCTTCTTATTCCTATTGATATCCCAGTAACAAATCATTTAAAGGCCATTTGAGGAAGGGATCAGAATCCTGGCTGTGTCTGAAGCTTTCTACTGTAAGCTTACACACTGAAAACTAGCAGAATGGGAGTCAAACAGCTTGGAAGATTTTAGAAGCACTAATGGAACAATGTTTAAAGAGATGCTTTATCGAACCCTATTGATGGCCCAAAGGAAAATGGTCTGTAAGAAAAGATGGGCATCATCAACTATGAATTGAGGACAGATTTAGAAATCTTTGCAAGTTATTAACCCATCTCTTTTATTTTCCTCGTTTGTATGCACAAAAATGACACAAAATAAAATCTAAGTAAGTCAATGACCTTTCAATAAGTACAAAATAAAAATTCAAGTGATAGGAAACCATTTTTGGACATAGTTTAATTTGCAGCATTTTTTTCTTAGTGGTATATAAAATCATGCTGCATCCTGTAATTAGTGGTTTCTTAGAGTACATGAAATAGAGATTTCCTAAAGAATGAAGAGAAAGCACGAGCATTGTTTACAAATAATGTATTATAAAGTAATAGACTGTATAAAATTTTAAACAAACTGAGTTTCTCATTCCCAGAAGATCAGTCACTGCAATTATATTCAGCAATTATAGTCAACATAAATTTCAGAAGAACTAGCTAAAGTAAAAATGAATCTCTGAGCCAAATGAAAACTATATTCATTGCTAGATTATTTCCCCCCTTAGACCTATAATACAGAGAATAAAAGAATGGAAACAAAACATATCCAAGTCAAGACCCAAGTACTGAAATACTGTGATAATGATACAGAAAAGCAAGAGTTCTTAGACAAATTGAAAATTTCCCACCTATAATAGGGAAAGAAATCTTGGAAACTGGGATATCAGAGATGTTTCTAAAAGCATTTAATAATAAATTCACAAATTTAACATTGTTTTTCTAGTAATCCATTTATTGTACACCCATTTCTCTACTAATGCAGTTTCAAAAACTGTAATTTATTTTCAAAGCACCACTCAATATTGGAGAAAGTTTATAGCTTTAAAGGGCCTCCCAAGATTTTGGTAAGAATGGCAGGGTCATGATCAAGAAAAGATTGCAAAAGAGCTTTTTCAGATGCATTATAAAGACTTCAAGTGCATTTTGTAGCATTTTTAAAATGATACAGTGTCAAAGTCTCCCTTTTTTATTTTCTGATAAAACCGGTAGATATGAAAACCTAGAGATGGAATGGAAATCTTACATGGATCAGTTTAGCATAGTTTTCATCAACAATGTCATTGTGTACGATATTAATTGAAGTTACCTCTTCTGTACAGTTTTGTTCTTTTGTACAGTAAGATAAAACTAGATGCTTTTGGCAGTTTTGGAAGTGGTACAGGTTAGCTGGATCAAGCAAATTGACTGTCAAAATGTTTTCTATAGCAGCAACAGAATAATCATTTGGAATTCCCATTCTCCATTGCTTTGCTGAAACCCTGCTCTGAACTCTTGCTGTTTCTGAGCTACAGGCACTTGAGAGAAAATGTAAGCTTGCGACTCAAAGCCCTCTTTTATCAAACGGTGTGCAAACTGTCATTGTTTTGTCACACAGGGAAGCAAAACTTTAAAATCAGTCTATACACAGTTCAGATTGTTAAATATGATGGAAATTTCTGCAATTTCCAGTTAAAAACAGTAAATGAATAAAATAAGAGCTTGAAACGTAGAGGCTCATTTAATGCTCACAAAATAAACCCATGAGTCAGGCAGTACTATCTGTCTTTCATAGATAAGGAAACTTACCAAAGGTTGCACAGCTAGTAAGTGCTGAAGAGAGGATTTGAATTGAAACAAGCTGGCTCCAGGGCCCGTGGAATTCTGCCTCGTTAATAAATGAATAAATACAGATGCATACAGATGGTTAAAATCCAATGTGTTATATGCTCTAGTAGAAATGATTATGAAAGACTGAACTGAGAGAACACACCAGGTAGAAAACCACCAGGATTTAAATATCTGAGTATAGTTGGGCCTGAAGTCTAAGTTTACACGCTAAATATATCAGATATGAAGTATAAAAAGTGATTTGGCTTATTCTTCCTGAATTCGACCTTCTGTTGTGTGCTAATGAACTTATTTGGTGACAGGAGACTTGAATGAACAATATATACAATTTACAAAAAAATAATAAGCAAGATCGTAGGTCAGTTGCTTACCTAACAGCTATTCCTTCCTTCTGATTTCAGATAAGCCATATTTTTAGATATGCATTTTTAGATAAGCAACTACTACTCCTTATCCCCCACTCATGGGTAAATTTTATTAGTCTATATGTCAGTCCTGGTAATCCCATACTTCTTCCCAATGGTTGGTTTGAGCAATGCCATGTGATCCAGTTTGGGCCTGTTGTGTATAAGAGGAAGTCTGCTGGCTGACGTCTGGGAAAGTTTTTCTAACTCTTGAAAATACATACACAGGAAGTGATTTCTCTTCTGCTGGTTGGTGTTATATTTGTGTGTGGCAGCTAGAACTGCCTGTAACTGTGTTGTGATCATGAGAGGACTGTTCAGTGAAGGAGAGGCTGGTGTTTTATGGATAAAGGAGCTGAAAGTTGGGAGTAATCATGACCCTGTAGGTGGTTTGAGTTGCTGTACTGTTTAGCCGTACAACCACCATGCCTGGGAACTTCTTGCAATGGGAGATAAGTGTTTCTTATGGTTTAATCCATTTTGTGTTGCATTTGGTGTTGCCTGCAGTCAAAAGCTAGCATACACAAATACTTTATAATATGATCTCCACAATAACAAAAATAAAATTGTTTCTATCGGCTTATTTTCTATTATGCTATGCCTAGCATAGTAGTAGAAAAGGGTATTTATTGGCTGCTTGCTAATACCCTTTACCTGTGTGTGCATTTGACCCCTAGTTTTTTTTGTTTTTTTTCGCGGTACGCGGGCCTCTCACTGTTGTGGCCTCTCCCGTTGCGGAGCACAGGCTCCGGACGCGCAGGCTCAGTGGCCATGGCTCACGGGCCCAGCCGCTCCGTGGCATGTAGGATCTTCCCGATCGGGGCACGAACCCGTGTTCCCTGCATCGGCAGGCGGACTCTCAACCGCTGCGCCGCCAGGGAAGCCCATGACCCCTAGTTTTTGATGCTCAATAAGTCTATGAGACACTCATTACATTTTCTCCTATTCAGAACAGAGCTGTATCTTCCCTACACCCTATGAATTATGGTGAAGATCATTGCCCAGCATGCTAAAGTGCTAGATTAATACAAATTGAATTTATTCAGAATACCAGAAAATTGGCTTCATGATTGGTTCTATCTAATTTAGAAGATTTAAAAGGTTTAGGTAAGGTTCTAATTTTGTACATTGTATTCAAATTAAATGCTCTACCTTTTAATGTGTCCATAATTAATCAAAACGTGTGAGTGACTGGACATTGTACAACTGTGCCTTCATCCACTTGGAGCACTTTGGAAGTAAATCGGGGGAGCCAAACACTTGGAAAGGATATTTGAGAGGCAGGTACCCTATTATGTCGTTTACATGGCACACTCTCCAAGCATTTCTTAGTGGATTCCTTTTCTTTGGCTTCTCCTCATCTCACATTTAAGAATCACTGTGAAAAATATGACTTTGATAAAAATCAGTATCTGTAGGCTTTATTTTTTTTAAACTTACATTTGGCCAACAATTGGACTTCATGCCATTTCCATTTGAGTGGCTCAATGATAAGACAGATGAATATATAGCAGTTTACATTTTAGGTCTTCAAAGAAAGAGTTCAGCAAAAGCACAATCTGTAAATACCCTCTCATTTGCATAATAAACAGGCATTCTGGCTTAATGACAGCAATATATGGAGTCAAACTGCCTTTACATTGTAGATTTAGTAATTACAGACAGTATAATTGCATCAAAATAAAGTCATTCTGGGGCTTCCCTGGTGGCGCAGTGGTTGAGAATCCGCCTGCCGATGCAGGGGACGCGGGTTCGTGCCCCGGTCCGTGAAGATCCTACATGCCGCGGAGCAGCTGGGCCCGTGAGCCATGGCCGCTGAGCCTGTGCGTCCGGAGCCTGTGCTCCGCAACGCGAGAGGCCACAACAGTGAGAGGCCCGCGTACCGCAAAAAAAAAAAAAAAAAAAAAAAAAAAAAGTCATTCTGTAGGGAGTCTTATCTCTTTAGGCTTTTTTCCAAACATATGAATAATTTGATATTATGACATATTGAAAGAAAAGTGAAAAGTAATCTAAAGTACTTGTCCTGAATGGCCCATCTTCCTCTTTGAAAGTTGTTGGATGACCTTTAATCTCAGAATGCCATATTACCACAATTTTTTAATATTCTTAAGTAGAAAGCATCTCTACCTTACTGTGAAACAACAGGTACAGGGAAGATTTGCAACTTGCCCCATTGTGTAGCTCAAAATCATTGATGGTTAGAACTACATGTTTTATTTCATCAATCTGGTTATAAACGATGATGCATTTACTGGGAGAAAATGTTTATATTTAGCCAAACTTTTTTTTCTTCCACGCCATTAATATGCAACTGCTTTTCCTTAAAACAGGTAATAGCAATAGCTGAATTGCAATTAATATCCAACCTACTAAGGAGACATTTCAGAGTGAGGGCACACTCTTACTGATTCATCACTGAATATCATATTACAGATAAACTAACACTTTTACTAAGATAAAAGTATACTGATAGCATGAATAAAATATGAGTGTTGATTTCAATCAACTAAAAGTCACCTTGTGTTCTAGAAGGTGAAATATAGAATCAAATAGGAGATATGACTTAATATCATTCCACTTGTTTACTGAAGATTTTGATTGTAGAAATCACTCAGGGGCTTTGGCATCAAAGACAAAATCAGGGAGAAAGAACGCAACCAAAAAACCCCCAAACCAAAAGGACCGTGTGAAAGTTTTGTGCCTAACAAAGAAAGAAAAGGTAGGAATGCCAGCAAAGCACCACTAAAATCAACGGAGTAAAATTATAAAATCAAACTGAAATATGAGAAGAATTTCTACAACAGCAACTTCAAATCACAGAATTATCAGGGCTAGAGGCAGAAAGAACAGGCAAAATATAGCTCTACGAGAAACTTTAAAGCTACACAGGTGGAAGTAATAACAACATACCTAAAGGAAAAATAATTCATAATGAAATGTAGGAATTAGGATGTTAAAAAAAAAAACAGATAAAATCCATCCAGGGAAGAGGAGACTTTCACAAGGTAAGTGGTACTGTTAAGGACCTTGTGAGCACACATGAGCTCTAGGATGGCCAGTTTGAGAGGGATCTCAGTTCTGTCTCTTGCCTTTTTTAGCTGTGAAAACAAGAGCACATTACTTGCATTCTGAGCCAGTGTTTCCTCACCTGTTAAAAAGGATAATAGTATACAACTTATATATTTATTATGAAATTAGATAAAATGTGAATAAGCACATTGCAGGCACTCAGTGGTAGTTGATAACAATTGTTTTAATGCAGTGTTGATGATGATGATGATGGTCAGCATCATCATCTTGTTCCTATAGCAAATATTGATATATCCCTATTACAGAGCTAGATGCAAGGAGCTTCTCCTGCTCTGATTCATGAAGTTAACATAGTATTATTTGCATGCAGATTTCTCTGCTAGGAAAGAATGTACAGGTAAGACATGCCTATCTAGTCCCTGAACAAATATTGGCATTCTAGTTTATACATTAGTCTCTTGTGAATTGGTTAGTGTGAGTCACACTGAAAGATAACTTTCAAAATCATTTTCTAAGTCTATCACTTTGAAGGCCAGATCCTGGAATATGGCCACATTTTTCTGTTTACCTCTCCACCCTCTGCTCCCATAGTAATATCAATTAGACTCAGAAAGAAATGAAAAATTTTTGTTCTGTTTCTCGATGGAGGTTGTTCCCCTTTCTCTATGGAGTAGGATCTAAGTATATAGTTCAGATTTATCAAATTTTCAATAAAAGGGCAGCTGCTACCAAAGGAATTTTTCAGGATTCTGTGTCAAACTGGTTAAAATTTCTGAAGCTCTGTGGCCCTGGCAAGGTGTTATAGGACACTGAGAGTTAGGCACCCATTTAGAAGCCCCAATTTCCAAGTCGTACATATATGGGAATCACCCTTTCCTAGCACTAGCAATTCCAATACAGCTGTAAGAACATTAGCCCGAATACCATGCGGCTTCTAGAGGCCCTGCTGCTTCAGAAATTAAAAGTTTTGAGAATCAGAAAGAGCCAGGATCGGATCTAAGGATGACTTCATGGAATAATGGCTGGTCCATGTGGTAATGCTCTGGTTCCAAGATACATTTCCTTGATTTTTTTACCTTTTCAATATCTGTATAGGTAGCTGTTTCACCAATTGGATATTTGCCTGACACTAAAAAAATTCCCTTCAATAATTGGAAATATGACATAGGTGTGGGGGGCAGGTTCTGTTACTAAGTTAGGTATACTGGGCCAATACATATCTAGACCAGTTATGTGCTAGATGAGAGCATAGGCTCTGAAGCCAGAATGTCTGTGTTTGAACCTTGTGTTGATTAGTATTAGGGACTGCTATGGATTTCTCCTAAACTGGGCAAGTCTCTTCCTGTTGGCCTCTCCTCTGAATAGAGGGGTTGACCGGGAGCTCAGTGCACCTGGTTGGAGTGTACTGATGACCAGGCTTCTCTTACAGATGCCTGGGCAGCAGGTAGGCTAGGAGTGACCTCGTTACCAAGGTGACGAAGGCATTTCTCTGGGAGTGGACCATGTTTTATTTCTGACAGAGGAGCTATTCCTGTTCTTCTTAATATCCTTTTGAGATTCAGAATACCTGGCTCTGCTTCTGCTTTGGTCCTAAACCGTTCCCAGACTTCTCCCCACATCACTCAGCGTGCATTCCAAGTAGCCTTATTTACCTCTGTATAAACTAGAGTCAGTTGCCCAGCTGTGAGCCGGCAATTCTCCACTAATAAATTACTCCATTGCAATTACTCTCTAGGCAAAAGTGCTGGATCAATTTGTTAAAATATCTAGGGCCAGCTGGGGAAAATGGTTCCTCTCTCTGGACTGTATTTTCATCAAGTACTTCTGGATTACAGTTTTCTCAGATCTGCTGTCTTGATCGATTACTATGAAATGCCTTCTATCGTTTGGAAGTGTCTCAACTTCTGATTTATTAACGTACTCTCATGTTGCCCAGAGTTTTATATACTTCACCCCTTTCTTTTCATATCTTTTCTACCATTTCAATAGCTTTTGGAAGTAAGCATAAATAATCTCTGTGGTTAATAAGCCACCAGGAACAGAAATCCTGTCTATACTTCTGATGAAAACACCCCCCCTTTTCTTCAATATGTAAAAAGACTCCTCTACTTTATGTTGGAAAAGGGAAAAAATGAGGACTTTAGTGCATTTTTATTGCATTTCTAGAATTACGTCATGATTGTCTGCTTATGTATGTATTTTTCCTACCAGCCTCTGAGCCCCTTGAGTTTTGGGATAGGGTCTTATTCATGTATGTGTTTGCACTATTCAGCACAAAGTCTCAATCCCTACCCCAGTATGGTAGAAATTTGATTGTTTTTAGGATATATACTTATAACATTTTTATAAATAGATACTTCATTTTCCTGGTATGAGGGAGTGAACCACATCAACTTAGGTGAAGTTAGGTGAATTTGCCCACCATTCTTCATTTTTCTCTGGTGTCACAAGCAGGCTCTGGGTGCATTTCTGAGTTTTGCATGTTAGATCAGATTAAGTTCCATTTTGGAGAGAATTGGGATTAGCAGAGGTGACACGGCATTTGAACAATATGAACAGGGGCCTGCTTCAAATCCTGAGCGAATGTAAACCCTACACAATATTAGGCACACTTTGTCATTGAATCTTTTTCATCACAAAATGCTGACAGTGAAGAGAGAAGGCAGCTGGTAGACAGAAAAAGGATAGGGAGCATTCAGTGTTGAAAGAGAGAACACGTATCTACAAAATCATGCTGTTATTCATGATGACAAGTAAAGAAGCCAGACAGCATTTTGCAGAGGGTGTTAGAAGAAAAGTCTCTGTAGAAATCAGCGGATTCAGATGGTACTTTGTAGAAATCCATCATCAGAGACTGAATAGCTTTCTGAATGAGAAAACAGCATTCCAGATGAAGTAAGAAAGGTGTGGCATTGAAGGGGATAAATTAGGAGTTTGGGATTAACATGTACACGGTATTATATATAAAACAGATAACCAACATGGACCTACTGTATAGCACAGGGAACTATACTCAATATTTTGTAATAACCTATATGGGAAAAGAATCTGAATAAGAATATATTGAAAAAAATATATAACTGAATCACTTTGCTGTACAACTAAAACTAATACAGCACTGTAAATCAACTATACTTCAATTAAAAAAAAAAACTTAGGCAATGACTGGAGTCTATACTGCCCTTGAGACTTTTCCCTTGGCCATGCTGGTTAAGATTATAAACACTGCCCTAGTGAAAAAGCCTGGAAATCGGTATCAGAATGTCCTTTGATTTCAGAATGTCAGTGTCCAAGGTTTGTGGTTCCCCAAACTCATGCAGCCTTCCTCTTTCTTACTGTGGTCTGTCTCCATCATGTCTGGGCATTTGCTCGACTGCATATGTAATTTACAATTTAGGCCTGAGTCTTCTGCTTTTATCAATCAGATTGAAAGAAAAGGACTGATGTCCTTAAATTTAAGTATTTTCCTTTAAGAATAGGAATAAAAGAGAGAAATCTGTAGCAATTTCTTCCCACGTGAACTTCACACGTACATCTTTTTTCTCGAACCTGTTATCTACACAGTCCCTCCCCTGACAGTCCACTCAGAGACATTCATTACTACTGCAAATGACAAAGAAACTCACATAAATTAATGTTCAACTTGATTTAGGCATGAAATTCTAATACCGTCCAGAGAGGGATCATGCTGTTTCAAAATAATCTTTAATGTAATTCTACAAATAAACCATTTATATCAATAACATACTTGTTTTCTGTGTATTGCATGAAATCAATTTATCTTCAAATATTTGGCTACTGCCAAATCCATGTTTTAAAGAGAGCTTAGAAACAAAACTACCGTGGAAGATTAACTGTGAAACATTTTGCTCTATGAAGAACAATAAAACAGAAATTAGAATATTAACTAGATAGCAAAGCAATGCTGACAAGATCACTTTCATAGCTGGGGGCCACTTCTAAAAATGTTCTACTACTGTTCTTGCAATCGATGGATTCTTTTTCTCCCTGCTCTTGATTTACTTATTCATTAACTAGAGGGATTAATAAAATTAGTTAGAGCACGAAAGTTGATGTGAGTACTAAAACACCACAGACAAGGAGCTGGGAATATCAATTTGCTTTTCTTCTTAGTTAATTTCTAGAATTGAATTACAAAATGGAATTTTCTAACACATTTCTACCAGATTTTTATTTAAAGGTTAGGAAAACTTGTGTGAGATGAGATGAATTCTTTCCTGTTTTGGTCTAGAGATAGATTTAATATTTAGAGTTAATTTTCTCTGTTAGTATTACCTTGTTTTCTGGGTGATAGTGATATTATTTGCCTGCCTTATTTCTTAGCTGTCCTATTTGTTTCCATCAGAGTTTTCAGCAAGAGATTATGCATTCATGAAAGTAACAGTGCTACCTTTTAAAAAATGTACATTTTCTCTGAGGGATTAAATTTGAGTAACTCCAGAGCATTACTCTCAGAATGTGTCTGGGTTTTAAATATTATTACATACACACGTTAACATCAATAATTTATTTACTCATTACTGAAGTCTGAACAAACTAGTAGATATGTGAAACTGATCAGGGATTTACATTCTGGCCTGAGGTAGCTTTGATGATTATTAAGTAAGGATAAGAAAATCTCCAAGCTTAAAACTTGGTAGAATTATGGCTTTAAACTCCTTCTTATATCTTGCTTTAAAAGAAAAAGAATTTGTATTACATTTATTGAACATTTTGCTTATTTCACTGTTCTCAGTGAAATGTTCTTGACCATTTTTATTCCTTTCTGTTGTCTCATTCCCTGGACCAGAGGGACCCTAGGCTCAGACTTGCAGATTATACTGCATGCGATGTAACTTTAAGTTCACTTGGAGCTAGACCATCACCCTTGGCCCACCTGATTTCTACCCCTAACTTGAATTTTATACCATGATATTGCAACGAGGGCTAAATCTAGAATTCTATGTGAGGATCCCATCAAATTACATTACTTCAAGTCGTCTCATGTTTTCTTGGTTGTATTTGCATCAATCTCATAAATTTTAGAATACTCCTACATATTGCAGTTTTCTAAATACAAATATGAATTAAATATGGACCCCAAAGAAGATACAGCAGGATGCACTGAATGATTGGTTCCTGAAATTTCCAACCTAAGACCCATAGAAAGGGAGTCACAGAATTGCATTCTTAAATTAATTAATAACGCTGAGCTTTTCAGGAACACTTCAGCCACATCATGTCAAAGCTAAAACCAGCAGCCTTCCAAAACCATGAACACAACTTGACTGGTTTTGACAGTCTATTTATTAATTGCTGCCAAGTTATAATTGTTATTGCATTAACGTAGCCTATCTGCAGAAGAGCAGCGTCAGCTAAGCATCTGCCTCTGAAATTTGAATATGAATTTATTTCTTTAGGTTTCATCACTGATCTTTAATGTTCTGAATATTTTCAGGCAATTTCATCTACAGCCTCAAATAAGTTGTAGAAACTGGAACTAATTGTTCCCCTAATTGATTGACTCTCTTACCTCCTGTTGTGTGTACAATGCATGTCATCCCGGCTGCACACAGCAACAGGAGGGAAGCTATTAATCAATCACAGAACAGTTAGTTCTGATGTGAAGATTTCCCCCCTCGGTTGAAAGGGAAAATAACCTCCTCAGAGGTTAAAGGGACACATTTCTTCTCTGTAGTTGTTGCTGAAGGAAAAAAATATATAGATTAGACTGATTGTTTTTCCACATGTAATTTTAATTCTTAATTAGGGTTCCTTAAGTTTGCCAGGAGCGCCCAGACACCATGATTAGTACCAGGACACCTTGATACACTGCATGATAGGTCCATGAACTTCTGTTTCCACAGTCAATGCATGTTATTGCTATGAGCAGTTCCTTGGTATACTTTAACAACCAGGCCAAGCAAGGGATGTGTGTTCACAACTCTATTTCTTGCACGAGTCACCCAGCACGAGTCACATAGAAGTTGCTAAATAAATATGTGTGAATGAATGCATAAGTAGAATTTATTGACTTCAAATATAAACATTGCAAGCAATTTTAGATTTTTCATGCCACTGAAGGCAGTTCCCTATAAGAAATCCATAGGCAGAGCAATTAAAGTAAGATATGTTTTAACTTTGTATTCTATAACTTTACATAGACTTATAAAAGGGGAAAAAGCAGGTAATTTGATTTTTTATATTTAAATTTTTTATATCATATTTATATATTTTCTACCTTAGTTCCTTCCAAGTTAGACTACAAAACAAGGTAGGTCACTTGATGAAGTTGTGAATGTGTCATTTTAATCTGTTATATCTAAATCTTTACTCTGAGTCTTTCCCCATGCTACTTAAGGCATCCTCTTCCTTCCCCTTAATCAACCCCAAAGCCTGATGATGACAGTGTGATAATCTTCTTGGTTGTCAAGTAGTCGCCACGTTTCCAAATTTTTATATTCTCACACTCCCCTATCCCAGCTTATTTGCATTGTATTCTCTTATTTCAGGGTTATCTCTCTTTTTTAGGTATATGATTGCACAAAGGATAATTTTGAATTAAAACAACTGGAAGACTGAATGTAATACCGAACTCAACAAAATACAGCATTTATTTTTTAAATAGTGAAATCAATATAGATATGATTTTCATTTTGGTGGAGTGAAAAAGCAAGTTAAAAATTTTGGACTTTGAAAACAGATTATAGACAAGTATAGGAAAAAATGAGAAAGTTAAGAAAGGAATGACAGGATGACAGCAAGCACTTTTTCAAATGTTTTCATAGTTTCTCCAAATGTAGGTAAGCTGCTAGTATAGTCACATCAGGCATCTACATCTAGTGTAACGAGTGGAAAAGGCAAAGTCAAAGACCTAGGACGTAGAGAATAGATTTCATTAGTCTGATATGCCCTTACAAATTAAAAGGGATAGCAATAAATATGCAAAATGGGCTTAGTTAACAATAGGGATTTCCTCACTTACTTGTGTTTAAATCAGGGCTCCAAGGTTAACAGAATTTGTGTTATTAAAGTTTAGCAAAGTAGCTTATTGAAATGCCACTTTCATATCTATCTTCCTGACATTAAATCAACCCAGGCAGGATTCTATTGACAATTTGACCTCAGCATTTAAGGCATTCCCAGCAGCTGAGAATTGGTTTTGCCAACTTTGCACATCAAAGCAGCTCTACAGGGCAGAAGTGGTTATATTCACTACTGAAAAACAAAGAAAGGATTGATAGATGAAAGAATGTAGTTGGCTGAATGACGCACACATACAGGGCATCTTTTTATTTTTTGGAATGGAAAAGAGTTTTATCTGAGCCAAATAGAGGACTATAGCCTGGGAGACAACAGATTCAAGAAGCACTTGAATTGTGTTCTGCTGGGCTACAAAGTGGGGAAGGCTTACATAGGCAAAAACCAAAAAGTTGCGTAAGTTGTTAAGAATCAGGATTGGAGTGGCAAGAAGTAAGGATGCTTGCTTAGCAAGGATTGACTGGGGTCCAAAATGCTTGCATAGTTACATGGGGGAGACCTTGAGACCATAAGGTTGCAGCTGGTAGCTGCTAGCAGATTTTCTTTTTTTGTGAAAATGGCTGCATACACGGGTATCTTTAAAACACACACCCCCACACACCCACACACGGACACAGATGTGAGATCCCTGGACCAGCAGCATCACCATGACTGGTAACTTGTTGGAAATGTGAATTCTCAAGCCTTACTCTATACCTACTGAGGGTAGAATTCTGCAAGCTAGTTCAACAGACGACTCTCCAGGGGATACTGATGCATGGTTATCTGTGAGAACCACTGCAGTAGCGTTCTAATTAAACTTAGGTGACATCAACCGTACCCACTCAGGAAAAAAAAAAAGCAACAATTCAGTTTTTTCATCCAGTACGGCTTCTAACTCAGGTGATTATTTCACCTCAGTCTCTCACCAAGAACAGTGATCTCTTTCAACGTTGTGTTAGATTTACTGAAAAACAGGAAAAAGCAGCCTACTGAATTTTATGGTAGGCTTATTTTCAAAGGTCACTTAGACTATAGATAATTTTTGCTTCATAGGCTCACTCTGCATAAGACACTACCCTTCTGAATGAATTTAAACGACAAGTTTCACTGGTCAGCAGAGACTTGAAATCCAGGGTTCAAAAGCAGTTAGAAGATTACCATAATAAGAATCTATATATTTTATAGCCAATTACATTTCTACTTAAATTCCAGTTTTTAAATTAATCTGGGCATCCAGTAATTCCAACGTGCTGTATGATTTATCAGCACATAGGGATTTTAAAATACCTAAGAAATAGAGAAAAATAAAACAAAAACAAATTGAATCCACAAAGAGCAAAAACGTTCTGAAATTTGATGAAGTAATGAAATAAGAAACATATTTAAAGTTGGCATCATCAATTTTTCAAGTATTATACAAAAGAAGATATATTTTGGTCATGATGGATCTTAATAACAGTAAAAAATGAAAATATAGAAATAAGTAATTTAAAGTAAATACTTTAGAGAGAATTTAAAGTAAATTCTTGGTGTGAAACACCCCTGAATTTCTGCTCTGTTAAGTAATTTACCTCCGTTGCAGCAAATTTTCTACCTAAACTCTGCCCCCATCTAATTCTTTACTATCTGAATCTTTTTAATGCTTCAAGTTTTAAGTCAATTGTTTCCTTCTTCTCTGAGCCCACCCAGTCAGAATTCATTTATTTCCCTAGTGTGTCTCATATGTTCTACTGCTTAGTACATATTGGTTTACACATATTCTTCTTATACTAGATTGTAAACTCCTTGAGAGTCCAGTAGTGGCATCATTGCATCTTCTTAGGTCTAGAACAACCCCTGGCATAAAGAGGATGTTTAAAAAAATCTTTTCTCGGGCTTATTTCATTATCCTATGTTTTTTCTGAAATTTGTTGGAAAGTTATAGAGACTCTTTCAGGCTACTAGGAAATTGTTTGGGGTCCTTAGGGTAGTACACTGACTATGACATTGTGTAGAATGGAATGGAATGTAAAGTCACCTGAATAGAACTAACTTTAGTTCAGATATGATGTGCTAGTTTGAGAGGCCACAGTTTTGAAAGGAATTGGTTCTATAGAATCCATGTATGAGAAGCACAGCTACTGATATCAACTTATTTGAAAGGAAGGAAGGGCAAAAAAAAAAAATGCTTACTTTGATTCTTTTAGAGGTCAGTGAGTCTTAATATTTGAATAAATGATAAATGGTAAATGCATTCACATTAATCAGTTCTTACACCCTGTGGGTGATGTTGGGGGCAGTTACTTTGTCCTTCTAGGAATGGTGAGAGACACTCAACAAGGCTGGCCCCTGAGCAAGCCAGAATGATTTCGCAAAATACTTCACCCACAAGCAAGATCACTCAGCTTAGCTGTGGGAGAGAGGCCACCTTTGCCACCATTAAAACAGGTGCCTTGTCCTCTTTCGCATCCCTTTTCTCCGTATACTAGGTATTAAGATTAGGAAACTTTAAGACCATCAATAACTGAAGCATTTCTTACTTCATCTTCTTCTCTTGAGAAATGAGCTTCTGAGCTTGGAATGTCTTACACATGAGATCAGAAGACAGATTCTCCCCCGACACTAGTAAGGTCAACTCAGGCAACAAATAAACTAGACTGCCTTGGTGGTGTCAACTGGTGGTTGTATCAAGGGAACATTAAACCATAACTTTCCTTCTCCCCCACCTTCTTATTTGTAACTGATTAGGAATAAGGTCTTTCTTATTTCTATCTTTCACAATCTCTCTTTCATGAAAACACATAGTCCTTGTTAGGTCCTTCCCATATTCTCCTACCTTCTCTCCCTTTTTTCCTTGCTCCCTCATCTTCATTTCACATTTTGCCAAGGTATCATTCTTATCTCGTTTATGTTTGCTTACCACAAGAATAACATTCGTGGTACACGTCTAAAGGGAAGAGGGAGTCCTAGGATTTAAAGTAACGTTAGAAATACCTTTCTTCCTCTCAGGTCTGATGGTAATGTTACCTTTTCAAGGAGCTTTTAAAAATTTCTTCAGATAGAAGGAAACTTTCTTCTGCACAGCTATTGTTATACGTCTCTGTACTTGGCTTGCAGCAGTCATCGTTTTATGTCTTAGTTGTAGTCATGCAGGGCATATGTCCCAGTTTCCTTACTAGATCAACAGGTCCCTCACAGGTTGCTGGGAGGATTAAATGAGGAGATTGTATGTATAGGTGAAGTTCCTGGGACATAGCAATGCCCAGGAAGAAAGAAATCACTTATCACTCGTTTTTGAAGTCAAAATTTACCTTAAAATCTCAACCAAATATCTTTACCTAATCACCCTGGTGTAATGAAACCCACGGATCCTCATGTATAAGTGTATCGGGAGGAAGAAGAAAAGAGAAAATGGTAATTGCATTGCAACTAAGATACAGGATGTCATACTGTAATTAGAAACATTTCTAGGAATCATCAGTACAAGGAATCATCTCTTCTTTATTCCCAAGGGTCCTCACGTACTAGAATCTACTGCTTCAGAAGAAAATTTCATGGTGTGCCTATAAACAGCAAAACAATTAGGTTGTTTTACACATGTTCTTGATAAGTACAATTTAACAAGTGAAAAATCCTTTATGTATGTGGACTTAGATAAATGTAGGTATTACTGATCCCTATCTATCCATCCTGCCTTCCTTCCTTCCTTCCATCCATCCATCCCTTCCTCCCTCCCTCCCTATCATCATTGCTTTTGCTAAAGGAATAGTAATATATTGAGAGATCCTGTGACTAATTTGAAGTTAGCAGTAACAGCTGCAAGAATAAACAAATAATAGGATACTTAAGAAATGGAGCAATGAGTTTACATATATTCAGTGCAAATTAGGAGCCAATAATACGTGTTACACAAGTAACTAAATTCCTGATCCTCTCTGTTCCAAGACTTATATTTTAATAGTCTCATTGCTAAGTGAAAGGGTTCACAGAACTTTCTATGCAAATTAGCACGAGGAACATAAACCTTTTGGCTTTTGTAAATACCTGCTCTCACTACAAAGGGAATCAACACATCCTTTTAGATAGAAACATGTAATAGATTATTCTATCAAAAGAATGATTGTGGGACACAAAGTCCTGGAAAAAGGAGCAACTGGAAGTAAAATAATCCAATGCTATAAAAATTAGCCTTGCAGGGCTTCCCTGGTGGCGCAGCGGTTGACAGTCCGCCTGCCGATGCAGGGGACGCGGGTTCGTGCCCCGGTCTGGGAAGCTCCCACATGTCACAGAGCGGCTGGGCCCGTGAGCCATGGCCGCTGAGCCTGCGCGTCTGGAGCCTGTGCTCCGCAACGGGAGAGGCCACAACAGTGAGAGGCCCGCGCACCGCAAAAAAAAAAAAAAAAAAAAAAAAAAAAAAAAAAAAAAAAAAAAAATTAGCCTTGCAAACAGAACTAATGAAAAGCTAGGCTTTTTAAGTCCATCAATCCATGATATTAGTGAATGATGGCTGTGACTGAATGAATATAAATTGCTTCTCAAATGAAGCGAAGCGCATATATCTAAAATAGCTGAAAGTCATTTCTCTGAAAGAAGGGAATTAATCTGGAGAATGAAACAGATGTTGTTTCCCAGTGCAGTGAAGTGTTGCACCATGAGGATCTGGAGATTGAAATGTAGCAGTTTCAAATGTCTTAATTGCCACCATCTATGGAAAACAATGGTGTCAAAACTCTGACCTCTGACTTCTTATATTTGAAATGAAGGGGTGTGTGTGTGTGTTTGTGTGTGTTGATGCAATGTTTTCTGTGGGGCTCTTACAGGCCTATCAACACCAGTTTTATCTAGCTTTAGGTGAATTCCAGGCTAGATCTAAATAAGTCTCTGAGATTCCCAAGAAACTTGGTCCTTCATATGTGATTCTGAAGGGGAAGGATAATGAAGGAGGCGAATAATGAGTCGTGATTTGAAAACACTTTTTGACTTTATGGGTTCATAGCCTCATAAAAGTCCACTGGCAAGTTTGGAAGAGAATTAATGTAAATCAAATAGGGATTATAAAATGATTGAAGAGATGAGAAGGTTTATTTTTATTAGGATCTAGTGCTGCATTTAATTAGGGTTTAGTCATCTAGATGGAAGGCAGAAGACCTAGAATGGAAGGCAGGATAGCACAGTGATTAAAAGAGTGAACTCTGGGGAAAAAACTGTTCGCCACCACCTCCGGCACCTTTTTTTTTTTTTTTTTTTTTTTTTTTACTTGTGTGATCGTCTAAGCCTTTGTTTTATCATTGGTAAACCAAAGATAATTGTATCTTCTACAATGTGTTATTGAGAGGATTAAATGAGATTTACAAATGAAGGACTTAATCAATGTTTGGCACATAATAAACACTTGATAAACATCAGCTATTATACAAATATCTAAAATCATATTTACATTTTTCAGTTATGCTAACTGTTTAATGTATCTGTGGTAACTTGAATTTAGCTCTTAAAAATCAAGTAATAGCTAAAAATTATTAGAATCTAACTAAGTACTTACTCCATTTGATGTAATTCCTTCCAAGGTAGGTACTGCAATCATCTCCATTTTAGAGATGAGAGAAGTAAACCATACACAGATTAAATAGCTTGTGTAAGATCACACACCTAGTAGAGTTCAAGCTTAAATCCAAGAAGACTGTGGCAGAACCATTAAAAAAGATATTGTTGAGCTTCCTAATTTTAGAGGAGGAAAATACATTCAGAAAGGCACAGCTGCTTCCAAAAGTCAGAATGCTAGTTAGTGGCAAATCAGACTAGACTTGGATTTTTGGTTTCCAACCTAGTCATCTTTATATTCAGTTACCTTCTTTTTTTACTCCGTCAACTGTACTAAAAATTAGTGGAAGTTGATGCAGCCATCATAGAAGGAAGAAGTCTGACTGAGAAAGAACTACTTTCAAAGTTGGAGAATCAAGATTATAAAATTTGGGTTAGAGATTGAATACTCAGATTTTTGGTTTTCATAAGAATAACAAAATGGGACTTTCCCTACTCCTCCATGCAGTTTTCAAAGACTTGGAAAATACCCAGCGATATCTCCTAGATATCTATCTCACATTCATTATTGAAGTTCTACCATTAGTAATTCATTCATTTGGGTTGATTATTTCCTTTCTTTAACTCTCTGGGGGATGCGGGGAAAGCAAGTTCTCTTTGAGTGATTTTATAAGATAATAAGACCCTTCTTTCAAGACAGAAAAAGGAGTGTCAGCTAGAAAGCCACACTGCGTCTATAACAGGAGATGTAGAACTGAAAAGGTGAAATGGAACAAAGGAAAATGAAGCCTTATTTATAGCTCTGCCTAAAGTTCATCCTTGTAAAAGAGTGATGATAACACATGCATTCCCTGCTCCATGAGGATGCAATGGGAATAAAGGAAGTCAGCATAAGTGAAAACAGTGTAAGTCCTTAGAAAAGGGTTACAATCCAAATTACACCCTTTCTTTCTCCTTAAAAATCAATTCAGCATGGCTATTTTCAGAAAAAGGAAAGGGCTTTTAAATCATGGATCTGAATTCTAAAATAAAATAAAAAATCTTGCACTCAGATGTTCCAGATACATATTTTATAAGTTTCAAATCCATTTTTCATAAGGCCTAAAATGGAAAAATCTGTCATTTGTAGAATGTCTCCATTCTAAAAATGTTTTCTATTATTTTGGGCTTTTCACTATATTGCACACTATACAATCTTATAAAACTCTCTGGATGAATAAGGGAAATGGAATAGAAAATTCTTGTAAAAAACAGCACAGTAAATATAAAAGTTACAAGACACCTATACGGTACGAAAAAAATTATCTCCAATTGTCTGTTTGTTTGTTTTTTTAAGATATAGCTCTTTCCCAATGTGATTTTGATATCTCACAGAAAGAAATGTGGAAATAATGAAACATGACATACCCTTTAAATAATGCAAATGGGAAGAACTGGGGGGAAAGAGAAAGTAAAGATTAGCTGGTGCCTTACAACTGGTGAACATTGTGGCTGGCTGTCTTGGGGGAATCAAAATTAGATATTCTCACATATCAAGGAGATTCTTGGTGGTTTGAAGTTTTCCTTTTGTTCACTACCAAATACATTGTCTTTGAAGGGAATTCTTGTCTGCCCTCTCAGGAAAAGAAAAAAAACCCAAATCTATTAGAACAGTGAGAAAGCTATTTGTAGGACTCCTACTAATCTTTTATGAAGCCTCGTCTGCTGTCTCCTTTAGAGACTAAAAATAACATGGGGTGATACATGAATATGCAATGAAATATTAAAGCTGTTTGCCCAACTTGGGGGAAGGTTCTCACTGTTACAATTGGGAAATTGCCAAAATTAGTGTGAAATTATGAAATCCTGAAGGAATTGATCCCCAGGTGCTTGTCAGCTGTTGAGATTGAGCGATAGGCATAAAAACTAAAGGGGAAAGTGGAGGTTCCAAAAGCATTGCTCTCCGCCTGTACCTGCGGCATGATGATGGGAGAATTATTCCAGTGCTCCCAGAGCAGCTGCTGCTATGACCTCCTTATTATTTCCACTGTTATGCTCAATGACTTTTCAAAAGCTATTTTGGGTGCAGTTCCTGGGCTCTATCCAATATATATATTTTTATTCTTCACTGGTATATTGCCACTTGAATGGCCTCAGAGAGTTATGTAAAACAAGCCAGACGGCAGCTGCTTGGGGTTTGAGATACCTTGTGCTGTAAGGGGGTGGAGAAACAAAGAAACAATAAAAAATCTAAAACCAAGTGTAAATAAAATAATGTTTAGAAGAGGTGACTATATTTCTTGTATCTAATTAGCAAAACACTCCTAAAGTTATACATAGAGAAGACAAATGTTAAGGAAACTTTTAAATGAGACCAGATTAGATGATCTTTTAAGGAGGAAAACAATAATAATATTTATGTTTATCATCTCCAAGAATTGGTACGTCATCGTAGCTAGAGAGCCTGTTAAGCATTGTAACATAACTGCTTTTGTCTTTTGCATGGACTAAGAGAACATGAAATTGACATTCACTAATTATTCATTTGCAATGAAAATGAATCTCAGACCTTAATTGTTTAGTCCTTAGAAAATGACAAATTACAATTTCAGGAGAAAGCTGGTAGGAGGAAGTGTATACCATCACTTATGTATGGTGTGAGAAACCAGGGGGATGGGAGTCCACTTTCTACTTGACTGCCTATTGGACATTTAATCTCTGGGGAATCAGCCACTCAGAGACATTTTTACTAAATGAAATGGACTTCATGAATAAAATTACTTCCTTTCTCTCAAAGAAAGAATTCTAAAAGTTCAATTTCTTTTCTAGACCTGGGGAGAGTAAGAAATTAGAGGGTACGTGAATAAAAAACATACACATCATAATAAGTTCTGGGAAAATGAACACAATTTCAACATTTCTATTCTATGCTTGAGGAAAGAAAGTGCTCTGCAGGATTAAAACCAAATGTGCGTAGTCTCCTACGCACTCTCCACTGTACTGTAAAAATAGTCTTTACAAAGAAATAGTTTATGTGCGGTATAAATAAAATGCAAACCAGCTATAGGTATGATGCATGTAAGGTGAAATCAATACCAGGGAGTTTGAATGTGCAGAACTGATAAAGTGAGTAACTGAATTTCATGAATTTTATACTTGATGTGTAAAATCCAGGAGATGCTAGAAAATTACAGGCAAAGAAAGACAAGAGTAAAGTTTGAGAAGATGTGAATATGTGGGGATCCTTGAGCCTCAAGAAAATCTTGTAGTTTCATGGAAAAGAGGATTGGAAGGAGCCTGTTGAACAAAGAAAGATGATGTGGAAAATGCTATAGAAACAAAATGAACTCTTCTTGGGGACTGAAATGTTAGAACATAAAACACTTCAATTCCTGACATACTGCAGGATTGCACTTAAATTTTCATTGGCCAAGAATGGAAATATAGGATGTACTTTATAGAAAAAGCATGTATAGTTAACTTTGCTATAAAATACCTAACTATTAAATGATAAATTACTTGGTTAGGTGGAACTGGTTCATAATCATGGGTATTTTCAAACCATTTCTTCTATATACTACTTTTCTACATCTTTAGTTCATACTGCTTGAAGATAGCTAGTACTATGATGATTTGTAGTAAATCACATTTATAGCAAATTGATTTGCTGTAAATCATCATAGTATTTTTTGGAGTGGGTTATTTATTCTTTTACATATCTTTTATATCCAAGAAAGGTGTCAGCTTCTTGAGAATCAGACCATTCCTTCCACAGTGCAAACCTGGATAATAAGATGTAGCCTGCCTACTTGTTATCTGGGTATTGTGAAGAAATCTAACCCAGAAAGGATACTGGAAAGGTGGGCTGGTGATTCTGTGAAATATCACATGGAGAATCACTCCAACGTGCATCCAACCTCAAAAGTACCTGATGGAGGGCTTCCCTGGTGGCGCAGTGGTTGAGAGTCTGCCTGCCGATGCAGGGGACACGGGTTCGTGCCCCGGTCCGGGAAGATCCCACATGCCGCGGAGCGGCTGGGCCCGTGAGCCATGGCTGCTGAGCCTGCGCGTCCGGAGCCTGTGCTCCGCAACGGGAGAGGCCACGACAGTGAGACGCCTGCGTATCGCCAAAAAAAATAAATAAATAAAAATAAAAAAGTACCTGATGGAGGTGGAGATTTTACCATACTCAACAAGAGTGCCTAGAAAAATGGTCTGGATACATTGAAATGCAAGTGGATAGGTGAAGTGTAAATGAAGTAGTGTTTAATTTCATTTTAATATTCCCTCAGAACCTAGTTATTTATCAGTTAGATGAGTTACTCTTTACAAGCAGTGGTGATTGACTTCTTGGGAGCAGAGGTAATTGGAAAAATCACAGAATTCAGAAATGATGTCCAAGATCTACTCCAGCCACCCACCCACAAACGTGTCTCTCTTCTTGCTCTGGACTAATAAATCATGGGGTTTTCTAAAAATGAACGACATCACTCTTGATGGTCAGTAACTACAGACCAAAATGCCAGGTCACAGTGGATGGGACCTGGCTCTCCATACCTCTCTTTGGCTGGGTGACATTTCCGTTTGCTAGTGAAGGTGTTCTTGCTGTAATAACAGAGCTCATACAGTTTTAGGACAGAAAAGAAGACACATTCTGAGATGGGAGACTTTTCAGAGAAAATATTCGACCTTTACTAAAAAGAAGCGTTTTGTTTATAATGTATTAGTTCCTAGTGAATCTAAAATAGATGTGCATGTTAAGAAATTTGGAACCACTGGGGTAAAAATTACATCTCCACTCCTATACTTCTATGCCTACAAAGTGTAATTATTTTACTAGGGGAAAAAAAAGCTGAAACACAGAATTTAAAACCCTACTTAATTTTGGCCAGTTCAGACATCCTGAATATTGGATATCATCTCTTAGATACAGTTTAGGGTGATATTGAGTTGTGTCTGTAGAACCAGAAGACACATTCAAGATAACCATCTAGTGATGACAGAAGCAATGGCAAATAGCTTTGTAATACTCGAAGTAATCATATTATAATCTCTAGAGTCTAAATGGTGGGATGACTTGCTGATGGCATCACCAGCTGATGGCTGTGTGACCCAATTCAAACCCAGGATTCTCATGCCAGATACTAGCTCAACTTATTTATTTAATGCATTACTAAATCCAGCCCTTGAAAGGTTAAATGGGTTATCTAATATTATATAAGTAGTAAAAGTATAAATTCCATCCGGAGTTCAACAGTTACGTGACTTAGTTTATACCTTGCCATAGAGTTATACAGGTAAAATGATGACATTATCATCTATAACGTTTAGGCAGTATCTAAAGGAAAGGAAAAACACGAGTGAATTTTGGACTAACAACCAAGGCCCCTGTGAGTTTTCTACCATGTGAAATATAACACTTCTAAAGAATAACATGATTAACTTGCCCTTCTATTCATGAATTAAATAATAACTTCTTAGTTATTTTATAGCAGCATAACCACTGTAGGCGAAAAATAGTGATCCACGTAGGCAAAACTGCAGAATGTTTCCTCACCCTGGGAGGTTTGTTGCTTCTGATATTTTAGGAAGGTAGCTAGAAAAACGGTGGCTGATGGAGACTGATTTGGCCCTGCTGTGAGCTGCTGAGGGCACAAACACACCAGAAAAAGATTGTAATTTGTAGATTGTGCCTGTGCTTCCCATTAGGAGACTTTTAAACTGAAGTTGTTTTCTATAATTATGCCCAGCAGGCACAGAACTTACCTTAGTGCTTGCTCGAAAACTCAGCAAGCATTGATTGACCCTTGAGAACAGCCCAGAAAAACAGAATGTACAGATCTCAGTTGAACATTATATGTTTTCCCATGGAACAAAAAAGATCAGAGAAATAAACTTGAAGGGAGATCTGTATGGTCAGAAGTAGGAGAAAGGCTGTGGAAGAATGTGGTTTATGTCCCTCTCCTAAGAGAGAACCCAAGCCACATGAGCCCTTTTGCCCAGAGCACGGTTTCTCAGCCTTGGCACTGTTGACATTGTAGATGGGATAATTCTTTGGGAGGTTGTCCAGTGCATCGTAGGAACCCTTTCCCATCAGCTTGGGCAACCAAAATGGTTGCCAAAAGTCCCCTGGGGCAAGACCACCCTTAGTTTTGAACATGGACACATGAACAGTTCCCCTTTATAGAAGATAAATATCTTCCTAGCTGCCCAATTTAGTGGGTTCACTAAAGCTGGTGCACCCTATACAGCACCACCCACTACAGGAAGGACAGGTATAAGCTACAAATACCATCTAAGCCATTCTGATTCATTCAGATGAAATGTATATGCTCTCATGGCAAAGATTTTTGTCTAGATTGAATCCCTAATGTCCTAATAGAGACTTGCATATGATTGGTGCACAACAAATATTTACTGTAATTTAGGCAATGGATGTGTGATTAAATATTGCCTAAGTTCCTGACTGAAGGAATGTGACATTTTTGGTTTTTATTCTGAGTGATTACTATAAAGACCAGGTTACATCAGAAATTGTCAACTGAAGCTGTAACAGTATTTTTATTGTAGAAAAAAACCTATTCAAATTTTTTAGGTCTTTAAAAATGGAGAAATAGAGCTGATTTCTAAAAAGTAATGGATGATTATTAATGATTTAACTAAGGGCAGTTTAGACATAGTAATATGATGCAGTTTGCTTTTGGATATTAGATTAAAAGAAAATCTTTTCAGCAGAAAGGCTAAAAAGAAGGGTTAACATTTTATCAATGTTTTAAAATTATAGTTCGGACCTCTGCTTTCAGTCAGTTAAAAACTGTTGTTGGATATATAATTACCTGAGAAATACTGGCCCACAAATATTGTGATACATACTGGCCCAATAAATAGTCTTAGAACTACATGGCCCATTATCTGAACCTATATATACCTGTTGCCTATCTATTATCTGCTGCCATATAGTTCATCTGAACTTATCTATATACCTATAACTGTCAGGCTTTGTGCAATGAGCTCCCCAATATGCATTCTACCATTTTCACAATCCAGGAAACATCCTCATGTGTGGTCTTCCAACACGTTGTTTACCTGATGAACTATTCAAATAAACCTTATGGAAGACTTTTAGGAAATCCCTAATGTTAGGAGTTGGGACGAACTAGTGAACAAGAGGGAGAGGGAATGTTGAGGAGGAAAACTGTGGTAACAAAGAGTCCAGATGATCTCAGAAAGGGAGTTTGAAGAGGAAATCAATCAATAGCACCAAACATTGAAGTGAGCTTAAGAAGGATGGAGAACAGTAAGAGACTACTGGAATTAGAGTTTAGAGGTCACTAGAAACTTTTAAAAGAACATATTCTGTGAAGTGGAAGCCAGATTACAAGGGCTTGACAAGAGAGTAAACAGAAGCTGTGATTTTTAATACAGTGTCTTTAAGAATTTTGCCATTGAAAGGACAAGAAAAAGTAACAATTCCAAGTTGAGAAGGTGAAGAAAGCTGTTGTTAGAATGTGTGAGTCCTAAGCATGTGTGGAGACAAAGAGAAGTTGCCAGAAGACAGAAAGATTTAACAAATTGTAAGCTGAAAAGGAGACGATTTATGGAGCACAGCTCCAGAGGAAGAGTGCAGGTGTGTGGAGGTGAGAAGGGGAGAGTTAGCCTGCAGGAAGAGTGAAAATAAAGATGTTACAAGGAAGGGAGGATAGAATTGGTATGAATACAAATTGAATGCCCTTGGTTTTCAAGTAAAGTAAAAACTAAGGTCATCAGCTAAAAGAAAAGGTGTAGAAAGGTGAATTTCAGATGTCTGGAGCCTGGAGAAGGAAGTACTGCTGAGTGGCAGTGAAAGCCCATTGGTGTCACATGAGGAACATCTATAGTGGTTTAGTCACGTGAGCTGGTCTTCCACACTTTGTGGCCTGGGAATGGGAACTAAGAAATCAGATTGTGAGATCTTAGGAACTGTTTAAATAGAAATATTAGAAATCTAGGAAGGTATAAAGTTGATACAGAGACTGAGAACCCTAGAAGAAAAACTAAGACAGAGAAGATTATATTTTCAGTGAGAGTAGCAGATATACTATATAGATAGTCATACTTCCAGAAATAACTGTAATGTACATTCAATCATGTTTATGTTGTACGTACTTCACTTTCTTCTAATATAATTCATAAAGATCAATCTCTGAGATTTCTTTTCACTCTAAATTTCCATTATATGAATTATTTAGTTTTATTTTGTATTTTTAATTAGTCTAAGAGAAAAATAATCATAAATACTACAATTTCAAAACATACCAGCTGTCCAGGTTTGTCTAGTATTATAGTCCTCTGTTTCTGTGGATTACATACATCTGCCACCTATATAATTTAAATTTGAGTTTGGAATCAGGAAGTGGGTGTGTAAGGAATTCTTATAGTTCTATAAGATTAATTGTTTATTATTTAAATAATTAGCGTTTTCAGGGAGAAATAATGATTTGGTTATTTTAAGAAGTACAATGATGCAAGTGAAAAATGGCACGATATCTACGGAGGGGAATTTGGCACTATTTGACAAAGGTATCCTTGGTAACCCTTGCTTCTGTAATCCCACTTCTAGGAATTTATCCTGAAGGTACACCTTCGAAAGTACAAAACAAAATAGACAAAGTTAGTCATTGTGGCATAATATTGGGGAAAAACCCTTAAATGCCAAGTTATAGGAGATTGGTTGAGTAAATTCTGATGTATCCATAACATGGAGTACTATAACACCATCAAAAAGAATAAAGGACATCTCTATGAACTGATATGGAGTGCTTCAAGATGCATTGTTAAGTGAAACACCTTAGTGGTACATAACCTAAGGACATAAAAGAATAGTTTAAAAATCTTGAATCTGACATAGCAGGTTTGTTACTACTGCTATTGGTGTAGTAATTCTGAAGCTTTTGTGTATTGTAGGATAGAGCAAATGAGAAATATATGGATGATGTTAGAAATTGGTGTTCTCACAGTGAGATGTGGGGATATGCATATGGAATGGAAAAAAGTGCAGAAGAATCCTGTGTTGTTGAACTTGACTTAGAGGTGTAAGTTTGAATGCATTCTTTTTAAAAAAAAAAACCTAGCTCTGTCCACCAAAAGAGCCTAGAAGATGATATTCCAGTAAAAATTAGTATATTTTGGTTTCTCAATACCTTTACCCATTGGGGAGGGAAGGCAGAACGGATTTCTTGTGTTTAAGTCTGGGGCAAGGAAGGTACTGGGTGGGCCTAGAGCTCCTCATTGTGTAAGAATGTAAGGATACGCCCCATATTGGTTGGCATGTGTCAGAAAGACACGGAGCTGGTCTTTGGGGCCCTTACTGGCCACAACTGGCACAATGTGATGTGAAAAAGTAAAATGATTGTAAAAAATTATTAAAAAAGTCCATGAACCCAGGGTGATACTATTAAATAAAAGGAAAAGAACTTTCTTCTTTACAGTAGAATGCTGTCTCAAAATGTAGAAGAAATGGCAAAATTAGAAAATCACCTTGTTTTGCAATACCCAGCATAATAAGTTATTCAGGCAAGAATTCGTAGATGTTAAAAACATTGCGTAGGGCTTCCCTAGTGGCGCAGTGGTTGAGAATCTGCCTGCTAATGCAGGGGACACGGGTTCGAGCCCTGGTCTGGGAAGATCCCACATGCCGCAGAGCAACTAGGCTCGTGAGCCACAACTACGGAGCCTGAGGGTCTGGAGCCTGTGCTCTGCAACAAGAGAGGCCAAAATAGTGAGAGGCCCGCGCGCCCCCGCTTGCCACAACTAGAGAAAGCCCTCGTACAGAAATGAAGACCCAACACAGCCAAAAAACAAAATTGCGTAAAAGGTATCTGGGGATATTCATTGTAAAAGTTGAAGTGTACCTTTACAAGAGAGCTATTGAGTGCATTTTTGGACAATTGGGGAAATTTAAATTTAGGTATTATATTTGATAATATTATTGCACCAATGTTCAAGTTTTTGGCGTGTGATACTGGTATTGTGGTTATGTAGGAGAGTATTCTTGTTTTTAAGATACACAGTGAAGTAACTTAGGGATGAAGTGCCTAGAGCTTATTTTCGCATAGTTCAGCCAAAAAAAGTGAACACACACACATACACAAAGCAAGTGTGGCAAAAAGTTATCATTTGGCATAAGCAAAGAGTATATGTGTGTTCACTGTACTATTCTTTCAATTGTTTTGGTAAGTTTAAAATTTTTCCAAATGTAAAGTTTAAAAAATAGTAACAACAACCAAACAACCAAAAGTTCATTGCATGAAGAAGATTGTAGAGTGGTAGAATTTAGTAGAAAAATTACTTAGCATTAATTTAATATTGATAAGTAGTATGGAGTATGTAACTGCATGAGTTAAGATCAAATGCAATAACTCGTATGAACCATAAAGTTTTCTCTTTTGATTGTTGTCATCAGTTTTGCCTCTCAGTCTGGGTAGCATTTGACCTCTTGCTCCCCCAGCCCTGAAAATCTGCAGACGTTGCCATCGTTTATGTCAATACCGCCTTCTTCTCCAAATCAATTCTGTATTTTCTGAACTGAATTTAAGCAGTCTAAGGACAAATAGTGTGAAAATTATCAAATGACAAATGGCTCCAATCACTTTCAAATTGAAATGATTTAAAATATTGCATCAGTACAGCATAGTTGACTGTGGTGACGCTACCCCTCTAGGTCTTTAGAAACAATATTAGATATTAATGTACATTTTTCTAGGGTGGTTTAGTTATGTTTATGCCTACCGATAAAGGCGTAAACCAAAGGGCCTTTTCATAGCTTCCCACCAGTGAACTGTTTAGTGATTCCTCATACAAACAATGATAAAGATGATGAAACTGTCTCTATTCTTGCCTTTGCTTCATAGAATAATAAAGTAGCTACCTCATAAAGCTAATTTACCATGGAGATTCAAATAATGAATTTTTGTGGCAAAGGAGAATTTTATTGCCAAATGTTTGCATTTACCATGGAGATTCAAATAATGAATTTTTGTGGCAAAGGAGAATTTTATTGCCAAATGTTTGCATATCCCAAATAGGATGTCGCTAAAAATTACTTTAAAATATATGTTTAAAGGGATGTGCAATGAATGTGAAAGCTGTGCTTTTACAAAAATTTTGAGAAGGGTTCCTGCTAATGGCAGCTCGATTTATCCTACTTTGTTAGCAACCAAATGAAAGTCTCCCCGCTAAATTTGCCCAAGTAAACGTATAGACAAACTGAGACTACCTATAAGTCAAGTCAACGTATCTACCATATTATTACTGTACCGATGAGCATTCTGTGAAGGATATAACCCAGAACACCAATAAAATCATAGCAGAAAATATCCATTACTTTCCTGTGTTCAACCAGGCCTATGTCACAGATGTTATTTTCCATTGTGTTTCTATTAGGACTAAAATTGAATACAGTGTAAGGCCCATTATTTCATGGTTCTTTATTGCATTAATTTCAATAGAAGAGAGGCTAAATCATGTTTCCTAGAGCATAACACATATAGAAAACAAGCTGGGTGTAACTCCATTATCTTAGAAGTAAATAACAAATCAAATCCCTCCTCTGTGATTTTTGAAGATACAATAAAATGCTTTTCATAAAAGCCTGCTGAAACTTAGATGAATATTCACTATAAAATAAAATATATTCTTTTTTTTTTTTAAATAAAATATATTCTTAAAGAGAGACGGACAGTATCTGTGAAAGTAACCAAGCTAACCACTGGATGGCATCGTGACTACATTAGAATGTGTTGGTGAGACCATGTGCCTGTCTCTAAAAATTCCCACATTGGTGTTAGCAGCAAGCGCCAATAGGATGATGCCAATTCCCATTCCTAATTGTAAGGTGTTGAAAGAATATAATTTTTCAACATCCCTAAGTGACCCGGCAATGCCATTCCAGAGGACTGAAAATGATAAAATTATGCTACCGCCTGTACTGTCAACAGGTCCCTGGAGCTTCTTTCTCAAACCGTCGTTTCCTTAATCCTGGCTATTGATAATGCCCGCATCCTTTTTCCTATCTAGATTGCCCCTCTTCCCCAGGTCCCTTGCACTCTGGCCCATCCCCTTATTACTGTGTCATGCATAGTGTGTCAGTTGAGTGCCTGCCTTTGATTGCACCTTGTAATGAACCCTCAAATCTTTCTTCTAAACTCTTTCCATCTTTTATTAACTGAAACCCAGCTTCCCCCTGATGCCTCTTAGTCTCTTATTTTCCATAAGCCCAGGAGAATTTATTTCAATACTAATTCCAGACAATTAACTCCCAGCAGTTTCTTAAGCCACTTATATTTTCTGTACTTATGCTATTTAATGCTTCATCGTTGTCACCAGGACTTCTAGGATGGGTGTCCATCTTCCTCCACTGGCTTGTACTGCATTTCGCTAACATCCTTAGAGGCATTCTTAGTGATTTCAACGTCCATTGATGATTCTCTGCCATTTGGCTCTCGAAATTCCTTTATTTTTTGATTCTAATGATTTTTGTAATTATGGTTTGGGCTTCACCTCTGGGCAGTGATCCACTTTCCATATTATACATTCCCAAATTCCTTTCTTTCCGGATAGCCTTCTGTCTTCTTTCCCCTATAAATCTGTTCATTATTTTCGTCATTTACTACCCATTCTAGTGTGTGATATAGGTGCTGGTTTCATTTATCCAGCAATCGAGCCTGACCCTCACAATATCTATTTAATAATATACTATTTCCATAGAATGTTACATCATCTTAAATATATACCGCATGTGCTTGCTAATCTTAAACACCTTACGATGACTGCCTATTTCTTGCCTCTTAAATATTAACAAAGTCTCAGGTGTTCGAAGTTCATTAAAAATGCACTTCAGTGTCAACTGTGATGGGCCTTCTTCTCTGATGCTTGAAAATTCTTCTAGCTTTTTCTTTAGGACTTACTACCAGCTCCTCATGGTAGCCCCATTCTTTCATCTTCCCTATCCAATTGATACTCCTTTAAAATGCATATCCCCAGTACTATCTACTCTCTGAATTGTATCCTAATCATTCCAACCCTCCGGACTCTTTCTTCTTTGAACCCCTATGCGTGTTGTCTCCTTTAGGACAAGAACACTTATTTTCACTTCTCATACCCCACCAAGCGAAGGGGGAATTTCCATAGCACTCTTTCAAGGAAAAAATAAAGGAGTGATGTTTCTGTCTTTCTGGCTTCCTCTCTCCATCTGTCTTCCCCAGGGGAGGAATGCCTGGCCCTATTGATAAATGTGAGAGAAGGAATTGAGCATGCTTGGCCCAGGGTGTCTGAGGTTCTTACTGTACATCTGCTTTCCCACAGAGAGGTGCATGCTCTTGGATGTGCAGTGAACTTACAGGGGTACAGTCTGCACTTTCAGGGAGCATTGTAGATTTGAATTGCAAGCTCAGTTCAAGGAACCACACTGAGGCCGCACATTTAAGCCTCGTAATGCAGTTAATGTGCTCCCTAAAGCTACAGTAGTAGCTTGATTCCTCAGCCTACCTCTCTTATGTTTTTTGTTTTTTTTTTAGCGTCTTTATGGAGTATAATTGCTTTACAATGGTGTGTTAGTTTCTGCTTTGTAACAAAGAGTCTCATATGGTTCTGAATTCTGGAGGAAAAAGATACGTACGCCATTAACCAGTCCCCTTAAATCTTAAGAGTTGGTATGCCTTTTATGCCACATCACTTTTATTCCCTGGGCATCTCTAGTTGCACAACTCCTTTTCTGAGGGCAAGAACTCTTACTGACTTGTGTTATACGTAGTAGCATATTGATACATATTCATTGAATTAGGTACCTGGGTAATTCATTTTGAATCTTTCAGTTTTGACAGTATTTTCCTCTATTACAGAAATCAAGAAAAGAGATACAGATTTGCATGGTGTAGTAATAAAATATACCTTAAAAATAAATGACCTCTTTCAAGCCTAGAAACCTTAATAATTAGCATTTACTGAGTGTTTGTAATACCAAATATTGTCAGTGCTTTCTTGACAACTCTATCATTTAATCTTCTCATTAAAATAAGAGGGGAGACATTACATTACCCTGATCTTACAGATGAGGGGACTGAGATTAGGAGAGACTAAATAGTTTATTGAAGTCACACAGCTGCTAAGGAGTATAGCCGAGATCTAAACCCACCGGGTCCAGCTCCAGACCCCGTGTTTCTCATCACTCTGCTATCTTACCCCTCTTCTGGAAAATCATGCAATGGTTTTGTCAGATTAACCCTCTATTGAAGGAATAGTTAAATTCTGGAGGAAGTATATGAAATTAGCGAGTGGGAATTAATTTGAAAGACCTGTTTTATAAACAGCAATGTGACTAATATGAAGGTCAAACGATTCTTCCTCTTCTGTGGTTATTTAGTAACAGCAGGAATCATCTTCACTAATTATTGATCTTCTTCTGACACGCTCCTTCTGAGAAACATAGATGGCAAATGCCAGAGTAGCTTTCAAAGACAGCTGCTTCATCTCACACCACCAATAGGTCAGATCTGCTTGCAGCCCTGGCAGACGAATCCCCCCTGAGCCCTCGCTGATGCTATCCTCTTCCAGAAAGGCCTTTAGACTTCTGTTTGCCTCACTGCATCTGAGGGGCCTCTAAATTGTTCTGCTCACAGATGCGAGTGACAAAAACAAGCAGGTAGCTAAATAACATTGTATACATTTCTGTTTTTCCCTGTATGAGTTCTTATATTCTCTTTAGATTTTAAAACCTTTTTTTATACCATTTTTATTTAGACTTCTAGAAGTCAGGACATAAATATTTTGTAGGAGTCCTCCAATAACCAGTAGCATATTTAATGCCCTTTATACAATTTGAGAGTTTATGTATAAAGTTGGCTACTTTACTGACTGTTCTTGTGTGAAATTCTGAAGCCATAAATGTTCTCACTCATGTGATGCTTGAGGTCATAGCTAGCTATTCTTTACTAAACGTTCTCACTCTAAAAAAATAAAACAAAGGAATGAATTTAACAAAACAGAGACAGACTCACAGATATAGAGAACAAACTCGTGGTTACCAGCCAGGAGAGGGAGGGGGGAAGGGCATAAGAGGGGTAGGGGATTAAGAGATGCAAACTACTGTGTATAAAATAACTAAGCTACAAGGCTATAGTGTACAGCACAGGGGATAAAGCCAATATTTTATAGTAACTTTAAATGGAGTATATCTATAAAAATATTGAATCACTGTGTTATATATCTGAAACTAATATAATGCTGTGAACCAATGATACTTCAATAAAAAGAATTTTTAAAAGTAAGAATTATTTAAAAAAATATTGAGGCACTGGCATTAATGGGTCATATCTGTTGAGAGCTAAGGAGCCGTGTTTTAGAAAGACACTTGCAAATGCAGAAAATCACAGACTTCCTGCTGTCCCTTGATTCATCCATAATTTCATCGGGACTCTCATTAAAAGTATCTACATTGTTGAAAATCCATTTATTTTCCCATTCACAAAAGCATTCAACTGGTGATTGCTGCAGACACAGAAAATTGCTGCTCAAGTATTCAAGATGTCTTGAAAAGAATATTGAAAACTTTAAAGATGAGGGAACTAATGGCCCAAAAGGGTATGGGAAAGCTGTTTAGAAACTTGACTTCTGATTATCATCACTGAGGCCAAGTTAAAGTAGAAAATGGTATTTGCTATGTAAGGCAAGTCTATTGATAATTAGCCTCTCATCTCCCTTTATCTTATAGATGTTTAGTAAACAATAACTAGTTATGACCTCAAGCATCACATACTTGCTAACCTCAAATAACATGATAATATACCCAAACTCACATATTTCTGAGGATAAAGCACTAGTCTGAAACATTTCTTTCAGTGAAAAAGAATTTAGAAAACTGTGCTATTTTCTAACCATAACAAATACTGTTACTTTGTCTTCCTAGTGACTATATTGAAAGCATTTAAAATGTGAAAAAGAGATGTCTTTATTCTGTAAATACTAATGATTCACCAGTAAGAACTAGTAGTATTCTGTGGGAAAGAGAAAGAATAATGAAATTTAGAGCAAGGTGTCCCATCTTTGCCAGATTGAAACATCATTTGTTGTGTTTATTAAAATTGAAGATTCCTTTTCAAAAAACCAAAAGTAGAACTACCATATGATCCAGCAGTTTCACTCCTGGGAATGTATCTGAAGGAAAAAAATATGAATTTGAAAAGATACATGCTCCCCAATGTTCGTAGCAGCATTATTTGTAATAGCCAAGATATGGAAGCAACTTAAGTGTACACCAACAGACGAATGGATAAAGATGTAGTGGATACATGTATACACAATGGACCACTACTCAGCCATAAAAAAGCATGGAATTTTTCCATTTGCAATAACATGAATGGACTTGAATGGTATTATGCTAAATGAAATAAGTCAGAGGAAGACAAATATTGTATGATACCACAATATGTGGAATCTAAACAATACAACAAGTGAATGAATATAAAAAAAACAGACACAGGTATAGAGAACAAGCTAGGGGTTGTCAGTGAGGAGAGGAAAGGGGGGAAGGGCAAGATACGGGTATGGGATTAAGAGGTTTAAAAAACAAAAAGGAGATTCCGACTTGCTGAACATTATTGCTTACTTCTTAAACTCCAAGCACTTGTCTGGCACAGTTTGGGTCACTTTTGTTCACTAGAATGCTGAATCTTATCACAACCTAACAAGTTAGAGCTTTCCTCATTTACAGATGAGGAAGCTGAGGCTCAGTGAGACAACTTGACAGTGTCACTCGAATAAGGCTTTCCACCAGATCTTACTGACTCTTCTAAGCTCCCTGTCTAAACAAATCACTAGAAGACTAAGAAGTTAAGTGTATACATATGTGTTAGACCTTAACATAATGTTTTAATCTTTTGTTTTAATTCTAATATATTGGGCTTTGGGGAATGTATAGCTACAAATATTTGGTACCTGACAATTTAGTCTTTTAATGCTTATATTTCATAAAAATAAAGACCTGTTTCTATGTAGCAGGTGCAATATGTTTCAATAATACATCCTGGTACAAGTCTTTTGACATTCATTTTATGCTTCTTCATAGCATAAAATCTTGAAGTTTCACAAATGAATAAGGTTGTCGAAGGAAGGGAGGAACGATATGTTTACACTCTTTTGTAGTACACATTTCAACTTCATTCCCACCCTCCCCAACTACTCCACACATACACGCATACACTCCCACAGATCAGGGCATAGGACAATATTTTGTACACAATTAATTCTCAAACAAGTATTATTGAAGCTAGGTGACAGATTTAATCATTCAAGTGGCCAATAATGTGGATACATTTTAAAAAATTTCCTTTACCTCTTGTAGAGACTCAAAGTATGCCTCACTTTCTTGAAATGGTAAGATGTTCAAGTCCAGGACTTGTCCACCATTTCTCTGCCCTCTGCATAGGGACACTGAGATAGTCATTTGATAAGTACTTAACAAAGAACTCACTTCAATTGCCTAGCCCTTCTAAACAGATATTCTAATTAAACAATTTACTTCGTTATAACCATTACTTTGCCTTCTCTCTATTTAATAAATAACCACTCTAATAACAATACACCAGTATCGTGCTTCATTGTTCACAAACACTTTCATCATAGGTCTCATTTTGTTTGAAGGTGATTTACGAAACAGCACTGTGGTAGAAATTAGTTTACTTGTTTTACGTATACAGAAGTGAGACTCAATTTTAAATGATTGGCTCAAGGGAACAGAGCTAGTAAAACTAAGATTTTTCCAACACTGAATCCCAGTATCCTTCTACTGTGCCAAAGCTGTCTCTAAAAAGCCTTCCCTTAGAATCCGACTAGCATTTGTATAGCATCTGTAGTGCTTTCATGTACATTATCTCATTTGATCCTCACAAGACCTAGGGAGGTATAGGTATTTTTATTCAATTGGATTTCTAAAACTGGAAGAAGAACATGTTATCACCTAGGATTTAGGGCTGCTTGTGATGCTATTGAACCATTAGTAGGGCATTGCAAAAATAAAATTAAATGAAATTTTGGTCTAACCATATGACCTAGATGACCATGCGACACCCTGATTTTTCTCCCTAAAATATTCTTTTTTAGAATAGCATCTCTGTCTCCCAGATAGCCTCCATGGTTTGTACATCAATATAGAGCTTGGTCTTCCCTACATAGAATAAGAAGTGACCACTGTTAAAATCAGCTATTGAATTCTATTCTATGCATTGCATTAAACTTTTATGCTCATTATTAATGCATTCTATTGCAATTATTATGGTAGAATTGACCAGAATTGAATTAAAAAAACCTAATTACCAGCAGATTTATAGATTCTGACAACTGGTATATATTTCAAAATCCTAAGTTGCCTTCTGAAAAATTATCTGTACCAAAATGGTGTTTTACGAAGACAGGTCTCATGGCTCTTAAGTTCCAGAAAATGTAAAAGTGTAACTTTTTTTCAGTAAAATGTTTTTGTGTAAGAAGTCAGGTAGTCAAAATGATGAAAGGTAAGGAAAACTTGATGAGTTCAGTGGGTGAACTTTTAGTAAATAATTAGATTTTAGCCTGAAGCAGCCAAAGAAACTTTCCTATAATATAGTTGTTTAAAAGAAAATGTTCTTTGGTGCTCATCCTATTGCATATGTATAATATATATCTGTATAAACAATGGAGAAGGTGGACAATTCAGTTTCCACTTAATATAAACTCATTAGCTCATAGAATAGGCTAGCAAAAGATTAAGTTGTATTGCAAGGATTAAACACGCAGATTATTATTCACTTATTTAGGAACGGGAGTCAGGTCTTCAAATGGTAAGTGCTTGATGATAAAAGCTCTTGGGTTATTATAAGGATAAATAATTGCTCCAAATTGCCATCTTCCAGTGCAATCAAGATAAATTTCTTATGCGTCTGTTCAAAGGATAGATTTTCAGTGAAACACATTTTAATAGAAGAGTCTTCACCACCACATAAAATCAGCAACCATAGCCTCCTTCAACAATATAGAACTTTAGAAAATTTGGAATAAGTTCAGTGAACAAAACCTTTCCCACATTATTCTAAATCTGAGTTGGGATGGTGCCCAGCCCATAGAAAAGCTTTTATGTGTGAAGAATCCTCTCAAGCTACAAATATGTAATAAATGTGGCTATTTAAATACCATGTAAGCTATATAATTAAATCAACAGAGGTGGTTTTTTTCTAACTGTTCATTTACAATTTTTAACCGTGATATAAAGAAAGAGTTAAAAATTGTTTCTGAAGAGAAATGCAGCAAAAATTTCAGGCCGCCCCATTTCCATGAAATGAGCTTAGATGATGTCTGAGGAAAATTACATTTCTCTACACAAATGGGATATCCCTGAACAAAATTTTTGAATGTGATAGAAAACCTATTATTGCCGTTCTCCCACTTCCACAAGGATCTAGACACAAGATTCCTCAGTCCCTGCCTCATACCAAAATTTGTGGCCAACTCCTTTACCGAAGGCTAATGGTAGTCATCAGGTCACTCCTCTAGACATATGCCTTTTGCTTTATATCAACGTCTTAGAAAGTAAAGGGGTAAGGTAAATCTCTATCAACATAAATTTAGGTATCTACCAGGATTCTGTCTAGATCACCATTTCCCTCTGTGCCATTTCTCATTTGTTAAATGTAAAAACGGAATATTTCTTAATCCACTTAGAAATGACATTTAAATCTAGTTCATCCAGTTTGTGACTCAAACAATGATTGTTACCACATGCCCCCTCTCATGAGAAACAAATAGTTTGACATATTAAAATATGGTTCAACACTAAATTCCCAAAGATAAAGCAAGGGGCTCAGTGGAGACTGCAGATACTGAGAACAGTCATTCCTAAGGATTTCTCTTTACATTGTGTTCCTCTGGGCACGCTCCAAAGGTAAAGAGACCCGGTTCCTTTCCGTACTTTTCGCATAGCTTATGACAGCTAACCATGATGTGGGGAAATTTGTGAATATCTATTCATACATACACTTTAATTTACTGATGCAGTTGACATAGCTTCTTGCGATGTTTTTGCAAAACGAATGGAAACATGAGGGCTGGAAGGACAGTCTAGTTTAGATGAACCAATAGTTGCGGGAACAACAGAAAGCCAAAAAGGAAGGAAAAAGGAAAGCACGCTGTAAATTCTCTGTGAATGCTTCCAAGTTCAGTGGTTCTCCACTGCAGTGTCTTGCCATACTAGTAATTCACCACTGATAGTAAAGTACCAACATGTCTTAATTATCCACTCTACAAAATATAACTGGTTTGATTATGTGATTATGTTCATAAACAGGCACCAGTGTTAATTCTACTCATAGGCAGTTTTTCTTTAACCTGCATGGTGTTTAAAATGATGCATCCTATCAAAAGTGGACGGTTTCGCCTAGCATTTTTTTTTTTTTTTTTTTTTTTTTTTTTTTGCGGTACGCGGGCCTCTCACTGTTGTGGCCTCTCCCGTTGCGGAGCACAGGCTTCGGACGCGCAGGCCCAGAGGCCATGGCTCACGGGCCCAGCCGCTCGCGGCACGTGGAATTCTCCCGGACCGGGGCACGAACCCGCGTCCCCTGCATCGGCAGGCGGATTCTCAACCACTGCGCCACCAGGGAAGCCCTTGCCTAGCATTTTAAGTTCCCACCTTCCCTGAAAAAAATTTGGAGATTTGGCAACACAAGACTTTGAGGGGTTGCCACCTTTTTAGATGGGCTTTTACTCTCCATTTTGCCATAGTCGCCGCCATTCTCTATTGTCCTCAGCACTGAATTCAAGCATCTTTTGCTCTCATCTCATTACATCGTTGTTTTCTTATGGTAGAGAAATATTTGTTTCCATGTTTCAATCAAAAGTGGGAAAAATGAAAATAGAGTAAGAGGACCACATTTTTTAAGGAAAACTTTTTTTTGTAGAAGTGAAGAATATATCTTCATAGTCAAAACAAGGGTGCAGTGTCAAAAGCAGACAATTCCAGATACCATTAGGGGTAGATTCAGCTCAAGTCTCTGAAACACATTACTTACTTGTGTCCTCTCTGGGCATTTGGATTTGTTACATGTGCTCTGTAAAGAAGAGGAGCAATGTTTGACAGTGACATGAAGATGGGCTTTGTGTAGGCTGGGAGTGCATTAGGAAGCAGGAGAGCTTGCAAGCAAGAGCCTTAGATTCAAATCCCCACTCAGCCACTTCCTAGATGTGTAACCCTGGGAAAGATGCTAAACCTCAGATTTTCCTCATTTTTGAAATGGAGATTTGAGTATCTACCATGCAGTTATTTAGAAGTATTATAAATATCAAATGTGAAATGGCTCATACATATAAGCATTCAATAAATCATAGGCATTTTATTATTAAATAATGTCATTTCTTATTAAATAATATTATTTAGGATAAGATAGAACTATTTCTTCCACCTAAATGTAACTTTTTTTAAAGTTCTATGGTTGACTTGTTTCTACCATCCCTATTTTTCTCTCGGCAGTCTTTTATACCACAGCAGCAACTTTCACTATGAAGAGATGACTCTCAAATTTATATCTCTAGATCTGACCCATCTCCAGAAATACAGACTATATATATATATATATATATATATTTTTTTTTTTTTTGTGGTACGCGGGCCTCTCACTATTGTGGCCTCTCCCGCTGTGGAGCACAGGCTCTGGACGCGCAGGCTCAGCGGCCATGGCTCACGGGCCCAGCTGCTCCGCGGCATGTGGGATCTTCCCAGACCGGGGCACGAACCCGTGTCCCCTGTATCGGCAGGCGGACTCCCAACTACTGCGCCACCAGGGAAGCCCCAGACTATACATTTTAAACTACTCTTAGGTCATTTTCACTTGCATATCCTGATAGCACTTCCAACACAGCACATCTAGAATTGCAATTTTTATTCCTCTTCAACCAAACTGCTATACTTCTTAACTTCCCATATCACCCAATGGAATCATCTTTCTCCCAACCCTTAAGGATTATCAGTATCAAGACTGAGGAGCTTTATCTTCATAGTATTTCTTGAATCCATCTCCTTTCATTTATTCCTAAGGCTTTGCCCTAGTTCAAGCCAACATCACCTCTTGGTGAGACTTGCTGTAGGTGACTCCATCTACTACCATGGTGTCACCACATCACTTGGATGCTTCCTAAATCAATTTGTCCAAGCCTGTCCTCTTTCCTAAGCAGGAGCCAGGCACTGATTCTAACTACCTGCTGACATCCCCACATGCAAGTCCTATCTTTATTTCAACCTCAGCATGTTCAGAGCCAAACTCATGATGTCACAGACTAATATTTTCATCTTTTTATACTTGTCTTAAAGACATTACCTTGTCAGCCTTCTTAGACCTTTAATGGTTATCCTTAAAGCTCCTTCCCTCCCTTTCTGCATTCAGTAGTACAACAAAGCTCAACAAGTCTATTTTTAAGAGATCTTATATCCAATATCATTTCTTTCCCTTAGTCACTACTGCCGTTTACTCTCAACATCTCCATTATATTTCTACATACCAATATTCAATAAGTATTTATTTGTTCAATGAATTTAGGTTCCAATTAACTCAGTGACTGGGATCAGTAATTAAGCCTACTTTTGCCTGAGTCATTATACCACCTTTCATAGATTCTAAGATGCACTCACTCCTACATTTTAACATCTGTGAACTTGGAATGCATTTTATGATAGATGGTGTTTAATTGTAGGCATTTTTATTTCTTAGTATTTCTTAAAATCATGCACTTTAAAATCAGTGGTGCCTTGGATTTGATGAAACATGCTAATGGTTTTCTGAATACCTTCCCAGCCTCTCTGTTTCCTCCCTCTCCAGTGATTTTTTTTGTAAGTAGCCAGAACAGTGTCTTAAAAACAAAATGCTGACTATGACATCTTTGCATAATCCCTAAGCCCACCTAATTGCCACATTGGACTTTTTCTATTATTTGATCAGAATCCACAAGCCTGTACTTCAACTTAAAGTTTACTTCTCCTTACCTACTTTGGAAATCTCTGCTGTCTCTGTATTGTTTGTAGAATGAAAATTCAAACTTCTTCAGCATAACATAAAGGGCCCTTCCCCATTTGTCCTAATGGAATTTCCCTGCCTTTCTTAATTTCTCCCACGCACTTTAAATGCCATCTTTACAAACTGTATCAATGTTCCCTGAACAAACTGTCATGCTTCAGTACATGCTGTATGTTTTGCCTTGAAAGACCGTTCTTTGACTAAATTCAACCTGTCTTTAAGAGTTCAGTTCTAACATCATCTCTCAGAAGTACTTCCTGGATCCCCTGGAGAGGGTCGCTCTCTATTTTTAGAGTTCTACAACAAGGTGACTGAAATTGTGGACTCTGGACCCAGGTTGCCTGAGTGTGAGTCCCAGCTTCAGCCCTTACTAGCTCGATAAATTAACCTGTCTGGGCCTCATTTTCTCCATCAGTAAAATGGGGATGTTAACAGCAAATACCTAAAAGGTTGTGTGGGGAATTATATGAGTTAATACATTTAAATCACTTAGGAGAGTTTCAGGGTTATAACAAAGGTATAGTTTTTAGTATAATGCCCTATAATTGTTTGTCTTCCTAGTTAAAGAGTAAGTCTTGCCCTGACAGGAACAATATCCTGTTATTCTTTGCATCTTCAACAACGCCCAATCTAGTTCATGACATGCGTCTGCACTCTACAAGTACTTACTGAATGAATAGTGCCATCAGATAAACATTGACTAGAAGGACAAATTTATCATATGTGGTCAATTGGGGAAGTTATTTTTTTGGTCGTACTTCAAGTACAGAGAGAGTTAAGCATGCTTAGAGTTTCATTTAAGTGGGGGATTTCTTGTCACCTACTGCTTTGAACAGGAAATCTTAAAATAGTGGTGGGACTGAGGCTGTGCCTGAGGTAGCTATTTTGGTTCTCTCACTTCATGCCCGTCTGTCTTTTGCGGTTTTTAATTGCCCAAGGAGTGTACCTGGTATCATAACTCCAACCAGACACATCAATGCAAAGGGTGAATGATAGTCATGCCTATAGAACATTGTGCTATTAAAGGTCACAGCCAAAAGTTTCCCTTGCAATAAACTGTAAGTAGGTCACTTTGTCTTGTGGAACAAGCTTGCCTGACAGTGGAAAGGACGGGGTCCTAAGCACAGTGGGGTGCAGAGGTGGCAGGAGAAGGAATGATGGCTGTGCTCCATGATCATGCTAGTGGTCCTACTTGAACCCTTCATCTTCTTCTCAGCACCTTCCTCTGACGCCACTCCCTTTGCTTCCTCTCCATCAATCTCTCTCTCCTGTTTGAGCCAATCTTGGAGGTGATGCTTTGGACACCTCGTGCTTGTCTTGGTGAGGGGAAAGGTGACCTAGAAGTGTTTGTTCGTGGCAATTGGCTGTAATGCTTGCCAAGGAGGACCCTTTTCTGAGTGATGTCAGGACTTTAAGATGTGTTAATTTTTTTTACTATTTTTAATTAAATAAATAAACAAATGAATTAAAGAAACGGAACAGCCTGTATTTTTCATGCAGTTTGGGGTGAGTATGGCCTCTGAAGACAAACTACCTCAAAGCAATGAACACACCCACAAATAATGACCCTATGAAAGCAAACTGTGTATCAAATGAGTACCTAGTGATTTTCCCTGATGAAAATGAGGCCATGTGGCCTTGTGCACGGATCATGGGCTTTATAGTTAGACCTACCTGAATTAGCCTCAAAAAGAATTTCATTTTGTAAGACGCTATTGAGTCTTGATTTCGTCATTTGTAAAAAGAGTAATAATGGTACCCATCTTGCCCAAGCTTGCTCTTAGTATGAGGTCATATGTGTGACACAATTGGCACACAGTACTTGATGTAGGTGTATAATGACCAAAGGTTGGACTCACATGAATTTTAATATGTGGTTCCTCTGGAAATGTTGGTTAGAAACTGAACATATGACTGGGTAATCTGCTCCATACATATAACAGTTGATGATTCAGCAACCGAATCAAATACTCAAGTTACATAATTGTTAGCAAATTCTCATCAAGTGTTAGTTAAAAATGCTCATTAAATCCTACTCTGTAAATAGGGAGTTCTCAAAAGGGGCCGGAAGGCAACAGAAGAATTCCATTTTGTTTTTTTTTCCTTCTGAAATTACCGCTAAAAGTTTGCCAGAGAAAATGATTCCATTTTAATACCTATTTTTAAAGCTGAACTAAATATTTCTAATTTTTCAAAAGAGCGCATTAACGGAATCGTTAACTTTGATAGGCTATTTCCTGATACGTAAATTGCATTTAAAACATGATTTGTATCCTTTAGAGACATCACCTGGTGAATCGAGGACACTACTAAATTATTCACAGATTTTAAACAAAATATGTAGTTGATTTGGTGCCTAGATAAAGGCATCAAATGCCTTAGATGAAAAGAAAGTTTTATTCTGTTTTAAAAGAATACAGTGTCAACAGAGAAATTCAAGCGTGTTTGTATTGTTGATGCCTCAAGACAATGTTTATAGCTAAATATGGATTTTTAAATTAAATAGTGGGATTCTAGGGAGCCTTTACCTTTAGACATCTCAATTTTTAATCAATAAGGATAAACAGCATCACTTCTGATATTCAGAAACAGAGGCTAAACAATTCCTCTTGGCGGCCCATTCTAATACTTTATTATCTTTTTGATTAAACAGTTCTTCCTTTGAAAAATTACAATCTTGCTTTATTTTCATTTCTCTTGCATTTGTTTGGCCCTCCGTGGCAATAAGTACGTTCCTTAGTATGTCCTTTAACAAGACGTTACATATTTTAAGTAGAGCAATCTCATTTTTCCATTTAGTCAAATATTTATCTTTACTTTTCCTGGCTTATCAGATCCTGAGCATAAGAGCTTGGAGGAGTGGAATGGAGGTGCCATGGCCATATGGCTGTTTTATGTGGGAGTAGAGAGAACTTCCTGGCTCTTTTGTAAGTTTACTGGTAAATGGATTCAGTAATGAGTACGTCCAAGCTTACAGGGTACCTTCAGTGGCACAGAAGCAGCAATTTTCTCCCCACACCTTGGTTGTCATGTTGATTCCAAGGGCCCAGATCCATATGCCTTTTCTTCTGAATTTATCATCACAAATTCCCAAATGAAGCTATGAAGCAATTTGTCTTCAGGGACCCTTCTTTTTCTAGGCATTTCAAATTGTCTCCCCATTGTCACTCTGTGGTCACTATTTTGATCTCACATGTTCCGACAGTAATATCTTCTCAGTGCTTCATTCTACAGTTTTTCCTGTTTTCCACCAAAGTGTACTATATAAGTACGTAACTGGACGAAATGTTAGGATCTTTTTCCCTCTTATCCCGACCCGAGAGTGGTATAGAGCGTGGACTCAGGGGTCAGACCTCTTAGCTTATATTTTACTATTCTGTCCTTCAGATTCCTCATTTGTTAAAAAGGAAGGAAAAAAATGTACCTATGACATAGAGTTATTCTGAGGATTAGATAAATTCCTATCTGTAAAGTTCTCAGAGCAATGTGGCAAGCACTCAAGAAGTGTTATTATTTCAAGGTAACACTGAAATAACCTAAAATAATAGTTTTTTGGGGGGTAGTTTCTCAAATCGTAAACTTTCAGTGGCTCCGTAATGTCCCTTTGAGTATTTTAACTCTGACTTATACCAGAGAAATTTAATCATGAATCAGGTTAGTATTAATACAAGCCTGTAAATCCCAGTCATACTAATGATTAGGAGAAGGTAGTTGAAGACCGTGAACACATACTGGACGTGAAGTTCTTAAAGTCAGAGGCTCAATTCTCAGATTTGCCACTTAAAATCTGCTTGGCCTTATAAGTTCTTTAACCTTTTTGAACATCAATTTCCCTTACTGTAAAATAGAGACAATATCATTAGCCACATTGATTTACAGGTGGTACATCTTTTTTATTCAGTTGATAAACATGCAACTTGACTTCATGTCTGAACCTCAGATATCTAACTGAATACATGGGTAGACCCCTGGGAGAAAAATAGCACCATCATGATGACTCATTTTAAATAAAGACCTCTGAATTTGCAAATTCCCTAAGAAACTGTGGTGACAACTGAATGATTTTTTTTTTTTTTTTTTTTGCGGTATGCAGGCCTCTCGCTGCTGTGGCCTCTCCCGCCGCGGAGCACAGGCTCTGGACGCGCAGGCCCAGCGGCCATGGCTCATGGGCCCAGCTGCTCCGCGGCATGTGGGATCCTCCCGGACCGGGGCACGAACCCGCGTCCCCTGCATCGGCAGGCGGACCCCCAACCACTGCACCACCAGGGAAGCCCCTGACTGATTTTTTAATGCCAGAAAACAAACTTATCATCTGTGAAGTCCACCCAATAAAGTAAAACTATTTGAAAGTCACACCATTTCAGAGAAAGAAGGATTACCAGTGCTACAAAGTTTGAATCAGCATTCTCCTATGGCGGGATAATTTATACAGAAACATATCATATTATCTCTTCTATGCTTAGGTTTATTGTTCTAGTCATAATTAATGTGTCCCTATTGTTCATAAATTGAGTTTTTAATCATAGCCATACTGTGACATAGATGCATTAGGGTAGTCTATAAGCCACTAAAAAGTGTAGCTCAATTTTTCTTTTAGATAGTAAAACAGAACAGAATTTTCCTGTATGTTCAATGGATCTTCCCCCAACCGTAATTCTGACGAAAGTTAGCCAGAGGCATAAATTTATTGTTAAAAATTTGAATCTAGGAGAATTTGGGTTGATTGGCATCCTATTGATGGAAGGGGTCATAAAGACTATCTAGTTTAAAGCTTCCATTTTCCAGATGACAAAAACTGAGGAACCTGGGAAATTAAGTAATTTGTCTAATCCCCAGACCCTGGGCTGGAACCTAGCCCCACCTCTCCCAACCTCCACCAGTGAGGCTTCCTTTTAAGTCTGCACTATAATTTATGTTTTGTGTTGGGCCATTGATCAAGACTTCGGACATAGGTGCTTGTGGTTCATTGTCCAGATAAATGTCCAGATAAATGTAGTTTACCTTTTAAGGTAAACTACAATTACCTTTCTTGAATTTTCATGTATATAATTGTTGAGGAGAGTTTTAAGGCTGGATGATACTGAGTATTTCTTCAATCACGAAAAAAAGTAGATTTTCCTTTTTAAGTTAACAATATTACATGGTATTGATCCACCAAAATTCTTCTCTTTCCTACATGGAAAATTTCTGTGGGCTCCCCTGCTTTGATCATTGGAACTTGCTTAGTTTTTCTAAACTCCTACGCTTTTTCTTTGGATCAAAGTGAAGTGCAAACCAGAAACACACTGATACTCTTTTAAACTTCATATTTATAAAATGTGATATTTTTACTTGCCTAAAGTTTGGAAAATTCTTTTTTTCCCCCTTTAGGAGGTTTAAAAAATAGGGAACACCAGGAATACTTACAGGAAAGGCTGGGGATGGGGGAAAGGCATTTTATAATCACTGAAAAAATTAAAACCAAAAAACAACCTGTAACTCAATTTGGGACATCCATTTCATGCCAGAAATTCAGTAAGGAAGCAGTTGTTCAACAATTTCAGGCAAAACTGTCCCTGAGAAAATATAGCCTAAGAGTATTCAAAAGGTAGGTAATGTCATCCTCCAGAAGTTACATAAGCTGTTCGTGAAATTATTCCTGTCCTTGCTAAGAACAAAACAATCTTTGGAGTAAAAAATCCCCAAGAATATGTTTATTGAGGTATGTCCTTTTTAAAGGACTAAGTTATGAGGTTTCACCAGTGAAATTAAGTGTATGTATACTTACTAACTAGGGTGTTTAGCCACAAACAGTTTGCAATTCCTGAAAACTGAACAGGAGGTAAGGATTCAGAGAAAACGATGAATTTAAAAGGTTGTATACGTGGCTTCCAGGTTCTGTGGGCTCTGCTGATCTTGCAAAATTAGCCTCCTGGTAAATTTTACTTATGTGTAGATGAAGGCCATTTATCAAGAGGCAGCTGCAGGAGTGAAAGACTTCTGTTACAGCAGGGAGGGGACTGGAGTACGGTGTCACTGCTGAGCTTTGGGGAAGTTACTTAACCCATCAGGTCTCAAGTTACCTTACATATAAATGAGCAGAGTAATATGGCTGGATGAAACCTAAGGCTCCTCCTAGGTCTCAACTTCTCTTACTTCTTTTTACATTTTTTCCTCCTTTTGTAAACGGTCTTTAGTAAATTAACATCCATAGTTGAGGCCCAATAGGAAAGCTCTTTGCAAAACTTACCGTGTAAGTGTTCCACTTACCCTGCCAACTCCCCCTCCCCCTCTGTCCTTCCAATATTAACTATGTTCACTTCTGAACTCAGTCTTCCGAACTGTGTCCTCACTCCCACCAGACAATTCCTCTCGTGGAACAGAGATTCCGCTATATAATTCCTCATAGAATAGACATCATAGAGATTTAGATAATATGAAAATAGGTAAGTCCTTATAAAATATTCCTCACAAAATAGACAATTACTCTCTTGCCTATTTTCTCTCAGAAAAATAGAGGCAAACAAGCAATAATTTCCTTGACATTTTGCACTTTTTATTCACTTCTTCCTGCTCTATACAGACGTGAAGTGATTCTGATTTCAAAAGGATTCTAACTTCCTTCTCTTCTGTGTCTATCTGCATTTTGTCTCTTTCTGCTTTTTTTTGCTGCCGCAGGCTACCATTCCTTTATCCTTTATTTTCTCTTTAACCTCTTGTCCTCTACTTTCCCTTCCCACACTCCACAATATTAACTATTCCAATCTCCCCCCGTGAAGCAGCAATGAAAACAAGATCACTTGGCTTCCTTGATCCTAAAACCCGTTTAGAGGCCTGAGTGTCTATCTCCCCTTCTGATTCAACTTTATATATGAAGTATCTATTTCATCACCTAGAATTCTCTTCTTGACTCATTGAAACCTGGTTCCACACCTCCTTCTATCATAAAAATTCTTTTCTCACAGGTCATCTAAGATCTCATATTCAAGATTTTCCAAAATCTAGTTTCCTTGCCAGGTATTTATTTTTCTTCAAATTTTCCAAAATCTGTTTTACTTGCTTATTTTTTTTTATCGCATCTGACACAGTTGACGTTTGTTTTCCTCCTTCCTGAAAATTTTTCCTCTCGTTTTTTCTGGGATAGCATTCTTTACTGTTCTTCTAGCATTCTGCTCACTCCTTCTCAGTCATCTACAGAACTCTCTCTGAATGCACAGAGTTCCTTTCTCAGCCCTTTTACTCTCTGTGCATTTCCTGGGCTAGGTCTCATATACACGCCTCAAACTTCAACTTTACTGAGGAGCCCCAAATTCCTCTCTCTTGTGTTCTAGATAATTTTCTCCCTTCTTTCAGGAGCACACTCCTCAGATTCTTGTCGTACAAATGATAACGTGATACCTCCTCCTCCCCTCTCAACCCTCCAGGCCAACCAGAAACCTGGGAGTTACCTGAGATTTCTTTTTCTTTCACCATGCACATCCAAGCATGATGGTTCTATATTCTAAATAGCTCTCATGTCAACAGTTTCTTTCTATTCTTATTATCTTAAGTTCAACTTATTATCTCTTGACTGCAATATTGCTCATACCTGGGCGACTTCCCACTAGTTTGTTGCTATCCAATCCAAACTTCTATTACCATTAGGGTGATGTTTATAAAATTTTAATCTAAACCTGTAATTTCCCTAATTGAAAACCATGAATGGCTGACTCTTCTCAGAATCAAGTTGAAACTTATTAGCTTGTTATATGATGCCTTTCAACCTAACTCTCTTGGTTAAGTAGCACATAAGAAATCTAAAGTTACAAATTCAAATGACAAGAAATATTGCATTTCTTAATTTTTTTTTTTTTTGCGGTAGGCGGGCCTCTCACTGTTCTGGGCTCTCCCGTTGTGGAGCACAGGCTCCGGACGCGCAGGCTCAGTGGCCATGGCTCACGGGCCCAGCCGCTCCGTGGCATGTGGGATCCTCCCGGACCGGGGCACGAACCCGTGTCCCCTGCATCGGCAGGCGGACTCTCAACCACTGCGCCACCAGGGAAGCCCCTTAATTTTCTTAAATGTACTTTAGACCTGGCTCTAGGCTTCCATCCTTCCTGGCAGGTGGGGATGTCAAATTTAGTAACTTTATTGCCTCAAGGTTATTCCGAAGTCCTGGGGAATTGCAGAACGCCAAAATCATGGCAGTTCCTCTGCTCGTGATTCATCTGCTCATCCTAGTCACCCCTGCGATGCCCAGTGTTTCAGCCAGTATGGTCTCTCAGTGGGTTTCTTACCCCAGTAGCTCTCTGTTCTCCATCCCATGCTTCAGGCACAGGAAGTTTTGGTGAAGCTGGCAGCTTCTGGGTCTGTGGTACAATCATTACCGTCATCCGAAGGTACTGACAAACCAGCTTTCCTTATTTGTCTCAAGGAGTCTCTCTTCTTACCCTCTCCTTGTCTTCCAAAGCATGCTCCCCTTATGCTCCTTTTTCTGGAACTAAGAGTATTTCTTCGATGTATTTATATTCTGACCAAAAGCAATAAGTGCTATTGACTTCTGGCTGTTTTTCTTTTCTTCCCTGGAAAGAAACCCTCTAGGCAAGGAGTGGGTTACTTGCTTGATGTGGAGAAAAATGTTAAGATGAAAATAAAAAATACACTGCATCACTGTAATTTCGCATTTCTGTGCATATTCTAGCCATTCCAGATGACTGCTCTGTGCTCCTTGTCACCTCTGTACATTTATATGTGTTATGTCCTCCCTCTCCATATTCATCTGGACTTTCCTGTACGGCTTAGTTGAGTTCTCACTTAAAAATGGTCTGGGGCTTCCCTGGTGGCGCAGTGGTTGGGAGTCCGCCTGCCGATGCAGGGGACATGGGTTCGTGCCCCAATCCGGGAAGATCCCACGTGCCGCGGAGCGGCTAGGACCGTGAGCCATGGCCGCTGAGCCTGCGCGTCCGGAGCCTGTGCTCCGCAACGGGAGAGGCCACAACAGTGACAGGCCTGCGTACCGCAAAAAAAAAAAAAAAAAAAAAAAAAAAAAAGGTCTGCTCTGGGTTAAATAATATAACATACTATTTATACCTTTCATTCATTCATTCATTCACTCTCATTCATTTATTCAACATGAATGCATATAGCAGCTATTACATGTCAGAAATGGTGCTGGGCATTGAAGATACTATGGTAAACAAGAAAAAAGATATGGGTCCCTATAGAGTTTACGGTCTATCAGGAAGACAGATTTGATTTGTAATTGCCATACAGAATGTGGAGTACTTTTTAATAGGGACAATTTAGTGTGCTCAGGTAGTATATTATAAGGGGATAAACCTAGTTTAGCAGTCCCTGAGGCAGTGATGTTTAAGCGCCACCCTTAGAGCAGTCATCATACAATTTTTCGATTTGCCCCTTGTCCATCTTTTCCATTAGATTATGGGTTCTTCAAGGACCAAGGCAAGATTTTTCATCTCTTTCAGATTAAAAAAAATGTGTTGTATGTTGCCAGTATCCAAGAGAAAGTCTATATAGAAAATTATTTTATGCTTCTTAAACTTCATAGATATAATTTAGAAAAAATATCATGAAAGCCTTAAAATGTTATAAAAATGGGTCATTTTGCTTACAGACATTATACATAGCTAACGAGTCTTAGTAAGAAACTACTTCACCCAAAGTTGAGTTAAAAATCATTGACAGAAAAAAAAATCTGTGTTTTTGTCATTTCATTTGAAATTTCACACCACTATCTTTTAAGTAATACTTTCAAATAGCAATAAAACAGTACTCACTTTCAAAGATAAAAAACAAACAGACACATTCTTCTTTCATAATAACATCTTTTTAGGTTAGAAGGGGTCTATAACTCAAAAGGTCAAATAGAAAATGTTAATGAAAACAGAATGTAGTCAAGTCAAATAAAATAAAATAACCAAGATTTTGCTTCAGGCATTGCAAATCTGATTTAAACAATCTTCTCAGAAGATTAAAGCTGCTATTTACTGAAAGGTAAAGTAACGTTCTTATACTTATTTACAAATAGTTCTCCTTTTTAACGTCAGGATGTAACATTCTTCCAGATAATAATCTAAAATTATTTTATTTGTAAGAAATAATTTAAATGATTCCTGGGAAGCTAATTTAAAAACATGGATTTAATAAATAGGTTAGAAAACCTTATGAAATGACTAATTACAAGTATTTAATAAAGAAAGCCAATGGGTAATTTCAATATTAATGTTATAGAATCAAATTACAGACATTTCAGCAATGATTGAACAAGTCTATGATCATTATTGTTTCAACGCTGTAAGAATTAATTTAACTTTTTGCAAATACAGACCCAGCACAACATGTCTTTGGAAACTATAATGCATCATTTATAAGGGCCAAAGATCTGTTTCCATAGAATAATGCCCACTTACATTCCTAGGTGTGCATTGTTAATCACAGAATTCTTGGACCCGTGAGATTCCCAACAATATAACACCAGGAACATTAACATACTCTTTATTTATGTGAAATTGTGTCATCTCTTTATTACCGGGTTGGCCAAAAAGTTCGTTCAGGTTTTTCCGTAACATCTTACCAAAACCCCGAATGAACTTTTGGGCCAACCCAATAGTTACCATGAAGTATGTGCTTATTAACTGATCTTTAGTTGGACAGGTCAAGGATAATTAAGGGAGGATTTTCTCCTGAAATTAAAAGTATCAATTGAAAAATCAAGTAGCAATTTAACAGTAGAATTAATTTTGCACAGTTTTATGGAAAAGAAGATTATCACTAAAAAATATTTCCATTGTCTGCCCCGAATTGATTATCTCTCTCTCAGGGTCTCTAGGCTTTCATAAAGGTTTTAACAGGAGATTGGAAGGAATTTGCTGCCCACTCATGATGATGCTTCAAAAACAGGTTCAGAATGGTTCAAAGGCTGTAATTTCCATGCCATTTCTGTCCAATTTTCTTTTCTCCCAATGTTTTCATTTTTGAAATGGCTATGATTGCAATCCAATTTTGCCCACACAGCACTGCATGCCTAAATGAACCATTTATCACAAACTTTTTGTCTTTTTGATGCTTGAGATTTTTATTTGCTTAGAAATCTTTTTTTTTTCCCCATTAATGTTTACCATTCAAGCTGCATTACAATTACCTTCAGTAATTACTACCTGTAGTGGCTTATATTATTCTATTCTCCAGATGTGGCATCGAAAGTTCCTATTTCAAACCAATGATATGGTAGTGCGGGAATTCATTGCAACTTCACCAAATAAAGATTCCCTTATACATCTCTGAAAGACTGTAAGTTTGAGTCATCCTGACTTACAAATACTAAAACTTTAAAATCCCTAGGATTAATATTTCATGTGGATCTCACAGATTTTCATGAACTCATTAGATGTAACTGTTCCTTTCTATCAGTTCACATTTTTGCATTTTTGTGATGGGAACATTCAAGTTAAATATTGTAGCTACCAGTATACGGCACTGAGCCACATATTCTAAGAAACATAGTTATTAGTTGACAAACTTTTGAATTTAAGACCTTTTAATGTGGTTTAACTTTACAAAGCCTACCTAAAATTCTTCAAACCTAGGTTATACTCATTACAATGAACGTTATAATAATAAACTCTTTTCCCCACTTTCAGCACTCACAAAGATAGAAGAAAAATCAGTTTAAGTTTAGAGTAAAACAGGTGTAGACTTTAAAGTGTACACACTTCAGCTCCTTTCCTTGTCTTTTAATTTTCATGGAAATCTACAATTAGGGGAACACTAAAAGTATATTTGCTAAAGGCCTGTGTTTTCAAATGCTTGGAAAATAAAAGAGGTAATTGTTAAGAATAAGTGTGAAATTCGCTTAGATGTGCAAGAGGAGAACAAATAGGCAACTTAATTAGTTATTTTTGGTGATGATTGTAAAGGTTCATCTTATAAACTATATTTACATTCTGGAGATTTATGCATTTTTAAAAAGATAATATGCTATTTAGTCTTCCTCTCTCCTTTACCTTGTGGACATAAATCACAATTAAATTTTTCAAAAACCCCAGGTCAGATCTAATAACGTTCAGAAAATATTTCCTGGTGAATTTCGACAGGCTCTGACCATTCTTCTACCTTATACTCCGTAAGGCCATATTTTGAAGTTTATTATTTGCCAGAAGTGCTGAAGTGGAGACACTGATTTTCGTTATGGGCATCTCCTACTGGCTTTTGTGGTCCGTCTCTGGAGTATATTAGTCTTTTCTGTACTGTGGTGTGGTGATGTCATGGGCTTGGACTCAGAACCCGGTTTAAATTCCAGCTCTTTCACAGTCATCTGTGTGGTCCTCAGCAAACTACTGAACTTCTTTAAGCCTCAGATTTATCTTCTATAAAGTGATGAAGATTACAGGAGATGGTATATGGAAAAGGCCTGGCATATAGTTTATAATCTCTACATGTTAGTTCTGATGGTTCTAATGAACTGTTTCCTACACATAGGTTAACTTACATCCGCCTGTAACTTGCTTTGTACTTTTAAGTGTGTGTATGGGTACATGTATAAAGTGTTTTTGCTGTGAGTGTGTTCAGTCTCTTTGTGGGAATACGTGTAGGGCTAGAAGGGTGGTTGACGTATTGGGCTGTAAATTCTCTCACAATTAAAAGTTCTTTGAGGTCTGAAGTGTTTTTCATTTGTTGTGGTTGGTTGTTTCTTTTGCTATTTGTTTTTCCCTTTTTTCCAGGACCTAAAATACTATATGTGTAAAGAGAAGCAATGTAGATAGCATAATTATTTAAATCTTGGGCTCTGGAGTCCAATTGTTTGAGTTTGAATCATTGGCTTTGTGATGTTGGGAAAGTTACTTAAACCTTTTCTGCCGCTCTATACTTATCTGCAAAGTAGATCTGTTTATAATGATGCCAATCTCATTGGGTTTTTGCCAAGAGGAGAACATTTTAATACGTAAAAGAATTAAGAATAATGATGGCCAACAGATGAATGGATAAAGAAGATGTGGCACATATATACAATGGAATATTACTAAGCCATAAAAAGAAACAAAATTGAGTTATTTGTAGTGAGGTGGATGGACCTAGAGTCTGTCATACAGAGTGAAGTAACTCAGAAAGAGAAAAACAAATACCGTATGCTAACACATATATATGGAATCTAAAAAAAAAAAAAAAGGTTCTGAAGAACCTAGGGGCAGGACAGGAATAAAGACGCAGACGTAGAGAATGGACTTGAGGACACGGGGAAGGGTAAGCTGGGACTAAGTGAGAGAGTGGCATGGACATATATACACTACCAAACGTAAAATAGCTAGCTAGTGGGAAGCAGCCGCATAGCACAGGGAGATCAGCTCGGTGCTTTGTGACCACCTAGAGGGGTGGGATATGGGGGGTGGGAGGGAGGGAGATGCAAGAGGGAAGAGATATGGGAACTATGTATATGTATAACTGATTCACTTTGTTATAAAGCAGAAACTAACACACAGTTGTAAAGCAATTATAGTCCAATAAAGATGTTAAAAAAAATAAAGATGATGGCGTCTTGTACATTGCTGGCACATATACCTGTTACTTATTACTAATTCTTAAATGACTTATGTTCAGTATGGCTAAATAGTTCTTGCCATAAACAAAATGATTTAAATGAATCTTTTAAAAAATAAAGCATTAATTTAAGTATTTTTCCTAAGTTCTGTGAGATAACCATCTTTAAAATTTATGTAAAACAAAATGATAAGGTATACTAAATCATGTTTTTAAAAAAGTTAACACTCTAAATAAAGTTAGAAAAACAGGTTTTTAATGAAGATGAACCAAAGCCACATAGATTTAGAACACTGGATAATGTACTATTAGGCATGTATAGTACAAATTATAGAATTTGTTAATTTGTTACTGTCTAAAGCAATTTGACGTAATGAGCAGATAAGGTCTTGATATTTTTTTAGAGTGGAGACTGTTCTGTAAAGTCAATTAATAGACTGATGAAATAAATATTGAGAAAAGAATTTCCAAAAATCCACAGTGCAGAAGCCACAAGCAACTTGGGCACTGGAAAATATGCAGAAAAAACAGCATAGTTGCTTTTAGTATTGAACTTGTTAAATACAGTATAGATATTACCATTAAAACAAAGACATGTCATAAGTTGCATAGTAAACACTACCCATGTTTATTGACTAGTTATTGACTAGTTTATTGACTATGACTAGAATTTTCCTATTTAATAAAGATATCTCCTATGAAACTTAAATATAAGGAATTATATCAGTCATTCAGTCTCCAGACATCAACAGCTGTAATGATATTTAACCTAAATGATGGATACTTGACTTAATTGACCTGTTGTTTAATTATTATTAAAGAAAGAGTCTGGCTATTATTTCCTCAATGCCAAGCCATTTTCCCTTCTTGAGGTATAATTTAACTCATTCCCGCAGCACCTGTTTCCCTGCTGGGTGCTCCATTAAGGGAATGGAGTTGTAAGAAATGACTCACCAGGAAAGCCAATACATTTTGTCCACCAATATCTTTGTTAAGAGCAGTTTGGGAAAATCACTAGCTGTTCTTTAGACATAGATGAACGAAAGGTAAGCTCATATTTATATTTCTAGGCCATTCATAACCATGCAAGGAATACTAAAAAGTGAAGATGTACATAGATTAATTTATCAACTGCTTAAACTAATGCACATTTTATCAGAATAAAATTATATCCATCTTCTCATTCATTTCTTCACTTGTTCAATAAGTATTTATTGTATAACTATTAAATGCCAGACACAGTGCTAGACACATAGTAGTGAGCTGAGATAGAGACAGGGTAGTAAGTAAGGCATATAGCTACTCCCTTCATGGAGCCTACAATTTAGCTGAAGACTCAGGAAATACACAAACAAATAATTACATAATTACCTTTGTGATGGATTATATGAAGGAAAAGCATAAGGTCTTATCAGAGCATTAACAGGGATGAAATCCATGCAACATAATTTATAGGAGTGCTCATTAAGTAGGCTTATTTAAAAGTCTAAAGTACTCATCTGGAAGTTGACATGGGAAGTTTGCTAAAGAAATATGAAATTGATACCGCAGTGCAATGCTAGGGCACTTGCAAGAGTAGTTATGACAAATGGTTCCAAGACGGTAAGAAACAGAGTGAGAAAAAGAAAGAGTAATTGAAATGAAGAAATAAACACCAATAAAAGCATAACCTCTGTGGCGCGGCTTGTAGAAATATTTCTTTCAGATGCTGTTAATAGAACCTCTGGTGATTCTTTGGGAACTTAGGTAGTTTTATTGCTTATCATTTTGTGGCTAGCTTTTATGCAGCAATGTAAAAGTTGAGTTTACATGAATCTCCATTGTTAATTTTTGCACAGATAAGTTTTGATTTAAGAAGTTTTTCTAAAAGTCTTATTATTTTTTTTCTAATTAAGTAAAATTTACTAGTTTACCTTTGAAGTTCAAGAGAGTTATTGCTTTTATTTCAACTTGCTGTGTGAGAAGAGAATGCAATATAACATTTATTGAGCAACTACTATGCAAAACACTCAGCTATGCGATACTGTTGTGGCCTCTTCCATTGTGGAGCACAGGCTCCGGACACGCAGGCTCAAGACGCCATGGCTCACGGGCCTAGCCGCTCCGCGGCATGTGGGATCTTCCCAGACCGGGGCACGAACCCGCATCCCCTAGCATCGGCAGGCTGACTCTCAACCACTGCACCACCAGGGAAGCCCTCCAAAGGAGCTTTGACACAGTGTGCAATGTGTGTTACATTTGTGTTCAGGAGTCCTTCTTTTGTACACAGCTATGAGGATCTAAAAGACATACGTAAGACTGAGAATTATAGAAGATAAGTAAAATAAGGACTTGCCAATGCAATGAAACGGATAAAGTTAAATTGTCTTCTGAGGCAATTTAATTAAAAGTAGAAATTGCAAAACCTTACACTAATAAACAGTAGGGACTGCAAACATTGTATTACAAAAGATGTAGATAAGCACTGGTGATTTGATCAAAGGAGAACAGTAAGTGAGAGAATATCTTTAGGAAATCATGAAGATTAAAAAAAAAAATGACTAGGTTGGCCATCCAGTGTATGGAAGTCTGAGGGGCAGAATTACAAAGTTTGGAAGTACTCAGGCTCATAACTAAAAATAATAGAACAGAATGAATGAAAATATAAAATTTGGTCTATCAGGAAAGGTCTTTGACAGTAAGAGTTATTGATTATGAGAGTTTTTCAAGGGAAGCAGAAGCTGCTTCATCATTACGACATTAGAGATGAACACTGGACAAAACCCTAAGGGGTGGGCAAGCAGAACTGATGACTTGTTATGCTTTAAAAATTTTTGGTTTCTCTGACTTTATGATTTTTCTACATTGCACTACTTAAATTATGACCAACAGTGTTCTCGTTGCCTCTTGTAGCAGTAATTTTTTTTTTTTACCAATATATTTGTTGTCCCATGGGTATTTCCTTTTATCAAGTTTGGAAAACACCCACCTGGAACTTGAATTAATTTTAGATTTCAAAGTGAAGTTTCATGAATGATAGTCACAAAGAGAAGTGAATTGTAAAATAAGCTCAAGTAAAACTGATTACAATTAGAGATATTAGTCCGATTTCCTTCCAACCAGTTCTGCAGATAATGTAGAAGCTATCCTCTCTTTAAGAGCTTTGATATTCCAGATACTGTGCTGGAATATGCATTATTTAGTTTAATCCTCATTAATACTCCAATGCTACAGAGTAAGGTTATGCTCTTAATTTTCTATATATGGAAACGGAGGCTTAGAGATTTGCTGATATCAAGGCTCTTGCTCTTTCTACGATGATAGGGAAAGCAAGTTGTCCAGGTCAGACTCTGATGCTCTTGATTACTAAGACTACCAAGCCCTGAATACAATGGAGGACACTGACATGATATAAAACTTAGAAAGTGCCTTCAAGCTACAGCTAAATGGGATAGAGAAGTTTTTTGATTTGGGTGGTGCAGGGAGATATGAGGCTATTTCCACCCTGGAAAGGTAAAACAGAGTTCTCGCTAGTTTAAAATGAAAGCCTATTGGAGGCTTATCCCATGGATAACTCCCTGGGAGACAAGATTCTCAATGCAAAATGAACCAAGCTGTGAAGAGGGTTAAGGAGTATTCTGGTATTCTCAGTGCTGGGTTAGCAGTTGTCATGACTACGCAGGTGGAGGGGTCTGGTGGAAGGATCACTTCTTGGTTGCTGTCTAGCTCAGTCATTTGTAAGTGGAATTGTGCCACGTGGGCCATGGATGCCTGGGGTCGGTATTCTTGGAAAGAGAGACAGTTAGAAGCCCCCTTCCCTCATCCCAGTTTGGCCTGACAAGATTGTTAAGCCGTGCCCTCCTGGCTGGTGGGAAAATGAGGGAGTGTCTCACTAAGGAGTGTCACGGAAGAGATTCGTGTCTGGGGGCCCATATCTCTGTTCTCTATGTCATTGAGGCAGTATTTTATGTCAGCTGTTGGATGTATCAGCCTTGTCAACAGGTGTTATTGACTCTGCTTTGCTGTTGGCTTTTGGAATTCAGGGGAAATAACTCTGGTAACCTGTCTATTGTATGGTTGCAGTAACAAACTTTCTTGACAAAAATTGAAAAGGAATTTGATCTATAGTAAGCGAAATGAGGTAATTTTGGAGGAAATGGTATGTCAAAGAGGTGATGATGGGTGTGACATTAGCAGAAGCCTACAGTGGTCAAGTGTGGTGTGCTGTATCTTCCACAATACCCCTCCAAAACTCCCAACTTACAGTATTTCAGGGTATCCACAAGCAATGCACAATTTCCCAACCAAGACATGGGAACTCTTCTCCCAATTTGTTTCCTGGCAATATGTTAACACTTTACATCCTGAATTCAGACTTCAAGCTTTTGATTGTAGAGAAATCTGTAACGTGAGCTAGCATACTCTTTGAACAGTAAACTATGGGCCTGTAATCAGTACCTGTGTAATGGAGTCTTATTAACTATACTTTTAAGGGAAAAAGTAGAAGAGTATTTCTCAAAGTTGCTTGAGCTGCACTCTCTTCCATTTGATCAGAATTTGTGATTTTTAATGAAAAATCCAGAAGCATATTTTAAGGAATTTGAGGATGGCTACTTGTTCTGATTTGGCGTTTTCAAAATAATACTCAAGATTATGAGGTTATGGGTAAAGCGTGACTTAAATCTGTAGCAGTGCCAAAGTTTTCTTTGATTTTCTTATTTGATTATGGCATCCCATCAGGGCTGAGCACCCACCACTGCTGTGATTCAATGTTCCCAATAAAAATGACAGTTGAGTTGAGAATATTAAAGTTTTTTTTCTGCCTTATATGCTGAAGAAAGATAAAACTTCAATGTAACAAAGTGAGTGAGAATTTAAACTAATAAAAGCTGGCAGTGGGCAAATTTACTCATGCTTGCCTAAAAAAGGGCTTAATAAGTTGTACCACACACACAAATGCTGCAAAAGACAACACTATAAAATTCTAAAGGTATTTTAATTAAGTTACTTTTGAGGTTATGTGTGTGTAAGTGATGCTTACTAGTACCATTGTTTCTATGGTAACAATTCTCCTAGCAACAGGAAAAGATCTTAATAGGATCTGCTCTTAAGAATCCATTTTTGGAGTATCATCAGAGAAAACGGTATGTTACTCTCTATATCTAATCATCCATCTTTTTTGTCACATAAGATTTTCTCAAAATCATAAACCTATAAGGTTACACACAAAAAATCTAGTGCTTGAAGTATTGTTATTTCTGCTTCTTCCTTGTCTAAGGACAACTTGAGTTTGACCTCTTGTCTTAAAATGCACTTGAAGTATAGGAATACATCCTACCATGCCTATTTCAGTTTTCTGTAAGCAAAAGTGACATTCCTCAAGCAATCTGTGGCTGACACAAATCAAATAAATGATTCTCTGATTCAGAACCTGGACCTTGGACTCATAACACAGGTACATGCAACAATAAGTGATAAAACTCTGAAAAGAATTCTGGTTCTCAAGTGATTAAAACAGTGACAGTCATTTTATTCTGCTTCTCAAAAGACAAATGAAAGTCCATATGAAATTGTGATCTGCTTATAGTGTCATTTCTTCTCATTTTACTAATGTTCACATTTGACTGTTTAAATTTGTCTCCACCTCCAAGCATTTTGCCAAATGGAAACATTCTATTTCATCTGTCTTAGTAAGTGTCTGTTTCCCTGGCATGGGAGATTAATAAAAAATCATATTGTTCAGTCTCTCATGGTTGGTTTACATTGTAGGTTGATTTGTTTTTCTTTATTCTGGCCACATTTTCAGTATACTTAACCCAGCCAGCCATGTATTTATTTCCATCTTTAGTACCCTCTAGAAAATGGACATTTTTAAGCCCTCTCATAAAAAGGTGAATAATGTAAATCATCAAGTGGTAGGCAAAGAAGGGTCTTAACTTCTCAATGATTTTTCAGTACTTCACACTAGTAGAAATGAAGGTGAGATGCTTACCTGGTACCACAGGGGCTGCTTTGGAATTCTGCATAAGTGTGCTGTAACGTGAGCGAGCTGCGGGCCCCAGATGCAACACTGATCTGCACTGTCTGTGTGCTCGTCACTCAACAATGATCCTGACATTTCCTTTCCTGAGATACCAAACTAGACAGAGTCACGCAGGATTACTGCCTGGACCCTGTTTCCTCTCTGGCTCTCAGCAATTCTGCTCAGGCCTCACACAAGGCAGCTACTCAAGCACCATTCCCTAAGAAACTATATGCTAATTCTCTATCTCAAACTGCTGCTAGCTGAGCTGGGTCCTGATGTACTTTGGGAACACCCTGAAGAAAGAAACCCAAGCCAATGACATAGACTGTTTAACCTAATGAATTATGTAGACCAATGCCATGTGTTCCTACAGCCCCATGATACTCCTTAGAAAGTACGGGATCCATAAACTACAAAAAATCATGAAAGTAGTAGAAGCAATGAAAATAACCTCCTGAGCCCACCTTAATTATGTTAAATGAAATATTTCTAAATAGCTTATATTTTTAAAAACTTTTTTTAAAGAGCAGTTTTAGGTTCACATGTGTTGTTCTTTAAATAGATACCTGGTCTTCCACATTCAAATAATCATTACTAACCTAAATATTTTCAGTCTTTGCCCCAATTACTCAATGATTTCTTTTTCATCAACAATACTAGAACATTGGTTTTACTTGTGCTATGAAATGCAAAATAATTGGAATAAATTGGGAGATTGGGGTTGACATATATACACTAATATGTATAAAATAGATAACTAATAAGAACCTGTTGTATAAAAAAATAAAATTCAAAAATTCAAAAACAAAGGAAATGCAAAATAATTTAGCATATATTCCTCATGTTTTTCAACTGTGTTAACCTATATAACCACAGTAGTATTAATGGAAGTAAACAAAATAGCTTATTTTAGTTAAGCCATCCATTCTAGCATGTCTGTCTAATGTCACATGTAATATTTCATGCATCTAAATAATAAACTTAAGAAGCAGCAAAGATACAAATATGTTATTTGTACACTTTCAAAGGAGTACATTTTTTAAAGAAATAAGGAATCTATAGGGTGTCACAAGATATTAAAATATAAAATTCCTTAGGCCTAAATTAGGAATAAAATGAAGCGTAAAGAATAGATTAATGTGCCAATGCACAGATTGAATCTGATCACAGAAAACTGGTATATGGAAGGGGAGATGAGGATGAAAAAACATCATAAGGAGGGGTGAAATAAATATTTGGTGCTGAATGAAAAATATAGAACTTTGATATCTGCAAGGAGACAGATGGCAAAACATGCTGGTTTCCACAGATAAGAATAGGCTTTAATTTAACAAAACTCAAGAGAGAAGGCAAGGCGAAAAAGCTGGCCTACTTTTTTTCAAGATGAACACTTAGGAAGTTGACTCCCTTGACCCTGACTGTCAGTTCATTATGATATAGGCAAGCTGAGCTCAGCTTGGGGTAGTGACTAGAGTATATGTGTTTGTGTGTGTGTGTATATATATCTATATCTATCTATCTATCTATATATAGAGAGAGTATATGGTTTTTTTGAGGGACGCAAAGACAGTTGTCACAATGGTACTGGTAACATGTAAACCTACGGACTTCTCCTAAGATAACCAGAACTTCAAATCCTAAAGGAGTCAATGCAACGAGGATGCAAATCAGTGATGCTCAAACTTTAGGGTGCATGAGTCAAGTGGGGGCTCAGAAAAATAACAATTCTTTAGCCCCACCCCCAAACATTGTAATTCAGGAGTAAATCTAAGGAGATGCCCAGTAATTCTGCATTTGATAAGCATTCCAATTGACTCTAATGCATGGTAATGAAATACACAGTCTTTTATAAATTAGGTATGCCTGGGTCCAAACTCATTCATTTGCTCTGAGAACTCAATAGGCACTTAACTTTGCATGTGGTAAGAACTAAATATATTTCAGAAAAGTTAATCTGTTGTTATCTTCAGACCAAACTGTATGTGGAAACCACCTAGTTAAAATGTACTAAGTCTGTATCAAGGAGTGTTCTAGAAAATGGTTTTTGGAGATACCAGAATTCTAGAGGCAGATATACTGTGAAGGAAACCTGACTCTGCTTTCTATACCAGAAGCAAATGGGAGCTTCCTGGGGAGAGTTTGCAGAAGAACCTGAAGAGTCTATAAAGTCTGTAAATATTCCCTTAATGGAAGCACATAGGTTATTAGCCTATGTCTCCCTGGTGTTGTAGACTCCATGTCTTGAAAGACTGTGGCATAGAAGAACTTGGCTGTATTTTCAGAGCTAGCAGGGCCTTCCCCAGATGAAGTGAGTCTCTGGCAGATGTGCGCCCCTCAGGGAAGCCAGGGGCAAGAGGAAAGCCATATGCTGCCTATCTGCCCCCGCTGTGGGGAGCCACCGTGTTTCCATTAATTTCAGAATTCTTGTTAAATAAACCAGGGACTTTCTGTAGGCTCATGTGGTCTTTTCCTGCCATCCATAGCTCACCTGAAATGCTGCATACATGGCCACACTAACTGCAGATACGTTTTGTGCATAGTTTGGTAACTGAGGGATAGAAGCACCGTCACCTACTCATTCTACTCCATGGCGTGGTTAATCTGTTTCCTGGGTTGCCTACTGGTGATACAATTCTTTCCCTTGGGGTAAACTGAAGAGAGCAATGTGTCTTGTCTCAGTGAGAGAATCGGTCTAAACCAAGTCATATCAAACACTAACTTGGTCTACAATTTGGCTTTAGTAGAGGCTGATTTGAATATTTAGGAATAGGTACAATATGAAATAAGAAAACATTGTAGAAAGAGGATGTACCCATTCTCATTTTTCAAAAGCACTATTAAAATCAACTCTATGCCTACATATGCTGAGTACTTAGATAACTGTAATTCATCAAGGCATTCCCCCCACCCCCCCCCACCAAGTCCAACAGAAAGGAAAATAACTATGGGGAGTACTCTGTTATATTCATAGGCCTAAGAACCAGAAATGTATTTAGTGCCTCCCCAGATCATTATAGAAACATGTCACAGTCAGAAATCATTCTTGGATGAGGAAGTTGAAGCAGAATGAGCAGAGAGACAGTAGTCTGTAGCCTTTTCAAGGTTGGCAAGTTCTAGAACAAAAGCTCTCTCATCACTAGATCTCTGTGATGCCCTGCCCTCTCGCATTCTTGATATCTCAAGTTCTCAGCTCATACTTCAGCCTGTATTCCTATCTCCAGTTTCAAGCCTTAAACCTTTCAGCTTCAAACTGGGAAAAAAAATGAGGCTGTGATGAGCTACCTCATGCAAGAGGCCCTGGAATAAGAACACACACATGCTGAATATTCTTTCTACGGAGAGGCTGAGAGCTCGGAAACATGCTTAGGTAATTCTGGTGAAAGCAGTGCTGGGCTGAGCCATATAAAAGCCCAAGGCAAAGGAAAGACCAGTAATATTGATTTTGCCCTTACTTAATGTTTTGATATTTTGTTCATCATGGAAGTTCAATAAATTCTTATTTTTAAAAATTGCATTAAAATATTATTTACTTGATTATGTTTTTTTTTTTTTTTTGCATCATCTTAAGTTTTGTACATGAAGCAAGTGCCTCATTCTGGTCCCACCCTGAGTGAAAGCCTTGCAAAGTACAATGTATTTAACAAATTATATATATAGTGTGTGACACAGAGGTGATAAGGTATAGGGTAAAGTATAACGTATATTTATACATTATACTTCAGAGTATACATGTACTTTATAGTATGTGATAAAGTACAATATATTTAACAGATACGTACCTAGTATACAATACGTATATGAAAAGGAGAAAATGGGAGGGAACTCACACTTATTGAGACCCTACTACGTGCATGGCAGGCATTGTTTGTGTGATATATATATGTATATACACACACATATATATACATATAATCATATAATATCTATTTCCTGATAGATAGTATTTAATGAATATATTTATCTCAACAAATGTGACATATATAATGCACACACACATATTTTCATTTAATCCATGGATTTATTTTACGTGTTAAAGGTGAGGAAAAGATAGCTTGGAGAAGTTAAGTAACTTGCCCAAAGTTGCAGATCTGTGGTCAAAAGGAAGAAGCGAATGAAAGTCAGAGACAGTGATCTGTTTGTAAATTGGAATGTAGGTTGTAAATTCTAACAGACTACTAGTTCTTAGTATTATTGCATTTAGGAAATACCACAAAATATTATTTATGGTTTTATTAAAGAGTAATGATGTTTATGTCTCTTTCACTGAGATTGAAATATAAATTTGATGTTGAAATGTAAGTTCCTAGTGATATCTTTTTAAAATCTTAAAGATTTTTTGGCTTCAGTTGATTTCTTAAGTTCTTAGTTTGAATTACTGCTTTTTTGGTAGTTTTTTTGTGTACCCCAGTAATATTTAGTGATGTATGAAATGGAAGTTAAATATTTAAACGCCGGAGAGTTTCAGAGGTAAAGTGTTTCCCTATCAGTCTGTACCAGTGAAAGCTGTATGGGTTCAGGCAAGATCAGGGAAATCAATATTAATTATATATGTTGCTCTTCTTGTCATGATGAAATAAGTATCTATGAATGATGTGATGGTTAAATCTGTATGTGTTAGGGCTTGAGAAAGGACATGCATATCTACAGTCATATTTTTATGCATTACTGCTTGCAGAGTGGAATAAATATCTGCTTACAACGTGACAGGAAAGAGATTTTGTGCAGGGGTAAAGACAGAAATGTCTATAGTTAATACAAAAGCATGATCCTCTACATAAATACCAGCGCTGGGAAAGGTCAGCCATGCTAACAAAGGGTTGATAAGATACTGAATATATAAAGAAACAAATTACAGAGTTACAGCTAACTTTAATTTTTATTCCCCTAAGATCAAAGGATAGCTGTTAAAATGTTTATGAAGTGCAAACCTAAAATGAAACATGCTCAAGATCTTATTTTTACAGACAGTTTAATTTTCAGTATTTTCAAAGGTATCTTGGAGGGAGCATGGTGATAGGCTAAAAATTTAGTGCCAGGATGCAGGCAGGTTTTGGAAACAGCTTTTGTCACTTCTAATTTATGACTTAGGAGAGTTATTTAACAACTCTGATCCACAGATTGCTCTTATATAATTGTGGGTAATGATAACTACTTTATGGGATGGTCGTGGATATTAATGATACAATGGATATAAAGTGCCAAGTACAAAAAAAGTTCTAAGTGTGGTACCTAAAACATATCAGTCATTCAATAAATGATAGCTCTAACTCGTTGTTATTGACGTTTTTGGATGCAAAGTAATAATACTTTGGAACAAGTATTTGATATGACCTACAGAAATGACTAGCCATACCTCACATAGGTGGAATAATGAAACTAATTGAACATTTTTCTTGTTTCCCAGATAATAGCTGCAGAATTAAAAACGTAGAGAAAAATCAATTTTAATATGTAGAGGGAGCCCACATTTAAAGTTGATCAGTGCCATTATAATTAATGAAAAACACAAGAAACATGATTTTCTATAAATAGAAGAGATTTACCATTTACATGTAATAAGCTCATTTTTAGATTTTTTTTCTTTTAACAAAAGCAATAAATTATTGGCTAAGAAGAATTATTTATGCAAAAACTGCATTAGATAACGTTAAAAATGAAAATTACAGAGATACACTGGCCATCTTCAGTAATAATTGTCATTATTATAGTGTTATTATTAGAAGCGGTGGAAAATAGTTTATCAGCAATGTGTGGTATTAAAAAAAAATGCTTGGAGAGTAGAGGTCTTGTATGCAGTCAGGAACTAATTTACCTAGCACATTCATATGTAATACCTGAAGTTCACTGCTGGTCAAGTTTGGTAGTACCAGGTAGTAGTTAACACGATGACTTTGGGGTCAGCATATTTGGGTTTTAATCTGAGCCCCACCTCTTGTGAGGTGATGGATCTTGAACGAGTTACTTAACTTCTCCAGGATTTTTTTTTCCTTTGTAAAAATGGGATAGAGTACCAATCTATAATATGGTGTGAGTTTAACCAAGATAATGCTGTCAGCAGATGTCTGGCTGCTCATAAGAGTTCAATAGACAGCAGCTGAAAGGATGTCTACTCATGAGAATGATACATTTAGTTTTATAATAATGGAAAATTAAGTGATTTTCTGTCTAAATGTTAAACTTAAACATTCACCATTTATTCTAAATATAGACATATTTTCCAGTCTAGACTGAACTCAACCCAAGTCCTTTTAGGCATTCAGGAAATTTCCAGACAGTGTTGTCTCAGGCTACCCTTCTGGGCTTCAGAGCAATGATATGACTTGGAGTGAAAGCTTGCCACATCGATTTGCTTTCCTCAAGTTTAGATACCAAAAGCTTTTAATTAAGAGCTTGTTTTAATTGCTCTTGCTAGGATCTTATTTGTTCAGAAACTCAGCCACTCCAAAAGACACCTGAATCCTGCAATCCTTGACTTCTGCCAAGAGAATAATAATCCACTGACCACCACCAACCCGTGTCCTGTGGCCCTAAAAGTAAAGCCATGGAGTAGGATAAGCTGATATTCCCATAAGCGTCTTTGTCGATCAAAAGCAAGATGCTCATGTCAACCAAGGAGGCATTTGCACCCAACTCTTAATCTTCCTTATCACAGAATAGAAAGTTGAACACTTATGAGTATCTACACTTGCTTCCCCAGTGGATGTTAATTTCTTCCGTCTTAAAAGTCCATAATGCTCAGCCTTGCGGTAGGCACATGGTAGATACTCACTGAACAACTGTTACTTATTTACTGGTATCTGAGAAAAGCTCAGAATAATTTTATGCTTACAAAGAAAGATAGAAAAAATACCTTCAAATTCAAGGTATGAAATTTAATGAGTGTGACATATATATTAACCAAATAACATACTATTAAAAAGAGTATATATTAAAAAAAATCTTGCATGCAAAATAAAAGAGCATTCAAGTATAGTCTAGTACAGGCGATGTCTCTGAAAGTTCGATTTCATACTTTCATGAAGCCACAATCAAATCTTGCTATGTCTCAATCGTCAGTGTGTGCTAAAGTGCAAAATCGTAATCGTTACCCTGACATTTTCACTTAGCTTCTGCTGAATACCCAGTCAATTCTTCCAATATTTAGAAAAATATTCCTCAGCATTTACCTTGTCATTCTGATGATGCTATACATCCCACAATCACACAGAAATTGTCAGGTCTCCTTTCCTTTTATAGTAATTCAAACATGGCTTTGCAAACCTGAATTCCTTGCATTGATTGGTGAAGATGATTTATTATTATTTTTTCACATTTCCATATTGCTCAGGGAAAGGAAAATGTAATTATTCAATTTACAAACGCACAACACTGTTTTTAAAAACTTTTACACTTAAAGTGAAGGTAGATTTGGGTTTGACACCCTGCAACAAGGAAAATGGTGTATGAGATTTGAGGCAATTTACTGAGTCACAGAGAAATCAGAATGTGGACTTTTTTATTGGAAAGAGTGGCAGGAAATTGCCAGCATTACTGGCACTTCCAGATTCAAGAATAAAAGCTAATTTCTGATATCTGAAGCCTGCAGTCTGTGGACACAGATGACTACCAAATCCATATTTCTAGCCAGGCCTCTTTCCTCAATTCTGGCCTGTTCGTTAGGGATTTATACCACGTGGCCTGTTATCTCTTCAAATTCCACCTTTCTCAAATTGTGCTCATAATTCTTGCTTTTAAAACTGGTTACTCTGTTCAACTTTCCTGTTTCTATCCAAGTTGCCATCATTTCCCCAGTCACGGAGATGCATTGGTTTAAGTGTTTCTGCACATGAATCAGCCATTGGATTGTTTCTTTTTCCATATTGCCTTTTATACACATCTCTTTTCCATTCTGGCTTGTTCCTCCAAAGTTCAGACCGATCCCTTCATCTTTGGGGACAGCACTGCCAAGCCAGAGCAAAAAAAACCTTTTTGTTCAAGGAAACATTTATGTTCAAGGAAACCTTTAATAATGATTTTGCTAGTAGGGACAAAAGTACTGTAGTAAACCCATACTCCAAATTCTTGCAGTATTCAACTATATGACCTTAAAAGAAACAATAGGATCCTCAACTCAAAAGGAAAATAAGCTTCAAATAGTTATAATAGTTCCATATGTATATATAGTTAGCTTTTCTGCCTCTACTTCTCTTCTTTACCCCAATTCGTTATACTCCCTTTCATCAGACTAATAGTACTGTAATGCATCAGTGTTTCATGTCTCTGATTGATAAAGTCAGCATTGCAAAGTGGTTGTTGTTTGTAACTCATTTAAATAGCAGTCAAAAGAAACAATTTTATCAGTGTAGGTTTATTTTAGAAATTGGACTGTATGGTACTTGCATTTTGTAAGGTCAATGAGGATATGTTCCCTCACTGTTGGTCTTCTACGTGGTTGCATTTAGCTTCCAACACATTGCAGTATCCATGTGGTTTTGTTTCAGTTTAAAAACTAGTTTACACTTACATGAAAAATAAACCAATCAAGAATTTTGGAGTTCCCAAATCTTCTTTGAAGGATCCTGGGATTTATCAGAGCATAGTTATGGAAATATCTAGAGTACACTGTCTCTAAGGAGCTTCTGCATGCTAATATTCTGTGAGTTTTAACACATATACCGTAGACCACATATCATATGTACATAGGATGCATCTATAAATCATGTGGTGGGAATGAGGGACAGAGTTATGGACAGACTGAAAGAATCACAAATGCAAATAATTTAGAATCAGAAGGACTTTAAAAGGCCACCTCCTTCCTCTGACTACTTTATGGATGAGAAAATTGAGGACCAGAGAGAAAGGGAGTAATTTGTCCTTTCACTCAAAAAGGCTGTAGTCTAGTGGGATTGCAACTTATCTCTGGACCCCTGTCCAATGCCCTTTCTAGGACTCAGATTAAATATTATTATCACAATGGTTATCTGTTTTGCTCTTGCCCTATCCATGTGTGTTAAAAGCTATGAAGTGGCTGAGATTTTGCCCTACTTGTAAGTGAACGAGTTAGCCATCTAAATATCCATGGATACTGGCAGAAGACATGAAACTCCAGGGCCAAAGATAAAGGACTTTTATTTGTGGCACAGCAAGCAGCATGAGCTTCATATTTGTGTCAATTCTCCCTGACAGTCCAGGTCCCACGAGGATTATGCGGATGTTCTGCACATATGGGATTTGTGTCACAGATGAGGAATCCTAAGCTTAGAAAACCTGAATCTTTTGTGATGATATGCAAGCTAACCAGCCTCACTTTTGCTCTGGATCTCTAGCTTCCAAAGCTTTTGCCACACAAACATTCTTGAAAAGACTGAGAACCAAGGCAGCTGGTTCCTATGCTCTCCAGATGTACAGAAACATGACACCCATGAACTGTCTTGGAGCAATAATGATGGGTCTCCACTGGTTTGATGCTGGACAATATAATGCATGGGATGACAAATGATTTCCAGGTAATGGCAATTATTCCTAGAGTGAATGCATTCCAGTATGCATACGGCAAAGCCAGGTATAGATCAAGCAATTCCTTTTAATTTGGTTTAGCACCGCCTCTAACTCTCAACAGTGTCCTACTTTAGTATGTAAATTGTATAGTCACCTATAGTTCACTATGGGTGAGAAATCACTCAGTTTTTGAAAAAGAATACCTTCCAGATCATAAAAAATTTTGATTGATTGCTATGACTATATACACAGGAATTCCTGATGAATCTTAGCAAATTTCCCACATTTTTATGTACCAAGAAAAATTTACTTCTTTATATATGGATTTCTGAGGAAGATCTGCAAACTTTTCATCAAAAATGTTACTTGAGTTTTGTTTGTATGTAATTCTTTTCATCTGTCCATTTGCAGAGGTCTGTACCCATCTGCAAAATAAAACATCTCTGAAAATGTTTATAATGTACACATATTGAATCATCTTTGATATAGCTTTACATTCCATCCAAAGCCCTGTGACTTAAACGGAATTTTACACATTTATAGTTAGATTCACTTATTAAAAGCCACTGTCTCCATCTGGTTATGGTATTTTGCTAACAGGTGTCAGTAAATCTCCTGATCTAAACTGCAAAGTTTAACCCAGAGATTCCCAACCATTTTGTATTTTTAGCACACTTTCAGATACTAAATTTGTAGAAACTCATACTCGAATATGGTGAATGAGGCAGTATATTTTACAATATAATTCCTCCTAGAGTACATCAGTGTTCCTGTGTGGATTTAGGAAAGCACCCATGTCACTGCACTATTCAATTCCTTCAGTAGTGACTTCATTTTCATACAATTTTCGTCGACCTGACTGTGCTCTCTTACAGACCCATGAAGGGAAGTTTTACGGGTCTATTGAGTATTTGCCTTGACATGCATCTGTGCTTTTTCTCTCTTACTCATAGCAGATTGTGTCCTGTTCTCCACTGTACCTCACAGCCTGTTCTGCTTAATGTTTCATCGGATCAGCATGACCTTAATAGCACGTGTGTTTGGTTTTAGCAAAAAATTAATATACACATTGCTAAAATAAAAAGAAAACAAAAATTGTAAACAGTTTGTGTTTCAGACCACACCAACTGTTGTGACCCTTTGATTGACAATGTACTTCTAAAATTTTCAACCAAAGTGCCCATAAAGACAAAGAAGAAAGAAGGGATACCATCAGGAGAGTCTAGGGGATTGTAACCTAAGGCCACGCTTTTCTAACATAAAAACACATGAGCTTTTTTCTAAAAAAATACTTATGTATTTGTACCTTATTTCATTATATATTTGGATTTTTGAAACAAAAACAAAAAATTCCTCCCGAATACTTGAAGATTATAGAATTTCTAGGAAAATGTAACAGGTTTTTCTTGTAATTTGAGTACACCATGCTGCAGTCTGAAGATCACAGGCTTGAAACATAAGTATGCTTGGCTGTAATTCAAAAGGGAGATAGGGTTCTAGGAATTTCCCTCTTTACCTTGAATTCCATACCATGATGTTTCTCATACCTTATTTATACCATAACATCCATCCATCCATCTATCTATCCATCCATCCAACCATACATGATTTCATCTTTCTGAATCTATTTGTTACCTAACCATCCATGCATATATCTACCTATTTGTCTATCTGTTCGTCCATCCACCCGTGTATGATCCTATGTCTCTCTTTCCATCCAAGCATTAATTTACCTATGTGTCTATCTACATCTTTCTGTCTCTCTACCTGGCTAGATAATTCATTTCCTAAATAGCTGAATTTAAACGATATTAAATAATAGCAGTCACTTCTGCTAACATGATTCAACATTTATTCCTAAGAAAAGGCCTCTTCTATTGCTCTGAATAAATAAAGACAAGGTAATCATTATTTTCTAGGTTTCCTCTCAGCTTTTATTCTTGTATGTGGCAGATTAAAGACAGCTGGAGACAGAAACAGCCATACTAAGGTAGGATTTTGGTAGCACAAGAGAGTACCAGGGACTGGATCCTTCCCAAGTGAAGGGAGAAGAGAAGGAAATAGGCATGTTGACCTGCTCCACGATAGTCATTTCACGCCCATTATTCTTCCCAGTCGTCATGACAACTTTGCCCAGTACTTACCCAGTATCCTCACATCAGTTCTCTGAGCTAGGTGCTGTCATTATTCCAATTTTATGGTTGAGGAATCTAAGCTTTAAAATATTAAGTAGCTTGCTCATATTCATATGGCTGTAATTCTCAGATTCAGATATAAGACAAACCTGGCTAGCTTCAAAGCTCTTGCTTTTAAACATTACTAAACTCTTGACCCTCGATTTATTTCATGATAGAAACTGTCCTTCTGATTTTTTTCATATCTTTCTTGCAACCAGTGCTAAGTTAAGGCAAAGTCAGATCAAGGGTAGGTTAGTCAGGCATTTTCCAGAAAACCAATGCGTAAGTGGCACTAAAATATATCTTTGGATTGTAAGAAATGGAGAAAATTGTACTTATAAAAATTTGCTTCTGTCACTGGAAGAATACTCTGAACAGCTTGGGTGATGGGTATGAGGCTCTAAGGGATTATGCTTGGTAACAAATGTCATTTGACTACTTTTAATGGAAGGTAGGTCTGGATCATTCTTAAGTCTTTGTTGAACAGGATATAAAACTTTGGAGCCACATCTTAACTGTGTGAGATAATAGATTCAATGCTGAGAGATGCCACCAGCAGAATTTCAACAGCCTCCTCCTGGTGAGGTGTGGTCCTAGATGGGGGTCTCCCATGAATCTGAATGACACAAAATTGTAATCAAATAGCTTAGGTGATAATTCTCAAGTTGCAAGTCCAAGTTTTAGTGAATTCAGTACAAACAGAATTCATGTAATTGGTAGGCCCTACCTTAACTACAATCTTGAGTCCAAGATATGGTCACAGAGTCACCATTCCTGTATTTCTCACTCTAGTACCGCTCCATACCAGTTCACCCAGTAATTCAGGACATCTGGGGCCCTATCTTATTCTGAGTCTAAATATATTTTTACCAACACCATCTTGAAGTTGTCCAGATAGACACCCTAAATGAGGTCATTTGACACTGCATATAGCCTCCAAAGTGACTTTGTCACTGGAGTTACCTGAGTGACGATTCCAGCATGTTATACTTTTAGTAGTGCCATTCTCTCTCTCTCTCAATATGTGTATATATACACACACATATTCTCTCTGTATATATGTATATATACACATATACACACACTCACAAGGACTACATAATAAAGATATAAGCTCTTTATTTTAAATGTGCTGATATTAATTTTTTCCAGTCTCTGAGACCTAATCAGGCCTTTGCTCCTTCAATAGTTCTTTACATTCACTAATTTAACAAATAACCACTGAATTCCTCCTTCACGCCATACAGTAGTGAACCAAAGAAAATCTCTGTTCTCATGGTGCTTACATCCTCATGAGGTGAGAACAACTCTAAACAGATAGATGTCACATGGTGATAAGTGCTCTGAAGAAAATAAAGAAAAGGTTGGATTAGAGGGTAGCAAGTGATGGGGTGAGGGAACTGCTGCCTAGGAAGAAGATAGGAAAGGCGTCTTTGATAAGGTAGACTGAGCAGAAACCAGGAGGAATCTGGGGTCTGCCTGTTCCAGGAAGAGTGAATGTTTCCAACTTAGGAATGCGGCATGCCTATTAACAAAGTGATAATGATATTGGAGCAGTTGAGAGAAAATGATTTTTTCATATATAAGCTGAGGACTCTGACTAAACATTTTTGTTACTTTACAATGTCTGCCAAAGAATGGAGTCCTCAACAGGGAAGAAGAAGAAAAAACGATATGTTATTTTTTGCTTATGCAGTTTTTAATAGTTTCTACCCATTTTTTCTTGAGGGTTCTGTGTTGTAACTTTCTGAAATAAAGCGATCTGCTAAGCCCTAAGACACACACCGTAGAAGGGATGGATTACTCTTCATCAGAGATAACAAGAATCAAGGTTGCATATGTCAATGCTCTAATCCCTGTAAAGAAATCACACAATGGCGGAGAATAAAGAAGAAATAACGAGCGTATTTTCTTTATTCCTCTCTCTCAATTATCTCTTCTTCTCCCTCCTTTCTTTCCTAGAGTAACCTCAAATACTTTTTTCCCTCAGCTTCACTTGAAGTGAATTAATACTTTTAATTTTACTCAGACTACTCCATACTTAACTTTTCAAATCTTTATATGCTGGACATTTGATTGATAATCTAGAAAAAAAGAATAGGGGTATCATTGTCTAGTCACCAAGTATGAAATGACAATAATATATAGTTTTATATATACAATGTATACAATTACTCCATGGAGAAGTCTTATTGTCTATTCAAGTCCTTATTTTCTGGTCAAAGAATCTGAGAAAGTACCATCTAATAAAGATGATGATGATGAAAAAAATTATTTCATTGGGCTCTTACTTCCAGGTTATCTATGGCTTATTTACATTCTTCCTCATGATAATTTCTTGGGTTTGGTACCCTTTTTTTTTTTTTCAGATGAGGGAATGGAAGTTCTGAGGGGTTGTGTATTGTCTCCAAGATCATAAAACAAGAAAGTTGCAGGGTGTATTCAAACGCTGAGTGTCTATGCTATTCCCATTATATCATATCTGTGCTGGGGAATTCTTCCCTAAGGCAGGCCACATAATTTGAAAGGCAATAGACTTCTGGCTATGCTTAGGGCAGAGTCAAAAGTGTGAATTAGAGATGACCTTTTAGAATGGGAATCCTGGTCTTCTGTATAAGTGAGAGCTTTGTTTGAAAATTTCACTGTGATGTAGTTCCTGAAAACCTCATGGGGTTGTTGAATATATCAATGTAGGTTCTTGTCAGAGTGTCTGGCACATAGTATGTGCTTGATAAGTGTTAATTAAAAATACAACAAGAGCACCAGCGAAAAAGAAGGCAGGCAGGCAAAGCTGTTTCTCCCATTGGTATCTGAAAGACTCCTTCATTAGTCTCCTCTTCATTTTAGGGGAAGAGTAGAGCTATTCTGGACTTTTCTTCCTGTTTTTTCTTAATTTACTGGTCAAGGAAATAAAGACCTTTATTTATTAACTTTAAAAATACATTCCTGTTTATTTGTTTCAGGTTTATGGGGAATCAGTAATTGGAGCTCATTGAGTTCTAACACCAAAAATGGAAAACTAAATCTTTAGACACCTACTGTCATTTAAGGAAATGTAAAATGCTTCAATTTTATTTTAGCTAGTGGAAAAAAAGACAGTATGATTATATGCACAAAAGAACTAGATTTATGCAGTAAATGTGCTTCTAAAATGTAATTGAACAAAACGTTTTTGTTACCATAATGCAGTGCTGTGATTTCAAGCACAGGCTTGAATAAGTTCCTCAATCCCTGTGAGCCTGTTTCCTTGCCTATAGAGTGGGGATGCTGTTAGTATCTAGAGGATCAGAAGAATCAACCATTCGGTGTTATTATTTTCAACATAATTACCTATTTGTTTTTCTATAAGATTCTCCATGCCCCCCTCGCTTATTTCTGAAGTGATAGCTAAGGAATCTGAAAATCAGTTCTATAACTTTGTTAATGGGACATTTATTCTTTTCTATTTTCTCTCTTGCAACTACTCCCCGCCCCCCACCCCGGCCCCGACACACACACAGTGCTTTGGGATGGATGCCTTCAGCAACAGTGGCCTGGCCCAGAGAATTGAACTGGATGATGGGACCTGCAATGCTGAGGCAGACAACTTTTTAGACAGATGGGAGCTTATGGTAGGAATCCAAGAGCTCCTTCTCTTGCTTAATGTTAGAGCCTATTGGAAACATGGGGATTAAATGGCAAGTTGATTTGAAGCTTTTGAAGGATATTTCATTCTTTATCATAGTGAATTAAACACACATTGGGTGGCTCTGTAGAACTTGTCTCCAAAAGGAAGGGTGAAAAACTCTCCTGTAAAACTAGGCTCTCCCCTCATCATAATTCTTCATTTTCAGTCAAACTGCTTATAAAAATGATGGATGTTAATGATCACCTTACTTAGGAGATATCATCATTTATTTTAAAAAATAGAGCGAGTTAGATTAATAGTTAGAATTATTACTGGGAGGCTAGGGAAATATGGGAAGATAAAAATAATCTTTCTCAAAGTAATTGAGAATTTATTATTTACTAAGAACTTGGTGGAAAAAAAGAATCACTTTAAACATCATCATCCTTCAGACATTTTCATATCTGTCTCTCAAACTTACCAAACTTAATTTATTGGCAATAAAATAATGGAACATCCCCACCAATAGTGCAAGAGGGTAACCTATTTGCAGGGCAGGAATAGAAACACAGACATAGAGCACAGACGTGTGGACACAGGGCGGGAAGGGAAGGGTGGGACAAACTGGGAGATTAGGTTTGACATAAATACCCTACCATGTGTAAAATAGATAGCTAGGGGGAACCTGCTGTATAGCACAGGGAGCTCAGCTCGGTGCTCTGTGACAACCTAGATGGGTGGGATGGGGCGGGGGGGGGAGGGAGGTCCAAGAGGGAGGGGATATATGTATACATATAGCTGATTCACTTCATTGTGCAGCAGAAACTAGCACAACATTGTAAAGCAACTATATTCCTATTAAAAAAAAAAAGAAAAAAAATGAATGGAACATATATATGACCACAAAAATTTGCTTTACTTACCACGTTTGGACGCTGAATTAGCTATATTCAAGTTCAAAATAGCCCAATTTACAGGAAAGTCTTCCAACTGAAAAACTTCCCCAGAAATTAATTTTTAGGAAACTAGTTAAAAATTCATACTTATTTGGAGTGTGAATCTTTTTATTGCCCTTTTTTCAAAGAAATTTCTAGTCTTTTATATCTAATTATGTGAGTGATGATGGGCTTGAAGAAAGAGAATATGCTTAAGACACATGCTATAGTTCTATAAGTTGAAAGAACTTAAAAATCTTGCAAGGAAACATGATAGAAGACATCTATTACAAAAAGTGCTGAAAAGCAGTGACCAGAGGGGAACAGTTTCATTAAAGTGTGTGGCTAAAAATGCAGCTTTTCTAAGTTCCCCTTTACCAGGGCAAGCAGGACGTTTGATTTTTGTTTATGTCTGGCTATCATGTATTAGGAACTCAATAAATGCTAGTTTACTTGCATGGCATCTACTATGTCGTATATCATTCAATACCTTAACAGGTTAATTACTAATTAAGCAAATATAAGGCTTGACTTCTTCTCTCTACAAGGTGTCTCCTTGGGGTGTTAAAAACACTACTTGAGCTCCAGAAAATTATATTGAAAGCAGCTAATAAGAACATTTCCTTTCCTGCAGCATCTCAGGTGGCTAAGTTTGCAAGTTTAGCAGACTCATAAACGTGACCTTAAAGCTAACCTAAGGCATAAATTGCCAGGGATGGGCACGAGAGGAGCTTGTGGGTGATGGTGCAGGTGGAGAGTGACTATGGGGTTAACGAGCCCTGAGTGGGAAGAGGAGAAAAGTGTAAAACTGAATTCACCATTACAGAGGCCCTGCTTCTGAAATCAACAAGAGGCTAGCAAAATCAAATAGCGGTCTACCTTCCTTTTTAGATTTATTCAATGTCACTTAAAAATGCACTCTACATTTTATTCCAGATTGTTCTAGGATGTTAGAAAACCCAACAGACAAAGCAAGTTTTCATTTGCAGTTAACATGTGAGGCTGCCTATTTCTATAGACCAAAAACATTCCTACCCCAAGTCTGGGAAAGAGGTAACTTGAAGCATGTTTCCTGGTAGCTAAACTCAAGCCCCCCATTTTGGGAGTCAGGTAGGGCAGTGAGTGGTGTGGATGTGAACAATGGGATCCTCATGACTGGGAAATGGGTTTGCCAGAGGAGAAGGAAAGGAAAATACAGGCTAGGAGCCACTGCAGGGAAGAGAAACTGACCCCAACCGTGGAGCGTATACTGAAGACAGTGTGACAATATGGACCTAGGCCCCACTCTCCCATAAGGGATAATTTGAGATGACACATAGATGATTTCTGCTGATTTGAAACATGATAGCTCACTACTCTAAATACCGGCTCACACTCCTAAATCATTACTTTTTGAAAAAAGGAGGAGTTTACAAGGTCCAGTAGAACTTCCTCCCAGGTCAGGGAACTTGGGATTCAAGGCAGACACTGGCCATGCAATCTCGAGTGAAAGACTGAACTGCTGCTATTAGCATCAGATTCTCAGCTGCAAAGCAAGGAATCTGGATCAGATGATGCCTGTATGGCTTCTGAGGTATAAGAATGAGATGTTTAAGGAAATTCTCTTATTGGAATCACATATTTGATCACATGAAATGTCACATAACTTTGATAAATTTTTCATATTGAGTCCTTTGTTTAATGTGTTGATTTAACTCAGTGTATATGGGGAACATACATAGGAAACAGAGTAGAAAGAATAGGGAAACCACTAGTGGATATTTGGAGGAGGAAGTGTCTAGGAACAGGGAAGGGAGGATATCTTAGGCAGTTGGGCATTTGGGTCTGAGGTTTGGGAGAAAGGTTTCAGTGGGAAATAACGGATTTGAGAGTAATTGGAGTATATAAGCAGCAATTGAAACCCTGAAAAGAGATGAGAGCACCCAGGAAAATCATGTACTGTAGCATAAGACAGTACTCAGGACAGAAGCCTGTGGAGTTAGAGCATTTAAAGAGCCAGCAGGACACATTCGTTAAATTACTTAATTCCCTGGAAACTCAGATAATTACTTGATTTTTGTGTTGTGAAATTTACAGATGATAACACATGTACAGTGTTGGACTCAACTTTGATGTTCACTAAACTCTTTTCTAATTTCTACACTAGGGCTGTTTGCTTTATTACATAGCAGAAATGGTAAACTCGATTATGATTTTAAACAGAGAAGAATAGACAGTATGCCGTTTGTTTTTGCACCACACAGAAAAATTGTATGTAGACTTGAATGAAATGGCTTGTCGATTCAAATTACGTGAAAAAAATTTCCCTTAACATTGCACTTGAAAAATGTTTACCCTTATGGTGTACAGTCAAATTTTGAAAAAACTCCATGTTGTGCATACATTTCTAGAAACATCCACTTCTTTACTAAAATCATAATTGTAGTCGGAGTGTGACAATACATAACCAATAATAAGTACACATGTGAAACAGCAAAATGGCTTATTCTAACAAGCAATTCATAAATGCAAGGTGATAGGGTAAATGATAATATAGTTCAAGAATAAAGGATCTTGTCAAGGATCATTTCTATAATCATCAAATTATTTGATGGAATCAGCATATAAGGAAAGTCAGAGGCAAGAGCAGGGAGGTTAAATGGACAAAGGTAAAGTTTTCCTGGCTCTGGGCCACAGACTTGCTATCGCATGTGTCCATCTCAATACAAATTCATTTAGTAAATACAGCTTTTTTTTTTTTTTTGCAGTACGCGGGCCTCTCCCTGTCGTGGCCTCTCCCGTTGCGGAGCACAGGCTCCAGATGCGCAGGCTCAGCGGCCATGGCTCACGGGCCCAGCCGCTCCGCGGCATGTGGGATCTTCCCAGACCGAGGCACGAACCCGTGTCCCCTGCACCGACAGGCGGACTCTCAACCACAGCGCCACCAGGGAAGCCCAAAATACAGCTATTTTAAGTTGATGATAGCGTTTGTGGAAAATTTCTGAACATTTAGGCTCTAACCCCCTAACCATGAAAATTAGAAGTTTTAAGCTGTTACCCTGAAAGTTCTATAATTTTTTCCAAAAATAAACATAAGCATTTATGATATCTGGCTACCACCAATCATGCTGTAAATATGACCTAGCTCTTACATGGGATGAAGACTGGTTTGATAATCTTCCCTATGCAACCTATATATTTTCCCTTACCTTTTCTATAGCTTTTTTTTTTTAAAGATAAAAATCCAGTCCTGTATTAGAGGTAGATAAGCTGTCTGCATCTCTGCACCCCATGGGCAGAAAGTGGGGTCTCCTAGGCCCACAGCTGCTGCCGCTGACGAGGGACTGATCGCATCCATGCTCACACGGTGGGAGCTTTTTGCCTGAGCGCAGCTTACTCCTGAAGAGTGATGGTGTGGAACTGCAGTCGGCAGTCATCCACTGTGGAGTTGGCTGCTCCTTCTGAGATTGAAATAAATTGGCTGAGGGAACAGTGCAGAACAGCATTTGGCGAATTTAACATTGAGCACTGTGGGCTCACGTGGATAGTGACTGCATTATACGAAGCACAGAAAAGGAAAGGGAAAACCCACTTAAGAATAAGTATCTCTCCATACGTATCAAGGCATCAAAAATGTCAACAGACATTTTATATTTTAATTGCAGTAAAAGTGCACGAAGAGGGAATTTAATTAGCCTATGAATGATTTTACTGGAACCCCCATCTCTTGCTAGTCTGTCCATGTACTTTGCTTCTAGATTAATCTTTCTAATAACAGGACTTTCGAGAAGCAACTCCCAAGCTCAAGAATTTATCCTTAGTCCAGAATTGAAACACTTTCAATTTTATACCCTGGCTTTTTCATTACTCTTTATTATTCACCAATCTCTACGTGCCCGTTTCTCCATTTACAAGAGGTGCTTCTGGATTCTAAGGGAACCCAGAGAGAGGCCTAGTTGCCACCCTCCCTGGAGTGGAAAGAAGTGACCTGCCCACCAATCCTAGCGGTGGAACTCAGATTCGAATATAAGGCCTTAAGATACAGAGATGCACAAGAAATTCTCTTTGACCTGGAGCTCAAAATTCAGTAGAAAGAGATAGAACACAGCAAATATTTATGCTGAAATAAAATGAGTATAACATACAATGGGAGTTAAAAATAGGCAATGACTAGGAGGTTGGCTGGCTGGGGAAGACTATTATGGGCAGGAATGGTGTCCTAAAAGGCATCTGGTATAAGCAGATAAAGCACTGACTTTGGATGCAGAAATCCTGGGTTTGAGTCCTTGTTCAATCGTGTTGGGTGTGTTACGTTAATACCCTGAGCCTTGTGTCTCCACCTAAGGTGGGATACTTATGAGACGGTTTTCTGCTTTGCTAGCGATTTTGTGTGCCTCTTAAATCAATACGTGGAGGAAACACCTTGCTTTCTTACTAGTCTCCCAGCGTTTCCCCCACTGTACATCGTGCACATTCCAACCACTTCTCCGGGGGCACTGATACCAATCCTAAACTCCTCTGGGCTTTTTGGCCTTCGTGCCCTATCGTTCCCAACAGACACAGAAATACTAACAACAAGAACACCAGCGATGATAGAAAACGATAAATGCAGACATGGACTGAGGACCAATGTGTCTGGCTATTTGCTTTCCATAAATTATCTCAATCCGTTTCTCCCTCTGAGGTGGGCATTATCATTTCCATTTAAAGGCCAAAGGGTCTGAAACTCAGACAATATAAATGACGTTTCCAAGGTCAACTAGCTTGTTAGTGACAGAACCAGGTGTCAAACAGATCTTTCTCACGCCAGAGGTTGTACGCTACTATTTTCATATCACTAGCGTATACCCCTCTGCTCCTTGTAACTTTCAGAGTATGGGGAAGAGAGAAACTTCATAGGAATTGAATACAGATTTGACTGACAAATATATGGTCTCAGAACTGTTCTAGAAATCCTCAAAGCAGCCCTAAATTGTGGAAGGACAGTCTCTAGAGGAGAGCCTTGATGGTGTGCTGAGTGACAAAAGGAGAATAGTACACTATGATAAAACTTTAGGGGACATCTGGCATCTCCCAGATTCCCAAAAAACTTTTAAATTACAATTTAAGAAAATCACTAATATCCTCTAATGTCAGCGGAGGAAAAGCTATGCTTACTTTATGGTTTCTGTGGGAATAACAAAATGTTTTTGTGCAGAGGGTAGATTATCCTTCCACTCTTAAGACATTTTAAAAATCCTTGACGTAGAGGTGATTAAAAATTTGTCTAGCCAGTGCTGTCTTTTAGACAAAACAAGAAATATCAAGGCAAATAAATGAAAGGGTTTTCAAAAGCTTATGGGGTAAAGTCATTGACAGATTTCTTTACTTAATTTTGTGGTTTTGTTGTTGTTCAGAGACCATTCACTTTTATTGATATGATAGAATGTGATTTTTTTTTGAGAATTTAGCTGAATATAAACATAAGGAAACGTTAAGAACTGTGGCATATGGAAAAAATATTTGTCTCTCGATAAGTGTAATTGAACCCTGGAGCTAACAAGAATAATTGTTGGACCATCTCTTTAGATAGTTATTCTTTTCTGGAATTATTTGCAACTCAGTCCTGCCCAGAGGCAAGGAAAATGAGTTAGACATGTTTTTGAAACTCTTTTCAGAGTTGTAATTTTATAATCTTGTAATAAATTCCAAGAGTGTGTTGTTTTACACAAGCATTTTACTGCTACTATGAATCTGCAATAATTGGAGATAATTTACTGTTTTATGAAGCATAACAGAATAATTGCACCATTTTCAAATTTAAAGAGAAAAGAGTAGGAGAGGTCTGGTCAGGATGATAAATGATTCACAGCCTCCTGTGACTGTTTCCTTTTGAAAATGTAGAATCAATGCATATAATAACATATTCTGGTCTCTCATTTTTAAGACATTTTCATCTTCATTTTATTAGAGTGTTACCAATTTGGTGTTTTTGAGTTTGTGTGAATAATACTGACATTTTCAATTTTAGGTACTCTTTTCTTTTGCTCATTTGTGACATATACATTGATTTCACAATCCAGTAGACCTTCCCGTGAAAGACAAATCAGTGTTTCGACAAGAAATGAACATCCATATAGGCTTGGCCAGCAGTATCCTAACACATCTCCTATTTAGTGGACATACTTCAAAGAGCTATATCCTGTCTCAAAGAAGTGTTTCTGGTCTTGACTTATGGTTGCCTTCATGACTTAGAGTCAAATGCTGCCTGAAGGAACTTCTCCAGGGTTGGATAGAACCACAGAGGAAGCACTGTAGGAGGAGTTGTTGGTTAGCTGGTTGGCTCTTTGTAGCTCCGAACTTAAATCACGGTGGGCAGGTGGGGGTGATTCCAACATTTAGCTTCTTGCCTCCAAGTAACAGCAGTTACTTAATCAAGGGGCAGAGGGTCAAGCTTCTAAAAGGCATGATGCCACCTCCTCTCACCTTTGGATTACCCTACAGGTACCAAGGTTTGAATAGTCTCTACTCTTCTGAGAAGGGAAATTCAATAATAAGAAAGATTTTTCCTTGGGATCCATACTGCATGGATGGAGCGAAGTACCACATTTACTTTTTTCCTAAAAGTCAAGCTCTCCACACCAAGGCCTTGCATGACAATCTTCCTTATCTCTCACTTATTCTTCAGATTTCAGTTTATTCTCAGCATTTAATCCACTAAAGCGGTACGGATGCTCCTCATTTGTGTTCCCACAGTGCAGGTATTTTCCTTAGAAACATATCAGGCTCTTTTCTTGTCTCTTTCTTCCACTATTTTAGTGAAGGTGAGGGCCATGGGGTCTGTATACTATTTACCTCCAGAATATATCATGCTCCCTGTCGTGGAGTCAGAACATAGAAAACATTGATCAAATGAATGGATGGAGGCAACAGAGTAGGGGAGACAAAATCATCAGAGATAATGTCTTTTCTTTTCTTTTTTTTTTTTTTTTTTTTTTTTTGCGGTACGCGGGCCTCTCACTGTTGTGGCCTCTCCCGTTGCGGAGCACAGGCTCCAGACGCGCAGGCTCAGCAGCCATGGCTCACAGGCCCAGCCGCTCAGTGGCATGTGGGATCTTCCCGGACTGGGGCACGAACCCGTGTCCCCTGCATCGGCAGGCAGACTCTCAACCACCACGCCACCAGGGAAGCCCCTAATGTCTCATTTTTGAGGCACGGCTAAATAGGACTATGGGGACCCCATGAGCACCTATGATAAATTTGAGCACCCCATGGGTTGACTCAGACCAGAATGCCAGTAGCTTTTTTGGGAAGTAGGGTTAGTGGTGAGCAGATCTTTCATTAAAAGTTCACATTTCCCGAATATGTAATGCTGTCTTCTTTGTTCGCTGGCAATATTTCCTAAGGTCAGCATGGAATATGAATAGATATGAAAGGAAAATAAATAGATTCTATTTATCAGATAAGATTGGAAAGCACTGGGTTGAATACAGTTAAATAGGTTTTATATTTAGGCAGGATATATCAGACTTTACTATGCTAATGTGTAGTTTGTATCTCCAAAGAAAGAGACATGCAAATCTCCAAAATGTAATTGACAATAGAAAATTTCTTTCTTTTGCAGATCATCTCACGGAATTTATAACACAGAGAGTTTTGGGGCTACCTAATACAATATAGTTTGTAAGCTATATCTCTTTAGTATAAAATCTCTATCATGAAAGAACTATTTATTAAATGTCCGTAAGTGCAAGTTTCAATGGTATAGCACTAGGACAAGTATCTTCTTATTCTATTTGATAAAATCATCATTAAATCTCTAAGGCAGGTTGGGATGTCAGTTGTTAAAGTCATATTTAGTAATACATATTAATACAATTAAAATAATAATACATAAAATATTTTGGCTAACTTATATGTGAAACACAAATATCCTAAAAATGACTCCTTTTGAAAATAATAATCAAAAGTGACTTGACCTGCCTGTGAAATACATTTTGGAACTGAAAGATAACCTGGGCTTGCTCATTTATCAGTAGTTACCCTAGACAAGTTCCTTATCTCTTTATATACTTCTGTTGGTATTCATGGATGAGTCTAAAGAAACGCCTTTATTAGTCTAATTTACATGCCTTTTCTTTGTCTGCACCCTGCCAGTTTAGATGTCACCTGTAATAACTATGAAAAATTGCTGTGTGCTTCATGTTCTTCTTTTTCTTTTTGAATCTGCAATAGAACTTCTCTACAACTACCAAAGGGAGTTTCGTTCCAAGAAATAACAAATCTAATTTAACTGTACTGCGTTGCAATCTCTCGCCCTGATAGGCTTTTTTAGTATGAAAACTCATCAGTGGGGACTCTCTTAAAACTGTTTCACCTATTTTCAGGGAATAAAAGAATGTGTTTATTTTAGATCACCTAAATATTTTCTGTACTATAATGGTGTAATTAAATGATGCTGCTTTATCATCCTTAGCTTTGAAAACTTCAGTTTCTTGCTGCATCCTACATACACTAGGTAGATAAATCTTTACAAATCCCACCTCGAGTGATGTCATTCTGCTGCTCAAAATTTTCATTGGATCCCCATTACTTATCAAATTATGAATTAATTCCTTAGTCTGGCATATAAGGTCCTGACATTCATTCTTTTTCACCCATTTTCCCCCTTTAACACTCTCATTAAACTAGTTCTCTCCAAAATATGCCCCACATGTTTCTATCTTGTAGCTTTTGTCTAATGTCTCCATAGCTCCCAGAATGACCACCTTTATCCTTATTCTTTGAAAGTCAACCAGCTCTCTAAGCTTCCTCTCAGTTTCTACCACTTCCATGACTCTGTTCTTTTTTTTTTAAGGGGAGGGAAGCACTTTTTTTTTCTGTTTTTTAAAAAAAAATTATTTATTTAGTTTTTGAATTTTATTTTATTTATTTTTTTATACAGCAGGTTCTTATTAGTTATTTTATACATATTAGCGTATATATGTCAATCCCAATCTCCCAATTCATCCCACCACCACCATCACTGCCCCCGTCACATGACTCTGTTCTTAATTCAACCCACTGGATATCGCTTTCTTTTGGGAGCCCACAATCCCATTTTTAAATCTTCATATATCTAACCCATTGCATGAAGCTTGGCACATAGAATTAGTTATTTAATTTGTCCAATGAACTACTGACTCTCTTGTAGCATCTCTTTCTTGCCTTGAGTTAAAATTATTTGCGTTTTTCTCTAATCCTTTCAACTAAACTTTTAGTTCCATGAAGGGCAAAGATTGTCTCTGTTATTTACTAACTCTATGCTCTGTACTAAACAGTTACTGAATTGAAGAAAACTCTTATTTTGTCCATTAAGCTTGAAATGTACAGTTAAAAATTTCTGTGGCATGCTACCACTTCAATGTAGTAAAGTTTTTCAGAGAGTGAAATGTGGTATGCCAGAAGTATACCTCATACTTTCCTAGGAGACTGATTTCTCGTCTTCGTTGTAACGCAAACACTAATGGACAGAGTCCAAAGACTAAGTTTCAGTCTCAGTTTTGTTTTGTTGTAGCACTTGTGAGCTTGGACATGTTTCTTAACTTTTCTGCATTTTGGGTTTCTCGTTATTTAAAAATAAGAATATTACACTCAGCACAGAGGTGTAACATGAAAATTAAATGAGGGAACACATGAGAAAATACATTGAAAACTGGGAGGTGCCTTGAAATATATTTGTTCACTCAACAAATACATTTTGAGTGTTGAGTCTCTGGCAGGCATTATGGTACTCACTTGGGATAAAAATAATAGTTGTCTTTTATTTTTAAAATTTATTACTACAGTAAGATGAATGAAAAACTCATTATCTCTGCTTGGAAGGATATGATGGACTAGATGGACAAACATATAAATAAAGGATTAAAATACTGTGTGTGTGTTAGAGGGAAAGGGAGAGAGAGAGGGACGTGATATGATAGGAAAGAGGACAGGGTGCTATGAGCAAGAGGAAGGACACCCTAACTGAACAGGTAGGCTTCCTGGGGAAGGTAACATGTGAGTGGAGACCTGCAGGATAAACTTAGCCATGACGTAGGGTAGAAGCAGAAAGCATGTTCCATGAAGAGGAAGAGTATTTGAAATGGTACGTACATACGTAATGCATGAAAAGAATAGGGAGAAATACTGGAATTGGGAGGTGGGGTGAGCATAGTATGAAAACAGCCCTCTTGGATTCTGACATATTCCTCTAAAGGTTTTCCCTTCTTTGCTCCACAGCCTCCTATCCCAAATTTTGTTAGGAATACTACTGTGGACCATGGAGTCACCTCAGGATTTTCTTTGCAGTGAAACTAGTATTTTTTAATTTTAAGTGAGGAGGATTTAAATTCACAATATTCTTATATTTGATCGCTACACTATAGTGACTATTTTAAAAAACAAGTAAGTAAAGTACCCATAGTGTGGATGAGTGGTAAAGAGTACTCTTTGTAGAGTTAGACCAATGGGAGTGTAGTCCAACTTCATCACTTTATCTTTGCATGTCCTTGGGCAGGTCACTTAATCATTTGACTTAAAAATGCTAATTATTTATAAAATTATTGTGAGCATTAAAGGGAGTAATACTTGTGATAACTAAGTCATCTGGCACTTGGTAAGAGTTTAACAATTGTTAGCTTTATTATTTAAGAACCAATAACTAGCAAATTTCTCTGTGCTCTTCTATTTATACTTTATTTTCAAGTGCATACATGTTTAAAGCTGGGCCTCTCACTGTTGTGGCCTCTCCCGTTGCGGAGCACAGGCTCCGGACGAGCAGGCTCAGCGGCCGTGGCTCACGGGCCCAGCCGCTCCGCGACATGTGGGATCGTCCCGGACCGGGGCACGAACCCGTGTCCCCTGCATTGGCAGGCGGACTCTCAACCACTGCGCCACCAGGGAAGCCCCTAAAGCTCTTTTTTGATATCTGTATCTATATCTGTAAATACTGGTTAAACCACACTGCTAAATCAAGCATTAAGGTTTATAAAATTAAAAATCCATTTTATTAATCAGTGTTTAACTGAGAAGCAAACTTCTGATATCAATAATTAGCTTTAGAATTAAAGTATAAATGTATTATACCTGAATTCACATAAAACATTTTCTAGATTTCCTATGATTTAAAGCAATTAGAGTCTCCAACTACTCAAAAGAAAATAAGATCTAAACCCCATAAAATCTTTATTTTAGAGAAGGATAGATTTCTGAAGTCTTTATTCATAGGTTGCTATGGAACTAAAGGAGGCTACTTCTTGTTTTCAAGTTCATTTCTGGTTCTTACTGTACCTTATCACAGAGAAAAGGCAGGAGGTAATATTGGAGGTCAGCCCACTTTTGTTTTCCCCATTGGAAAAATTGACCTAGATCTCTATTTCTTGTGTAGGACTCTGTACTCATGGCAGTCTTCCTTCAATCTTGTTGTCATAAATGAAAAAAAAAAAGGTTTTAAAATTTTAGTCACTTCTTGTAAAATGGAGCAGAAGTCGAAAGGAGACAACGGGAAGAACATTTTACCCAGATGAAATTAGGGGGCAATGAGGTATCATAAATAGAATGTAATTCAACCAAAATTTAATTATGGTCAGAAAAAATACTTGTTTGTAAAGTGTTCACTACATCTTTAATCACAAATAGTTAATTTCTTTTCTCTCACATCTCATCAGGGGTCCTTTGGCAGTAGTAATATATACTGGAAAACTTGCTATAGATACATTATTATTATTTGCTGCATCTAAAGTCTTATACACAAAGACAGCTTCTGTGGTTGGGATTGGTTGGTCTGTAGTAAAATTCTAACTAGCAACACTGGGTGGACAATGCTTCAGACATTGTACTCAACAAAGAGCAACAATTTCTCCTACAAAATAGCATAGATTTTTTTAAAAGAACAGGGAAAAATAATCGATGACACTAAGAAAGATACTTTTTAGAAAGGAACCGTTATCTAAATACTTAAACTAAACTCCATTTTTTCTACAATCATGTTTTAAATTTACAGAATTTGCTCCTCAGAGCACTTTCATATATATCACATCATTTGGTTTCACAACACTGCCAAGTGTTATTATTTTCATTTTACGGCGGAGTTGAGAACATTTTGGCTCAAGTAAGTTACATGACCTCAAAAAAAATCCCAAGCAAGCAGTCTAGCAGGGCATAAGATCCTGGCATCCCATCTCTGGAGTCACAGTGCTGTCCTGCACATTTATGTAACTTTTCTGACACTTAGTTTTTTATCTGTAAATTGGTAAAGCAATAATACCCACCATATAGGGTTTGGTGATTAACTGTGTTCATACCTCTGAAGAGCTTAACACAGTACCCAGCATATGGTAATGTTAAATATTTTGACTATTACTAATATTATTACAGTTATTACTATACCTATCACCCAGCATCCCTATGAGAAGAAATTTGTGTATTTTCATTTCAGTTACTAGAATATTATGAATGAACTTACTGGGGAGAGGAATTGAGGCCATAACCATGTCTGTCACTCACAAATAAATTAAGAAAAGCAGTGATTTAAGAAATACTATATTAAAAAATCCTAATTGCTGAATTTACATTAAGCAACTTTATTTTTTAAGAATGCTTTTTATTTTTCTGATTATAAAAGAATAGGTAAATAGTGTAGAATATGTTAATATTGTACTATTTAAATGTGTAAATATTGTAGGAATTTAAAAAATCCACAAATATGTGAGTTGGAAAATCAAAATCCATTGTGATCTCTCAGGCAAGATTTCTGCTGACCCATTTACATTCCTACAAGAAGAGTCTGGGAGGGCCTCTGTCACTCTACCTTATCAGTCATAAATATTAACATTTTAAACCACAAAATCAAAAAGATAAATATGGTATCTCTATTTTGTTTTAAATTTATTTTGTTACTTACTAATGATAGTGAACGTTGAAGGAAATTTCTTCTTTTGCCAATTATCTAGTAATATTAAAGTTTCTACTAGAATAATTTAGCATTATTATTGAAATGAAATATATCTTTATATATTAAACATACTAAACATTCATTACATTCATTTAAAATATTTCCTTTTTTTTGTTTTAATAGGATCATTTTTTATTGTTTTAATAGGATCTTTTAAAAATTGAAAATTACAGTCAGAAGAAAGTAAAAATCATTCCCACTAAAATAAATATAGAAACAAAGAAAAAAAAAGCCTCCCCCTTCCATCAAGTTCTTTTAATCCCGCCCTCAAGATATTAGTATTGTTATCAACTTGGTGCATGTCTTCATTTTTGCTCTTTAAGAAAATCATTAGTTCTTATTGTACACAAAAAATGTAATGCCATTTGATTGTAGTCATTCTTCTATCTTATTATTCCAGATGAATGTTAGAACCATGTATCAAATTCTCAAAAATATTCCAATGACATATTACCAAAGATTGCATTAGATCTCTAAATTTAGTTAGAAAGAATTCATATTTTTACAATATTTAAGTTTCCCATCCAGGAGCCCATCTAGTACATCTTCCTATTTAATTTTTTTCCTTTTTTATCTCTAAATAAAGCTTTATAGTTCCCTTGACATAGTTGCCACAATGTTTTAAGGCTTATTTCTGGATACATTTTAATTTTTTCTTAGTTGGTAATTATTTCTGTCTTGTAACTACTCCCTGGTGATACAAATTCAAGTTGCTGTTTTTCAGGTGTTTATATTATACCTAAATTCCTGTAGCTAAAGTCTTTAAGAATATCTAATAGGTTTTTAGATAATTCTCTGGGACTAGTCTATGAAGATAAGCATGTGCTCATTACAGAATGACAATCTATCTTTTTTTTTTTTTTTTTGCGGTACGCGGGCCTCTCACCGCTGTGGCCTCTCCCGTTGCGGAGCACAGGCTCCGGACGCGCAGGCTCAGCGGCCATGGCTCACGGGCCCAGCCGCTCCGCGGCATGTGGGATCCTCCCGGACCAGGGCACGAACCCATGTCCCCTGCATAGGCAGGCAGACTCCCAACCACTGTGCCACCAGGGAAGCCCGACAATCTATCTTATTCTAAAATAATGGAGGGAATAAGCATGCCGTGTTTCTGATTTTAACGATAATACTTCTAACGAGAATGTAAAATTTTATCAAATTCACTGATTTAATTAACTTAATTTTTTGGAAACAAACCTATCTTCATCATAATGGATTATACCTTTAATGTATTACTGGAATTACTTGTTAGTACATTTGTATCCAACTTTGTTAATAGCTGAGGTTTCATGCATTTTTGTTGTATGTTTATTCATGTTGATCAAATTTTGAAATCATCAAGAATAACAATGGATAACTTTTACTTTCTATATTATAGAAAATAATATAATAAGTTATTACTTGAATGTAAAAATTCAAGTGGTAAACTCTAGCTCTGGAATTCTTTGATAATAATAATAATTTCATCTGGTTTATTGCTCTATTTATATTATATATTTCTTGAGTTAATTTTGATCATTTTTACTTTTCCACATATTTATTTAATTGACATTTTCAGGTTTATTAACATATACTTGGCCATAGCGTGTATTTCAATATTTTATATCAGTTCTACTATTTTTAAAATTTCATTCATAATTTCATTTATGTAAATAAGTCTGCCTGTTTGAAGGAGAAAAACTTTTTTCCCCTATTAACTTGAATTCAGATCTGTACAACACAATGTGAAATATGGGGGTGAACAACTAGTGATATGAGACAATCTATATCATTTTAATTTATACTTGCTGATTTTGTTTATACCTTGTTTCTATCATAATTAAAGTTAAAGTAAGGGGAGAGGTGTAGCAGTAAAAAAAAAAAAAAGGCTTTTGTGATAACACCTCATATATTATGCATTCCTAATGCCACCCTGGGAATTGAGTCATTTAATGAGAAAATAATTTCATCACCTTTAGCTATTATGTCAAAGGAAACTTTTTTCATGCTGTTGACAGGACTTATTTCCTAGGTAGCTATTCAGCTAAGTCTGAATATTTCACAATTTCCTTAAGAAGTGCTTCTATATTTTAGAAATGTAACATTTTAAAAAAGACCTCTCTATGAGGACTTTGTAAATAAATTAGATATATACAAGAAAAAAGACAAAGCTCAAGAATTTTACATCATTTTCATGATGCGTGAAAAGCATTACCAACAATTTTTAAATTAGCTCTTTTGGCATCCTATAAACGGAATATCTGAAAAAAAGTGTTTAAGTTCGTTATTTAGGTATTATTTACATACAGCAATTGACATGCAGAATCTGCTCTTTGTGTCTACTGGCTGTCCTTCGTTCATAGGGATCCCTCCCTTCCCCGTCTCATTCCCAGACTCTTTCTTCTAGTTTCTTTAGTGAGAAGTATTCAGACATTGGGACTATGCCCTTACCATCCTTTTCTCTTATCTCCATTCTCTCTTGGCAGAGCTATCCTGCCAGCATTCAGGGCTTCAGCTACAATCTGAATGTTGATGATACTCTAACCTACATTTCTAACTAGTGCTTTCCCCTTTATTTTTGTTCTACATTTTCCACTGCTGGCTGGGTATCTTTTGGAATCTCAAACCAGTGTGCCCACAGCTGAGTCATCTTCTTCTGACTCAAACTGGGTCCTTTCATTGCCATCTCTATTCAGTTATTCTCTCAGGCCCCCAGCCTTGACACCTGTACTCATTCACTTAGTCACAAAGTCCTGTCAACTTGACTTCTGTAATGTCTGCAATCCTTTCTCTTGTTTTGGTCTCTATTATGGGAGTAATTAAACTGCTTCTTAACTGATTTTCTACTTCTGTATTTCCAGTATCCAAAATATTCTGTAAACAACTGATCTATTAATCTTTCAAAAGCCTAGCACTGAGACATCACTTCCCTGCTCAAAAAACATTTCACGATTCTTTCCAGCTTAAGGAATAGGCTGGTGTTGCACATTCTGCTTATTCTGGTTTCAATTATATTTGTAGACTTATCTTCCCTTACTCTTCCTCATATGTTACAGTCAAGCTGGACTAAACTGTATTCCCCCAAATGCTCTAAAATGGTCACTTTTATTAGTGCCAAACACTTGGCTAAGCCTTTTACAATACATCATGCCTATTAGTACTCATTACAAATTGTAAGGTAGGCATCATTGTTATGTTTGCATGAAGATGTGGAAAGTGAGGCTTGCAGAAATAGGAAAGTTGGCCAATGCTAACAATTAGAAAGCAGAAGAGCTAGATCTTGAAGGCAAGCCATTTGCTTCTAAAGTGCATGTGTGTTCAATGGCTAAGCCTGAATCCTTTCTGGGCTCATGCCAAATATTTACTCAATATTTTATTAAAATCAATTTTAATATTCAGATTAATCACTTATCATTTATTGAGACATATTTCCAGAAAGTCCTACCTTGAAAAAAAGGCCTTTTTCTCCCCTCTTTTAGCCAACTCATTCACTGTGATATTATCCTATTTTATTGTTGTAAAGAATTTATCGATATCAGAATTTGTTTACTAGAATGAATGAGAGCTGAGATCTAGTCAGCTTTATTCAATCACTCTGCCTAGCCTTAGAAAAAGTGCATAATAGAGTGCTAATTTTTTTTTTTTTTTTCCCTTTGCGGTACGCGGGCCTCTCACTGTTGTGGCCTCTCCCGTTGCGGAGCACAGGCTCCGGACGCGCAGGCCCAGCGGCCATGGCTCACGGGCCCAGCCGCTCCGTGGCATGTGGGATCCTCCCGGACCGGGGCATGAACCCACGTCCCCTGCACTGGCAGGCAGACTCCCAACCACTGCGCCACCAGGAAAGCCCGCCTAGAGTGCTAAATTAATAATTGTTTAATGAACAAAGAGATCTCTATTAAAAGCTTACCAACCAGTCAGTATCCAAAATAAAGCCACCACTTAAAAAAAACAGTGAGCTCTGCATCTTCACTATTATTTCCCAATCATACTGGTTTATGATCCCTCTTTTCTTTGGGAGGTCATAACTTAGCACTTTGTAACTATTAGGGAACATGCCATTTACATTGTATATACTGCATATTGTGTCTTTTAAAATCCTACTCCTCAGCTAGTTTGTAAATCCCTAGAGGGCAAGTATGGTCTCCTACTCAGTTTTGTAAGCACCATAACTCCTTATTTATACGCTTTCTGTAGTTTCTCAATACATCTCTATTAAACTTTAAAAAAGAACTCTTCATAGTTTGAGGTACATTTGGAGATGAATATTTTATAGTGGAATAGACCAAACTACAGAAAATTTATTTTGACTTCATTGAATGATGTCAACACAATATTTTTGATAATAACCTATCATATAACATTGTAATATATTATAAACATAAACTATTTCCCAATGACAATAGCCCAGAATAATATACCAAAACAACAAATCCTGGGTAGCTATTATTAAAAATTTTAATTATTTTCCACTCTGGCAGTCTTTTTGTATTCTTTTCTATTGATATTTGCTGTCTCAAGTTCTTTTTTTTTTAATTTTATTGAAATATAGCTGATTTACAATGTTGTATTAATTTCTGCTGTACAGCAAAGTGATTCAGTTATACACATATATATTCTTATTCACATTCTTTTCCATCATGGTTTATCACAGGATATTGAATAGAGCTCCTTGTGCTATACAGTAGGACCTTCTTGTTTATCCATCCTACATAAGATAGTTTGCATCTTAGATTGAGTTCTTTTTTTTACACGTGAACAGAATGAGTTTTACTTATTTATTTATTTTGGGGGGGATTTTTAAATTTTAATTCAAACAGAAAGTCACAAATTATAATCATCCTCATCAGTTCACTCAGTCCCATGTAATTAATTTTTTTTCATCTTGATCTTTTGTTAGGACTTTTATGAATTCATCAGTTTTCCATTAGAGTTCTGAAAATGCTTATTCATTCAGTTCAGCAATATAGTCAGTTACCAGAAACCTGTACTTGTCAGTCTTTTCCATGACTTCCTTGAAGATGAAACCTTTTTATAGGAACATTTTTGCAAAAGCATCAGAGTACACCCAGAACTGTCTGTAAATGACAAAAGACTTAATAATGACCACAGTTAAAGATTTGATGAAAGTTCATAATAATGCAATTCACAAGGAAATTTAGTTATTTCTGAGATATACATTTTAAAGTAATAACTAGACTTATGACTTATTATACCAGAATATATAAGATTTTTAGAAATTTCATGTAATGTCTGAAACATTTATATTAACATATTTCCATACAAATAACCCAAAGAAAGTTTAGTATTAGTTGTTTTTTTGTTTGTTTTTTTATACTGCAGGTTCTTATTAGTCATCAATTTTATATACATCAGTGTATACATGTCAATCCCAATCACCCAATTCAGCACACCACCATCCCCACCCCACCGTGGTTTTCCCCCCTTGGTGTCCATACGTTTGTTCTCTATATCTGTGTCTCAACTTCTGCCCTGCAAACCGGTTCATCTGTACCATTTTTCTAGGTTCCACATACATGTGTGAATATACATATTTGTTTTTCTCTTTCTGACTTACTTCACACTGTATGACAGTCTCTAGATCCATCCACGTCTCAACAAATGACTCAATTTCATTCCTTTTTATGGCTGAGTAATATTCCATTGTATATATGTACCACATCTTCTTTAGCCATTCGTCTGTCAATGGGCATTTAGGTTGCTTCCATGACCTGGCTATTGTAAATAGTGCTGCAATGAACATTGGGGTGCATGTGTCTTTTTGAATTATGGTTTTCTCTGGGTATATGCCCAATAGTGGGATTGCTGGGCCATATGGTAATTCTATTTTCAGTTTTTTAAGGAACCTCCATACTGTTCTCCATAGTGGCTGTATCAATTTACATTCCCACTAACAGTGCAAGAGGGTTCCCTTTTCTCCACACCCTCTCCAGCATTTGTTGTTTGTAGATTTTCTGATGATGCCCGTTCTAACTGGTGTGAGGTGATACCTCATTGTAGTTTTGATTTGCATTTCTCTAATAGTGATGTTGAGCAGCTTTTCATGTGCTTCTTGGCCATCTGTATGTCTTCTTTGGAGAAATGTCTATTTAGGTCTTGTGCCCATTTTGGATTGGGTTGTTTGTTTTCTTTGATATTGAGCTGCATGAGCTGCTTGTATATTTTGGAGATTAATCCCTTATCAGTTGCTTCATTTGCAAACATTTTCTTCTATTCTGAGGGCTGTCTTTTCGTCTTCTTTATGGTTTCCTTTGCTGTGCAAAAGCTTTTAAGTTTCATTAGGACCCATTTGTTTATGTTTGTTTTTATTTCCATTACTCTAGGAGGTGGATCAAAAAAGATCTTGCTGTGATTTATGCCAAAGTGTGTTCTTCCTATGTTTTCCTCTAAGAGTTTTATAGTGTCTGGTCTTACATTTAGGTCTCGAATCCATTTTGAGTTTATTTTTGTGTATGGTGTTAGGGAGTGTTCTAATTTCATTCTTTTACATGTAGTTGTCCACTTTTCCTAGCACCACTTATTGAAGAGGCTGTCTTTTCTCCATTGTATGTCTTTGTCTCCTTTGTCATCGAGTAGTTGACCATAGGTGCATGGGTTTATCTCTGGGCTTTCTATCTTGTTCCATTGATCTATGTTTCTGTATTTGTGCCAGTACCATATTGTCTTGATTACTGTAGCTTTGTAGTATAGTCTGAAGTCAGGGAGTCTGATTCCTTCAGCTCCGATTTTTTCCCTCAAGACTGCTTTGGCTATTCGGGGTCTTTGTGTCTCCATACAAATTATAAGATGATTTGTTCTAGTTCCGTAAAAAATGCCATTGGTAATTTGATAGGGATTGCATTGCATCTGTAGATTGCTTTGGGTAGTATACTCATTTTCACAATATTGATTCTTCTAATCCAAGAACATCATATATCTCTCCATCTGTTGGTATCATCTTTAATTTCTTTCATCAGTGTCTTATAGTTTTCTGCATACAGGTCTTTTGTCTCCCTAGGTAGCTTTATTCCTAGGTATTTTATTCTTTTTGTGGTAGTGGTAAATGGAAGTGTTTCCTTAATTTCTCTTTCAGATTTTTCATCATTAGTGTATAGGAATGCAAGAGATTTCTGTGCATTAATTCTGTATCCTGCGACTTTACCAAATTAATTGATTAGCTCTAGTAGTTTTCTGGTGGCATTTTAGGATTCTCTAGGTATCGTATCATGTCATCTGCAAACACTAACAGTTTTACTTCTTCTTTTCCAATTTGTATTCTTTTTATTTCTTTTTCTTCTCTGATTGCCGTGGCTAGGACTTCCAAAATTATGTTGAATAATAGTGGAGAGAGTGGACATCTTTGTCTTGTTCCTGATCTCAAAGGAAATGCTTTCAGTTTTTCACCATTGAGAATGATGTTTGCTGTGGGTTTGTCCTACATGGCCTTTATTATGTTGAGGTAGGTTCCCTCTATGCCCACTTTCTGGAGAGTTTTTGTCATAAATGGGTGTTGAATTTTGTCAGGTTTTTATTCTTCAATTTGTTAATATGGTGTATCACATTGATTGATTTGCATACGTCGGAGAATCCTTGCATCCCTGGGATAAATCCCACTTGAATCATGGTGTATGATCCTTTTAATGTGCTGTTGGATTCTGATTGCTAGTATTTTGTTGAGGATGTTTGCATCTATATTCATCAGTGATACTGGTCTGTAATTTTTTTTTTGTAGTATCTTTGTCTGGTTTTGGGATCAGGGTGATGGTGGCCTCATAGAATGAGTTTGGGAGTGTTCCTTCCTCTGCAATATTTTGGAAGAGTTTGAGAAGGATGGGTGTTAGCTCTTCTCTAAATGTTTGATAGAATTCATCTGGTCTTGGACTTTTGTTTGTTGAAGATTTTTAATCACCGTTTCAATTTCATTACTTGTGATTGGTCTGCTCAAATTTTCTGTTTCTTCCTCATTCAGTCTTGGAAGGTTATACTTTTCTAAGTATTTGTCCATTTCTTCCAGGTTGTCCATTTTATTGGCATAGAGTTGCTTGTAGTAGTCTCATAGAATGCTTTGTATTTCTGTGGTGTCTGTTGTAACTTCTCCTTTTTCATTTCTAATTTTATTGATTTGAGTCCTCTCCCTATTTTTCTTGATGAGTCTCGCTAATAGTTTATCAATATTGTTTATCTTCTCAAAGAACCAGCTTTTATTTTATTGATCTTTGCTATTGTGTTCTTTGTTTCTATTTCATTTATTTCTGCTCTGATCTTTATGATTTCTTTCCTTCTGCTAACTTTGTGTTTTGTTTGTTCTTTGTTTAGTTCCTTTAGGTGTAAGTTTAGATTGTTTACTTGAAATTTTTCTTGTTTCTTGAGGTAGGCTTGTATAGCTATAAACTTCCCTCTTTGAACTGCTCTTACTGCATCCCACTGGTTTTGGATTGTCGTGTTTTCGTTCTCATTTGTCTCTAGGTGTTTTTTGATTTTCTCTTTGATTTCTTCAGTGATCTCTTGGTTATTTAGTAGCGTATTGTTTAGCCTCCATGTGTTTGTGATGTTTTTTTCCCTGTAATTCATTTCTAATCTCATAGCATTGTGGTCAGAAAAGATGCTTGATATGATTTCAGTTTTCTTAAATTTACTGAGGCTTGATTTGTGACCCAAGATGTGATCTATCCTGGAGAATGTTCTGTGCGCACTTGAGGAGAAAGTGTAATCTGTTGTTTTTGGATGGAATGTCCTATAAATATCAATTAAATCTATCTGGTCTATTGTGTCATTTAAACCTTCTGTTTCCTTATTTATTTTCATTTTGGATGATCTGTCCATTGGTGTAAATGGGGTGTTAAAGTCCCCCACTATTATTGTGTTACAGTCGATTTCCTCTTTTAGAGCTGTTAGCAGTTGCCTTATGTATTGAGGTGCTCCTATGTTGGGTACATATATATTTATAATTGTTATATCTTCTTCTTGGATTGATCGCTCGATCATTATGTAGTGTCCTTCCTTGCCTCTTGTAACATTCTTTATTTTAAAGTCTATTTTATCTGATATGAGTATAGCTACTCCAGCTTTGTTTTGATTTCCATTTGCATGGAGTATCTTTTTCCATCCCCTCACTTTCAGTCTGAATGTGTCCCTAGGTTGAAGTGGGTTTCTTGTAGACAGCATATATATGGGTCTTGTTTTTGTATCCATTCAGCAAGCCTGTGTCTTTTGGTTGGAGCATTTAATCCATTCACATTTAAGCTAATTATCGATATGTATGTTCCTCTGACCATTTTCTTAATTGTTTTGGGTTTGTTTTTGTAGGTCCTTTTCTTCTCTTGTGTCTTCCACTTAGAGAAGTTCCTTTAGCATTTGTTGTAGAGCTGGTTTGGTGGTGCTGAATTCTCTTATCTCTTGCTTTTCTGTAAAGCTTTTGCTTTCTCCATCGAATCTGAATGAAATCCTTGCTGGGTAGAGTATCTTGGTTGTAGGTTCTTCCCTTTCATCACTTTAAGTATATCATGCCACTCCCTTCTGGCTTGTAGAGTTTCTGCTGAGAAGTCAGCTGTTAACCTTATGGGAGTTCCCTTGTATGTTATTTGTCGTTTTCCCTTGCTGCTTTCAATAATTTTTCTTTGTCTTTAATTTTTGCCAATTTGATTAGTATGTATCTTAGCGTGTTTCTCCTTGGGTTTATCCTGTATGGGACTCTCTGCGCTTCCTGGACTTGGGGGGCTATTTCCTTTCCCATGTTAGGGAAGTTTTCGACTGTAATCTCTTCAAATATTTTCTTGGGTCCTTTCTTTCTCTCTTCTCCTTCTGGGACCCCTATAACGTGAATGTTGTTGCATTTAGTGTTGTCCCAGAGGTCTCTTAGGCTGTCTTCATTTCTTTTCATTCTTTTTTCTTTACTCTGTTCCACAGCAGTGAATTCCACTAGTCTGTCTTCCAGGTCACTTCTGTGTTCTTCTGCCTCAGTTAATCTGCTATTGATTCCTTGTAGTGTAGTTTTCATTCCAGTTATTGTATTGTTCATCTCTGTTCTTTAATTCTTTTAGGTCTTTGTTAAACATTTCTTGCATTTTCTCGATATTTGCCTCCATTCTTTTTCCAAGGTCCTGGATCATCTTCACTATCATCATTCTGAATTCTTTTTCTGGAAGGTTTCCCATCTCCACTTCATTTAGTTGTTTTTCTGGGGTTTTATCTTATTCCTTCATCTGGTATATAGCCCTGTGCCTTTTCATCTTGTCTATCTTTCTGTGAATGTGGTTTTTATTCCACAGACTGCAGGATTGTAGTTCTTCTTGCTTCTGAAAATGTCTTTTTTTTTTTTTTTTTTTTTTTTTGCGGTATGCGGGCCTCTCACTATTGTGGCCTCTCCCGTTGCAGAGCACAGGCTCTGGATGCGCAGGCTCAGCAGCCATGGCTCACGGGCCTAGCCGCTCTATGGCATGTGGGATCATCCCGCACCTGGGCACAAACCCATGTCCCCTGCATCGGCAGGTGGACTCTCAACCACTGTGCCACCAGGGAAGCCCAAAAAAAGTCATTATTTTTAAACAATAAGATTGTTCACATAGAAATTCTGAGATAATCTCCTTATAATTATTACTATTAAGAGAGATCAGTAATGTTGCTGAAGGTCAGCTTTGCTTATCCCTGGGCTGTAATCCAGTAACCAAAGTCACAGGGTCATAGAGCTCCTGGGAAATCGTTCTGAAGTCTAGAAGTCTAAGATCAAGGTATCTGCCGGTTTGGCTTCTCCTGAGGCCTCTCTCCCTGGTTTGCAGATGGTGCCTTCTGGCTGTATCCTCATGTAGTCTCTTTCTCTGGGCAAGTTCATCCCTTGTGTTTCATAGCGGGGGCTTTTGTGTCAGAAAGACTTAGTTTCAGACACTTGCTGTGCCTCTTTGTGGATATGTGACCTTGGACAAGTTGGTTAGCCTTTTGCAGATTCAGATTTATGTATAAAACTCCATGGTAGGGGCTTCCCTGGTGGCGCAGTGGTTGAGAGTCTGCCTGCCGATGCAGAGGATGTGTGTTCGTGCCCCAGTCCGGGAGGATCCCGCATGCCGCGGAGCAGCTGGGCCCGTGAGCCATGGCTGCTGAGCCTGCGCATCCAGAGCCTGTGCTCCTCAACGGGAGAGGCCACGGCAGTGCGAGGCCCGCGTACCGCAAAAAACCCCCCAAAACAGAAAAACTCCATGCTATATCTCATTCATATAAGTAACAGAAGAGGAGATGAAATAAAGAATATAAAACTCCTATCGTTTGGCACATTCAAGAAACTTATTAAATGGTGGCTAAGATGAAACGTAAGCCCAGAGAGATTAAATAAAAACATTACCAAACAAACTTTTGGGAAAGCAAAACAAATTTTCAAAGATCATGGACTATCTATCAGATTTCAGGTGTGCCTATGTACACACAGACACACACAGACACACACACACACTAAAGTGACTAACCTTCTGGTCTCACCCTGAAGGAGGTGAGGAAAACAAGGGTCTTCTCTACTTAGTAACTAGCAATGTAACCTTTTTTTTTTTTTTTTAAATCCACCAGCTGCCATCTGCAAGCCGGAGACCCAGGAAAACTGGTGGTGTAAATCAGTTGGCGTCCCAAGGCCCGAGAACCATGGAAGCCCAGGGCAGAAGACAGATTCCCCAGCTCAAGCAACTGGGTAAGCAGAAAGAGGGAGGAATTTCTCCTCTCCCCACCTTTTTTGTTTTTTATGTATATGTATAGCTGATTCACTTTATTATACAGCAGAAACTAACACACCATTGTAAAGCAGTTATACTCCAATAAAGAGGTTAAAAACAAACAACACACACACACACACACACACACACACACACAGAAATAAGCAATGTAACTTTGAAAGCCCTTCTTTTTGATTTCTAAGTAGGATCCTTGAAAGTTAAAATTTCCATCATTATTAAATATACGGTAATAGTTGTGATATGTTCTGACATTATTTTTTGGAGAAGGCAAAGAGGCCATTTTTCAGAAGTCAGAAGGAATGCTTTCCTCCTTGAATATGGCTGGGTAAGGCCTTATTTGACAAGATCTTAGCATTATTTTATGAGCATTTTGATTTTCTAGAGGGAGTTAGATTGCATAGTATCTTAGTGATACCAGGTCCTATGGGTATTCATAAGAAAAGGAGAAGTACATTTCTGCAGCCCCTTGGAAAACTGCTTTCTAAGACCTCAGAGGTTTAAACCTTGTGGCTAGATGATATCAGCGACCTCTGGCTAATGGACTGTCTGGCAGTCTCATGCATCATTAAAGGATGAGAATATCTTACTTGAATTTTGTAAACCAGGGAATATATATTTGAGATCTCTCGGAAGTATGGCTGACATCCCTTAGACTAATTTAGAGGAACCAGGCCCATTCAGGGGCGTTCTACCTTGAGTCACTGCATCCACACCTATGACTTCAACCTTTCTGCCTATTAGACTCCCAAATATATAACTCAGCTTAGCTCACAGGATCCTTATATTTAGCACTTCCAGAATCAGCTATATTATGCTCCTCATGCTGATGCAATCCCAGCCAGTATCTTTTATTCTCTATTTTGGTTAATGGCACCTGGGAATTAAAACCTTTACTTCTGCTTTCTCCCTCATCCTGCCCTCCTGCACTTTGTTATGAATTGATGTGGATTCTGATTCCTGTAACTCTCTTGATTCCATCCAGCCTCTTAATCCCCTTGACTCTGTCCCACCTCACTCTGACTATGGCCATAGACTTTTATGTGAACTTAGTACCTATGTTAATTCATCTTCCATACTGTTTCGATGTGATGATGGCATGCCTCTGCTCACAGTCTTTTAACATCTGCCCAGCCAGCATCTGGTCCCTCATCTTTGACTATTCTTCCTTCCAGTCCCATTTAACTTCTTTTCTCCAAATGGATCACATCATTGCCTTCCTCTATTCCCTTTATCATATTGCTTTTTTTGTTTTTTTAACGTAAAATGCCTTCCTTCATTGGCAAACTCTTACTCATCCCTTAAGATTCAGCTAAATATCACCTTTGCAGTGAAATATTCCTTGACTGACCCAGAAAAAGTCAAAGCTCTCTCCTCTGGATAATATCTATTGAAGCATGAATCACACTTAATAAACTTTGTTTATGTGTCTTGTCTCTCAGGAGTTTAGAAGACCCTTGTGAGCAGGTATACCATACACCTAGCAAATATAACTTTCATGAGCTCCAATACTGCTTAGGCTTCTCCAGTGGTCTCAAATATTCAATTATGAGGGATCACTGGGTTGACAGATAAGATAGGAAAGTGTGAGAGGTCTTATGGGAGATCAGAATAGTAGGGGAGAGGGAAGAAGAACAAAGATGGAGGCAGATAGTTTGGAATGATGGGCACTTGGCTGTAAGTGGGGCTAGCGGAAAACAAAATGGTATCCTACACCTCTAATCTGATTTATTGTTATCAAAATTTGAAGTTTGTAACAGCTTAAAATGACATCTAGTCTCACATCTTTAAAAACTTTTTTAAAGAAACAGTTTTACTACAACAGAAATAAATTTTTTTTCAAGTGAAAAAGAATCTGTTCTACCTTCAAGAAATCTATCAGTCACTAAAAGCAAGCAGGAGGTATAATAAATACACTCTTACTGAAAAGACAAATCTCAGAGAAAAGTAGAGACACACCTTAGGCTATCTGTCCTACCTCATTGGGGTGTAAACCCACAAAAGACAAGCTACAGAGATGATTTTCACCCCCATGCTTTCACACTATTGCTGTTGGCATAATCGCATGGGGAACAATCAATGCCATACAAATGTTTCGATACACATGCGTTTTTCTCTGAGTTCTGAGTGAATTAGAGTAAAGATAGATGAACGTGCACAAGGAAGGAGAAACTACATCTGTGTATTTTTCTTCAAGTAGACCAGGGCTCAATTTGACCTGGAGTTTAGTAAATTAAATGTCATTGAAATGTTGCTCTTGACTCTGGTATGAGGCAAAATAAGGAAGAACAAGGATGCTAAGAGTTGTTTGCAGGATGTGGAAGTGAGGGTTCCCCTTCTTTGTGGTGCTAAGCAGATATCTGGAACTTTCTCAGCAACCCCAAGCATGAGTGGTTTGAATTTATACACCAGCAGACCCAGGAAACCTACAATCTCAACTCGAATTTCTGTATGGGCACAAACCATTTCTTTTCAATTTACTTCCACAATTACTGAGTACACACTATGTGCCAGGCACTGTGCTGGGCAGTGATGACACAAAGGTGAATAGTGTACCAAGGAATTTATAATCTAGTGGGAGAGCAAACCACATACACAGTTAGCTCAATATAATATGATAAACATGAAGATCCTTAGCTCAAATTGTTTTGAAAATTTTAACTGTTGCCAATCAACTAGTAAATGTAGCTTAAATTGTTCACCCTAGTCTTTTGCAATATCATATATTCATCCATTTATTTAGTGTTAACTTGTTTAAAATTAAAATCTCGATTTTTGCTGCCAGTGGTCTTCCTCATAAATCTTTTCTCCATCTCAAGAAATGCCAGCTTTGATCTACCTGCTTAGGCCAAAATTCTGGAATCTACTTTTTTTGAACACCATGTATCCAATCCATCAGTGAATTCTGCCTGGTAACCCTCAAAATATATCCAGATTTTGACCACTTCTCTCTGCACCCCTTCATCACTTAGCCCCCCCACCCCAATACTGGCCCAAAGCCACCATTTTCTGAATAATCTTCTACCAGGTCTACTCTCTCCATCCTTGTCCTTCTTCAATCTATTCAATGTGTAATTCATTCGAAGCATAAGTTAGATCCTTTTTTTGCTTAAAATTCTAAATTTTTAGCATGCTTATAAATTCCTATGCAATCTGTGCCTTTCCCTCTTCCAGCAAATCTTTCAACTTCATTTCCTTTTACTGTCTCCATTTGTCTGCTCTAGCTACACTGTAAACTCCATGAAAATTAGCTTTTGTTTTGCTCACAATTAGCGTTTAAAACAGTATCTGGCATTCTATTACTACTGCTACTAGTAATAATAACTGGCTTATATAACACTGATTTTGAGCCCAGCACTGTTCTATGTTACTAGCATATATTATTTATTCCTTGTAATAATCTTAAGAGAGAGGTATGATTATTATGCTAATATTACAGATAAAGAATTGAGGCACAGAGAGGTACTATGCACTTGATAAATATTTGTTGAGTTATCTCATTGAGGTAACAGTCACTGAGTGGGAACTCTGAGAGCCAGTTTTCTAACTTATAAAATAAGATAGATATTGGTTTGCATACCTCAAGGGAAGAAATGAGTGGGCGAATACATAAAAGTGTTGTTTAAACATAAAGCCCCATACAAATTGTTCGGTTTCCCTAATTCAATTCCATTTTACTTGGATCCTTTTGGTTAACAAACTTCCCATCACTGCCTGTCATCATTTTACCCCTTTTTTTTTTTTTTTTGGTGGAATCTTAGTTCCCTGACCAGGGATCAAACCCGTGCCCCCTGCAGTGGAAGCACGTAGTCTTAACCACTGGACCGCCAGGGAAGTCCCTACCCCTTTTTGTCTGGCTCAGAGATCACTTTCTCCAGGAAGCCTTCCTTGAACTCCCATTCTCTTCTGTCGCCCCTATGCCTGGTACACATTACTACCACTGGGCTTTGATGCACCATACACATTTCTTGTTTCCTTTTCTTCTTCCTTTATCAGACTAGGAACACTCTGAGGACAGAAACTTTGTGCCATTTGCCTCTGAATTCCAAAAGCCAGGCACATAGGAGGTGCCAAATACATGCTTATTAAATGAATGGATCACCCAACAACACACATTAGGACTAACAATTTAAAGAAATATAATATTTGAACCTAAATGGGCATTAAATGACATATCCAGGAAGAAAATAAAATTTAGATTGATTTGCTTAGATGAACTAAAGTAAATGTCCTATTCAGATTAATTACCACAAGCTAATGCTTTTCATAAAGAGACTTGTGATAACTGTCCTTCTGTTGTTTTAGTAGCTTTTCCATAAACCAACACTGAAGTTCCATTTGCAGTGAAAGTCAGAGAACATCCAGGAGCGTTACAGATTTTGGAGACAGGTTAACTGCTCTGTAAACATAACACCTACAACTTCATTCAACACAAAGACATCATGTAGAGGTAATGTAGAGTCCTAAAACTAGAAACGGCCTGAACTGTGCACTAACACAGCTGTGAAGGTAAATTTGCAGAGTTGGTTTTTGGCTTTTCATTTATTTCTGACTGTAGTAACTCTGGTTTTTTATACTTCAGTTCAATCCTATCAGGCTATTTCATGCTTGTCAGAAAATAAAGTCAAAAGAGTATTACAGTGGTGATTGGAAAGAACGTAAGATTAATTTGAAGGAGAAAGAAGGCATTTTATAAATGAACATGAAATGCCTGGAGGCCTACCAAGAACACCCAGCCATACACTAGTTTTTTAGCTCAGATTTGCTGCACACAGCATGCCATGGCCTTGGGAGAAAACCCCATGTCAAATGTCATTGGAAGCTGCTCAGCCAGGCACATAGAAAGGCACATTGCATCAATGATATATGACAAGCCTGGTGGTGATTTTTCTGCTTCAGTGGCCAACTCATCCAAAGTCTGGACAAGCTAACACACAAATAGTTCATAAAGAACTAGGCCGTCAGAATCATCTTTACAAGGCAGTGACTAGGGCTCTTCTTTTAATGAACATCTCACATTCCTGTGTAGCCAGGAATGTCTCAACCACTAAAATATCCAGAGAAGCAGATACAAAACTACTGGGGATGGAGGAAAGTTTCTCAGAAAAATACCATTAGCTCAATATTCATTCTAATCTGCAGAAAATAACTTTCATCAGTGTGTTTTGAGGTTGCTATCTCATTCATCATTACCTTTTAATATAATCTAACAGCTTCTAGAGCCTAATATAGAGTCGATATCTTGGCATAAAAGTAGGAAAATGATGGAGGTGTAATACACACACATCTTGTGCCAGGCAACTGCTAGGTTTTTTTTCATACATTTGATTAATTTCATAACAATAATGATGATGATGTTGGTGGTGGTAAATTGATCAGTAGGTTACTTTATTGATCTCTTTTTTAGGTTCCAGGCACTTTTCTAAGTGCTTCACATGCATTACCTTATTCAACATTCACGATAACACTATAAGGTAGGTTACAGGGAACTACTTTTATACCAGTTAATTCGCTCAATGTAAGACAACTAGTTAGTGGAGGATCTGAGATTCAAACCACGTTGGTCATACTTGGAGGCCCACAATTTTCTCCTTAATTAATTTAATCTTAGAATTCATCTTGTCCACTAATTTTTTCTGACTTATCTCTGGATGGTTCCAAAGTGTTCCTGGAGATGTGTCCAAGAATTTGGGGAGAGTTCTCAATGTCCCCTTTCCAGGCAATTGACATATTTGACTTTGGCTTAAAATTTTAAGTAAACAAAGGGGTCTAGGACTTAAAATACATTTGAAAACTACTTCCATGCTTTTGACCAATGCTTCCATTATATTGAAAGAAAAGCTGAAGCCTGGAAAAGGTGAAGCTCCGGGTTCCCTGGTGTGTTATAGACCTCCTCCTGGTGAATGGTAGTTGTGTGACTGGGACCCAGCTCCCCTGACTTAGGTCAGATCTTTCCATGCCACCATGAGCCCTCAGAAAGGTTCACACCGCTGACGGAAAGAGGTTATAACACTTTAGTTGCCTGTACAGGGAGCACTTGAAGAAGGCTTCTGCCCTGGGACATGGGACATGGTTAGCTGCATTTTCACCACACATAAACTTATTTAAAAATGAGAAGAGATTGGTGTAAGGTTTTCAAACATAAGGTTCACTGTTGCATTATTTTCATGTGTGTGTGTATGTATGTCTATATTTATTTCATATTAAGTCAGTAACCTATTGTCAACTAATTCACCTATACCAAATTCTATAATACACAATGTAAAACAGTAAAAAAATCATGCTTAAGGTTAAGCAGTTTTGTTCTTAAACTTTACCTGCATTATACTGTATATGATAATTGAAATATTATATTGACACCAAAGTATATATTGGCCTTTCTTTGAACCTTAGGAAGTATCTACTAGTATGCAGAAAGGTAACATAGTGTAGAATTATGGTTCTCAAACATTTTAAAGCTGCCGTAGCCAGTGGAAGTGCAGTTTGATTATCACTGTAAACAAACGAGTTTAGGAGTCAGATGTCGGCTTTAATCTGGACCTCACAGCTCTCACGAGCTTGAAGATTTAGGCAAAACACTGAGCCTCTTAGGACCTGGGTCTCCTTACACAAGATAAGAGTTGCTGTTGCCTGGTTATTTGGAGGCTTACAGGTAAATTATGGAAAATGTTGGAGCCTAGTGGATATTCAATTAGTGCTTGTTACTAAATTCCCATATCATTCCATTTGCCCTCATAACATCTTCATGACATTATGTGTTTAGACTGGGAATTTTAATAATATCTTGATGAATGAATGGACTATGTCAACGTTTATGGACCATTTATTCTGGCCACAGTGCCGACTGTTTTATATATGCTACATTAGTACATTTTGCTTCACTATAATACCATGGAAGTAGATTCCATTATTATCTTCACTTTACAGAGGAAAACTTCGATTCTTTAAGAGGTTAAATAACTTTCTGAAAGATTCAGGTCTGGTAAGTCGTGGCTCTGGATTCTTCCACACCTGATCCCAAAGCACACCACCAAGCCCCTGTCCTCTTCACCTCTATGACATTTGACCTTTCAACTCTACCTTATTCCTTGAGAAACTGGTTTTTCTTCTTATTAAGAGGTGTGTCTGTGAATCTCCCACAATAATCGTGATTTCATCAAATAAAAATAATATTACAAAGGATGTCCACTTCCGTGCACAAACAGATGCTGACATCTCTGTGTCAAGGTGCTTTCTCATTCAGTATCAAATGTTACACGTGTAGCTAATGACTGTCCCATTCCGTTCCCCCCTTCCTTCTCAGCTGTAATCACTTTCCTGACATTGGTAGATGTATGCATAATTAAAAAAAAATTTTATTGGAGTATAGTTGCTTTACAATGCTGTGTTGGTTTCTACTGTACAGCAAAGTGAATCAGCTATATGTATACATATATCCCCTCTTTTTTGGATTTCCTTCACATTTAGGTCACCACAGAGCATTGAGTAGAGTTCCCCGTGCTACACAGTAGGTTCTCATTAGTTGTCTATTTTATACGTAGTATCAGTAGTGTATATATGTCAACCCCAATCTCCCAGTTCATCCCACCCATCCTTTCCCTCTTGGTATCCATACATTTGTCTATTTCTGCTTTGTAAATAACATCATCTATACCAATGTTTTTAGGTTCCACATATATGCATTAATATATTTGTTTTTCTCTTTCTGACTTACTTCACTCTGTATGACAGTCTCTAGGTCCAGTTTTTATATTTTATAAAATATGGATCTCTCTATGAACAATATATATGTTATTTTCTACATTTAAAGTTTTTATATAACGTTTTTTATAAATGCATTTTTTACGTTGAATACGTTTTGTCAAGTTCAAATCATTTAATACTTTTTAAAAATTCAACTTGGTGTTTCAAAATCACCCTGTTTATTGCAATTTATTCAGGTCAATATATGTAAGTTCATTTGTTTTCATTTTGGTTCACTATCCTACCGTGTGAACAAAGTCCACTTTGTTCATTTATGTAGTGAAGAATAATTCATTTATGTAGTGAAGAATAATTAGGTTGCTGCGATGTTTCACTCCCCCAAAGGGAGCAGATCTGAGCATCTTTGCATATCAGTCCTTATAAAAGAATGCCAGAGTTTCACTAGGGAATTCATTCATCTAGTAGGAAAACTAGTGAATCAGGGCTTGTGAGCATGTTCAAGTTCACCAGGTGTTTTGAAGGTGCTCTCCTCTGTAGTGGTACTAATTTCTACTTCAACCAATAACGTCTGTGAGTCTTACCTTTCTACATCTTTATTACCACCTTGGTGTAAGATTAATTGGGGTTGGTATCTATTAATTAGTATTTCAGAAGTTACTAGTGAGCTTTAATATCTTTTGATATTTTTATTGGCATTCTAATTTTCTCTGAGTAAAATGCTTTAGGCCATTTTTCTTCTAGGCTATTTGATTTTTTTAAAAAATATACTTTCTTCATCTGGCTTATCCTTTTACTTTTTAAAGTTTCTTTTTTATATAAGTTTTTATCCTAGTACAGTCATGTTGAATAATCGTTCCTTTCATGGTTTTTGCTTTTTTTATTTCATGATTAAAAAAATCCTTCTTTCACCCAGAAGCTGCTCAAGGCCTGGGGAGACTGGTAGACCCAGTAAGGACCACTCTTGCAGGCAGCCTTTGCTCATCCACCCCGCAGGCCAGACTTTCACCAGAATCTACCACATTCATTGGGGCCTCCCTTCAGGCCTTTCCCCACTGGTCCTTGCCTCTTCCTTGGTTCATGAAGCAAAAATTCCCCCAAGTGCTCTTTCTTTCAAGGCTCTGGCAGCACAGGAAGCCTAGGTAGCTGCTTGGGTCAGATACAGGAGCAGCAAGGGTAGCAGGGATATATTCAAGCTATCATCTTCCCATAATAACCCAGTAGTTATTCTCTATCATTGACCAATTTGTTTCTTTCATTGAGATTATTTTAAGGTGTGTGCTTATATGTGCAATATATTTTACTTGTCTTCTCAGAATTCCCTAGCAGTGATTCTCTTATCACAGCAGAAATGGTTTTTTTTACAAGGTGCATGTTATTTTCTCCTCTTTTATTGTCTGACTTCTCTGTTCTGCCAGTTCCCTGAGGCTAGGAACCATGTCTGTTCATAGTTACACTATGGTACTGCTGGGATAGAGCAGGTATACAAAAATTTATGTTACATTGATAAATGAGAGATTAAATTTCCTTACAATATCTGGGAGGTTGCTATTCTCTGATGCTAACTGAAGCTACTTCTTGCGGACCACTAAGCTGAAGATGGGTTTATAAGCCTTTGTGGATATTGATAAACCAAAAAGTATACATGTCTGGATAAAAAGCCATGGGACTTCCACTCTTAGGTAGTGTCTACAGAAGGGTCAGAATCTGCCCTCCCCACCAAATCTATGTTGAATCTCCACCAGCATTCCAATATATTTGAGGCCCAGCTTACTACACTATTCATCTTGGCCACAACAGTTTCAGTAAGAGAAATTTTAATGACCATGTATACACTATTTCTATTTTGTAGAGACGATTGAGATACAACGAAACTAAGGTTTTATGGTCACGCCATCAGCCAGCTATAGTGTAAGAAAATAAGAAGCTTATAATGACAAACACTCCTTTATAGTGAGATGAATTAAATGATAAAGCAGTCATTTGTCATCTTAGAACCTCCCAAGGAAAGCCGGCAGAAGTACTTGAATTGACAGAGAATATGCTACATCAGAGAAACAAATTACAGAAGGCAATTTATAATTTGATAGGGAGAAGAAACTGCGGAATAAAGAGAGAAATCAGGACCGGTTACCAGATACAGGAGAGTAGGCCTCATATGTAACTTGGACAACAAGTGAATTTGTGAAGCATAACAATGTCCATATTGCATTATATAGGTAGAAATGTAGTAATATACTTTTTTCTTTTTTTGTAGATTTTATACACAGGCTTTAAAATGTTTGTAGCTATATGGTCTTCCCTGGAAGGGGAGTTGGAATGAGGGAGTTGAGGAAGAGGATGCGACAGGTTACGCGATAGGTACACATACGTTATGTGTACAGGTTTGCACAAACACATATACATATATATGCATACAGTGATTGCTTTTGACATGATATATAGCTCTTCCAATCTCTCTTATTTTTTAATCATTTCAGTCCCAAACTTTGTCAGTTCCATTCCTACCACACTCAGATTCCTCACTGCCCAGATATACAGCTCTACTATCTAAGCAGCTTGGCAGCATGATTCCAAATCCCCATTTAGTTGCATTCACTTTCACTTCGGTCTGCTCTTATCATAAAGCTACAACCTGACACTTTCTAATCTCATGCCCATTGGCAAGACTCCTAAATTCCCTGACCCATCTGTCATCTTAGACTATTTTGACAAAGTATTGACAGTGGAAGAGACTGATTCGATTAGTCTAACAGCATCCTTACGGCTGCTAGGTTGCCTCTCTGGAGCTGTGGTAGCCAAGCAGAAGGCCTGAGTGGCTGTGTTAAGATCCCAAAGGCTTTAACAGAATTTAAGTCTTGCCTGGTGTCCTTGCTGCTCACTGATGTGGGAGCCAGTAAATCTTTCTCATCATTTTCGCTTGTGAAATTTAGCCTGTGAAACTTACATATATTTAATTCACCATCTTTTTTGTGATTTGTTTTGTCTTAAAGATCAATATACGTACATCTACCGACATCAATTATGTTTTCTTTCAGATACAGATTTAGGCAACAGCTTTTATTGTAGTGAATGGCTTCTCTTTCTGTTTCACAGTAGAAAATTATCTAACTTTCCTTGGAATTGAAGGTTAATAAATAATCATTAAATCTGTTTCTCTTAGGTGCCAAGTCATTTAGATAAAAAATATAATGCTTTATTAATCATAATAAGTTTAGTGATGGTCAAACATCCGGATGTCTCAAGATGTTTGGTACGACATAAAAAGAAACAACTAATTTGCAGAATTCTCCCTTTTTTGGCCCAAATATAATGATTTTATATAAATGGGTAAACGTCTACACACTAAACCCTCTGTTTTTCTGTAGGACCCAATAGTATAATATTAAATTTAAAATGAGTATTATTGAAATGCTCGATCTCATTGAAACAGCAGGAGATTTACTTTTGAGGAAGTGAAGGTTTTACTTTTGCAACAATGACTCACATATGAGGAATAGAAAAATATTGTACTGTGAATTTAAGGTTCTCTTCATCCATACCAATCAGCTAAACACAAGTAATGATCTTGTTTATAAGATATTCTCACTGAGTTGGCAAGGAGTACAGACAGCCCATTTTTCATGTCTCTGGATCTGTTCAATGTTAATAGCAGTCACTATAACCTTAAGATCCAAAGTCTGTTTTATCACTTTACTGTGTTTCATTTTCGTGCATATCAACAGCAAACAGTTCTTTGAAATTACTGTGGTCTTTCAAAAGAATAAGGTTATTTATGTTTATAACATACATACATATTCCACAGTTTCTGTAGCTGATAGAGAACACTGCTATAATTAAAAACAAATTCAAATATCTGAAAATGTCATTTCTACTATCATACTCTGATACATTAATTTTATTTGATATATCTAGGTAGTTAACTCAAATAACATACAGATCTCAATTTAAAGAAGATGAAAATCTGTATTAGTGGGAATTTAAATTTAGCTAGATAAAATTTCCCATTACACATTCTAAAAAAATAATCCCACAAATACATGCCAATCATCTTATAAAGTTCTAAGCTTTTTATACCCTGGACTCAGGGCCTTTGATATATCTAATACTCCATACACCACAGGTGCTATTTAAATCACTGTCTTTAATATGGATTAGGTACCAAAATAAGAATTATCACTCTATTAATCTCTGCTGTAGGGAGAGGTTAAAATCAGTTGGAATATCCTTCTCATGTTCTTTACAGCTTATGACAATAGTTTCTATATTAGTCTTATTTTTTTTTCACTGTGATTTTATGTTAAATATTTTCTATTCTTTCTTTTTTTCTCCAAACTTTGTAGGGTATTCCAAAAATACCCTAAATCAGAAGTGTTAAATGTGCTGGGGATTCTGAGGTGTAGCCTGAATCAGTCCCCTGTTGGAAAAGAATTTTTAGGTGGATCTTGTGCAGTCTTTTAATTCATGTGACTTTTTTTTTTAAATATGTCTGCATTCTTTTTCTTTTCTTTTCTTTTTGATGTGGACCATTTTTAAAGTCTTTATTGAATTTGTTACAATATTGCTTCTATTTTGTGTTTTGGGTTTTTGGCCGCAAGGCATGTGGGATATAACTCCCCAACCAGGGCTCGAACCCGCACCCCCTGCCTTGGAAGGCGAAGTCTTAACCACTGGACTGCCAGGGAAGTCTCTAATTCATATGACTTTTTAATTCTACCCCTTCACATAGCTGAGTTTACTTATCACATTGCATTGAGTACAGTTGACTCTCTGTGAAGTTGTATCATGTGGTTTAAGTATCCATTAGCATCTGGGGCAAGCCAATACATATAAGACCTTTGTGAAAATCTAAACCAGGAAATAACTCCCCTCTCTTTCCCTGTAGAGGTATGTGTATATATATGTGTGTGTGTGTGTGTGTGTGTGTGTGTGTGTGTATATATATATATATATATATGTATGTGTATATATATATGGCTTTCATATATAATATAGTTACATCATATATTTATATTATATAATTTACATAATTATGCAATATATAATTGTATTTTATAATGGCTTTTATATATAATAATATATGTAATTCTGAAAAAAAGTGATTCTGGCATAAAATAGAATCTTACAGAATATTTTGTCCCTTAAAAAGTAGCCATGGGTTCTACCTGTGAAAGACAATTTATTAGTATTAGATAAGATAATGGAAAGCATGAAAGGCTTTTAATAAAGGCATGGGTATAATTAGAACAGATTCAAGCACTGCATTATAACATCTGCCTCAATTACTCCAGATATATATAATTAATGTTTTTAATAATTTTTTATTAAGCTCCTACTGTGTGTCAGGCAGTGAACTAAGTGCTTTATATATATTGTCTACTTTTCTTCTCACAATGACCCTCAAATAAGAAAGATACTGACATTCTGACTATTTAGAGATGAGAGAATTGGTGGGCTAGTGGGGGTAAGATCCAGGAGTGGAGTGGAGGTAGGTGGAGAAGCCAGAATTAGCTGCCAACTCTGGCTGATTCTGCAGTCAACATGCTTTTCCCATCAAATGATGGTCATTAAGTTAGAACTGGACAGTGGTCAGTGAGTTAAAAAAAAGTGCAACCTTAATTTGATGGTTCTATGAATAGCTTATAGAAATCTTAGAAAACATTTCTTTCATGGGATACAACAGTTTTAAAAACCAGGAATACAATGCTCAATTTTAGTTTTAAAAAATTTTGTCCTATTCCTACTAATATACCCATTTGTACAGAAATATGTCAGAAAATGAACCAGAAAAAAAATGTGCTTGTACTTTTTAATTTGAAATTTACATACAATTACCAGAAGAAAACATGTAATTTTTAAAATGAGCATATTATTTCTAAAAGGGCCAGAAAGATTAAAGTGATAATGTTGAATGGCCCAATGCTTATTTTGATGTGTCATTATTTTCAACTAGCTTTTTAAAAGTCCCCTTCAGCTAACAACATGTAGGAAAAGCAAAAACAGATTGAAAAGCAAAAAGTACATAATGCTCTTGTCAAAGTTTATGTCTTTATCTAAATCTCATTTATCTTTGCAAATACAGCATGGTTGACCACCTCAATCCCTTGCTTAATACCATTTTATTTTAAAAGAGGAATATTCATAAACAGTCTTGATTACTTTCCCATTGAATGTCCAAGTTATTCATGAATGGTTCAAACAACTATGTACTTTCCCCTCCTATTTGGAAATGTCAGAATGGGTCAGAGTGCTATTTCACCAACAAGAGGCAATGGAAACAGATATGGACAAAACACTGAAACTGGAAAGCAGACCTATCCATGGGGCTGTCCTGCGTAAAACGGCAAATCTCTGTGTGGTTACTGTGGGTGTTGCATTACTGTGGGCCAGTTGTGGAAGAACGAGTTCAAGGTCAAAATAGCTGGATGGCAGTGTTGCGCCTTTGGGTGAGGAGCCCATTCCTGGAAGGAACATGGTAGTGTTGTGGGAATAAACAGCTTCTTGTTCTCTAGAGGTGGGGCTGACAAGAGCCAGTGAGGCCAAGGCTTTTTCTACAGGGGCTCAGGTCTATCGGGAACTTGAAGCAGAAACTCTATGGTAAGTCAATGCAGTGGCTAGAGCTGGGCAACAAAAGGAGGGCTAAAACTTACTGGGCATATTAGTAAGACATTCCAGACCCTATGCACTGCTGGGTTGAGGCTGACTATAAAACATTTGCACTGCATCAAGAATGACTCAGGAATTGATTGATAGGGTAGATTCAGCAAGTGAGAGAATGGAGAAGACAAATCCACTGGTGAACTATGCACATTTATTCAGAAAAGTAAGAAATTACAATTAATTTTTTTTAAAAAAGTCATTCCAATTATTTGGGACCTCCCAGACAATGTGACTGGCTGAGCGTTCACTTTCAAATAAGTTTTTAAAACATTATTAATGTATAGCTAATCCTGGAGTGTGAGTTTTATGATACAAATATTCCTCACACTTAATAGTCTTGTAAATAGACACACTGAATGTTTCACACTGAAAGCATCCACTACGGAAAGCAAAAACAGAGGGATAGGAAGCACGATTATGTTCCATCTGATCTGCTTAACTTGAAAACTGTGTCTGTAACTCACCTCCAAATAAAGCAGTAAAGAATTGACAGAAAATAAAAAGGTAACAATATATAAGATGTCACAGTACATCTTCTTAGGAAATTTTAGTAGTCTCTCTGTTCTTCAAGCTGATATAATTTGTGATTTATAATTATCAGATATATATTTATTTCTAATTTGCATAGTTTACCTCTTATGGTTTTCTAAAAAGGAGTATATGACTATGAAGGTAGAAATCCTGACATAGCAAAATCATGCCTGGGATCATTTTTGTTCTCTCTGATTCCATAGACTTGAGTTTTATAAAGAGGAGAGGCTCTGCCGAATGTGATGAATAATTGCATTACAGACCGCAGAGGTGGAGGTGACCTTGGAGATCACATAGCCAGTATCTTACAAATGAGGAAACTAAGACTTGGGGATTAGGTTCACAGAACTAATAGTAGATATTTTAGATCTAGAGCATAAATATTAAAGCATCAGAAGCACTTCCCCACAGCAAAAAGGACAGTTACGTGTTTCATCTTGAGACCTAGTTAAACATGGCTCTGTTTACTTACATGCGGAAAGGTTCTCTGGCTAAGCTCTGCATCAGACTTCAGAGACAGACACTTGCTGGGAAGAAAGAGCTGGATGTTGGCCTGACGCAGACAGAAAAGCCTGCTTGGGCTGGCACAAAGAGGAAATGTTCTAGTGGGTGTAAGTGGAAAAACTCAAAAGAGATGTAAAAAAGGTGGAGAGTGGGTCCATAGACCAAAAAGAGAAATTCGTTATGAAATTCAACAAGCCTTGATGATTTTGGCCAGGAAGCAAAAGATGGCATGAATTGAGAGGGAGAAAGTCATGTTATCTTTTTTGCAAGAGTATGATTAGAAATGTTTTAAAGTTCTAGTTTCTGCAAACACAGGGCTCTTCTAATGCCTGGTTCTGAAATTACAGAACAATATGTATATGGTGTCTGTAATTCGTGATCCTTGAGATGTGAGATATTTAAAACATTTTTGATTTGAAGTTCAGAGTAAAGTATGTAGTAATGTTGGTGTTATTCTTACTTTGGAAAGCAAGAAACAAGGAGCAATATCCAACCGGTTCGATTACTGGGCCCAAAGGGGGGCGGGCTTAGCTTATGCCCCAGTGTCCTGGTCCTGCCACATCCAATGAGGGCAGACAGGGATAGCAGCCGCTGGAATCACATTCTTTTTTTGTTTGTTTGTTTTTAGTTATTTCTGAGATATACATTTTAAAGTAATAACTAGAATTATGACTTATAACATTATACCAGAATATATAAGATTTTTAGGAATTTCATGTAATGTCTGAAACATTTATATTAACATATTTCCATACAAATAACCCAAAGAAAGTTTAGTATTAGTTTTTTTTAATTTTTGAATTTCATTTTATTTATTTTTATATACAGCAGGTTCTGATTAGTCATCAATTTTATACACATCAGTGTATACATGTCAATCCCAATCACCCAATTCAGCACACCACCATCCCCAACCCCCCGTGGCTTTCACCCCTTGGTGTCCATATGTTTGTTCTCTACATCTGTGTCTCAACTTCTGCCCTGCAAACTGGTTCATCTGTACCATTTTTCTAGGTTCCACATACATGCATTAATATACGATATTTGTTTTTTTCTCTTTCTGACTTACTTCACTCTGTATGACAGTCTCCAGATTCATCCACGTCTCAACAAATGACTCAATTTCGTTCCTTTTTTATGGCTGAGTAATATTCCATTGTATATATGTACCACATCTTCTTTAGCCATTCGTCTGTCAATGGGCATTTAGGTTGCTTCCATGACCTGGCTATCATACATAGTGCTGCAATGAACATTGGGGTGCATGTGTCTTTTTGAATTATGGTTTTCTCTGGGTATATGCCCAGTAGTGGGATTGCTGGATCATATGGTAATTCTATTTTTAGTTTTTAAAGGAACCTACATACTGTTCTCCATGGTGGCTGTATCAATTTACATTCCCACCAACAGGGCAAGAGGGTTCCCTTTTCTCCACACCGTCTCCAGCATTTATTGTTTGTAGATTTTCTGATGATGCCCATTCTGACTGGTGTGAGGTGATACCTCATTGTAGTTTTGATTAGCATTTCTCTAATTAATTAGTGATGTTGAGCAGCTTTTCATGTGCTTCTTGGCCATCTGTATGTCTTCTTTGGAGAAATGACTATTTAGGTCTTCTGCCCATTTTTGGATTGGGTTGTTTCTTTAATATTGAGCTGCATGAGCTGTTTATGTATTTTGGAGATTAATTTTTTGTTGATTCATTTGCAAATATTTTCTCCCATTCTGAGGGTTGTCTTTTCGTCTTGTTTATGGTTTCCTTTGCTGTGCAAAAGCTTTGAAGTTTCATTAGGTCCCATGTGTTTATTTTTGTTTTTATTTCCATTACTCTAGGAGGTGGATCAAAAAAGATGTTGCTGTGATTTATGTCAAAGAGTGTTTTTCCTATGTTTTTCTCTAAGAGTTTTATCGTGTCCGGTCTTACATTTAGGTCTTGAATCCATTTTGAGTGTATTTTTGTATATGGTGTTAGGGAGTGTTCTAATTTCATTCTTTTACATGTATCTGTCCAGTTTTCCCAGCACCACTTATTGAAGAGACTGTCTTTTCTCCATTGTATATCCTTGCCTCCTTTGTCATAGATTAGTTGACCATAGGTGCGTGGGTTTATCTCTGGGCTTTCTATGTTGTTCCATCGATCTATGTTTCTGTATTTGTGCCAGTACCATATTGTCTTGATAACTGTAGCTTTGTAGTATAGTCTGAAGTCAGGGAGTCTGATTCGTCCAGCTCTGGTTTTTTGCCTCAAGATTGCTTTGGCTATTCAGGGTCTTTTGTGTCTCCATACAAATTTTAAGATTTTTTTGTTCTAGTTCCGTAAAAAATGCCATTGGTAATTTGATAGGGATTGCATTGAATCTGTAGATTGCTTTGGGTAGTATAGTCATTTTCACAATATTGATTTTTCCAATCCAAGAACATGGTATATCTCTCCATCTGTTGGTATCATCTTTAATTTCGTTCATCAGTGTCTTATAGTTTTCTGCATACAGGTCTTTTGTCTCCCTAGGTAGGTTTATTCCTAGGTATTTTATTCTTTTTGTGGCAGTGGTAAATGGAAGTGTTTCCTTAATTTCTCTTTCAGATTTTTCATCATTAGTGTATAGGAATGCAAGAGATTTCTGTGCATTAATTCTGTATCCTGCAACTTTACCAAATTAATTGATTAGCTCTAGTGGTTTTCTGGTGGCATTTTAGGATTCTCTAGGTATCGTATCATGTCATCTGCAAACACTAACAGTTTTACTTCTTCTTTTCCAATTTGTATTCTTTTTATTTCTTTTACTTCTCTGATTGCCGTGGCTAGGTCTTCCAAAACTATGTTGAATAATAGTGGAGAGAGTGGACATCCTTGCCTTGTTCCTGATCTCAAAGGAAATGCTTTCAGTTTTTCACCATTGAGAAAGATGTTTGCTGGGGGTTTGTCCTATATGGCCTTTATTATGTTGAGGTAGGTTCCCTCTATGCCCACTTTCTGGAGAGTTTTTATCATAAATGGGTGTTGAATTTTGTCAGGTTTTTATTCTTCAATTTGTTAATATGGTGTATCACATTGATTGATTTGCATACGTCGGAGAATCCTTGCATCCCTGGGATAAATCCCACTTGAATCATGGTGTATGATCCTTTTAATGTGCTGTTGGATTCTGATTGCTAGTATTTTGTTGAGGATGTTTGCATCTATATTCATCAGTGATACTGGTCTGTAATTTTTTTTTTGTAGTATCTTTGTCTGGTTTTGGTATCAGGGTGATGGTGGCCTCATAGAGTGAGTTTGGGAATGTTCCTCCCTCTGCTATATTTTGGAAGAGTTTGAGAAGGATGGGTGTTAGCTCTTCTCTAAATGTTTAAAAGAATTCACCTGTGAAGCCGTGTGGTCCTGAACTTTTGTTTGTTGGAAGATTTCTAATCACAGTTTCAATTTCATTACTTGTGATTGGTCTGTTCATATTTTCTATTTGTTCCTGGTTCAGTCTTGGAGGGTTATATCTTTTGAAGAATTTGTCCATTTCTTCCAGGTTGTCCATTTTATTGGCATAGAGTTGCTTGTAGTAGTCTCAGAATGCCTTGTATTTCTGTGGTGTCTGTTGTAACTTCTCCTTTTTCATTTCTAATTTTATTGATTTGAGTCCTCTCCCTCTTTTTCTTGATCATTCTGGCTAATGGTTTATCAATTTTGTTTATCTTCTCAAAGAACCAGCTTTGAGTTTTATTGATTTTTGCTACTGCTTTTTTTGTTTCTATTTCATTTATTTCTGCTCTGATCTTTATGATTTCTTTCCTTCTGCTAACATTGTCTTTTGTTTGTTCTTCTTTCTCTAGTTCCTTTAGGTGTACGGTTAGATTGTTTATTTGAGATTTTTTCTTGTTTCTTGAGGTAGGCTTGTATAGCTATAAACTTCCCTCTTAGAACTGCTTTTGCTGCATCCCATAGATTTTGGATCGTCGTGTTTTCATTGTCATTTGTCTCTAGGTATTTTTTGATTTCCTCTTTGATTTCTTCAGTGATCTCTTGGTTATTTAGTAACGTATTGTTTAGCCTCCATGTGTTTGTGTTTTTTCTTTTTTTTCCCCTGTAATTCATTTCTCATCTCATAGCGTTGTGGTCAGAAAAGATGCTTGATATGATTTCTGTTTTCTTAAATTTACTGAGGCTTGATTTGTGACCCAAGATGTGATCTATCCTGGAGAATGTTCTATGAGCACTTGAGAAGAAAGCATTATCTGCTGTTTTTGGATGGAATGTCCTATAAATATCAATTAAATCTATCTGGTCTATTGTGTCATTTAAACCTTCTGTTTCCTTATTTATTTTCATTTTCGATGATGTCCATTGGTGTAAGTGAGGTGTTAAAGTTCTCCACTATTATTGTGTTACTGCCAATTTCCTCCTTTATAGCTGTTAGCAGTTGCCTTATGTATTGAGGTGCTCCTATGTTGGGTGCATGTATATTTACAATTGTTTATCTTCTTCTTGGATTGATCGCTCGATCATTATGTAGTGTCCTTCCTTGCCTCTTGTAACATTCTTTATTTTAAAGTCTATTTTATCTGATATGAGTATAGCTACTCCAGCTTTGTTTTGATTTCCATTTGCATGGAGTATCTTTTTCCATCCCCTCACTTTCAGTCTGAATGTGTCCCTAGGTTGAAGTGGGTTTCTTGTAGACAGCATATATATGGGTCTTGTTTTTGTATCCATTCAGCAAGCCTGTGTCTTTTGGTTGGAGCATTTAATCCATTCACATTTAAGCTAATTATCGATATGTATGTTCCTCTGACCATTTTCTTAATTGTTTTGGGTTTGTTTTTGTAGGTCCTTTTCTTCTCTTGTGTCTTCCACTTAGAGAAGTTCCTTTAGCATTTGTTGTAGAGCTGGTTTGGTGGTGCTGAATTCTCTTATCTCTTGCTTTTCTGTAAAGCTTTTGCTTTCTCCATCGAAATCTGAATGAGATTCTTCCTGGGTAGAGTAATCTTGGTTGTAGGTTCTTCCCTTTCATCACTTTAGGTATATCATGCCACTCCCTTCTGGCTTGTAGAGTTTCTGCTGAGAATTCAGCTGTTAACCTTATGGGAGTTCCCTTGTATGTTATTTGTCATTTTTCGCTTGCTGCTTTCAATAATTTTTCTTTGTCTTTATTTTTTGCCAATTTGATTTATGTGTCTCAGCATGTCTCTCCTTGGGTTTATCCTGTATGGGACTCGCTGTGCTTCCTGGACTTGGGTGGTTACTTCGTTTCCCATACTAGGGAACTTTCTGACTGTAATCTGTTCATATATTTTCTCGGGTCCTCTCTCTCTCTCATCTCCCTCTGGGACCCCTATAATGCGAATGTTGTTGGGTTTAAAATTGTCCCAGAGTTCTTTTAGGCTGTCTTTTCATTCTTTTTTCTTTACTCTGTTTCTTTACTCTGTTTCGCAGCAGTGAATTCCACCATTCTGCCTTCCAGGTCACTTCTGTGTTCTTCTGCCTCAGTTATTCTGCTATTGATTCCTTGTAGTGTATTTTTCATTTGAGTTATTGTATTGTTCATCTCTATGTATTTGTTCTTTAATTCTTCTAGGTCTTTGTTAAACATTTCTTGCATCTTCTTGATCTTTGCCTCCATTCTTTTTCCGAGGTCCTGGATCATCTTCACTATCAATCATTATTCTGAATTCTTTTTCTGGAAGGTTTCCTATCTCCACTTCATTTAGTTGTTTTTCTGGGGTTTTATCTTGTTCCTTCATCTGGTACATAGCCCTCTGCCTTTTCATATTGTCTATCTTTCTGTGAATGTGGTTTTTGTTCCATAGGCTGCAGGATTGTAGTTCTTCTTGCTTCTGCTGCCTGCCCTCTGGTGGATGAGGCTATCTAAGTGGCTTGTGTAAGTTTCCTCTGGAATCACATTCTGAATTGAGTTAGCACACTAAGAACAGATCCCCATGCTGGTGCTCAGAGGAAGACAGTCTATCAAGCAAAACATGACTTATGTCAGGAAGCATGACAATAGCAGGACAAAATTCCAAGTGAAAAGTCAAGAAAGGGAGTTGAGAAGTTGATTTGGGATGTCTTGGCTCCTGAGTGAGCAAAACTCAGGGGTGAAGGATGATTAATACTCTGATATTTTACTCAGAAAATTGTATCAGTAAGCAAAATGATCTCAAGAACCAGGCCAGAGATTAGAAAACAAGTGTATTTTAGAAGCGTTAATAACAAGAGAAAGGTCATATTCCAGGCCTCTAGGGCTGGAATATTGGGAAGCTACCAAGTCAGAGATTAAGACACAAGAATGGGGGCAGAACAGGAACACAAATGCTGTACAAGTGTCCCTTGGATTGAGAGCTATTTAAATCCCTGGTATTTAAAATAGGGGGCACTGCTGAGTCCACCTTTTGGGGCCACAGAGACCACCTCCATGTGGAGAGAAAGGTCAGTTTGCAGTGTGACAATGTCTAATGGAGGCCAATTTTCAAAACAAAGAATGAGATGAATAAATTTGGGCATTAGAATCCCAATATGTGGTGTTATTTTGAAGGTTAACCAACTGCTAGTAAATCCACAGGGTTTGATGAGAGGTTTCATTAAATAACAATACTCTCTGTGTCTTGGTCTCTGCTGCAAAATGTGTGGAACTCTATAACATACTTATAGAATATGAATACATTATTATTTATAGGTGGAAGCTAATGACTGTAATGAAAGCAGAACATTTTAGTTAAATAAGCAAATGATCAAAATTGACAACACAAGTGTAAATAAGGCCCAGATTAATTAAGTTGCTCATTATTTTTCCTTGTAGCAGACATTACTTTTTGTTGAGCCTCTCCCTCTCTCTGTATATATATATATATATATGTCTTACATTATAGACACACACCAACACATGCATTTGTAGAGAGGCAGAGATAAAGAGAGGAACAAAGCGACAGAGATGGACAGACATACAACTTAATGTCATATTTTGAGTAATGCCAAAGAATTCATTCTGACTCATAATAAATTCTGAAAGGGCAATACAAATTTTGCCCTTCCCATTGCTCCCTCTGTTCCAACATACAGGACTCTTGGTTCCCTGGGAAGCCTACAGTATTCCAACCTCAGGGATTTTTACTTACTGTCTCCTTAGCCAGGAAAGCTCTTCACCCAGGTAGTGGTGTAGATCACACCCTCACTTCCTTCAGGTCTCTGCTCAAATATCTCCTTCTTGGAGGGACTTTCTCTCTGATAAATGTAATGGTGACCCCGTATTCTTGCAGCATCCCCAATTCTCCTAACATTACTTTCTTTTTCTTCCTAGTATTTATCATCTATGGCATACTACTTTTTGTATGTTTATTTTCTTTCTCCCTACCTTAGGACTGTCAGATTTAGCAAATAAAAATACAAGGCACCCAGTTAAATTTGAATTTCAGATGAACAACAAAACACTTTTTAGTATGTGTGTCCTAAATATTGTATCAGACATACTAAAAACTTATTACTTGTCATTACTTATACTGAAAACTTATTCATTGTATAATTATTCAAGTGTCCCAAATATTGTATTGAACATACCTATACTACAAATGTATTCGTCGTTTACCTGAAATTCAAATTTAACAGGGCATGCTGTATTTTTTCTGATGACACCTCTCGGCCCTCCCCACCCCCCTTCCTCCCACCCCAGAATTTAAGCTATTTAAGAACAAGAACTTGGAACACTGTGTTCACTGCTGAAATCCCAGGGCCTGACAAATAGCAGGTTCTCAATATATATTGGTTGAATGAATTAAATAGTCATTCTCTTTTCCTGAAATATCCACCCTTGTCCTGTAGTTCTCATCCTGGTGAAATCTCTTAAGGCCCCTATTTATATAAATAAAGCATATTATAGTAATAATATGGTCCTTGGTGTCATGGCAAAGTCTTGTTTCTCTGCAGTGTCCAGTAGATAGTTTGGAATTTGCTGAGTACAATAAGTTTATAACAGTCAACTACAGTACACAAAACGTTGCAAATATTTCTATGTACCATTTGCGCCTTCTGAGAGACTGTAGGAAACTCAAATATCACAAAATAGTATATTTTCAGGTTGGACATGCATTATATATGTAAATACCTTTTAAAGGTAAAATCTGTCAGTCTTATGTAAGCATTCCTGCTTATGTGTCATACTATGTTCAAAAAGTTTAGATTTTTGTTGTATTCAAATGACTGCCAGTGAAGTTACTCCAGGAGGTTATTTAGTACCCTTTCTCTACTGTGGGCAAGATTTCATCATTTCACTTCCTTAGTTTACCTATTTCAATAAATCACCAGTGAGAGTCATCCCACAATAGCCACAGTAAGTCTGTATTAGAGAACCATTGTTCTTTTCCAGCCCTATCTTTAATTGCTACTTAAATCTAGTTTATCTTTTTCCTTGTTCAGAAAGAGAATCCTCTTCATCTTTAAAGACAGAATAGTAAATGCTACAGATAATAATGAAATACTGAGAGCTGTATGTATAAAAGCTCATATACATAGATCTGCAAACTGTAAAAAATTGATGAATTATTTTATTGTCTGAGTTTTGAATGAAACCACTATTATTTTTTAAACCAAGGAGGACAAGTACCTAGTGTTTTAATGAGTATCTAGTGTCGTGTGTTGGATTGTTTCCCCCCAAAAGCTTTGTTGAGGTTCTAATCCCTTGTACCGGTGCATGTGACCTTATTTGGGAATGAGGTCTTTGTAGATGTCATTAAGTTAAGATGGGGTCATAATGCAGTTAGGTGAGCCCTAAGTCCAATATGACTGGTGTCCTTATAAGAAGAGGGGGAGAGACAGAGACACAGAGGGAAGACAGCCATGCAAAGACAGAGGCTGGGATTGGAATTATGCTGCCACAAAGCAAGGAATGCTTAGGGCTAGCAGAAGCTGGAAGACGCAAGGTGGGCTCCTTCCTGAGAGAATTTGGAGGGAGCAGGGCCCAGGTAACTCTTTTTGTTTTAACTGATGTATAGTTGACTTACAATGTTGTGTTAATTTTGGCTGTACAGCAAAGTGATTCAATTATACATATATATACATTCTTTTTTAAAATATTCTTTTCCATTATGGTTTATCATAGGATGCTGAATGTAGTTCTCTGGGCTATACAGTAGGACCTTGTTACCAGCTAACTCTCTGATTTTGGATCAAAGAACTGTGAGAGAGTAAATTTCTGTTGTTTTAAGCCATCCAAATTTTTGATAATTTAAGGCAGTCCTAGGAAAGAAATACAGTAGGCATTTAATTAACATTGGTTCTCTGGGATCCAGTTTTCCAGTCTGAAATATTTACTGTCCACAAAAGTAATTATTTTTTCCCTTGTATTCTCTTAGCACAGATTTATTAGAGGTTTTTTTTTGTTATTGTTTCCTTTTTCCTCTCTCTTTCTCTCTTAGACTGAGCTTTTTTTAAGGTTCATATCATTTATTACCATAATTCCAGTGCTTTTAATAGGGTCTGGCATAAAAGATAGTAAATAAAATGTTGTGAATTAATCAACAAATTATTTTTTAAATAAGTAGTATTGATTTACAAAGGTTTCTCTACACTTCAGCCCAGTAATGTACTGAAGAGGAGCCTGTGGCTTTTAAACACCAACCCAAAGTTGAACAAAGACTGAATTCCCTCTATTTTTATATTGTTTCTCTAGTTAGAGTTCAGAGGTAGTATCTTTAAAAAGGGAGGATCAGGATTTCAAGTCACATGTTGTCTTTTGTCCATAGCTCCTCACTTTTGAGAGGCAAAACTCTCTTCCTATATTCTGACTGTGCTCTGAGGGGGACCTAGGTTTGAATTATCTACTCTTCTGTTCACAGAGCTTGAAGAATATTCTTCACTTGCAACAGTTATCTGTGTCAAGTTTTGACTAATTGAAATACGACCAAGCAGTTTTTTAATACAGCTCTTTAAATTTTCTGGAAGAAAATAAAGCTTGGGGAAAAAAAGAGGAGAAAAGCATAAAAAGCTGTTAGTGATGAAAATAGGAATTTAAAATAAAAGTGTAATCTCAAGTACAAGTATAGGTTTGCAGTAACAAATGATGCCAAATTCCTAAAATAATAAAAAAACTTAAAGTTAAAAAATAAAGTGCAATCCAAATAATCAATCAGACTTAAAAACTTGAGGCCAAAACCCTTAATCTGACTTCCTTTGGCCTTGGGCAAATTAGAGATAGCCAAGAGTTTTTTTTATCATAAATTGTCAGTAATAGCAAATTACCTCTTGGGGTGTGGTTAGAATTTCTCGAGGCCTGTAAAGCATTTTGAAGACAAAAATCCTATGACTAGACAAATTGCTCTTCTTGCACTGGTGTGTACTTAGCTTCCTAAGTCTGTCCTAGTCAGTTTGGATGTCATTCATTCTGTAGGTTGGTAGGCCCATTATATAAAATAGCAGGAATTGGTGATAAACAGCTTTCAAAAGATAGGCTATAGTTAAAATGGAAGCATTATTATTTATTTATCTATGACACCTTAAGTATATTTTGAAATATTTAAGAGGATGAAAATAGAAGGCATATTGAAAATTCTTACAACCCTTCAAAGCATTATGCTCAAGGTTATATTTGAGCCTCTCTTTGTATTTATTTTTCTTATTTATAATTTATTCAATCTGTTGGATAATGAGATATTTAATTCAGTTCTTTCTGATTTTTCCATTTGGCATGTCAAACAGCAGCACGTGCTGCTGGAAAAGATAAAAAGTAAAAATTATCCTTTCACGCAGGCATTTTTCTCCAATTAAAATATAAAGAGTTACACAATACTTATGTTTGCCAAGAGGACTGAGTTCCAGAAAGGAATTTTAACATCTGACTAAATCCACACTTGTATACTTTTCTGTCGATGCCAAGTCAACTACAAATGGTCTTTAGTAGCCACCATTCTATATAGCAGGAATTTTTAGATTCCTTTTTATACTTTATTGTTAATTTTTAATTACTATTAAAGCTAATGTTATAATGTCCATAAAAAAGAAAAAACTCAGTCTTAACACTCAAACACAGTTGTGGAAAAAGAGCAATGTGCAAATAATAAAAATAGGAATTTAAAAAAATTAAAAAAAGAATTCATAAATATAACACTATGTGGAAAAATGAAGTTTCTTAATTTTTCAAAAATATATTTTATTTATTTAATTTTATTAAAAATATTTTTATTGGAGTATAGTTGCTTTAGAATGTTGTGTTAGCCTCCACTGCACAACAAAATGAATCAGCCATACACATACAGATATCCCCTCCCCGTTGGACTTCCCTCCCATTTAGGTCACCACAGTGCATTAAGTAGAGTTCCCTGTGCTATTCAGTATGTTCCCATCAGTTGTCTATTTTATACATAGTATCAGTAATGTATACATGTCAGTCTCAGTCTCCCAATTCCTCCCTCCCCACCCCTTTCCCCCTTGGTATCCATACATTTGTTCTCTACCTCTGTGTCTCTATTTCTGCTTTGCATGTAAGATGATCTATACCATTTTTCTAGATTCCACATATATGCATTATTATACGATATTTGCTTTTCTCTTTCTGACTTACTTCACTCTGTATGACACTCTTTAGGTCCATCCATGTCTCTACAAATGACCCAATTTCATTCCAAAAATACATTTTAAGTAAGCACTTAAGTCTGCATTGTGGTTTTACTTATGTATGTAATATATTTTATAAAACCTAAAAAAAATTAGGAGGACAACAGTGTTTAAAAGATGTTCTTGATTACTTTGTTTATGAATCTAACATTTTTGTGGTTTATACATTTGTGAAACCCTTAACAGGTATATTATCTGTGCTCTTTTTTTTTTTTTTTCCTCTTTATCTGTGCTCTTGTTTTCACATTACTCATTGCCATTTATAGATGAACATTGGTCACCTCTATTCTTTCTCTTCTGAGAAACACATTAATTCACTACAACAGTATACCCGTAAAACTGTAATGATTAATTGAAGTCCACAGCTTTAGTTTTACAATACTCTTTGGCCTAAATATGCAAGAAGATTTTGAAATGGTTCATATTTATCTTTTCTCTCTGACATGGATGGGCACAGGCAAGATTTATTGATCTTAGGTGTTATTACTATTTATAAGTTAAATTTTCTTATTTGATTTGCTAGATCCTAAAAGAAACATTAAAAAGGAATGAGTAGGAGCTTAAAGAAACAGCAACATTTTTACCTCATGGCATTTTTCTCCATAGTCCATGAAAGACAAGATTGGGGAAAATTAGTCTTCATGCAGCTTAAGAGCCTTTATATTAAAGATAGTAACATTCAGGAGCAGAATACAAGCAAAATAAGCTGTCGCTCCAAATGAGAAATTTTAGGTTAATTTTCAGAAAGGATTTCTATTGTTGAATCTTAATGAAATTGAGAATTAGTCTTTAGGGGATGATATAATATTGTTTTTAAAAGATTTTTTTCTATTTGTAATTAGTAAAAAGTTACATTGTCTTGTGTAAATATTAGGATGTGAGGTAATTATATTTTCCCAGCTTTCACATATCATCTTTTCCATGTAGCTTTTCTGATGGAAAGCTCTTCATAAAACCCTACCTCACAGACAAACCAAATTGTATTTAGCATTTTTGCTTGATTTTTTGTAAATGTGGCATTAAAATGTCGGTTGAAAAAAGCTATTTGTCAAATAAAAGCACACTGTACTGGCATATAAAAGGGACAAAGATATTACGACACCACGCTTCATGGAACTCATTAATATGTATGTAAACCAGGAACAAAAATATATAAAGGAGAACTCAGGGGCCTGGTTAAAACTGAGTAAAACGAATATTAAATGCATAAAAGAACAAGTATCATCTTCGCTAAGAATCATTTGAGCAAATACTTGCTCTTGCTTTGGACGCTTATGTCGGCTCCCAATGGTTGGTCAAAGAAAATTTTCCATAACAAACAATGATACAATTCAAACTCAAGAGTTTATGACTAGATATTTTTTACATCTGGTAACACGTAGGGTTTGAAGATCATTAATGCTTGTGAAAATAGACAAATGCAATCTGGAATCTGAAGAATTAATTTAAAATACTCAGGAGTCCATAAAATATTCTATGGTAGTGCAGGACATGGTTTTCTATATGCTCATGGTTTTTCAATGCTCATCTATAAGCACAAGTCATGCGCAGGTGTCCTTCAGGAAAAGAAAGAAATCTTTGAGGATCCCTCAGTGGGGCTTGAAGACCCTGTTTGAGAAATCATGACTTAACACTGAAATTATATTGTATTAAAATATTTTTCTTGTTTGATCACTGCCAAGTAGCTGTTTTGTATTCATAAGTGGTAATACGTATACACTTTAAAATTATTATTGAAATGAAAGGACAGGATTTTTAAAAAAAGTCTCATGGACCCTCAAGAAAACTTGTTACTAGGGTCCCCAACGTAACAAACCTGAAATAGTTTAAAAAGAGAGAAAAAAGGTGAGATTTGGAATTACATAGGCCTAAATTCAATTCCTAGATCTTGCCCTTATTAACTCTGAAAATCATTCAGTCTCCCTGGACCTCTCCTCCTCAATCTGTAACAATGACACATTCCTTATAACATTATATTTTTAGAACAAATGGGATAATGTGGGTAAAACTCCTTAGTACAGAGGTTGATACGACACATACATTCTCCTTGTCTTTATTGTACTAATGTAATGATGGTCAGAAATGCTTTGGATACAGTAGGAGGAAAATAACTTGTCCATGTGCAATGAACACGTTCAGACAGAGGGCCCTTTTTTCCTATGAGGCATTTATTTGTTGGGTGATGTTTATAAGGTTTTTAAAACGGAATATTATTAAAACCAGAAAATAATTCCAGAGCACAACTAGCACTCTTGAGCTCTGGAAGAATTTATCTACTTCACATATGTGAACAATTTATCGCTAGAGTATGTTTTCTTTTCACCCTCCATCACCAAAGGATTATGCCCAATTATAATTAATTCTTTAATAATGAAATTGATACCATTTTCAAGCATTTAGACCAGATAGTAGATTAGAGTACACTATAAAATATGCTTCTGAGCAATTATGACCTAATTAATTATTTTAGACAGCTTTTAAAAGTTTGATTTACTAATTAGACTCTCTGAAATTGAAAGCAGGAAATAGAGCTGTCCAGGCCACCAGAGGCTTCATCCCGTTTGGCACAAAACCAGAGTAAAAGTTGACTTAATTTGCACCGTTCTGCATGGTTGGGTTTGACAAGTGTGTTTAGGTTTCATAAAATAATCAAAGGTCATTTGTGGCTTGGCTTTTTGCAACTACAACCCAAATTAATAAGAATGAAATCCAAAGCCTGACAGGGGCTCTAAGAATGATGTGAAGTCTTGCCTTCCTCTTTCAGACTTGCCTCATGGGTGTGTCGTGGTGGAAATAAAAGTGTTAAAGGCAATAATGCCAAATGATGACACTCAACCCTGAAATAGGCAGGTACGTAACATATTCTACATCAGTTTGTACTTGGTGTGTGTGGTCATGAACAAATATGTTCTCCGAGTCTCAGTTTGTAGCCCAGGGCAGTTTGATCCTAGAGGAGGATGTAGGCTAGCGTAAAGAATTGGGGAAGTTTACGTGAACCTTTAGCCCAGGACCTGGTGCCCATATCCTTACTTCTCCTCTCTGCCTTTCTACACCACTGAGCATGAAAGTACAGCTGGTATTTGATGTTTTACCTGGAAACCCCAACAAGTCTATATTACAAGGTCTCCTTACAAACTAACTGCTAGAGAGAATCATCTGGGGCCTTGCTTGGGTTCATACCTTGTTAGTTATTTGCTTCAAAGTTCACATAAAGCCATTCAGAACACTATGGTTTTTATATGATCTTAAAATTATAAGAAATCTTTTCCAAGTAAAAGCTTAAAGGTTAAAATTTTAAAAAATGACTTAGAACTGACTCTTAAAAATGCCTGTGTATCAATATAGTTTCCTAATACTTTTAATATTCAAATGGCATTGAAATGCATATTTCCAAATTCCAATTCCACAGTTCCATGACTCTATTTTTCTACTTAATACAGGAAGCAGAATTTAAAGTCAACTATGAGAATTCAGTACACATAAGAACTCTATTTTTGTAGGAGGGACATCTGAACAAATAGTCATGAGCTAGATGATTTTAATTCCATACAACTACCTTTAACCAACATCTATAACATTATCCTCTTCTTAACACTTCAAAGAATTTTTTTAAATGCTTTCTTTTAAAAAAGCATGTTGATTTTTACAAACTGGGTGAATCTCACAATTTAACTAGCTTGTCATAGCAGAAGGGTTTCTCCAGTGCACGGATATATGATCTAAAATCATACTCAACTGACTGCCTTGAGGAAATATATACGTAACACTTACTTCGTGTGTATTTCTGAACTACCTTTGAAAGTTTTAAAGTTTTATTCAGATTTCAGAGACAGATTAATGTGGACTAAGTAGTCTTTATTAATATTTCTTAGGACACTAAAAGGTGATCAGATCTAGTAGATTATATGAGGGAAATCAACCAAACCAAGAGCAGCTATAAATCTTTATAACAAAGGTAAAATTACGCCTCGCCCTTCTCCATTTTTTTTTAGAGCATCTTTTATGCACCAGGCATTGTATTAGGTGTGTTACAAACGTTGTTTCACTTATTCCTCATTAGGCCAGTGTTATTATTCCCACTATGAATTCAGCGTTAGATAAGTACAATCCACGATATAATTCAAGGGAATGCAGTATTGCTCATAACTCCTGGGCACTGACTCTGCTTCCTCACGCTAGATGGTCACTGAATTTGCTTTAGGAACCAAAAGATATCTGAAGCATATAGACTATAAATTTAAGATTTTCTGGAATGATACTGTACAGCAGTATATAAAGGTGCAGCACAGCAAAGATAGTGGAGCTTTACAGATCTGGTCGCATGGCCAGTCCTAGGCAACTGTGAGCCCTGCCCTCCCCATCCTTGCCCCCAGAGCACTGAGGACCAAGGGGAGCTACTATGAGATATGGGAGCATAACTTTGTTGTGTCTGTGTGTGCTTGTGAGCAAATGAGCAAGTGTGGAGTCTGTGCTTTTGTGTGGGTGGATGATACATCTGAGGTGGAGTCTGTGCATGTGTGTACATCTTTGTGTGTGGTCAGTATATCACATGGGTGGGTGATGTGTGCGTGTACGTGGCTGTGCATATGTGTGGTCTTTTCCCTCCAACCCATAATCCAACTCGTTTTTGTGAAATATCTCTTTTTCTATCTTGTGAATAACTACTTTGTTCTTTTATAATTTTTGCAACCCTTGATCTTTTTACTCTTCCCTTCTCCCCTCTTTCTTTTCCATCTTTTTCAATTTTCTGCTCATTACTAATTGAAACCATAAGATAATGAACAGATGAAAAATTCAAACCAGTTCACACAGCATCTTCTACGCCTATAAATGCACAAAGACTAATAAATATTCCTTTCTCATTGTGTAATATTTGACTGACCTATAGATTTCAATAGATACTGGGGTATGTGTTGGTCAGATCTGATTTAGAAGTTAGGAAGTGATTAAAATACATTTCAAGGTACTATTCAAAAATCATACTTGATTTTCTTTTTCTCAAGATTGTTTATTTTTCTGTTTAATCTTCTTGCCTTCCGTGACTGCTAACTAACTATTGCTCCTGGGATATTTGTTTTTGAGTAGCAGAGAGATAGGAAGAAAAATAAAACATCGGCTTTTTATTTAATAAATACATTGTCTGTCTGCCCACAAGTATAGCAAGAATTGGAATCAAGTCTCAATCATTAAGCGGAGCAATGTGTCTTATGATCAACACTCTATCCATGAGTTTCTAGTTGTTGGAATGTATGAAGAGCAGTAGAATGGTAGCATGCAGCCCCTCAAGGCGTAGAAGTGCTAGAAAAATCAGGAGTTTTCTTAGGATTGATGAGGGCAGTGCTGAGAAATTTTAAAAAGGAGAAAGTAAAGCTACAGAGCGCCTGAGCAGGAGAATGAATAGTAAATGGTGTTTCCTTGGGGAGTAGTTAGTTCCTATTAGGAGCACTGGTATCAATTAGCATAATCAATCAGTCTCACAGAGACCAAAAAAGAAAACACACTCACCCTCACACTTGTATATGGTGGATTTTGCATTATTTAGGAATATTTTAATGCAGTAATTTGTAGATTGGGAGATAAAATTCTTTTGCCTTCTTATCTTATTTGTTACATTATAAAAACATATAAAATTGTCTGTTTCTAAAATTTGTTAGCTAAGGAGTGAACAAAGACCTTGTCATAATAAAAGTGGAAATAGTAATAAGAAAAATAAACTTCCAAAATAGTGGGAAAACAAATTATAAGATCTGACTTCTAGTCCTACATAAAACTCATTTCCCTCATCCCCACTGTGAGTTCTGAATGACTCTGAAATATTTATTTTTTCAAATAAATGTCTTTGCTGAAAAAACTGTTTTACATGAAAAACTACGTGATAGATTAAATCATGACATTGTTTTTTTATATCTTCCGCCTTCCTTCCTTCCCCTTCCCTCCCTCCGTCTCTTTTTCCTCTCTCTCATTCCTCCCTCTCTCTCATTCCTCCCTTCCTTCATTCCCTTTCTTCTAACATTCCTTGAGGCTAACCCTCAGAACTAGCACAGGGTCTGGTGCTGTAGAATCCTCTGCTGTGTGCTGGGCATTGTGCTCAAAGTGCTGGACTGCTCTCTGGAATGATGGGGGTGAGGAGGTGGCAAGGTTACCCTACTGATGGCTGACTCTGTTCCCATCCAGCAGATCCGAGCAGTGCTGTGGTAGATGCTCTGGGGATATAGATGAGACGGGGAAACTCAGCATAGGAGGAGGTTAGGTCAGGAAAAGTGGGGACAAACTCTCAAGCCAAAGCTCTGGTGTTTGTTTGAAAGAATAGGGAACTTTCTGAAATGATGAGTAGAGTGGTTTTGTGGTCCATGGGGGACGGGAGATAACAGGTGGCTTTAATTGTTTTATTTTTTCTTCTATTTAAACTTTTTTATTTGTTGTTCCCATTACCCAATTGGTATTTTCCACCCTAAGTTATGTCAGTGAATCTAAGGTCATTGAGTTTTGGAACTACTAGTGATGAGACAGAAATGTACTTAGTATCGATTTTCCTGTAACCTTATCCTTGTGTAATACTGTAAGGTGTCCTTTCTCTCTCTGTGCACTTGTCTATTTCCTCCCCCTCTTCCCTATGTCTATTCATGTATATGAATGAATAGGATGCTTTGGTACATATGAAGATATGGGAACAGTCTGCAGAGACTGGAACGTCTTTAAATGGCAAGGATGCTGTGGGCTGGGATCTTGGTAGGAGACAGTAAAAAACAGCAGCTATGTATATAATTTTTACACAGATTTCTTGGGCAGAGAATTAGGGTCTCAAAACCACTATTATGCTTCTGCTTTAGGCAGCTATTGTCTGGGTAAGCATAATCCCCCGAATTCTTCAACAGGCAAGTTCTCCAGCTGCCTTCTCCACTGATAAAATACAAACATAAACTAGCAGTGGTAGAAATGAAGCTATTATTTCAAACGATGCTAACCTAACAAAGGGTGATATTTCAGCCCAAGGAAATTCATAATCCATTTCAGAATCTGGAGCCTTAAAATGGTCTTACAGAGACTAAGACGAAATAGAAAGTACAGATACCAGTTTTGTGAGGTTCAAAGAGGTACCGTATGTGAACTGCCGTGCAAACTGTGAAGTGCTCTACAAATCCAAACACTATTAATTACTATCATTTTAGATACTAAAAGTCAAGCATGATTAGAGAGAGAGTAGTGATTATTATTATCTTGGGCAAGTGACTTGATCTCTCAGAGTCTTAGTTTCCTCATCTGTAAATGGGGCAATGATAACCTACCTTGTAGAGTTGTCAAAATTATAGATAACATGTAAAAATTGCTATGCACAGAGCTTGGCAAGTGGTAGGCATTCATTAAATGATGGATAGTTATTTTTATTATGATTATAACAGACATTTCTAACCATCCACAATTTCAGAAGAATTGAAAAATAGGTTTCTTTTAAAATTACTAACAAAATATGTACTTGCAATTCAATATACTGTGGATTCCAGGTGTCCAAAAAAATAAGAAAACACCTATGACTTTATATATCAAGTTTCACTCATCATGGGGGATTTCTAAGAATGAAGTTTAAAGAATAAAACAGGGAGAAGAAAAAAGAATGACAGAGAAAACGCAACTCTGTAATGGCAACAGCCTAGGACAAGTGGGTGATTTCAGAATGAGAATAAGCACACACCACCCCGTGACTCAGGGCTGCTCCAACTTCACGCACAGTGGGGAACCTTCTATGCCCTTCAATATCAAATTGTACATGCAAGTTATTTGTAACAGAACATTGAAAAGTCAATGAAGGCAAACCTGGTAGGCAGCTACTGTCAGAAAACATCTGAATCAGTAGGACACTATCAGAATTGTCTTTTCCAAGCAAAACACAAAACTGTATTAACCAAAAGCATGACAGCACTGTGAAATTTCCTCACTGCGGTAACTTAAAGCAACACAGACCTTGGGAAGCAGGCTTCAGTGCCTCGCCCAACAGGTCAGAAAATAGCAACGAAAGGTTATTATGGATCATACTGTTGAGGATCACCCGAGAGAAGGGATGGTTCTGAACAAAAGCCAAGGTCATACACCTAAATCTTGCCTCATTTCTATAATGCAAGAACATTAACAAGCTAACAAAAATTATTTTTCTGAAACTGTTTTTTTTAAATTGTTACTATTACTAAGGCTTCTACAGAATGAGAGATTAAGCAGAAAAAATAACAACATTAAAAAAATGGTTTTCCACTGGCTAGAGATTAACTTCAAACAAACACTTGAACTTGACCTTCATGATCTCATTACAGCCTCAACCCTAACCAACCATACCATGTGCTTAAGTAAATTCTTTAGCAATCAAAGTGGAAAACCAGCATGGAAGCAAGTCATGCAAGGTCAAGATGGACTGCCCTTTATTCTGTAAAGTTTTTCAGGCGATGTTAAGCCATGTCCAACTGGATTCCAAGTATTTCTTATCGTACTATTATGATGCATTTTAGAATGTTCACCAATTCCACTATAATGTGAATTACTCCAGGGTGGAGATGGTGTCTTGCCCTGCATATAACACCATGCATGGCATGTAGGGGGGGGGGCAGTGTGAGGTGGCAGAGAGCAAGAGCCATGCATCTAGAATTCCAACTCTGCCACTTACTAGCTGTGAAAATCACTTTACCTTTCTGATCCTCAGCTTCCTCATCTGTAAAAATGGTGATAAAACTTGTCTATTAGAAGATATATACAGCTATAAACATATGTGTGTGTATCTTGCATTCAGTAAATGCTAGCTGTAAAAATAGTAAGCACGTAAGAAACATTTGTTGAAAACATGAAGGGATGAATAGATCATTTCTTTCTTATTGATTTAAGATTCATCCAGTAATTCTTGAACAATATTTCATAATACACAGATTAGAAGTTAAATGGTAGTATTAAAAAAGTTGAAGGTTATAAATTTGCATTCCTATTTTGAATCAACAAGCCTCTATTTATTTTTAGAGAAATGGCAATTTAAAAATACCAGTGGCTTCTCAAATCTTCTAAAGAAAAGTTGATGTGTAAAAACATCAGATAATCACATGAAGACTGGCTAATTCTAGTTGGAGCAGTTAAAACATGGCATATTTATGACTCAGACACCCTAATTATCTTAAACTCATCTATTTCTTTTGCTGATTGCCTATACTCAACTAGCGTTCTGTGATTAATTTTAGAGTTTATGACATAAAAGGATAGCTGTCCTAGAAGTCACAAACTCATTGCATTTCTATATTTGCACCTTAAGTTAGGAAATGGCAAAGAATTCCACATTGGACAGCTACATTATTCAATAAATTATAGGATACATGGATAAACAATACGTAGCATATACATACAATGAACTATCATTCAGGCTTAAGAAGGATAAAAATGCTAACGCATGCTATAACATGGATGGACCTTGCTAAGTGAAATATGTCAGACACAGAAGGACAAATACTGCATGATTCCACTTATAGGAGATACCTACAGTAGTCAAACTAATAGAGATAGAAAGTAGAATGGTGGTTTTCAGGGGCTGTGGAGAGAGGGAATGGGGAGTTATTGTTTGATGGATATGGAGTTTCAGTTTGGGAAGATGAAAAAGTTCTGGAGGTACATGGTGGCGATGGTTGTACAACAGTGTGAAAGAACTTCATACCACTGAACTGTACACTTAAAAATGGTTAAAATAGTCAATTTTATATTATGTATATTTTATCATAATTAAAAAAAGGTCAAAATAAACGACAAATTTCTATAGGGCTAAAGATACAACTCTTGAAAAGAAAACCTTACTGCAATGGAGTGTTTGGGGATGTGGATTAATCTAGCTTTGGTGAGGAAAAATAAGAGAAAAGAAAATTTGCAATAAAGCCACCACTATGATAGATCTGAGTAAAAAGGTCATCAGTTTGGTTCAACTAGCACTGAACACGAACTCTGATCTGAGTAAAAAGGTCATCAGTTTGGTTCAACTAGCACTGAACACGAACTCTGATCTGAGTAAAAAAAAGGTCATCAGTTTGGTTCAACTAGCACTGAACACGAACTCTGACACAGAGTCTGGGACACAAAGATGATTCGCCTACCACACTCGAGGAGTTCACCCTCTCATGCAGAGAGAAATTCTTCAAACATTGTTTTGGTGTAAGTCTGAAGTTTGTCTGTTTAAGAGTACGGGTTTTAGCACTATATAGACTCGAGTCTGCATCTAGCTCAAAAATTATAAGATATGTTACATTAAGAAAGTTAGTTTGCCTCTCAGTTTGCTCGTTTGTGAAATAGGGGAAATTACATGTAAAGTGCTCAGGGGGAAGCAAGCGTTCAGTTAATGGGGACCACCGTTGCCGTCAGTCCGAGGACAGAGGCATGGGCTGGCTTGGCCTCACTGTGCCACTTCCATAACTGTTGATACCAGCACAGAAAGAACACAGCATTTGTTTCATCATTACTAATTATATTCACATCCAGAGTTAGTTATGATAGAAATTGAAAATTAAAATTTAAGCGCTACTTTCTTGATCTGAGTCGTCCCAATAGAATGGTTGGTATAGATGGTTGCGATGGACTGAAAGTTTGTGTCCCCAAATATCTCCACCCACACCATCTGAGCTCATCATTTCAGGACCTCACACTGTGTAAAATCCCCTCTGTCATTTGCTTTTTGGGTTAACACTATTGTGTGTAGGGGTTGGGGGAGAGCAGAGAGAATGCAGGGCCAGTGCGAGTACTTTGAGCCGGTTCCTTTTTTCTTAGTAGCTTCCCTATACCAGCTGCGCTGAGGCGTGCTGAGCAAGAGAAAAGTGGGGTTAGGAAATTAGAAGCTGAAACCGCTTTAAAGAAAAGGCATCTCAAGAACATTAGGTGGGAAACAGAATTACATCAGGAAAAAAGCAAAGGTCAGAAAGAGATAAGGCAGTATGGAAAGCCAGCTTTACTTATTTTTCAAATTTTGGGCAGGGTCAATTCAGTGTCAGGAGAAATGGAGAAACATTTTGCTGTTGTCCCCCTTTCACTCATGCCATCCCCATTCCCAATGCTCTAAATACTGTGGCTCAGCGGAGACTGTGGCTTTTCATGGGTTTGTTTGTGCAATGACTCTCAGTAAATATCTATCTCATGAAATAGAAAGAAAACATAACTTTCATAGGTGGGGGACTGCCTGTTTTTTCTCCATTTCTTTAGCTGTCTCAATAACAAATTTGGCTTTGCCTTTCGTAAACCATATTGACAATTGTTCAAATCTCATCATAATTGGAAACAATGGGCATATTAATAATTGCACAATTATGCAAACCCATCTTTTTCTAGAATTATGTTAGTTATAATTCAGATAAATTTTTAAAAATCATGCATTCTAGAATACAATGATATTATAAATACTATCACATATAAAATGCTCTAAGACATAATGGGGGGCATTATGAAAACCTCTAAAATGAGGAAAATGTATTTTAAAATACAAAAGAGAAGGAAAATTCAAGGCTAAATAATGTTCAAATATTACATAGTTAATAAAAAATAAGTACTTCCCAGGAGATGTTAAAGCGAACATGTCAATGCTACATGCCAAAATAAAATGGATAAGCAAAAACCCTGAGCAACTGGCAAAACTGCTAATAATTAGTTTTTACATTTCAGACTGTTGAAAATTCATATAATACCACTTTGGGGGTCATCGAGTTAGGAAGCCAATGCACTTTGGGCATTTGTCTAGAGACTTTCCTTCCTCAGTCTGAAACATTTTGTACCAATTCATAAACATAGGCTTTGCCAGGATACTTTTGAAAGTGGAAAATAAAAACAATAGCAGGGTTAAGCAATTCATATTAGCCATAAGGAGACATAAATTGCTCAAATGTACAATGGAGCATATGCTGAACCAGATTTTTTATATTTTAGAATAGGAAAGAAATAAAATTGTGTGTAGTTTATGTAAGAATTAACTTTTAAGGAAAAGAGAAAAATAAGATATTTACCATGAATTACATTCTGGTGATAAATGAATCATTATTACTAAGGCTGGGATATACCTGTCTTTACAGGCAGAACAGGATTCGACATGAAAAGGAGAGTGGTGTTGGTATTGATACTCCATGTCAGTATTATAAAGGGATTTTTACGATATTTGCAAAAGAATGACAAACAATAAGCAAATTAAAATGGTAGATGTGAAATTTACTAACAACATAGGTGAGGTACTAAAATGAGGAGGAACTCAGTTGATTCCTTAACACGGGGGAAAAAGCAGCAAAATAAGAAGTGCTGTTATCTGAGATTTCCTTGGTGAAAGAATAATTTTGCGATTTCAGTTTTAGATATCACATACAAAATTTTATGTAACTTTCTTTAAAGGAAGAGTGTGTCATTTTGCTATGCAGTGGCATAAAACTGCCCTTAACTTTACAATGGTGCCTGTTATAGCATGTGTTGGGTATAATTTATTTCTGGAAAGCTGCTCAGCCTACAGTTGGGGTTAGGGTTATTTTCTCTGGAGAAAATGACCCCATTTGTGACCCCAAAGGAAGGCATTTCTTGGTAGGGTAGAAAGCCTTTTTGGTACCCTTCACAACAGGATGCATGCTGATTTAGCTTACTTGTAGAACCATGAAGACTGTCAAAATGTCTCAAGTCTTACTTTTGACCTCTCTGAAAGGGAGCCACGCTATTGGCCTTGTCTAATTTCAGTAGCATTTGCTTTAAGGAGGAAGAGGCCTTCTAGGAGAGGGCTCATGGTAGACTACTACTGTATCGAAACCAAATTTCATCTTGCATTCAGGTTTTCTAACCAGCCTTCATTACTCTTTGTCCTTTGTACTTTCCTTCGTCTTTATTCCTTGCAGACTTGTATGTGGTTTATGATTTTTAAAAAATGCCCCTTTAATATTGCAAAGGAGATATCTTTAATAGCAAATATAACAACAGAAGTACTATCTGCTGATGTTACTGTATTAACTTCTGTAATAAACACTTAAAAAACGTGTACTGGAATTCTCACATGAAGCCTATAAAATAGGATTTTTTATCTCCATTGTAATATATGAGGACATTGAGGCAGAGGTTAAATTGTCTTCCTGAGGTCATACAGCAAGTAAGTGGTAGAAAAGGACCTGAATGCAGTTCCTTCCTCCACTGCCAATGTTCTTAATTACACAAATGAATAATGCAACCCACAGTAATGCCCTGGTGCCGACAAATCTGTAAATAAGTCTCCATGTTAGAGCAGATCAAAATTAGCATTAATCACTCGGCTGAATCATTTGTTTTAAAGACTTATTAACTTTAGACTTCACATATCTCTAAAACCATATTGCTGATCTGAAAGCATTTCCCTTCTCTTTTGTAACTATACAACTTATATTTGAGTCATGAAAGATGATAAAATTTTCAGAACAAAATAAAGACGAATTTCAATAAGAGCAGCCAAATCAAAGCTTAATGTTTCTAGAAATAAAAAATGGACTGAATTCTATCAACTTCTATTGAATAAGTATAATAGCTAACCTCAGTGTAGTACCTACAATCACAAGGTCTACTAAATTGCCCTAAATCCCATAGCTAATAAGCAGTGGAGTTGGGATTTGAACACAGAGAGTAAGTTTCCAAGGCCAGTACAATGCTATAATATGATTACAGAAGGCTCCTTCTTTAGTGTTCTAGGAAATGCCCTAAGTCACAAAATTTGTTTAGCTTTGCTTTACCATGAATAGTAATGATTGTGGGAAACCCATCATACCCAATGTCCCAAAGAAAGCAACAAAATTCTCAGTCACCTAGTAAATAAATACATAGAGTGATTCTGACCATGGTTAATCATATGAGAATCTTAAATTACTGTAAGTCAAAGTACTGTTATTCTCTTTATAAAATAGACATTCCAGTATTTGTAATTAATTACTCTAAATATAAGCTACCTGATGGCAGAGGCTGTGCTTTGGTCACTTCTGTATCTCTAACACCTGGGACAGTGTAGACGGTAGGCACTCACTAGCAAATATTAAAGAATAATGAATAAAGGGATAAATTTCTGAAGTTTGACCAATGATTTTAAAGGGAACAAGTCCAGATAATAACGTAAGCATAAAAATCTAAGAAGCACATACTGTGAACATCAATTTGTTAATTTACAAACAAAAAATAGAGTAAATATAGTTCTTTCTCTTTAGGTGATCTTTTACACTTATGGCTATCATTCATTTAAATTTTGGTTCTACTTTTTCCTATCTAAAGATAGCTGTCTTTAATAATTAAATTCTCCTACCTTGGTTTAATTTTAGCATCTGAAGGACAAATAGGCATGATGCAAGCTAATGTTTATTGACGATGTGATAAAGTAGTATTATATGTACATCAAGTATTCTTCATAGACAAATTACATTTTAAAAAGTGATATATTGTTTACTTCCACCTCCTCCCACCATGCCATCATTCATACAGGAAAATGAAATAGGCTTTGCCTTCACCCGTTGTTAAATGTTTAAGAGTGATAACTTGAAAAGGGGTAAATCAGACCTGAGTTCAAATGGTAAAACTTCTGCTTACTAAATTAGGCTAACTTTATAAGGCTTTCAGTTCTTATTTTCATTATCGATGAACCCATGATAACATAGGAGGAGTACTTTTGATAATCAAATGAAATTTAATTGTATAATTAGTAGAGCATGTGACACAAACTAAGAGCCCAATAAGTGCTCCTTTTCCCTTCCTAACACTCTTCCTTTTTTATAAGAACTCTCTTAGGTCTATGTGTGAGAAAGCTGATCAGGATTAAGGGTAAATTATAAATTCAAGGAAAAGGGAATTTTTTTCTGGATGACCATTATTGTCTAAAACAGATGTCAATCAATAACTTCGGTTTCATCAGCAATGGACTGTTGTAAAATGAAATATTGGATTCCCAAAACAGTAAAGTCAAATTTTCACACAAAAGGAACTTGTTTTTTTTTTTTACAGTAACATAGTATAAGATTTTATAAAATTATGTAATAACATCACTACAGCAATCTAATTAGCTCTCAGAGAGTCTCAGGAAGCAGACTGGACAGATTTTTTTTTTCATCATCTAGATAAAAAAAGTAGAGAATCAAAGAGGTAATTGCTTAACTTTTGCTGATGGTAGATTGTATGTATGTATTATTGTTATCCAGTAGTAATTTACCTGTGTGATCTTGAAAGTCATCACCTTCCCCAGGACTCTTTGCTACGAGAGGGGGAATAGATGAAGTCAAGATTCAAACTCAGATTCTCTAACTAACTCTCTCTAATTCTTTCCACTATAAACATCATCCTAGTGAGTCATATCACAATAAAAGTTTTGGCAGGTAGAGAGTAGGCCATGCTATTTAAATAAAAGTTTGTTAGAGTTTTGGTTGAATTAAGTTAAAAATTTGAGAACAGGCTTCTTGAACCAGTCTGAAACCCTCAGTTTTTCTATAAGCTCTTTCAATTAATACTACAGATAGGAAAAACAGTGGGTGGCTAATGAAGCCAGAGTTTTTCTTGATTCTGTCACTAGACGCAACAGCTTGGATAAATGACTTGTCTTATCTGGCCCTCTATAAAACAGCATATTAAAGGAGGTAATGTCTAAAATAAGAACTTTAGACCAGATAGATAAATTTTTTTCCCTAGCTCTATGCTACTATTACACACACACACACACGTCTATACTTTTTGATTACAGGGACTTAACTACTTCAAATAAAGAGAGGTTTGACTAAATGAAGCTTGAGCAGAGCATTTAGAAATAATGTTTACTCTCCAGTGAATCACAAACCCTTTCCTAGTTAAAATCTGCTTTCCATTAGGACCTTTCTTACTGAAAACTTCTTGCTCTATTTGGTGTGCCAGGAAAGCAAGATTGTTAATAATAGTCATGCCTTGAGTGAGAACATCAACTCCCACTAGTATTTAAAGAGGTTTAGTAAATCTAGGGTAATGTGAATAGTTTTTCAGAAGCATGCTTGAGCACCTGAATTTTTAATATGTATCCTCTTTGTTATTTTCCAGTGTGTTTAAAGTGCTGACCCATTGAGCTCTTGAAAGCCCCACCAAGTGTTCAGCAATCGAGAGGAAAATTAATATAAAATACAATATCCAATGGTCCTCTTTCCTTATTTTCCTTATCTTTCTTAAGCACAAAAAGTTTTTGTGAAATATAAGTGCAATGTGCTCTAAAGATCTGTAGTAATATTTTAATCACCAAATCATTAAAAAATTTTTTTTATATATATATATATATATTTTTTGATGTGGACCATTTTTTTTGATGTGGACCATTTTTAAAGTCTTTATTGAATTTGTTACAATATTGCTTCTGTTTTATATTTTGGTTTTTAGGCCATGAGGCATGTGGGATCTTAGCTCCCTGACCAGGGATAGAACCCACACTCCCTGCATTGGAAGGTGAAGTCTTAACCACCGGACCACCAGGGAAGTCCCCACCAAATCATTCTTAAGCTATGGGCTCTGAAGAAAAAGTATAGGAGGTCTGTATGGCTTTCCTTTGCTAAAACATCTTTCATTTGTAAGGTTTGATTCAAATAAAAGTTGTAAAAGCTAATTTACTCATCATGGGTGTATAATACAAGCACGTATTCTACAGATAAAGACAAGAAAAACAAACAGTCACCTAATATCATGCTTTACTCCATGCACTGACACCCTTAAGACATATATTAACACATATTTGACATCATTTTAATTCAGATTATTTCTCTTCATAAATATTTTATAAAATTTTAAAGAAATAAACTATGTTTTTTATTATTCAGGCTTAAATTGAGTCATTTTTTTTTTGAGGAAGGAAGGAACTAAAGAAAGGAGGAAGGATCCAGTGTGGGCGGAGACAAGATGGCGAAGTAGAAAGACATGAGCTCACCTCTTCCTACAGAAACACCCAAATTACAACTAACTGCTGAACAACCATTGACAAAAAAATGCTGGAACCTACCAGAAAGGATACCCTACATCCAAAGACAAAGGAGAAGCCACAGCGAGACAGTAGGAAGGGTGTAATCACGATAAAATCAAATCCCATACCTGGGGGGTGGGCAACCCACAAACTGGAAAATAATTAAACCACAGAAGTTCTCCAACAGGAGTGAAAGTTCTGAGCACCACGTCAGGCACCCCAGCCTGTGGGTCTGGCAATGGTAGGAGGAGCCCCCAGAGAATGTGGCTTTGAAGGCCAGCAGGGTAAGATTTCAGGAATTCCTCAGGAATTCTACTCTTGGAGGGTGCACACAGTGTCTTGTGAGCACCAGGACCCAGAGAAAAAAGCGGTGACCTCTTAAGAGACTGGGTCAGACCTACCTGCTAGTATTGGAGGGTCTCCTCCTGCTAGTATTGGAGGGTCTCCTGTGGGGATGGCTCTGGCACAGTGTGGGGACACTGGTGGCAGTAGTTCTGGGGAGTACTCATTGGCATGAGCCCTCCTAGAGACCACCCCTTCTCACCAAGACCTGTCCCCACCCAACAGCCTGTAGGCTTCAGTGCTGGGATGCCTCAGGCCAAACAACCAACAGGGCAGGAGCACAGCCCTACCCTTCATCAGACAGGCTGCTTGAAGTCTTCCTGAGCACACAGCTGCCCAATAAACACCCTGTAATATGGCCCTGCCTGCTGGAGGGACAGACCCAGCTCCACCCACCAGTGGACAGGAACCAGTCCTTCCCACCAGGGGGCAGACAGCAGAAGCACAAAGAAATACAACCCTGCAGAATGGAAACTGCAATCAGAAAGTTAGACAAAATGAGCAGAGGAATATGTCCCAGATGAAGGAAGAAGATAAAACCTCAGAAGGGCAACTAAGTGAAGTGGAGATAGGCAATCTACCTGAAACAGATTCAGAGTTATGATAGTAAAGATGCTCTAAGATCTCGAAAAAGAATGAAGGCACAGATTGAGAAGATGCAAGAAATGTCTAACAAAGAACTAGAAGATATAAAGAACAAACAAACAGGGATGAACAATACAATAACTGAAATGAAGAATACACTAGAAGGCATCAATAGCAGAATAACTGAGGCAGAAGAACGGATAAGTGACCTGGAAGACAGAATGGTGGAAATCACTACTCCAGAACAGAATAAACATAAAAGAATGAAAAGAAATGAGGACAGTCTAAGAGGCCTCTGGGACAACATTAAATGCACCAACATTTGCATTATAGGGGTCTTAGAAGCAGAAGAGATAATACTGAAAACTTTCCTAACATGGGAAGAATAACAGTCACCCAAGTCCAGGAAGCAAAGAGTCCCTGATAGAATAAACCCGAGGAGAAACATGCCAAGACACATAGGAATCAAACTGACAAAAATTAAAGACAAAGTATTAAAACCAACAAGGGAAAAGCACAAACATACAAGGGAATCCCCATACGATCATCAGCTGATTTCTCAGCAGGAACTCTGCAGGCCAGAAGGCAGTGCATGAAATATTTAAAGTGATAAAAGGGAAGAACCTACAACCAAGAATACTGTACCTAGCGAGGCTCTCCTTCAGATTCGACAGATAAATCAAAAGCTTTACAGACAAGCAAAAGCTAAGAGAATTCAGCACTACCCAACCAGCTTTGCAACAAATGCTAAAGGAACTTCTCTAGGCAGAAAAGAAAAGGCCACAATTAGAAACAAGAAAATTACGAATGGAAAAGCTCACTGGTAAAGGCAGATATACAGTAAAGGTAGGAAATCATTTTCACACAAATATGATATCAAAAACAGCAACTGTGAGAAGAGGAGAGCACAAATGCAGGATATTGTAAATGCATTTGAAATTAAAAGACCAGCAACTTAAAAACAATCTTGTTTATATATAGACTGCTATAGCAAAACCCCATGGTAACCACAAGCTGAAAATATACAATAGATACACACACAAAAAAGAAAAAAGAATCCAAACACAACACTAAGCTTAGTCCTCAAATCACAAAAGAAGAGAACAAAGGAGGAAGGGAAGAAAAAAGACCTACAAAAACAAATCCAAAACAACCAAGTGGCAATAAGAACATACATATCAACAATTACCTTAAACATAAACAGATTAAATGTTCCAACCAAAAGACATAGACTGGCTGAATGGATACAAAAACAAGACCCATATACATGTTGTCTATAAGACACCCACTTCAGACCTAGGGACACATACAGACTGAAAGTGAGGGGATGGAAAAAGGTATTCCATGCAAGTAGAAATCAAAAGAAAGCTGGAGTAGCAATACTCATAGCAGACAAAGTAGACTTTAAAATAAAGACTGTTACAAGAGACAAAGAAGGACACAAGATAATGATCAAGGGATCAATCCAAGAAGAAGATATAACAACTGTAAATATATATGCACCCAACATAGCATTTGCCTAATATACTGAGGTGCTCCTAACAGCCATAAAAAAGAAACTGACAGTAACACAATAATAATGAGGGACTCTCACACCCCACTTTCATCAATGGACAGATCATCCAGCCAGAAAATCATTAAGGAAACACAGGCCTTAAATGACACATTAGACCAGATGGATTAACTGATATTTATAGATCATTCCATCCAAAAGCAGCAGAATACATATTCTTTTCAAGTGCACATGGAACATTATCCAAGATTGATCACATGCTGAGCCAAAAAGCGAGCCTCGGTAAATTTAAGAAAATTGAAATCATATCAAGCATCTTTTCTGACCACAACACTATGAGATTAGAAATCAACTACAAGGGAAAAAAACCTGTAAAAAACACAAACATGTGGAGGCTAAACAATACGCTACTAAATAACCAAGGAATCACTGAAGAAATCAGAGGAAATCAAAAAATACCTAGAGACAAATGAAAATGAAACCACGAAGACCTGAAACATATGGGACACAGCAAAAGCAGTTCTAAGAGGGAAGTTTATAGCAATACAGTCTTACTTCAGGAAAAACCTCAAATAAACAACTTAACCTTACACTTAAAGCAACTAGAGAAAGGAGAACAAACAAAACCCAAAGTTAGCAGAAGGAAAGAAATCATAAAGAGCAGAGCAGAAGTCAATGAACTAGAGATGAAGAAAACAATAGAAAAGATCAATGAAATTAAAAGCTAGTTCTTTGAGAAGATAAACAAAATTGATAAACCTTTAGCCAGACTCATTAAGAAAAAGAGGGAGAGAGCTCAAAACAATAAAATTAGAAATGAAAAAGGAAAAGTTATGACACCACAGAAATAAAGAATCATAAGAGACTACTACAAGCAACTATATGCCAATAAAAGGAAAACCTAGAAGAAATGGACAAATTCTTGGAAAGGTATAACCTCCCAAGACTGAACCAGGAAGAAATAGAAAATATGAACAGACCAATCACAAGTAATGATATTGAAACTGTAATTAAAAATCTTCCAACAAACAAAAGTCCAAGACCAGATGGCTTCACAGGTGAATTCTATCAAACACTTAGAAGGATAGTTAACACCTATCCTTCTGAAACTATTCCAAAAAATTTCAGGGGAAGGAACACTCCCAAATTCATTCTATGAGGCCACCATCACCCTGATACCAAATCCAGACAAAGATACCACAGAAAATAAAATTACAGACCAATATCACTGATGATCATAGACACAAAAATCTTCAACAAAATACTAGCAAACGAAATCCAACAATACGTTAAAAGAATCATGCACCATGATCAAGTGGGATTTATCCCAGGAATGCAAGGATTCTTCAATATATGCAAATCAGTCAATGTGATACACCACATTAACAAACTGAAGACTAAAAACCACATGATCATCTCAATAGATGCAGAAAAAGCTTTTGACAAAATTCAACACCCATGTATGATAAAAATTCTCCAGAAAGTGGGCATAGAGGGAACCTACCTCAACATAATAAAGGCCATATATGACAAACCTACAGCTAACATAATGCTCAATGGTGAAAAACTGGAAGTATTTCCTCTAAGATCAGGAACAAGACAAAGATGTCCACTATCACCACTTTTATTCAACATAGTTTTGGAAGTCCTAGCCACAGCAATCAGAGAAGAAAAAGAAATAAAGGGAATCCAAATTGGAAAAGAAGAAGTAAAACTGTCAGTGTTTGCAGGTGACAGAAAATCCTAAAGATGCTACTAGAAAACTACTAGACTCATCAATGAATTTGGTAATGCAGGATATAAAATATAGACATAGAAGTCTATTGCATTTCTATACACTAACAACAGTAGTTCAGAAAGAGAAATTAAAGAAGTGATCCCATTTACCACCACATCAAAAGAATAAAACACCTAGGAATAAGCCTACCTAAGGAGGCAAAAGATATGTACTCTGAAAACTTTAATATGCTGATGAAAGAAATCAAACACGACACAAACAGATGGAAGGATATACCACGTTCTTGGATTGGAAGAATCAAAACTGTCAAAATGACTATACTACCCAAGTCAATCTACAGATTCAATGCAATCCCTATCAAATTACCAATGGCATTTTTCACACAACTAGAACAAAAAAATCTTAAAATTTGTATGGAGACACAAAAGACCCCGAATAACCAAAGCAATCTTGAGAAAGAAAAATGGAGCTGGAAGAATCAGGCTCCTGGACTTCAGACTATACTACAAAACTACAGTCATGAAAATAGTATGGTACTGGCACAAAAACAGAAATACAGATCAATGGAGCAGGATACAAAGTCCAGAGATAAACCCATGCACCTGTGGTCAATTAATCTGTGACCAAGAAGGCAAGGATATACAATGGAGAAAAGACAGTCTCTTCAGTAAATGGTGCTGGAAATGTTGGACAGCTACATGTAAAAAAATGAAATTAGAACATTCTTCAATACCATACACAAAAATCAATTCAAACTGGATTAAAGACCTAAATATAAGACCAACTACTATCAAAGTCTTAGAGAAAAATAAAGGCAGAGCACTCTTTGACATAAATCACAGCAAGATCTTTTTTGATCCCTCTCCTAGAGTAGTGGAAATATAAACAAAAATAAACAAATGGGACCTAATTAAACTCAAAGCTTTCTCACAGCAAAGGAAACCAGAAGGAAAACGAAAAGACCATCCACAGAAAGGGAGAAAATATTTGCAAACGATGCAACCGACAAGGGATTAATCTCTAAAATTTACAAACATCTCATGTGGCTTAATATTAAAGAAAAATTTTAAAAATGGTCAGAAGACCTAAATAAACATTTCTCCAAAGAAGACATACAGATGGTCAAAAAGCACACAATAAGATGCTCAACATCGCTAATTATTAGAGAAATGTAAATCAAAACTACAGTGAGTATCACCTCACAATGGTCAGAATGGCCATCACCAAAAAGTCTACAAACAGTAAATGCTGGAGAGGGTGTGGAGAAAAGAGAACCCTCATATGCTGTTGATGGGAATGTAAACTGGTACAGCCACTATGGAGAACATTATGGAAGTTCCTTAAGAAACTAAAAATAGAGCTACCATATGATCTAACAATCCCACTCCGGGCATGTATCTGGAGAAAACCATGGTTCGAAAGGATACATGAACCCCAATGTTCATTGCAGCACTGTTTACAGTAGTCAGGACATGGAAGCAGCCTAAATGTCCATCGACAGACAAATGGATAAAGAATATGTGGTACATATATACAATGGAATATTACTCAGTCATTACAAAGAATGAAATAATGGCATTTGCAGAAACATGGATGGACCTGGAGACTATCATACTAAGGGAAGTAAGACAGACAAAGACAAATATCATATGATACCGCTTATATGGGGAATCTTAAAAAAAATGATACAATTGAACTTATTTACACAACAGAAACAGTCTCACAGATTTAGAGAATGAACTTATGGTTACTGGGGGGAAAGGATGAGTGTGGAGGGATCAATATGGAATTTGGGATTGACATGTACACACTGCTATATTTAAAATAGGTAACCAACAAGACCTACTGTAATGCAAGGGAACTCTGCTCAATATTCTGCAATAACTTAAATGGGAAAAGAATTTGAAAAAGAATAGATACATGTATATGTATAACTGAATCACTCTGCTGTACACTTAAAACTTACACAACATTGTTAATCAACTATACTCCAATATAAAATAAAAATTAAAAAAAATAGAAGGAAGGATTAGGGCATAAGAATTCTGGAACCATTAAATCAGACGATATGTATCTTAAAAAGAGTCACTTTTTCCTTACAATTATTTACGAGTAGTTTAACATGTTGTTGTTAAATAAAAGACAATTAAAGACTGAAGGGAAAAACTGCCCTATACCACAAAATGCACTAAGAAAAGGCATGATTTTTTTCTTGGAAACATACATTATTTTCCCTAGGATTATTCCAAATGAGCAAAAGATGTCACTACTTGAATCAGGTCCTTCCAAAGTATGCCATACTAAATCCTATTGAAAATTACATTTGAAATCAAATCACTTATATAAGTCACACTGAATAACAGACCAAATAAGTTATAGATTAATCAGATCAGACAAAAAGCCATTGATAGCTTTTCACAATAAAATTATAAGAAGATGACTACGAAATTGTGAGAGGCTAGGGTAGGTATTATCTGGCTCTTGTATAAAGACCTTAAAACAAACATGCATGGTTCTTTCATTTAAAAATCCAACCTTTTCCCCAATAAGTAATGTAAGGCATTGAAATTATGTTTAAAAACTGATTTACATAAAAACAAAACTTAAAGGGAAGCTAGACTTCTTATGGGACAATTTCTAGGTGTTATGTTTTGGCTGAATTACTTAGTTGACTTTCTCTGGTCAGTAAGATGTTGGCAATAAAACATGTCAAAAAGAAATTGCCCATTTATTTCATATTCTGCAATTCACTCAAATTGGTGGCACTTTTTCTTTTTTTTAAACATGATAGAAAAATCTAATTCTTAAATTATCCTTCTTATACCCAAGACGATGTAAACATATTATGTCACCTCAGAAAAGCAATTCACATATTTGGAGTTTCTTTTTTAAAACAAGGAACAGTTGTTGAAAGTCCTGAAGTTTGAATTTTATAAATCTCTGATTAAAACTGAAAGTGTATAGCCATCCATAACCACAGCAAAAAGTGAGGTAAATTACTTTGTATAAAGTGAGGCAGCACAGGGATAATATTCAGATAGGTAAGTAAAAGAAAATCCTTTTCTTCCTGCTTCTCTCACACTTCAAAAGTAAAATAAGTTTAAGATAAACTGCATTTATATCATCATTACCATGATTAATTATATTTAATCATTTAATGCATGAATCACATCTTAAAGTTCTTTGGGTGCTAGAAAATCTTATTAAGTGTAACTTGTATATATCCTAGAAAAATTATTCATGAATTTCTTTTTTTATATCACACTTATAGCCTTTCCATTGGACTTTATTCTATTTTGATATATATCAAGATATAGATCTATCATTTTTCTAATTCACTACATTTTACTTCAACATTTCTGTTTTAAATTTTAGAGAAATGCATTTGAGAACTCATTTCAAAACTACCATGGTATTAAAAGTGATATACCATGGGTCACCAAAGTGGATTTTGCTTTCCTATACTTATTTTACTATTTTTTGATATTCACATATTCAAAATTTATAATTATTTACATTATATGTAATTGTTTACATCTAGGAAATCATTACAATATTACTAGTTTTATCAGAAAGAATGATATCAAGAATGCACTTAATTTTGTTTAATAAAAACAATTATTACTAACAAATAATAGCTATGTAAGGAAATACACGTCATAATTAAGTTGTGAGAAGATTGGAAAGAAATGTACTAATGAGATTAATTAGTTTTAATGCCTGCAGATGGCTGCCATTTTTTAATAATTCTAATTTAATGACTATAAACAAACCAAGCATATTGATTCTGCTTAAAATTTTGTTCAAAGTGAAAAAAAATTTGTATCACATACAGAGAACGTGAGGTACTTTGATTAAATTTTACTTACTGTTTTTCTTCTATAGAATTTAAAATGATATGATGCTAGTCAAAAGATATGATGGAATCAACGTAAACATTTTCTGCCACATATACGTATCACAAGGATTACCCTGGCCTCTTATCTAAGAGGATTATAGGATGAATGATTTTCAGTTTGCTCCAGTAAATTGAAATTGAGTTTTAGAAGGCTCCATTTACTTAGTATGTTAGTTTCTTATCTTAGAAAACAGAAAGGTGAATATTTCTATAAAAGAAATTTGTAAGGTCATAGAAGCTCTAGTATAATCATTGTCTCATTAAAGTACTTACTGTTCTTTAGGAATTCTCAGGTATTTTGTTCTTTGTTTTCTTTCTTGGTATTTTTTTTCCTAAAAGGAAACAATATGCGCAATGGTTAGGTGAGTACACATAGTTCAGAATCATTTCATATTGTCATGAATTATAACTGATTCATTTTATTATTTAATATTTCTACTTAAACATCTTACACTATATACATCCAAATACAATACAATATCATATATATACTTAGTAGATATAGTATAAGATAGATAGATAGGGATTTTAAAGTTGAAGATTTAGAGATCAAGGTTCTGTGCATAGTTTATACACTGATTTTGTGGAAGTTCATTATGCTCCCTACATTATAGTTTTTCCATTTGAAAACTGAAATACTACTAAGTTAGGCAGACATTGTTAGAGAATATTGCATTATTTTATTCATTAAAAAGGAATCATACAATTATTAGTCAATTAAATGCCTGTTGCTATATTGAACACTTCAATATATTCTACCTATTTGCCTATTTTCGGAGCCATATCAAGGTTCAGATATAACCTAAAACTATTCTAGTGTGTGTGTTTATGTGTATAAGTATATACACATACATTTATACACATATATACTATATATATAATATATGCACACATATATAGAAAATCCCATCAGGGATAAAGAGAAAAATAATCTCACATCATCGCAGAAAGCAGTACAACTTTCAGTTTAGAGAATAAGAAAATTAAATCCTTCCCAAGAGTCAATATCAGGAACTGCTTTAATATTATAAAGATATCAAGAATTTCTGATTTGGTTTGATAAGTTAGCAACTCACAAATGAACAATTTCACAGTGCTAGAAACAAGTACCTTTTTATTATAAGTTCTCATTAGTTTTGGTCATCAAAAAATTTAAGTGGAATGAAAATCAAGAAGGAATGAAATATTTAAAAATAGGTTGATAATAGGCACGTTACTCTGTTTAAAGGGTTCTCAGTGTCTATTTTCAACAAAGGTACAAAAATATTATAATGACAGCAGCTCTGGTGATTGGCTTACATAGGTACTCAGTGGAAAAGATGTGAAGTGACAGCTGTATTTCCAAAGCTGCATTTACTGCATCTGTTCAATGGTTAAGACTCCAAGGTCTCCTTTCATTTTAGTCCTGCTTGAAACTCAACTGTTTTCTAGCAAAATCCACTAGAAAGAGCAATGTAAAAATGCACCTTAGATTTACCTGCCTGCCTCTTAAAATCAATTTAGATAAGAGCCACAATCAATTTTAGATAAGATTTCCATACATGGTTTCTGCTTACTGACACTTTTCTTATTAAAACAAAAGCTACAACAGAATTCTATGGACGTACATATTAAGGTAACAGAGTGGCATAAAGCTCTTTGTATGAAATACAGGGACAAAACTCTGTTAGAAAAAACGAAGCCTTTCTACTAAAAAACTAACAGAATACTTGACATTATACATATTGCATGTTACTACTAACCAAGGGGCAGGCTTCCCAAAGGGATACAATGAAAGGATTAAACAGTTTTTGTGACTTATGAGCCATCTGCAGGGATTTGGTTTCATTTTGGTTTTGCATGCATATCTATCACAAGGATGAATGGGCAAGCCTGTTCTACTGTAGGGAACAGACAATTATTTTATTTTTAATCTACGTGCTGAATATGGATGTGCATAGTATTTTTCTGGTAGCTAATTTGTCTCTTGCATGTATAAACATCTCTCTCTCTTTTAGAGGGAAAACGTGAAAATAACATGGGATGACTCTGCACCTCCCGTCAACCATCTGGTTTTTCAGTAGTGTAATTGCTACCAGTAGGTCTGACTCAGTTTCCTGGTACTTGGTACTTTTGCCTGTTTTTACAATACTTAAAAAAAAAAAACAAAATGAATCTGTTTAGGTAGGTAGGTTCATATAATTTTCACAAAACATGATATGTATTCATAGTCAGTAAAACCGATGGCTCTTTCATGTTCTTTTTATCTAGTTTTAGAAGCAAGCCTGACATGGAGAAAAAAGAAAATTGTCTGAGACTTAGGTATCACTATTGCTCAACAGTGGCTAGAAATTGCTGTGGAAACCTTGTAGCCCTAATCATAATTCTATTTACAGAACTAAGCAAAACACTGCATGCTTTAGGCATCATAAATACTACAGATCAGTGTTCCTTGTTTTTTTTGCAGGGGGAGGGAACGACTTGTATTCATTTTAATGCTAGACATTTAAAAATGCACAGCTTTTTTAAAAAAGGGGACTTAGATTAAAAAATGACAAATAACTAATATTTACATCCAAACTTTAAAAAATATCTCCAGTATTTTATTTTGATGAAAGCATTGATTTTTACTAAGCATTCACTAACACATCATTGAGCTAAATATTTATTTAGGGTTGGATTTAAAGTCTGCACTGTGAATCTGTGTGCAACACGGCTACTTGTAAACATTACCCCTTGACTGGAATGGCAACAGAATCTCTATTCCAAGTTTTAAATTTCAAAACTGCAAAATGTTGCTTAACTTAGAGTTCTCTTTACTGTCTCCTACTGAAATGCCAAAACTTGTCGTCACAACAGGGTTTCAAAGTTGTTGTGCCATTTCCGGCACAGATAACATTATTCCTAAGGGATTTTGTTAGACAGCTTTTGGTTTAAATTCCTATTCTTGGAACAGTAGTCAGCAAGCAGAAATTACTTTAAAAAGAGACACTATCCAGGTCATTAGTGACTGAATGCAAGCTTTTAAACAAAAAAGTAAAGCACAGCATGACAATTAAATGGCTTACATGATTCTAGATTAGATCCTGGACCAATGGGAAAAAACAATTAGCCGTTAAGAACATTATTGTGACAGTGGATGAAATTTGAATGTGGACTATGCATTACATAATGGTATTACATCAACGATAAATTGCCTGTGTTTGATTCTTGTTCTGTGTAATGTAAGAGAATGTCCTGTACTCAGGAAATACATTGATATATATGCTAAAGTATTTAGGATAAGTCACACCATGTTTCCAACTTATTCTCAAATGGTTTATGAACTGCGTATATACACACACATATGTAACATATATAATATGAAGAATATATATGTATATATATATGTATATCATTTTTTATGAGACAGAAAGAGAAACTGATATATAGGATAAAATGTAAACAGTTGGTTAATCAAGGTAAAGGGAATATGAGATCTTCCTGTCCTATTCTTGTAATGCTTTATGAGAGTTTGAAATAGCAAAACAAACATGACCAAAAAAGAGAATCTAAAACTATCTTTAAAAAAAATTAAATAAATATAAAATGCCATTTTTCAGTATCTCTACAAAACATTACACTGAACTGTGGCTATTCTTATTTTGATCATTAAACACAAGATGGTTTTATTCTGTCTATAGCTACAAAAGATAAGACAATGACATTTATCTGGGTAACTATTAGAGAATATTAGGTGGTAAAAGAAAAATATTCCATCAAGTAATAGAGTAAACAAGCAAATGTTCTGTAACTAAATGCAATCACTATAGTTGCTGGTAGGAACAGTAAACAAGGCAATAACACAGAATATGGACTTTCCTTCAAAGGAAGGTAGAAGGCCAAAAGATTGTACCTCATATTAGAGGAAAGAACATTTTCTATGTTTTGTGTCTAACCATTCACAGTCACTTAAGAGGCTTAAGTCTAACAAGCCTGTCCTCATTACAACAGAAGCAAATATTTACCAACAAAGAATGAAATGGGTGGGTGGGGGGAAGGGTGAAGGGTTTGCTTATTTTTTTGATGTGACACTTTATTATACAAGTCAAAACATACTATAAAACAGCTGTTGGCAGTCAGTTATAACAAATCACATACTGGGTTCAACCATGTTTAACATTTTCATTATACTCAAAATAATTATTTTAGAATGGAGGCCTGATAATGAGGCAGAATGGCACTGAGCCAGGAGAGAGCCAGTTTGTACCTTGAAAAGGAGGATGGGAATTAATTAAATGAAAAGCTTGGGAAAGTTAATTGGGACTGAGTGGAGATAAAGACACTATCAATACATGAAGAAATAAAACAATTTTTAAAAAAGGTATAGCAGGAAGCCACAGTGAGCACAGCAAAGGGAGAAGAAACCCAAAGAAACATGAGCCACAGGACCAGAATTATGCCTAGGGGAGCCTCTGTTGGCCTTCAGCTCCTAGAATTGTTCCTATCACACAAATAAATGTTTGTTGAATGAATAATATTGAATATTGATAAAAGTAAAATTAAGTGTCATATACTCCTAGTCTGCCTCTGTCTTATCTAGTGTGTGACTTTAGGCAAATCCCTTAATCTATTTTAACCTCAATGTCATCAGCCATGAGAGTGTGGAAAAAGGTGATTCTCTAATGTGCCTTCCATTTCTAAATATTTCTGTATGTGGTTCTGTTTATTAAAATGGGTAACTGTGAACCTTTTTGTAGAAGAGAATAGCCAGATATGAGTTTTAAATGAAGACAAATGGAGGGTGGAAAAGAAAAGATGAATAAAAGAGCAATGCATTGATTCAAGTAATGGGAAATAAATCCCATCGAAAGAGACTTTAATATAGAAGAGAGAATGTAAAATGTGCTTTATGGCTTTGGCATGTGTGAAGTGACATTTACATATACTATTGATAGAAGCATGCAGATGTAGAAATCTTTATCTTTTTATTATTATTGTGACACTACACACTCTCTGCTTCCACATCTAGAGTTCCCAAGTGAATAGAAATGGAAAGTGTTCAAAAGAAGCCACGAAATGGCAGGAGTTCATAGAAATATTCTGTTACTACATGGTCATAGAATTGTTACTGTCCATCTTAGAGAAGAAAAGGCTGAAGAAAGTCTTAGAATCTATATTTAATTCCATGAAGAGCTATTTAATTCAAGACCCACAAGGCACAGTTGCAGATACCTCCATGATGCATTTGATGATCAACACTGGCTTCCTACTCTTTACAATAGCCAAGACATGGAAACAACCTAAGTGTCCAGCAACAGAAGAATGGATAAAGAAGATGTGATAGATAGATATACACACACACATACACACACACACACAAACACACACACACAATGGAATACTGCTCAGCCATAAAAAAGAATGAAATAATGCAGCAACATGGATGGACCTAGAGATGATCATACTAAGTAAGTCAGAAAGAGAAAGACAAATACCATATGACATCATTTATATGTGGAATGTGAAATATGATACAAATGAACCTATCTATGAAAAAGAAACAGACTCACAGACATAGAGAACAGACTTGTGGTTGCCAAGGGGGAGGGTGGTAAGGGAGGGATGGATTGGGAGTTTGGGATTAACAAATGCAAACTATTATATTTATGTATAACTGAATCACTTTACTGTATAGCAGAAACTAACACAACATTGTAAATCATCTATACTTCAATAAAACAAATTGAAAAAAAAACCCACTAGCTTCCTCATGTTTTCTTTCCTACAAGCTTGTGGAGCACTTACATTCAAAAACACATAACTTAGCCCTTACTTATATATGATCTCATTACTTTCTCCAGTCCCATCTATGCTGATTTTGAATTGACTTCTAGAGGAGGCATGTGCTATGCATTTGTGTTTCCCTACAATAAGGTGGTACTTAAAATGAGTCAATGCATGGTAAACACTCATCTGTTGATGGAGATGGGCAGAGTATATTTTGAGCTCAGAAAATGTACTGGAATACTGATTGGCAGATACCAAAAAATGACTTCTTGGCCATTAACCATGGTTGGTGATCCTGGGACTTCCGTGGATCCCCTACCTTGCTTTCTTATCAGCACTTATCCTTCTTGGCATTTTTGGGAAGACAGGCCAAGGACCTATTATAGGGGGATCAAAGGTATACTGTTCTTTAACTAGAAAGACCTAATCAAATAGCCTGAAAGGCACCTCAATCTATGACTTGAAATTAGTTTGCCAATTCAGTCTGATCTATTGGAGAGGTGAGAGGGGCCACTTTCCCAGCTTTGTCAGAAGAGAGCAGGATGTTTCTTATGGTTCTATGTTCGAAACAAGACCACTGATGGTGATACCACTATAAGAAAGATGGAGGGTTGTTGATGGCAGAATTAGTGTCTCTGTGGGCAGCCAGGGGTACAAAAGAGGAGGAAGGCACAAGGGAAAGAGAACACAAACGAACTGGACTATTTTCAGAGGGTTTTGATTTCTCTACAGATTCTGGTGCTGCAACAATTAGAGACTGTGGAGAATATTTACATAACATAGATGCTGACATAATTGCTGGAAAAGGAGAAGCCAACCAAATATCTTTACAAAGGGCTCCAAGGTAGCTATAAAAACCACACCTGTCCTAATAAGACATGATGAAGTGACAAGCAATGAAAATAAGTTGACTCAACTTTCCCAATTTTTTGAGGTTGGGTAGGGGGAGTGGGGCATCAATTCTGTATACAGATTTAAGACTGAAGGAGAGAAAATGACATTTAAACCTGGATTTGCTGCAAATTCAAGCCCAACAAAGTTCAGTGACCAAATAAGCGTGATGTTGGGATATGGCATGAAATCTTTACAGGTCTATGCTGATTGGCTCAAATTCTGTTGTGTTTTGAGTTTAGTTCAGCACCATGGGAAAGTACCAAGCTGGAAGTTCAGGGCCAGCTGTGACAAAACCATAGCCTAGAAGAAGTGGTCTTCAGTCACTTCTATTTACTCGGGGAAAAATTGTAGAGATAAAATAGAAAATTAGTGATTTCTCACATGAAACTAGTTCTCAAGACATTGTCTTATTTATCTCTTTCTTACTGGTACATTAAAAAAAAATCAACACAAATTTGCTTATAGTATCCTGGGCCTTTATATTCACATGAAAACTGCCCTCTTCAAAGATTCATTGTCGGGGTTTATATGCTTATTTTTGGAGAAGCAGCATGATTTAAAAAAGTAAGTATAACTGCTATTTAATTAGTTGCACTCAGCAAACTGCATATATTTATCACATTCATCTTCACAAGGACATGGTGAAGTAGGTGTTAAATCTCTGCATAAGAGCAAACTCAGGTCACAACTTCTTTGGAATTAGTAAATGGTAGAGTCAGTAACTACATTCAGCTCTCCATCTGAATCCCATTTTTCCTTTGCAACAAAGTCTCTGTAGTGTTGGAATGGACTTTGAGAAGGTAAAAAGCCTATTTTCTAGACATTCCTCTTCTACTTACTCAGTGTTTATCACCTGAAGCAATTCACATGCTTTCTGCATCTTAATTGCTTCATCTGTAAGATGGGGTAACACAATACCTACCCTAAGGAAAAAGACTAGATTACTTGATTTATTGAGGTATCTTTGGTTTCTAAAAGTAATTGAATATATCTAATCTCTGAAGCGTAAAAAGCCTTAAAAGTAGAAGTCTTTTCAAGGAATGTTCAACATGTAACCTTTGTAAAATTCATTACTACGCCTGGAACTTTTACCTGAATCGCATTATTCCTACATTAAACAAAAGATTTCTAAATCAACATAATAGTTTCATCTACATATGAGGATTTACTATTGTGGGACTACCTTCAAGGATATATTTATGAGACGCATAAAACATTTGTCCTACAAACATCTACACAGTTCACATCGAATTAGGCAGGAAGTAAAAGTTGCATGCTCATGGATGTCTAGAGATACATTTTCTAACTAGAGTCAACCAAATTTGAGTGAATACCTAAGTTAAGAGCTACATACCGGGGGGATGGCTAAAAGACGTTATGTGATGACCCCAAAGCACAAAGGTTTGTGTTAACTCAAACGGCCAAACTCTCAACTCTTTAAATGGACAATGCTTATTTAATTCTAAGAGGTTTAGAAATTGAAAAAAAAACAAAAAAAAACAAAAAGCAAACAAACAAACAAAAAAACCAAAACCAAAAAACTTTACTTGGAGAAAACACATTTTAAAAACTAGTTCTTAGAATTAGATGTGTGGGTATTGGAAATGGTAAGCATTTCAAAGAATAGAATGGGATCTCCACTCCGAAAGTGAATGCACATGAAGTCAGTTTCAGAACATCAGACTCGAGATCCCCCATCAGTGGATGAAAACAAATTGATGAACAGAAAAGACCAAAGGGGAGAAGAAATGAAATAAGACACTTGCTATAAGAACAAACCACTTAATTTTGATAAAATTATTTTTCTCAAAATAACCATAAATGCAATCCTATAAAATTCTGAATTAATGATTTACTCAGAGAACTCAAAGATGTTTTCAAAACCTAAATATACTTGAGAGAAATGAAGAATGTCCAACAAGTTACATGGGGAATGTATAGTTAAGTCACACTAAATTTTTCACTAGAGAAAGCAGTTGAGTGATCTAGCATTAGAAATTTGGGGGAGAGTTCAATAAAATTTTACTTAAAAATTTGACACTATTTTACTTGGGTTTGAAAAAAGACTTTCATTTCACCCATGAAATGATATAATGAATGGAATAACAACAGGTCCAGTGAGGCAATAACATGGGTGAGCTGGTTTCCCAGCTTCTATTCTTTGATCCTTTAGGGGTCTAATGTGGATGGCGACTAATTTTCACTGACAAAAGGAATACGATCAAGATTAATTCCTTAGAACTAATTCCTTAGAACAGGGAAATTCCCTTGGAGGCAGGATTCTAGGCAGGGATTATAAGGGCCTGAGTTTTGGGCCCACTGATAGAAAACTCAACCGAAGAGAACAACCTTCAATTTAAAATAAAAATTCTTTTGGGTTTACATATTACAGCAGGTGAACTTTTACTGTGTTTCTCAGTGGTGTTCTGGCTTTTGCCATAGAATTCCCTAGCATTGTAATTTCCTCTTTATAGTTTAAGGTCATGTCATTTTTGAAAAGAAACTGATTTTATTATCATCACTTCCATCTCTTTGATATAGGGGAGACTCAGAAACTAATCATGTAATCATTCACTTTAACAGACTTCAATGAAGTCTATGAAGTATCATCTACCACATGTGGATTTCTAATTTTACTAACAATCATAACATGGACTAAAATGTCAACATAATGAAATCATTTAAATGCTAATTATATTAAGAATAGTAAACTTGGTTGGCAGAGGTTGACGGGAAGCACAGACCTTTTCCGATTTGAATACAAATCACAGTCTTACTGTCCATGTACTGGAGGTGGCCCCAAGTTAAGTCACAGTTCCATCTCTCTAATCAGGCAAATCTCAACAAATGTCCTTGTGTTTCTGTAGTACCATTCCAGGAGTTGTGTGGAACAAAATGAAGTAGAAGAAAAGGTCTCTGTCCAATAGAATGCCAATTCATATCTGTATCATAGCACTTAGTACATCATGTTAGAGTTTTTGAGGTTGTTTAACTCCATGACAATGTACTTGGAAGCACCTAGTACATTGCCTGGCATATATGAGGTTCTAAATAAATGTCTGTTGAACTAAACAATTGAAGAACCCAATCAGTCTCCCTTCTCTATGCAGTACCCTCTCACTAAAAATCTAGTTTGCCAATTTGATGGTGCGGTTGTATCATATACTCCAGACATTTCAAGTGCAGAATATTGTATCTTATTCTATACTATTCCACACCACATTCTCTCTCTCCCAGGTAGAAAACTACTACCTCTCAAACCTTATTCTCTTGCCCATTATCTGTGTACTTGTTCACTTTTCTTTTAGGTTCTACAAGAAAAAGCCAGGTTAGTTCTGTGATGTGTCTAATATGAAAGTTACATTATAGGGAACTAACATGGATCATCACCTTAACAAGGGGTGAGAGGTGACTGTCTTGGTGAATTAGGGACATTCAAGCCTAAAATATAAAATTCTGCAAGCCTAAAATATAAAATTCTGCATTTATTTGATTAGCTATAACATGATCCTAAGAGGCCGTTTCTATGTTGGATTGTCTTCATGCTCCTTTATTGAAAAGAAGCAAATGCCAAGAAAAGAAGTGAACATAGAAGACCCAATCAACACATCGGGCACAGTGTACCACAACCTCAAATTTAATATTATTTAAAATTGATGATCAGAAGTATTTGCAGGAGGTATATAATAAAATTTACAAGCTCTCTAGGTCAGGAAAACGTTCTTAGCGACTTTCTTTTTTTTTTTTTTTTTTGCGGTACGCGGGCCTCTCCTGTTGTGGAGCACAGGCTCCGGACGCACAGGATCAGCGACCATGGCTCACGGGCCCAGCCGCCCCGCGGCATGTGGGATCCTCCCGGACCGGGGCACGAACCCGTGTCCCCTGCATCGGCAGGCGGACTCGCAACCACTGCGCCACCAGGGAAGCCCCTTAGCGACTTTTAAAATAGACTCTTAACATGGGAGGAATCAAATAATTGTGCCATTCATAGTTAAATTCATTGCAAATGATACTATTTTGAGATTATTTTAATTCATCTCTCTTTTATCAAGGATTTATTTAGTAGGTGTCATTTATGTAAATCAATCCTTAAAATTGGATGAGCATTTATTCTGTTATTAAATACAAATATTTTATTCTTTCTGGAATAAAGAAAATATAAATACATACATATATGTATGTATGTGTATATACATGAGCAATAGCTCCAAAAGTCTAGATGGTGATCATGGGAGGTGAGTGCAGACTGGAGATAAGAATTGAAGCAACAATACTGGAGACATGATACACATCTGAAGGAAACTGAACCTGTTTCACCTAAAACAAGTCATTATATAAGGACAATGTAGGTGTACTTCTGAGCTGACACTATCACTTTACCCCTCCATTTAATTTAAACATAAGACTGTTTAAACAACTATTCTTATTTCTTTCATTCTGTGAGAGCCTCACCAAGGCAAATGATGCAGTTCCTTCATGATATATTTTCATTTAATGGATTTTGCTGATGGAATACTTTGGGCAAGGCACCTGCCCAACACTGTTCTGAATACAAAAACGAGAAATCCCAAGAAATTTCTATCCAAAAGGTAGGGTGGGGAGGGAGCGTTGAACCCACTCATAACTCTTACCTGAAGCAGACTATAATGAGTTCTCTTTGTATGTAAACTAAAATCCAAAGGAGTAGCAAAAGCCCTAATGGCTTAGGGTACATGGAAGATCTATTCTTTGAGTTTTGATAGGGAAAAGCGTCTCAGAGGGACCAGTTATGGAGAAGCAAAGCGATGGAGGAGGAAAAGCACTAGGCATCTTTGTTTTCTAGACAGGAGGCTGGTATGGCAGGAGAACCAGGTGTATGCAAGGACAGAGAAATAAGGCTGGAAAAGTAGGTTGGATCATATTGTAGACAATCTTAGAATGAGATTACAGAAGGCAACAAGAAGCCAATGCAGGTTTCTCAGAAGATCAATGTAGCAAAGCAATTGGGTAGTAGTCTTCTGATTAGGTAATGCTTTATTTCACTTTGTGCTATAAAAATATTTGAGTAAAATATAACAAAGTATTGTTAGGCAGTCTTGAAAGTGTATTATAAAGTGTGCAAAGTTTTTGTTTCTTCCATGAAAGTGTTCTTAACACTGAAATTCATGACACATGGAAGAGAAAGACATTACCTGATTTAACAAAATGTCCTATCATTTGTTCTATGTGGCATAGACAATCTGTACCCAGGAGGGTAAAAGAAAACTACACGTAGACAGTGAAGCAAGTCTGATACAAAAATTAAGCACGGGCTTCCCTGGTGGCACAGTGGTTGAGAGTCCGCCTGCCGATGCAGGGGACACGGGTTCATGCCCCGGTCCAGGAATATCCCACATGCCGCGGAGCAGCTAGGCCCGTGAGCCATGGCCGCTGAGCCTGCGCGTCCAGAGCCTGTGCTCCGCAACGGGAGAGGCCACAACAGTGAGAGGCCCGCGTACCGCAAAAAAAAATAAATAAATAAATAAAAAATTAAGCACAATGGCACTTAAATGTATTAGAATTTATACTATGCAGGTTAGAAACATTGCAACATTAAGGTTATTCTTCTACACATGGTTGAGTAAAGAAGAGCATTATCTTTACTTGCAAAATGTTACCATAGGAATTCTTAAAGAAACATTTATTACAGTTATAATTAATTAACTTACAATTACCAAGTAACCTCCTCTGTTCACACTTAGCACATCTATATAAATAAAACTTCATTTAAGGTTCATTAGCTAGAGAAAAGCAATGAATGTATGGAAAATATTTTAGTTTCATTGATTTCACAAGTGATGTTACATTAATCACCATGTCAGAAGTCACAAGTATTTCTGAATCTGGATGGTAGGAAGAGAGCAGCATATATGTTTGGTTTCATAGTCGTTTTTATTTACTTCCCTTTCTCTTGCTCAATTTTGAGAAGCATTCAAAAAGTACATTTGCTCCCGACCTAAAACTTTCCAGAACCAACTTTAATCATTTAATTTTTTTTTTTACTGATTTGTACAGTGTAGTACACTAGCACAGTATGTAGATTTCCAAAAAAAAAAAAAGGAAAAAACAATTTGCACTGTTGATGTTGATGTATGGAGTAATTTTCTCAGACTCTTTCAATGCAATCTACAAACGCATTAACAAAGACTATAAAACAAAACCAATCTGCACTACCCATAACACACAGGGCGAGATATTGAAAAGTTTGAAAGCATAATTGATATCTGCATTAGTAGAAATTACCTAGGAAGGAGAAAGTATCCTACTACCATGTAGGACTTCCAAAGCCAAATATATCTTGTACAGCTTCCTGAATAAGAGAGAAATGTTCCAACCACTGAATATAGGAAAAAAAATATTTGTGTGATGGTGGTTAACGTAAAGAGCCCTTTGAAATAATGCTCTTAGAAAATCTATTACTGTTATTATTCCACAATGACTGGCAGGAACCCCACATGCATTTTCTATTTCGTATTCCCATTTAAACTACTCTGTTGCTCTGGAGACAAAGTCAGCAGTAAAGTGTAGTTTTTATTTAAGGAAAAGCACAGAATCTTCACTGAATTACCCAATGATCATGCTCTATCCATATTAGTTTAGCTCTGTCTATATTATTTATCTGTTTTTGGATTTTGAACTTCTAAAGCATTAGGCTGGCCAGGAACATGTATTATACTACATAATTTACACTTAAAGTTTCAGAAGGACAACAATAATGTGAGAAGATTATGTTGAAAAGTATATTTTTCTATTGGAGTAAAGAAATATCTGCTAAGGGCTGACTGGATGATAGATCACAAATAACTCCACAGAAAGGAAATTTGAAGTGGCTTGTCAACCAACAATGCATTATTTTGCTGAAGTTTTCTAACATATTTTTCATGGAGACATCTTTGAGATGATTAAAATAACATGTATTTCTATAATATTACTTGACGAAGCAAGCAGTAATCTCGTCCTATGGATTTGGTGATATTCAATATTCCTCTTTTGTTCTTTTATCCTGATCAAATACAGAGATCTTTATCAATTCATACTATGCCTATACAAAGAAATGGGCAAACTCAAATAAATATAGCCTGGGAAGGTATAAGGAGATCTCGCCATCCACAGACAGGCAATCTGACCATTAAAACTCGGCCAGTAGTTGATGCAAATCCCATAGCTAAATTGGTCTCTATTTATTTAAAGCAATTACAAAATAATAAATGTATGTTATGCCATACCCTTATATTAATGGTTATAAATAGAATTTATCTTAAAGCTTCTTTTTTTATGCTTTTAAATAACAATTCTTTTGTTACAAGTTAAAATAACTAGAGCATATTATGTTTTAGTTTGCCTACTTCTTGGGAAAAAAGGAATTCATTTTTTCGGATCCTTTGGGTATGGTATTATTTAATCATAAATTGGCTTCAAGTGTGTGCGGTTGTCACTTGCCTAAATCTTTTGGTTTTCAACTTGCTTTCTACATTGATTAAGCATGGGTTTGATACATATATAAGTATAAATATATATAAAATATATAATATTGAGAGCACCTCCAATATGACAGGCACTGTGGAGAGAGGTGAATATAGCACACAAGATCCTTATCCTCATGGAATCAATAAGAAAGTGAATCACTATAACTCCAGGTAGTAATAATGGCTATGAAGAAAAATATAGGTAGGCAAGACTTAAAAGAATCAAGCAGAAAGCAGGCTGGAGAGGTTATTTTAGGTACGGTGGTTCCAGAAAGCCACTTTGGAAAGATATTTGAACAGAGGCTAAAGTGAGGACGACAGCTGTGTGGGCAGCCAGGTAAGAACCTTCTGGGTGGAGAGAATTGGAAGCACCATGTCTGAGGCAGGGAAAGTTGGTTGTGCTCAAGAAACAGCAAAACAACAAGAACTTAAGTTCCCTTAATGCAGCAGAGTAAAGCATTTTCCAAATAGTTTTCCAAATTATGTGGAGAATTTCAAGGCATCTACTAAAGGGTATAAAAGGAACACATCAGTGTTCAGTGCTGTGTGGGTTTTCAAGCAGCTTTAAATACATTCTAATAGCTGAAAACAAATAATCAGGCAAATAAACTAAGTGATTCCAATAAAATAAAGGCACAGTGCTTTTTAAATTTAATAATGGCCTGTTGTTTTTTCCTAACTGCAGAATGGCATTTTCTTTATCAGGAAAGAACACGTTAAAAGGATGAGAATGGGCAATTTTTTTTCAGTGATCAATATACAAATGCATTGAACACTCACAGAATGAAACTATCTCTGAGTGTTCATCTTCCTCATTTCTATAACCGGGACACTAAAGTCTCCTTGATCGGGAAACAATAATAACTGCGTACTTGAGATATGTTTATAGAACAGACATAATTCCTATTCTGAATGGGTTAAAAACTTTCTTCTTTCTTGAAAGTGTTCAAATAGAAGCATAAATGCTGTAGCCAATCTGTTAACTTAGAAAAGCAAGCAATTTTACATGCTTGAATAGTAATATTTCCTTAAGAAAAGAGAAACTAAAATAAAGCATGCATAAAATTAACAAATCAAGATTTTAAATACAATTCTTCACTATAATATTATTATGCCACAGCATTTATATTTCAAGGGTCTTTTTTAATATCTATTTTCAGTAGCTGACATCTAGCACTGAGGAGGAAGATTCATTTTGAAGCAATTGCACACTCATATGTAGACATAAGCTACTTCTCTTTAGCAATATCACAATACAATTTCCAACAATGTACATATGCATCAATATTACCAACCTTCTCAAAAGGTCACTTACACAGGTACAGTGTTTGGCATTTAAAAAAAGAAGGAAAAAGATCTAGAATCAGATAGTCTTTATCACTTTCTACTGCTTAATAGCTCTTCTACACACAAATGTATATAAACATATATATGTGTATACATTGCATGCGTGTCAGAATAAAACAGCCTGTATATACATGTATATTATATATATGCATAAAAACACATAGATGCACCAATATACACTTATTTCATATGCATGTTGTATATGTATATGTATATGCATGTGTCTATGTCAATGTGTATTGTGTATATATACACACATACACATATGATCAAGAAATCAAATTATATTTTTTATTTTACAGTGTAAAATAATACAAAGTATACTTCAGGTTTTTCATTCTAGATTTGAGTCTAGAATGACAATCCCAAAGCAAGCCATTAAACTTAGTTACTAATGATTGTAAAAATGGACATTAGAAACTCCAATGTTCAATATAATTTAAGCCTCATTTCCAGGCTTCCCAATGCTTCCATAAAGCTTAACAAGCAAATATCATATTTTGGCTTTGAGTTGAAGAGTTTTTAGAGTGAACTTAGAGGAAATGGAATCATGCTGATGAGGCACGTGATTCACATTGAAGTAAGAGTAATGATGGCTCAGATAATTTTTTTTTTTTTGCCTCTAAGTAATTTTAAGGGAAAATTACTCTGAATTCAGGCTTGAATGTTTAGTACGTGTACCATGTCAAAATACTTCTAGACAATTCAGTGCTGCCAAAATGGTAAAACCACACAGAGAACTTTGGATAGAAAACAACACTCACACTTGGTATTCATAAAAATCAATTAGTGTGCATACATGTGGGCTTTAGCTTATGAATGTATGAATTCTCTCTGCCTAAAGAAACATTTCATAAGCATATTTTATTTATTTATTTTAAGATCTTTATTGGAGTATAATTGCTTTATAATGGTATGCTAGTTTCTGCTTTATGACAAAGTGAATCAGCTATACATATATATATATATCCCCATACCTCCTCCCTCTGCTTCTCCCACCCAGCCTCCCTATCCCACCCCTCTAGGTGGTCACAAAGCACTGAGCTGATCTCCCTCTGCTATGCGTTGCTTCCCACTAGCTATCTATTTTACATTTGTTAGTATATATAAGTACATGCCACTCTCCTACTTTGTCCCAGCTTACCCTTCCCCCTCCCCGTGTCCTCAAGTCCATTCTCTGTATCAGTGTCATCATTCCTGTCCTGCCCCCTAGGTTCTTCAGAACCATTTTTTTTTTTTTTGGATTCCATATATATGAGTTAGCATACAGTATTTGTTTTTCTCTTTCTGACTTACTTCACTCTGTATGACAGTCTCTGGGTCCATCCACCTCACTACAAATAACTCAATTTTGTTTCTTTTTATGGCTGAGTAATATTCCACTGTATATATGTGCCACATCTTGTTTATCCATTCATCTGTCGATGGACACCTAGGTTGCTTCCATGTCCTGGCTATTGTAAATAGAGCTGCAGTGAACATTGTGGTACATGACTCTTTTTGAATTATGGTTTTCTCAGGGTATATGCCCAGTAGTGGGATTGCTGGGTCATATGGTAGTTCTATTTTTAGTTTTTTAAGGAACCTGTTCTCCATAGTGGCTGTATCAATTTACATTCCCACCAACAGCACAAGAGGGTTCCCTTTTCTCCACACCTTCTCCAGCATTTATTGTTTGTAGATTTATTGATGATGGCCATTCTGACCGGTGTGAGGTGATACCTCATTGTAGTTTTGATTTGCATTTCTCTAATGATTAGTGATGTTGAGCATCCTTTCATGTGTTTGTTGGCAATCTGTATATCTTATTTGGAGAAATGTCTATTTAGGTCTTCTGCCCATTTCTGGATTGGGTTGTTTGTTTTTATGATATTGAGCTGCATGAGCTGCTTCTAAATTTTGGAGATTAATCCTTTGTCAGTTGCTTCATTTGCAATTTTTTTCTCACATACTGAGGGTTGTCTTTTCGTCTTGTTTATGGTTTCCTTTGCTGTGCAAAAGCTTTGAAGTTTCATTAGGTCCCATTTGTTTATTTTTGTTTTTATTTCCATTTCTCTAGGAGGTGGGTCAAAAAGGATCTAGCTGTGATTTATGTCATAGAGTGTTCTGCCTATGTTTTCCTCTAAGAGTTTTATAGTGTCTGGCCTTACATTTAGGTCTTTAATCCATTTTGAGTTTATTTTTGTTTATGGTGTTGGGGAGTCTTCTAATTTCATTCTTTTACACGTAGCTGTCCAGTTTTCCCAGCACCACTTATTGAAGAGGCTGTGTTTTCTCCATTGTATATTCTTGCCACCTTTATCAAAAATAAGGTGACCCTATGTGCATGGGTTTATCTCTGGGTTTTCTATCCTGTTCCATTGACCTATATTTCTGTTTTTGTGCCAGTACCAATATGGCCTTGATTACTGTAGCTTTGTAGTATAGTCTGAAGTCCAGGAGCCTGATTCTTCCAACTCTGTTTTTCTTTCTCAAGATTGCTTTGGCTATTTGGGATCTTTTGTGTTTCCATACAAAATGTGAAATTTTTTGTTCTAGTTTTGTGAAAAATGCCAGTGGTAGTTTGATAAGGATTGCACTGAATCTGTAGATTGCTTTGGGTAGTACAGGCATTTTCACAATGCTGATTCTTCCAATCCAAGAACATGGTATATCTCTCCATCTGTTTGTATCATCTTTAATTTCTTTCATCAGTGTCTTATAGTTTTCCGCATACAGGTCTTTTGTCTCCTTAGGTAGGTTTATTCCTAGGTATTTTATTCTTTCTGTTGCAATGTGTTTCCTTAATTTCTCTTTCAGATTTTTAATCATTAGTGTATAGGAATGCAAGAGATTTCGGTGCATTAATTTTGTATCCTGCTACTTTACGAGATTCATTGATTAGCTCTAGTAGTTTTCTGGTAGCATCTTTAGGATTATCTATGTATAGTATCATGTCATCTACAAACAGTGACAGCTTTACTTCTTTTCCGATTTGGATTCCTTTTATTAATTTTTCTTCTCTTATTGCTGTGGCTAAAACTTCCAAAACTATGTTGAATAACAGCAGTGAGAGTGGGCAACTTTGTCTTGTTCATGAACTTAGTGGAAATGGTTTCAGTTTTTCACCATTGAGGACGATGTTGGCTGTGGGTTTGTCATATATGGCCTTTATTATGTTGAGGTAAGTTCCCTCTATGCCTACTTTCTGCAGGGTTTTTATCATAAATGGGTGTTGAATTTTGTTGAAAGCTTTTTCTGCATCTATTAGATGATCATATGGTTTTTCTCCTTCAATTTGTTAATATGGTGTATCACATTGATTGATTTGCATATATTGAAGAATCCTTGCATTCCTGGGATAAACCCCACTTGATCATGGTGTATGATCCTTTTAATATGCTGTTGGATTCTGTTTGCTAGTATTTTGTTGAGGATTTTTGCATCTATGTTCATCAGTGATATTGGCCTGTAGTTTTCTTTCTTTGTGAAATCTTTGTCTGGTTTTGGTATCAGTGTGATGGTGGCCTCATAGAAGGAGTTTGGGAGTGTTCTTCCCTCTGCTATATTTTGGAAGAGTTTGAGAAGGATAGGTGTTAGCTCTTCTCTAAATGTTTGATAGAATTCACCTGTGAAGCCGAGTGGTCCTGGGCTTTTGTTTGTTGGAAGATTTTTAATCACAATCTCAATTTCAGTGCTTGTGATTGGTCTGTTTGTATTTTCTATTTTTTCCTGGTTCAGGCTTGGAAGGTTGTGCTTTTCTAAGAATGTGTCCATTTCTTCCAGGTTATCCATTTTATTGGAATATAGTTGTTTGTAGTAATCTCCCATGACCCTTTGTATTTCTTCAGTGTCAGTTGTTACTTCTCCTTTTTCATTTTTAATTCTATTGATTTGAGTCTTCTCAGTTTTTTTCTTGATGAGACTGGCTAGTGGTTTATCAATTTTTTTTATCTTCTCAAAGAACCAGCTTTTAGTTTTATTGATCTTTGCTATCGTTTCCTCATTTCTATTTCATTTACTTCTGATCTGATCTTTATGATTTCTTTCCTTCTGCTAACTTTGGGGTTTTTTTGTTGTTGTTTCTCTAGTTGCTTGAGGTGTAAGGTTAGGTTGTTTATTTGAGATATTTCTTGTTTCTCGAGGTAGGATAGTATTGCTATAAAATTCTCTCTTAGAACTACTTTTGCTGCATCCCATAGGTTTTGGGTCATCGTGTATTCATTGTCATTTGTTTCTAGGTATTTTTTGATTTCCTCTTTGATTTCTTCAGTGATCTCTTGGTTATTTAGTAGTGTGTTGTTTAGCCTCCATGTGTTTGTATTTCTTACAGATATTTTCCTTAATTGATATCTAGTCTCATAGCATTGTGGTCGGAAAACATACTTGATACAATTTCAATTTTCTTAATTTTACCAAGACTTGATTCGTGACCCAAGATATGATCTATCTTGGAGAATGTTCCATGAGCACTTGAGAAGAAAGTGTATTCTGTTGTTTTTGGATGGAATGTCCTATAAATCTCAATTAAGTCCATCTTGTTTAATGTATCATTTAAAGCTTGTGTTTCCTTATTTATTCTCATTTTGGATGATCTGTCCATTAGTGAAAGTGGGGTGTTAAAGTCCCCTATGATGATTGTGTTACTGTCAATTTCCCCTTTTATGTCTGTTAGCATTTGCTTTATGTATTGAGGTGCTCCTATGTTGGGTGCATAAATATTTACAATTGTTATATCTTCTTCTTGGTTTGATCCCTTGATCATTATGTAGTGTCCTTCTTTGTCTCTGTAATAGTCTTTATTTTACAGTCTATTTTGTCTGATATGAGAATGGCCACTCCAGCTTTCTTTTGATTTCCATTGCCATGCAATATCTTTTTCCATCCCCTCACTTTCAGTCTGTAGGTGTCCCTAGGTCTGAAGTGGGTCTCTTTAGACAGCATGTATATGGGTCTTGTTTTTGTATCCATTCAGCCAGTCTATGTCTTTTGGTGGGAGCATTTAATACATTCAGGTTTAAAGTAACTTTCGATATGTATGTTCCTATTACCATTTTCTTAATTGTTTTGGGTTTGTTATTGTAGGTCTTTTCCTTCTCTTGTGTTTCCTGCCTAGAGATGTTCCTTTAGCATTTGTTGTAAAGCTGGTTTGGTGGTGCTGAATTCTTTTAGTTTTTGCTTGTCTGTAAAGGTTTTAATTTCTCCAACGAATCTGAATGATATCCTTGCTGGGTAGAGTAATCTTGCTTGTATGTTTTTCCCTTTCATCACTTTAAATATGTCTTTCCACTCCCTTCTGGTGTGCAGAGTTTCTGCTAAAAGATCAGCTGTTAACCTTATGGGGATTCCCTTGTATGTTATTTGTTGTTTTTCCCTTGCTGTTTTTAATATTTTTTCTTTGTATTTAAATTTTGATAGTTTGATTAATATGTGTCTTGGCGTGTTTCTCCTTGGATTTATTCTGTATGGCACGCTCTGTGCTTCCTGGACTTGATTGACTATTTCCTTTCCCATATTACGGAAGTTTTCAACTATAATCTCTTCCAATATTTTCTCAGTCCCCTTCTTTTTCTATTCTTCTTCTGGGACCCCTATAATTCGAATGTTGGTGTGTTTAATGTTGTCCCAGAGGTCTCTAAGACTGTCCTCAATTCTTTTCATTTTTTTTCTTTATTCTGCTCTACAGTAGTTATTTCCACTATTTTATCTTCCACGTCACTTATCCATTCTTCTGGCTCAGTTATTCTGCTATTGATTCCTTCTAGAGAATTTTTAATTTCATTTACTATGTTGTTCATCATTGTTTGTTTGCTCTTTAGTTCTTCTAGGTCCTGGTTAAACGTTTCTTGTATTTTCTCCATTCTATTTCCAAGAGTTTGGATCATCTTTACTATCATTACTCTGAATTCTTTTTCAGGTAGACTGCCTATGTCCTCTTCATTTGTTTGGCCTGGTGGGTTTTTACCTTGCTCCTTCATCTGCTGTGTGTTTCTCTGTCTTCTCATTTTGCTTAACTTACTGTGTTTGGGGTCTCCTTTTCGCAGACTACAGGTTCATAGTTCCCATTGGTTATGTTGTCTGCCCCTAGTGGCTAAGGTTGGTTCAGTGGGTTGTGTAGGCTTCCTGGTGGAGGGTGCTAGTGCCTGTGTTCTGGTGGATGAGGCTGGATCTTGTCTTTCTGGTGGGTAGGACCGTGTCTGGTGGTGTGTTTTGGAATACCTGTGACCTTATTATGATTTTAGGCAGCTTCTCTGATAATGGGTGGGGTTATGTTCCTGTCTTCCTAGTTGTTTGGCATAGGGTGTCCAGCACTGTAACTTGCTGGTTGTTGAGTGGAGCTGGGTTTTAGTGTTGAGATGGAGATCTTTGGGAGAGCTTTCACCATTTGGTATTACAAGGAGCCAGGAGGTCTCTGGTGGACCAATTCCTGAACTCAGCTCTCCCACCTCAGAGCCTCAGGCCTGACACCTAGCCGGAACACCAAGACCCTTTTCCTTCAGCGGCACCACCTCTCAGCAGGTCCTGAGGAGACCAGGCTTCCGTTACTGTGGACTTGATGCCTCTCCTCCCAGAGCCGGGGCCATCAGCATGGCCTCGGCCCTGCTTGTTCCAGAAGCCAAGGCTCCAGGGGGTCCTGAGGAGACGCAGATCCTCTCAGCTGCTGGGGCAGAGCCAGGTCCCTCATAAGCATATTTTAAATAAGGGTATTCTGGGGCTTCCCGGGTGGTGCAGTGGTTGGGAATCCGCCTGCCAATGCTGGCGACACAGGTTTGAGCCCTGGTCTGGGAAGATCTCACATGTCACAGAGCAACTAAGCCTGTGTGCTACAACTACTGAGCCTGTGCTCTAGAGCCTGTGAGCCACAACTACTGAGCCCATGTGCCACAACTACTGAAGCCCATGCTTCACAACAAGAGAAGCCACTGCAATGAGAAGCTCGTGCACTGCACTGATGAGTAGCTGTTGCTCGCTGCAACTAGAGAAAGCCCATGCTCAGCAACGAGGACCCAATGCAGCCAAAAATAAATCAATAAATAAATTTATTAAAAATAAATAAATAAAAAATAAATAAGGGTATTCTGCTTTGCAACTGTCAGAAAGTCACAATAAATGCAGGGTTAGGTAGCTATTATCCTGGAGCTATTAAAAAATAAAATATGTAGCAAACAGCAGGACTTCAAGAAGACAATACATCATCACAGTGGAAAAAAGCTGGACTAAATTCTCCATTAGCTTCATTCTCTGATCCAAATTCTTTCTTAATCATTACAGCATAAAAACTATAGCACAGATATAACAAAACATCTTTGCAGCATCCCCCTTGCAGAGATAAGCTCAACAAGGACAACAGAATGCACCCTAGAAAGTAACTAACTAACTTCGTGGCGAGCAGGGATCTTGGCCATTTTAGTCAAATACTATTTTCCTAGCACCTAGAAAGTCTGGTACATGGTACTTCTCAGAAAGTATTTGTTGAATGAATAAATGAATGAATGACTGAATGTTGAGACTGCAGGAATGTATTCCTAGTCTAGGACTTTACAATGTATACATTTAGTTAATATTTGATAATTAAATGAATAAATGTCTCTATAGCTCTAGAATGGTAAAGATATGTTACAGATACATACTGTTAAGCAAAATTCTGGCTTTGGATATTGATACAGCAGCTAGTCTTGGCCACTGAGTATGAGCAATCTCTACCTGTTGAAGAAGCATAGCCCTGGTTTCCTCAATCAATTCTGACAATAAAGAGAAAGCACAACCAGGAGCCTGTGATAGGTGCCTTCCAATCTGTGCTTAAATTTGCCTTGCTGTTGGTCGGCTAGGTACCTCTTTCAACCCCATTTCCCAGAAAATAAATCTTTGAATTGTTCTTCAGTGAATGAGTCCTTTCTATCGCCAATCCCAATTTCCTAGAATCCTTGCCAGTCACTCAAGGCTGGGTTAGAGATCTACGCATTTCCATCTGTTCCCCCTTCATACTTCCTCTCTCAACCCTTGGGAGATCAGCATTTCTACCCCTAGGTGGGGTCAGGATGCCCTTCTTGGGAAAAATTTGAAACAATTCCAGCTATAGATTAGGTGATACTATGATAACAATGAGGAATTTCCTGATATTGATAACTACACTGTGGTTATATATGAAAATGTGCTTATTCTTAGGAAATACACATTCAAGTATTTAGGGATAAAGAGGCATGATGTCTTCAGCTTACAGGCAAATGGTTCAGAAATAAAGTGTGTGTGTGTGTGTGTGTGTGCGTGTGCATGCGCGCGCATGGAGAAAGACTGATAAAGAAAGGGTATGATAAAGTAAATGGTACAGCATAGACATAATTGCCGAATCTTAGCAAAGAGTGTATGGTAATTCTTAGTAGTAGTCTTGTAACTTTTCCGTAGGAAGGAAATAATTATGTAATAATAAATGTATTACTGTGAATTATACAATATACAATAATAAAACATTTTAAAATTACTAAAAACAACTCCAGGCTGTTTATTCAATACCTGATCCCAGAGGAAATGCTCACCATACTTGGCCCTGTCAACTTCTGAGTCCAGACTGCTCTCAGTGAAGTCTCTTCATATTCCTCTATCTGAGGCCTGAGCCAGTCACAATATCCTACATTCTGGCTTTTCCTACTGTGGGCCAGGCATCAACTGCAGGGCCACAGAGACTCCATCATGTGAGGAACTTCAGATGGTCTCTCTAAAGCCCCTTTTCTCTAGGTTTCAGGCTAGAGGGAAGCTGTGTTTTTCCTGCCCCCATAAAGACTCAGCATACTAACAACTATATTTAAAGAAATTATTCAGTTTCCAACAACCTGGCTTCTCCTACTTTGACCCTTTTATTTCATCCAGGTAAGAGAGGTATTGTCAAACTAATTTTAAAAATTGTCTTTGAAAGTTTTATGTATATTACCGCCCCTCACTTTGGAATGTGCAGGCTTTATCACCTCTCATTTCCTTCTTGGCCTTTGAGACCTTTGCTAAAACTAAGTCAAAAGAGTTAGATTTAAATACCTGACTATAGTGACAGTTCATAACTCAGGACCTCCAAGAAAAGAACAATAATTACTGATTTCTTTCTAGGATAAGTTAAGTGAAAAAACAACATGGCAGCAAAGTTTTATCTGAAAGTCATTTCTAGCACTAAGACTGATGTACACATAGATTTTCTTGTCCTTTGAAAGACAGGTCCTGGGTTGTTTTGTTCAATGAGGAGGCTTCATCTAACATAGTGGTTCTCAAATGTTTTTAGTCTCAGAACTCCTTTATACTAAAAAATTATCAAGGATTCCACGAGATCTGTTGCATATGGGTTACGTCTGCATATACATAACCTATTAAAAATTAAAAGAAATGTAAAATTTTATTAACTTATTAAAATAACAATAAACTATAACTCGTTAATATAGTTAACATGTTTAAAAAGTAACTATATTCCCAAACAAAAAGATTAGTGAAAGCAATGTCATTGTTTTACACATTTACAAATCTTTAAAAATCTCTATCTTAATAGAAGGTAGCTGAAGTGTCATGTCTGCTGCTTCAGTCAATTTGTTGTGTTGCAATACGTCACATAACCTCTGGAAAACATTGTAAAATCATTAGGCAATGAGATTGAAAAGGTATAAAAATAGTTTTGATCTCATAGACTAGGTCTTTGGGCCTGCAGGGGTCCCCAGACCAAATTTGAGAACCACTAGTCTAGAACACCCAGCATTTGTTTTTGTAGTAAAAATCCTGATTTTGAATCTTAGTTGTGCCTCTACATGGTTTTAAGGCCTCAGCTGAATTATTTACCCTGTCTGAGACTTAGTACATCATTTAGGAAATTGAGATAATGCTTCTTCACAGAGAATTAAATGAAATAACATATATAAAGCTTCTCCTACTAGTTTAGCACAGATCAGTCAATAGTTGGTATAAGTAAGTTTCCTCTCTTATACTTCCTTCTACAAATTCATTGACACACAGGTATATTGTCATTGTCTCTATAGACTGGTTTGTGAATGTGGTAGGGTTATATTTTACCTCTTTCTTTTTCAGTGTCCTCCGTGAGGGGGGAAAAAACAAAATACAAAAGATATGAATAGCTACCTTATTGGAGAGCTATGGTGACAAAACAAAATGGCAGATTTTGAGATGCTTTGAAAAAGCAGAAGAGACATTAAAATATAAGAAATGCACTTATATTGGCAATAGAATAAAAATGTTAATGAATAAGTTTGGTACTTAGACCAAATTCAGCTCTTTGAAAGATAAAATAAAAATATGAGTTATGGTAAATTATTTCCTTAAAAAGTCTAGGTTTAGGAACTATACGTTTTCTAAATCCCTCATTTTACTGTCAAGTTGTTAAGCACACTGAAGAGTAAAATGCTTTCCTAGGGGGCAGACGATGGCACTCTGTCTGTTCTCCCATCACTAGATAACTTTCTGATTTGGAGCAAATCAACCTCTTTGGACAGTAGTTTTCATCTTTAAAATGATTTATTGAGGGGTTAGATCCATCTTTTCAGCTCCCAAATTGTATAACATTATTATTCTTTTTCTATAAAATAATCATTGGATTTTATCTAAAGAAAGCAGGTGTTTGCAAAACGTCAGGCTCATCTCATCACTACATATATATGCACAACTTTAATTAAGGACCACTGTTCATGGAGGAAACCTACGAGGTGTCTTAATAATGACCATTCTCCATACAAAGGAAAATAAACCAGTATTAGTGAGAGAAATTCACCGGAAGAAGTAAAAGTTCCTATTTTATGGGCTCATGATAGAATCTCGAACCTTTCTTTAGCTCCATTTCTTTTCTCAATAGTCCAAAACGAATTTTATAACTCAGTTGTCTCCCAGCTATTATGTGCAGCCTGCTGCAGAGATGAGTTTGTGAGGCTTAACCATACAAAATGGTATATCTAAAGAGCGCCCGCATATATTTGTAGGGACGTTTTTATAGTTGAAAGGAGCTTTGCTTCAGTTTGTTTTCCCTTTTCTCCTTTCTCCTGTAGGCTTACAAAAACTATTAACAAAAAGAGATCTATCAAGAATAGAACCTGGAGAAACTGAATTGGACTAGAAAAGCTAAGGTTTACATGTGCAACTATATTAAAAGTCTAGCATGCACCAATGTTGACGGAGGATGAGAAAATGTCAGAGTTTCTAATCTTATTAAAGCATTATTGCAAAACTGCATCAATTCTTCATGAAACCAGTTGGAGCCTTTGTCATACCGTGTTTCTACTTTATCACTCATTAGGTTGCCTTGCTTAGCCATAGCCTAGGAGGAATTAAACGCTGCAGGTTTCTTCAAAGGGTTCATGAAGTAAACGATACTTAAACATTAGAATGATGCATTTTCTTCTACGTGTTTCCTCTCCAAAGCACAGGAAACACAAATCTGTTGCTATGGACAGGTAACAGCAGGTCATATTAGCATTATGAATTGATGATTGTGTCCATAATCCATCCATTTTTCTATAGACGTCGAAGAATTAGGAAAGGATGCCTGGCACATACACTATAATGTGGAGGAAAAAAATACACACACAGACCCACACACAGACACACACACATATAATATACATAATACAAACAACATATAATATATATTGTATATGTTTATGTATAATTTTCCATTATTTATATTCATTTTATGCTAAGACTTTGTGTTCTGAAAAAAAAGGAAGTTGACTTCATTTTAACAGTACATAATATTTTCTTCTTTTTCAGAGAGGAGGCAAATTAGTGCATACTTTCATTATCCTGACAGGGAAATGTCCTGGGTGTCCTGTTAATTGAAATGGACAACTTCCTAGGCTCAAAAATCTGTCAGGTGGTCTTGTTGTAGCAACATAATGCTAAGCACAGGCACAGACGAAATGAGTCACATTCGCAACATGCTGCTGGGTAAATTGATTTAGGGAGATAGAAATTACACGTTGGAAAATAAACTGATGATCACAGAAACATACATTAAAAAACTGCTAATTCATGCTGATGAAGAACATTCTTAGTGTTAGACTTCATTTTCATTCAAGGTCACAAATGCTGTGAATACCCAAGGTCAGGGAAAAAAGATAGTGGGCCTTCCAAGTAACTTATTTTAGATTTGAACTGTCAGATCCTAAATCAACTTGGAATGTAGTATTCATTCTCTTGCCATAGAAATCGACACTGCTTTTGTTTCTCAAAATGAGGTTTTGCATCAGCTCTCTGAGTAAGTATCCTATGGTGCAGTATATTACACGAAAGCAATTTGTAGAGGTGTGGAAAGAAAAAAAAATTAATGTATTTTTGCATTGCGGGAAACACCTACTTGTTAAATGGGTTGTGAAAATGAAAGCATTTTAATGCATATTGCAAGAATCTATTAGTATTTTGTTTGACCTCACTTGCAAATTTGGCTTCTGGTTTCTCCAGCCAGCAATCTTCTCTTTCTCTGACATGAATGGAGTTTAGTAAGAAAAAAATGCTGAAGGTTGTTTCCCCACTTCTTAAAAACACCCTCAAAACCCTAAATGGCATTTTGCCTAGCAAAGTTAAAACCAACAAACATGGTACTACCAACCAGATGCTTCATAGAAAAAAAGTCTCTCATGTTGGCTATGCTTGATCATTACGTCTATACCAATACCAACTATTAATAGGTACAATACCAACTATTAGGTAGACACTCTGAGTTACAATGTTTGCATTTATTATGAGTCATCACTGTACAAATTTATTTATGTGGCTATATCTTCTAACTTTAGCTTTGAATCTTTAACTTAAATTCGATATGAAGATTTCGGAATACGTTTTCAAAGAGAAGAAATATTTCCACCAAATATAGGCATGACATAGAATGGTTAGAGGGAAGAATTCCAAACACTATTCTAAATGGTATCAAGTATTTGAAAAGAGTTCTAATCACATTTGAGTGCAAATTTTAGGTTAGACTTAAGAAAAAATAAATGGTACTTATCATGAGAGTTATTTCTGATTAAAGTATCTGAATTGATTTTTCGCTAGAAGTTGTCAAAATACCCTAGATTTGTTTCTTCAAACAAAATTGATATAGTCATGAATCTCATTTGTATATGAAAGAAACAATGTACTATTTAATCTTCTAATATATTTTGCTGGCATTTCCATTCTATAACTATCTAGAAAAAAAGGTACTTTTTCTTATACTATATCAAGAATTGATCTGAGGTTTTGGTTTGTTTCTAGAATTGGGCCTGACTGAATGCTTTACTTGGACCTCCTGGAAATGGGCTAGGTGTTGTATGGGGAAAACAGAAGAAATAGAAATGGAATATGCCCAAGTTGCTTGCAGATAAGTTGGAGATGAGTTCGGAAGAGCTACCACTTACACAAATGAGTGATACAACAGCATCTCCTTGGAAGAAAGTTGCCTAAAACTGAGAGTGCATGTTGTGTTTACAGCTCACAAACAGTTAATCCATCTGTGTCTTCCTGGTGCCTATTACTGCGTCCAGAACATAGCAAATATTGAATAAATATTTGATGAACCCACTGGATGGACTGAGATCCTACTTTGAAATACTCTGACTTTCTTCAAGTTTTTTACACTCTTCATTCACGTCTTCAACAAATATTTATTAAGTACTTACTATGTATAGACAATGTGGTATGTGTCACATATACACACACACTGTTTCTGCTTCCAGTTTAGTTAAGGAGACATTAAGCAAATAAACTCATGAAGGAGTATATACAGTAACTCTCTGAGAAAAGCACCCTAGGAGATAGAATAATGTTGATAAAACTGACCTTGAGTGGGAGTCAAGGTGAGATTCTCTAAGTGACTCCTGAGCTGCCATGTGAAACAGATGAGTGTTAGTTAGGCTGATGTGGAAGCAAGCAGAGATGGCAGGGGTCTTCAGGCAGACGAGGGTGCACGGAAAGAGGTGCCACGTGACCATAAGGCATATGTGTCATCCTTAATGAAGCAAAGAAAGAGGGGACATGAGTCTGGAGGTGAGTCGGGGCATGTCCTATAGAGCATGGTAGGCCTCATTAAGGAGATGACTTCATCCTAAGAGTGATGAGAAACCATGGAAGGAAAATTAGCAATCTGGCTGCAGAGCAGTGACCACCTGGGAAGAGGCATGGGAGCAGCTAAAAGGTACATTCTGTTTTTATCAGAAGGAATGAACACTTGTCTACAGAAAGCTATCAGTTTTTGCCTACATACTTCACAAAGAACCAGGAGATATTACAACATTTTTTTTCTTGACTCTTTCTGAAAGCAAGAGCTATATAATGGTGACTTGACTCCATAGATCTCAGAAGTGTCACAGAAACAAATAAGAGAATAGGAAAAGCCCAACTCCTTTCCTTCCATATTAAAAACTCTGCATACACTTGTGGTTTTATGAACAATGAAATGTGGCTTGCCATTTGTATATCACAGTAGTACGTGCTCAGTTATGCTTGAATGGGAGACGGCTTGAGCTCGATGTGGCCAGAAAGTAAGATACCCTCCAGGTGATTGGATCCAGTCTTCTTCTAAAAATTAAATCAATATCTAGTCCATAATATTCTATAACAGATAATGTTGTCATACAACTTTAGTCTGCTGCTTATCCATGTATGGTCCACCTACCCCTGAACTAGAATCAACTGGATTGATGCCTACAAATGAAGATTCTGGGCCTCTTAGTTCTAAACTTTCCAGTTCCTAAGTGTGCCCAGAGAATCTGCAGATAGAAAACATCATAGGTGATTCTCAAGAAAACCTATGTTTAAATCTTAGGCAATGATTCCCAAGCATTCATAAATATAGGAGTCACTGGGGATCTTATAAAATGCAAATTCCCAGGATTTATACCAAGAAATTTTAATTCAGGAGATTTGTGGTGGCAACTAGTCATAGATTTTTTTTTCCCATAAAGCTCAGGTGAATTTTAAGTGCAAAGAGCCATTGGTCTAAAAGTTTTCCCTAGTTTATTTGAACTATTTCTAGTAAGATCTCTCAGAAAGCATATACACACCTGTATTGTAAGTTCTTTGAGGTCAGGGGCACTATCTTTTCAACCTTCTCTCTTTAGCACTAGGATAGGGTTAACTCTTACTGTTCTTTAGACCTCAAATGAAATGTAATTGCCTTCTTGACTAGACTGAATGTTCCTGCTACAGATCCACAAACCTTTGTAATTTCTCAAATCACTCATCACACTTCTTTGTAGTAAACTGATTATTTTTCTTCTAAGTTATTAGTAAACTCTGGGAGACACTGTCTACTTTATGCTCAGTAGAACTGTTAATGTCTAGCAGAGCACCTGGCACTTAATAAATACTTACTGAATGAAAAATATATGCAGTAAATATTAAATAAATGTTTCCATTACTTGAAGACTATGATCTCTTTTAACCTCCTCTTTACCAGTGAAAAGATATTTCATTTAAGGTTTCATATGAGATCCTAAAGCAACTTTTTAGGCTAATGTTAAGAAACAGACATCAAATTCTGGTAGGACTTCTCAACAATGACTGGCATCACGGCCCAAATCTGGCCACATCTCACCCTCTCTACAGCCGCAATCCTAGTCCAAAATGCCTCCATCTTTCCCTTGAAGAGGAAATCAAGTAGACTTGGAAAATAAAGGCATCCTCATGCTAGCAATCAGGAATTAGATGGGTGTTAAATAGAGGGTACATTCAGAGGATCTAGCTTTAGAAGAAAATTGTCTTCAAAGATTGAGATAAATAATGAAAATTTAGATAATAAAGTAGTTAGGATGGGGTCCTGAAAAGAATCTGAGTATCTACAGGAATGGCTTAACAACTGATTGCAGAACAAGACTTTGTAAGTCTATATTGCAGAAATAGAGCAAGTACAGGTGAGAGTAAAATGATCAGGATCTGGGTGTCTTGGAGGCATTAAAGGAGATACTGAATTTGTTAATCAAGAATCCAGATTTAATAAAGAATATAATAAATAATAATTTAGTGGGCTTTGATAAGAGGGGGTTTCAAATATGGATGACTTTCCTCCTCACTTTTATATCAAGAGGAGTAGCAAAAGGTATGATCTTCACGAAAAAAAAAAAGGCAGTGGAACATGTTATTATGGACAACTTACTTCCTGTTTTGAACACATAAGGGGACATGATTTTGAGAGGAGAGTTTGTTCAGAATGAAATGGAGGATTTCATGGAAGGCAACCAAAGTGAGGACAGGATACATGTGAGATATTCCCCATCTTCTATTTTCTAAGACAAGTGAGAGACATCTAGTCTAATCTTCAACTTAGACTGGAAAAAAAAATCATTCAATTTGTTTCTGTCCAATTTTCATCTTGTCACAGTTTCTTTTCAATTCTAATTCTATTGATTTTTCTACCTCTTTCTCCATAGTACTAGAAAAATATTGAAAGAACGGGATAAAGAAACAAACTACTGTAATAGGAATGCCATAGTACCCATTTAGCAATAAAAAGAAACCCATAAAGCCTCTGGTAAGACCTCAGACTCCACACAGCAGTATTCTACCCAGAGACACTGAAAGGCAGGTTAAGAAATCTTGGAAATACACTTGGAGCTCAGGATTGTGAATCCAGGAAAGAACATAGTGACAGCAATGGCAGCAAAGTGTCATGAAGTACAAAGAATGCCTTCTCTGGGCAGAGCTTTAATATTATGGAGTAAAGCACTAAATCTGGGCTAGGGAGAAAAGATGATAGTGAAAGAAAGGTAGAGTAAAAGGATAAAGAAACAAACAGAATTGATAATGATGGGAAAAGAAAATGAGACACAGGTTAAAGTATAGACTCTCAAAATGTTAGAAAATATAAACCTTTAAAGTTAACCAAATTATAAAAATAACCAAATATCAGCTGGATTGACCTTCTTATGTCAATATGCAATATACCTTATAGTTGAGAGTCTGAGTTGTGGACTTACATTGACTTCAGTTCTTTTGATTGACAGCTAGGTGATCTTAGGCACAGCCTTCACTCTTTCTAAGTCTCAGCCTTTATCAGTAAAATGGAGATAATGATGCTTCTTACTTCATATGGTATTTACATTGATTAAATGAAATAAAACATACAAGTGTTTATCATGGTGCCAGGAAGCAAGTAAGAACTTAATACATGTAATTTAGTATTAATAGCTATGATTTGCTTTGCTGCCTTTGCTAATACTCATCAATAATGAAGTGTGCAGACAAACAAAGTTTATTCTGGGTGTCAGGGGAAAACAGAAAGTCGGGTTGCCTAGTGCTTTAGACAATTCACAGGATGGATGGCTTTGCATAAACTATTGAAAGTTAAAAAAAAATCAGAGGGATCTTTACATAAATGGTAAAGATAAAACCACTAAGACTTAAAATATTGTTTTAGAAATACGTAAGTGTTGATAGATATTGGTTTTCTCATGGAAAGTACTAAAAACTTATAAAGCTTTTAAAATGCCATCTTGTATTTCACACCAGCCACAACAGAAGTTGTCACAAGGTAACCAGAAAGGTAGTCTTCGTGTAATTTAAACATTTAATGAAAGCGAGCAATTCAGATTTTAAATTTGACGTAAGGTGTCTAAATGGAGTAATAATCTTATAAGTAATCTTGGGAGCATAAATATATTTAAAGCAATGCTAAAGTTTCTAAAAATTTCACCATAATGTTTTTCTTATAGAAGAAAATTGTTCTTGAATAATATTTTCTTGTTCAAGTAGTGGAGAAAATAAATCAATGGAGTTTTTATTCAACTCCTACTATGGTAAACACTATGGACACGAATAAAATGGGGCAATTATCCATGAGGACATTATCTGGGGAAATGAGGCTAGCAAAAAACAGGAGTGAACAGTGGGAGATGGCACAGTCATCAGTTGGAACACCTTATGCATCCAACCTGAGGCTGGAGCTAGGATACCATGAATCATCTATGATTCCTTTCTTTCCCTTAATCTTTATATCAAACCTACCTATTCCACCTCCACAAAAGTCCAAATTTGACTTCTCCCCATCCGCACAGCCACAATCATAGACCACAATACCTTCATCTTTCCCTTGGATAAATGCTTTTGTCTCTTAACATCACTCCTTTCTACCTACAGAAAGGAGTCTATATTCTATCCAATGGCCTGTATAAGCTTCTCGAATATAAACTTGGTCACAGCATTTTTCTGCTTCAAATTCTTCAGTGGCACCCCATCACAATTAGAATGAAATCTAACCACTTCTCATGCTTATAGGATCGTACATATTTCCCCTGCCTATTTCACCTAACACTCTCCTTCAGCTTGCACTGAACTCCTCATACTTTTCTTCTTTCTGCCCCTAGAACAAACCAAGGTCGCTCTTGCCTCAGGATTCCTGTATGTGCTGAACCCTCTGCTTAGAACCCTCTCCTTCCAGATATTCCAGGATGGTTATTACTCTTTAGGTTTCGATTCAGAGGTCATCATCTCAGAGAGGCCTTCTGTGACCATTGTATATAAATGGCCCTTCACCCTCAACTCACCACTCACGACTGCATTTATGTATTTTTTCTAATCACAGTCATAACTATTTATATGTATGTGGGTATACCTTCTTTTTTACTTCACTAGAGTGTAAATTCCTTGAGGGCAGGGATCTTGGTTAACGTATTTTTGCTGTATCCCCAAGTACCTCCTTAAACCAGTGCCTGACGTCTGGTAAGCATTTGTGAGTTGAATGTTGAATGAATGAAGGGGACCATTACCCATATCAATCATCCAGGTACATTCCCAATCTCTGAAGCCATCTCCTCCCAGAATTCTTTTCTGTCTTTGATGAGCTTTTGCATTGAAAATCTCCCCTTACCCTTCTAATGAGAATTGAACCTCTCAATCTTCTATTCACCTTCTCCCAAAGCCTTTTCTTGACACCTCTCAGGAGATGAAACTTGACATATGTAACACAAAACAGTATAAGTATTATCTACTTTTTCCCCTCCACTCCCAACTTGACCTTCAACTACCTTCTGAGTTCAGATGCTATGTTAATTTAAGAGGAAGAGAACTCTTAAATATGGGAACATAAAAGTCCTTAGGACATCAAGTTCCTGCAGTACTGTCACTGCTTATGTGATGGTTGGTGGCCCTGGGGACTGATCTAGGCAATAATTTCCTAATAATTGTAACAAAGCTGACTGAAAAAATAGAACCACCACATAAAATGTTTTTTCCCAACTCCTGGAAAATAGTTTCATGTGCCAAATGACTAACTTACACATAAACTTATAAAATACATCTTCATTTTCATTTCATAACTACCTGAATAAACTGAGCTATAGAACTGCAGAGGACAGGGAGGTCATCATGGCCTGAAGTAATTTAAAAAGCCTCATGGAGGAGGCGGAGGGACTTGAGATGGGCCTTGAATTACAATTGGATTTAAATAGCTACCATACTTAATTGCATAATTTGCCCTCACCTAACTGTGAGGGGAAATTTGCATCTCCTCTATGCTCAATTTCTCCTGGCTGGCTGCCATGCCTGTCAACAGTAGCAGCCCTTTTGCTGAAAAATGGCCAACAAGGTAACTGTGAATAATTTCAGGCTGAAAACACTTGAAATGTCCACACACTGAAATTTTAATGGGTAGAGCACCTTAAGAGTATATTTGTGTGGACTTCTTTTGTATATTTGTATGGATTTTGTTTTTTAAGATTTCTCTTGGCAGCTTTAAACAGGTACAAAACAACAAATAGCAGGAGCTATAGATTTACTGAAGTCAATCATCAATGTATAACATCTTAATTACTTGCAACCAAACTGTGCTTCAAAGTTATTAACCACAATAATAATGTGTTTCACCATATGGTTTGACATGGCTCGTCATGGGTAAAGTGGGAACTGTGTTGCAGGACCTCCCTCTTATCCTCCATTAGAATCAAACTTACCAAACAAAGCTCTGAAGCTTTCCGAGAATATCTTCTGTGAATCTCTAACGATCCTATATAGTACATTTTAGATAACCCAAAACAAAACAAAAGGAAAAAAAATACAAACAAAAACAGGTGGGAGATACGTCATTTCAGGGACTTTCAGAAGATGACACCAAACAGTCATCCTCACTGATTGTCAAAAGACAAGAAAACCCAAACATCCAAGCCTGCAATGTCATCGTTCCCAGTAACATGACTAGTTTTCCAAAAAGAGCACCTGTTGCCTGGAGCTCATTCATGGTCACTGCCACTTTTGCCTTCCCTTGTCCCCTCATGGTACACTCCAATTACAACTTATTATGGAAACCACTCCTTGCATAATAGCCACCCTTTGGCCTTGGCAACTTCGGCCAAACAGGTGGCAGCTGTTGGCAAACCGCTGCATTGGCCAGTCCTGACTAAGTGTTCCCTTGATGACCCAGAATCGAATACTTTAATTCCCATGCCTTATATAAGTGACCTTCATACATCGGCACAAGTAGACCTGCCTGAGAGAGAAAATCCTAAAGTAATGAATGCCATCACTTCCTCTCCAAGCTAGAATGGGAATTGATATTTCTAGTCAATTTCAAGAAATTGGTCTTCCCTGGAAGAGGACCTTGAGTAAAAAATCTTCTAGGTTTTTTACCCACAGTCACAACCATTTCTTAGGAACTAAGGTGTCTAATCTTTTGGCATCCTAAAAGGCATACCATCACCCTTCAAGGCAAACCAATTAGAGAAAAGGAAGGTAGGCAAACAGAGTGCCTGTCAAAACCACAGCACTACCCTAGATGTCTGATATTAATCCACCAGGGCTCAGGTGTGTCCATGGTGGGAAGAGCAATTTGAAGATGTGGGACCTGCATGAAGTGCATACCTTCGATGGGACCAGTTCCCAGTTTGGAATGGTTTTTTAAACTGAACCTTTTGGAACTCTTGATGACTTTAATCCTCTTCCAGCATAGTAATTGGTAAACTGCACGGCCATGCTTGTTTGCCTATCTTTTCAATCCATAACCTCTATGTCTAAGTTGAGGCCATGTCTATCTGCTCTTAAGGATCTTGTATACAATCCGGTATATATTAATAATAATGCTAGTAAATGAACAAAATAATTTCTGAAGTGTTTCCTATGGAGCAGATACACTGTCATTTACATGTATTATCTCATTTAATACATGTTAATGTACAAAAGCCCTGTGAGAGAGATACTATTATTAGCCTTGTTTTTCCTATAAAGAAACTGCACATTAGTGGGTTGCAAAGACTTGCTTAGATCCAGAACTAGTAAAAGGAAAACTAGGACTGCGATCTAGGTTTGTGTGACCTTAAACATCTATGTTTTTTAATCTTTGTGGGTAATCCCACAGAGATAATCCATGTTTATTATCTATTCATAAACATTTGTTTAATTGATTTCATAATATGAATAAAACATTGTCATGTTGAAACATTAAATGGGTTCAGACATATTGTGACTTCATTCATGCTCCCTTTCTAAAGTCTATAGCTGGCCTCTAACACATAAGGTTGGCTGGGACCCTTGAAACAAGGGGTTCTGCTGACCTCATCGTGTATCGCTGGGGCAAGGAAAATTATCATAGTTTTAGAGGGGGCTTCTTGTTTGCTAGAATGCGAGGGCTACCAGAAAGTTTTGTTGTGCTCACACAGTAAGGATACTAGATTCTTTTATGAGATGCCATCTATCAGGGTTTTCAAGTTATGTTCTAGGAAACCCTTCTTCTCATGGAAGTATTATACATGCAGAGTTAAGCTTCAGGTTTTTGTGTAAGTTCTCATTCGAAGTTAAAATGAGCATATGAACATATTAGTCACCAAATCAGTGTCATTATTGAGTGGAGAGAGTTTTGGAGTCAGCTACTTTGAATTATCATTTATAATCACGTGACATTGAGTAAGTTACTGAACCCCTTTCTGCTCTATTTTCTTCATCTAAATATGGAAATAATTTTTTCATTATAATATTGTGGTGAAGTGAAATGAGATAAAATGCTTAAAGGAAATGGGACATACTAGATACCTGAAAAATTCCCTCATGTGTATTCAAACTGCATTCTGATTTTCATCCTTGTATTAAGTGCTACTATCCTATTGAAATAAACCAAACCAATAGCAAGATCAAATACTTCTCTTTATCTTTAGCTCCAACCCAACAAAACAACTTAAACATAAGATATTATTGAAATTTTACCAAAATACAATTACTTATACTAACTAAACAATAATAATGATAAAATTTGTATAGAGCTCAGTATTTCTAAGTGCTTTATATCCAAATCATGGAATTTATTAGGCACATAAGAGAAGTCAGTAAGAATTAGCTAAATTAATTACGTGTTGTAATTATTAGAGAGAAATTGCAATTGTCATCACCTTTATATTTATGATCTAATTTATTTAGTTTCATTAAAAATTTAAGTTACTTTTAAATGTCCAAATATATTACTTTGGGAAGTTTAGACAACTGGTAACTTTCACCACAAATAACTATAAATCAAACTAAATGAATATAAGCATGTTTTCTTCATATTGCTTTGTATATATATAAATTACATGTGATCGTCTTTTCTTGATTAGAATATGAGGTTAAAAAAGCAGGGTTATTAGATATTTGAAAGCATAGAAAATTGAATACTTGGTGGCATCACAGTTACTTTAAAGATGAAGGTTAACTATTTTATTATGGTTTCTGCGCAGGGCAGTTTTTCCACATAACTGATGCTTTTTAAGATGCTGGCAATCGTTACTTTAAAATTGGAACAAAAGAAATTAATCCTTTCAGAGGGAGTGCTGATTCAAACCTGCCAGATGAAAAAAGAAATAGCTCTAATCTGACTTCAAAGCAGAAGAGTTTCTATAGAATTATAAAAAATGAAAAGGGACTGTCCAATGTACGAATGAATTGAGAAGATTATATCATCAAAAGATAAAATTTGAGTAGGTCAAAAGTTTTGAAAACGTCTAGTGTATCTTCAAAATGGAAAATGAAATATATATACATGCTTTTCAAAATAAATTCATCTGCAAAATGATCATTATCATTCAGGACTTTGGAAAGATCTACAATACAATGTAAATGAAGGTAGAGCCTTTTTATTAGGAAACAAAGGAACAACAACCCCTCAATGACACATATTACGTCTATTCACTTGGCTTCACTGAATGTCTCAAAAACTTTCTAATTTTGCACTGATGTCTTAAGCTTGGATCTATTTATATTTACTTGAAATTAGAAAAATCTATCTTACCACCTACAACTTTGACACCTTGGGTTTTAAATAACACGTGCGTTACACTCCTAACATTGGCTAGGACTGGTGACATTTGCAAGGAGACCTGACGGTGGGAACCCAGGTGCATTAGAAGAGTGGACATTGGAAAGTCATTAAAAGAATTTTTTTTTTCTGGATCAGTTCTGGACTAGTTAATTATCAAGGGACTAGATCCAGGAGATGTCACATGTGATAAACACTAAAATGACAAGACACTGATCATGGGTCAAAGGCACTACTGTATAATGTTTCAGGGAAAGATTGGAGTGTTTGGCCTGAATGTCCTGGCCACATTCCAAGTTGAGAGATTGCAGTCTGCTTTTCTTAAATCCCCCCTGTCATTTCTTTTGGAGGCTGTACTCTCATTCAATTCCTTTCTTAAGTGATTTTGCAGTATTGTTGTATTCTGTTAAACAACTGCTCTGTTCCACTCCAGTGATGGAAAAAGTAATTTCTGTGCTCTGTATAGAGTTTGTAACACACTCCTTAGGGGGTGAAAGGTGCAGCACAAATGTACCTTCTGCTCATTTTAAAAGAAAGCTACATACTTATCTTAATATAACAGATATTTATTTTTTAAAGCCCAATACTACAGGTTTCATGAAATCATTTTCCAAACAAAGTGAATAAGAGTTCAAGCTGTTTTTTTTTAATGTTGGATCTCATTTTTTTCTCATCTTGCCTTACTTCACCATGATAGAAGAATCCCAAAGGAGTGACTTAGTGAATTTGAGATTCAAGGAATACACAAATGTAATGTGCTTCGTGACGCTAAACTAAATTCATAGTTTGACTAGATATGGAATATAAATGAAATAAGCTCAGGGCAAGAGTTCAGGACATCTCAATAAACACAGCATGAGACCATTTTCTGCGTAGCTCACTCACTACCTGGATACCGAACTTGAGAGGTTCAAAAGCCAAATTTCATTCATCTGAGAAAACTTTTAAAACTGTGAAATGATGAGACTTTATTCTAAATGAAATTTCCCCTCATAATAATAATTAAAAAAATGACAATGCGAGAAAAAGCCAAACAAGGAATATTTCCTCTTGCATTCACAAGTGCATTGTTATTCTTTCTGCCAAAGACATTTCAACTTAAGGTAAACAAGTTGTTCATAAATGAAAATTATTATAAGTGACCAATAAGCACACGCCAGGATGACTTTTAATTTACAATTTTTCTGGCCAGGAGGGAGCACACTGTACTGACGTGCTTCCCTTGATCCCCTTAAATTTATCACATCCATGCCTTTCTGCCATTCTTTTTAACTAGTGAAAGATTATGGTAAAAAATTACAGTAAAATCTCTTTAATTTTTTGAAAAGTATAAGGAGGAAAAAAAGGTATACATATTTCTATCCTTTTATTAAAAAAAGGATCTGCAAACATCTCTATGCACCCTGCAACAGCAGTTTTTTCCTTCAATATCTTAGTGATTTTACCATGCAGATGTTTAACGCAGAGCACACTCCTAAAATGGAATTAGAAAACCTTGAAATTACTAAAAGCAAAACCTCTCAGTTAATCCAATCACTGAAATAAATCCACGTACTCTGTTTATGTTCTTTTAATTTTGAAGCAAGTGTCAAAAAAAAGAACATTTATTTGGATGAAGACAGTTGAAGTGAAAGTGAACGCACATGATAAATTTCACATGATGAAAAGCAGATGATCACGAGTACTGTTGTCCCTCACTATCCTGGGGGATTGGTTCCAGGACCCCTGCAGATACCGAAATCCAAGGATGCTCAAGTCCCTAATATAAAATGGTATAGTATTTGCATAAAACTTACGTACATACTCCCATATACCTCAAATCCTCTCTAGGTTACTTAAAAGACATATGTAAATACTATTAAATAGTTGTAAATACAATGAAAATGCTATGTAAATAGTTGCTGGGGTGCAGAAAATTCAAGATTTGCTTTTGTAACTTTCTGGAAATTTTCAATCCACATTTGGTTGAATCCTGCACATTCGGGACACTTGGATACGGAGGGCTGACTGTATTTGAAAATCCACATCACTTTGACAAAAATCTTCTCATCTGAAAAACAGACTTTACAATGTGCTGTTCTCTCAGGCATCATTGACACCAAGAATAGACCATAAATTGGTAGTTTAGAGTGCCTTTCAGTTTTGGTTTTTCTAAAAGCACTTCACAAAGCAAATTAGTCAGATAATGGTGGTGTGCTCACTTCTTTGCAGCCTTTTTGTAGCCACTAATAGCACACAATCTTTCCAACCGATAGAATGGATTGTAGGGATGGCAGTGTAACATCTTTAGTCTTCTCAACTCCGGTCACATTCTCTTCTTAAATAACATGTTTGTACTTTCTTCTTATTCGTAAAACAGCTTAGAGTTAAAATGTATACTAATAAAAAAATCCCTAAGCATTGGTTTTTTTAATCTAATTAATCATAGGATCTACAGTTGATGTTCTTTAAATTATCTATGAATGATGAAACTCCAGAAGGTTTTACTGTCACTCTAGCGGTGGCTTTGTTAGTGAGATTGGGGACTTTTTTTTTTCTTATTAACTGAAGTGAACTTTATAAAGGATTTGTAAAATATCACCATTTTAGTCTATCCAATATAACATGTAAAAGAGAGGAACTGATTATCATACTGGCAGCTTTTAGCTATTTTAAGGGTTAAATACGAATTGTCCGAGAGCCCCTTAAACTTACTGTGATTTTTATACTAGAATAGTAATGAATTAAGGTGTAGACAATAGTGGTATTCTGACTATTAAAAAAAGGATACTCAAAGGCAAACACATTGGAAGTCTTAACTTTTAGAATTCTTTAATATTCAGTTACATAATTTATTTGAGATGATTTCTGTTGCTAATTTGGCTAAGACAATTTTCTGCTTATTGTTTGCTTTTTATTTTCAAGTAAAGACGTATTTGGGAATTTAAGTTGGCATTTCTTGGAGTGTCTCAGTACATGGACATTTCACCAACGGACATCAATGGAAATAAAGGTCCAACAACAGTATTTTCAATTCATGAAAAGAAGATGACAAAACGTTTTATATGGAAAACAAAATACTGATTGGAATCTTTTGGCCCCAGGATAGCGTGTGTGACTAAGGCATTATTAGACAATCCAGCATCAACCTTGATAGTTTCAAGTGTAGACACAAAGTATAATTTTCTTTTAAGGACAGAAACCTTCATATCTTCAAAATGAAGAAGTAGTTAAGGTGGTTCTAAAAAATGATTTTTAAAAAACCACTTATGTTCAAAAGCAAGAGCGGTATTTTGTTTCCAAGGAGTAAGTTTACAGTTTTTAATCCTTCCACTGCTTAGCTGAAGAAGAAGAACAGCACTCTCCTTTCCATTTTGCTTTGCATCCGAATCACAGCTTGGTAACGGTGAATTAATCTTGAATTACTTCTGAAGTAGACTGTGTCCTATATTTTAACATACCCTAATCCAACTTAATATAATCTGATCTAACATCAGTAATGTTTGCATTTATTTCACATTTCAAATATTTTGTATATTTCCACTAACCTCACTGATATGTTTAAAATAGTCAGCGTTTCTCAGTATGAAACACCCAATTGTATAATCAAAATCCTGCCACCTATTAAGTGCAAGTACTTATTTAAAACATGTGGTGATTAGAACCTTTTCTCTCAAATTACATCTTGTTGAAGTTAATGAATTCTCTGTAGGAATATTAACCAGCTTCTACATTTCGGTGCTGATCCCCTTCCCCACCTTTGCACTAACATATTGAATACATTAACTACTAACAGTGACTGATTCCTGAAAAATCTCTGATAAGGTGGCAAAGGACTGCACTGGACCCTGCATGATACATACCTTCCCTCTTCCAAACACCCAAGTTCAAAGTTTGAATATGGGATTATTTTAATTTAGTTGCTATTAAGTACATATGTTCTGATAGATGTAAATTTAATCCAGGTTAGACTATTTCTGCCAGGGTGGAAGGATTATAAAAGCAAGGGCAGTACAAGTCAGAATTGAACTTGTCCTTGAAAGGGCTGTCAGAAGCAGTTTATACCATGGTTATCCTGATTTTGAGCATTGCCATTAGTCTCCCATTTTTAGACAAAAAATATAAAAGCATGTCAAAGATTTAGACTCTTTAAAGATAAACTCCAGAAAAGGAAACCATAGGTACACAAAACAATCTCCCTTTAGAAATCATACCATCACGCTGCTTCCAAATCACTTGCTGCTCTTCTATGGGGGGAGTTACAAATGCAGATTCCAAAACACAGTCACAGCCAAGAGCATGCTAATGCTTTTCAATCATGCCAGTGTTGGAAGAAAAACAGCAGATACGAATGTCTAAAAACCCTTGGTGAATCAGAGCTTCCTGTGTGAATATTTTATAATGTATTTATTGGTGAACTGATAGAAGAACTATATAATAAGCCATTTTCTGTCACATAATCATGGAGCCTTGCTGCTCTAGAAATTCAGTTATTAGCCAAGAGCAGGACCTTTACACCACCTCTCTTTATTGCACGTATCCCTTGATGAGTAATAAATGTAACAGAGTGAAATTTTCTACCAACACTAAACTCAAAGGATTTACAAAATTTGATTGGATTTTGCATATAACTACACGTGACAACTTGCTATACTTAATATTTCTGAGTACTCATTGTGTAGCAGGAAATATGCTAAGTGCTTTATGTGTAATAGATTTATTTTTAAGAACTATCTCAGGAGGAAGCTCCTATTATTATTCCAGTTTTGCAGAGAAGGAAACCGAGTTCACAGAGGTTAAACAAATCAGCAGAGGTCACAAAGCTAGAAAATGGCGGTCATAATTTGAATCAATTCAGTCTAACTCACTCGAGGGTCTTCGTTCTTAAACACTGTGCTAATTCTACACTGCCTCCCCGCATTTCCCGAAGGTCACATTGTTGTTTAGACACTGCTTTATGATTTAATATCTTTTCAGCACATGTTACTCAGTGCCTCCATGCTAGGTGCTGGGTATTCAGTTGTTACACAGAAGACATGGTGGCTGTCCTCATGGAGCTTCCAGTCCAGTGGCCTGGACAAAGCAAGCAGAACTCTTCCCTGACAAAGAGTGGTGACTTTGGGTAAGGAATAAGGATGGCACTGAATTCACACATTTAGGGTTACCTGCCAAGGAGAGCAAATAAAAGTTGCTTCTTGATGAAATTCTGACCCCTGTGCTCTTGAACTCCTAACTCTCCCTTCACCTAATTTAAAGGTCAATATCCATAAAATATCTCCATTCTTGGACTTAATTTCAGTATTTTTATTTCTCATAGGCAAACAAAATAAAATGACTTCTAATCCAGGACAGCACCGGGTAAACTATGAAGAGAGCAAGGGTTTGGGGCAGGCTCTCAGATCCTGCTCTTTCCCCCCCTTTTCCTTTTGGGTTGTTATAATTCTCTTGTTCCTCTCCAAGTCTTTCAAAACTTGGTCTTGGGCAAAAATTTGATATGAGTCAGTTTCTAACTTGTTTTGAGCTTAAATCCACTTGACCCTTCCTTCTTAAACGTGGACTGAAGGCTCTGAGCTCTTGTAAAGTCATTTTAGGCATTTGTGGCACTGAAGAGAGGGGCGGGGTGGCTGAAAGGACTAGCCTCAACTGTCTAGAACTATTCCTAGACAGCTGCTTCCTCTAACTCTCCATTAGGTTACTGGACGAGGGAATCCAGGGAACATGGTGTCCTCTGCAAGGCACACTCTCTTCTTCCCCATTCTTTACTCTGTCTTCTCTTTCTCTTTCCAAAACAGGGAACAAGAAAGAGGAAAAGAAATTGTAAAGCGATAGGCTTAGGGTACAAGTCAGCTTCTGGGAAGAAAGAAGGTCATCTCAGTACACATTCCTCCTCTTGCGTTCACTCAAACTCAAGAGGAAAAGGAAAAAATGCCCATTCTCAAGATTGCTCATGCTCCTACTTTTCACAAAGCAAAACATGACCACCTTCTCTCAAGGCACAATTACTTAACATTAGCAGTCATGAATATAAGACAATTTAGGCAAAACAGAAAGGCCTGAGGCTTCAGGAATAACACGATCCACAGATGTCCCTGGATTTTGAGGATCTCTTCTTTTTGTTTTCAGGACTCTCTGAAAATATTCATAATAGAATCCTATTATGGATTACCTGTCTGCTCCTTCCTAGTTGAGAACAACCACACTGTCCATAGGAATGACTCCCAAGGGCCATGGTTTTGTTCCAAGAACAGCTGTCTGGGATATTGCTAATTAACACAGGATAGGCCCTTTACCTCAAATGGGAAAATCAAATTACTTTCCTGCTAATTTGGGAGTTAAACTGTTGGGCCTCTAGGAGAATTCTAGAAGCCCGGAGAACATATTCTTGCCCCTGAGATCTCTGTCGATACACTGGATCCCGCTCTCCCCGAGATGTGAAAGCTTAATGCTTCCTTGGATTCTGTAGATACCCCAATGCCTTTCCTATAACATCACTGAGATTTATGCCAGCTCAAATAGTTTCTGTGGCTTGCCCTTCAAAGATTCTCACTTAATACTGTGACGAGACCTATGTTTATCCTGTGAACAATCTAATTCCTGTTTCTCTGACTTTCTTTTAAGCATTGCATTTCCAAAGCCTCACTTGTGTGAGGTTATGTTTGCTCTTTATCTTTCTGATTTATTTGATCCATTTTCTGTATTTTGCCAAACTGGATTTGGATGGGTAGGGTAAGGCAGACAGATGTAATTGTAGGGTTTGATGTATGACTCTATAGCATCCTCAACTCTTACTGTGCTTTGAGGTTATTCTTACATATACTGTTTGATGTAGTATTTAGAAACCAATCTCTTGACCATCTAAGAGTGTCAATATGGTCCTTCTGAATTCTGAGGCTCTTCAAGAATACCCTATACTATTAGCATCAAAACTAACCACTAAGGGAAGTTTAAAGGTCTTCCCCAGGGGGCTTCCCTGGTGGCGCAGTTGTTGGGAGTCCGCCTGCCGATGCTCCGCAACAGGAGAGGCCACAACAGTGAGAGGCCCGCGTACCACAAAAAAAGGTCTTCCCCAGGGCTTTAATAAAGTTGTAGTAAAACAGAACTTTCAGAAACCCAGCAGAGTTCCCATTCATGCTTTCTTCTTTTTTTTTTTTTTTTGCGGTACGCGGGCCTCTCACTGTTGTGGCCTCTCCCATTGCGGACCACAGGCTCTGGACGCGCAGGCTCAGCGGCCATGGCTCACGGGCCCAGCCGCTCCGCGGCATGTGGGATCCTCGCGGACCGGGACACGAACCCATGTTCCCTGCATCGGCAGGCGGACTCCCAACCACTGCGCCACCAGGGAAGCCCCATGCTTTCGTCTTAATTGGTATCAATATAGTATAGCTTTCACTAAAAAAGAAATGTGTTCTTGCAAGGCTCTCCTATATCTTAGAAGCAACCTTTCCCTTAGGTGGAAATCAGTGCTTAGTCACATTTCCCTAAGCCCAAATCATGGCTGTAGAGGTGATCAAGGGATTCTCTTGAAAGCAGCTGGACTTTGATATAAAACAGAAAAATTATATTCATTGAAAATTACTATTAGTCTATTTTTTTATAGTTTACCGAATGCACTGAGGCAGAGACACATAAAAGTAACAGCAAAAGCTGACAAAGATCTTCCAATTCTCTTAAAATAAATGACATTAAGGTAGATAGGGGTAAAATTATACCCATAATTTTATCTGTAGACCTCTCTGTAACAATAATGGATGGAGAAAGACCTGGATTATTTGTGAAACTGACAGATGATAAACAGTAAGTTCAGTTCAGAAATTCAGGCAAATTTTTGATTCTAAAAGTGTATAATGTTACATAGTAAAAGAAATCTTTCTTTCTTAACAAAAGAATGTCCATGTAAATGAAGACAACACAAATAACAACACAGTTCATTCAAACAGCAATTACTTTGGGGATTGGTTACATGTTTGGGGCTACTTCTTACTCCTTTTGTTTTTTTCTTTCTGGGGAAACTTGGTAGCAACTGCAGGAATTGTGCACAGTCAAAGGAGATTGGGTAAAATCCTCCTTTAGGCTTTTCCAGTCTAATTTACTTGGGAGAACCAGCAGATGTAGGTATTTAATAGAAATTAATCTTTTCCTGTTATTCAGTCTTCCAATGCTTCATTCTAATACTGGCTACACTGATGTCCTAAGCTCTGCTGGCAAAATGCTGCTGGAATACAATTTCTTTGCTGCTAGAAATGAAAAGCTCTTGAGATTGTTCTTGCTTACATAGCTGCTTCAGGTGATTACATCTTTACACAGATGTTAATTACTCTTAGGAAAGCTGCCCAAAGTGTCAGGTGTGTAAAATAATCTTGCAGTGGATCCCAAAGAGTGACTTCAGGGCTATTAGATATTATGGATATAATTTCTCACTCTTGTTGAGATCTGAACTCCTCTCTGATAAATGTAGGGCAGGTGGTAAAACCTTTATAAAGTAACCAGCTAATCATCAGAATGGGTTACTAAAAGAAGTTATACACATTAGCTTTTAGCTCATTCCAAAGTCTGGACCAGCTTCAATGAGACCAAAGACACATAGCTAGCTCGACGTGGGAACTCTTATTAAAACTTTAATCAGTGGGTCTCAGACTTCACTGTGCATTACACTCCCGCTGGGAAATGTTTAAAAATATTAATGTCCAGGCCTCAGTGTAGGCCAATTAATTCAGAATGTCAAGAGCAGAACCCAGGAGTCAGTATTTTTAAAACTCCGCAGGGGATTCTATCGTGCGGCCAAGGTTGAGAACCACTGCCATGGTTGCACCGCCTTGCTGTACTCAGTCTATAGTTTGGTAACATCAGTGCAGCAGTGGCGGGTGGGATGGTCATTTGGAAGAAACAAAACGAGGAGTCTCTGAAGGAAACAAAAGCCCTGCCACGCTAGATAGTGATGTGAGCAATCATTTCAAAAATATCAACCACAGAGCAAAGGACTCCCTCCGAACAAAGCAAAACTAAACCCAAGAATAATGCAACTTCTAAAGTAAACGTGAAAAGAACTAGAAATAGTAACAGACAGGCCAGGCAGTGACTATCTTACAAAGAGGCAAACTACAAAGATATCCACTCATTCTCACTTCCAAAACGAAGAAACAATAACATAGGAACATTTGTAATATTTTATTGATTGTGGCTGGTGCAATTAAAACGTTAAAGAGCCACCTTAGTGCTTTGTTAATGCTTCAAGATGCAATGAGACTTTAGGTGGTTAAATGCTTACAGTAGATCATTAGTATTTAAAGATCAGGGACAGGTACCTAGGAAAGACTAAATGACACTGGCAGGTTGATTGGAGAGAGTATCTACTCAGGAGGAAATAAATATAGGGACAACACAGGAAGGGGTTTGATGATTCTAATACGACACTGAGCCCATATTTAAGGAAAACCACATACCTTAATGGGCTATCAAGTTCTGTGTTACTTTATGAGTGAAAAGGAGGATATAACTTTATTTTGCCACCAGTCTACTAGCAATCAGAAAAAACATTACATGATTCTTAAGCATCTGTCGGCTTTATCTTTGTCTTTACCACATGCCTGGTGCTCTGAACATAGCTGGAACTGAGGAAAATATTTACTAAATACAAGAATGAAGAAAAGCATCAGCCCATATCTCATGCTGGCTGAACTCAGAGTCTGGCTATTTAAAAGGAAACGTAAATTGAATACAGGATATTGTCTTTTCAAACATAATATTAGACTGAACTATATGAAACTGCCTGAACTACACATTTATAGGTCAAAATGAGTCAAAGAGCAGTTTTATATGGTTAAAGAATTTGTGGTAACCTAAATGAACACAGTCTGTTTAGTTTGAAAGCTTTTCTTTCCAGAAGCTGGATGCTATGGATGTTCAACTGCTCCTAGAAAAACAAAAGTGGGGTCCCAGTGGAACAGCTGAATTTCTGACCAGGCAACCACATCAGCAAACAATATGTAAAACAGCATTACAGGACCTGATGTCAAAGGCTTCAAATATTCAAGGATGGCTGATTTGATGCATGAAACTGATTTCGTTAGGAAAGTGGAAAATGATTATTCTGAAGGGAAAAATATCAAACTGACAGAAAATAAAAGTACAGGTATTTGAACATTACTGTCCTTCTTTGCAAGACATACTGTGCCCAAAAGATTAAGCAGCTTAGTCAATATTCAAGCACACCTGCTTGTTCTGATAAGAAATATATTTTTCCTATGATTATATGTTCTTTCAGAGTTTGGGGTCCAGGATAATTTAGGTCCAACAGTTTCATATGCTGTTTTAGGAAACAGAGAAATCTAATACAGGCTTTAAGTCATTAGATAGAGTGCTATCAGAATGTAAGAGTTGTGAGTTGGTGCACAAGGATTTATTAGCCCAAAGGAGCCATCGTGGGGCTGACACAAAAATGTCAGAGAACAAACATCAGAGTGTGAAGAGGAAACAAATAGAGAATTCTCTCTGCTAGTAGTCTTAGCACCACGGATTTTGAGGAAAGGTGCCTAAAAGCGGTTCTTAAGTAAACCAAATAAGAATGCACTAATCTATCTGCTTTCTTCTCACAAGCATCCAACCGAATGGGCATGGTGAGTTTCTAAATATCACCTACACATGGACATCTACAGCTCAGCTACTTTACTTAATGCAATGACATCGGTAAGAAATACGTTTTATAGCACAATTCAGTCACACAATGCAAATACATAACTGAATACATAATTGTTTCACAAAGCAATACCAAGCCTCACTGCATCTGATGTAACTTACACACTTTTGATTTTTGTCCTATTTTATTCCATTTAAAATGTTTGTCACAAACCACTAATTTGGTTCCATGACCCACTAATAGGTCACCATCCACCATTTAACAGGCACTGTTTTAAGTTACATCTTAATAGAACCTCACACCACTGATAAACTAGAAGTCAGAATAGTCTGGAGAACCATATCTACCTTCAGTTTTTGTCTTTGGAATGATGTTGGGAGGACCCTTTTAAATTACTGCATATAAAGGACATTATTATGTTGAGGAAAGTTCCCTCTATGCCTACACTCTGCAGGGTTTTTATCATAAATCAGTGTTGAATTTTGTCAAAAGCTTTCTCTGCATCTATTGAGATGATCATATGGTTTTTCTCCTTCAATTTGTTAATATGGTGTATCACGTTGATTGATTTGCGTATATTGAAGAATCCTTGCATTCCTGGAATAAACCCCACTTGATCATGGTGTATGATTCTTTTAATGTGCTGTTGGATTCTGTTTGCTAGTATTTTGTTGAGGATTTTTGCATCTATGTTCATCAGTGATATTGGCCTGTAGTTTTCTTTCTCTGTGACATCCTTGTCTTGTTTTGGTATCAAGGTGATGGTGGCCTCGTAGAATGAGTTTGGGAGTGTTCCTCCCTCTGCTATATTTTGGAAGAGTTTGAGAAGGACAGGTGTTAGCTCTTCTCTAAATGTTTGATAGAATTCGCCTGTGAAGCCATCTGGTCCTGGGCTTTTGTTTGTTGAAAGATTTTTAATCACAGTTTCAATTTCAGTGCTTGTGATTGGTCTCTTCATATTTCTTTCTATTTCTTCCTGATTCAGTCTTGGAAGGTTGTGCATTTCTAAGAATTTGTCCATTTCTTCCAGGTTGTCCATTTTATTGGCATAGAGTTGCTTGTAGTAATCTCTCATGATCTTTTGTATTTCTGCAGTGTCAGTTGTTACTTCTCCTTTTTCATTTCTAATTCTATTCATTTGAGTCTTCTCCCTTTTTTTCTTGATGAGTCTGGCTAATGGTTTATCAATTTTGTTTATCTTCTCAAAGAACCAGCTTTTAGTGTTACTGATCTTTGCTATCATTTCCTTCATTTGTTTTTCATTTATTTCTGATCTGATCTTTATGATTTCTTTCCTTCTGCTAATTTTGGGGGGTTTTTGTTCTTCTTTCTCTAATTGCTTTAGGTGCAAGGTTAGGTTGTTTATTCGAGATGTTTCCTGTTTCTTAAGGTAGACTTGTATTGCTATAAACTTCCCTCTTAGAACTGCTTTTGCTGCATCCCATAGGTTTTGGGTCGTCGTGTCTCCATTGTCATTTGTTTCTAGGTATTTTTTGATTTCCTCTTTGATTTCTTCAGTGATCACTTTGTTATTAAGTAGTGTATTGTTTAGCCTCCATGTGTTTGTATTTTTTACAGATCTTTTCCTGTAATTGATATCTAGTCTCATAGCATTGTGGTCGGAAAAGATACTTGATACAATTTCAGTTTTCTTAAATTTACCAAGGCTTGATTTGTGACCCAAGATATGATCTATCCTGGAGAATGTTCCATGAGCACTTGAGAAAAATGTGTATTCTGTTGTTTTTGGATGGAATGTGCTGGAAAGGTCAATCACCTTGTGCAGAGTCACACGGAACTGGCAGATTCAGGTCCAGACATAACCACTTCTAAAACTTGAATATTCCGTCCATCTGCAGTGACCTTCGGGTGATATTTGCTGTTCGTTGCTCTGGGGCATAGGTAAGAAAGAGCTATTCGTCTCTTTTCCCCGTAAATGAATGTTCCTGACTACAAGGGTGACTTTGAGTTGGGGAAAGGGCAATGGTAAGAACAGAACAAGGACCTTGGTGAAGAGCCTGGTCCCTAAGTCTACATTCTGGGGCCCCAAAATTAAGGTTCCAGGAAATAACGGCTCTTCACAAAATGACCCTCACTACAAAATGATCAGCCTTTTCCTCAAACGGTAATCCACAGAGAGCCAAATCAATTTGATGCAAACATACTTATCCACAAAACAATTCAGCATGATTTTATAAAATCTATAAAAAGACTCAGTGCTTATGTACAGCTATCAGTTTTATAAACAGCACCCCAAATGATGAGATCAAGAAAACTTGTTAATCTGAGAAAGAGTTCATAGAAAGGGCAAGGATGAATGTCTGAGTTTTTCTAATCACATTTGAAAATCAAAATGTTTCCTCTAGAATTTTCTTGGATAAAAATGTCGGTTTATGATTTTAAATGATGAAAATCTTCTTTCACATAAAATGATTCAAAAGGACTAACTCTGCCTTTCTTCTAATTACACATCATTGAATTTTGCTTTCATCTGTGAAGTCCAGAGAAACAAAATTAATTATCTAGGGGTCCACAATTTAAAAATATCTACACTAATTAACTACAGTGTTTTGGGTGTTAGCTATAGACCCAAAAGACATGATACTCTACTACTAATTTTCTAAGGAAAAGAAAACATAGGGTTACTATAGAAATAAAGCATTTGAGTTAGATAGAAGGAAGTGTTTCTATAAGATGTAAGGTTCCCTTTTTAGAAGGCCTTTACTAATTTCAAAACTGCCTAGAGTTAGGCAAGAACTACATAACTTCTTGGCGCTTCTTTTTTTTTTTTTCTGCGGTACGCGGGCCTCTCACTGTTGTGGCCTCTCCCATTGCGGAGCACAGGCTCTGGACGCGCAGGCTCAGCGGCCATGGCTCACGGGCCCAGCCGATCCGCGGCATGTGGGATCTTCCCGGACCGGGGCACGAACCCGTGTCCCCTGCATCGGCAGGCGGACTCTCAACCACTGCGCCACCAGGGAAGCCCTTGGCGTTTCTTTTAATACTATGTTTTCCCTCAAATATTTTTTAATTTGATAATTATTTAAGATCTATTCAAATGGAGTAAATGGAGCACTAAGGTGTAATGTCTCTTCTCATTTTCATGTCATTTTTATTCATAAATTGTTAGGTAAGAAAAATGCTGTTGTTCTGAAGTCAAAGGTAACGTACTACAAAGGGACACATTCGTGAAATTATTGTACCTAAAAGTCAAACACAGATCCTCATAAGACCACTTTCACGTGCTTTGTTTCAATAATTTATCCCTTCACACAATTGTCACAGATATGCTGTCCCTTCCCATTGGTGTCTGTCTTTGATACCAGTGAGACTGAGTTGCAACATGCAGCCCACGTTTCTCCCAATATCAGTTTGATATAAAAGTTGGATGTATGCTTGAATAGCGAGTACATGTGGCTGTTCCTTTGTGTTTTCCTTCTTTATTACATTTTCAGAATCAAAAGCAGATAAGCTCTTACACCAGCCACTGTTACCAGTATCAAGTAGACATACACAAAAGATATGTGAACAAAATGAAATTTGACATGTCAATAAGAGACAGACTATTGTAGGGAAGTACCAGATAATTAAATTTAAGAAAGAACCTAAATTTTGGACTTCTCACAACACAGTGTGATATGGCAGACAGAGATAAGAATTTGTACTTAAAAACTCATGTAGATATCAACTCACATTGTTTTTTTCTGTAATAGAACAAATAGAACAAAGTAACTGTAAGGAAGGACACTGTAAACTAGATATACATGATTTAAATGCCAATGGGTTGCCTGGATTACTTTTTGACATCAGAAAGAAAGAAAAAAACCCCTGCAATAATAGGAAATTGTGGCAAGTATATTTTATCACGTTGCTTATTTAATACTTATCTCCCTATCAGAGATTATGACCTTTTTGAGGACAGTGGTCTCTTTTATTTGCCTCTGCCAGGGTACTTGGCATATGGGAGATTCTCAGTAAACAAATGAACAGTTAATACCCATAAACCCTACTCATAGAGGCGGCAGGTGAGGCAACACTCACAGGCCGCATAACACTGTCACGTACACAAGTGCATGTTCAAATACTAGCAGAGACGCTCTACTAAAGGTGCACAAACCCAGAAGCTCATTTTCTGGAATTCAGTTGCTTCCATTCTCCTGTAAATTTTCTAAGTCTCTTCCCAGTATTTCTGATTGTCCCATTTCTGATTCTTTAACAGATCTCTATATCCCCCCTCTTAGGCTGATTTAATCTCTCTTTTGCCTACTGATTTCATTAATTTTCCAGCACAGTCTCTGAATCAGATATGTTTACATCTGAGCTCTAATTTTTTTTCTCAGAAAACTTTCTTTCCCTGGGTCTCATTTATCCTAGACACATCCTGTTCTCCTTCCTGTTTATTTCACTTCACACATTACCTATAATCTCCAACTAGGCTGTGGAACACTCAAATGCATTAATCACATCTTATTCATCTGAAAAATTCTAATATCGAATTCAGTTACTGTCACTTAGCAAAGGCAATTCAAATAATCCTTGTGATATTAGCTATTCTTCCTCTCTATATTCCAATTTATATCTTTTAGACCTGTAAGCCCAGAAATATAGGTACATTTTTTCCCCAGGAAATTTTTCATTTATATCTTGGTTCATAGGCAGATGATTAATTTCAAAGTTATAAAAACATAGTATAAAATTGTAGGCCACCGTTAAGACATTTCATTTCCAAATTAAGAGGCACTGGAGCACATAGGTTAAGAGCCTACAAGTATAAACATGAATATGCACATAAATGATTACAACCGTATGAAAAAGTTTCACGATTGGTTCCTCTTGCATTTAGTGCCCACTTTAACCAACTACTATGTCTAAGAAAACACAGTCATGTACTTTTATTCATCCTATATTTTGAAGTAGAAAATGTGGATTAAAAGGAAAAAAGTCTCTCAAAGAAAGAAGGAGGTCAGCTAAGTCATAGGCACTAATAGAACAGTGAGTTAAGAATGATTTCTAGATGTAATTTATTTTCCTAATCAGGGGAAAAAAAAAAACTTCCAACAAATGTCACTCAAAAAAAAATCTTCTCAGGAATCACAGAATATAAGTGTTATATGTTTTCTTAAAGATCATATAGGCCCGTTATTTTCAAAGTATCCTCATTTACAGATGCACAAATGAACCTTGACCGAGTATGTACCTCATAGCACGTGCTGTCATAGGTGCTGAGAGCCCATGGAGAAGAAAGCAGACGTCCTTGACCTAATTAAGGGTGGGGAAGAAACATCTTATAGGTCCAAGCAAAAATATATACAAGGTTCAGTTAGGGATAACTTCTGTGCATTAAAAGCAGTGATTTAAATATGTATTAAATATGGAGGGACTTGGTACAGGTATGGCTGCTCTCAGTAAAGTGGTCAAGGTAAGAGGCTCTAAGAAAATGACATTCTCATCCAAATAATGAGAACTGATTGGCCCCGTAAAGATCTAAGGGAGGTGATTTCCAGGTAGAATGGGCAGGGCAAGAGCAAGAGCCCAGAGATGAGACAGTCATGGTTCGTGAAGGTAAAATGGCTGTTATCCAGATCTGCTGAATTTAAGTCCACAATAAATATATGTAAGATTATGATATTTTAGGCTGTGGTTTTCCCTAAGCTAACAAGAAACATGAAGTTACTGGAAATCATGGTGTGTGTGTGTGTGTGTGTGTGTGTGTGTGTGTAATTCTCATCTGTGATGAGAGAGAATCATCATTACAGCCAGCTTAAGTTTGTTGGGTTATGGTTTTCTTTCACTTCCAGAAGCAACTAATTTGTAGGTGATACTCTAGATTTCGTTCTTCCAGTGGCCATTTAAAAAAGGGTATTGTAGAAAGAGGGTGAAATATTTTGTGTACAGTGATATATTTTTGGTGACATCATTTGTCCTGATTTTAAAGCCAATGTCTCCTGTAGTAGACATGGATGGTTACCTTCCTTAGACAGCCTAGCTTTTTTAAAATTAATGATGGAATCTTGGTTATAAGAAATGACACATTTGTCTTATCAATTTAGATAATACTACTTCCTTTTGCAAGGGGTGGGCATTTGATATTGTTCTGGACAAGAGACATGGGGGAATCTGTTGGTAATTTTCTGGAAAAAATTTTGCTCCCCAATCAGAAGAGAGAGCTAACTTTTTGGCTGCACACTCTTCTTTCCTTTACCCTGCTTTCTCCGTTGCCACTTGAAGACATGATGCTTGGATGGCTGCACCGACACTGCATACCTGGCGGCCAGGCCAAGAGACTCTCATAGAGGCTGACCCAGGGTTTTTACAACAATTATCTGCTGAGTTATCTAACTCTAAAGTTAAACTTAATAAACAGACATGGTAAAGTGACAAAACAAATGTCAGTAATATTTATTTTTAAGCAGCTCTGGTAAGGTGTTCTTTAATTTGCTGCTGAGAGCATCCTAGTTAATACAAATCTTCTTTTGATATTTCCATCCCAGTCGTTTCTCCCGGGGCCCAGCCTCCTACACCTGAGCCTTTTTGTCATCCCTTGAAAGTCCAATGAGAATCTCAAACCTACTATGTAAAAAATAAAACTCTATTTATCCTCCCTTATTGGATCCTGTTTTGGATCATCCCCATCATTGTGAATGACTTTACCAAGCTGTTGAAGGCAAAAATCTAGGATAATTCTTAACTTTTTTCCTCTTATTCTCCATAACCAATCTATCAACAGGTCATATAAGTTCTACTTTGAAAATATGTCTCAAGTCTTTTTACTTTTCCCCTTTATACTTCCATGTAGTAGCTTTGAGCCTAATCAAAGCTACTAACCCTCTGATAGCTTTCTCACCTGCACTGCTGCAATAACTTACTTCTGGTCTTTCTGCCTGTACTTTTGACACCTAAATATATATTCTCCACAGAAATAAGAATGAATTTCTAGAATAGTCAATCATTGCATGGCATTTTCCCACTGAACACCCTCCAACGGTTTTCCATTACACTTGGCATAAAATCCAAACTCCCTGCCACTTCCCACAAGGCCCTGCATGACCAGGTTTCCACCTAACTCTTCAACTTTATCACCAAGCACATCCCTTCTCTCACCCTTCATTGGCCTCCTAGTTATTGTTTCCTTGTTCCTTCTACCTTCTCTTTTCCAGGAGACGTTGTCAAGACTCTCTCCCTTGCATCCTTTGGGGTTCTACATAAAGTCGTCTTCTCAGTGAGGCCATCTCTGAACAATCTATGTACATTTCACCACCACATACATGTTACACTCATATTTCCTCCTTAACACATGTCACTAACATGTTTTACATTTTATGTATAAATCTTGTTTGTCGTCTGTTTCCCCAGTAGAACGTAAGCTCCCCGAGGGCAGGAGTTTGGTTTATTTTGCTCACTGATACATTCCCCAGTACCAGGTATAATGCTTGACACCTTGTAGATGTTCAAGAAATACTCGTTGGATAAGTTAATTGATAAGTGACTGACTGAATAGGGGATGGTAACTAGTCTGACATATCAACCACATAGGATAGTACTCAGAACAGTAAACTTTGGTTGAATAAATGAACAGTTTGTAATAGAAGGTGAAACATCCCTCCACAGTTCCATTACCTCTTTCACCTGGCATGACAGCTCATGGGCTGGCTCCTGTTGAGGATTTTTGCATCTCTGTTCATGAGAGATATTGGTCTGCAATATTCTTTTCTTGTAATGTCTTTTTAGTTTTGGTATTAGGGTAACGTGGGCCTCAGAATGAGTTAGGAAGAGATTTTAGAGAATTGGTATAATTTCTCTCTTAAGTGTTTGGTAAAATACACTAGTGAACCCATGTGGGCCTGGTATATACTGGCTTTTTAGGGTCCATTTTATAAATCCCTAATGCAAAGTGAATATTAAACAGTAATTAGGTATGCAGAGTACTATAGGCTCTGGTAAAGTTTTATATCCCATTAAAGACCAGTAGCAGGGGCAGGTCATGTATAGTCCTATGGGTTCTAGTAAGGACCTTATATACTTGTCCAGGATAAGGATATAACTAAATGATATAATAAGAAGTGAGTAAAACAATGAGCCCATAATCCTTCACCTAGCCTGAAAAATCTGTGTTTCCTGATTTTTTTTTTTTTAATATCTTAAAGAATCCAGTGTTCTGGGCATAGCCTAAGAAGTTCTTTAACCAACATGTGATCTCATGATTCCATCAGCCTCAGATCCCTCCTCCTATGTGACAGATATATCTTTCTGTCCAGAAAAAAAGAGTACTATTTAAAATAAAAATATAATTTATGAATGCCTATTTTGCTTGAAGAGGGCACAAACTCATTAAAAGAAACATCTCAGGTCAAAGGAAGCACAGAAAGTCATTCTGAGTATCTTAGGGCTGTAGACTTAGTGCTTTTGAAAACTGTAAATAAATATATTCACAAAAGCAAGAAAAAGAAAGAAAGAAAGAAGGAAAGAAGGAAGGAAGGAAAGAAAGGAAGGAAGGAAGGAAGGAAGGAAGGAAGGAAGGAAGGAAGGAAGGAAGATACATTTCAGAAAGTCTGCCTTCACATTTGCCATGATCATGTGATTTTAAAGCCAATGTCTCCTGTAGCAGACATGGATGGTGTCTGCCTTCCCAGTGTTCTTTGAGGAATGCTTCCTGGTGCACAAACTGGCTCTAAAGACAGACCCCAAAATGTGTTAACAAAATACTTTGAAGAGCAGCAGCATTTCTGAAATCCAAGGTGACCACAGTGAAGGACAACATTCATTTGAATATAAATTTCAGTACATGAGCTTTTTTGAAAAAAAGAAGTTTTGTTATTTCATGATCACACTTCATAAAAATTTAGTATTTATTCATTCTGCATTGTGGCTTTTTTTGAAAAGAGAAATATCAGAAACACTGAGGCAGTTTTCCACCTATATTCAGAGACTGATAATGCTGATGGCATTTTTGGAAAAAAGAAAGCTATGTATTTAATCCTTCATGTGTGTATGGAAAACATGAAGGAAAAACCACTCATCACAGTCCAGAATCTTATTATAAAGAGACATATGAACAAATATATATTCAGTTTCGTGAACTAAATTTCTGCATTCATACCAAGCAAGTGGATGACTTATATTCCACAAGCTAAAAAATGTAGTTTCAGGATATGAATAGAAAGCCTTTCTTACTGTGGAAGAGTGATTTTTCCCTTTTAGAAGAAATCTGAATTTCACTATATATAAAAAAGAACTGTAAGTATTAGAAACCTAATAACTTTTACTCTTCATAGAACTGTTAATTAATACAATTAAATTTTAATTTCTGAACAATAAATAACAGGCAGAGGCAATTTTTAGTCATTACAATGTGTTAGCTGAAACTTTGCAAAAATTGTTGTAACCATGTAATTAACTATTTGTTTCATTTTTAAAAAAAAGAAGAAAAACTATAAACGTAAAAAAATTTTGAAAAAATAGATTTATTTAAACTGTCATATGTTCTAAAGTATCAAAGATCTACAAACTAAATGGTGTATTAGAGATACACAAAAAGAAACTGGAATAAATGATAGCAATATAAATTCAACTTTATGGGAAAAACAAAGATTTTTTTATAAGGTCAGATGTATGCATATAAATCATCTTCCCTATTCACCAGAGACATTTCTTGCAGTATAAAAACACAAACTGGGCTTCCCTGGTGGCACAGTGGTTACGAATCCGCCTGCCAATGCAGGGGACACGGGTTCGAGCCCTGGTCCGGGAAGACCCCACATGCCGCGGAGCAACTAAGCCTGTGCACCACAACTACTGAGCCTGCGCTCTAGAGCCCACGAGCCACAACTACTGAAGCCCGCGCGCCTAGAGCCCAAGCTCCGCAACAAGAGAGGCCACCGCAATCAGAAACCGGCGCACCGCAATGAAGCGTAGCCCTCACTCGCCGCAACTAAAGAAAGCCACGCTGGCTCAGCAACAAAGACCCAATGCAGCCAAAAATAAATAATAAATAAATTAATTAATTAAAAAAATAATAAAGTAAAATAAAAACACAAACTGTTAGATTTTTGGTTTGAAAATTCTTGCCTGTATAGAAGAAACTGGTGGGAAAACACTACCCTGCCCATTCACAACATAATGCAATCAGAGAAGATTAAATAAGTATAAGACAGTAGTCCATGTGAAAAGCAGGCAAGAGTCCATGCAATTTTTAAAGTTTTATGTAATTTTCCTCTCTTTGTGTTCTTTTAAATTTTCTCCTTCCCCCAAAGGTGTTTTTATAAAGAAAAGAACGAGGGTGTCGGTGAGTAAAAATAGATTGATGTAAATTTTCCTAACCACAGAGAATTTCTATTGGATGAACACTTTTTGAAATTATTTCCTTTGTTGATTTCAGTAGATTCTGTAAGACATTTTGCATCCAAAATAAACTTGAAGCATAATGACCATAAACCAGTTTATAAGCCTTATTCAAGGGTCTAAATTATAAAACTAAATTATGAAACAACTTCCTTACATTTATACTCAGAAATAAAACAGCAGTACATAAAAACCTCCAATATTTTTAGAATTAAAGGTTCTAAAACAACATAAAGAATTTATTATCTGTCCTCCATCTGGAATGTTCCCATTTTATGAAGGGGGTTTGTGAGGGATGGTGAGCGGATGACTCTATCTCTGTAGGAGCACTTCCTTGAATACCATCACAGAATGATCATTTCTCCTTCTATGCAACATCAAAACAACCACGAAACCCAAACGATTAATCTGGTCATTCTCTGGACTTGGCTGCCATCTTGACAGGAGTTATTTTGGAAACGGATTTTTTTTTGTGGGGGGAAGATTATGTTTTTGGACTCTCCTGTTGCTCATTCAATGTAATAACAAAGTCATAAAATAACTTATCACCTAGAAAATTGTAATGTTGTGCTTCTACTTCAGGAAACCTTTGGGTGGATTACCCTAAGCCTTCCAAATACAGTGTCAAAACTTATCTATCAATATACATATACGAGAATTGGGAAGTGTTATAAACATGTATTTCTTTACTGTCAGGCAGAACTGTATAAAATTTTTCACAAAAGACAAATTTCTGTCTTTTCAATAAATTCAAGAACAGAATTTCAACATTCTCTTCTGTAGAACATCACATCATCTCATCTGCTATTCTTTCCGACAATTTAAACACATTTCTCCCTTTTGGGCCTCAGTGTCTGACCTTTCTTGTAATGGCCTATATTTACTTTAAATCCACATCTGATGCTTCTCTTTTTCTCATTTTAACATCTTGAAATTTCTTTAGTCTTTTCTGACAAGGTGATGTCTCAAACCTTAAATAATTTTAGTTTTGTTGCTGTTTCTCAATTTCTTTTAATTCTTTTACTTTTAAATATATTTTATTGAAGTATAGTTGATTTACAATGTTGTGTTAGTTTCTGCTGTACAGCAAAGTGATTCAGTTATGCATATATATTATTTTTCATATTCTTTTCCATTATGGTTTATTACAGCATAATGAATACAGTTCCCTCTGTTAAATCTTTTTTTAAAAATTTTTATTAGATCAGAGTTGATTTATACTGTTGTGTTAGTTTCAGGTGTACAGAAAAATGAATCAGTTATACATATAGATATATCCATTCTTTCTTAGATTCTTTTCCCATATATGCCATTACAGAGTATTGAGTAGAGTTCCCTGTGCTATACAGTAGGTCCTTATTAGTTATCTGTTTTATATACAGTAGTGTGTATATGTCAGTCCTTGTATTAGTTCTTGATGTTGTGTTTCAATTATGGATCTAAATTAGAACTAGGCTCTCTAATACAGTGATCTGTCCAGCATTATTCTTATGTTTCTATTTGAATATCTTAGAATAATGCTGGTTTTTAATAGTAGCATATTGCCAGCTCTTCAGCTGTTTCAAACCAAAAACTCCATCTAATTTTCTACATATTTGATAGCAAATTTTAATTCACCTTTGTAGTATGTTCCTTTCATGAATATGTTTTAATACTTTCCTATTAAATTCATCCTTTATGTTTCCTAATTTCTGATTATCATAATAAATAAACACATTAGCTTCAAGAATTAAACAGAATGAGAATGTTTATATGTCATTGTATGGATAGGATGCTCTGAGTTTTTAATTATCTTAGTAAATTCTGTCCAGGGCATAAGAAAACATCACAGGCACAAGAAGGGGTATAACTGATTTGTGAATGTTTTATCTAATTTAAGGGGTAGATAAGTTACTAATGCAAATTTCTTTCTTAGTATTTGGTCTGTCTCTAGTTCTTAAGGCTTTGTCCTGGGTAAAAACACACTCTTGCTAAACCACTCAGTCATTAGGTCTGTTCCTACGCTAGTTCCTAGTGCCCTTCCATCTTCTTCACAGAATCACTTTATTACATGAAGAAGTTGTTAATGATCATAAGCTGTCTGGCAAGAACTTGCTCCAATTACCCCTACAGTCTTTTTTATCTCTAGCTCAGCTATCCTATAATTACTAAGTGTGCTTGGCACAAAGATGGTTTATAGGTTTAACTATTGATTATTTATATATCTCTCACACTATTACAGAATAGCTGAGCAAGATAAGCATTTACACGTGTACACATTTAAATGTCTGGATGTGCATTTTGAAATGCAATAGTTTACATTTAATGATGGGTCAAGAATGATAACAATGATTTTAGGAGAACATAAAGATTTTACATTTGAAGTTCCTGTTCAGAAGAATGGCAATGTTACAGACTAGCTAACTGAAGAAGTAAATGATCAGGACAGTGCAGTTTCTGTATTTTAGGCCACTTAACTATCACAAAGGCACCTCTCTTATGCTATTAAAATTTCAACCTTTTGACACATAAAGATATGTCAGCAATGAACTTGGTCTGTAACAATACGCTATTGATGATGTCTTTTTAAAAAAATATTATTTATTTATTTATTATTTATTTTTGTCTGCGTTGGGTCTTGGTTGCTGTGTGCAGGCTTCCTCTGGTTGCCATGAGCAGGGGCTACTCTTCGTTGTGGTGCGCGGGCTTCTCATTGCAGTGGCTTCTCTTGTTGTGGAGCACGGGCTCTAGGTATGCAGACTTCAGTAGCTGTGGCACGCAGACTCAGCAGTTGTGGCTCGCGGGCTCTAGAGTGCAGGCTCAGTAGTTGCGGCACACGGACTTAGTTGCTCCACGGCATGTGGGATCTTCCCGGACCAGGGCTCGAACCTGTGTCCCCTGCGTTGGCAGGCGGATTCTCAACCACTGCACCACCAGGGAAGCCCAGGGATGTCTTTTTAGTTTAGTGAATCCTAGAATAACCAAGTTTTCAAGGCTGAAAACCAGGGTTTCACCAAAATGCAGATAATATATATTTTGTTACTCAAAATTATTTATGAGTGGTGAACTTCTTTAATCATTTTCTGAAAAAGTACATTGATTTTGCTGTCATTATTGAAAAATAATGACAGCAAAATCAATTCGTAGTTTATATAAATATGGAATATAAATATGGAACTTGCTAGTTATTTCCCTTCAACACATGAAATTATTTTTTGCACTGTCATCTTGTCTATTGTAGTTGACGAGATATCTATTATTTTTTCCTTGCTCCTTTATATGTTGTTTGTTCTAATTGATTTTTAAGATCTTGTATTATCTTTGGAGTTCTGTGGCTTTGTTAAAATGTTTATGTTTGAATTTGTTTTTCTTTATCTGGTTTGTGGCTGGGAATGATTTTCTATAAGGTATTAATGACTTTCTTCAAATATGGAAAATTCTCAGCTATTATCTTGTAACTAACCATCTAGAATTCCTAATAGATATTGGTGTGCTTTCTCATTTTATTCCTCTATGTCTCTTAAGTTTTCCATCTCTTAACATTCTGTGCTCATTCTAGAAAATTTCGTCAGATGTAATTCACAGTCCATTAATACCATCTTAGGTCATTTCTCTTTTCATCCTAAAAGTTTTCATTAAATTTTTTAATTTGAAACCTATATTTTTCTTTTCTATGAGTACTTGGTTCTTTTTCAGATCTGCTAATCTGTTTTCATAGTGTCTTACTGTTGGTTTCCATTTCTTCCTTCTTTACTTTTATAATTTTTTAAATGATTAGTTTATGCTTTTTTTCATATTGTTAAGCTATCTCAAAACTTTAGGATTTGAATGTTCTTGCTTATGGTGCCTCATTATGCTTTGCTATGTTGGATAATTCTCATGTGTGGTTTTATCATTATTCATTTAATTGTAAATTCATTTTAGTTTTTCTTTTTTTTCTTAAAAGAGTCCTGTGTGTCCTGGTTCAGACATGTTTCCATACAGAATTGGAGGTTCCCATTAGTTTATATAAATTACATTTGGAGGATTCATGCACTGTGAATAATATACATTCAAGCCCCGTACTGACATATGCCAAAGCCTGGTGTTTTGATTCGTCACAGTAGAACTATTTTTTTCCCTGTATTTCATCTAGGTTCCTAGGCAGATAAGCTCTAGTCACTTCCCTGGATCAGTGGGTGCAATTTTCTTGCTGCTTCATCAAGAAGGAAGCAGCTCTTCGCCGATCCTGAATTTATGTGAGAATTTCAGTTCCAGATCTCGAACCTGCTTAGACCCAAGTCCTGTAGTCATTAGAGACTTGAAAAAGGACCGACCTCTCCCTACTCAGTCATGACATCAGCTCTTCGTCTTTCTACTCTGCCTTCGAGCTCTCTTTCTTTTCTGATGCTTGAGGATTTTCAGGGTTTTAATGTGTTGTTGATCTACATATTTAGAAATATTTATAGGGATAATAGTATAGATATGTATGTATGAACAAGAGGTGGTAAATGCTTCATCTCAGATATGAAACGAATTAGTAATCAGTGATTAACCTAGATGCATACAGTGAAATGAAACAATGCTTCACATAGTTCTGTGTGAATTTCACAATGTTAGGAAAAGGATAGCTTTCCGGAGTTCATTACTATTGCACCTGAAACAATTTTATGTCCTTCAACATATCCCCTTGTGACCTCACATTCTTACTGGGTTTTGAAAATATCCTTTCATCTATTTTATACATTTCCTTCTGGTTCAGTTTTTCTAGAAGATTCTATCAAGTTCTCTTCGATGTTCCTGTGAACTGTATTATTCTCCTGGGTATATATGTTTAAGATATGTTTAGCTGCACATTGCTTAGGGGGTTTAATGTATGGCAAAGTGAAGATTCTTTAAATGCTTTAAAATTGGCAAAAATATTTTCAAATAAAAAAGATAATCAACCCTAAATAAACTAATGAGAGCAACACAACTTTTGCTTTTATTAAATTACAATAAAAAGTATTAACTTCTCCATAAAACATTTTTAAACTGAAATAAGTATCAGCATAAGCAAATATAAAAATCATTTTTATTATTAAATTAGAGTGGTTCTACTCTCATTAAATATTGCATTTTAATGTTATTAGTTTATTTTTAAGTGATAATAAGTGTAAAGAAAATTGTTAAGAATGAATGTCCAATTTCTATAACTTTTTCAGGCTATTGGTTTATCTCTTCTTAAATAGTGCATCATTCTCACAAATTGCTATGTATTCTTTTCTTATCATCTATTTCCTGAATTACATCCAATATCTTCAAGTAGGTAATTTTCCTTCCTATTACCACAATGAATTTTCGAAAGTCTATTCTTTTATATTGACTAGATACACACAATCCTTATTGAATTTAAAAGTGGCTAGTCCAATTTCATCCATAGTGAAGTTACTTTGCCAGATAGAACAACAGAGCAAAAGATTTATTCTGATGTGTCCCAGAACAGGACACTTAGTCACTGGGAAATGTAATTAAGAAAAATCTCAGGATCAGAAATGATGCCTTTGGTGGCCTGGGTTGTGCGGTATTAGATTCCACAATGGCCACAGTGTAGCCACCGTGGCATTACTTAGGCCTAGCTTTATGGATTAGATTTCTCAGGCAATATAGCTTTATCTAATATGCAAATTTATACATTTCATTTAAGGAGGTATAAAGACTAAAAAGAGTTAAAGTAAGTGGACCAGATTGATTTTAGTGCATAACTGACAACAGTAAGAATCAGTGAGATTAAAAAGAGTAGGATCATTGACTGGAAACAACTTGGAGGAAAAAAATGCAGAGAAGAATATGATTAGAGTTACTGGATGATCACTATTTTAGTGGGTCTGAATATTTATGTGTTTGTTTCTTGTTTGTTTCTCCACTAACATGAAATCTCCATAGAACAGGGGCCTGGACACACGGCTTGGAAGACTGACTGGCATAGGAAGTGCTGACTGGCATAGGAAGTGTGAACCCAGGCTCCACGATGAACAAGGTTTGCTGGGCTAAGGGAAAGTAGAGGACGAAGATATACTGATTGAAAACCTAAGTGCAGGAAACATCAAACAAGCTTACATGTGACGATAACTGGTGATATAGGACTGGTCAAGCAATTCTGAAGCATCACTTCAAAGGGATGAGGGAACAAAAGCAATTGGGAAATTCAAACAAGGCTGAGTGGCAATACCATTGTTGTCTCATTAAGCCCAGGTTTTCCTAGTAGTTTTTGAAAGCTGTGAAGTACAGACTGAGATAACTCAACCCAGGCATTGACCATTCCTGTCCTAAGACTCATTTGAATGTTGCCAATACTCCATATTACCCTTTACTCTTGTTTCTTGAGAATGGAATGGAAAAGAAGGGTGCTTTACATTTAAAAATATCTTTAAAATTTTCTTCAATGGAAAATGAACCATTTTTTTTTTCCTAGTGGAATTTCCAGAGTGAAGAGGGATGTTAGGAGCCTACATGATAACTTCTGTTGTGCCTCAACCTCAACGGTAACAGAGATTCTGGAAACTTTTCTTTTAGACATTTTATTTTACTAAAAATTAGAACTGATGAAGTATTACAGGCCCTTTTTCTAGGAAAGGTATCTAACTTCTTGTTTCTTACACTGCAGATTAGCCTAGTAGTGAGGCTTGACCAAAACAAGAGATGTTAACTATTACGGGCCTTTATTTTGAAATTATCAATTTTTCTTTGAATGAAGAGTTTTAGTTTGTTTGTTTTTCCACCTCTACCATTTGTTCCTTAGGTTAAATGAAGGTAAAGGGGACTCAGAGCTGCTAAGACTTCCTTGACATCCAAAGAACAGAGGAAGAATAAGACAGATAAGCCCTTACTTGGGCCTCATTCCCTGGGCTATTCAGACTCCTGTCCTCCATGCCAGGTACAGGTGCTTCCTGTTTTATCAAACCATCCAAATTTAATGAATAGAAAGAAAGAGAAATAGTAAAACAGAAAATACTAAAATTCAAATGGAAAAAAATATTTTTTTTGGTCTAATGTCTGGGCTAAAAGTAGCAAATTCAGCAAAGTGCCTAAAACACAGTAGATATTCAAGAAATATTTGGCAAATTAAAGAAACACCTGTAGGGGTAAATGCAGCAAATAGGTAAACTTGATCCAACTGAACATGATGCTGAACTTTTTGAAAAACACAGAGGATAGAATTCCTTAGAAAGTGGGGTATAATAAAACCCTGAGTGGCGGCTTGAGTCATTCAGAGAAAAAGCTGTTGGTAGAAGGCTATGAGCTCACCAGTTCTCTCTTTCCATCATTCCTTGGTGTCCACTGGACTAGCATTCATGCTCGCTGTCTCTGCTTAAACACTTCCTCTATTCATCTGCTTTCTAAATGAATGTGTACCTACAATATGTATCCATTCATTTAAAAATAACTGAATGCACCTCTTTCCTTGAGCCATAAACATGAACATTAATGAGCATCCTGTCTATTTAATAGTTTAATACTGCTTGGCAATATATTTGAGACCACTTGCCCCTCAAGCTCTATCTCTGGGCTGCATCTCTTCCCTCCATCTACTTTTCCTCTGCTCAAGAGAATACTGCTCTTGTTATAACCAGTTTCTCTGTGTTTTACAAAAACATCCTACCCTCTCTTTCAGTTTCTCATTTACTTTATAACCAAACTTGTTTTTCTTTAGTGTCACTATTCAAAGTAAATAAGAATTTAAAAAAATATTTTGTTCAATTGGTTTACTTTTTAGAATCCCATAGTATTGTTTTCTACTATTTTCCACTTTAGAGCTCTTTTTTTACAAATCATATAATTTGACTATAATTTTGTGGATTAAAAAAAATTGAATGTGGGGCTTCCCTGGTGGTGCAGTGGTTGAGAATCTGCCTGCTAATGCAGGGGACATGGGCTCGAGCCCTGGTCTGGGAAGATCCCACATGCCGTGGAGCAACTAGGCCCGTGAGCCACAACTACTAAGCCTGCATGTCTGGAGCCTGTGCTCCGCAACAAGAGAGGCCGCGATAGTGAGAGGCCCGCGCACCGTGATGAAGAGTGGTCCCCACTTGACACAACTAGAGAAAGCCCTCGCACAGGAACGAAGACCCAACACAGCAAAAATAAATTAATTAATAAACTCCTACCCCCAACATGTTTAAAAAAAAATTGAATGTGCATCTAACATCATTTATAACATCGTTTCTGTGTGAAAACATTTTGAGTTCTAAATATTTAACTTATAAATTAAACTTTTGAAATACAATCCAATTGAAATTAGTGCCTGCCTGTATTGTAAATGTGATTTTTAAAACCAGTTGAAAACCAAGAATATTTTTATTTATAAAAAGATTCGTATGAATTTGGAAGACAATTATTCCAACTATTTTAGGACACTTTTATAAAGTAAGTACACCTGAAAACCTAAAGATTTTGAGCATTTTCCCCTTTTAGACCCTTGTCTCAGTGGATTCTACAAGATAGGAAGCAAGAATTAATTTTATGGGTCAAACAGTCTCTGCAGTTTTCCTACTAAATCTAATGTTACTTTTTGCTCTCATTCAGTGCCAGAGGTAATCACAATATTCTGTCGTTTCATGGTTCAGAAGAAAGTTCTTTGTCCCTTCTAACTTAAATGTATACTTCAGAGTTTGGCATGTTAAGTTGGCAAACTGTCTGACATTTTTGCATTAAAAATAAAGCTATGAGGAAATTCCCTTACTAAAATTAGATAAAAGAAAAATATTCACTTATGAATAAATGGGGTACCCTTAGCCAAAAGGTTTTACTTAGTTGTACCAATAAATTATCTTTTGAAAGTTTGACACCCACAGGACTTGTATGAGTAGAAACCATAACAGAAATACAGGCTGGAATTCTTAAAGAAGTGATGCTTATTAGACATATCTAATATTGAAAGAATGACTTGATATTTAGAAAGCTTTGTAAAACTAAAGATTTAAATGTGAAAATAATTGTAGAAATTATGAATTTAATACCCTTTACTATGAGATCATTTATTATTTGGCAACTTTGGGAAACTTTTCAATTGATAGACATTCATACCCTTAACATCTTTAACATTTAATTTTTAATTTCAAAATATTTATGACTCAAATGAAAGGGGAAAGAAACAGTCTAAAGTCCTTTGTACACTCCTAGGAAATAAAAATATGTAGGAAAAAAGTCAAAATCCTAATTTATTTTCAATATTTTTATATTAATTATATGTCTATAGCTTTAAAATGTTTTCCACTTGGCTGTTTCCTTGCTGTCATATTATAGAGTAGTGGTGTTTAAACTTTGGAGTGCATTGGGATGATCTGATACACATATTTAAAATGCTGGTTCTAAAGCCCATTCACAAAGATTCTGATTAAGTACGTCTGGCATGGAACCCAGGAATAGATATTTTCTTAGGTTGGCTTCAGGTTACATTCTGAGATGTTTCTCGAAATATCTGCAGAGTAGAAGATGAAACTGTTTCTAAAATACAAAGTAGAAGAGTATAAAATGGGAATATTTTAAGAACTGCATGGGAAGAACCACACTGTCAGATCATCAGCTGTGCCTTTCATTATAAAATGATTGAAATAACCATTATATATTAGCACTGACAATTACTGCCTAAGAAAGAAACTTTTGATTCTAGGTAATATGCACTTCAGAACCACTTCCTTTGTTTTAATAATCTATGGAAGGAAATTATAAAAATTAGCAAAAGACATGTTTCAGCAATAACAACTGTGATCTTGTAAAATCATACTGCATCAGAGATAAGAGGAACTTCCAGCATTCAAATGGTTCATTCCCCAAAGGTGAAGAACTGTGTTACCACACAAGCCTACTGGACAGATTTATTGAATAAGATGTGAATTTATAGGAGTGTATAGTTGGTTTATTTCTGTATGATTTTAGGATCAGAGACCTATTGTAGCCAACTTCCTCAGGAAGAAACTAAGATACAAATAGCAGAATAAAGTTCAAGACACGGCCTCATACTATAACATTATTTCTCCTATATACAATGAGAATCATGTGAAAGACGATTCTTTAGAAATCCAAAACTTCAGTAACATGAGACTCCCAATAATGATTAGTGAGATAATTTAATCACCTCCAATTCAGAGAACTGTGGTTATGCCGAGTGAAAGGGTGTTAGAAATGACAGACCAAAGAAGCAATTTGATTGGTTAATGAAGAGTCTAAGAATGATAATTGAATTTGATGGAATTCATGAGTTGGGACATTCAAGCAGATACTTTACAACCTCGATTATGTACTCTAACACAGGTAATAGTCACAATGTGATATATGTACTTCATTGTTGAATTAGGCATATAGGAAAGAGTAAGGCATAGTATGGCACAAAGAAATATCAGCCTGAGACAAATCTGCCTCCACTCCCACCCCTTACCCAATATTGTTGCTGAAATATCATCCGTACAGCAGGGCACAAAAGCACAGAGGCAGATGCTGTGGCATATTCTTTTAGAATGCAAGGCTGCTCAAGATCATCTACAGATAATGAACCATGACAACTTTGGATTTGATGAAGTACAAAACGAGAGTGGGAGAAAGCAAAATGTTATATAAGTGGCCAGTGCCCCATCAACTAAACTAGCACGTCAAGGGCGTTAATACTAGTAATAATTTCAAAAGACATGACAAATACTAAACATTCTTTCGAAGTAAGAGATACAGTCCTCCAATTTTCCGCACAAATGCATTCTTCTTCCACATATCACAAGTTCATCAACAAAACATATCAAAGTTTGTTTTTTTTCCACGTACCTTAGTTAGTTGCAGTGAAATTTCCAGGAATGAAGCAATAGGCAGGTGAATGGTCTCCAATTCAAAGCCAGGCGTTTGTCAAGCTCTTGCTAGTTCTTGTTTTCCTGGTTTCCTTTGAGAGAAAGAGGAGAATGAAAAAAATTCATAAAAATGCTGGCCTGCAACTCTGCACCCGCCTTTGCTACTGAGTGTGTATACAGACTTTTGCTGATGTGGCCCATTCATTATTCACAGCCAGCTCTAGCTTCCTCATTTCCTGGTTGCACTACGTGCTCCAGGCTAAGAACCAAGAGGTATGAATCATGTGGACATAAAGAAAAATCTAGAAGAAGAAATGTTTCAAGAAAGCAACTTTTTTCCTATTTCTTCTGACATAGCCTGTTCTATGGCATTGCTCCGTAGAGGAGAAAGAGCGTGTGCCGCCACAGAAGGCACCCAGTGGAATTACCACCCGGGGGGATTATCTCTAAGCAATTCATACCTTGTTTAGGATACTGGAGTGCTGTCCTTCTCTGGCAGTGTTCCCCCATATTTTAGAATTATTGAAAAGCTAACTGAGTCTATTTTGATTTGTGAACCTCTTTGCAAGCAACAGCAGCTGCAGCCGTGCTAATAAAAAAGAAAGGCATTGTATGTACCTAGGAAGGACATTGAAATACTGCACATACAAAAACATCTGAGTTGTGGAGGAGATCTATCAAATATTCTAATAGTACCTTCCTTCCTTGCTTCCTTTGTCCTTTTCTTCTCCCTCCTTTCTTTTCCATTCTTTTTTCTTTTCTTTCCTTCTTCCTTTTATTCTTTCTGTTTTCTTTAATATACTCTTCTATTGTATTTATTTATTCTTAGCTACAGGGCAACCTATGGTATTATCTTATATTTGAGATTTTTAAATAATGATTTTAGAATATGGAATCTCAAAAACACTAAAGTAACAGAATTCATCCATGAATGCAGAAACTCACAGAGGGAGACTTTAAGTTATCAGCTGCATCTTGCAGCTCCAATTAAGAATGGAGGCTTTGCAGATTCCAGCAGCTCTGATACTAATCAGACCATTCTGCTCTCTTCACAGTTGAAGTTTCAGTTTTCTGGAGGAAGCTAATATGGCAACACCCTGTTATTTGAGGATTCAAGCTTTCCTACTTCAAGATAAATGAATACACAATACACGCAGCTTTCATTATATTCTGAATAGAATTTTACAGTTCCTCTGAAGTTATTATGGAGTCCTCTTTGCCAACTAATGGACCAGAATCGTTCTGGCATAAATCCATGTAGGAAAATCTTTTGGGCGTTTTCTGGGTTTGGGAAAACCTTAGCTGTTGGTTTAAAGGAGAAGATGCTGCATAAGACAGTGTAATTCCCTGAGTGGTTTCTGAGCTCCATTTTGCCTGGCTGAGATAGACAAGGGAAGGTTGACTCCAGCTCAGGCTATTTCCATTATAGGTACTTATTTATAATCTGCGATTCATTCAATGAATATTAATTGAGTGTCTATTGTGGACTGTCTTTTTGTTGGCCAGGTTTTGGGGATAAAAAATGAAAGTTTCTTGCTTCTAAAAGAATTGGCGAGACAGGTAAGGAAATAAATTATTACTACACATAGATAAGTGTCACAATGGAGATGTAGGATGTGGTAGGCATCGATAAAGGATTCTTCCCATCCTCTAGGAGTATTCTAAGTTCTCATGTGGAATGAAGCAGAAAACATCACCAACACTGTGTGTTTATGCACATCTATGTGTGTGCCCTTCACACACACGTGAAGTAAGAGGATAAAACAATAAAGTCCTGATCTATGTCACTCCCTGGAATTTTTTAATAGTTTACACAACTGTGGCTTTTCACAATTGGATCTTCTTTTCAACAATGGTTCCAAGCATAAAATGGCTTTTCCCACCAGAAAGCATTCAAAACCTCTTTCCCATGGCTACAGGTCCCAGAAAGTATCTGATTTCTCAGAGCACAGCCCCCAGGGTCATTTTCTAAATGTTGGTGAGAATACATGAGTTAGTAATATATACCCATTTTGGAAGCCAAATAGCAAAGATTAAAAAACATCTGTCATTGGGACTGTGAGCCTACAAGCAAGCAGTAGACTTCCAGCAGAGTCCGGGGCAGAAACAGTATGTAACACAGATTTAAAAACAAAAGATTCAACTAGATTTAGCTCAGTCACATGGTTTAAAAGGATATTACCAGCTCCCACCAGAACCCACTTTGCAATGTGTTACATAAAACCATGGGTTGTAAACTTAAGACATTTTTTATAGAAATTCATTCTTTCTCTCAGAAGTGATTTTCTAAATGCTTATTCGTGTCAGGCAGGGTGCAAGACACTGAACACTCACTGGCAAAGGAAACAAACGGCTGCCTCTAGTGCCCACCTCACCTCGCCCCGCGGAGACTGCAGGCTAATGAAAGAGAGAGATGATAAAAACATACATACAGAGCATGTGTCATTACACACTTTACATGTAATAAATTCCAAAAAGGACAGGTAAAGATGCCGGGAAAGTGAGAGCAGGGGAGCTTCATCCAGAATTGGCTTCCTTGCAGAAATCACATTCAGGAATTAGCTGGATTTACGAGTAGGATGGGGTAAAGGGGTAGATTCAAAATATGACAATATATGTGTAAAGTCCTGAGCTCCGTATGCTTGAGGAACAAGGACGACACAAAGGGTCCATGTGGTTGAAATGTAGTGAGTATGGAGAGGCATGGGGGTATCAAGGCTGGAGGCAGGCATGGGGCAGCCTCTGATGAGGGTTCTAGGTGAGGGGACCCTGGAAGCCACTGAAGCATCGACTCCCTTTAGTTACTCTTTGGAGAATGGATTGGGGTGAGGATATTTATCACTATTAAAAAAAAACAACAACTTTCTTTTACCTATTCATAGGAGTGAAATTTATCGTATTGATATAAAAATTAATTTTCTGACTCCCTGATGTTGAATAGGTCTAGGTTTATTTGTCTTCTTCACTTTTCAGTAATACTGTATTTTTCTTCCCAGTACTTATCATTACGCTGCATATATGCTTGTCTGTTTCTTCCTGGCACCACGACCACCTCTTCAAAAATCTGTAAGAGCTCGAGGTTTTTTCAGTTTGGTTCATTGATGCATATCTAGTGCCTAGAACACCATTTGGCTACTATTCTATACAGTCGTAGCTCAACAAATACATGTTGAATGTATAAATGAATGGATAATTTAGAAAACTGTCTCCTGATGCTAGCAATCATTTGCTATTATTTTTATCCCTAAATTACTTTCATGCCAGGTCAGCTTTGCATGCTAATGTAGAGCTTATTAGACTAATAAAATGTGCTTCTGGTGATTCGTCATTCAAAACAGTATTTGTAAATATATGAAGAGCTCATACAACTCAATAACAAAAAAGCAAACAACCCGATCAAAAAGGGGGCAGAAGACTTAAACAGATATTTCTCCCAAGGAGACATACAAATGGTCATCAGGCACATGAAAAGATACTCAACTTCACTAAGTATTAGAGAAATGCCAATCAAAACTACAATGAGACATCACCTCACACCGGTCAAAGTGGTCATCATTAAGAAGTCTGTAAGTAATAAATGCTAGAGAGGATGTGGAGAAAGGAAACCTCCCACGTTGTTGGTAGGAACGCAAATTGGTGCATCTACTACGGAAGACAGCATGGAGGTTCCTTAAAAAACTAAAAACAGAGTTGCCATATGATCTAGCAATCCCACTCCAGGGCATATATCTGGAGAAAACTCTAAATTGAAAAGATACATGCACCCCAGTGTTCACAGCACCACTAATTACAGTAGCCAAGACATGGAAGCCACCTAAATGACCATCGACAGATGAATGGATAGAGAAGATACTACCGTAACAACTGAGTGCAATACCACTCAATTATGAAAAAAGAATGAACTAATGGCATTTTCAGCAACATGGAAGGACCCAGAGATTATCATACTAAGTGAAGTAAGTCAGGAGGAGAAAGACAAATATCATATGATATCACTTATATGTGGAATCTAAACTATGATACAAATGAACTTATTTACAAAACAGAAACAGACTCAAGCATAGAAAACAAACTTATGGTTACCAAAGGGGGTGGGGAGGGATAAATTAGGAGTTTCGGATGAGCAGATACAAAGTACTATATATAAAACGGATAAACAACAAGGTCCTACTGTATAGCACAAGGAACTATATTCAATATTCTATAATAAACCATAATGGAAAAGAATATGAAAAAGAATATATATATGTATACACACACACACACACACACACAAATACGTAACTGAATCCTTTGCTATACACCAGAAACTAACACAACATTGTAAATCAACTATACTTCAATTTAAAAAAAAGTATTTATAATTGTAGCTTATGGAAAAGGTATAAATAAGCCTATTTGGGCAAAGTAAATGAATAAAAAAATAAAAGATGAGGAACCTAACTTGAAAGCAAAATATATTTGTCCTAACGTACTTCTCTTAGACTTTAGGTTCACTCATTTTAGGGTAAGAGTCAATCATTTTTCAGTAAATTCTCTTGTTATTTTCACAAAACTCTAAATCCTTTTAGTTATTATCAATTTAGAAATGGATACAGATAAAGGGCTCTCTGGTACCATTTATTTGACAGGGGAACTTAGAGGAATTAATCAAATATATGTACTTCATATTTTGTAATATTAAAAGATTATATTTTTATGATATAGATGAATTCATAAAAGCTCATAGACAAAATATCTAATAAGTTAGTAATTTTAATAGACTGCTTCCACAGAGTGAGATGTTTAATTTATCAATTATTTTCTTCCATTGAACACATGTACTATAAATTTTACTGGGTTAGATACAAATTGTTGTAACACAACAAACAGCTTAAATAATCTAGAGGAATGTGCTTAAGCTACAGTTTTCCCAAGAAAAACTGCCCAACTTATTTGCTTACGGTGCCCTTAATTTTTACTTACGCAAATTCACTTTTTTATAGTGTAATTTAAAAAGGTTAATTTGAATACTGCTTTAATATGAAAAATTTAATGTTGCCGTAGTCAGTGTAAGTTAAATGGTTCAGTGAACCTTGGCAAAGAAAATATAAATGATTAGTTTATGATGTATTACCAACAGGGGTCAGGTTTTTGACCTTATGTATAAGCAAATCACAGACAATATACCAGCCAAATTACCTGAGACATGAAAATGTAAAGAATAATTACATTTGAATATCCTTATGCCAAGATGCCCTGTAAGATAATTGCGTAAGAAGAATCTTGTTTGCAATGTGCAAAGGCAAAAAGTGGGGGAGAAAGCAGGAGAGGTAGGCTCTTGCACCATTCGAAAATTTTTTCCCTATTAAAAAATAATTTAAGACAAAATGTTTGCAAATTGTATTCGAAACATAGAATGTGGAAGGACTTCAGTTAGAATTAAAATTTATTTGGATTTTTTTAAAGCAAAAAAATGCCAGGGAGAAATCTTTTACCATATTAGTCAATGTGGGATAAAAGCTACAAAGAATTTTATATCGTTATTCTTTGTAAATTGGACAGAAGAAGGAGTTTGAAAGCCTTGGCTCTCTTGTCTGATTTAATCCACAAAACAGTGCATCTGCTTTCATCTTTTTCTTTTTTATTTCTAAAATTTCAACATAGAACACACTGTGAATTTTAACAACCTGTTTTGGTTCAACTGATTGCCTTCAGTTTCTCTATTCCTTTGTTATTGAGGACAAATGAACATATTTCTGTTTTCTTTTGTAAATGTATTTTCAGGTTTGATTTTAAATTATTCAAAATACGTTTGGACCTCTTTATAAGATAACTTTAGTTAGGAAAGGAATCTAGTCTAGAGATTTGCTAAAACTGGCCATGATGCACATGATCCATTTTTTTATGCCATCATCTACTGACCACTGTTAGTGGTATGCTAACTACTAGATAACAAATTAGCAACACTAGCAATACTTGACCACTGTGGGAATTTAGGTGAACTCTGATCTGAAGTGCAGGTAAAAGTCACTGGGAGAACAGATTTAGGAAAAACACACAAGCATGGAAGGCATGTATATATAATGCATTATATATTATATATATCATGTATATATAATATATATTAATTATATTATAGTGCATTATATATGTATCTTCCATGCTTGTGTGCTTTTCCTAAATATTATATATATATATATATATAAAATGCATTATATAAGACTAAAGACAGGTAATTAATTTTGTGCCACTATCTGAGTCAGTCACAGTCTCAATTTATTACAATCATTGTAAGTATATTACAATCATTCTTGGACTGAATAAGCCAAGAGATTAACATTTTATTCTGCACAGCAATCTGCACAGCTCAAGTTCTAGCAGACTTTCTTACATGTATGAGTGGAGCAGGGAAAGAGAATGAGCAATAATTCGTAGATGAGGTTAGAAATCTAGAGACAAAATGCTAGAATCAGCAGAACACTGACATGTTCTTAGATTTTCTTTAGCTGCTTGTTTCAAAGCTACTCTTTCAGTTTGGGGTTGGTAGATGCAAACTACTACAATTTAGAGTGGATAAACAACAAGGTCCTAATGTATAGCACAGGGAACTATTGATATAATCAATATTCTCTGGTAATCCATAATGGAAAATATAAAAAAAAGACTGTATATAGGTGTATAACCGAGTCACTTTGCTGTACAGAAGTTGGCACAAAATTGTAAATCAACTATACTTCAATTAAAAAATAAATAAAATGGATACCCTTTCAATAAATTTTTCAAATAAGTATAATTAACATTTGTGTTATTTAATAAATTGGAGCTTTTAAATAGTTGAAATAATATTTATATTGTTATACTTATTTATAACTATTACTATTTTACTATAAATCCAACTTAAGGAAAAAAATTAATGAAAGTAAAATACAAAAATAAATGCTGTATGAAAAAAAGGTTTTCGGGGCTTCCCTGGTGGCGCAGTGGTTGAGAGTCCGCCTGCTGATGCAGAAGACACGGGTTTGTGCCCCGGCCCGGGAAGATCCCACATGCCGCGGAGTGGCAAGGCCCGTGAGCCACGGCCACTGAGCCTGCGCGTCCGGAGGCTGTGCTCCGCAACGGGAGAGGCCACAACAGTGAGAGGCCCGCGTACCGCCAAAAAAAAAAAAAAAAAAGGTTTTTTTTGAGTGATATTTCCAGTAAAGGACTGAATTGAGCTTTCACAGACTGTTATTTCGGTACGCGGGCCTCTCACTGTTGTGGTCTCTCCCGTTGCGGAGCACAGGCTCCGGACGCGCAGGCCCAGCCGCTCTGCGGCATGTGGGATCTTCCTGGACCGGGGCACGAACCCGTGTCCCCTGCATCGGCAGGCGGACTCTCAACCACCGCGCCACCAGGGAAGCCCAGGCTGTTATTTTTTGGTTGTCACTGTGTTCTGTCTTTAGAACTTCCTAGTTATAATCCTCAATTCCTTCATCTAAAAAACCAAATATAATAATAATAATTATCCAATAGTGCTATTGTGAGGATTGGATAAATTAATTTACTTGAAATGTTAGCATATAATAAGCTCTGTTGCGTTGGCGTTAATGTTACCATTACTAACATCATTATTCTTTTTAATATCAAGTTAACACAACTTCAAATTTAAAAACACTTCAGCCTAAATCCCATTCTTGAACGCTGAAGGCACATATAATTATGGTATATTGGAGGGTACATCACTGTATTGTTATTCTAGTTTTTACGCACATGTCATATTTCCTTATCTGGCCTCTAAGTCTCTTCAGGACAAAAACTGTCTTATTAATTCATCTTTCCCTTTCTCTTGTCCTCTATCTCTTCTTTCTTCTCTCCTTTACATTAACATATTTATAGAGGACCTACCTTGTGCTAGACACTTTTGTAGGTCTGAAGTTACAGAGGCAAACAAGACAGATCAGATCCCTGCTTTCATGTTGCTTAAGTTCTTGCAAAATTCAATTAAAACTCTGTTACTACTGTATTTGCTAAATTCTATACCAGTGCCAATGTTGGAGTGCCAAATACAAAAATAAAGACATGAACAAATATATACATAGTAAATATTTTAGAAAATGTATTTAAAATGTAAGAAATTGTAAAAGATGTAAACTTTCATAAAAAGACAACAAAAGTCATGAAAAATTAACTGTAATAACGAAGGCAGAGTATACTGACCTTGTTTGAATGGCTCTGTATTATTATCAAGTTCAAGCTTTTTTCATCTAAATAAGTACTAAATGAACCAGGTCACAATAAAATTTTTTATAATTTACAAAAGAGGCTTTCAACTTTGATGAGAAAAGAGCCTATCAATAAACAGATAAATGAAGTAAACTGTAAAAAAACCTTTATGGTATAACAGTTTATTTTGCACAAAATATTTAGTCCCACATTTTTAACATTACATTGTCAGTGTCATAAGAACCCAGATATGAGAAAACCCAGACTTAAGCAAGTACGATGCAATAGAACAAGGAAGCCTCCATTGAAATAGCTTGCTCATGTAGTAGTAACCATAAACTTCTCATTCTAAACTTCATAAATTACCTATATTTAAAAAAAATTACATATCTTCTATGTATGATTTGGGCAATAAGAAGATAGCGTAAGTAGAAAACAACTGTATCAATCTCAACTGAACGATTAAATAAACATTTACCTGTTTCTTAAATCAGATGTAAAAGCACATACTTTACAACAACTAAAGCTACCCAAGAATCACTAACATTTTGAGTCCATCAGTTATATGGGGGAAGGGAGAATAGGGTACTTATTTTTAGTTCCTAGAATTATTTTATATTTGTAAAAACATTATGTACTAAAGAGAACCACTCAAAAAATCGAAGTTAGAAATATTATAAAGTTTAAAACCAATTTTAGAATAACTAAAAAAATCAGTCTACTTTATTTTCATGTTCTTTAAAATATGTACATATAAATCAGTGAAATATGTTTACTTTGGAAACTCTCAGAACTTTAGGCTCTGCAAAGTAAGAAAATTTATAAAATGATCTAAAGCTACTATATTAGAATATACCCATTTCAATCTAAAGCATTGTACTCAATACAGTGTCTTGTATAAAGAAAAACAATTGGTATCTCTTGGTAGAGAATCTTGGATGATGAAATTATCTAGTGATGTCTTTGATCTGCAAACCTTGGGTTTCTCGTGTATTGTTGACGGCTAGTTGGTAGTAAACCATTCATCAAGTCCTTTCTATCCTATGAAAATGGTAATACTTTTATCCCCACCTCCAACTTCATTTCTCTACACTCTCCATCAATAAGGAGTCAAACTTCAATAAGGAGTCAAAAAAGTCAAGCTACTCCCTCCAATCCTCACTTGACTTATTCCTATTTCAACTCCTTAACATGGCTCGTAAGTCTTTTCTGGCCTCATATACTCTCCTCATCTGTCTTCCTCAGTCTGTTCTGGACACACTGGTGATTCCTCCAGCTCAACAGACCATGTTCCTACCCAGGGCCTTTGTTCTCTCTACCACCCATTATCTTTCCTGGATATTTACATGGCTCATTTCCTCTGTTTATTCCAGTCTTTTATCAAATGTCACCTTTGTAGGGAAGTCTTCCTTTGCCACTATACCCACCCCCGCCCCGTATATTTTCTTTATAACACTTGTCAAGACCTGATATTATAGACTTTTGTTTATTTGTCCATTTGTTTACTTTGTCTCCCTCTTGCCACAATGCACAAAGGCAGACATTCCTGTCTTATTCGTGCCCATAAGACCGGCACCTGGGATAGTATCTGGCTCATATGGGCGCTCTATAAACATTTTTTGAATGAATGGGTTCTTCATGTTTTAGCTTAGATAGTTTGTCTGCTAAACCATTACTGAATCCCACATTGGCATGGTTCCACTAAATTCTACGTTAGGTGTCCTGCCTAATTGTTTGAGTCCACCCTGCACTATGCCTGGCACAGATTGGGCAAGTGCTCAGTTATCTCTTAGGTAATGTGTACAGTGATGATCCTTTTAGGTCTATTTTCCTTTCAGAATTCAGAGTATATTAAGAGATGATATGAGTTATTCTTTTCAAATTTGTTTTAAACATACATGGAACACTTTGAGATTCACAGATGAAATTTTCAATGAAATGGTGTAGAATATACATCCCCTTGAATTAATTTCATCCTGCTTCCTTGGGTATTGTCCATAAAATCTTCCCTCTGTGTATTTCAGAGATTCCAAAATTTATTTTTGGGAGGTTGCAGTGAGAAGTAGAGATCCTTATGAGAATCTCATGACTCTTCAAATAAAAATTTACATACACTCAATATTTTGTTTATGCTTTTAAGAGATCAAAATCAACCTGAAGTCCCAAATAGACTCCTACTCTATGGATCTTAAGTATCTTTATTCTTTTTCTTCTCTATTTTTGTTTTTTACTAGTTTATAAACAAGTTCATTTTTCTCCATACTAAGCCAAAATATTAATTTTACATCAACTACCCTTTTACCCCTTACTCACTTTTCTCCTCTTTATTATAAAACTTTCATAGTGAACTTTTCTGCATTTACTTCCATATACCTATTCAATCTTCAGCAATCCGGCTTCCTCATTCATTATACTAAAGTCATCATGCATCTCATGGCTGTCAAATCTAACACCTAATTCTCAATTTTCAACTTCTCTGCATTATTGAGATTGTTAAGCACCATTCCACTGTTTCAAAACTTTGGTTCTGTGTTAATGCCCATACTTTTTGGGCTTTGTAGTTTTTGGTTTTCGTAGTTTTGTGGTTTTATTTATTTTTAAAATTATTTATTTATTTATTATTTATTTATTTGGGGCTGCATTGGGTCTTTGTTGCTGCACGCGGGCTTTCTCTAGTTGCGGTGAGAGGGGGCTACTCTTCGTTGCAGTGTTCCGGCTTCTCATTGCGGTGGCTTCTCTTGTGGAGCACGGGCTCTAGGCTCGCAGGCTTCAGTAGTTGTGGCACACGGGCTCAGTAGTTGTGGTTCGCGGGCTCTAGAGTGTAGGCTCAGTAGTTGTGGCACACGGGCTCCGTGGCATATGGGATCTTCCCGGACCAGGGTTCGAACCTGTGTCTCCTGCATTAGCAGGCAGATTCTTAACCACTGCCCCACCAAGGAGGTTCCCGTAGTTTTGTGTTTTATTGTAGTTTCTTATTTTGCTTCCTCCTCACTATATTCTAGACCCAAATTTCCTCCTGCTGGCTATCTACTTATAGATGTCCTACTGGTATATTAAACCCACAAACCTCAAATGAAACGTTGCACATTTCCCTTACGCGCTTTCTTATTTTGTGTTCCCTGGCATATTATCTGATAAGAAAACTGAAATTCATCTTTGACTCCACCTAACTTCCACTCCCACATCTGATTAAGTGTCACATATTATTGATTCTTCCCCTGAAATGTCCCTGATATTCTTTACCTTCTACTCTCTCAGTCCACTGACGAATCCAGACTCTTATCATGTTATTGCCTATATGTGCTTTAGCTTCATAACTGATGTCTTCCATTTAATATCCTGCCACTTCATTCCAAGCTCCACAGTGCCCTGCCCTCTAGCCTTGCTCTTTTTACAATACCAGAGTATTTTGTGTTGCTATTAAAAGATGTACTTTTTTCTTCCAGATACTGCAGTTGATTACATACAAGTCTGCTTTTGCCATCAGATTATGAATTCCTCAAGGGGAGAAATGATATTCTAGCCTCTTTTGTACCCTCCATAGTGACCCCTTGCCCACAGTATGCACTTAATAAATATTTGTTAAATTAAGCATAAGACAATGTGAGAAAAAACAGTTCAGAAAATATGTCATCACCGTGCTAGTCTGGCTAAGATGCCCTTCTCTACTGTAACACAAGAAAATAAAACTACATCATTGTCCTTAATAGTTTATGCTCAAATATTAGCTCAAATATCTCACTTGTTATCCTTGATATTTAGTTTTTGAACAAGGAATTGTTCAATAATATACTGGAAAAATTAAAGAGAGTAGAAGCATATATTGACTTAATGGTCACATGTTATCAGAAGCCAATGATTATTTCACTTAAATTTCTCTCAATCGTTATTAGCAAGACAAGGCTTTTATGAATATTAACTATTTTGAGTGTTTTATATGTATAAAAAGAATGCAGGAGGAATAAGTACCTTCTCCAATATGATATCAAAAATATATAATAGGGGATTAATTCACATCCTTAAGTTTTTGACTCATACCTCTGGATTCTGTCTAAGGTTCTGTAAACAAACAGATAGGTGACTTACCTTGTCAATGTTTTTATTCTGACTTAATCTGAAACAAGTGATATGACAGAGTGCTCGACATATATGTTGTGAAAAGCTAAAACTATGGTGTAAGAGGAAACTATTTTCCATAGATTGTCAGGCAAAGTAAATAGGCAAGATGGCATAGTAAAAAGATTGCGGGTCCTTAGAATTAGACAGGTTTGGAATTAAATTGTGACTTTAACATGTACCAGCTCAGGAATCTTTAAGAGAATTGTTCAAACTCCCGAGTTTTCTCATCTTTAAAATGGTGATAATGGTACCAGTCTTAGAGTTACGAGGATAGAATGAGGTGAAGGATGACAAACGAATGATTAAGGTATATAAATGTTTCCTGCTCAGAAAATACTGGTCCCTTCCCACTTCCCTGTCTTCTAACAGAACATAAAATAGACACAGTCAAAATGTAAACTCTGAATTAATAAATTAGGGTTCATTCCATTCATTTAGTTCAAGAATATGTATTGATGTTCTACCAGGTTCCAGGAAACATGGTATCCTTGGCAGTGACTCATACAGAAAGGGCCTGAAGAACAATCTTGGTCCAAGTGTCAGCTCCAGGACTTATGCTGTGGGATCACTGGCAAGTGGTTGACCAATGTCACACCTGTGAGACATTCAGAAAGTTGTTTCCTGTAAAATGTAATTGAGGTAATGTTCAATTTACCAGGTGACCCTTGTAAAGATGTTAAGTGTTATGAGGATTGGATGTAGATTTGAGGGGGAAGCATGTTCTTGTTTTGGATTTAAATATCTCGTATTGGAAATACCAGGAGGCCAACCAAGCACACAAATCTAGTGGGAAGCTAAAAAGAGGATTATAGACTATAGGCTCCAGGAGAGCAGGGGTCAGGTCCTGTTTCCTCTGCTCAGTATTATGTCTCCCTGCTCATGCTACCTGCTCAATCAGTAATGACAGTGACAGCACAACAAATCTAACAGAGCACTTATTAATAGAAGACTTATTATATGTCAGGTTCCATTCCAAGAATTTTACATATGTAGCTAACTCTCACAGCCATACCATGGAATACAAGAAACTGGGGCACAAAGATATTAAATAACTTGCACAAGGTCACCTAACTGATAAGTAAAGCTCACATTTATACCCAAGCATTTTGTCTTCAAAGTCCACACTCTTAACTACCCTCTCTAATTTGCAAAACTAAGGAATAAAAAACAAATTTGGGAGCTGAGAATAGAGATTTGAGATTGTTTGTAGAGATGTAAAAACAAGCTAAGGGAATAGCTGAAATCTCTCAGCGAACACATGAAATGTAGGAAGAGGAAATGGCTGACTACCATTGAAGAAAACCAACATTTAATAAAAGATGGCCAGAGAAAATGTAATATACCCAAGAATAGGCAAAAGAAGGGAGCAGTGTGTTGAAAGACAAAGTAGAAGAAACTTCTAAAAGTAGAGTGTGTGGTCAAGAAACCAAGTAAGTTACAGATTCAAAGTATATCTCTTGACAGTGTTCCTTCAGAGACAGAGTAAGAACATAGAATGGACAATGAAATAAAATATAATGATATACAATAACTCAGAGAATAAGCATAGTAATACTATTGTATGTGCACTTCTAATTGTTACTCATATTAGTAGTGTGGGACATTTCAGGATGTTTAGATACACACACCCACATACACCAACTAGCATCTTCATAAACTAAACAAAAAAGACATTTCTTAAAGGCTTAAAAGAGTCAGACAATATTTAATTTCTATTTTATAAGAAGTAATTCAGACAACAAATATTCTTTTTCAAGATGTGTGAAACTAACAAGTAGAGAGAGATAAAAATGAATAATGAAATCTTGAAAGATTTAAAATTATGAACAAATGTTTTAAAGTTTAGAAGTAAGATTAGGAATAATTTCTCATTTCTAATTGAGAAATTAGAAATTTCTAATTTCTAATTCTAATTCTATTTAGTGCACATAAAATAAATCAATTTCCTCAGTAGCATACAGAATGCACTGACATTACTAATAGTTAATAAAAAATATTACTCATATCAATAGTTTAGAATTGTACAGTATTCTAAATGCTTCACATTCATTTGGTCACAACAACCTTGTTATATAGAGAGTAAAGCTCAGAAGTTTACCTTTCTTTCTTTTTGCTACCCTAAGAAGAGAAGAAAATTCATCAGCTTCTGGAGCCCAAACACTTTTTCTTTCAAAGGAATTCTATTTACTCACAGTTCCTCATTCTAATCAACCAAGGCTGCTATGAGAGGGAACTTGGGCAATTGCAAAAGCTTATTATTGTGAAGCTTCCATGTATGGTTTTTCTCCTTTTAAGATTTTTTTTTTTTTTACTTTGTTATCTCTGTCTGGCTATAGTTTCACAATATCTTCCTTAGAGCACAAATTGTAAGACAGTTTTTATATCATGTACAGCATATTCACTATTACAATTATTACCATTCAATATAGGCTTGATATATGCAGTCATTCCATTTTTGGTGAGCTAAGTTTTGGACCTTTTCTCAAAATCTTCCAAAATTCTAGAGAGAGAATGTATTACCCCTTCCCCCTTTATTAATGTAATAACCCTAAATCTGAAAAGAATATACTAGCAGATAAAAGACTTTTTTCTCTACTACCATGGTAAGAATCTTTTAACAATTCAGATACATGAATGTGAATCCAAAGAAGGGAATATTTAAATTGAGTTTGAACTTTATTCTAATATAAAGTGACATAAAGGGAAAACTGCTAGTGAAAAAAATTTCAAATTATCCTTTATTACAGAGCTTCTGAGAAAGTACACATTCCATTAACCATTCACTTTTTCATTTATGCTACCTATATTTTGGAGCACTTATTATGTGCCAGGCACTGTGTTGAGATCAAACTTAGAATTAAAAATTACTTGAGCAAGGCCTGTAGGGAAAAGCATTCCAGGGGGATGGTTCAGCATGTGCAAATTTTCTGACGTGTCGAGCCCATGACCAGGGCCACTGAACCACAGAAAGCACAGTGTGAGTGAGGAGCCCTAGGCTGGGAAGGTAAGGAGGATTCAGATCCCAGAGGTCCCTGTATGTCACAGCAAGGACTTTGGCCTGTTTTTCTTAAACTTTATAAAATCATTGAAGAGCTATAAGTGGGGTTTCCCTGGTGGAGCAGTGGTTAAGAATCCATCTGCCAATGTAGGGGACATGGGTTCGAGCCCTGGTCTGGGAGGATCCCACATGCCACGGAGCAACGAAGCCCGTGTGTCACAACTACTGAGCCTGTGCTCTAGAGCTTGCGAGCCACAACTACTGAGCCTGTGCGCCACAACTACTGAAGCCTGTGTGCCTAGAGCCTGTGCTCCACAAGACAAGTCACTGCAATGAGAAGCCCGCGCACCACAACGAAGAGTAGACCCCGCTCGCCGCAGCTAAAGAAAGCCCATGTGCAGCAACGAAGACCCAACACAGCCAAAAATAAATAAATAAATAAAGAGCTATAAGTAGGGTAGGAGGGGGCAGTAACTTAATCAGAGCTGAATTTTCAAAACACCACTTTGGCTGTGGTATGGTGAATAGATTTCAGGGAAACAATAATAGAAGAGTTAAGCGACACAATTATTCATTACCAAAGCTTATGAAATAAATTCATTGTTCCTATAAGCCAATTCTTTTAAAAAGTTTGAATGACAGCTTGCTTTCAGAATATCCTATATAGATTAGGACTGAGAACACACAGGCCAACTCCCTGCTTCCTTGCCCCAAACAGACTCACAGACGCCACATTTTCCAATCGCTTTACGAAGCTGACGTACTTGGTTCATGTAATATTTAGGTCATAGACTTTGAGCTAGTTTTCTAGTAGTGTTGTTCAGTTTTTATTGATCATTTATAGGCTACCTAGGATAAATCTGCTTGGAGAAAAGTAAAGGTAACTGACCTATGGAGCGATAATATTTAATTATAATGCCCTAAAAAGAATGCTACTGAGTGATTACTGTGTGCCAGGCAGTTCTCTAAACACTTTATCTTGTATTGTTATTTAATCTTTGTAAGAATCCTATGAGATAATACCCTAAGTGACCCAAGCTTCTTGCCTAGACTATCCGTATCATCACAATCAAAAAGTTTGAAGAAAAACAAAATCACACTAATGAACCTTAAAACCAAAAAAGAAGAAAACCCTACAAACAAACAAAAAGCACAATCCAATATTTTATCTCAATACACTGTTGTTATAGTAGGTTACGTGACATTAAAAAACACTACAGGTAAATAACAATATTACATCTGGCCTCTGATTGGTTCTATGTAACTCATGGGTCAAAGGTTTTACTATGAATTTGCTCAAGTATAGCATCAGATATGTAGTCAATGATTATGTTCACTTACCAAAATATGACACATCAAGCAGAAAAGAAAGGGATGTAGTGTTTACCGGTTATTCCAGTTCAATTACAGAGCTTCCATCTCCTGGAAGGATGATCACTTTATCTGGTGCTAAGTGTCATTCTAAGTAGTTCTCAAGTTGCCATTAGTAATGCATAAGAACTGCTCATCATTCAGGCAGTGCCTACAACTACCTTCTCATTTCTCTTATATGACATACTGCTTGTGATTCAGAGGAAAAGCAGGCTGCTACAGGAGACAGGGTTGCAAAGATAGTATCTCCACTTAGGAAAACAAAGGGGATATAATCAGCTTCTATGAAGACATGAAGGCAGTTGATTGGGTCAACATGAACTTGCTCATAGAAATCTTGAATCACTAGAATTTACGGGAGTAACAACGGCTTAAAGCTTGAAATAGCAAACTTAAGACAACAAAACAAATACTAAATAGTCCACAAAATGGGCCTTCGAGTATAGAAACGCACACTTCAGAGAAGTAGAATGAAAAGATAAGTTTCTTTAAGGAAAACTTTATATAATTGATGGATTACAGATCCATACTGGGCTATTAAAAATAGAACTGCAATGGTTTTATATTCTCCACTGTACGTTCCTTTGCCAATATGTAGGCACAGACCATGAGCTGAAAGAAAGTTCTATAGTTCAAGTATAAGCTGATGTGTTTAATTCTACAGGGAAAACCATGGCAGGCCCTTCTTTAAAATTTTTGGCTAGGCTAACTTTTTCTCAGTTGAAATTCTTCAGAAATGATCCTCACTCCTATTCACATCTCTCAGAAGCCATCCTTAACCCCACTGATCTATGTAGAATCATCTCTGTGTCCCCCAGAGCAACGCATGAACCTCTCTAAATGTGACACTAATGTATTACTCTGTTTTGGCATTTTTACTTTGTTTTTTTCCAATAGACTGTGCTGTCCCAGGCAGGCAGCACATTAAGACATCTGTCCATTACACCTGCTTCACCAATTGATTTCATTGGTTGCTAAAGGAACTTCTTTGAGATGAAGAACTAGGTGAGAAAAAATTGAGTCAGAAAGGTGTTTCTATTTTCCAATGATTAAATATGCTTTACCTATTCACTCAAGAAATGAACAGATCACTGTATTGCCAGATTCTGTATACATTTAAATTATAGCAGAAAATATTCTGAGGATTCCTAAAATTCATGCCGTTACTTAAAATGCTTGTTAAGAGAAAATCTAGAAAGGCTAAAGGTTAGAAAAAACTCTCAAAACATGGAGTTGAACAGGGTTGAAACACGAACTGTTAAGATTTTCTCTTTTACTTTCTTCTTTTATTTTCTTCCATGACAAGCAAAACTCCCAACAAAGCATGGAAGTAGTGAAGTTGCATTTTTATTGTTTTTTAAAACTAAGATATTAACTATTAGACTGTAAAATCAAGTATATATAAGAGTTTAAAATTATTTAAATTACTCTGAAATCATGTGCCATTTTTAAACCACTCTGGAATGCAGTTCTTCCTAACTTTAGCTTTATATGGTTTTTCAAAATCACCAGTAGTGTTTCTTGAATCCTGTAGTTCAGATTTTTTATAACTACCTTTAGAAACAGAATCACTTCATGCAGCCTCCCTGCTCACGGCATAACATTCAAATGCACTTACAATTTCAAAGGACTTGAAAGCATTTCTGATATCTCACTTTTCCACTGAATTCCTCCCTAGCTTACATAGCTGGCATTGCAACTGTGTTTTTATTAGTTTCAAACAGGGTAGAACTCAGCAGTATTCTGTGATGGGCACACATTTTCTTAAGAAGCCCTGACATCTGTTGTTCTGTAATAAGAGCTAGAACCTATATGTTTGATTGATTGTTTCTTTTTAGGGGCCTCTTATGAGAATCATTCATCAGAATTATTGCATCTATTAACCTCTCTCTTTTGTGTTCATATAGAAAAGAAGTCCTTCTAATGGAATACACCCTCGTTTACATTTTAAGGTAGCACAAGCAACATGTTTGTAATAACAGATGGGGGCAGAAGGATTAAAGGGTGTCTGAAGCATATTAAAACCAGTATTTTCTTGTGAGGAAGCTTTTTGATTATAATTGCTCTTAAGTAAGATTATAATTTTCGTAATTCTAAGCAAACATCTTAAAATATTGCATTTTTAGTTACATATAATTTTATTCCAAATATATTCGTAACACAAATATTTAATAAGAAAATCTTTCTTCCAACTGATTCCGTACTTTGGAACACTGCTTAACCTCCACACAATACTTATACTAGTTAATATATACAGCTTTCTACCAGTTTGTTAAAAAAAAAATTAACTAAATAAATTGAATAATTTGCTGAACAATTAGGAGACTAAAGTTCAAAATTAGCATATTATAAGAATAAATGTTTACGTATAAAATAATTTCAAATATGTTATATACAACAGACTCTTCGGTCCTATAAATGTTCTTCTCAATTGATGTTAAAGGGGTCTTGAATGTTCTTCACAGTGGCACAAAAGATACAAAATGATATCAAAGCATAGTGCACTTTCCTTTACTTAAATTATAGCTGCAAGTAATAAAACTCAAGCACTAGAGAGAATAATACATAGTATTTTGAATGATCTTTGGTAAGTTCCTGACCTTGCCTGGTAGGGGCTAGGTACAAATTCTAACACTGGAATGTAGAAACAGAAAAATACCAACAAAAATATGGCAAGGAAGTGACCAAGAAACTTCTGCTGTATTTGGATTTGTAAACTAAATTAAAAAGAGAAAGTTGAAGTATCTATTGCGTCCTTGGCTTCTCAGTGACAGCTCTGTATGCAGGGTTCTTGTGGTTTGGAACTCTCTGGGCCTCAGAAGCATAATCCATTTATTAAAGGGTACTTGGAGAAGGGAGACCAAACTTTATCTCTAATTATAACTTTCTTCACAAGGAAAGATGAAAAGTACACTCAAAAATGGCTTTTCTTTCTTTTCCTGAAAAGTTACACCTTGAACAGAATTAGAAGCAGCTATGATCTCAAGTGAAGCTATGTAAGGATTTAGGGGATAAGAGTAAATTGAGGGAAACGAAAATTATGTGAATGCTAGAATGTAAATAAAAATGCAGGTTGACTAAACTGACTTTAAATTTTTAGATGATTTCTTAACCAAATAATATGGTATAAATGGTTACTGCTTTGCCACATCTTGCAGGATTTTCATATTTATTTGGGGAGTATTATTTGAAATACCTTACAATATTAAGATCTTCAGTGTTTTGTTATTTTATCCATTGTACATATGACTCATTTGAGTCAAAGAAAACGTGTAGTCTATTTGGGCCAGCTCAGAGTATTTTGACTCCCAAAGAAAAGCAAAGAATACAGGATTTTCATGTAGAAAAACACAGGATCCAATTCTGGTCTCTACCCACCTACTGGCTGTGTGACCATGAGGCAATGACTTAACATTTCTGAGTCCCTTTAGATGCAAAACACAATTAATAAAATCAACCCCACAGAGTTTTCTTAGTTGAAATGAGTATTGAGCTCAGTGCTTGAACACAGTTAGTGCTTCAGCAGTCATATTACCCAGGTGTAGGCAATGTCGATAATACGATTCTCTACACTAGTCAATTTCCATAGATCTGAGCCACGTCTAAGGGATGACTGTCCTTTATTGCCATATAACTCTGATGGTACCTCAATTCCTAGGCTTCCCACCACTGTGCCTTTACTGCAGGTCTTACTATCAATTTTATTATGACTTAAAATTAAGCACAGTAAAGTATAAGGAAATTGAAATGGACTGACACCTTTTCATTTAGTATGATTTGTTCATCTAACCACCATTTACTGACAGCCTGCTCTGTGCCAGGCACTGTGCTAGTTATGAAGGGGCAGTTATGAAGAGAGAGAGGTCTCTTGCTGGTCTACAAGCAGGTGACACTCCATGGAGCAAAGACAGTTTAATTAAGGATATTTAAGAGGTTACACAGCACAAAATAGATTTACTATTAGCACTAGAGCAATGACTTCAAATGCTGTGTAATCAATCGTGATCAAGGCTGGCTATCAAACTTACTTAAACTGATATTAGTATTTAGCAAAAAAAAAAAAAAAATTACTCAAGAAATGACTAGCTCTTTACCATAATGGACTTCATGGTCCTGAACAACAATAAAATCTTTTAAGGTGTCTGTCATTAAGAAACAAAACAAACAAAAATCCCTCCAACTTTCTTAGTCCAGTAAACTGTGATGTTAAGACAATATTTTCTCCATGAAAATCTGAAGGAAACTCACCATAATAGGCCAATTTTGATTCTGATGATAATCTGTATTTTTCAGTGTTCTGTAATTATTCTTTACTGATTAATTTATCAACTATATAAGAGGTCAAATCTCAGTAAGTAACAGTCACCTTGGAGTAAGCTGCTACTAAAACACAAAGCCTATGCATAACTGTCCTTGCCAGTCATTTAAGAAACACATTTTTTCTCCATTTCTGATAGGTATTTTCAATTTTAAATGATTGCCACCATTGTTTTGGTTATTTAGGATACATCCTTTAAAAACACACCAAAAAACCCTGAATTTTCCTTTCTAAGGAGAGGAGGGAGTGGGATATGAATTTTCCTTTCTAAGAAGAGGAGGGAGTGGGATATTAACTCACTTAATCCTCAAGCCAATTTAATAATGTAGCTGCTGTTACTATCCCCATTTTACAGAGATGGAAACTGAGGTGCAAGTAGGTTACGTAAGTAGCCTGTCACAGAAAAAACAGGTGGAGGAGCCAGGATTCAAACTCAAGCAGTATGCCTCCAAAATCTTTGCGCACTTTGCATTAATGTTTGTATTAAATTGTTCCAGCTATCTCTCAGAATGTCATTTCACATTTATTAAACACATACAAGCATACGCACAAAACCAGTCCTTCCAGCAATGTTAGTACTCCATGATTACCAAGGCACTTCCTCGCAAATCCCTACACACCACATCCTCATTCAGAAAAAGAAGACCTAAGTTCAAACGAGTAAAGCAACTTCATTTTAACACAAAATTTCTCATATTATAGGAGTTTCCATTCTGACTCGCACCACTTGTCTTACACCACCCCATTCTATGCTGATCACTGATTTTCAGCCAAAGAAAAATATTAACCTTAATACATGTTTGACCTTGAAACTTGGAAAGACATAAGAAAATGCAGTTGATCTGCTAGGTAACCAGAGAGCCAACAGACACTGTATTTCAGTGTTTCTCACCCCTGCCCTCTCCCCACCCCGTCCCCAGTCTTTACCTACATATACCCACACAATGTCTTGGCAGAAAATAAAATGCATGGTCCCATAACACTTTTAGGTAATGGTCAAGTAAAGATTATTTTCTTCCTGGTCATTATAAAGGTGTAGTTCATTGACACTAAGTCTACTAAAGATACTAAATAAACACCTATACAACCAATAAGCATTTATTTCTCCCTGAGGACCAACCAGGATTACCCCACTCAAGAGATACTGACATAACCTGAATGGTGGACTTGAAAATTAAATAAGCAACACTTTTCTTATCTTCTGAATTATGATCCTGCTAATCACCCAGACATCACCTTAATATGTATAGCGGCTAGGCAACTCCTAAAATTATTGGAACTCCTATCTTATTGTTAAACAATTGGAAAAGTAGGTTTTTCCCTCTTAAAGTATTTCAAAATATTTTAGAAACTCTGTTTAACTGTCATTTTAAGTGAAAGCAGTATTTAAAGATAACAAGAAATACTACTTTTATAGGAGAAAGTATAAAAAACTAGAAATTTTATACTATAAAATTGAAAAGAAAATCTCAAAAGGCATATGAACTCAGTGCATGCATTCACACAGCCTTCCCATCTTCAAGGTTCAGATAAAGATTTTAATTAGGCCTCTTGAAAACTGCTGTTAACACTAAAATAAAAATTCCATCATCACTTCCTTTTCACATAGTACTCAGGATACCATGCCTAAAAATAAAATTTAAATTCCTGATTAACATCACAATAAAAAGGTAGAGAGATATAAAGCAGGCCATCCTGCATTTGTTTAAGTGTATTTTAGCAGATATGTCTTTAACATTTAGAATTCATTATTATACACTTAGAGATGGGTTACATTACTTCTTTTCCCTCACCTGCTAATATTTTACAAAAATCCCAAATGAAAAAATACATATATAAAGTTATTTATAATAACAAACATGCCATTATTGAAAAAAATGATCCAGGGTAATTATCACATGTACAACAAACTAAGGAAACTCAACTGGGTTCAATATTAAGAAGATATTTACATATGTTCTCTCTCTCTCTTTTAAAGCCTTTTCCATGCCTATACCTACCATAATAAAAGGTGGACCGAGTACATGTGGGACTATTTTTAATCATTATCTGCTAGTCATTTTGATAATTATTAAGCTATCCTCAAATATAAAATGTATGTTAAATTAATAAGTAAGCAAAATGAAAAACTTATTTATCAAATGCATGTTCATTCAAGTTGGAATACACGAGTAATGGAAGATAACGTTTGATTTCATTCTGAAGCTGTAATTTGCAGGAGCCTTATTTTCATGGTCAAGGTGACTTCTGGATATACTGAGTGAATCCTTACACAGAACTGTACCGAAGAGAAAACAACATGTGTCAACCCTGTGGGTGGTGATATGCAATTTAAAATGTCTAATTACACGTTTCACCTTAGCTAAACATCCTGAAAGATGACATGATCTAATTGCAGATTAATGCATTATTTCTCTAAGGCTACAAATGAAGCAGCTAGAGGAAATCTCTCTCTGATTCTCCAAGTAGTCCAAGACTTTTATTAAGTACCTTTGTTTGCCATGTAAATCTGAATAATCCTCCTGGATAGCACTGACTCTAAAATATAACTAAAATATTATTGGGCATTGAAATATCATTAAGGATTGCTTTTGAAAATTGAATAGGTAAAAATCATCCCTGGTTAGGGGTCCAAAGCAAACCAGGCTAGACCTAATGAAAACTCTGATCCACTGTCTTCACTCTTTCTGGTTCTTCCCTCATATTCCCTACTGCTTTTTCTCCCTCTCCACGCCCCACCTTCTTTTCTTCTTGAATTTTTAATGAAAAATTTCAAAACCCTTTTTTTCTTCTGGCAAAGCCTATTTGAGTTTTTTTAACTTCATACTGTGGTTCGGATTTTCAAGTTTCATCAAAATTTGTGTTTGCTGGATGCCTATTCTTTTAGACACTGCTTCTGGTGGATTATACAATTTGTCTGACTTCTCAACACAACACCTCAATTCTCTTTAAACTGGGAAAGACTTTAGCATTTGATGATAATGATATTGGGTGTGCACTGGTTCAGTCCATCCATAAATGCTCTCTGAATACTCATTCACGTGCCACACTCTGTGCTAGGAATGAGAAGATGAACACACTCAATCGAAGCTTCCCTAGGAGCTATAACAATGAAATGTGCCAGGTGCCATAGCTGCACATGAGCAATATGTGCTCTGAGGAGGGGTTGTTCATTCGGAGGTTGCTATAGATTGAATGTTTCTGTCCCCAAAAATTCACATTTTGAATTCCTAACCACCAATGTGATGGTCTTTGGAGATGCACCCTTTGGATAGGTGATTAGGTCATGAGGGTAGAACCCACATGTATGGGATTAGTGCCCTTATAAAAGAGACCACAGAGAGCTCCCTGGCCCCATCCACCATGTGAGGACAGTGAAAAGGCTACCATCTGGTGATTTGTTGTAGCAGCCCGAATGGAATAAGATAGAGGCGGACTCTTAGGCTGGATAATTATGTATCCTTTTCAACTCTTCTCTAAATCATCCTATTTCAGTCCTATTCTTATACTTTACTATTTTTTCTAACTTTCTCCAGCCTCCCAATGATAGAGTCACATAACTTGTCTTCCAGAATCATTCATTCCCGCCACTAATCTTTATTATGTCCCTACTATGGGACATAGTTAAAGGTGGAGGGTGCAGAGGTGAAAGACTGTTCTGCTTTTAGGGAGCCTAGGGGGTGAATTAAACTTAATATCCATTTAATTGCAATTATTAAGGACTAAGCATGACAAGTAAAATTTTCTGTCCTCCTGGTTTTGTCATTTAAAGTTAAATTTTTCTTTCTTTCATCTGATTCTGATTTTTGTTTTTAATAGTTAGCTTCAAGAAAAAAAAAGTACCTCAGGAGACAGAATGTGATTCAAGAAATCTATAGTGTCTCCTTTGGGAAAACCACAAATGTTGGTCTCTTTTCTTGATAGATAAAGGGTTGCGTCACGCTGAGCAACCTCATATGGCAACGGCCATTTTAGGGGGCCAGAACCTACACAGTGTTCATTAAGCCATTGATTGAATTTTGCCCTGTGAAGAAAATGAACATAAGGAAATGTAGGAGTAGAATGATTTTACGGGGCTAAAACCTGAGAAAACTGTAGTCTAGGAATATTCTAGAACTGCCAATAAATAGTGAAAACTGTGCTTTTCGGTATAACTACTATACAGTATTCATCTGAACCAAGCATGAGTCATGGCATCCTGACAATCCATGCCACATTTGAAACAAATTGGAACTACAATTTATAGTACAACAGAACCCAAGACAGAGGCACATGTAGTCCCGGCTCTTTAAATATTCTATAAATAATAGCTCAGAGAGGCACAATTGACAATGAGCAGAGGCTGGATGATGAATCATCAAGTAGTTTAAGTAAAACCCTGCCCGATTAAATGCTTTGTTTTTAAACCACCTGCATCAGTGTCTGCTGTTAGCAGGACAGATCAAATTGTTCTCGGGCTTTTTTTCAAAAAAAAAGCAGACGGGCTTACAAATGATAAATTTTATTATATTATGAAACTGCCACCAAACTGAAGTGCTGAGCATTGTATAACTGCAGTTATCTACATTTTGGCCCAGGATGGAGTGCCAGGCAATGCCAAAGACAAGGCTGATGTACACGATCAAGCTTCTATGGCTTTGGGTTGATGGCTCGTAATTTCATTTTGGTCTTCGTGGCCTGGAGAATTCATTTTTCCTTCCTTCACTTTAGGAGTCTTTTTTGTTTATCCCACCAACCAGTTACCAGATGCTGTATTGACTAAGTTAATTAGTGGAGTCTCCTTCGGAAGCTGGGGCTTGCTGAGGGTGGTCATTAGAACAAACAGACGTGCAGAGGCTGGGGACATCCTAAATGACACATGAGCTCTGGCAAGCGCTCTAGTAGCCAAACCACTAGGGGCTGCAATGGCGGCTGTGACCAGATGATGGCAAAAGGTCCACTCAGGTGAACAAAAGATCTGGTCATTCATTTGGTTTTGAACACGATGCCAAAAAGGGGGTTGACTAACTTGTTCACTGCACTGACTCATAACACAGACTAAGAGAGTCTTATTTTAACGTTAACCAGACGTTTTGTTTATGTAGTTACAAACCGACATCACATATTAAACAGTACTTTTTTTTTTTTTTTTTTTTTGTGGTACACGGGCCTCTCACTGTTGTGGCCTCTCCCGTTGCGGAGCACAGGCTCCGGACGCGCAGGCTCAGCGTCCATGGCTCACGGGCCCAGCCGCTCCGCGGCACGTGGGATCTTCCCGGACCGGGGCACGAACCCTTGTCCCCTGCATCGGCAGGCGGACTCTCAACCACTGCGCCACCAGGGAAGCCCTAAACAGTACTTTTTAAACTAGTCGTTCCCCCCTTCCCTGGGATTATCCTAATTACTTTAAAAATTTTATAATATTAAATCCCACAATATTGTTGTCCTGAAACCTTATTTAACCCTATTTCTCATGTGTCTTCTGTATTAGGACCCAAAATTAGCACTGGGCTCTCATTTTACTTTATATCATACTTTGTATCAATTCCTTGCTCATGTCCCTTCCCTACTTATCACACTGGTAGTTGCTGGAGGAATGGAGACATGAACTCTCTAATTTATTTATTTATTTATTTATTTATTTTTTTCTAATTTATTTTGATATCACTAGAATTCAGCACAAATCCAGTAACAATTGCTTAATAAACCAATGAATGAAGTTCCTGTTTCCATAATAGAATGACCTGTAGATAATTAGGAGACAACTTTTTATCCAAAGAAAAATCTTTGTTTTGTATATAAAAAAAAGTATATTTGAGGCTTCATGACACCAGCAGGATTATACTGAATTAGGGCAAAGAGGTAATCCATATATCGAGTGTCTGGACTTCACTATTATTCTGGATGAAATACATTACCTATTTACATAGAGGATTATCTCATATCCCATTAAAAACAGCCACCTCCAAATTAGTATAAAATTGTATTAGATGAAAAAACTTTATCATTTGATGTCCATGAGTGGCGTTGCTTTATATTTAAAATATAAAGATACAGAAACCCATCAATCCTCATGACACTATTTGTAGGTTGGTACTTTGGTGACAGTGCAATGGCTCCTCCATTTTGGTCTAAGCAACAAGGTTTCCTGGTACAGATGTTAGAGGAAAAAAAGAATGGCACAATTTTGTTCAATAATTCTCTTAAATCCAGGGCTCTGTAGTTAAGGAAAACAACTTGAGAATGAAACTCTCTCACTAAAAGGTCATGATGAAATAACATATTTTTCTCACAGTTTTCTCACAGTTTGTTGGCATGTCAAGGACAGGGAATCAGTCAGACATAACTGGTTTTGAATATTAGCTTTGTCATTTACTAGCTCTGTGTCTTGTTTGTTTTACAAAACATTTTAATTAAAAATGTTGGTTGTGGGTTTATTATTATTGTCATTTAAAAATGAATCAGTAAATAAATTTCTCAGTTTAGCTTCTAATACATAAATATTGATGTATTAGATTACAACCCACACAAACAAAATATCCTTAGAATTCTCAATAATTTTTAAGATGTAAATGGATCCTGAAACCAAAAAGTTCATCTCTGGGCAGGCCTTCATTCCTGTATGACATGGGAGGGACACACTACCCATACTTTTTGGATATCTTTTCTTGACAGGGTTCTTCTGTATTTGGCATGCCTGTACCCCAGGAGCTGGGCGATAACTGCATACCCACCAGTTTTCTGGCTGAACGACTGGGTAAGTTATATATATTTTTTAAATTTTATTGGAGTATAGTTGATTTACAATGTTGTGTTAGTTTCAGGTGTACAGCAAAGTGATTTAGTTATGCATATACATATATTCATTCTTTTTCAGATTCTTTACCAAACCAGCTGTGTCTTGCAATAAACTTTTTAACCTCTCAGAAACACATTGTTTTGTGCTGTGAAATGAAGCTTATGATTTCTACATCCAAAGGTGGTTGTGATTTCATAAAATACTATGAGAAACTGGCTGGCACTTTGAATGTTCTCTACTGAAGGAAGTCCCTTCTCATCACTGGGGTTGATCAGAAACTGTGTTAAAACCTAAATTACACTAGAATTTATGATTACTTATATTATCATATTATGAATATACTTCAGAAAGGGATAGCTTCAGTGAATTACGGTACATCCATTTAATGAAACGTGGTAGTGTCAAAACTATAAAGTAGGTTGCTATGTATTCACACATTAATTTATACCTTATATGATTGAGTAAAAAATTAATCTACAGAAGGATATTACAAAAAAACCCATTAATGTAAACGTATATATTTGCATATTGTCAAAAGTTTGAAAGGATTCACACCAAACTGACAATTTTAGTTACTTTTAGGAGCTACCATTCCAGAAAGGCTTTACTTTTTTCTTTGTGTTCTTGAAAATTTTGAGAATTATGACTTCCCAGAAAAATGCTAAAACATTTCTAACTTTTGAAAACATAATTTTATTCTGCCACTATGCACAAATATTGATTATAATCTTCATGTACATCTACTCTGTTCCTATGAAAGTAGAGGCAAATTCATATCCCAAAGGTTTTTATAGTTCAGATTATTCAATGTAATTTAGGTTGCCCAGTTCTACCTCTGTACCCTGTTCAGGCTAATGGGAGGGAAACTCCCTATCTATTCTCTCTGGCATCTCTGTTTTCCTCAAATGCTTCCTTTTCAATGTGAGGCATATGCCTCAAAGAGAGATCTGAAAGTCTCTTGTATTTTCTCAGAAATGCATTTCCCTACCTGGTTGCTTTTAATTCTCTTCTTTTAGAGAGACTTATTTCTGCTGTATCTCATTTTAGATATTTTCTTCAGCAATCACTCAGAAACACCTGCCATTGTCAGTCAATCTCTGGAATACAGACACTCAAAAGTGAATTATAAATGAAATGGTGTTATGATTGACTTAAGGTTTTGAAAACTTCGCTGTATTATTTTGTGACAACTCACACCTTCTAAACTCACTTGGAACAATCTTGAAACCAGTGGATACATTTTACTCATTATCATAGCTCTGCAAATATTACTTGGTGTTATTTTATGGAAATAACTTTACTTCACATTCATTATTAATGTAGAAATCTCGACTATTCATTCAATCTATTTATGAATATTCCTCTAAGTATTCCATAGCAATTCTGTATTTCCAAAAGGATCCTCTACAGGAAAACTATTAAGCATTCTTTTTAGTATTTTTATGCCTATGGTTCCAAAAATAACTGTTCCCATATTTGTCCAGGGATATACCATGTCTTTCTTATTACTATAGTCCTTGGTTTGGAGACGTCATAGCCAATCACTAGCCACTGGTATAAAGAAAATGACTGAATTCAGTAGGACTAAAAACGAAAGAGGTGACCCTATTTGAGAAACTGGAATTTTACACCTGCTACACTATAATGTAAGGGGCCCTGCTATCCATTACAGGAAAAAGAGATTTTAACTAAAACTGTGCAAGAAACTTAAATCTGAGACACCAAACTGGAGATATCATGCTTTAAATGTCAGTGCATGCATGCCATGGAAGCATCTCTCTGTGGACACTATACAAGTCTATGTCTGTCTGTGGACACTACCTTGCTTTTGGCACAGGGAGCATGAAGGGAATGGATACTACCTAAAATGCTAACGTGTTCAGTCTAATTTAAAATGCTCATATGTCTATGATAAAATGAATGGGAAATAAATTCTTGACCAGATTAGAATCGTGAAGAAACTGTCAGTCAAACGCTACTTGTCATGCCTTGAGTTGATTAAATTCATATAATCCTATATACACATGAATATAGTGAATGCAAATTTTAATCCATGAAGTCTAAATTAATAAACAGAATGAATATAGCTTCATTTCATAGAATTATACAGAACAGACATAAAATGGACAGCAATTCATGTATATTATATCTGTGCAATGTTTATCATTAATAACAGTATATTTTCATTGAAATGTGGGTTATGAACTATGCTAAATACTGCAGGCATCATTAATTTTCTGTCACAGTATATTATAAAATTTAAAAAGGCAGTAATTAATCTGACATAAGTCTTTCTTACAAGCCAGCTGTTAATTTCTAGATGAAATAATACATTCTCTAAATTATATTTTGATTATGAGTAAAGAAAGCAATATGACTAAATAAGAAAATTAAATATGCCATTAATTGTAGAAAATGTTATTCCATGACTAATTCCCTCATTTTGAGAGCCTTTAATATAGTGAGTTGTAGTAATATTGACTTAAAAAAATTATCTGAGAAATAGTGTTCTTACTTTTCTTAGTTAGGTGGTTAAAGTCAGTTGCAGGACCTTTCATGTATTATATTTGTATCCTTTTCTATCACTACTGTTGGATTTATTCATTTTTTACATACAGTATTTCTATGGTTCTTTAAAAGCTCTGAAAAAAATGAACTTGAAAATGTATAGCTGGTATTTTAAAACACTACTTGACTATGAAGATATTTTATTAAAGTATTTACTAAGATTGTTTTGTTAAGATTGGTTTATATAAAAAGACCTACCCTAATTTAGTTATTTTTCTCTTATCCATATAGGGACTAAAGGTCTTTAGTGCTATCACTCTTTAGACAATATCTCTTGCAAAAAGTCCAGGCTCTCCTACGTTAATAAAAATGACCCAAGCAGTTTTATAAAGAACAACAATAATTTGAATAAAACATAGAAACAAAAACCAAACAAAATCCCTGTCTCCAAAGCTACACCGGCTATATCAAGCCTTTCTGTGGCCTATTAGCACTGAGAAATTATCAGCCTGAACAACAGTAATTTTAGTACATATTTAAAAATTGTAATCTCTTACCAGCCGTTTTCTGTTAAGTGAATCTGTTTTTCTTTTCTAGATTCAGTCAAACTCTTGCCAGGCACTGTTTCATCCGTTTGAATTTGATAGCCTGTGTGAACAGTCCATGACTCTAACTTAAATTGGCTTGTTTCACAGAAAAGTTCCAATTCATCAGCTGCTAGGTTTCCAATTCCAGGTCGTGGTGTATAATCTAGCCTAAATGTGAGTGATGTTTCTTTCAAGAAAAGAAAAAATTTCCAATGCAAAATACTTTCCTCTCCGTCTTTTGGCTTATTTTCACTTTGCCAAGTTGTGCCCAAAAGAGAGACTAAAGAACTGAGCAGTACATGGAGACATCGCCATCTAAAGTGCCTTCTTGAAGGTTAATTCCTAAATCTATAACATTCCTGCTGTTTGCCAGGAAACTAGGGCTCCAGGAAAGAGGAGAAAGAAACCAAGCTTATGGGGTAAACTAGTTGCAAATCTTTCAGGAATAGTAAAAACAACAACAACTAAAACACCTTAAGTGGTAGTCCATCACAATATACAAACAATTCGTAGTTAATAAATAAATGTCACGAAACATTCTGGAAACAAAACTTGCAAAGTTTTTTTTTTTTCCAGTAGATGTAAATAATTCTTATACCCTTTATACTAAGAGGCAGATTCATAACAAATAGATATTTCTCTTCTACATTTTGATCAAACCCAGTGCTTTTGTTTGTTCACTCCAAAGTGGAGATATTTTAGCTAAACATGTAATGGCTTTCCAGTTTGGTGAGGAAATGTATCATTAAAGTACTTACTACATGTTTAGTGTAAGATGTTATGGGCACTATAGAATTACTGAGTCTAGTGGTTTTAAGGGTAGCTCCAGTTCTTATAAATACAAGCTTTAACCCTTTAAGCATTACTGGATAAAGGAACTTTGTCCTCCTTTTCCTACTGTATCTCCAGTGAGGAGATGCCTGTGGAACGAATAAATGTGTTCCCTCCTTGTAAGAGAGATTATCTTTTGGGAAATATTTTTTTCAGATTTTAAATATTTTTAAAAGGACATTTTACTGAAATATAAATAAAAAGGTTTTTATGTTAGAATTCTCTAACATATAAATATACAGATTTCTCTAATATATAAATATAAAGCTGCTGTAACATTACATACCTGAGTTACAGCCTAAAACTTTTGTCTGGACACTACTTTAAAAAGAGAAAAAAAAAAGGATCTGAGTTTCTCTTTGAACAAGTCCAGTGGTGACATTAAAGAGGAAACTGCATATTTTGAACTAGACTTCTTCTATTCCTCCTCCTCCTATCTTCTCCCACAAGGCTAAGAAATATTAGAAAAAGTAGAAAAGCCAAGAAAGGCTGCCTCCAGTTTCAGGTGGGATATGGGAGGCATGTTGGCTGTGGGAGAGTGAACAAATGATTGAATAAGGGCAGAAAGAGCACAATTATCCACCATTTACTCTCTCTATACAAACAGAAGTGATTCCCCATTAATATCATTAGATTTGTGCCAAACCCCACATTATTAGTGAAGTACAATGCTAATGTGACTAGATGAGCACCAAAGACTGACGATTCCATGTGCGTTTCCCATAAGCACTGCTGATCTCATTTCCTGAACAGAGGAGAGAGGCTTGGTAACATTTGCCTAAGTATATCACTGAATGAACTGAAATTGTGCACATTAAAAAAGAAAAAATATATCAACACATGATACATAGGTTAGATATGTAAGACTCTATATGTATGTACACATATGGATATTATATGCATATTATATTAAGTCCCTTATTTATTCTGAAACAAATCCAACAGCTGAATTGTCTCTGTAACATCTTTTGGGGAATTATAAGTTTTAAATGCTGAATCATGTCCCAAGTCTAAGGGGAAAAAAACACATTTACTTCACAATTATTCTATTTTAATCTCAAGTACTTTTTTTTTAAACATCTTTTTTGGAGTGTAATTGCTTTACAGTGTTGTGTTAGTTTCTGCTGTATAACCAAATGAATCAGCTATATGCATACGTATATATCCCCATATTCCCTCCCTCTTGCATCTCCCTCCCACCCTCCTTATCCCACCCCTCTAGGTGGTTGCAAAGCACCGAGCTGATCTCCCTGTGCCATGCAGCTGCTTCCCACCAGCTATTTTACATTTGGTAGTGTTTTTATGTCCCTGGATATTAATCTCGGTTATTAGGATGGAGGGCTACATTGTGAACAACATATATGTGTGTGTTTTAAAATAGAACCTTAGCCAAGAAAAGCACAATTCCTCCAAAATTATATTCAAAGGAAAATTCAAATACTGAGATAAGGTAAGCTAGCTATAAATACGGTACATACTTGATTTGAATATATTATGAGTTATTTTTATTCCTTTCTGTATTTAATATAAATTAACTTCATTTCTCTCACACGTTGATCACCATAATACTTTACTTACTGTAGTAAAGAAAATAACTTATCTTTTAAACAATTCTTTAAGGGGTTTTGATCAGCTGAAATTTGTTTTCAGGGAATTTTGTTGTTATATTTGCATTCTGAACTGCCAGGATAAACAAGCTTAAAGTGAAGCCCACTTACAAATATTAGATGGCACACAAATAGAATTAGAGCCCCGAGGCCGAGTTAGTTTTTTTTACTTCTTAAGTAGAAACTATGCTGTTTGTGATAACTTACTTATCAAAAATATTTCCATCTTTTACTTGGTGTTTATCTCTAGGGCAAAGACAAATGAAATTTAATCTCTTTAGTAGCCAACAAGTCATTCCTGTATTCCACATCTGGGGGGAGAAGACGGTGTTTGCCAATATTACTGTTATTTAAATATTTAAAAAAGAAAAAACATCCTCTGGGCATTGGATAATGTGGGCTACACTGAAAATTAAGCATCTGTTGGCATATAACCCTTCTCAGAGATATTTAAAATTCTGAAATCTTTGTAAAAATGAACTAAGTTTTCAATGTTTCTTATCAATGTAAAAACCCCCGAAGATATGGGCTTCTAGAAGACATAACTCGCCATGTTTATAAGATACCATCGTTTGAAGAAAAATCTATATAATTATGCAAAATTTACAACTTGAGGCAACCAATGAGACAGGAAGAAGGCGCAACTTCTGATGTCTTATGAGGTTCAAACAAGATGAAACATGTGATGGAGCTTTGTCAATGGTGATTAACAAGGTGAGTTTTACAGAGTTTATTAGAGAAATATCCAGGAAGGCACAAGAACCATAATGATGAGGTGTAATTGAGGTGTTTTGCAAAGGCTTTTCAAAGAAACTGTGGCATTGTACAACTTGCCACGAAAACTTAGAAGTCTGTTTTTTCAAACCTGATATGCCATGCTTTTTATACTAGTTTTAGTATTTGCCATAGGCTAAAGATGTGGTCCAGAAGACAGAGTTAGTGGAGAAATCTAATCACGGATGTGATGAAAAGAAGGGGTAGATGACTGAGAACCGTATCCTTAAGTGGATTATTGACTCCTTAAAAATTATTGTGCTCTGTTAAAAAAAAATTAGTAAATATCTCCTTATTCAATGAATATTAATGAATATTTATTGAATATCTACTAGTTTTAGCCTATTATAAAGAGAGTGATATGGAAATAATAAACATAGAACGCCCTGGCCACTTTTCTGATAATTTCATAGAACACATACAAAATTTAACACATCATTTTAATCGATGTCCTCATTCTCCTGTTACATACATATACAATTGTAGTTCAGTAGGGTGAAGTGGTAAGTCAGAAAGAGCTCATTAGAGGTAGACACGGAACTAATACCCTATTTTACTAACACAGTAAGCTGGTTCTACCTTTTAGGCAATTAAGGAGACAGATAAATTTACAGTTAACCACAAAACAAAGAAATAAATGCTTTCAAACAGTGGAACCCAATCCACAGAACTTCTGAGAAGAACACAGACACTTTCATATGGAGTGGTCACAGACTACTGGCCATTTGGATCTTAAAGGAAAGTAGTTTTTTTTGTGGGGGAGGGTAGGACACAATTGACAGAGGCCATGAGAATAGCTTAGAATTCTAGAAAATTATGCATATTTGGAGAATTGCTGGATCAGTTATAATCTTGCCCAAGTAACAAAAATTGTCTAGAGACAAAGGTTGAGGGCCAATTTTGATGGTCTTTGAACACCAGAAATAGGAAGACTGAACATGTGGCAATAGGAATCAGTGACTGCATGGATTAATGTGGTGCTTTAGGAAAATTAAATAGATAATTATAGGGTTGAAGAGCATGGAGTTTGAATGGAGGGAATGGGGGAGAGAGAGAAAGAGAGAGAGATTCATTCTTTTCTTTGGACTTGAGCTTTGATGATGTTTGTTGAGTGAAGTGTTGGTAAAATTTCTTGGGATAAATTGATGGGTTCACCATAATGACACTGAAGCTATACACAAGGATGCTTGGGTTTGGGGGTCAAAAGGAAGATAGGGAGCCAGATTCCAGTGTCCTCAATGATTAGAAGACAGTGTGTCTGGGATGTGTATGCAGAGTAAGGGTCTTGCAGACAAAGAAAGTGATGGTATTTGAATGCATGGAAATTTAGAATGTTATTCCCATTTTCAGCCCTCACCTCCCCACTCCCCCATCCCCTTCTGGCTGTAGTGGAATGTACAGCCTCCACTTGAGTTGCCTTTGTTTCTTGTCAAGTGAAGAAACTGGAAGTTTATTAGCTAAAGGAAGAAGAAAGAATATACTGTAAAGAAATGTGGAATGTAGGTCACAGAATAAAGAAAAGAGATTGTGAAGGCAGCTGGTTGCAGAAATAACAATTGATGGGAAATATTTTCTGTAATAGAAATCTTGTGTTTTGACCACTAGTCAAAGACAGCAGGATTAAAGGAAACATAAAAAGTGTGAATAGGGTGCAGTTCCATATGGTGGCCCAATATTGAATACTGATGAAAAGTTCCCTTTTATTTATTTTTTTCAAAGCATGTAGTGAGTGTAATACATTGTTTCCCTAAAACTTTGTAGATGCCTTGGACTAATCCACTAATCTAACTTGACACGTTACTTTACAATTTTTGAATTCTACTGATTTGCCAAAAGCTTCAAGAACCATGGCCTTTTTCTTTAGGAAAAGTGTACCTAGAAAATAAAATTGAACTCCAAGAGATCATCTAAAAATCTTTTGTTGTAGACTAACTTCGTCACGTTAAATTTTACTTGAAAAATTGGAACATTAATGGAACTTGGAAATATTTGTTTTATTTTGTTCTTACAATATTTGATCTCTATAAAATAAAAAAAACAAAGACGCCTTAAAAAAGAAATAAAGAGAATGTTGGAATAGAGAACTGAAATCAGCCAGGAGACTCAACACTTCTCATGATTGTCCTCACCTGCCCTGAGGACAGAACAATAAAGAAAAACTAGCTTCAACCGGATTTAGAAGAAAAATATTAAAAACCAGCATTTGCTGAGTAATGACTAAATACAGAGCATTGTGCTAGGCTCTGGCAACTAGCATTCAAGGACTTCTCATTAAGGTGCAGAGATGTCAAAAGTTACTTTATACAGCTATCTATATTCATATTATAGATTTATGTATATATCCTAAAGCCTTACTAAATATAGGTACCAAAAGTTAAATAACCAATGGATATGGAGATTAGTAAGATTTTAGGGAGGAATAGCACTTGATCTGGACTTTTAAGATATGACATGAGAAACACTAAAAATGACAGTCATTTTAGCCATCACTGCCTTCCACTGATTATCTTGCGATTGCAGAAGGCTATTGTATGATGCTTACATCGTCTTTATAATAATAATAATAATCTCCTTCTGAACACTTATTACCAGGCCACATTTGCAATGTTCATAGTAAGTGCAGAAAGTAAATCTAGGGTTCCTAATTCTTTCATGTAACCTGAATGCCTGTGTGGACGTTGGTTTAGACTAGAGTTAGTTTCTCCTGGAGGAAAGGGACTGGATTAACTATCTGGAGATCCTTCCAGCTGTGTAATTATTTTGTATCGATTTTAATTATCCACAAAGCATGAAACTGCTGAGAGCTCTGATTCCAAAGCTATGACCGAAGTGTTCCAGAGTCCTACCCTTTCCCCTGCTAATTCAGTTCCCCTGTCTTTACAGGAAAATTAATGCTGCAGATAAAGCTTTAGGTAGCATTTGTCTCTTAACAGTGAAAATAAGGAACTTAAATCCTTAACAGTAAGATTTAAGTTTAGCTTACTGTGTAAGTTCAAAAGGTGACTTTGATCCCAGGTGTCTAGAAAAACAAGAATATGAAAAGCCACGTTCTCTTTAATAATGCATAGTCTACATTTACATTTAAATGAAATATCCTTTGAAATGCTTTCTTTTACATCAAACTATTCAACAGTTCATTTTATAAAGTAGGTTTACTTAAAAAAAAAAACCTGATTAGAAGTTTTAATCTATGTTAAGAAATTCAGCAGTACCACAGGTCTTAAGGCTTTCCATATGCACATATGTCTACCTCATTTGGCAACTGCATGATGGGTGCTCCCCTGAAGCAACAGATGTTTACACACAAAACATTCTTATTCTATAAATCCTGAGATGAACAAAGAACAGCATTAGCCAAAATACTATTCAGTTTTAGAGCTTCTTCAGCAAGGCATCCCTGATTTTTGGCAATTTCTAATCTGCTAATTGGTTTTGTCATCAGTAGGGTCTACAAAAACAACCTAGGTGTGAGCTACACAAAGATAGCAGCTGTTCCCGTAATGTTACTGTGCAGAGTTATACTGCCTGGATAGCTTAGATTTATGCCTCTGGTCCAATCTGTCAGCTTCTTTCAAAATTATTTTTTAATTTGTGTTATGAATGAATCATGAATGATGAATCACAGGACTTCACAACATTTACTTTATTGATGAATTATTCTTTTCTATAATTTAGTATGCCCAGCATGCTTACGTGTGTGTGAGTCTGTATGTACATTTTAGGACCTTTTTTTATTTCCTTGCACCTGTGCAAATAGATGGAGGGTCATTATCCTAGGTGATATGTCCACAGAAGTCAAAGAGTAAAAAAGGCATTATTAATAGCAGTGAAACACTCCAGATGTAAATCCAGTGACCTGCTGCTAATTCATAGTTTATGGTGATGTTTCCTTATCAGTAGAGCCACACTTCTCAATTCCTTTTCCACAACTAGCTTTATCCTATCAAACCCAGAGGAAAGGTAGAGTCTTCAGACATGGCTTACTGAATACTGGCATGATTAGGACCTGCTGTCTGATGGTTGTTTGACGTTATATATTCTTTCAGTGTCCTATTTACTTAAAGAGCAGTGCTAAAGGAGAAGGAAATAGAAGGAAAACGTTGGAAAGGAAGAGTGAGGAGAGAGACCCCAAGAATTCAGCTGCTATAAGAATGGCAGAAGGAAACAAAGAAAGAAGAAAAGTAAAATGACTTTAAGCCCTTGCTCTGATTCTTTCAAATATAGTTCAAAGACTCCCAGTTCCAAATCCTTACATCTACTGTTAACTGCCTCATCTTCACATCCCCTCACACGGTCAGCATCACATTACACCATAAAATTATGATCTCAGCAATCCCAGTCACATCTGCTCTTTCCCCAATAACTGGAAAATCATATCTAATTACCCACAACAGCATTCAAAAAATAGGTATTAGAGAGCTTTAGTTTTCAGAGAATTAAGAATTAGCTAGGTAGTTCTTTTTTATCAACATTTTATGAGTTGTTTTATTCTAAATAATGTTTCAGCATTATAGGACTATAGAATTTTCCAGAAAGTAAGGCTTTTTGTTTAAGATTCTGAAGGAGGACGAGAATTTATAATTATCACTGTCTCCTTAACAGGATGACATATAAACTTTCTCTTTTAATTCCAGTTTGAAGGTAAGAAGCTGCTAGTATAAGAATAAGGCTATTCTGCTTAATTGTTCAGCATAACTTACCTAAATTTACTTATCTTTATAGTATAACATCTCTTTTCTATGCATCATGATGGCTAAGTTCAACACAAGTACTAAAAATACTACTACTAATCGTATTTCTATGATAATCTATGCAATTCCAATAATTTATTTCATTATTGTTTGTTACTAGAATAAATATCTAATTTCTTCTCAACTTACAAAATTTAAAGGCCCCAAAGGCAGCTTCTCAAGACATAAATAGTTGGTAACAGAGTAAAGAAGAGTACCAAAGCATCATCCCTATTGTTCCTTCCCCTTTCCAGAAGTCCAAATGAGTCACACCCAGAGGTCCACAGTCAAAGAACCTTGGAGAAGAAGTCCAAATTATAACATAATCACGACATAATATATTGCTCAAGTTGGTCCCCCTCTGCTTGACTAAACTTTAGTTATCTTCCTGACTCAGCCCTTGATCTCTCTTTTCTTAGAGCATTTACTTTAGAAAACATATCATTGTAAAATCCTTCTCTGCTCCTTTGAAATGTAAATATCTTTCAAAGGCCCTAGCCAGTTTTACAACCCACAGATGTCTTTCTCAAAGACCTGGAAGTCATTCCTTTGAAATGTAACCATCCAGGAAGACAGTACCTCTATCTTTCAGTGTCTGTAGGAAGGTAGAAGCCTAAATTTGATAGGTGCCTTGCTCCAAGTTGTAAAACTATCTTCCTTTTCCTGTAGGTAAATCCAATTAGCAAACAAAGGCGGACTTAGAGGCCTCCACGCACCTCTTAAAACTCTCCTGCCCAGCTTTGCGCAGTGGCAGTATCGTAGCCAATGAGGTTTATCCGAGGCGTGATTATTGCTAATTGAAAACTCTCCTGCCCTTTTTTTTCCCCTGGAGTAGAGCTCAGATTGAGTTCCGGTCTCTCCCTCCTGTTGCAATAGCTTTGAATTAGGGCTTGTTTATGCAAAGTTACCAGACTGGGTTACATTCAGAGAAAATTATTTTCCACATTCACTAATAAATAAAGAATTTATATTTCTTATTATTTAGTAAACATGAAAGTTTGCCTACTTTATAAGGAAAAATTGTAATTAAACATATCTTCTAATGCTAAATAATCTCCTAAATAATCTAAAAAATAAACAGGCATATCTGCAAAGCCAATTCACAAGAATTATACTGAAAGCTGTTTAAAATATGTAACATATATGTAATGATTTAAGAAACCTTAAATAGCCAGGTCTAATTTCCCAACTAAATAATAGAGAACATACAAGTCATCATTTGAACTTGACTCCTTAGGGTTCAAGTCCCAAATCATAGTGTTCAAGTTATTAGCAAACTTAGAGATACTGCTGATTCAACTACCATTGAAGGAAACATGAATACTTTGTCCTTATCTAAGTAAACATTCCTAAATAGAATATGTTCTATTCATCAGTTAACCTCTCCTATATTAAAATTATCCTTTTAAATTGTACATTCTTAGAAGAAAATGTTTAAATTTTCTCCTAACTTTACCACTCTAAAAGAAGTGATATAACTACAGTGAAACTCAATAATTGATTTTGATGATAACGAAATAATTTTCTTCCAACTTTTCTTTATCTTATATCCAAAACCTTACCTGTTTACTGTGTCTCTCATCTTTAACATCAAAGGAAATTTGAGACTTTATACTTTGAAATATTTTATGAGGCTGCTCCAATACTGGTTCCTAGATGATACGATCTAGATGGGCTTCCTCTGCTCTGAGATACATATATAGCTAAGGCGGCCACAGAAGAATACACCCATTTCGAATGACTTTACAGCAAATTTCGTAATTTATGTATACTCTTAGCTCTAACAATTTGCCCTGCTAGGAAAGATTGTCTCTTTTTTTGTTTTGACCTGTACAGATTTCTCTTAAATGCTATCTAAAAGCCTTCATTGGCAAATGACTAACTGAAACCAGTATATAAAAGCATGTTAATCTCAGAAAGGATTAACATCATGGGAACACCTCCCCCACCCCCCATTTAATTACCCATATAAGAGCAATTAATCTCATATTTTTATTTACCCAGACTGAACGCACACTTCAATTTCCAATCTTATGTATTTGCCTCCTTTTATGGAGGCATCCTACTTCTGTTCTGTTCTTTTCTATAATATTTAGCCTCCCTTCTCGGAAGTAATGTTATCTTTACCAAAGCAACAAAATTTAGGTTGCACCACACATGAGCCATGCCTATGTCGTAGCTGTATGGCCTGGCATACCACTGGCTCCTTCCAGGAACTCAAAAATTTCTTAATTGAATGAATGTTTCAGTAAATCAATGAGACCCAAAAACTTGCCTCTCAGAAACTTATCAGCAGAGAGTCTGCATCGGACTTTAGAGCAACGTTCTAAATGTGACCATTGACACCCAGGGGATGAGATGTCTCTGATGTCATCACAAGAAGCCTAATTTCCCCATAGCTGCCCTTCTGTTCAAAGACAGAATTCAAATTATCTAGGCCCAGAATGTACCACCTTTAGATCTTACATTTTAAATTTGTCTGAGTTCAATTTTAGTCTTTTTTTTTAATGCTTGCTGCCCTTAATTCATTGGAAAAGGATCCAGCCAAATCTAAAGTTACAAGTAAGGTGTGATTTCTGTGGAGTACAAGCCAGAGTATGGTCCTTTGTTTTTTCACACCTCAGTTACCAACATGTGATGTGACCTGTTAGAATCTGCAAATTCTATTATTCTAAATAGAATAATAGAATAATTATATTTTATTATTAATAGATCTAATAATAATATCTATCTAAATTCTAGATATTCTTTACCTCCAAGAATTTGGGGGTCCTGCAGCTGCTCCCTGTGCTTGTACTATTCTCTAAAGAAAGAGGTTGTATACCAACTTCATCAGAGAGAGTCTTGGATTCTTTCTGTAGTAAATTTCAGTGTACCTTTTCCGAAAACAGCTCATATTTAATTATAATTAACATATTTAGCACTTTAGATTTTTCACTTCAACATCTAGTTTTTTACCATATAAACAATTAACCCATGTTTTGACAGGTCTTCTCACTTGCAGATGTGCGATAAAACCAGTGGTTTTAACATCTCAACTCCTGCTTGTTCAGATGACTCCTAGGTCTTTCACAATTGGAATGGATTGATACTGACTTTGGGTCAGGAAGCCAAGTTAGCAACAACACCAGAAAGAGATATGATATTGCTTTTACTCATCCCAAAGGATTGCCATAAAGATCAAACAAAAATATTTTATAAATTTATAGATTTATTCAAGCCTATTTACTCAATAAAGATGTATTAAACATTCTTTCATTGGGGAAACCATGGCCCATAAGACATATAAACTGCTTCCCTTAAATATAGATTACCCTCAATTTCTTCTAATAAATTTCCTGTTTCTGGAAAGCACCAAACACACAAACCAGGCATGTTTCTTTAAAGCTTAATTCCATTCCCTCTCTCTTCCCTTTTCTCTCTTAAAGAGGCAAAACAAGCATATAAAAAGACAACTTGCCTTGTAGATTTAAGAGAAAGTATCTGTGACGGAAGTTTATGACAAGTATTCAGAAAGTATTAAACAATTCCTAAAATGGATTATCTCCCAGGGGATCCAAAACATGAAGTAGAGGATGTTTGACCTGCATCTCTAGTCTTTCAAATGGAATGGATTTAATAATCTGTATTTGAAAAATAGTAATATTCTTCCCCGTGGTCTGAACTTGACAAGTGGTTTAGGTTGTAAAGAAACTGGCATCTCAAGAAACTGGACATTTAAACCTAAATCAAAATAAAAATTTTTTATATTGCTGGATTCAAGGATTTAGAAGCCATAAGAATGGTTTTCCTGGGCTACTCTTGATGATATATGACAAAATTTTTATTTAGGAAGTTATATGTATTTATCAACCTTTTTCACTTTCCCTCCCCAAACTTTAGTCTTCCTTCTTCAAATCAGAGTTTCTTAGAGACTCTATAGCTCAGCCAACAAATTCTTTGAGAACCGCCAGACTCACAGAAGTTGACACACTGGGGTCAAGATGGTTCTAATATTCGTCACACAGATTCACTTAAACCATGTGCATCTCAACCCACAGAGGTGGTAGAAGACAGATGACTATATTATGTATGACCTAGGTATATCTTAACAGGCATATCCTTTTAATGCAGAGAAAAGTAAGTTAAAAATATTACTGAACTTGACTGGTTAAAGGATTTCCTCAAAAATCAAACAAATAATTTCCAAGGTTACCACGAGTGATGCCTGATAACCTTTATAATTTTGGACATCTTGGTATGACAGACATTTGCTTTACGTAGAATTTTAAAAATTTTTTACATGAATAAGACTTTTTCAATTTTTGTGTTTCAGAAGGCTGTAAGAGTTTAGTAGTCTATAACTGAAGTGAGGAAATAAAATGAATCAGTTTTAATATAAAAACTGTTTCAGCAGAATTCAATGGACTGCCTCTTATCCAAATGAATGTTTGTATAATTTTGTATAATCTTTGATTTTTATTGATAAGAATTGATAGGAGTTAAATAAGCTCTAAGTAGAGCTCTCATATTGTTCCCTGAAGGCAACTAAAAAGAAAATTACAAGAACCGTCAGATAAAAAAAAATGGTGGCTATAAAATTGTACAAAATGTGATTTCCATGTGATGTTAGCATTTACACAAAATTTCAAAACTTCACATAGCAAACTTGAAGTGGATTTTCCTTTTTTTTGCTAGTATGATAAACTTTATTTGTTTAATTTTATTTTTTAACATCTTTATTGGAGTATAATTGCCTTACAATGGTGTATTAATTTCTGCTTTATAACAAAGTGAATCAGCTATACATATACATATATCCCCATATCTCGTTACATCTCCTTCCCACCCTCCCGATCCCACCCCTCTAGGTGATCACAAAGTACCGAGCTGATTTCCCTGTGCTATGCAGCTGCTTTCCACTAGCTATCTATTTTACATTTGGTAGTGTATATATGTCCATGCCACTCTCTCACTTCGTCCCAGCTTACCCTTCCCCCTCCCCGTGTCCTCAAGTCCATTCTCTGGATTTTCCTTTTTAAATAAAACTGAAATCAAAATATTTTAAACTGACAGCTTAATTATAAACCTCATTACCACAGGGATCCTTTTAAAATTAGTATTTTTATGAGTAGATAATTTGGGGGACACAAATAGCTTTGTAAGTGTTTAAAAATACACCTAATTGGCATTCAATATAATCGTACGAGATAAATAAAAAACACTGACATACCTCCCACGAACATATAGGAAGAAACTGAGGTACAGAGAGCATAGAGGCAGCAGGCATATATTCTCCTAGTTGCCGCTCTCAGGCTAGGGTACAAACTACAATTATTAGGGAAGTCATTATGGTAATAAACAAACAAAATAAATATAAGAGGAAACCCAACCCAACCCAACCCTAAATTTGGATATTCAGATTATATACTGAAGATATTTAGATTTGGAGGAAGAACCAAATTTAGCCTCTCATAATTTCACAAACAAGGGCATAAACCAAAAATACCACTAAGGATGAAAAGGAGACATACTTTGCAGCGAGGGAAAGTGGCTGTCCAAACACACCGGTAGACTCAGCCATGCACAGATTCAGACATGATGATGTCTATCAGAGTCATCCTTGTCGAGCCATGTCAAATGTTAGGAATTCTTATAGAAAGTGGTTCTTGTGCTGGCTATTCCTACGTGGACGGGAGAGGTGGCTACAGAAAAGATTCTGCTTTTCCCAACACTACCTCTCCTGACTGCTTAGTTCTCCACCTGGTTAGATCAGGGAAGTTACCTGCACGATAGGCACACTTTGCCCCCCAAAGCTCCTGTCTTTTCTGCAGAGGCAATATCAGATAAATTGGCCCACCTCTGTTGACAGAACGTAGGCAGCATCCAGAGACAGAACAATTGAAGCTGGTAGAAGTCTGTTAGAATTCTCAAAGGAAAACTATGAAAATAACTCCTAAGATGGAAATAAATAAATCCATCACGGCCACACACGCGTTCACTCACTCCTAAGTAACCAACTGGAATTCTCAAGACGTGGATTGAAGTCCTCAATTCTATGGGCAGAAGCAAGCTCGAACCGGGATCTGAGTTTAGATGTCTCATGTGACAACTTATGCCTCAGCTTTACGTGTTGATCATTTTAACCTTCGGCCATTGAAGACATAAATCGAATTCAGTAGATCAAATCCTGGTTATATCACTTAATTATTTTCAAACCTTAACCACTCTCCAACCTCCAGCTGTATAGCACAACTAACTTGACAGTCCTAGAAAAGATTTTCATTCTGTCCTTTAGTCACGTTTAGCATGTAGGAGTGCCAGAGCCTCAATCACCCTTCCCAAATCTAATGACCATCCTAGGCTTCACAGCTTAGTGCTGTTTCTAAAAGTCTCTTCGTCATTAGCTCTATCTATTTTTTCCCCCAATTTCTGACTTTTTCGTTTACCATGTTAATTTTTCTTTAATTCTCTCCTCCCTATTCCCAGGGCTGCATTCTGTCTGTTTTGAAAATGTGTTCTGATATATTTCCATTGTATTTTTCCTTTCACCTCCGCCTTCAGTCTTTCACTGTCAGTTTTCTTTATAGGATTTTGCTCTTTTTTACAAATAGGTCTACCCAATATGTCTCTCTCTGAATTATCAATAAGTACCTATAAGTCAGCATAAAACTGTACATATATAACTACCAAAGGTATCTTGATACTTGACCTTATAAAGTACTTTTTCATACATTGCATTTTGATATTTTCAACCACCTTTTACCTTGGTAATTTTATTATCAATTACATTTTACAGATAAGAATACTGAGGCTCAGAAGAAATATATGACACCTACCGAGTCACATGGCTAGACAGTTGCCATGTTTTCTGACTATAAATTCTATGACTTTTCATTACATCATTTGGCTTTTCTATAAAGTTTAGCTTTTGAAAAACTATCTTTTCCTAATCAGATAGGTAATAACTGCTAATTGATAATCACGCACTACAAAGTTGTTAAATTAGAAAGTAAAATTACTGAATAAAAAGTCTTCCTACCCTCTCCCAAAATAATTGCTGTTAATAACTTTTTGTGTATTTATAGATTCTTTTATTTATTATTATTATTAGTTATATCAGATATAGGATCAAAGTATATATTATTTTCTACAACCCTATTTTAACACTTTTTTTAGTTAAAAATCTTAAATTTCACCTTAAAACTCCCCTGTAACTAGCAGATACTCACTTGAATCAATAGAATGGAATGGAATAGGATAGAATAGAATAGAATAGAACAGAATAGAATAGAATAGAATAGAATAGAATAGAATAGAATAGAATAGAATAGAACTGAATTAGAAATAGGTTGGGATCTGGCCCCAAATGGTCCCTCTGTGTTGGCACTTTATTGGGCATTTAAGGCAGTGTCACATTCAAGTTACAATGTTCAGATTATGGAAAGATCAATTAGAACTATTATGGTAAAATAGCACCAGACTGTTTGACAGAATCCAACTGATAACATTGTTTAATTATTCTTCCTGCAGTGCAGGACTTCATAGCATCTTCAAACTCTGGGATTCTGAAGGAGAACTTTGGTCTGATGTTAGGTTCCTTGTTCATGCTGATAGAATTTGACCTTCAACTTCAACAGCATTATTTCCATTTTATTCCCTTCTCATACAGGAAATTTTGGATTAAAACTATCTACCATATTTCCAGATGATTACAAGAGAAATCAAATACTAGCTTTCATATTCTTTGTTCTCAAAATGAATGCATGTGCTATATTGGGATAATTCCGGTCAGCCAAACCCAAGTGATTGGATTCATGATTCAGAATGTGTTAGAATTCACTATATAGTTTAGTATAACTGTCAGTAACAACATGACATGTCTTAAGGATAGTCTCAGATTTCCTGCAATTGCCCTATTTGTGGTATCACTTCTATGTCACAAATTCTGGATTTTTAAAAAACTTACGTTTCCTGCTGTTTTTTGTTTTTGCTGTTTAATGAAGTCACAAACTTTTCTAAGGTCATAGTTGTTCCTCTATGATCTTTACTTCAGTTTTTTAAAAAGCTGCATTAAGTGGTGAATATATTAAATTATTTAATTGATCCAAAGGTAAAAGAAGCCTAGAAACAAATATAAAATCATCTATATTGCTAAATTATACGATCTCTTAGCAATGATTAAATGCAGGGGTAATGATTTATACACAGAGGTAAAACATTGTATGCTATATCTTACACAAATTATTCCCAATTGGATATGAATCAAATATTTATACTTTAAAATGGAATACAAATGACTCCTGCAGTAGTTACTAATGAGATGAGCTAAGAAGAGAAAATATCCCAAACTCCTTCATTGCTATGATAAGTTACATCTTTCTAAGCTATCACTTTGTTCCCATCTTATAACACAGAATTTTTTAAAAATTGTGTGCCAATTAGTATTATTTACTTCAAGTTCAAAGGCATACTTTCGAATCCCAGTGAGGGGAAATAGGGAGAAATACTGAAAAATGAGGTATTGAGAAATCTGTAGATTTCTGAGCAGAAGCATGCAGAATAGTATTGGCATAAATGAACACAAAGGCAGACAGAAGCATCCTATTAAGCAGGTGCACGGTGCTATAGATGCCTGGTTGGCTGGAGGCTATGGATGCCTTATTCCTAATGATAACCACAAGATCAGGTGAGAGAAAGGCAAGCTTTGTAGCAATGGGGGGCTTAAATTCTGCCATCTACTACAAATCTTATTGTAATGAAAGTGGAAAAGCTAACAAATATTTTCCTCGCCCTGCTAACAATTTTATCTAGAGAAGGAAAAGAAAGTTGTTAGGATAATTTCTCTTCAATGCTTAATTCAGACCAGCAAGAAGGGGAAAGATAGCAACTAGTTAGAAACATACTGTAGGCATTTGGAAAGGGCATTTCAAAAAGGCAAAGAAAATTTAGGCATGATCCCATGGTCAGAATTATGGAATGGGACATGGCTCACAATGAATGCAAGATACAAAATTTAAGAAAAATCATGACCTGCAATAGTCTTAGAGCAAAACCTATAGTTGTATTATTGAGGACAATGAAACCAATTTATTATAAAAATAACCTTACACAAAGATTGGGTCTCTAAAGCATCCCAAGAAATTCCTGGGGTTCAGCATGCAGCTAGAACCCGAATGCAACCTGGTGATGATTCTTGGAAGTTCCACTTAACTCACTTATTTCTTGAGACATGTCTCAGGATTCTTTATTTGTTTCAGTCCAATCTAACAATTATTACCTTCATACAGAATTACAGCTTTGTTTAGGGAATCACTGAAATGAGGTCTTACTGTGATATGTTTTCTACATAATTCCTGCAATAACATTATGGTTATCCCACAGACAGTAAGCATATTCTTCTCTTTTAAGGAACAAAATAGGCCACTGATTAACGGGGTAACTAAACACAATAGCGTTTTGTGATCAGTTGTGATAAGGATATCAACATAATCTGTTCCTAGTAAGATCTAAAATATCAAAGGTTGAGAAGAATTTTATTCACACAATTGCTTTCCGGTTTGGTTTCACAGATGGGAGGAAAATGCATGAAGTATTTGAGGAGTGTGTAAATGAACAAAGGTAAAGCAATATTATTAAGTGAATAGCTAGATGGGACTTCCTGGAATCTAAATAGGTACCAGGTCGTGTGTAAAAATCTAAACATTTATAATCTTATTTATTACTCAAAAAAATTCTATGAAGGAAGAGGGGGTTGGGATAACACTTCTCTGAATAGAATTTCTGGTAAAGTTCTAATTTTTGGAAATGGTTAATGTTTTACATACTTAAAAAAAGAAAATGGACAACACTTCGGGAGGGACCCAAATCTAAAAACCCAAAACAGAAACATGAACAGAGTCATGTTTTTATATCAAATGAATAACATAGCCACATTGGGCATGGTGGCAGAGGGGGAGAATTCAGGTAACTTTTAGACTATTTGGACTTTGCATATTTGGACTATATACCCTCAGTCTGAAGACACAAAGAACTCTAAACAATTATTGAATTCTACATAGCAGGTATCTTTTTTCAGATTTATTGGTTAATACTTCTGAAACTACTTTCTATGTATTCTCGGACTGAACAAATAAATAAATATATTGTGGATAATGAGATCTAGGTCTTGTACTGTCAGAGAAGGGAGTTACAAATGTGGGAAAGAGGAAAGATATAATTAACTCCATGATGCTGGTTGGAATTGAAACCAATTTGAACTTGTTTGAACTTGAACCAGTTTGAACTTACAACTTTTATGACATAGATAGAAGGAAGGAGGGTAGGAAGGGAGGAAGAAATTACACATATATATATATGTGTGTATGTATATATGTGGTGGTACATACACCCATCTCTGTGTGTGTAGCCTAGTTCTAACTGCTAAAAAGCCTAGAAGTAATGACATTCAGTAGCAACAATAAGTCCACCAGGCTCTAAGATCTTGCTTTCGAAATACCTTTCTTTTACTCCTATAAACTGAAGCATTTTGATGAAATTAATGATTCCAGGAGGTAGTCAGGGAAGATAAGACCTGAGTCTGAAGTGACTTCTTATGCCAGAAATTAGGGATGTATTCAAATAATGATGGAGTCATGTCAAAAGGATATAAGGGTCAGCTTGAGGGGGGCTCTCTCTACTCAAATCTGGAGCTACAGTATCAAAAAAAATAATTATATGAATTTATAAGCTTAACTCGAAAACATGTTCTTGGTAGATAGAAACTTACTTAAGTGACCAAGTGATCTAAGTTATTATCACCATAATGGCCCAACATAATGGGGCAAATGGACATCATATGCCTCCTGATATGATGCACAGCAAAGGACATGTCATAGCTTTCTTATCCCTAACGAAAGTGCACAAGTACATCAAATTATGAGGAAACAAAGGACAAACCTAAACAGAGAGACAGTCTGCAAACTAACTGGCCTACATCATTTAAAAAACATCTACGTCAAAAAAAAATAATAAAAAACAAAAAACAAAAAAACATCTACGTCATGAAACAATATCAAGATTGAGAAACTGTTTTACAGTAAAGGAGATTAAAGAGACATGAAAATTGAATGCACAGCATAAGATGGTATTTGCTTTGGATATAAAAGACATTATTGGGACGACGGCTGAAAACTGAATAAGGTCTGTGAATTAGATAATAGTATTATGACTAGTAACTGTTAATTTCCTGCCTTGTCTAAGATAATGTCTTTATTTTTAGGAAATGCACACAAGTATTTAGTAAAAGGGAAGGGGAGTCATGCCTGCAACTTATTCTCAAATGGTTCAGGGCAATAATCATACACAGAGAGAGACAGAGAGAGAAAGGGAGAAAAAGAGAGAGGGAGGGAAGAGGAGAGAGAGACAGAGAGGAAGGGAGAGAGACAGAGACAGATAGAGACAGAGAGAAAAAGTAATAAACTCTGGGGATTCCAAGTGAAGTGTACACAGGAATTCTTTGTACTATTCTTGCATTTCCCCCTGTAACTCTGAAATTATGTCAAATAATTTTTTTTCAGTTTTTAAAAAGCTCAGTGATGTAATTTAATTACTGCCCTGATTTAAGGGCAAGTCAACTCCACACTCTGAGTCACACATTCAGCACGACAGCCGACATTTGAGCTTAAGTCGGCTTAAGTTCAGTCTCTAAATTCTTAGCCACTACTTGGTTCTGTCCTGCCAGGCTCCATTCATGGGAGAGTGTCTCACAAATAAATGCCAGCTGTCATATATACCAAGGAGGAAAAAAAAAAAAGAGAAGCATTGATCTAGAACCTGAAACTGCATTGTTCAACATGTGGTCACCGTGTAATCACTATCTACATCTACCTATTTAAACTTAAATTATCAAAATTAAAAATTTGGTTCCTCAATCACACCATTCACATATCAATTGCTCAAAAGCCAAAGGTGGCTACTAGCTACCATACTGGACTGTATAGATATAGATTATTTCCTTCATCTCAGAAAGTTCTATGGAACTCTGCTGGTCTAGACTCCAGACTGTTATGGAATTTGATAGGATGCGCCTTACAACCATCCACTGTTGCATGCAGGGAGCAGAGAAGATTCCCACATTCCACTTCACCTGGGGAGGGTGCACTGTGCTGGTTAGGAGTATGGACTCAAGACTGTCTCCGTCTTGACTGTCTAGGTTCAAGTCCAGGCTCTACAACTTACCAACTGTGAGTCACTGGGCAAGTAACATTACAATTCTTTTTTTAGGTTTCCTCATCTCTTAAATGGGGACAAACGTAGTGTCTACCTCATGGAATTGTGTGCAGTTTAAAAGTGTGGAGTAAAGTACTGAAAATATCACTCCTTTATAACTCAAAGGGAATGTTTTGGGTCATATCAGGGGCAGAATGAAAAACCCCTTATGTATAAAATAAAATATGCATTTCATATCCATTACATCCCTGTTTAGGAAGAAAATCAAGTACCAGTGGTGTGGTTGAACTTAATGACTTTTAAGGTCTCTTTCAATACAGAGACTCTATGATTCCACGATATTAAGCCATTGTCATTCTGCCTTAGAAATGGCTTTATAATGGTTAGCATTTATAATTTTCAAAGATAATTTACATGTATCTCCTTCACAGAGACTAGGGGAATTGTTTTTAAAATTTTACAGATACATAAATTTACATTCTAAAAAGTTAAATCACTTGCCCAAAGCTAAATAATCAGCAAGTGGCAAAGCCCAGGACTGAAGACAGGACTTGTAATTCCAAGATCTTTATGCCATGTAACTCCATTAGTTATGCATTCATTATATATTTGTTGAGAACATAGTATGTACTGGACATGCTGGTACATACTGGGAAAATGATAACGAATATGGAGAACTGTTTCCTATGGTCAGTATAAGGGACAGTCTAGTTCAAGACCTCCAAACTGATCACAGAATCTCAGTTGAGAGAACTTCATTTGATTTAGGATTGCACAGAGAAAAGTCAAGTAATTCTGTACCTCTCTGGGTTTGTGTAGCCCTAAGGAAACTTTTATAAAGAAATATTTAGATGTAATTTTTTGATGCAAGATAAAATATATTGAAATTTCTGCAGTGATAGTAAAAAATGTGTTGATTTCAAAATATTACCCCTTATCTTCTCTTAGACCTAAACTTGTTCTAATACAGTTTTCATGAATTATAGAGACATGTAAAAAAAGATGTTCTTTTGCTTATTTATAAAATCCAAGCATTATTTATTTAAAGTTTACACCTCATTCTCACCATCTTTTATTTTTTCCTGACCCTGTCTCTGCAATACTTTGTGATTCAAGCCATAGCAGAAATTCCAAATAAAATTAATTAAATAACATTGTAATAATCTCAGAAATACCATATAAACATACTGTGTATACATATAAATTGATTCCAAACACCGTTCATTGTTAAATATGACTGTATCATGGTAGAATACCCAAAAGGAAGAAGTCTGGTCAGGTACATCTTTGTAAGTAGCATTTTTACTTATTCTATCCACCCTGAGCATTAGAATCATGACCTGAGCTGTACAAAACACATTACTGAAATGTTTCAGAGTCTTAGGAATTTTAGTGCACAAAATTAGAATTTATTGTATGGATAAAAATCCATTTTAAGGATTCAAAGACTCATCAATGACCACAAATTTCAGTATTCTTTATTTATGATATATTATTAGTATTCTCTCCTTAAGTATTTTTTGATTAAAAATAATAGCTAGCTTCTATTGATTGCTTTCTACCAGATACTCTGATAAGTGTATTTTTGTTACAACAGTCTTAAATACCATTTCCATTGTAATATTCCCATTTTATGATTAGATAACTGAAGCCATAAATAAACAGAGTCATAAAGTGAGGGAGAAATAATTTGAAATCAAGTATGTTTGACTAGAATTCCTACTCTTAACTATCTCTTACACTGACTTCTATTATTACAGCATATTAGGAAAACATTAAAGTAGTAAAAGAATGAAATTAATTACTTATAATCACACTATATAACAACTATACTGAACATTTTGATTTGTTTCCTTTTAATCTTATTTTGTGGTCATCATGGTCTTAAGTACCATGAAAGTTATATTGCTAAGTAAGATGGATGCCTTTCCTTTTAAAAATTAAAGATCCAGAGAAGAAAATATATATTCAATTAATAGTGCAGGGATTGAAAGTATGGACTCTAGAGTCAGATTGCTTAAGAATGAATCTTAGTAATTTATAAGCAGCACAACTTTGAACAAATTAGCTATCTGTCTAAACTTTGATTTCCTAATCACTAAGGGTTCATTATTATCGTTATTCTCATCGTCATATGATGCAAACTTAAATGAGATAATACGGGTAAAAGCAAAGTTCAGGGGAAACATGGAGGAGAAGGAAGAGAATTAATTTCAACTGAACAAATCATAGAAGGCTTTGAATTGCCAGTTGAGACTTCTTTTATACATACAAAATAACAACAATATTTAATGGGTTCTTTCCCCCTTTCCTCAATGAAAAAATATTCTCAAAGTGGTTATGTGGGACTTTTAATTAAAAATGCTTATTCAGAGATCTTTCGGTTGCAAAGTTTACAAAAATACATCTGATTGCATAAAATTAAGAAATGAAAAGCATCTGAATTTTTGAAAACTCAACTGCTTCTTGAATTTGTATTAAAATAATCTCAATGTGTTTAAGCCATTCCAATATCCCTTAGCACACATTTATAAATAATATAGTCATACATTTATCTATGATGTATATTCTGCCTTTTCATTTTCATCTGTTGAATGTCATCTATTAGCTCATAAAACAACTCAGTGGCAGGTACTACAACTATAACTTTCTTTGTGACCTTGTAAACCATCTTATAAAAGTGCAGTGAACACTCTTATTAAATATTATTGTTTTACTAGCAAGACGTGGTCACTACGTTATTAACCTAATCATGGATTCCCATGGCTTTAATTTAACTGACATTTTTCTTTTGAGTTTGTTAATCAGAAGACAGGCTCCTACATATCCCTCAAAAAATAAAAATATTTGTATATATTTTTAAATTTGGATTTTGGCAGTTAGCTTAGTAGTTCACTCTGCCTTAGTATTTCAAAAGGACTAAATTTCATAGCTCTCTTGGGCAAAAAACATCCTGATGGTACTCTACAGTATATTGACACTAATATATGGTGTCTGACGCTGGCAATGCATACATAAATCGTTTCATGTGTTGGTCTCCAGAAGAATGCATTTCTATTATGCCTGAACTACATAATACACATTACTGAAATATTCCAGAGTCTTAGGAATTGTGGCATACACAATTGGACTTACCTGTACAGATAAAAATCTATCTGAAGGATCCTATTTAAGGCTTTTAAGCATCTCCAGAGAAATATTAACACAATGTTTTACTAACTCTTCCAACATTTGATGTACAGAACATTTGCTACTACTTAGCATCCAAGATGCTTTCTACTGGAGGGAGGTGACAGAAACCTCAAAATAAGAGGTGTGTCTCCACCTGAAGCCAAGGGAAGCAGAGAATAGCCATGCAGGGCCCTGGAAGCTTGGGCATGGACACATACTATGGGTTATGGGCCACTAATATACACCATCCCAACTTGGACTTTTGTATCCTAACAAAGTGAGGCAAAGATGTAAGGAGAGTTAGTGATTATTCTGGGCACAGGAACAGAGGTGTCAAGAGACTATGGCACATATCACAGCCCAGTGACAAAGGTACCAATGGAAGAATTATAAGCAGACCATCCCCTTGTTCTGCCTGATCTATTTCTGCATTCAGCTGTCCGGGCTTCGCTTGGTATCCTGCTTCCCTTGACATCTTTCCCAATCTTGGATTCAGCAGATTTGGAGAGTTCTCTGATAATCTTCCAACACATTCTTTTTTTTTTTCAAGTTCCCTAGAGCTGGGTTCTGTTGTTTAGAACCTGGAAACATTATTTTTATACCCATCAAAATTGTTTTTAAATTTTTAAATTACCCATGCTTTTATTACAAAAGCAGTAACTTTATTGTCTGTGTGTTTGCATAACACATATAAGCACAAATAGTGAAACTAAAATAATCAACAAGTCATCAATAACTCTCTACCATCTAGCAATAATATTCTAAAATTTTGTTTGATAATCCTTCCTATCTTCTGTTTCCACATCTCATTCTCAATTACGATCACTCTCCCAGTACATCACTTACGCATTTTAACAAGCTACCACCATAATACTGCCTTGAAATTTGAGTTTTGATTAAGTATCTCATCAACTTTTATAGAAATTGAAGGTTCTTCTTTAACATCACACAGGATGCATAACATTTCCTTGTATGGATGTCCTATAATTAATACTATAATTTCTGGCCATTCAGACTGAATCCTTTTTCCTTCCCATTATAAATAATTCTACAAGGAACATCCTTTATATAAAATTTGTTCCCAACTAATCTCTCTCTACATTGTTTTGTTTGTTTGCTTTTGTCCAGGTGGTGCTCTGATGAATAATGCTCCATGAATAACGCACCTGCTATGCGGGTCATTTGCACTGTTCAGGAAAGTACTGTCAGTTTAGCCAGTAAGGCCTTTTCTATGTTACCAAGAGTTTTATCTCTCAAGCTTGAAAAAGAACCAACCAGCTCATAAGGCCACAGGAAAGCTCTCTTGTCCCAGAGCCTGTAGTTTTCAGTTCTCTCAATCAGTCAACCCTGTCCTAATACAGCTCCCCAGAAAAGCAAATTACATAGGCTTGCTGCATGAACTGATGTTGGCAGTTTTACAGGTAGGAATGAGGCTTTGGCAGGCAACCAGCCCGGAATGGAGAGAACAGCAAGCGAGAGGCTCTTCTCACATCAACGCTTTCTCAGTCTCTTCCCTGGAAGAATCAAGCCCACTCTGAGCACCTCTGGCATCACTGTCTTACTTAAGCAAAAAAAAATCCATGTTACTATTGTACCTTTCTGAGATAAATTATTTTTTATAGGATTTGATATGGGAGTACTTAAAAACCTTACAGAGGACTTAAAAATCTCTTCATGTATGGCTTTTAAAAGTTCTAAAAGATTTGTTTAATATGAACATGAGTTCTTAAGATGTAGCTACCCTTTCTTTGATCTATCCAACAGTTGATGCTTGTGTTCTATCTCAGGCCCACATTCTAGTTTATTTTAAATTTAATATGAGCCAACATGATGAAACAATCATTTTGGAAACTAATCTGATCAGATGGGTAAGGGTATGTGTGGCTGGGTATCTAGGGGTGTTAATGCAAATGCATTCTCAAGAACAAAGTTAGTGTTGGTCCAATTTTATTCTGTGATGCCAGGGTCCTACAGTCAGCTTTGATTATAAAGATTAATTGAGATAATATTCAGAAGACAGGATGGTAAAGAAATCAAAGACATGACTCATGAAAAACTGCCTGGAGCAGAGATGGTATAGAAGTATGAATATAACCATCTTCAGATACTTGAAAGGCTGTTGCATGGAATATGATTTGTTCTGTCTAGCCACAAGGGGTTGAGCTATAGGTAGAAATATAAGAAGACATTTCAACTCAATATAGGAAAGAAGTTTCTAATAAAGCACGGGGTCAGTTACAACTGCTTTCAGAATTTATACTGAGACTGTGAAAAGGTTTTCAAGTTTAAATTACTAGAAAAGAAATGAGGTGGCAAAACAGTAATTAAATACTATGTTTTCATAAATAGTAAGGCCAGAGACTTAGACAGAGAATAGAGTTCTAGTTGTAATTAAAAAGGGGTTTTCATAGTTTCAATAGATACAACTGAGGTACTTATAAATAAAGAATACTATGCTCCTTTTCTAGGTATATCAAGAGTAAAATAAAAATGTATAGATCAAAGAGACAGTTCAATACTAAGCAATAAACTAACTATATTTGCTGGCCCATAAATGAAAAGGTAAGATAGCAGGGAAATAAATGGATTTAACTGGGCTGAACTTTGGAATAAAAAAAGAAGAAATGTCATCAGAAGAATGTTGGTTTCTGTGCATTAATTTTGTATCCTGCTACTTTACCAAATTCATTGATTAGCTCTAGTAGTTTATTGGTAGCATCTTTAGGATTCTCTATGTAGAGTATCATGTCATCTGCAAACAGTGACAGCTTTAATACTTCTTTTCCGATTTGGATTCCTTTTATCTCCTTTTCTTCTCTGATTGCTGTGGCTAAAACTTCCAAAACTATGTTGAATAATAGTGGTGAGAGTGGGCAACCTTGTGTTGTTCCTGATCTTAGTGGAAATGGTTTCATTTTTTTACCATTGAGGACAATGCTGGCTGTGGGTTTGTCATATATGGCCTTTATTATGTTGAGGAAAGTCCCCTCTATGCCTACTTTCTACAGGGTTCTTATCATAAATGGGTGTTGAATTTCGTCGAAAGCTTTCTCTGCATCTATTGAGATGAGCGTATGGTTTCTCTCCTTCAATTTGTTAATATGGTGTATCATGTTGATTGATTTGTGTATATTGAAGAATCCTTGCATTCCTGGAATAAACCCCACTTGATCATGGTGTATGATCCTTTTAATGCGCTGTTGGATTCTGTTTGCTAGTATTTTGTTGAGGATTTTTCTGGCATTCCTATACACTAATGATGAAAAATCTGAAAGTGAAATTAAGAAAACACTCCCATTTACCATTGCAACAAAAAAAATAAAATATCTAGGAATAAACCTACCTAAGGAGACAAAACACCTGTATGCAGAGAATTATAAGACACTGATGAAAGAAATTAAAGATGACACAAATAGATGGAGAGATATACCATGTTCTTGGATTGGAAGAATCAACATTGTGAAAATGACTCTACTACCCAAAGCAATCTACAGAGTCAATGCAATCCCTATCAAACTACCACTGGCATTTTTCACAGAACTAGAACAAAAAATTTTGCAATTTGTATGGAAACACAAAAGACCCCGAATAGCCAATGCAATCTTGAGGACGAAAAACGGAGCTGGAGGAATCAGGCTCCCTGACTTCAGATTATACTACAAAGCTACAGTAATCAGGACAGTATGGTACTGGCACAAAAACAGAAAGATAGATCAATGGAACAGGATAGAAAGCCCAGAGATAAACCCATGCACATATGGTCACCTTATCTTTGATAAAGGAGGAAGGAATGTACAGTGGAGAAAGGACAGCCTCTTCAATAAGTGGTGCTGGGAAAACTGGACAGCTACATGTAAAAGTATGAAATTAGAACACTCCCTAACACCATACACAAAAATAAGCTCAAAATGGATTAAAGACCTAGATGTAAGGCCAGAAACTATCAAACTCTTAGAGGAAAACATAGGCAGAACACTCATGACATAAATCACAGCAAGATCCTTTTTGATCCACCACCTAGATAAATGGAAATAAAAACAAACTAATGGGACCTAATAAAACTTAAAAGCTTTTGCACAGCAAAGGAAACCATAAACAAGACCAAAAGACAACCCTCAGAATGGGAGAAAATATTTGCAAATGAAGCAACTGACAAAGGATTAATCTCCCAAATTTACAAGCAGTTCATGCAGCTCAATAACAAAAAAACAAACAACCCAATCCAAAAATGGGCAGAAGACCTAAATAGACATTTCTCCAAAGAAGATATACAGATTGCCAACAAACACATGAAAGAATGCTCAACATCATTAACCATTAGAGAAATGCAAATCAAAACAACAATGAGATATCATCTCACACTGGTCAGAATGGCCATCATCAAAAAATCTAGAAACAATAAATGCTGGAGAGGGTGTGGAGAAAAGGGAACCCTCTTGCACTGCTGGTGGGAATGTGAATTGGTACAGCCACTATGGAGAACAGTATGGAGGTTCCTTAGAAAACTACAAATAGAACTACCATATGACCCATCAATCCCACTACTGGGCATATACCCTGAGAAAACCATAATTCAAAAAGAGTCATGTCCCAAAATGTTCATTGCAGCTCTATTTACAATAGCCAGGAGATGGAAGCAACCTAAGTGTCCATCATCGGATGAATGGATAAAGAAGATGTGGCACATATATACAGTGGAATATTACTCAGCCATAAAAAGAAATGAAATTGAGCTATTTGTAATGAGGTGGATGGACCTAGAGTCTGTCATAAAGAGTGAAGTAAATCAGAAAGAGAAAGACAAATACCATATGCTAACACGTATATATGGAATCTAAGAAAAAAAAAAAAGGTCATGAAGAACCTAGGGGTAAGATGGGCATAAAGACACAGACCTACTAGAGAATGGACTTGAGGATATGGGGAGAGGGAAGGGTAAGCTGTGACAAAGTGAGAGAGTGGCATGGACATATATACATTATCAAACGTAAAATAGATAGTTAGTGGGAAGCAGCCACATAGCACAGGGAGATCAGCTCGGTGGTTTGTGACCACCTAGAGGGGTGGGATAGGGAGGGAGACGCAAGAGGGAAGAGATATGGGAACATATGTATATGTATAACTGATTCACTTTGTTATAAAGCAGAAACTAACACACCATTTTAAAGCAATTATACTCCAATAAAGATGTACAAAAAAAAATGTTGTTTCAATACCAATCTGAGCTCTCCTCAAGTATTTGTTAAAAAAAAATGTTTTGAATGAGCTTATTTGCATTACCTGTACATCACTTATTTCATATAAGATTTTTGGTCTTGCCATGATTCCAATATGATTTAATAGTAAACCATACATTTGGCTAAGTAATTTATTCAGACATATCAATGAAACTAAATAAGAGAAAATCCTGGCTCAACAAATGGGTCCTATACGTGATTTCAAATCTTGTCTGGCTAGTTCAGCTAGAGAGCTGAGCTACTTTATGTTTAAAAAAAAAAACCAACAACTGAAACCCAAGTCTTCCATTGGGGTGCTTTTCTTTTAGCTTTTCCTATCATTTTTAGCACAATGTACCATTTAATTAAAATAAGACTGGATTTCATTTAGACCCAGAACCATCTAATTAAACTCTACAATAAAACATCCCCATAAACATGGCATAATTAAATACCAATATGTTAAACGTACATTTAAAAATAAATCAGTTTCTATTGTTATGTATTTGGGAATCTTAATAAAAATATAGAGAATTTGAAAGTGGCTAGCAAAGCCTAGAAAACTGTTTCAAATATAATGTTTTCTTTCATAATCAGCTGATATCATTCTTTCTAAAAGTATCTATGGTAGCAATTTAAAATATTCGGTGCAATTGCAAAAGGCTTAAAATCTTAAAATAACTTCAGAATTATTGTCAGCATGAGTAGAAGGAAGAAACACTTTTGAAACTTATTTTGACAGAATTTGTTGTGATGTCAAATGAGGAACAAAATGGTAGGAAAACAGATTAAAAATGCTCTATAAATATAGTAACAAAACAAGACAGAAAAATTTCCACAAGTGCAATTCACAAACTGCAAATAGTAAAACTTGTCATTTTGAATGTTGGGCAATTATTAACAGCTAAAATACCTTCTATGGCATTCCTACATTTGTTTCTTTTTTCTCCCATTATCTTAATTCTAGTTTCTACTAATAAGGCCAGAGGGTTTATCATTGCAACCTGTGATTCTTAACCTTGGCTATATATCAGAATCACTGATGGGTTTTCAATATTGTTTCTGGGGTCCTAACTAAGACCCACTGAATCAGAGTCTCAGGAGGGACCTGGAAGTTTGCTGTTTAGAAAATCTCTGCAGATGCTTCTGTAGCAGGGGTGCTTGGGAACCGGTGTTTGGGAATCATGGACTGAATATTAAAATAGTCCCCTAACTGTACGTTTATCTGCAGAATCATCCCCTGTGTTCTAACCAATATGGCTCAAACCACCACTTGAATCTTCTTAAAGCATTTCTTTAATGATAGTACCTTCTGATTCTAAAACCTTCAGTAGCTCATACTGTTGTCCAGTCTGCCTTTTTCAAGAGATTATCAGTCATCTTTCAATATACAGCTCAAAAGGCACTCCTTCACAACTTACGATAAGTCATCACTCTCTATTTGGAACCCCCATTCATTCTGTATTACCCACGTGGTAGTTATAACCTTCATTTTTGTATTATAAATATCTGTACATGTTTTACTTTTACATTAGAAGGCATGTAAATTGAGGATAGATACAATGTATTATGCACACATCTCTCACGAAAGTAGATATTCATTTGTATGAATTAATGCATGAAAAGACGTAGAAAATAGCATTCTTGACTCAGTTAAATTCAGAGGTTTTATAAGGAGAAAAATAAGAAATGTTTCTGGTACAGCATTTGAGCTCTATACTTCTTTAGCAGACATCACAAGGTGTAGGGATCCATACACTATTGCACATCAGACTCAGAGCTGTAATTCATATGCCTATTTAAACTTATGCAAATGAGGACATTAAAGTAGAAACGTATATATAATATGTGCATCAATAAAAGAAAACAAATTACTCTATAATTTGTTGCTGTTAAAGTAGGCTTAACTCATTAAACTGCTTGGTGGCTAAACACATGAAAACATCTGCTGTAGACGGTCACAGGCTATTATCAGAATAGATTCCAGGGACAAAACCAGGAAATAGAAGTTCCTTTTCACTGTGTTTCTAGTCCCCAATTATGCACCTCTCTCTTCAGTATTAGCACAACTTCTTTCTTCCCACCCACAGAAGTACTTTCCAGGGTATTCTACTGAAGTCCCCATTTCTCCAATGTCAAAGTCCCACAATCATTTTCCCAAAACCTTTTTGAAAACTGACCCATATCTATTTCCTCAGAATTTTACTAAGGGATGGATTTGATAGGTGAGCAAAAGAATAATTAATTGAAGATTAGTTCAATTTTTCTATGTTTAAAAAAATCACATGTTATCTTACTTGAGTCAGAACAATCTGTATGATAAGTAAAAATTATTATCTGCATTTTGCATATGAAAAACTAAATATGATGAAAAACTGATTTTCCCAAGGTAAGTCCAATTTAGTGCCCTTTCCAAAATACCCAGTTTTCCCAAAGATATTTAAAGTTTTAGGGGACTCCTAGAGACACAATTAAAATTTTTTAATAGGAATATATTACACCCTTTCAATCGCCCCACTTATGTGACCAGCGATGCAGAAGGCTAATTTGTTCATCATCTAGATCACTGATTAATAATTAATTTCAATTATTGTGGGTTTAATCATTTCCTATTTACATCATTGTGAGTCAAATAAATCATCTATTTTACTGGATCAAGTAAATATTGCAAAAGATTTGATTATTATTCAATGAAAGCAAAAAACCAAACAGCAACAACAGCAACAAAAACCCCTAACAACTCACATATTGGTAAAATTTAAAGATTTCTTCGGAGCAAGGAATGAAGGAAGAATTCTGCATTTCATAAAAATCATAACTATCATCAGCTGAGGAAACTTTTCAAATAATCTGGAAAATGAGCATAATAGAGCATTCTGCAAGCATGTATGCACTTGAAATTATTACGAGATCTAGAGAGTACAAAAAGTTTCTTAAATATCAATAAAGTATCTAATATTATATTAAGTAGAAATTTGATACTTTTTTGAAGAAATATCATTCTTCAAACTTTAAGGCTCTACTCAAGTGTTTACTCAATTAATATAGGAAAAAAAGAGTGTGTTTGGCTTAGTCTAACTTTTTTTTTTTCTTTGGACGCACCATGCGACGTGCAGGATCTTAGTTCCCCAACCAGGGATCGAACCTGTGACCCCTGTAGTGGAAGCATGGAGTCCTAACCACTGGACTGCCAGGGAATTCCCTAGTCTAAAATTATCACTGTTAGATCTCACAGTAAGTAGAGACTGATCAAAAGTGAGTATGATTAAAAATTATATTAGAAAAAAACAAAAGGAAATACAATAAATAAATAAAACATATCTTTAAAGGATAAACAAATTTAGAATTGGGTTCCTTAAAAGTAAGCTATCTCTCTAAGATTTCTATGGGAAATCAAGAGTACTGTGTACATTTGCTTATGACAAAGTTGAGATGTTTTACTTATGTCTTCTGAGAACAGACTCAACAGCACATACTGGCAATGAATAAACTTAAAAGGATTTCACTTACAGTTAAAAGTAAAATTTAACTTTCCATTCTGATGTAAGTAAATATAACTAAATAGATTTGTAACATATTTTCAACCAATCAACTTTCTCACCTGTCTTTATCAATCTATGGCATATGTTAGAAAATTCCGGTTACTGAGTGGGCCTTCCCAAGAAGTATTTGAGAAAATGTTTAGATACCTGAACAGTAATTCTACATGTGTTTTATTTTCTTCTGCCTCAGTATATGTGTGCTTGGATGTCCTACCAACACCTGATACCTAATAAGCCCCAAATTATACTTTTATTTATTAAAAATATCTCCCTCACAATATATCTTGAATGTAAAGCTCCTTTTGACTCCAAATTGACTGCCTTTCCCTGTGACATGTTCTCAGGGATTACTGAGACTTGAGAATACTTCCATGGCATAATGCATCTTGTTTATATTCATTTCCCAAAATTGATGTCTAGGATTATTACGATAACCAATGTCTCTTTATTTTTAGACCTGTGCAGAACTTCTAGGATAATCTCTAAGTTTTATTTTCTTAATAACGTTCTATTCATCACTATATCACAGCCTTGCATTCAAAAGTATTTATCACTCCCATTCTCTTAATCCCATTCTCTTCAATCTTATCTTTGTTTATTCTGACATAGCTATTCTGTTTTAGCAATTTCAGTGTACTTATCATTTAACTCTTCATTTACCTTTACTATTTATCAGCTAGTACTTTGCATATTACAGAAGAATCATTAGGTGTTCATTCCTTAAAGAGAAGGAAAGAAAGAAGGAAGTAAAGAGGGAAGTAAAGAAGAAAGGAACGAAAGGAGGGAGGAAGTGGAGTAAATGTATAGTAATAAATCCATTTTCATTTTCTGAGATATCACAACTGACACATACCAAATATTCCATCCCTGATATTACCTTTCTTATGTACCCCAATTCTAAATTCCATTGCATACATTCTACAGAGGAAACTTACAGAAATATCATAGAAACTCACCCAGATATTCATGGAAATAGGAAGTCAGACATAGATGTCATCAATTATGTTGTGCTTTGAGCCTTGGGGAAGACTTTATGATTCTATTAATACAATTAGTATAGTGAGCAAATATTCATTGCTTTCAGTAATTTAACAAAGTGGGGATACACTCTAGGACTCCATTACTGACTTGTTTAGAATAAAGAGAGAACAGGAAATAAGGCAATGGCAAAAGTGTTTCCTGGGAATTAAGTCACCTCACTTCCCCAGGAAGTCACCAACATCATCATCACAAAGCATTAGAGAGGCTAAAGCTGTCTATACTTATGTCCATTTTAACTTTCACTTACTCCTCACCCATCATTCTGGCATCTGGTCTCCTGAGTCCATTGAAACAGTTCTTGCTGAGATTCCTAGTGATTTCCAATGTCAGTAAATCTAATAAACATTTTTCAGATTTTAGATGATGTCACAGCAGTTTTTTGACATAGACGATGTCTCCCCCCGCTTTCAAAACATATTCTTCCCTGGTCATCTGCCACATTTGTCTTATCATACTCCTTCCTCTGTGCCAGCTCTTTGTTACTTGTGGGTTCATTTGTGTGTACATAGACACTTATAACATTTATAACAGTGGAGTACCTCGAAGTTCAGACTTAGGCTTGCCCTACTCTATGCTCTCTTGCACTTCCACAATTTGCAATATGACATAAACACAAATGACTTCTTCTGAGCTCTAAGCCAATATATTCAATTTCCTCTAAGACATCTCTTCCAGGATTTATTTCCAAACACACATTCATGTCCAAAATAAAATTCACAATCTTCCCACCCACTAGGTGCATTTTCTATCTCGACAAATAACACCCACACCCATCTAGTTGTACAAGTTGTACAACTCATCTTGACAACAAACTAATTTATCCACACCCAGCTCAGTGTCCCTTTAGTTCACTCACAACACTGCAGCTTGGATGATCATTTAAAAATGAAAATCTGATCACTTCCCTCCCTTGTTCAACACCTCTCAGTGGCCTCCCATCACTCGTGGACAAATCTTGGCATGTCCTATAAACCCTATATGATCTCTCTCTGCTTCTTTAATCTTTTCTTAGAGCATACTCTTAGGCATTCCCTGTACTTTAGCAGAGTGGCCTTTTCAGTCCCTTGTCTGCCCTTTCTCAAGAATTTGCCTGCATTCTTTCCCCCGTATGCATCACCAAGTTAATTTCCAGTTTGTCCTCTAGATATCAGCTCATGTGTACCTTATTCAGGAAAGCCTGGCTTACCCAGTAAGGCAAAATGTCCTTACTATAAGCTCTCAGAACACGGTATATCTTACTTTCTCTTGTAGCATTTTTCAGAGTTGTAACTTAACATTTTCTGTGATCATGGTGTAATTACTCTTTCTCCTTTTCTAGACTGAAATTTTCATGAAGGCAAAGGCTGTACTTGTTTTTGCTCCTCTTTGTGTCCCAAATGGCCAGCAGAGAGCAAGAAATCAATAAACACCACTTGAATAAATGAACATTTAGTCAAGTAAGATAAACATTTCTCTGTAAGTTTTCTTTGTCCTGCAGAGATTATGAACATTTTGGTTGATTGAAATGGCATTAATTATATATTAATAAATTGTGTTCTGATTTTAAATCAATTCTTTGTGAAAATGTTCAATATTGATCAGTGTACTAGAAACTGATCATTCCTAAGTGAAGTATCGAAACTGATTTCCTAGAAATGCCAGGTAAGAGATTCAACCCAGATACGTAGAGATTCTTCTAAAGGCCAAAATAGATCTGCCCTCAACCTGTCCATGAGTCCTTCTTTATCCATTATAGTTCCAACATTTTCTTAAGCCTATTTCATTTACAGAAATAAGGAGTAAAATAGGGTAAACTGGAAACATCAAATCATGATTGGAACATGGCACGATTATGCTTTAGAGATTAGGGGGAAAAATATGGCTTTAAATTCTTATCAGTAGACCAAAATGATTAACACAAATTCTGGTCTAAAAATGAACTGTTGAGCTCTGTTCAGCTTTCTGTTGTTAAGATATGTAATCATCAAAACTGGCAGACATGGTGGCGTGAGTTTATGTTATCTCTGAAGCTGTACCACATGGCCCTTACGGTAACATTATATTTAGAAACAATATAACCAGTACTCAAAAACATCTCACTGATCTTCAAATTCTGCAAGTTTAAATATAATATTTCGATTAGAATAATGGAATAAGAAAGATCCCATGGGCTTGGAAATTATAAATTCCATGAATATTAATGAGTAAACAGAATTTTTACAGAATTTTGGATACTGTGGATATGAGGAAACTGAGGCTAAGTGGGGTGAAGTGATTTACTCAAGACTGAGCCACTAGCCTGTGAAGGTCAATCCAGAGAACCTTTGACAGATTCTTTTCCTTGAGTTTCTGAAAACTCTGGCTTTCTATCACTTGCCAGGGACACAGTGAGTTTATAAATATATAAAGAGAGAGAGGGATTTATACAAAAGGGTATGTGTCTTTGTGTAAACAAGGAGATGAAGAAACTAGAAAAAAAAGACTAGTGTGATCTAAAAATTTCTATTTCTAATAAACCCAATTATTTACACCTTTTGGGCACAAAATGTAATTTGCATATTTTCTATGCAACGACGTGGCTGCTGGCTGGCTGAGCAGCTCCAAATATTGCAGAGTCAGACTTCAGGAAATGGTAGGAGAAAAGACTTTCTCCCCTCTACACCTGAGCGGTAATTCAAATTATTCCTTCCTTTCAAAGCATCAGACAGAGAACTAAATCAACGTTTTATGTAAGCAACCATCTTGATCATTTTGCTTCTGTTAAGTCCCAAGAACTTGTGGTTTTGATAACGTTTTTCAGGTTGTAAACCATATGCAAACTCACATTTTTATTTCATTTGACAAAATAAAAAGTAGCTTCATGACAGTAATAACTGGGAGGTAGATCAGAGTTTTTGACCTAACTACACATGGCATTTTATATTTTGGCTTCAGACAGCTCGTCTTTTGAGACTTCCATCGGTACATAAAAGGAGAATTTAGTAGTTAATGCTCTAATAAGTATGGAACTTCTGGAAAGGAGGACTGCTTTGAGGATGTAAATCTGTAAGCATCACCACCGAGACTTGATCACTTTGCTTGGAGGAGCTCCATCTCTTGGTCCTTTATTAGAGAAATGTTCTGAATATATTACACGGCATTATCTTTTGATTCAACACATCTTCACGTAATTTTTTTTCCATATTATACATTCAATCATGATGATAACAAACTACCAAATGAATCTCTTTCTTGGGGTGGCTTTTGTATACACCATGTTCTGACAGAAAGTATGGAGACTTTGGATTCAATAGTCTTTCCTGCTTCTTGCTTACCCCATGAACTTGGATACCTTTTCTTTTTTCCTTTTCTTAAAATAAGAATCATAATATCCAACTCCTGGGAATATTTTATCGATTTTATGAAGCCCCTCCTCCAGAACCTAAACGCGAAAAGGTTAAATTCCCATTCTGAGAGCACTTTACCATAAATACATACTCTGATGAATCAAAACATGAAAATCTAGTCTCTAAATAATTTAAATCAAAGAGTTATACCAGTCGTATTATTGAAGTGCCAGGGTTTGAGCTTCTCACGTGCAGTTATGAGGTCTTCATCATTTTTGTGTTCATAAGACACAACACACTCCTGGCACAGCAGGTGCTCAAATCGACGCTTCAGTGATGACATGGAATGAAATGGCAGAATGATCCGTATGACCTAGGGATACTGTGTGCTCTGGCAGAGAGAAGACGGAGCCCAGAACACTGCTGTCTCCTGGTGAGACTCTCTTCAAGAACACTCCCAGTCTGATCACTCCCTGCGTGAAGACAGGCAGAACTAACTCTGTTTGCTCTAATTTCACTTCTGTGTCATTCCTCTTAGTTACTGTATGAGTAGGTGGCCCGGGACAACTCACACTCCTGCTGCTGGTGGGCCCTTCCCCCTATTTCTTGCTCAATAGCACTTTTGCCATCTGACATGCTCAATATTTTATTTTTTATTATATCTGTCTGCCTTCCACATTGGAATATAAACTCCATGAGGACAGACATTTTTATCTGTTTTATTTGCTGCTCTATCTTCAGCACTCAGCCTGGCACTTTGCAGGCATCCAGAGCTATTGGCTGAATGTTTGAATGAACTTCCATTCCTCATGAGGAAATGTATTTTTACATGGTAGCTCCTTCCTTTTCTTTGGGATATATACGTAAGTGCCTAGAATAAAATCAGTTATCAGCACTTAATATGAGTAATATTTTTTTCTAGAGTTTAAAGACTTTCTTAATATTACTGAACATAACTGAATCCATCCCCTCCTTCTATTAAAAGAAACATGTTCTATAATTGTACATTCTAAATATACAAATTTCTTTATTTAATTCATATCTTTATTCACTGGCTTGACTGAGAGTACGCTAAAAATACTGCTTTGATTTCTTCAGATTCCTTGAATACATGAGAAGGAGGAGTACTCCTCAATTATGAATATTTTTATCTTACCTCAGTAAAGGAAAAACTCATCAGTGTTTACAAAATATGACAAACCTCTCTGGAGGAAAGAAAACAAACTTCCTTGATGCTACATCTCATATAATCAGAACTATTTTTCTCCATATTAGAGAGTTAAGTAAGGTTTTATGTTATTTACAACATTTAATAGCACTGTAATGTGCTGTAATTTTTGAATCACTTAAATAGTTCAAAGAATCTATTTTTCCTTTTCCAAGGTTATTTCCCTTAAAGAGAACAGGATTCCTACATTCAGGTATTTATTTATTTTACTGAAATTGAAATTAAAATAAACAGTAAGCAGAGCAAAGCTAATGTATGGTAGAAGATATCTATATTAAAAGGTCAGAGGTATAAAAATGAGTGGTTTATCCTTTTCCAAATTGTTCCTGCTTTGAAGATTTTTAGTGCACAAGTCGTTCTTTAAAAAGGTTTCAGTAATTAGTAACCGACAATAACATTTGCAGTTTGTTTAGAAAATACAAGTATAGGGCTTGAGGCATTTTATGCTTAAGTATAACGTATGAAGCCTAGAAAACTTGAAAAACAATTTTCAAGCTCCTTGACACTGGTTTTAGCAATGATTTTTTGGGTTTGACACCAAAAGCAAAGGCAACAAAAGCAAAAACAAACAAGTGGGACATCAAACTAAAAAGCTTCTCCACAGCAGAGGAAACAACCAACAAAGTGAAAACACAATCTACCAAATGGGAGAAAATATTTACAAATCATATATATGTAAGGGGTTAATATTCAAAATATATAAATAACTCATCCAGCTCAATAGCAAAACAAAAAAATAATCCAATTAAAAAGTGGGCAGAGAGTCTGAATAGACATTTTTCCAAGGAAGACATACAGAGATGGCCAACAAGCACATTACAACATGCTCAACATCACTAATAATCAAGGAAATGCATAGCAAAACCACAATGAGATATCACTTCACACCTGTAAAAATGGATATTATCAAAAAGACCAGAAATAATAAGTGTCAGCAAGGAAGAAAAGGGAACACTTGTGCATTGTTGGTGAGAATGCAAACTGGTGCAGTCACTTTGGAAAACAGTATGGAGGGCCCTCAAAATATTAAAAATAGAACTACCATATGATCCAGCAATTCCACATATGGATATTTATCCAAAGAAAACAAAAACACTCACTCAAAGCGATATACGCACTCCCATGTTCACTGCAGCATTGTTTAAAATAGCCGAGGTATGGAAACAACCTGTGTCTATCAATGGATGAATGGATAGAGAAAATGTGATATACACACACACACAAAGAGGAATATTATTCAGCCATATAAAAGAAGGAAAATTTGCCATTGGTGACAATATGGTTGGACCCTGAGGGCATTATACTTAGGTAAAATAGGTCAGATAAAGACGAATACTGTATGATCTCACTTATATGTGGAATCTAAGACAACAACAACAAAAGCAAGCTCATGGATACAGAGAACAGATGGGTAGTTGCCAGAGATGGCAGGAGTTGGTGGGGGAGTGGTTAGGTGGGCGAAGTGGATGAAGGGGGTCAAAAGGTACAAATTCCACTTATAAGATAAATAAGTTCTGGAGTCATAACGTACAGCATGGTGATGATAGTTTGACAGACCATTTTAACTACAAAACTTTGAAGTCTATTGCACACTTTCAGCCTTTTTGTCTCTTCGTTCCATAACTTTTTACTTGTGTAAAATATAATTTTACATATATATTAAATATGTATTACTATATACAAATATAATTTCTTCAATTATCCAAAATTATTTTCTTATGGTCTCATCTCAATATGGGGATGAGAGTGAATAATGTCTCTATTTATGTTACATAATCTTAATCATTTTCTAAATATTCATAATATCTCCTTCCAACTTTTGTGTTTCCAGGATGGATCCCTAATCTTTGGAGGTTCTGAATTAACATTTACATGTACCATAAGTCTAACTAAACTCTCTGCATTAAAAAAGTTGCCTTTATCTTAAAAAAATACTTTAAGTCCACTTTAAAAGAACAGATATTTTTCTGTGAGCACAATTGTTTCACTTAGGGACCCCACCATTAACAATTTTCTACCCAGATAAGTTTCCCTTCCTAATCCTACTTTATATTTTTAAGCCACTTCTATAGCAAAGCATCTACTCCAATACAATGGCGACTCAGGTTTTGCTTTTTGAATTAAACAACCTCTGTGTGAAACCTTATTGTAGGCTTTGTAAAAGTTAACTTAACAGGTAGGTTAACTTTAGATTTCATTTAGGTCCTGCCAGATAATACTGCTGCTGTGGAAGTGAGCATATATCAACAATAAAAATTACTTACATACAAGCTTTATCTTGCAAGTCTCAAAAAGCATATTTTTAAGCAAGCATATTGAATATTCTTGCATTTTCTTCATTAACAAATTTTAATAACATAGATATAATTTAATTTATTTTTTGACAATTACAATTTCAGGTAAGCAAACTTCCAAAGAATTTGATGCTAAAAGCTGATCTACAGAGCAGTTTTCCGGGGCCATGTGAATGGTTACAGAATTTATCGCCTTGTATGAACAAGTGGCCTGTGCAACGTTCTGTATTAAGAAGCTATCCAAGTATCTTTTAATGAAAATTTAGTATAATTTGTGTTTTGTCATTTAAATATTTTTTAAAAGTACTTAAAAACCTGTGAAAATAATACTTTTATATTTACTCTAAATTTCATCACTGATGACAATACAAAATTTTTGGACTTAAAATGCATTAGCTTAGAAGGTATTATTCAAAAATCTTGATTATAAAGGCAAGTAAAATAAATTTTTTTAAATGTCAAAAAAAAAAGAAACTATCAAAATATCCAACACTCTTACCTTCATCAGCTAAAACTTGACATGTTTTTTAAATTAAGAAGATTCAGAAGTAGGGGATGCTGAATGATGGCTCTAGTTTCCCAGGAGAAGCTAAACAAATATTTGTGGTACTTAAAAAGTAACTACCTTCGAGAAAACTATTGTTCATATTTTACCTGCCCTAAGGCTTAAAGTTTTTCCAGAATTCACAGGACAGAAAAGAAATTTAATGCCTAACTAATAGATTCAAGGTCATGCTGAACCTAAACCACTATAAATTAGTGATAACAAATTTCTTTGAAATCTCCATTATGTTTTACCTTTAAATATTGAAAGTAGATTTGTTTTACTTATTATTCCTATAATTAACACTTTATTTAGTCTGTTTTTAAATTGAAAATAGAGAGCAATTGCTTCCTCTATTACGGTACTTAAGTTATTCACTTTGTAGAGAAATAAGACAATTACCATCTTTTCTATTATTTTTAGCCTTATTTTGCTACGTATTTGCATTATCTCATGTTTTTCTTTCTTGTAGAGAAAGAAAAAATGAAAATTGTTCCACTGATTCTTCCATTTTAATAATGTAAAAAAATCTGAATAACCCGTAATCTCCCTTTAATAAACTACTTAATATACATACTACATTTTGCAAGATTTCATTAGTATTCAAGGAGATTTACAGAAGGATTTGTTCCAAATTTAAGAATGTAAATAATTTTCAAATGTCCAATAAGAAATTATTTATAAAACATTTAGCCAATCTGGTGAAAATATTCTTTAGATTAACATATACAAATTTAATTAATTGCAATGTATGAATATCACCCTAATTTCGAAAACTGGTTCAACTTTACTTCTGCATGCTTTATTTGTCTCATGTATTTATTTGTCTCGTGTATATGTGTATATATCTATATAGATATAGCTATAGATATATATCTGTCCTATAAAAAGTTCTGGGCAGTAGTGAGTTTAGTTCAGCACCTGCTCATGGAAAGTGCTCAATGAGCCAGCAATACTCTTATTATCTTCCTTACTTAAAACAAATAAAAACTAAAGAGTTAAAATACAGTTCCATTTAAGCTAAAACTCTTTTCTTCCAACATTCCCCAAATATTTGTGAAATTCTGTATGCTTTTCAGATGAGAATTAAAATTGAGTAGTTGTAGTTCCTTATCATAGCATTGCACACACTACCTTCTTTCACTTACAGTTCTTTAGAATAATGCATACTATTAAAGAAATTCAGCATGTCCACATTTAGATTCACTGAGTCTATTTACTACAGATCCAATATATTGACTTCCCCAGAATAGGTGGACATTAAATCCTTAGAGAGCAATTAATTTTTATATTTTTTATGGGGTAATGGTGGCTGTCTTCAATACATCTAACTTTGCATAAGCTTTCTAATGGATGAATCACGTATGAAAATTAATATACAATTATCTTAAGGGCTCAGTCACCTACAGATAATGACTGATTTGATATTTTATAATACTTAGTGGCAAATTTCTCTAAGAAAAGATAAATTAAAATGTAATACACACTAGTATTTCTAGTTTGCTTTTCAAATTGTAACGTAAAAAATAAAGATTGGTAAATTTGATTTATAACAATTTTAATAATTGGGATTCTGATACTCTTATGATGCACAATTATTTAATTTATTGTTATTTTCTGAATACACTAGTTATTGGTTCCATTAATCAAATAGATCAAGTTTTGTATCATATAGATTCAGAGGGTATATCTTGTGATCCTTTAACAGGAATAAAGATAAATTGGTATCTTTATTGACTCCTGGCTTAAAGAATACAAAGAACTGTATGCTTTGGAGACTCTAAAAAATTCATGACATTTTTATATGTAAATATATGTATAACTATTTACATTATATATTTCATTAAGTTAAAAACATATAAAATGATAGGCTATTTATCATACAAGATTATGAGAACTGTAAATGTATATGTTTATATAAATATATACCCATAATCTACATGTAAACATATACCTGTAGTTCAGAATATCCTAAATATCATTTTCACTCGGCAATTTTTGAAATTGTTATATTTGTGTATCCTTTTAACCAATTAAAAAATTTAACAAATGCAGAAGTATTTAAAAAGCACTATATCCTATTTATTCTGCAGCATAAATATCACAAATAAAATATTAGATATTTAGAGACGCTTTCCTACCTTTTTGACATAAAATGCCAAAGATATATCCATCTTTACCTTGAATGATTGATTTGAGATTTAATAACTTTATATTATACTTCCAGCTTTGAACTAATACAAGGTGTAATATAAATGACTATTATCGGTTCTTTGAGTTTAAAATTGATTCTGTACAATTGTGGCTAAATTCAGCTGACACTATTTTAACCCCAATTCAGCTCCTAGCAACATATATTACTAGGGTTTAAATAGTAAGATCTGAATTTCAAGACCCCTGCTTTATCGTACAGTCCCACCAATTACTTTCAGAAAACTGGAAACACCAAATGCTGTATACTGGATACATCCAATGTTTTTTTGAGACTTCAGATTGTCAATAACATCTTGTGATGAGTCTTTCAAAGCAGGCTACAAATTCCATGACCATCAGAGGACAGAATATTATTTCTCCAAAGGGTCAAGATGAAGCAAAATCACATAACTACCAGTGAAATAATCAAGTATTTGGAGATGACATGGATGAAAAATAAATTTAAATTTCTCATATATCTTTATTTGATATCTACTCAATGATGTTTATTTGGTTGTTAACTAACTCATGGTCTTCTACCTTTTAGAAAAACAGAAAATTCCTGGGGAAAAAATAAACAGCAATATTCATTAATGATACTGCTAATATTCAGTAAGTGACAGCTATTATAACTAAGAAATTATTTTTACTTTCATAATTTCAGTTTGTCTACCAACTTGCATTATCTATGTCATTTTTCTTCACAGTTCATAAATAAATAACACCCTGTATATAGTCTTATGAGCTATTTGCTTGATGTATATAGAAGTTACAGAGATATCCCTAAAGTACTCTATATGGTTTGACTACTGTTATATGTTGAGCTTATCTTCAACTGGGTCCTTAAAAATCTATGTAAAGAAATGAATTTTCTTTTTCCAAGAATCAATGGGCATAGTTACATATGTAACGTTAAGATAAAGTATCCTTATATGATCAAAGTTAAAGATTGGTTATAGCATACAGCTAAAACATAAAATAATTCTTAAGATGAAGAGGTAAAGAAGCAGCACCCACATTTCTGCTGTTTTAAAGACACTGTCTCAAGCACATATGATGGGATGTGATCACATGAGTGTTGTGAAGGCCAAACACTCAACAACAACCAGTTGGTGCCTGGGAAAGGGAATTAGCTTGGTCTGATGATCACCATTTTGTTGACAATGACATGAACAAATATTTGGACATATTTTCACAACAGCAAATTATCTCCTTCAATTACCCTCCAATTTGCACTTGGGCTACTTTTAACAGCTAGCTTGTCCTTTTGCACAAATAATAATGGCCTCAACCACTAAAATGAAAATCAAAACGAGACAAAAGCTTAGTTCTATTAATGCTGAGGCAGAAATGTTAATTATAGAGGATAATGAAATATAAAAGAACTCCCTTTGCTGTCTCCAAACCCTTTTGAACTTCTCAGGGGTTTAAATACAGTGTTTGCTTGGCAGTTATTCATGTCTGGAAAATAAAGAAAAGGAAAAATGCTATACCAAAATAAAATCTCAAAAACTCAGTAACCAATTCTAATCTTTATCAATCAGGGAAGAAGATTATTGCCATTGGGCAAAAATTCTTTTAAGAGGTCCAAATTCAATTCAAAGTTTCTGTTGCTGGAAAATACATAAATTTTATCATCATGAAAAATGTTGATGGTTAAATGGTTGAATAGAAAAAAACTGTTCATGACTATCCTTCCTAGAGAAGCAATGAATTAATATCATGTCAGCCAGATAGACACACTTATGCATATACCTTTAAAAATAATGTGTGACGTTTCTACGTAGGAAGGATATAGTTAAATAAATGGATTAGATATTGTTTAATTGAAATATTATAAAAAACTTAAAATGCATTTGTGAAAATGGACAAAAAGGAAAATAGTATGTCAAATGATTTTAATTGCCTTCTAGTGTTCTGACAAACCACATTAAATTAAAAATTATGTGCATTTTGACAGCATTGAGTGTTTAAATTAAGAAACAAGACTGCATTGCCAACAGGGATCCAAATGTATGTGACTTTAAAAAGTATAGAACAAATATTCTTTCACATAAGTTTTTTTTCTAAAATTATAAAGAAGAGCCTGACACTATGCTGTTTACAATACTCCACTGCACTTGGAGTACAGCCCAACTCTTTTCATAGTTTCCACAGGGTGTTACTTAGAGATATCTAGCATCCTCTCCCCTCCTTTCCCTAGTTCTACATGCTCCTGTCAAATGTGCCTTCTTTCCATCTCTCAAACACTCCCTTAGGGCCTTTAGCTCCTAGAGCATCTGACACAGGGCTGGCATCTCCTCGTCTCAGTTCAAATGAGACTTTCTTGACTACTCATTCAAAATTAGCTGCATCTCTCCACAGTCACTCTCTAGCCTGTTTTATCTTCTTTTGCACTTAAAGCTACCAGATTTCACCATATGTATTTACTTATGTACTTAATAATATCTGTCCTGTCCTCTTTTTTTTTTTAAACATCTTTATTGGAGTATAATTGCTTTACAATGGTATGTTAGTTTCTGCTTTATAACAAAGTGAATCAGCTGTACGTATACATATATCCCCATATCTCCTCCCTCTTGCATCTCCCTCCCACCCTCACACCAGTCAGAATGGCCATCATCAAAAAATCTACAAACAATAAATGCTGGAGAAGGTGTGGAGAAAAGGGAACCTGCTTGCACTGCTGGTGGGAATGTAAATTGACACAGCCACTATGGAGAAGAGTATGGACGTTCCTTAAAAAAGTAAAAATAGAAAACTACCATATGACCCAGCAAACCCACTACTGGGCATATACCCTGAGAAAACCATAATTCAAAGAGTCACGTACCACAATGTTCATTGCAGCACTGTTTACAATAGCCAAGACGTGGAAGCAACCTAAGTGTCCATCGACAGATGAATGGATAAAGAAGATGTGGCACATATATACAACCATAAAACGAAACGAAATTGAGTTATTTGTAGTGAGCTGGATGGACCTAGAGTCTGTCATACAGAGTGAATTAAGTCAGAAAGAGAAAAACAAATACCATATACTAACACATATATATGTCCTGTCCTCTTGAATGTAAGTTTCATGAGAACAGTATGTTGTCTAGCTTGTTCCCTAGTGTAGCCCTGGTAATAGAAGGGTGCCTGGCAAAATGTCCAGATTAATATTTGTTGAATGAAAGAATAAAATAAGTAAATAACCATCTTTTCAGTTATTTTTCGCCATCAAAACATTTTACCAGAAAACTACCAAAATACAGCTATTCTTATCTACTGCCTCTCTTAATCACCACCAAAGGGTCTATTAGCAATTTTCAATGACCAATTATTCGATTAACCTGTTTTGTCATATTTGTGTTTGGTCTTACCATAATTACAAGGTAATGACATTTTTAATTTAGATAAGGAGCCTGTCTATTCATATAATTTTCTTAATTTGTGTTTCTAAAGGTATCAGATAAAAAACTAGGAGCTAAATTCAATTATGTAACAAAATTAATGACTTCCTTCAAAAGGTCTTCCTATTGCAAGAATATTCTGTTTTACCTATAAAATAATCTAAGTATAAAATTATTTGAGCCTCGTTAAAAAAATCAATAAAAAATATAAAGCATATTGAATTAAGCATATTAGAGAGAAAGTTTTCACATAGTGTTTTAAAAACCAGGTTCAAAAAAATCCAATTATGTTAAGTTTGCAGATTAAATAGACAGAACAGAACATTTTTAAGAGCTACATTAAATTTCAAAGACAAAAATCATCTTGGATTAAAAAAACAGAAAAATCTCTTTTGGGGAAAAGTATTAATATTTCACAAGTATATCTTAAAAACTTTAAAATGGTGTAGGTTGTATCCATCTACACTTATAGAAACACATTTTTTTGACCAAATAATACATTAATATATGTTTACTATATAATAAATGGAAAAAAAATTTATCTGGAGAATATCACATAGATTTTGAAATTAAAACAGTTTTTCCCAGGGTTTGTAGCTTTTCATCATTACCACAATTCTCCTAACTGACATTCGGGATTATTTAGATTTTCATATTTATTAACTCAATTATTTACTGCATTGTATAGTTTAACTTGTGCCAGACACCGCTCTAGCTCCAGGAATACACTGGAGGATAAAGCAAAGTCCTACACTAGAGACACTCATGAGGAGTTCATTGATAGCCTTAAATATAGAGTTAAATGAGAAATGTAATCTCATATTTTATATGAACATGGAGATATTTAGTGAGCATTATTATCTAGAACTAGTCTAGTATAAGAAACAATATCACATCAGAATTTGCCAACTCAAAACCAGCAACAATGAAGTGAAGGCGTCTCATGTTAAGTGCTGGGCACACAGTAGGCACTATGTACTGAAGAGATGAATGAAAGGAATGACTGAAACATTTCAATATCAACAACTATATCATTTTGTATCATTACTGAATCTGCAGTTAACTATTGGAAAACATGCTCTGTTATAGATACCCAGGTTTTTTAGCTGATAATTTGCTAGTATCCATTTGGAAAGGATATATATTTAAAAACTGCATTTTTTCAATGTTAAAGTTATAACTTCACTGCATATGAAATTGCTGTTAAATATTTTCTTCCTTATTGTAAATTGTGCTCGAATGGGCCTGCAGAATCAAAAATATCTGTGCTCCTGTTCTCCAAAACTCAGAATGCAGTGGAAAGCCATCTGGCAGGGCCCACTGGCATGATGCCATTCTCATCTGCAGTTGCAATGCAGTCCTAGGGGCAAAAACAATCATGAATTCTGTTTAACTAGGGCCATAGAATGACATTTGTTTCTTGATGGACTGTGGGTCTATTACTAAGACAAACTAGATGAAAGCCATTTAAATCCTACTTTCTGTGACTCTGTGAAGATCAGAAGGCTGAGGACATTTTGAGAATAGAGATTATGCTGTTTGTTATTCTTTAACAAAATGATTAAACAGCCAAACAGAAAGTAAAATGAGTTCTGGCACCAAATCATTATTTGACTAACATTTCCCCCCTCAAGTTGACTGAATTCTCTTGGCCTGGTATAGAATCAGCCTGTATATGAGAAAATAACAAAACAATAACAATCACAGTAATTGACAGTTATTGTTACCTTTTTTGAGGCATTGTTCCAAGATTATTGGTATTTATTAACTCACTTAAATCCTCCAGACAAGCCTATAGGTAGTACTATTCTTATGCACATTTTACAGGTAAGAAATATGAGACAGGAAAGTTAAGTAATTTACTCAAGGTTGTATAGTTATTAAGTACAGTTTTAGTATAAGAATTTTACTCCATATAACATTTTTTAACCATACAGACAGGGTAAAAGATTTATGAACTATAATCACTGACATTCAAGCATTCACGAATGCCTTAAGAAATTCTTGGTTAGTAAGGTTAGGAGTTAGGTTAGTAAGATTTTTCAGTCTGAGGTGTTCCACTCCTTTGGGAGCTAAAGATGAGGAAGGATACCTAGCACAAGGTACAAATGAACTTTCATATTATATGTAGTTCATTTCCTAACTGTGGAATTTCATCTCTGCCCATGCAGAAGTGTTTTGGGGACTAACTCTATAAAATAAAATAACATCACTTATATGTGGAATCTAAAAAATAATACAAATGAATGTATATACAAAACAGAAGCAGACTCACTGATACAGAAAACAAACGTGGTTACCAAACAGGAGAGGGAAGAACAGAGGGACAAATGAGGGGTGTGGGATTAACAGATACAAACTACTATATATAAAATAGATATGCAACAAGGATTTACTGTATAGTACAAGGAACTATACCCGTCATCTTGAAATTACCTATAAATGGAATATAATCTACAAAAATACTGAATCAGTATGTTGTACATCTGAAACTAACGAAATATTGTAAATCAACTATACTTCAATAAAAATGTAAATAAATTAAAAATACCAGCTAAGAGAGTTCAGCACCACCAAACCAGCTTTACAACAAATGCTAAAGGAACTTCTCTAGGCAAGAAACACAAGAGAAGGAAAAGACCTACAATAACAAACCCAAAACAATTAAGAAAATGGAAATAGGAGCATACATATCAATAATTACCTTAAATGTACATGGATTAAATGCTCCAACCAAAGACACAGACTGACTAAATGGATACAAAAACAAGACCAGTATATATACTGTCTAAAAGAGACCCACTTCAGACCTAGGGACAGATACAGACTGAAAGTGATGAGATGGAAAAAGATATTCCATGCAAATGGAAATCAAAAGAAAGCTGGAGTAGCAATTCTCATATCAGACAAAATAGACTTTAAAATAAAGCCTATTACAAGAGACAGACAAGGACACTACATAATGATCAAGGGATCGAACCAAGAAGATAAAACAATTGTAAATATTTATGCACCCAACATAGGAGCACCTCAATACATAAGGCAAATACTAACAGACATAAAAGGGGAAATTGACAGTAACACAATCATAGTAGGACACTTTAACACCCCACTTTCACCAATGGACAGATCATCCAAAATGAAAATAAATAAGGAAACACAGTCTTTAAATGATACATTAAACAAGATGGACCTAACAGATATTTATAGGACATTCCATCCAAAAACAACAGAATACACATTTTTCTCAAGTGCTCATGGAACATTCTCCAGGATAGATCATATCTTGGGTCACAAATTAAGCCTTGGTAAATTTAAGAAAACTGAAATTGTATCAAGTATCTTTTCTGACCACAATGCTATGAGACTAGATATCAATTACAGGAAAAGATCTGTAAAAAATACAAACACATGGAGGCTGAACAATACACTACTTAATAACGAAGTGATCACTGAAGAAATCAAAGAGGAAATCAAAAAATACCTAGAAACAAATGAAAATGCAGACTTGATGACCCAAAACCTATGGGATGCAACAAAAGCAGTTCTAAGAGGGAAGTTTATAGCAATACAATCCTACCTCAAGAAACAGGAAACATCTAAAATAAACAACCTAATCTTGAACCTAAAGCATATGAGAAAGAAGAACAAAAAATCCCCACAGTTAGGAGAAGGAAAGAAATCATAAAGATCAGATCAGAAATAAATGAAAAAGAAATGAAGGAAACTATAACAAAGATCAATAAAACTAAAAGCTGGTTCTTTGACAAGATAAACAAAATTGATAAACCATTAACCAGACTCATCAAGAAAAAAAGGGAGAAGATTCAAATCAATAGAATTAGAAATGAAAAAGAAGTAACAACTGACACTGCAGAAATACAAGGATCATGAGAGATTACTACAACCAACTCTATGCCAATAAAATGGACAACATGGAAGAAATGGACAAATTCTTAGAAATGCACAACCTTCCAAGACTGAACCAGGAAGAAATAGAAAATATGAAGAGACCAATCACAAGCACTGAAATTGAAACTGTGATTAAAAGTCTTCCAACAAACTAAAGCCCAGGACCCGATGGCTTCACAGGTGAATTCTATCAAATATTTAGAGAAGAGCTAACACCTATACTTCTCAAACTCTTCCAAAATATAGCAGAGGCAGGGACACTCCCAAACTCATTCTAAGAGGTCACCATCACCCTGAAACCAAAACCAGACAAAGATGTCACAAAGAAAGAAAACTACAGGCCAATATCACTGATGAACATAGATGCAAAAATCCTCAACAAAATACTAGCAAACAGAATCCAACAGCACATTAAAAGGATCACACATCATGATCAAGTGTGGTTTATTCCAGGAATGCAAAGATTCTTCAATATACACATATCAATAAACGTGATACACCATATTAACAAATTGAAGGAGAAAAACCATATGATCATCTCAATAGATGCAGAGAAAGCATTCAACAAAATTCAACACCCATTTATGATAAAAACTCTGCAGAAAGTAGGCATAAAGGGAACTTTCCTCAACATGATAAAGGCCATATATGACAAACCCACAGCCAACATCATCCTCAATGGTGAAAATCTGAAACCATTCCCAATAAGATCAGGAACAACACAAGGTTGCCCACTCTCACCACTATTATTCAACATAGTTTTGGAAATTTTAGCCACAGCACTCAGAGAAGAAAAAGAAATAAAAGGAATCCAAATCGGAAAAGAAGAAGTATAGCTGTCACTGTCTGCAGATGACATGATACTCTACATAGAGAATCCTAAAGATGCTACCAGAAAACTACTAGGGCTAATCAATGAATTTGGTAAAGTAGCAGGATACAAAATTAATGCACAGAAATCTCTGGCATTTTATACACTAATGATGAAAAATCTGAAAGTGAAATTAAGAAAATACTCCCAGTTACCACTGCATTCAAAATATCTAGGAATAAACCTACCTAAGGAGACAAAACACCTGTATGCAGAAAATTATAAGACACTGATGAAAGAAATTAGAGATGATACATATAGATGGAGAGATATAACATGTTCTTGGATTAGAAGAATCAACATTGTGATAATGACTATACTACCCAAGGCACTCTACAGATTCAATACAATCCCTTTCAAACTACCACTGGTATTTTTCACAGAACTAGAACAAAAAATTTTGCAATTTGTATGGAAACACAAAAGACCCCGAATAGCCAAAGCAATCTTGAGAACGAAAAACGGAGCTGGAGGAATCAGGCTCCCTGATTTCAGACTATACTACAAAGCTACAGTAATCAAGACAGTATGGTACTGGCACAAAAACAGAAAGATAGATCAATGAAACAGGATAGAAAGCCCAGAGATAAACCCATGCACATATGGTCACCTTATCTTTGATAAAGGAGGCAAGAATATGCAGTGCAGAAAAGACAGCCCCTTCAATAAGTGGTGCTGGGAAAACTGGAGAGGTATATGTAAAAGTATGAAATTAGAACACCTAATCCACCTGCTGACGCAGGGGACACGGGTTCGTGCCCTGGTCCGGGAAGATCCCAAATGCCGTGGACCGTCTAGGCCCGTGAGCCATGGCTGCTGAGCCTGCACGTCCAGAGCCTGTGCTCTGCAACGGGAGAGGCCACAACGAGAGGTCTGCATACCGAAGAATAAATAATAAACAAATAAATAAATAAATAAATAAATAAATAAACAAACAAACTCAAAATGGATTAAAGATCTAAATGTAAGGCCAGACACTATCAAACTCTTAGAGGAAAATATAGGCAGAACACTCTATGACATAAACCACAGCTAGATCCTTTTTGACCACCTCCTAGATAAATGGAAATAAAAACAAAAATAAACAAATGGGACCTAATGAAACTTAAAAGCTTTTGCACAGCAAAGGAAACCATAAAGAGACAAAAAGACAACCCTCAGAATGGGAGAAAATATTTGCAAATGAAGCAACTGACAAAGGATTAATCTCCAAAATTTACAAGCAGCTCATGCAGCTCAATAACAAAAAAACAAACAACCCAATCCAAAAATGGGCAGTAGACCTAAACAGACATTTCTCCAAAGAAGATATACAGATTGCCAACAAACACATTAAAGAATGCTCAACATCATTAATCATTAGTGAAATGCAAATCAAAACTACAATGAGATATCATCTCACATCGGTCAGAATGGCCATCATCAAAATATCTAGAAACAATAAATGCTGGAGAGGGTGTGGAGAAAAGGGAACACTCTTGCACTGCTGGTGGGAATGTGAATTGATACAGCCACTATGGAGAACAGTATGGAGGTTCCTTATAAAACTACAAATAGAACTACCATATGACCCATCAATCCCACTACTGGGCATATACCCTGAGAAAACCATAATTCAAAAAGAGTCATGTCCCAAAATGTTCATTGCAGCTCTATTTACAATAGCCACGACATGGAAGCAACCTAAGTGTCCATCATCAGATGAATGGATAAAGAAGATGTGGTACATATATACAGTGGAATATTACTCAGCCAGAAAAGAAACGAAATTGAGTTATTTGTAGGATGGACCTAGAGTCTGTCATACAGAGTGAAGTAAGTCAGAAAGAGAAATACAAATACCGTATGCTAACACATATATATGGAATTTAAGAAGAAAAAAACTGGTCATGAAGAACCTAGAGGTAAGACGGGAATAAAGACATAGACCTAGTAGAGAATGTACTTGAGCATATGGGGAGGGGGAAGGGTAAGCTGTGACAAAGTGAGAGAGTGGCATGGACATATATATACTACCAAACGTAAAATAGATAACTAGTGGGAAGCAGCCGCATAGCACAGGGAGATGAGCTCGGTGCTTTGTGACCACCTAGAAGGGTGGGATAGGGAGGGTGGGAGGGAGGGAGACGCAAGAGGGAGGAGATATGGGGACATATGTATATGTATAACTGATTCACTTTGTTATGAAACAGAAACTAACACACCATTGTAAAGCAATTATACTCCAATAAAGATGTTAAAAAAATAAAAATAATAAATTAAAAAATAAATTCATGATATCTTTTATCTCTAAAACTATCTTTAAGATTTTCCAAGGAGCCTATGGAAAATCAAAAAGATTTCATATTCACTTTAAAAAATATCAATGGGAAAAATAATTTGAAAAAAAGAAAAAAATACCAGAGCCTCAGCACTATATTCTCTGATCAACGTAATACTCCAAAACAATTGAGAAGATAAACCTTCCCCCTACCAAATATTTATTTTGTAGTACACACTTATCCACAGGTTAAGTATGATCTTTGTGAGATGATAGATGAAAAGCCCTAGTATAAGTTTTACCTTGTGGCACTTGATAAATTATATGGATCCTTATTAGTTATACAGAGCAAATCAGTGGATGGGATCCAGTAAAATCATTAATAAAGCATCAACTGTCTACTACTTTTTTTGCGGCACGCGGGCCTCTCACTGTTGTGGCCTCTCCCGTTGCGGAGCACAGGCTTTGGATGCGCAGGCTCAGCGGCCATGGCTCACGGGCCCAGCCGCTCTGCGGCATGTGGGATCTTTGCGGATCGGGGCACGAACCCGTGTCCCCTGCATCGGCAGGCGCACTCTCAACCACTGCGCCACCAGGGAAGCCCAACTGTCTACTCCTTTTAAACGATCAAGACAAACTGCTTCATATGCCTGTAGACGACAGTCTTGAACTGTCATTTTTTCAGGCTTACCAATTTTTATGCAATGATGAAGATCCACCTCTGGGATTGAACAGCATCTAAGACCTGGTCTAATAAAAAAGAGTTTAACTTCTAGTCACTAAACATTTAATCCTGCCCGAAGTACTCTGAGGATAGTTTATTAACTAGTATTTCTATGTTGATACCATTGAAATACAGAGAAAGGAAAGTAGCTTTTCTCTTAAGCTCAAAAATCATTAATAATATCCTGATATTTGACATTTGATAAAAATAAATTAGCCTGAATATTTTCAAATGATATTTCATAGAAACAAAGTACAAAAGCTATTTTATGGTACATTTTAGATTAATCAGTATGAAGGTATTACATACTTAAATGCATGGTCTGCTACTTCTGTAGTCTATATGTAACAAATTTAAGAAAAGTTTAAAATAAAATTTTAAACATCTTGTCTTTTAGTTGACTGCTGACACTGTCACAAATCTATTTAGATATTACATATAGATATTGTCATAAATCTAGATATTATACATAGGTCAAAAAGACTAAAGTGCATTATTGTGAGCTTCTAAGATTTAAGGAAGGTAAATTTTCTAATTATACATTTCTGTTAATTGAAACTAATATTTTGTAGAAAATATTTTTTATATGTTGAACTCTAAAATTCCTATTATCCTTTGTAAAATATATAAAATCACTCTTTTTTTCCTTTTTGTGTTCATCAAGGAGGAATGAAGCTAATTCAAAAATACCTTCTTTTCAAATAATTTTTAGTATGTAATATATTTTATACTGTTTTAAATTAAAACAGAATTAAATGACTTTGGTATCTACATTATAAACAATTAATAGAAGTTGGGAGACTGGGATTGACATGTACATGCTACTATATATGAAACAGAGAACTAATAATGACCTATTGTATAGCACAGGGAACTCTACTCAATACTCTGTAATGACTTATATGGGAAAGAATCTAAAAAAGAGTGGCTATATGTATATGTATAACTGATTCATTTTGCTGTACACCTGAAACTAACACAACATTGTAAATCAACTATACTCCAGTAAAAATTAAAACAAAAAAGAAATATCATTGACTTCTAAATACTGTAAAGTCTCTATTTACAGTATTTAGAGGATATATAGTTTGGGGACATTTGCCCCTCAGGGAGAGTGGTTGCTGTTCATTTCAAATTAAGTTCCCCCCATCTGTGTTTCAGAATGTTTTTATCTCCTATATTAAGCATATGTTTCAGATAAAATTTTGGGTTGTCTCAGATAAATTTCTTCTTCCAGGAGATTTATACTTGTTCCATTGACCACATTTTCTTATTTGTTTAACAAAAAAAGCTAAAATGTTCTTCTTCAACATTTACCCTGAGACATTTCCCTAGTTATTTATCGTGTGTTTCCATATCTCTTTTCTCTCAAGCACATTTTTTCAATGTATTTATCTTATAATTCCTGTGAAGACAATACTCATTCACTAGTTAGCACGACTGTTGAAATAGCCAATTCTTTATGCAAACAGGGCAAGTAGCAATTAAAGTTAGAAAAGAATAAATGCAGTTCTAACTTTACACTAAATGCTTAGGAAAAAAAGAAGAAGAAAGGGATTTTGTGATACTTAGAGTTGGACTTCTAGAAACAAATTCTTTCTTTCATCTATGTATATGGTAAAGTAACAGACTATACTCCAGAAATTGATCTAGGTGCTTTATGTATATCTACCTTTGAAGTCAGTATAATGATTTCCATTTTATATATGAGGAAAAGGCTCAAGGGTAAAGAAATTGCCCGTTGCATGGCAACCAAATGGCTGAGCTTGCCTCCTGTCTTTAGGTTTCTTTTGGCCATTTTCTTTCTCCTATACCATTACATTTTTCACAAGGTCCCCATTATAGCAGGAGGCCTGATTTCTTTACCTTGGAACTCCAAACAGTCAAAGAGGCTATAAACTGCAGTGGTGTCCATAGATCCAAATACAGAGTAAACTTAAGAAAACATTTGACACAGATAGTGTTGCATCTTTTTCTGTCCTTAATAGACTAGAATTAGCTTTCATTATTCAAATACTTTGCACATATCACAATCATTCATTATTGTGTCCTGTGACTTCAAATATATGCCTTATTTAGAATATTTTGGAATCAAAAACATGGATTAACAAAAAAAGAAGTATTTTTATAGAATACCTTCAAAAATATTTTTTAAATAAGTCAATCACAGAGAAATGAAAATGTTTCTGTGATAACATATTTTATTTTTCGAATGAAAATGCCATAGTTAAAACCACCAAATGTGTTTTTTTAGAGTCTGTTTATTATGTGGGAAGTACACAAATGCCAACTCTTTAGTAATTGCTAAAACTAACATTATTTTACATTAAGCACTTAGAATAAATATTACATCAAAGGATTTTTGATTGTTTTACTTACTACGTTGATTACTTAATCCTAAATGTCATAAAATAGTTTTACGAAGAAACATTTTTTGTCTTTTCTCATTTTGTATTTCAAAATGATCCTATAGCCTGAAATAATCAAATCTGTTATCAATAATTCATGTCAGTACGTATTTATTTTCACAGTATTTTACGGGATGCTATGGAAACCTAAAATTTTTACTTAAATAATCATAATTGTAAGAACTAACTCATGGGTTTTTACTATTGTCCAAGCTTTCTAATAAGCACTTAATATTAATCATCTCATTTACTCCTGACAACAAGTCTATGAGGAGAATATTATTATTTTGATGTCCATTTGATAGTGCGGGACTGAGTCCCAGAGGGAGCAAGAGAATGAGTGACTTGCCTGGTGTCACACAACTAGGAAGTCATGAGGCTTGGGAGTGAGTCTCCAAGAGTCTGTTAGGCTGGAGCCAATTGTTACTAGATTATGTGGGTGGTGAAAAGCAAGAAGAACCATACACAAGCCATAAATTAAAACTAACACTGAAAATAAATAGGCTCAAAGTTCTATAAACAAATCAGAACACTGGCATAGAAGAAGAGGTATGTGGAATAGGCTTTGAATGTTAGGTAGGATTCTAACAAGTAGGGATGAAGGGGAGAGAGATCTAGGCAGAGGTAAAGCATATAGGAGCAGTTCCAGGCATTGAGTTTCCTGACACTTATACAATTCTGAGGGCCCTTTTGAAGAAAAAAAATCACAAAAGCAATAGGAATACAAAGTTAGGTGGAAAGGACAGAGTTATCTCACTAATTATGGTTAAAATGTTTTATTTTTACAAATTTTACAAACAAAACATATCCACTGCTAACCTCCCTATTCCCCCGGGATCTCGGAAGGGTCTGTGTGCATGAGAGGCCCTGAAAACTGAGATCTGAAGAAGAAACATAGAGGACATTTTACTATGTTTTGTATCGTTACTTTGGTGATGACAGAAATGGGTATCTACATAGTATGCATTTAAACTCATTTCTCATTTATTAACTTAATGCATCATGGTTTTTGTTTATCTGTTTGTTTTGATTATCTATATAACAGGAGATAAATCCAGTCTTTAACTACCTTTAAGGTTAGGTTTCGTTTCACTTCAGAGAAGTTTGTTCTCTGCAACACATCATCATCCACTGGTCAAGTTACAGCAGAAATCATAGGATCAATATATTAAATTTTACTCAGGTAGAAGGCTAAATATTTTTGACTCAACTTTTCTATAATAACTGCTTTTAAAAACTTGGATTTCATGAGTATCAAAATTATCAGTCTTTTTATTTTTCAGGTATTCAGTGAATGTTGGTACTTAGATTTGCTTCCTCTTCGATAAAATGAAGAGAAATGTATGTACCTAGATGACCTGGCTTTGAAAATTATGCTTAGTATTGAAAACAAACCTTGCAAACTTTAAAAAAGTTTAATTTAGAAATATGTATTCTATTCAGAAATAATGTTATTGGTCTAGATGCTAACAACTTTACTGTCAGTGTTAATCTGTAAGTTTTGATAAATTAGCCAATGGAAAGTCAAAAAAATTAAGGCAAGAATCATTATTAGTAGATTGAAAGAAGTAACCTGTCTTAACTATTAATCACACTTGCTTTTGATGTTGCAGCTGCCTGCGAATAATGTGGACTGGTTTCCATTTGTATGCTCATGCTCGGTGCGCTCATACTGGCTACAATCATGGCGGGCATCCATTTGTCTGCACAATCCTCATAGATCTTGGTAACCGTTTTTGATGGCAAAGGTCATCAGCAGAATAACCTTGTTAGGCAACTAAGTTACTAGGGAACACAAATCATAATAAGAGCATCACGATGATACTTATATGAACTGTTTTTTCAATTTTAGAATTTGACTTTGTTTTTTCTCAAAGTGATTTTCTCAAACTAAGATTCATAGGTAGTTATCTTTAAAATATCGCAGAATTCTCAAAAATAACTTTCACCCTAATTGGTATATATATTTGTCATCAAATTCTTTTCCTTGGTATAATTTTTGGAGAGAAAACATGTTGCTAAATCAAATATGCATTTGTATCCTACAAATACCAAATACGCTTGATTCAATAAACACTAAGACTAAAAAAGGATACACGTCAAGAGAAATAGAATGGAAAACTGCCAATATATAAAATTATTATTAGTAACCTTTTGTAGTTTTCTTAGACTTTTGCCTCTTGATTATTTGTCACACATAGGAGGATTTATTTGAACAATTCTCAGCACTTGAGCTTAACAGTGCTGGCTTTGCGGACCTAAGAAGACACACATGAAATGACATGCATCTAAGTTTGAGGTTGGTTTATTTTGGTACCCACTACCTAGCTTTTAAAGAGAGGAAAGACTACTTAATGGACATCCCTAAAGGAGTGATTTGTGACCTTCCTCCTGGGCACAATTCAAATTGTCACAGGTTTCTGGTGATAATACTGACAAAGTTTCCTTTTATCCTACATGTTCTGAGATATCTTATAAGTTTTACACATTAAAAAGCTGTCAAAAATGCCTCCTTCCGTATATAAGTAAATTTCAATTAACTGTCATTTCATGGTGGATACTTTACAATTCAGCAACATCTAGAACTTCTGTTAGTTATCTTGACAAATTTGTTCCAGATCTATTGCCCTTTGAATATTAGAAACTATTCAGTCTTTTAACTTTCTTTTATAAAATGCAGCCCTAGAAGGCAGCTATGCTAACATGGAAAGCTGGGTATAGAGCAGACATTTTGAGTTAATGCTCAGGTCAGGTATTGACTAGTTTCCTATTCCTGACCAAGTCTGTTTCCTTATCTGCAAAATGAAGATGATGATACATAATAGTGTTAGTAAATGAGATAAAGTATGTGAAAATACTTTGTATGTACAGTGTAAATTACAATGTATGTGAGTGTTGATTACGTGCCATTCTCTCCTAAAATCTTGCCTGTGTTTTAAAAATAGCTATACGTAAAGAGCCCATTTTGTGCCTAATGATCTGACAGATGAAAAACACAACAAAGCAAATAAACAAGAAAACCAGGAATAGGAAACCTGATCCAGCCAGCAAAGAGATTTTGGTTAAGGTGGAAAGATAAGTAACATATGTATATGTGAAAAATCAGCAGGGTTAATTCTACATAAATCCAAACAGAAAATATAGTATAAAACAGGGTACTATCTACATACCTAAAATCTAGAAGTATTCATGTTAGAGCATGATTACTATTGTATAGTTCTTATTTAGAAACACTCTAGCTGATGGTTTCTCAGTTAAGCCTTGAAGGTAGGACAATATTTACCTTGATGGAAAGGAAAAAGAGTCTGACTCTGGATAGGAGATCTGAGGCAATGGAAATGTTAGTGAGTGGAGAATGAAGATGAAAAATATGGTATAAGAAGAAGATGAAGAAAGTTTTCTGGGAAGAAGGGATCCATTTTGGGAAGAATGAGTGACTTGGAAGATGAAAGACTGATTACAATTGAGACACTGCAAAGTTTGGAAGGGAGGGGAAAGAAAAGGAGGATGAAGAGGACCTGAGTTGAAGGAAGAAGAGGGTCATGAGCGGTCCAGTTTAAGATGCTTAATTTTGAGATAGTATGTGATATTTGAGTACAGATGTCTACACTCTTAAACCATGAAATTTGAACTTTTTTTTCTTCTAATTGGATAATACAGAAGCTTAGAAACAAAATGCACTGGATATATTTAAGAAAACTAAAATATTCAGTCTAGGTCAGTGTAAGCTGCTGTAATATAATTTACTATTGAAGAACTGTACCTCATGTCTTTGTGAAATGGACCATAGTGTCTTTCTTAATGACATATCATGCAGATCATTGTTATTTTACAGAAAAATATCTTGATGAATATTTAAGGTTTTCAGAATCTGAATGTTTTTAAATCTAAGGAAGATTAGCTAAAAGATGATCTGCCATGAATATTTTTACTATTCAACATTTTAAACCATGGCAATTATTAATATATCATGTACTCAACAACACTTTTATTTATAAACAAATATAATTCAAGTAGGCTCTTCATTATCTTCCCAGACACTCTAATCAATACTACTAATTCCAAGGACTTGTTCACTCTTTTCCCTCAGGTTGGAAGTCCCATAAAACTTTAAATAACTTATTTCTAAACCCAGATGAAGTCCCAGTTCTTCCCACCAATTTATTTCTAAGTGATTTTTCTCTTCTTACCTATTGTACTATATACTCTTCACCCTTATTTTTATACTGTCATTTACCTGTTAATTTCACCTGTATTGTAAGCTCCTCAACCAGAGGAATGTGTTTTATGCATTTTTGCCTCTGTTGTGGGTGAATCTTGATCTTTTTGGCATCTTCACCCTTTGACAATCTGATGGAAACTATGAGCTTATTCCCCAGAAAAAAACATACCTGCAAACATGCACACCACGTTTTCCACATAATTTCAAGGAAAATATTCTGAAACCCTTGAGGCAACATGGATGCCAAGATAAGATATCCTGAATTAGTGTTTAACAAATATCCCTGGACAAAGTAGGAATTCAATATATGCTTTTCAACAGATTAACTACAGGTAACCAAATCATTTTTTATTGGTTTAACAAGATTAACTGGACCAGGCACTCGGGGAGAACTGGGGCAGAAAATTGCTAACAGTCAGCTCAAGGAGGGGAAAGAATGGGAGATTTAGGAAAAAAGAAAAGCTTTGTCCTTAGGTATTAACCTAGCTACAGCGGTCTTTTTCTAGTAAGGATTTGTTACCAAGTACACATTTCTTATAGAGAAGCAGGTAGTAAATCTGTGGATGCGGGAAACCTCAGAATACAAGATAAGCCTTAAAGAACCTTGTGCTCCGAAGTAAAAATAGAAGTGACAGTGAGAAGGAGGAAGGAGAAGGATATTCTGGGATGCAAATCACAGCCTTGGTTTCCTGATAAAGCATGACTCAGAAGCTACCAAAGATATGAACCAATCACCAGGCAGAGGTATACTGAACAATGTAAAGTGAAGAAGAGTTCAGAAGGTAAATGCAAAAAGTGATCTCCAAAGCATTTCAAAAGTGAACAACTCCAACAAGATTAGTAAGAATAATAATAGCAATTATAGATATCATTATCATTTATTGAACATTTCTTTGTGTCAAAGAATCACTGATATGATTTTGCCATACTAATCACTTTACATGCATTATTATTAAGTTGAATGTTTTATTATCTCAGCAGCTTGAATATGTTTATTAAACCTATTTACTTACACCTACTTTACAGTCAGATATGTAGTCTTCTACATACAAGGGCAATATGTAATCTTTGTAAATCATAAAAATTGAAACAAAAACCCTCTATTTAAAAAAATGATTTAAAAATACTTTTATATTGGAAATTGCACTAATTTATACTTTTTATTACTACTACTAATGATACTAATTAATATTTCACTTTTTATATGTAGTAAGTTTGATTACTAACTATAATCTCAACATAACTTAGTTTAAATACTCTACTAATAATAATTTGTGGGGGGGGTAAAATTTAAGCATGCCTCTTTGGAAATAAAATTTAGTTAATTTTAAATATTCCATCCAAAAAGGTAAGCTTTTTCTCAATAAGCCAAGAATATCACATTTGGGAAACATAATCAGTGCTCTCAAGCAAGCAATAATCTATTTCTCCTAATGAAAGTTCTAGATATTGAAATTATGTTTTAGCATCTTAGGGGAAAGCACATACTTCATTCAATTAGTAAACTTTTATTGAATATCAACTATGTGTGAGATATTGTTTGGGATATAAAGATAATTAAGATATCTTCTCAACTATCAAGGAGCTTATATTGTAATAGGGAAGGGAAATAATGTACACAAACAACTATATTATAAGGTATAACGTACAAGTGTCATTGGAGATACCTCCTCAATTCCACCCCTTGGCATTCCCAGACCACACGACTAAACAGCACTTATAGATCATGGAGTCTTGTTGAATGACTTAACTTTAAATAGCTTATATCTGTTTATCCACCATGTCTTTTATTTAAATATTCATTTTCTCCACTTCAGCAAAAAATAATATACTGTTTTATATTTTTCCCTGGAAGTATTTTGTGGGTCTTTCATAGCTCTTTAACTATATTATAGTCTCCTTTTAAAAAAGCCTTTTAAAAAATCTAGAATAGCTGGCTGAATGCTCATCTCATAGTAAGCAAGCAAAGGAAAACTATTTGCTGATTGTGTACTGAAACATCAGGAGTATGTACTGACTAAAACTATAGCTATATAGTTATAAGCGTTTATAAGCTATTAGCTATAAGCGTTATAAATATCTTTTAATTCTGAATTTGTTGCTATGAATTTGACTATGATAAGCACTATTTGGATGATGGCTAATTTTAGAGAATTATATCAAATGTCTTCTAAGTCTCAAAATCGGCCTTCAGTAGGGTGGGTATCATTTGCAATGTTGATATTGATTTATTTTTATTTAAAATGAAATTAAATGTAAAATATTGAAAGGCAAAAAAATTTTGTCTAGAAAAAATTTTCTTGAAAAGCAATGCCAATCCAATCTTATGGAAGACGGCTTTTAGAACTAATTGCACTCACTCTATATTCATGAACCCTTAATGCTTCTCTTCCTCTAATGTTTGAGAGTGCATTAGTAAGTCTTTCAAGCATAGAAAGAATAAAAAAAGATTTCCTCTGCCACTTTCCCAGATGCCTTGAAGTTAGACCACCTTTTATCTGCTTGCCTCAAAATAAAGATGGCTGGGAAATGCATGTATAAAATGTTAAAACAAACAAACAAACCCACAAACAAATTAAAAAAAACAGTGTTATGATAACCTTCTATGATGGAAATTAAACCCATTTTTTTCATAAACATTTTTTCATCCACTCTCTTAATGTACTTAAAGGCCACAACATCTAGGGAACAGAGAGAGAAGGTGCAGGCAATTTCATTTCAAATATAAACCTAAAAAGAGCATATTTTCTCCTTGCTTCCACCCTTAACCCACTCAGTCTATTCTAGCAAAAACATTCTATTCAAAAAGATCATTAAAAATCCAAGTTGGAACATGTTACCCTTATGCTCAAAACCCTCCAATGGTTTTTCCATCTCATTCAGCATAAAAACCAAAGTTGACCCAGCGCTCTACACCATCTGCCCTCAAGTCACCTCTCTGAAATAATCTTTTGGTGCTTTCTCAGCCTGTTTCACCTGGGCCACAATTGCCTCCTTTGCTTTCCTTGAATCACCAGGCATGGTCCACCTCTTAGCAAAGCTTAATTCCTCACCTCCTTCAGATCTGTGCTCAATTATGACCTTCACTGAGGACCCTATTTAAAAATGCATTCTGCCTTCATCTTCCCCCACCCACCACAACCTGGCACTCTCTGCTCTCTCTCCTTGTTTTTTTTATCTTGACTATTTTGATAGTACTTACCAAGATAAAACATACTACCAACAAATCCCTCTCTTCCTTCTTCCCTTCCTCTCTCCTTTCTCCTTTCTTTCTTTTCTCCACTTAACTTCTTTTCTGCCCCCCCAAAAGATAAGCTCTTGGAGGGCTGAAAGTTATTGATACTGAATAATTTTGAACTAATGCTCAGAGGTTTTTGAATTAATGACAGAATAATCTAGATTCTATTGGCTTTAAAGCCACCCTCCCCTCACATGGAACTGAGTCCCAGCTATAACACCTAACAGCTATGTGACTGTAAGCAGACAGCATCACTTCTCTGACCCTTAGCTTTCTCATTTCCAAAATGGTAATAATGGTACACACCTCACAAAGAGTTTGAAGTAGTATTAAATGAGTAAATACTTAGAATAGCAACTGGCATGTAATTAAAGCTCTCTACATGTAAGCTACTATTATTAAATCAACATATTCTGTAAAGACCCCTAAAAACTTCATATTCCTTCAAATATTTTCCATATCCTTTCTGTTGTAAAATACTTGTCATGCACCCAAAACAAGCAAGATCATTCTTAATGTTTTACATTTTGAAATATTTTAAAATCCTTAAGATTAACATATTGAAGCCCCCAAACAAAGACATAATAAACGTGATTATAAAATGTTATTTATAATAGTGTCTGAACATTAAAAATACTACAGAAGATTATGCTCTCTAATGATAATTATTCATTTTAAACAAGATATTATAATATCTGTTGACAGACACTTTGCAATATGAGAAAAGTAAAACTTTATAAAAATCCTTAAATATGATCAAATCTATAAAATCATTTAATATATCTAAAGTGAATTGTCACAATCATCACAAATTATACCAGAAAATACTTAAAATTATAAAACTGATTTAGCTTAAAGTTAAACTGAATCACTTGCAATTAACATATTTTATAGAATTAGTTCCTGTTACATTAACCAAAAGTGTTAGCTATAACTCTTACTAACATGTAAAATATGTACATTATGAAATAATTGTAGTTTGTATAAAATAAAATATTATCCAACATAAATAAAATTATATAATAACTTAAAACGTACAGAGCATTGTGTATATAATGGAACATTAATTTTAAATGTGATGTATGTTTGCATACAGAGATAATATTTCTGCTAGCGGATATAAGAGGTTATTAACAATGGTTGCCTTTGGGAAGACAACAAGTGGTTTGAAAGGAGACTTACTTTTCAATTCACATATTTTTGGATTATTTTAATATTATAAATATTTTTAGGGAATACTTTTTCGTTTAAAAATCAAGTTAATACTATATATAAAACAGATAAACAACAAGGTCCTACTGTATGGTACAGGGAACTATATTCAACATCCTGTAATAAACCATAATGGAAAATAATATGAAAAAGAAATATGTATTTATATGTATAACTAAATCACTTTGTTGGTGTATACCAGAAACTAACACAACATTGTAAATCAACCAACTTCAATTTAAAAAAAAATCAAGTTAAAATATTTCTTTAAAAACATTGCTCTTTACTAGCAATAAACCATAATTTTCTAAAAAATACCAGTTTCCAATGTAGAATATTAAACATATATTTAAAATCCATACAGAAAGAATATTTTTTTGCTTAGTAGTAGAATTCTTCTGTGCTTTGAATCCAATAGATATTTATGATAAAATTGAGGAAATGGTTAAAAAGAGAGAAGGAAGAAAAGGTGGAGAAGAGATGAAAGGGAAAAAGTAAAGCAAAAGACTGATTATCTATTTCAAAGATAGTTAGCGTTGCCCCAAATAATCCACAATAGTGGCTCCATTAAAGTGGAACTGGAATAAATGATATGTTTTTACTCTTAATGATCTATACATTTAAATTAGCACACATTCATTTGCAACTTAGTAGTGAGCTACTGGGATGATTTATTATAGAGAAGTAAAGGCTGATTAAAGAAAGTAAGTCATATTTCACCTTGGATGAAATAAGAGTCAACTATAACTAATTCCATTTCATGAAGATTCATTACCAAGGCTAAACATTAAGTTGGAAGAAAAATAGAAATGCGTGAGAAACAAATGAAAAAAACACCAACAAGGATGATCCATCCAGCAATGTCCACCAAAGATTTTTAAGTTCCTACTTAGTAAAGTGCTAAGCACTGCTAGGTCAGTTGACATCGAAGATATAATTGGAAACAAGATGATAAACATTAATCTTCATTGCTATAATTTTATAACAATGAATTACTGTTTGAACTAAAGTACAGAAATATACACATAAATATAAGAGATTTCTTAACACAGTCAATCTCAGAGATTTTTCAGTCTCAGTAATCAGAGATTTTAAAAATTTTTAAAATCTTTATTTTAAAATTTCTCTTATAGTCTCGCTATTTTATCTTTAGCTAGATTTATTTTTCACTGCATTTTTTCAAGTATTTTCTGAAAGTGTGTTTTCACACCCAGAGGATGTAAGATCAGAGTGTTCCCATTACAAAGAAAAGAAACAAACAAGAAAAAACTCTATGATGGCATGATTTGGAAGAAACATGTTCTCAAAATAATTGGAAAAAATCCTAAGGTTAAAATTTTAGCAATATATATTTAAAGCACTGTTCTATATCCCACTGAAGATTTCTTTCAATTAAATTTCGTTTCATCAGTATCCTCACCTGTAAGATTTGAATTTATAAATACATTTCTTCTTTAAAAGCAGCTAACTATTCAACATCTTCAAACTTATACTCAGGGTTTCCCAAACTATAAAAAAGTTTCAATTACTGTTCAGATCCCTTTCTACCACACGGTGATTGCCAATTCTTGACAATTCTGCAGTAATTTTGAAAAGTGACTATTCATACTCATAATATGAAAAAACCGAACACTTACTCTTGTATATAAAGAATAAACATTTATTTTTAAAAAGCGGGCCAGACTTTATTGCTGGGTTTACATCCTTAGTGTCTGCCAATAGTAAGTACAGTCCACAGTAACCCAAGCATAGGAAGCAGCATGTACTAGGGCCCTGAAGCAGGAAGGAGTTTGGAATATTAAAACTTGACAGAAGGCCAGTGTGGCCTGAGCATGAGAATGAGAGAAACAATATGAGAAATTAGGCTGGTGAGTAGGAGGTGCCTGATAATGCATGCACTTGAAAGTCAAAGTAAGAAGAGTAGAATTGAGAAGGCAAGGTTGGTTTGATTATGGTGTGGCAATGGAGATAAAGAAAAATAATGAGATGTAAAAGATATTTATAAACTAAAAATAATAAAGATATCATATATTTTAGACTTGGGGTTAAGAATGAGAGACATGAAAACAAAGATGACTCCCAGGTTTCTAGATAACACAACTAGATGGATGATGGAATCATTCATTAGGATCAAAGACACTGAAAGTTCAGTTTTTCCACAGTAAATATGAGGTGTCTTTGAGACATCCAAATAGATTTGTTAAATTGACAGTTGTATTATACATCAGCACTCCTAGTACGAGAGAAATGATTTAGTTCATCCACCAAATTTACCAGGAGTGCTGGCATTCTTAATAAAACACATATCCCGTGTTTGAGATTCAGGTTAAAAAAAAAGAGAGAGAGAGAGAAGATTTCATTAAAGAATGAATTAAGCATCTTTCATGATAATAGAAAGGTCCCTCAGAGTGCAGCCCGTGCATCACCTCCTCTGTGAAGCCGTAGCTGTCTTGACTAACTGATCATTCACTCTCATGTGCTTTCACTTTTCTGTGGCAGCTAATAAAAGAGGCTTCAAGATCTTGGCAATATCCTCTCCTTTCAAGGCCCAAGTTGGGGTGGAGGGTGTTATACTTCCTATGCCCTTGTAGTTACAGGCCACGTTGGCTGGATCTGGCAAATGGTCTCTGACCAGAAATTGTATATGCCTCTTATAGGGTCAAAGTAATTAATTTTCTCACTGGATGGTGAGAAACTGTCCAGCGCTTTCCTCCCAACTGCAATGAATCCTTAATGTCATTGTATCATTAATGTCATTATGTTGAGATGACAGTGTTATAAGTCATTGAAGCTCTCAACATTCTGGGTCCCTGAATGACTTCAAATCAGAGGGTCTTCTGCCACCCTTCCCCCCAAATACACACATACTTTTCCACAATGGTTACATAGTATAAGCAAGAAATAAGGCTTAGATGTTTACGCCACTGAGGTTTTCCTATCGTTTGTTACCATAGCATTTCCTACCCTATCCTGATTATTTCACAGCTCACATCTGAATATATTATCACTACTTGCTTATGATGTCTCTCTTAACTGAACTACACTTTTCTATAAGTGGCTGACAGTGCCTGAGAGTTTGTACTCTTAAATATTTTTGAGCAGCTTGATGAATGACTGAAAGATTGAGGACATAATCTCCACCTTATCCACTATCATGAGAAAACTCACATGGATAGTAGGAAAGCCAAAGAAGCATTACTGTGCTGAGCCACTTGAATGTCTACTACCTTGCAGAGAAATATCATGATCAATTACAGATCCTCTCCAGTTAGCACAGAAAGGTTTCAGAGAGATCATACTGTAAAATCACTATATCATAAACTTAGTGACAGATTGAGGGTTTTTATATTATTTGCTTGTTTTTATATTTGAACACAAAAATCTAAATATTTATGCTCAGTCTTCATCATCTGTTGGTTCCATAGACTAGTCCTGTATTCACTACTTTAAAGAAACAGAAATAATCTCCTATCACATCTCTGTATTTTCCTCTAGTCTATAAAAAAGTTTATTTTAACTAATGGCTATTAACTGAATTCCTCAGAAGGCAGCAGACCAACATAAATCTGCTTGGTTGAGAATGACCAGTAACAGCACTGGCGCCAGATTCATTGTGGGTTTAAAAAAATACAGTGTAAGTTCACACGAAATCACCTGTATGTGAATACAGCAAGAGCATCACCTATATGTGAATACAGCAAGAGCATTTTGGTCTGGGAATTCTATTAACTTTCATTCATTTACAGTATGATGATACTTTATGTTCCAAATAAGGCACTGCAAGTTCCTGTATATCCATTATATTATACTTATGTATGCTTAATGGGATCTTAAATATACTTTTTTGAAATTGATAATACTTTTTTAGGAAACTGTTTTTAAAACTACAGATTGTTATCCATTGGTATGCTGTTACATTAACTTTGTTGGTCATGACCAGTATTTTTTTTAATAAATTAGGTAGGGCTTCCCTGGTGGCGCAGTGGTTGAAAGTACGCCTGCCAATGCAGGGGACACGGGTTCATGCCCCGGTCCGGGAAGATCCCACATGCCACGGAACGGCTGAGCCCGTGAGCCATGGCCGCTGGGCCTGTGCTTCCGGAGCCTGTGCTCCGCAATGGGAGAGGCCACGGCAGTGAGAGGCCGGCGTACTGCAAAAAAAAATAATAATAAATAAATAAAAATAAATAAATAAATTAGGTAAAAAAGAGAATTGAAAAGGAGGTATCAGAATACAACACCAGTAAGAAATACTTCATAGCACTTTTGTTCATATAGTGTGTATGTGTGTTTGAAAGCATACTGTGTTTGGACGTCATTCAAAAACATTAGAAAATATAGATTTAGTGAATTCATTCACTCATTCAATAAATATTCTATGGAATGCTCTCTTCCTAATGTTTGTCAGGCACTGCAGAGTCAAAAGATGATAAAAAATATACATACATCATTGAAAAATCCTGAAAAACTTGCACTTAGTCGAGTGATCACATAATTAAAAAATTCAAATATACTATATATGCAAGTATATATATATATATATATATATATATATATATATATACAGATGTAGAAAAACATAAGATATTTAGGATACAAAAGAGCCTGATTTCCACAGATAAGGAAAACAGAGTTTATCACTTACTGATGAGAATGGTCCATTATAACACTCTTGCTATATTCACATATAGATGATTTTGGGTGAATTCAGCAAAGAATACTCTCTTTACAAAATATGTTATTATCAGCATATAATGTCTATGGGAGTCTTAGGGGAAAAAAGAGGGCCATTTAAGATTGACACTGTAATTATTACTTCATTACTGCTGCAGCATAGGGAGTGGTACTGCAGCACCACTCTCAATGTTAATATGCCTCTGTAAGCACCTAGTTTACTGTCACAGAGTGACCTAGGTAGACTTGGGTTACTGAGTTCTTAAAACCAGGATATGAAACCAGACAGAGGAAAAATAATTTCCGGTTAATGCTCTGAGACCCGTGTTGTCTAAATGATAATCGACACAAAATGAGTTGTTTCATTATGCTTTCAGTGTTTATTTACTTTTGTTTCAAAATCTAAATTTGAATTTTGTTGGATATAATCAAACATATACTCAAAAGGAAATTAAATTGAGGAAAAAAACGTTATTGTGATAAAAAACCAAGGTGTTCACTTAAATTTTGAGAAACAATAAAATTGAGGGTAGGCTGTGTGTTCAATTCCCTTAGAAAGGAGGGCAAAAGGAGAAAGGTTATTAAGATTTAACAAAAGATATACGGAAAGTGTCTAAGGAATCTATGTCATAAAAGAAAGAAGTTACCTTTCTAGAGAAATTGGAAGATAAAAATATATGCCTGTAAGTCACCTGAGAGTGCATTTTGAAAGTCAGGGTGGAAATAGTATGTATTCCATGACTGTAATCATAAAATGTGTAAGCATGATTACATAGACTGGAAATGTATTACACAGAAATAAGATACTACATATATTTAAATAATGTTGAGGTGACGTGATCAACTTGTTTGGAAAATTTCCTTAATAATGTTTGTAGTTTGCTTTTAGTTAAAATATTAAAGCAGGGTTACACTCATGAAGCCAGCATCTTTACAACTTCAGCTACATTTGCTTTTTTCTCTTCCGTAAGTAGAACAAACTCACCCCCACTGCCAAGCTTCTGCACTTAGGATTTCTGCTGTCTACTGTGCTCTTCCCCTGGTGTTTACATAGCCGGATTCTTCTCCTTTCATGCCTCAACTTACATAGCTTTGGTTTACCAGAGTCCTTGATTTTACTGTTTTATTAGGTTGTTTTATTATGTAGTAGCATTTCTCACTATTTGAAAACTACCTTAGTTATCTTTTGTTGTTGTTTTTAACTATTTTGTCTCCTTCCCTAGAATGCCAGCTCCCTAAAAGCAAGGAACTTATCTACTACATTTGCTTCTATATTCCCAGCACTAAAATAGCACCTGGCATATAACAGGCATGCCCTGGTGCTTACGGAGGAAGTGCATCATTCCTAAATAATTCCCTTTCAGTTCGGGGTATAGCAAGGAAAAATGTATAGTGTTTTTGTGCAAATTTATTTTATTGTATCTGTAGCAATACATAGGTAGTTAGGGTAATCATAAAATAAAACTCTATAAACTCCTGAAAATAACCAGCCTTACTCAAAACCAACAAAAATGTGAGGTATTGACATATACCCAGGTGGCCTTGTACATATCTTTAGTTGGCAGTTCTCAGACCTACTGAGCTCTGAATCTAAGAATCCTCAAATCCTATAAGTATTTTCCCACTGCATTAAAAAAGAGGAGGCCAAAGCAATAAGGCAAGGACCCAACTAGAGTTAAATGACACTCAACTCAGCCCTCAGCCCCTGTTAGGCAGCCTTTTCACACTGCTATAGTCATACCAGCTGTTTAATTATTGACTACATCCACACCTGTTTGTAAATGGCATTGCTTCAAGCCTTCTGAGGGCCACTCCTTTCCACATCCTCAACTACTATGGACCTTCCCCTAGAATTCCCTGGATCTTACTCCATCAACTAAGGGGTTAGTGCCAGGAAAAATAAGGGCCCTCCAGGAGCCTGCTCCAGCATTAATGCCAGCAGGCATCCTCTCGACCGGTCAGTGCCCATACCTTATGAGCTAGGCATTTGTTGTTTTGCCTGCTCTAAATCTAATCATTTCCCTTCTTTTAACAGCAGAACTCTCTTTCTGTGTAGTTGAGTGATGCTTTGTACAACTCTCAAATCCAGGGATGACACAAGGCTCAGCTTAGAAAAATATGGTATTTCACAGCCTTCACCATAGTGATGAGTTTGGGGCAAGTGACTCAAGTTGTTCCAGTCAAGATTATCCTAGAAATTTTTGGAAAAAAAGATGCTCTCTTTACATGGAGATTTCTTATGTAAGCCTGTTCCCTGGGAACATTCTTACCACTGTAAAGAAAGAGCCTGATTCTAAATAAAGCAATGGCAGGAAAAGTAAAATTAAGGAGGTAGGGATGGGTGGGAGGGTGGGGGGCGATAAGCCTGGTCTTGATCATATAGCTTGATTTCCTATTTCCAGCTATGATGAAATCCAGAATATTCCTGGATTTTATGGTAACACGAGCTCTAAAATCCCTTTTCTCTCTAAACCATTTTGAGTTAGGTGGCATTTTTGAAAGTGAAAGAGTTCCTGACTAATAAAAAAAGGGGGCAAGAGTGGTCAGATCTGCCATTTATTAACAGAGTACCAGACAATTTGCAAACATTTCCATTCCTGGTGAAATGAAGCTTTTAGTAGTGAAATATATTACTGAAGCTCACCATGCCAGAGTAGGTCTTTACACCCAGACCTATGAGACTCAAGTTTCAATCTTTTAGCACATTGCCATGATGGTCATATTGACTCAAACTATGAAGTACAGTTTGCTTATGACTGTTCAATTTCTTTTGATCACTTCTATCTGTTTGCTTCCAACTGTTCTGCATCTTCTACCACTGAGGAGTTTAATGATTATGATTTCTTATGGTTGGGTGTTGGCTCTAGAAATAGACTGCTTGGGTTTGAATCCAATTCCCTCTACATAACAGCTGTATGACCTTGGCAAGTTACTTTTCCACATTTTTCTCATCTAAAAATTATAGATAAATTAGTACCAGTCTCAAAAAATTCTTGGGAATATTAAATGGAATCGTAGTAAGAACACGAGAATATGATTAACTTGTGTTTGTCCAAAAATCCCCATAAATACCTGTCTTCTGTTCCAATTAATCTTGCATTCTTTCTATAAGCCTTTCCCAATTAAAACTTCTGTTTCCTTCTATCAGATCAGCTAGAAAGTCAATTATGATGATCCACATTGCAATGTGTATACCTACTGGCAATCATTTCCAAACGTGTTTGATTTTTAACATAAAGAATTGCCAATTGATGGATTTCACATTAGGGCTGGATAATAATTGGGGCTTGAGTATGTTCCCTGCTTAGCCCTTTCTATCTTGAAATAGGAGAGAAAAAGCACCAGTAGATTCAACAACTTCCATTAATGTCAGGTTCTGGAAACAGTGAGAAGTTTTATGTGTAAGTACCAATGAGAAAAATAATGAGAGATGAGGTTGTAAAGCTTCTAGTAAAGCTACAACGTTCATTTTCTCATCACATCTCTGTGTACTCTAGGAGGTGGCTTATGACTCCATAGTTTCCAAATAAGGAAACAAATGAGGTAACATCTAATACCACAGTGATACAGCAATGAGTAAAGGCCAACTAAGCCTAGTGACTCAGGATTGGTGAACTGTCTTATGGATTAGAGAACTGTTCCTTGAATAATTTTAAAATACAATTTAATCCAAAGTTAGAGTCACAGAAGTAATGACAGTATATTAAACTGTCCTTCTCTTTTCAATGGGAAGAATAACAACTGTATATCCAATATTCAGTGAAGATGTTATATTTTTGTTTTTATTTTTGATAAGAAATAGCAAACTAGTTCTTATATAGCGAGGAAGTTTAAAAATATACTTGACTTTTTTCTTGATTAACTGCTGAGGCAGTATGATTCAGCAGGTGAAAATTATAAAAGCCTTCCTAAGTGTGTAATTACAGCCAGGTAACTTAACTTCTGAGTCTCCTTTATTGCCTCTGTAAAATGGAGAATCTCTCTATTATCAAAATCAAATAAGGCAACATAATATTTTTTACATACGGTGAGATACAACTGTTGTGAAAACAATGATGTAAAAGTTACCACTGGAAGAACAAAACAGAGAAAAAAAGGTGCCTAAAAGTACATGCCGTTTGGAATTTTAAACATTATTGTTTTATCTCTCTTCAATCAATTTTGTTCTAAAAATTACCAGTGGGCTAGTCTTTACATGTAAGGTCTTAAAAACATTCAAATCGTGGCACAATCCATTTAAGTGTGCCAACTACTTAAACAAATTAAGAGGATGCTCCCTTATCTATCTATACAAACCTTTTGTGAAACTAACCTGAAATGTATACAAACTAAGAGTGAAATTTCTTGGTTACTGACAAAAAATAAATTCAGCATGTGGAGATTAGTATGGGGCCTAGAGTACCAAGCTCCCAGTGATGCTAGGGGAAGATGATTCGTTAGGAGATGAAGAAAGAAAAAAAGGAAGGAAGGCAGAAGAGGGCAGGAAAAAAAGAGATGAGAAAGGAAAAAAATGGTGGGGAAGGAAGAGAATGCAAGAGAATTGCTATATCACGCTCTTAGCCGGAGAGCTGAACAAATCTCTTCTACCCTGGCCGTGAGTAGTAACACGCTCCAACACATACGGGTCTAAAAGTCCAGAAGTCAAAGAAATCAAACTGTTGCTATGTGTTCAATATCTAAATGATGAAACAGATTCTCCAAGGCTAACAACTTGTCTACTCCACTCTGTCCTGAAGGAGTCGGCTCTGTCCTATCATTAATATTCATTTTGTGGTATCTAGGAATGGTTCCGAAAGTATCTATGATTCCACAGGAAAAAAAAACAAAACAAAACTGGAAACTTGCATGTGAAGTACTTTTTTCCTCCCACAATTTAAAAGCAGGGTGGTGTTGGAGAATTTAGGAATATGTTGGCTTTTTGTTGAAATGTCACTTTCTTGAATTATTAAACTCAACTGTATCTCAAAGTGATTGTTTGGCATTTTAAATTTAATATTATAATTTAATAAAAACACGAAAAATAGGTAAATTACTTGTACAGTCATGTTGTTAACTAAGCTTTCAACACAAGAATTTCCTGTACACAGACAGATAAAACTCAAGCATTTTTAGGCATTTAATGGTCTGGTTTATATTTATATATAAAACTTCTAGTGGCCTTGGATTCTGGACACTGGCTAAAATAGGATAGTGATGTTATTCAATTTATAAAAAGATGCTAGTGCTCTAGAAATATGGTCTAAGGCCCAATGGTTCACTTTATTCATTCCTCAAATCTGATAAAAATGCTAGGGATTAGGCAGAAAGCCAGCCTTGTAAACAAGGATCTGCAGACACTCCAAGTCAGACAGAGATTCAGAGCTTTGCTACCTTGCCTTTCTCCTGAGAAGCTGTGTCAACTTTTCTTAATAATCTTGCTAACGCAGAGCCTGCTTGCTAGAGGAGCTTAGCTAGGCCTTAGTAACCTGTGTTGTATCATTTGTCCTTGTTTCAAAAGCCATTAAGTCATTTGTCCAAAAAAACATTTGTTAATGACTTTCCCCACAAAAATAAGCAGCTTCCATATTTCATAGGTGGAGAACAAGGACCTATTTCGCTGTTTATAATACATAGAATGCTGGGGGGCAGAACATCATCAGGAAAAAATAGACTTAATCGACTCTTTCTCCTTCTCAAGGAAAGAGCAAACAATTCCAACTTGACATTGTAGTGAGTGTAGTCTGCTGCTGTGATGCTACATTGCTGTTTACACTTAGTTACATTCACATAAAATTATGCCTGAAAGAAGATTAGCAATAATCCATCCTAAAAGCAACCCTATGTGACGTTTCACAATAATATCCAGTCTGTAGATGTACAAACCAGTTCTCAATTATCTGTGATGAGCAGGATGAGGTAGGTAAATGTTTAAGGGTCTCCATAACAAAACACAGGTGGATTTTGGAAGTATTAAAGCCAATCGAAGGATCTGAAATTATTTTAAATAATTATCTCAGCCTTGTCCACTGGTGCTAATAAATTAAAAAGTTATACGAGGCTTCACGGTTTAACAATCCCACCTTTTGCTTGGATCACTTGTGAGCAATCAAAAGAAATTCCATGAAAGAAAACTATGTTATCAATTATCTAAATCTTATAGAAGATTCAGCATCACATTTGAAAAGTGTTAACACCAAGTTTGTTACAGCTGAGTATGTTCTGTCTGAGTATTTCCGTGTGCTTTGGCCCTCACGTTGATGAAAATATGCCAATAAATCTCAAAGTAGCAATTCCTAAATTCAGTTATCTGCTTTCAGCTAGAGTAGGGCCTGGGCTGATATGCAAGGAGACCTCAGGTAAAAACAGGAGGCTGTCCCCTGGAGGCCACACCCAAGGAACTGTGCCCAGAGGTGTGAGGTGGGTTTGCCTGCTCTCCCCTTCATTTGCTTGCGACAGAAAAGTTGGCTGTAGTCTGGGAGGGTGTAGGAGGAGGACAAGAGATAGTATGTTTCATTTAAACAACTGCAGTATCAGAAGTTCTCATATTTAAGTAACTCTCCGATTCTATTTGTGTTTAAGTGCCTATGTGCATTTTATCCTTGATTAGGTGAATGATTTAGAAAGAAAAGGAAAACATTCATCTATTGCAGGAAACACTTAACTCTTTTTAATTATAAGCAAAACCACATTGAGCAAATAGAGAAACAACAGGTTTAATGGGATGAGGCAAGACCAAGTTTCAGTACCATCCATAGCTGGATTTGATTAAATGGCTATTTCGATCAAAATTCGTTCTTGACTGAGACACTTAGCTAACTGTCTTAGGCGTAGTTTTGGGGGCTGCGGTAGGGGGGTGGTAATCCAGTACTTCCAATGAAATGTTGTCTGACAGGGCTGCTAGGAAATGGTATTTTAACCAAATTATTTCAGAAACTACATTATTTCACCAGATTCTCATACTAGCTGAGAAAGGCCATTCTCAATCTACATGGAAAGTTTCCAGCTCCCATTTTGTACAGACAGCTAAAATATAGAAGGCGTTTATTATCTTCATAAGCTTTCCAATTTTCCAGAGCTCCTCTTCAACAAAATGACGCCCTATGTGTATAACTAATATGTTCAACATACTACATGTGAGACCAGTATAGGAACGATCAGTATCTTTTCTTTTTACCTCCACGATAGCAGTAACCAAAAATGATGAACTCTGACCTCCTCTCATTTACATTACTGGTAAGTTAAGGAAACCAGTGTGTCACATCCCTTCCAAGCACTGAGTGTATTTGTAGAGACAAAACAAACCCAAAGAGAATCAGAATTAGTTCTAAACAACTAGAAGTTGTGGTTTAACTAAATACAATTACAGAAATTACAGAAACATTTTTTAATCTGCTCTGCATTTTTCAAAGACAGCAGAATACTTCTTTCTAACACAGTCATAAATGTGCTATTGTTATGCTAACCTAGGTTTCAGTTTGTTTTAGAACTCTTTTACATATTGTTTTTAGATTTAGAAAGTGGATATTTTAAAAGGAGGTTTCTTTGCAATAGGACCTCTATAATTATTTTTAAAACTGCGGAAATAACATCCCCGGTGCTTACTCCTTCTATAACACAGCAATAATTTCACGTTGTACACTTTAAAATAAGAGCTTTTCTTTTTTAAACAATATAGCAAAGGTTGAAGTTTTATTCATATATAGCAAGAAAGGACTGGGTGCTCTCTTATTTCCAATAGATAGCATGACTATACTTGCAATATTATTTAAAATACATTTCTTTTATACTAACACATATGAGTAGAACGATGTTCATATGCCCTGCTATCACAGTTCATCTTACAGTCAATATAAAAGTGGCTCTTCAAGAACTCTCCTAAAATGACAGAGAAGCTAAAGGAAAAACACTGTTTTCTTCAGATTGGAAAGATCAAATTCCTGCTTTAAAAAAGTGGCCACACTGAATGGAGAGATTTGAATCAAATTTATAAAACTATTAGGAAAAATACTGATCACTCCTAAAGGAATTATTTAAGATACCAATCTAAACCCCCTTACCTGAAAAAGCAATGATAATCATGTCGATTATGTAAAAGATTAAGAACAAGTTTACCTTTGTGCAAATGCTGAAAGAAATACTGAAGAAATCTTAGAAAGATAAAAACTTTAATGCCCTGTTATGTCCAAATCATGTGAAAATGTGACTTCAGTTTGTTACCTGTATATAAAAGTGCATCTTGCACTGAGAGGTGTTTTGTGTTTTTTTTTTAATATATGATTCATATAAAAATCACTTCTTCCCTAAGCCACAGAAGGGCTGTATAAAGGAAAAGATCTAGACCTCCATTAATTTTGCCTCTGAGTACTCCTGGTCTTTTCAACCAAAGAAATATTAAAAGCATCCCCAAGACATTGTCATCTTTCTTTAAATGGTACTTTTTACAGGAGTACTCCCTAGCTTCAGCAGATTACATGCTACTGTCCATTAGTCTCAAATCCTTTTAGAAAATGTTACATAATTAAATATGTATATATACGTACACACGTACACATATATATATACACACACATACGTATATATATATATCCTTAAATGCTAATTGAAATTATGTTTTACACAGCCATATACTTTATCCCTATTTAAATAGCTTTGATCAATTTCGATGGCAAACAAATTCAGTTAGGAAGAATATCATATATTAAACTTTTGATACGGATGTATTTATGACAAGAAAATCATTAAAAATTATTTTAGGGGCTTCCCTGGTGGCGCAGTGGTTGAGAGTCCGCCTGCCGATGCAGGGGACGCGGGTTCGTGCCCCGGTCCGGGAAGATCCCACATGCCGCGGAGCGGCTGGGCCCGTGAGCCATGGCCGCTGAGCCTGCGCGTCCGGAGCCTGTGCTCCGCAACGGGAGAGACCACAGCAATGAGAGGCCCGCGTACCACAAAAAAAAAAATATTTTAAATCACAAGTGTTCCACGTATTTCATTTTAGAAAGCATTAGTTTTTATCAAAACACTTGTAAAACCCACACCTACGTTATTCTAATGCCAGAAAGTCTAACTTTGGTCTTGGTTTTCTGTAATAGTAGACCAAATTTGCTCCATTATGTAATCAAACTGTTTACTTTTACTTTCCCTTCCCCAAATTATTTAATCACTACCATTAGGAAAAGAATTATGATGTTCCAATTTGGAGTTAATGGTATCTCTTCCTAGCTATTACACAAACTGGAAATCCTAAGAGGTATAAATATTTCAGGCTCACATAATTGTCTGTGTTAAGTGTGAGTTTTTTAAGATTAGATGACTGTAAAAATCTGTTTTGGGAATTCGCTATAAATTGATTTAGTATACTGAACTCAAAAGAATGAATTGATATTATGTCCACGGTGTCATTAGGCAAACAGGAAGTTCGAATTAGCTTTTAGATCTAACACATTCTGTATTTTATTTATTAATCATCCAGTTCATTTTGCAAGTACAATTAAGAGAAGCTACTATATTCTAGTTTTATTTTCAGTTAGCACCAAGTCTAATGTGCAAATCTTGTACATACCATGCTAACCATTTTCATATTTCTGAATTAGAACTCTGACAATTTGACCAGACAGAATAACTAATATTCTCCATTATGAAATAAAGTTCAAAACTACTCTGTAACAACTCTCTATCATGTGGTATTTTATGAAATTAGCATTTTAGCATTTCCTCTACCTTTAGTTCTGATAAAAATACATTAAAGTCTAATTACCATATTTGCTCTAAAACATTAATAAGATTTACTAAGATATTCTTTTAAAAGGAGAAAAGGTGAAGGTTGTATGAAACTGTTACACTAGAACATTTTGTGGAAAGATAGGGTAATAATTTCCCATAATATATCATTTAAAGTCTCACTTTAATCCACTCAATATATATTGGAATTAGTTCTGACTTCCGGTATATAAAGGCTTAATTTTTTTGTATGTGAGAAACTCAATACTCATACGCATGTCTTTTACATGTCATTGTTATAATTAGCATTTGTTAAGAGTCCTGAACATAAATGTCACAAACCAAGACCAAACTTTTACCCTTCCTAAGACAGTGGAGAAATAAGCAAGTAAAATATTTTGCTCGCAGTGAAAAGCAGTTGGTTTCTTTTTTCTATATCTTTTCATGTCTAAACTTGTTAATTCAGTTGTACACACATAAGGCAATTAAACGATTGTCCTTTTGTCCTTATAACCAAAAGGTGGCACCACTAAAAATAAGTTTTAGCTTTCAACAGAGATACTACATTAAAAAGAAAAAAAAAAGGCATTTAAATGTCAAAGGCCTAGAAAGATCTTGTTTTTGTGACTCGAGGCAATTCTACTTAGATAGGAAAGATAAGTGTCTCAAATGGAAAATGGTTTAGAAAATAACATATATTACGTTGATGGTAAATGAAAGCAGCTCTTCTTTAGGTCAGTGTATAAACTTGTCCACTGAAGATATGTGGTGAAAAAAATACTTTCTGGGGTACATAGATTAGTGTGGAAGATCAGGCAGAATTAAGAAGGCTCCCTTTTCTTATCCGAAGTGGACACGTAGAAAAAAAAAAATGTAAGACTTGGCATTTCCCCTGATAAATCAAAGGAAAAGATTTATCTGGACACTAACATCTGCTGATTTCTCTGCACTCATGTAGCACCCACTTGGGATGCTTTCCCATTACATTCAGCTAAGCACTTCTCTCTATCTCCTCCCATCTGACGGTCATCACTTAGCTGAATAATAGGAAAGGAAAGCTTATACCATTGATGATGGAATTAGAAATTTCTGAGGCTGCTGTCAAGGCTCTGTCCAGCAAGTCCCTTTCACTTGACCTATCATGCAGGCAGCCAGGGCACATAGTTGTTTTGATACCTTTCTCTGTATTATAATAAGACATGAAAGTAAAAGCATTTTCCCCTTCAAGATTTTTTAATTTGACGCTATCTTCCTACCATTACTTCCTAAACTTTGTTCCAGTACAAGAGGATTCTTGACCAACTGAGCTTCCATGCACCTTCTAAATCGAGTACTGAAATTGTATAAGCATCATGTGTACATCTATTAAATATACTTATTAAAAGAAAATAAGGCAAGGCATGAATTCGATATCTGGGCAGCAAAACGCAAACAGCAGAAAGGTAGAATGAAATCACAATTCATATGCAAATGCAGCTTTAACACAAAAGTTAAATGTTTGCATTATTTCAGAAGGTTAATATTCAAGAAAGTCAAAATCACCATGTACACAAAGCTAACTAGATTTGCTTTCTCAAAGTAGAAATCCAAGCCTCCTAATAATACTGGTGTCACTAACAAATGTTTTGAAACTTTACTTTTTTTTTCTTTTGCCCCTCAACATAAAGGCCATGCCAAAGAACCTCAGGAAAGTAATAATCTGTTTTTAAAATTTTTTCTCCACTCGAGAAACCTCTCCAAGTTCAGACATTACCAGTGATGGATAAGACCAAATAGTCAGCCCCGCAGGACAAATGGAACCAGGAAAAGTCAGATGGTGGGCACTTAAAAGCAACAGCAATTAAGCAATTGAAAGTGGGTTGGATCGGTGGTTTATTTTTGTTCCATTTGAAGCAATCTAGTGAGAGACACAGCCCCTTGCAAGCAGAAGATCAAGTCAAACTTGACACTTCCCCTCTCTGGCAGCTGGGGCTGCATGGCTTGTCTACTTCCTTTATTCAGTTTAATTGCTTTTGGTACTCTAATTTTCTATCGTGTATTCTATCTTGTTCTTTTTCCCCTGGGCAGAAGGAAATCTTTCTCCTTTCATCACTACCCCCATCTTTCCTCTGAGAAAAGGCAATCCTTTCCAGGAAGAGAAAGAAACACTGTGCGTGCTTTGGATGGGAGGAGGGAGAAGATGAGAGATTTGAAAGGGGTTGAGGGGGGGAGGTGAAGGATAGAGATTGGGGGTGGGGGACGGAGGAGAGGAAATGAAAGAGGGAAAGAAGAAGATGGGGGATGACCAACATCATCAACTCCAGGCTCTAAATCACGGGCGCTGTGCAAAGTGCAGGAGAGGCACATGTGGTCTCATTACATCGCTCACAATAGGCCACCCGGGGCTCCCTGCCCAGGTCTCAGTCTCCCACCGCCAAAACCTAAGTGTACCGAGAACAAAATCTTGCGAACGGATTCAAGCAAATAGGCACAGCTGAGGCTGCTGTGCCGCCAGTCCCGCTGTCTTACCTGGAGGGAGAACCAGGAGGTGGTGCCGGGCTCCGTCCCTACTGCTTCCCCGTGCGGACCGGTGCACACACGTCCTCTTGCTGCCTCTGCTCTTGGAGGGGCAGCCTGCAACACAAAAGGGGTGTGTGGGTGTGGGTGTGTGGGAGGTTTTCCAGGGCCACAAGCTGGTCCCAGGTGGCCGCCCCCACCCTACACACACACCTTCGGGCACTGAGCCCCCCCTCTCAGTTGAGCACCACCCTGGGGGGGGCTTGCCCTGGGCGCAGTCTCAAGTTGCCGCTGCCAAGCGCTGCTGCCGCCGCTGCAGGAAGAAGAGGTGGAAAGACACTGGGGGCAGTACTCGGTCTAGAGCATCCCCACACTGCAGCTTCTCGAGGAATCCCTCCAGTGAGGAGGCGGCCGCCCATCAGCTCCCAGCCCCGGCCGCCTGATTGGTTCCACCTGGGGTACGCTGCGCCGAGGAGCCAATCCTGGCGCACTAATAATAGGTGGATCCGCTCAGCCAACAGCGCCCATCCCAGTTCTGTTAGTGTCTCTCCATCCCCACAGCGGACAGGGACCTGAGGAGGGGGGGTTGAGAAGGGTTGGGGGGGGAACTACGAGGGGTATAGATGCCAAGGAGACGTAATCAAGGGCACCAGATAAACCCTCTGGGTAGTCGCAGGAATGCCCCGCAACCTGTTCAGCAAGCTGTAAGCACATGAGAGGGAGACTGCATAATACAAAGCTATTTTCTTTCTTTCTTTCTTTCTTTCTTTTTTTTTTACTTTCAATCAAAATCTGCCTTGATACTGAGCATGCCCGGACTGCAACAGCACCCTTGGAGTTCCGCTGTGTGTGGGTTTGCAGGCTGTGGGGTTTTGAAAATGTGGGAGCCGGGAAGGAGAGGCAGAAGTTTTGTCTTTGGCCATTCGACCCGCTGGAGTTGTGAAAGCAAAGCAGGGCGGGGAAAAGAAAGGATTCCGCAAGAGTGTCCTCAAACTGAGGACACAGGAAGGTGGCCCTCTGGGCTGTCGGAGGCTGATAATATTATCGTGTGGGTGCAGGGGTGGAAGCGGGGGTAGAACAATCTGAGCCTTGCTAGGTACCTGGAGACTTTTCGTAAAGGGTGCGGTGGATCGGAGATGCAGGGGAAGCTCCTTCCCATAGGTGGGGCCGGGAAGCGCGACTCCACCCAGCAGCCGGGGCTGTCAGGCAGCGGAGAGTGCACTGGGAGTTTCCACTGTGGCGACCAATAAGTTTGTAGACTTGGGTCAAGGGCGACGTTGTTGAGGATGCAGTTTCTGCCAGCCCCCTCCCCCATCTCTCCACCCCCTGCCAGCGCAGTGACGACTAAAGCGTGGGTTCCCTCCCTCCTTCCTCTCTTTCCCCCGAACGATTCTGCTCGGGAGTAAGAAGCTTTTCCCCTGTGACAGCGGTGCTGACCTGATTGCCTCTAAGCTCTAGGGCAATTTATAGCTTGGTAATACCGAGAGGTACCAAACTGGGAGGTTCAGCGTGTGGGGGGCAGGGAGAGCAAGCGAGGCAAGGGGCGGAGCGGAACCTGGCTCGGGGTCGGATCAAGTCCTGGCTCTGCTCTACAGGTGCAAGTCTTTCAAAACGCATAGAAGCATTTCCATCTCTCACTCACTGACCTTGTTTACCGGACTTTGAATCTCTGATTTGTTTTGCTTAGAAATACTTCCAGTTTGTGTAAACTTGATCAATAGCTACAAATGAGAACTCTCCTAACTGGGTTCTTTATTTTACTGAGAAGATGATCACGGCATCTCAGTTAAGGAAATAAATAGCTATCTCAATTCCCCAAACCCATCCACTTTGAACTGGAGTTTCATTAACATTGGTTTGCAAAGGTAACTGTATCAAGAATTCAATTAACAGTAACACATTTCTTCAAGTTTTAATTAAATCTCTCCAATGTATGTAATGTTTAAGATTAAGATCCTTATTCTAAGTATACGGGAAAAGAAGACAACTTGATATAAACTAATCCTTTTAATGACAAATACCTGTGTATTCTCCAAAATTGTAACTATATGTATCTCCCATTGTTTAAAAATATTCCTCAAATCTTAGAATAATTTCATAGATGGAGAAAGATAATAGATGTTAGTTTAAAATCAACTTAAGTATTTGATGACGAAGAAAAGGAATGAGGAGGTTGAGGGGGGAGGAGGAGGAGAAAAAGAAGAATCAATTACCTAACACTGTTTCCTAGTAAACGTCCTCACATGAGGATCATTATATTATCCACCTAATAGAGATCTTTATTCTAAAAAATACTCCTAGCACATTCTCTAGATTCCAATAATTAAAAGCTGCTTGTTTTTAAAAGCTGTGTCCAATAGCTGCATGTAGAAACAAGTAAACTTATTTTAGAAGAAATTAGTAAGTAGAATATGATTCCATATTAATCTCTGTTCCAGACTCTGATCCTATTATCAGCGTTTTAGCCAATTTCTCTTCCTGTCTACCTCATATCCTACCCAATAATCAACTCTCTCTCAGTGGTCAGAATCCTAAACAACAGGAATGGTGTTAGATGTTTACATCCCAAAGTTCCTTGCAGGAGACTGCTGGCTAAGATATGAATGGGTTTCACAGGTATATTGTGATTAACTTTGAAATAAACAGCATTTCTGATCATGAATATTAGGAAGACTGCACTTACATACTGGATATATATACGCTGTAATTTTTACAGAACTAAGATTTTTAATTCTCTCTCCTATTCCTATGTTCTCTCCAAACTCTGGGAATGATCTAAAGACCTCCACCTGGGCTCACATATCATGCTATTCTGTTGCAGAGAGTATATATCATCTCTTTGACTTTATAGTAGACTCACCTCCATTAAAAGAAAGATCAGGTCAACAGTCTTTTGTCTTTATCCAGTTCCTCAGGTACTTTTAAAATCTAGAAATGTCTATGTCTTATGCTACTGAGATTGAACTCATCCCTTGGTTATCCTGTATTTTTAAAAAATATTTGCTATTTTCAGAACTGTGTTTATCTATTTTATTCAACATTTTGCTTCCTCATTCTTTGCTTAAAAAAAAAAACCTTCGTTCATTTTTTTCTTCACATTTTTTGCTCTGAGATCTCATCATCATTTTCTTTATTCCTTTTTCAATGGATTCATCTATTTACTACTTTAATGTTCCCTTTGCCATCTATTTTAATAGGTTACAGGATCAGAATAGAAATTAAATTGGATTGGGGCACTGAGGAGAAGAGTGTGTCTTAGGGCAAGAGTGGGAATTAGAGACTTTAGAAACTAGAAATTCATTAAGTGCAAACTTAGCCAAGGTTTTGTATAGACCACAGAAAGAACACACAAGACAGGTATCAAGAGAATTCTCCACGTTGCTGAAAAGGCTTGTATATGCTAGTTGATCAATGGTACTGAAGAGTTCCATTGAATTAACACGCTCATATATCATAAAAGTTTATATCTTTAATAACCACACTAATTGGTAAAATCTATTCATAAGTATCATTTCTCAAGGTTGTGAAAAAATGAAAAAATAACCAACCTCTCCATATTTTGCCTGTATAGATTTATTTTGTTTCTATAAATTCATATTTTCTTTTATAGTTATACATTTTCTGCCATTGGCTTTCAAGATACAGCCTTTTTTCTCCCCTCTTTCCAGGATACAGGATTGATTAAATGTTTGTTTTCTGGAGCAAAAATCTGTATAGAATTCCAGCTTCCACACTAATTGTCTATGTGATCTTGAAAAATGTACAAAACCCCTCCAAGCCTCAGTTTTCTCATCTATAATATGTACAAAAGGACACAGCATATATCTTAGGGTTTTTTTCGAGGATTAAGTAATGCAATGTATATAAAGTGCTAGTTCCAAGCACATAGCAAGGATTAATGACATTAGCCATTATTATTATTTTATCATTATCGTTCCTCTTGCCATTGTTTTTGTTTTTCAGATTTCTAGGAGGTGGGACTTCCTCCCATAATCCAATCCATTTAAGCCAACAGTGAGGTGGACACTCTTTACGTATGAGCATTGAAGTTAGAAGAGAGTTAATCCGTGTTATAAAAACTTGTTTATACATAAAGCATCAACAGTCTTCTATCTTGCATGTGTTGGTCTTAGACTGTAAGCTTCTAGTAGATGAATAATTTTTAGAGAATGTGCACTGAAGTATTGTTTTGCTGTTAACATTTAGTTTATATTACTCTTTAAGAAAAATCTATTCTAGTGTTAAAAATATGAACACTGGTGTTTTTGGTTTTTAGGAGGCCAGTGGAACCAACCACATGTTTTCAAAACACTTAAAGACAGTGGAGTCATCCATTTTGGTTTCCTTTCTCTCACAATCATTTGGCCTGATAGTACTGCTAATGATGTCATAGCCAACTGGTAAGGAGAACACATCACAGCTGTTTTAGAATTAGATAAAAAGAAATTAACCACATGGATTTTTAAACTGGACACCCAAAGTTTTAAATAAAGAGAATGTAGAATTGAAAGAGGAAAAAAATAAAATGAATACATGGGAGTCAAGTCAAGTCTTAGTCTCTAGGGCAGAGAGTAAGAGTTCTATAATTGAACTACAATACCTTACAATTTTCACAGAAAAGAAAATAAAGAGCTAGAAGTATTCAGTGTGGCTTTACAAAAGGCTTTTCTTAAAATTATGGCTAAGAAAATATTGAAAATGAAAAGGAGAACAGTGACTCAAAAAGTAATATACTGTGTCAGGCTGTTGAGGTTAGCAAAAGGAAAATAATATTTAAGTGAATCTATCTCAAGAGCAAAATAAAAAGTAGTTTGAGTTAGTGTTAGCCAAAGGTTTTAGAAGGAAAACAAGCGATATATTTTTCAAATACCCTATCACACCAGGAATATACTGTAGCAAAAGCAATTTTGCTAATAAATCAAGAGGAACATTAAATTTTATATTAATTCCCTTTAAAATCAGAGGGAGAATTCTATTTAACTGAATACATAAGAGAATCATAGCTCAACTACTGCCTTCAATTTATGTAAAAAAAAAAAATGTGTGTCCAGAGGGATTAATTACTTATCAAAAGCCATAGAGAGAGTTAAGGTAGGTTGAGGCTGTGGAAGGGGAGAAATAGTCTGTGCTTTCAACAAGCTACAATGTTTTAATAATGTTTAGGAGAGAAGCAGGGCAGACATTCAAGACTTCAAAATTTGATTCTGGAATGGTGCTCAGTGCTTTGATAGAAGGCAGGAAAAACACAAATACGTTTGATTCATTCTAGTACACTCCTGGGAGGGTTTTTGTAGAACCGACTATCTGTGTGTGCTTCAACAATTTATATGCAACCTGGTCCATTCGTTTCTAATTCACCTAATACTAAATTAAGCATCAAAACTGGCAGGCTTTTGAAGGAAAAGTTCATTTACTGGATACTGAACAAAGAGGAAAGATAAGAAAGACACAAGGTTCTCTACTTCTAACCCCAGAATAAAACTCTCTCATAGATCTGGGCATGCTTCCCTTTTGGATATTGAAGACTTTTGACAGAGGTAACAGGAGCCTGAGTGATTGGTCTCTTGGTCTGTGAGCACGCTTAAACCCCACTGTAGTTGAAACCTATTGTGGATGCCATGATGATGACATCTCCTGGACCATGGTTGTCCATTTTGTATGTCCCCGTGTTTTCTATCTTAAGAGTAGAGGAATAGATTTGAGTATCAGGAAGTCAATGGGATATAAATATTAAAAATATTTTTGAGAAAATTGAAACAGAAATGTTAATTTCTCCAACATCACACAGCACATCTCAATCTCCAAGACATGACAATCAAGAGAAATTTAAGATATATTCAAAATAACTGTGACTACTTCAAGAACTCCAATCCTTTTCTACTAGGCTCCAAAAATACACAGTAAATTGAAAGATTTATGGATTAAGGAATAGCTTAAATAACACATTAATATAACTGTCTCATCATCACCAAGGGAAATGCATGGAACCAGAAAAGGGACATTTTGCCAGCCACTCTTCTTAATGAATAAGGTTACTGAGTTTTAGCTGTTGGCTTTAGAACTCTTAGAAATGTTCATTAGGAAATAGTATGAATAGTTTAAATGTTATTAATAAAGACACCAGTATATGCACCATCCAGCTTCAGAAATTAAGTATTGAAAATTACTTTTGCCATCATTCATTTGCTCTTCCTCATCTGATACTCTCCTACCTGCACCACCAAGGTAACCACTATCCTATATTTTGTGTTTACCTTGTGTTTATCTTGCTACTCTTTATAGTTTTTTTTTTTTTTTTTTTCTGCGGTACGCGGGCCTCTCACTGTTGTGGCCTCTCCCGTTGCGGAGCACAGGTTCCGGACGCGCAGGCTCAGCGGCCATGGCTCACGGGCCCAGCCGCTCCGCGGCATGTGGGATCTTCGCAGAACGGGGCACGAACCCGTGTCTCCTGCATCGGCAGGCGGACTCTCAACCACTGCGCCACCAGGGAAGCCCTACTCTTTATAGTTTTACCACATATATATGTAATTCTAAAAATTGTCATTTTCAGTTTTTCCTTTTTTTGGATTTTTATAAATGGACTTATGCAGTAATATATATTCCTTCAACACACTTAGTTTGAGTACATTTTGGGATTCATCCATGTGGCTGAAGTTTATTCATTATAACTCATAGATTGTATTCAATTGTATGAATACATCATTTTAAGAAATATTTATTTATTTATTTATTTATGGCTGCATTAGGTCTTCATTGCTGCGCACAGGCTTTCTCTAGTTGTGGTGAGCGGGGGCTACTCTTCATCGCTGTGTGCGGGCTTCTCAATTGCGGTGGCTTCTCTTCTTGGGAGCACGGGCTCTACGTGCGTGGGCTTCAGTAGTTGTGGCACTCGGGCTTCAGTAGTTATGGCTCACGGACTCTAGAGCACAGGCTCAGTTGTTGTGGTGCATGGGCTTAGTTGCTACATGGCATGTAGGATCTTCCCAAGCCCGTGTCCCCTGCACTGGCAGGCAGATTCTTAACCACTGCGCCACCAGGGAAGTCCCCATCATTGTTTTTTACCATTGTTCTTTTGTCTATAGATATTTGTATTGTTTTGCTATTACATATGGTACTGCTATAATTAGTTTCAAACATGTCTTTTGTTCTGCATGTGCATGAGTTTCTCTTGGGTATACACCTAGAATAAGAAATGGACCCAGGTTTTGTAGATCTGAGGTTTTTACAATTTAGGGACCTTATTTTAAAATATAGCCCCAAATTAGGAATTGAAGTGTATATTTATTTGGAATGAAAAAAGTCACAACAAATTTTTTTTATTGACAATATGTCCCACACTGTATACTTCATAGCTGTGACTCATTTTTAAACTAGATATCTGTACCTCTTAATCTACCTCAACTATTTCTCTCATCCCCACCACTCTCCTCTGCTCTGCCAACCACCTGTCTGTTCTCTAAATCTGTGACTCTGTTTCTCGTTATATTTACTCATTTGCTTTATTTTTTAGATCCCCCATATAAGTGAAATCATACAGTATTTGTCTTTCTCTGTCTGACTTATTTCACTTAGTATAATACCCTACATGTCTATCCATGTTGTCAAAAATGGCAAGATTTCATTCCTTTTTATGGCTGAGTAATATTGTATTGTATGTATACCACATCTTCTTCATCCATTCATTTATTGATGGACACCCTTAGGTTGCTTTCCTATCTTGGCTACTGTAATTAAAGCTGCAATGAACATAAGGGTACACATATTTTTTGAATTAGTGTCTTTGTTTTCCTCAGATAAATACCCAGGAGTGGAATTGCTGGATCATATGATAATTCTACTTTTAATTTTTTTAAGGAACCTCTATACTTTGTTTTCCACAGTGGCTGAACCAATTTACATTCCCACCAACAGTGCATGAGGATTCCTTTTTCTCCATATTCTTGCCAACACTTGTTACTTGTTGTCTTTTTTTTTTTTTTTTTTTTTCCGGTACGCGGGCCTCTCACTGTTGTGGCCTCTCCCATTGCGGAGCACACGCGCCGGACGCTCAGGCTCAGCGGCCATGGCTCACGGGCCCAGCCGCTCCGCGGCATGTGGGATCCTCCCGGACCAGGGCACGAACCCATGTCCCCTGCATCGGCAGGCGGACTCTCAACCACTGCGCCACCAGGGAAGCCCTGTTGTCTTTTTGATAGTAGCCATTTTGACAGGTGTGAGGTGATATCTCATTGTGGTTTTGATTGGCATTTCCTTGATGATTGATGATGTTGAGCACCTTTTCATGTGCCTGTTGGCCATATGTATGTCTTATTGGGAAAAAAATGTCTACTCAGGTCCCCTACCCATTTTTTTTTTCACCTGCCCATTTTTTAATTGGGTTGTTTGTTTTTTTGATGTTGAATTTTATGTGTTCTTTGTATATTTTGGATATTAACTCTTTATTAGATACATCATTTGCAAATATTATTAACGTCTTCTTCCATTCAGTAGGTGATCTTTTCATTTTGTTGCTAGAAGCTTCTTAGTTTGATGTAGTCCCATATGTTTATTTTTGCTTTTGTTGTTTCTTTTGCCTGAGGAGACAGATCCAAAAAAATATTGCTGACTGATGTCAAAGAGTATACTGTCTATGTTTTCCTATAGGAGTATGGTTTCAGGTCTTACATTCAGAACTTTAATCCATTTTGAGTTTGTTTTCTTGTGTGTGTGTGTGTGTGTGTGTGTGTGTGTGTGTGTGTGTGTGTGTGTGTGTGTGTATGGTATGAGGAATTAGTCCAGTTTGGTTCTTTTGCATGTAGCTGTCCAGTTTTCCCAGCTGTTGAAGAGATTGTCTTTTCCCCATTGTATATTCTTGCCTCCTTTGTTGTAGATTAATTAATCACATAAACGTGGGTTCATTTCTGGGCTCTTTATTCTGTTCCATTGATCTATGTTTCTGTTTTTGTGCCAGTACCATACTGTTTTGATGACTGTAGCTTTGTAGCATAGTTTGAAATCAGGGAATCTGATACTTTTAGCTTTGTTCTTCCTCAACGTTGTTTTGGTTATTCAGGGTTTTTGTGTGTGTGTGTTTCCATACAAATTTTAGAATTATTTGTTCTAGTTCCATGAAAAATGCCATCAACATTTTGATAGGGATCACACTGAATCTGTAGATTGCCTTAGGTAGTATGGTCATTTTAACAATATTAATTCTTCAAACCCATGAACACGGTATAGCTTTCCATTTGTTTGTGTCCTTTTTAGTTTCTTTCATCAGTGTTTTATAGTTTTCCAAGGGCAGGCTCTTTATGTCCTTAGTTAGATTTATTCCTAGGTATTTTATTCTTTTTGAAGTGATTGTAAGTGGGACTGTTTTCTTAATTTCTATTTCTGATAGTTCATTGTTAGTGTTTAGAAATGCAACAAACTTATGTATATTAATTTTGTACTCTGTAACTTTACTGAATTCATTGATGAGTTCTAGTTGTTTATTTTGGTGCTGTCTTTAGGATGTTCTGTGTATAATATCATGTCATCTGCTATTTTAAAATAGCCTCAAAATAGGAATGGAAGTGTATATTTATTTGGAATGAGAAAAGAAATCACAACAAATTTTAAAAACAATTTTTCTTATCTGGTGGAGATCAATGATATATTTTTGAATTTTTAACTTGTATTTTTCTGATTACTGAGAAATTTGTTGAGAATAATATCATATGTTATTGGCCATTCATATTTCCTTTTCTGTGAAATGCCTTTTCTAAATCATTTCCCCATGTTTTATTTTTGGTCTTTGATTCACTGGAGTTCATTATATATTCTTTGTATTAATATTTTGTTGGTTATATGTATTACATATATCTTTTCTCAACTTGTGGCTTGTATTTTCATCTTTTTCTGTATTTTTTTTCAATGAAGACAAATGCTTAATTTTAGTGTAGCCCAATTCTATGATTCTTTCACTTCATATTCTCTATATTTATAAAATTAAAAATATTTTAACTTTTGAGTCATCAATATAACTAAAATAATTTTTATATATACCTTGAGATAGAATTTATTTTTTTCCTACTGATGACCAGTTGTCCCAGCACAGTTATTGAGTGCCTGTCCTTTCCCCCATCAACCTGCAATGCTAGCTTTGTCTAGATCACTTTTTCATTTTTGCATACATGTTTCTTATCTATCTCTGCATCAACAGTACACTGTTTTAATTATGTAACTTTATAATAGATTTTGATATCTAAAAGCATTCCCCACTCCTCCTCCTCCACTGTTTCTTCTTTCTTCTATTCCCCAAGTGTCTTGACTGCTCACCTTAAGCATGCTCATATAATTTAGAATTCCCCTGTAAAGTTCCATAAAAAAAACTCTGTTAATATTATTGATAACATTTATTACATATTTTACTAATTTGGGAAAAAATTGGTAGCACTATGACTCTGACTCTATCAAAGACATTATACACTTTTTCCCCAGATTTAAGTACCAGTTTTTATTGTTTGAGGCAAATTCTACCACTTAAAACTTACATTTCCTCATAAAAAATGAAGTTGGCTTTTGTAGCAAAGCTGCTAAACTAATTAATAATGATAATTTGGATATTATTTAGATTTTCTCTGGAGACAAAAATCTATGAATAATGACAATTTTCTCAACAGCTATCATTTTCACTTCTTTTGCCTGATTATTGCATTGGGTAGATGATCCACTTAAGTAAAGATCCTTATTATTTTAACTTTAAGGAAAATACTTCTAATATGTTACCAATAAGTATTTGTTTGTTGTAGAGTATTTGACAAAGTCCTTATAAGGCAAGGTAAACCTATTTCTGGTTTACATTTTTATTTTTTAATCATGGACAGATGTTGAATTTTCTCTAGGTTTTAATTTGTTTTTTGCATCTACTGAGAGGGCAATTTCCTCTTAATATGTTAATGTCATTTACACTAATATGTATTTTAATATTGAATTAATCTTGCACTTTTGACATAAATTAACTCTAATATAAATCTATTTTTTAAATAAATGGCTGGATTTGGTTTCATGATATTCTGTCAAGATGTTTGGATTTCTGTTGTTGACTAAGATTCAGTTATAATTTTCCCCTTGAGCTGTACTTCCTGGTTTTGGTATCAAGGTTACTAAAGCATCAAATAACGTGTATTGGGTCTGTGTTCTTTTTTCTGTGTAGCACAACCTTTCACATCACACCTTTATGGATAGCTTGTTTTATGCCCTATATATGAAATCTTTGCTCACTCTAAAGGTATGAAGACAGTTTCCTGTGCATTCATCTAAGAGATTTGCTTGTTACTTTTAACATTTAAATAAATAAGCCATCTGGAATTGATTTCTATGCATGGTGTCAGACTGGGGGTCAGTATTCATTTTTTTTCTATGTGAATATATGGTAGATTCAACTCATTATTTTTACTATTCTTTTAGTGTTTATATAACATATACCCTTTACTTATTGCAATCGCATACACATTATTTACCACTTTCTCAATAATGTTATACTTTAGGAACATGTAATTCCATTTATTCCTATACCACGAGTAGCATAAATCTGACAATTTATTCTAATTATACAAATATTTTAAATCTACATTATCATTAGTTTTGTACAATATTCACTTATCTTTACCCACAAACTTTTGCTGTTTTTCATTGTTTCGTGCATTTCTATTTTTATCTGGGTTTTCCTCCAGCCTGAAAAACATCTTATAACTTTTGTTGCGGTACAAGACAGCTATTCACAAATTCTCTGAACTTTAGTTTGTTTAAAAATGTCTTTAATTTCATCTTAATTTTTGAAGTATATTTTCATTGAACATAGAAATACAGGCTGATAAAATATGTGTTTTTTCCCCCAGGACTTTAGAAACATTATTGAATTATCTTCTAGTTTGCAATGGTTTTGATGAGAATGATTTTTTTTTTTCTTTCTCGGCCTGCATAAAATATGTTCATTTTCTCTGACTGCTTTTGGGATTTTCATTTTTCAAATCAATTTCAATATGATTTGTTTGGTTTCAGTTTTTTTGTGTGTTTATTTTGCTTGGGGTCATTGAGCTTCTTTAATCTGTAAACAGAGTTTCAAACGAATTAGGGAAAATTCTGAAAATTTTTAAAATATTTCTTCTCATTCCAACCACATTTCCTCTTTTCTAGGATTCCACGTCTGTATATGTTAGACTGCTTAATATTTTTCCACAGGTATCCAAAACTCAGGGGTTTTCCCTCCCTTTTACTCTTTTTGCTTCTGTGTTAATAGTTCTATTGCTATGTCCTTATACACACTTTTTTTTCCCCACCCCTCGGTATCTCATCTGTTATTTAGTCTATCAATTCTCATTTCTAATATTGTGCTTTCAGCTTCAGAATGTCATTTGTTTTATATCTTCTGTTTCTCCCTCTGTTATGTTTATATTTACCTTTAAGCATGAACTTATCTCATTTGAAATCCTTGTTAATTCTATCATCTATTATTTCTGTATTTTTTCTTATTGATTGATTTCCCTCATGATTATGTGTCAAAGTTGCTTCCTTCTTCTTTCTAGTATTTTTTTATTGGATACAGGACATTGTGAATATTACATTGTCAAATGTCTGAATACTACTGTCTTCCTTTAAAGTGTGCTGAAGTTTATTTTGGCATGCAGACTAATTTCTCTTAGACCAATTTGTTCATGTTAAGGTTTATTTACAACCCAAGGTACAACTGCTTTTTGTAAATAAAATTTTATTAGAATCCAGCTACACCCATTTGTTTGTCTGTTGTCCATGGCTGCTTTCACATAGCAGAGATAAGCGTTTGGTACTCATAGATGTTATATGACCTACAAAGCCTAAAATATTTGTGATCTAGTCTTTTACAAAGACAAGTTTGCTGATTCCTGTCTTAGGCAAGTATGTGGACCTGAGTGAAGTCAGTAATAATGACATGTTTAAGATGAGACACATTTGGGAGATGTTTAAAAACATGTATTTAAACGTTTTCCAGGTCAAAGGTGGTAGAGAGGGAGGAATTTAGACAAAAGTCTAGATATCTGAGCTGGTTAATTGAAATGTTAGAGTCATTGACTGGAGAGCAAATACAGAGAAAAGTATGCTTTAAAAAGAATGTGAGTTCAGTGTGGGGTTTTAGAGTTTAAGTTGCCTATGGAAAGGAGATCTGGTGATGTCACTTAAGTCAGTAATTCTCAGGTCTGGGAATTTGGTCAAGGTTAGAGATAACAATTTGGGGACAGTTATTGTTGATTTATGATTGAATTCATAGAAATAAGAAAAATTCTCACCATTTCTATTATTTTGCTAGCATATGCTTTTAAACAAGGGAATAAGCAAGCATACTGATATCACAACAACTTTAACCCTGTTTAAAAAGTTCCTGGGGGCTTCCCTGGTGGCACAATGGTTGAGAGTCCACCTGCCGATGCAGGGGACACGGGTTCGTGCCCTGGTCCGGGAAGATCCCACATGCTGCGGAGCAGCTGGGCCCGTGAGCCATGGCCACTGGGCCTGCGCGTCCGGAGCCTGTGCTCCACAACGGGAGAGGCCACAACAGTAAGAGGTCCACGTACCGCAAAAAAAAAAATAAATAAAATAAAATAATAAAAAGTTCCTTAGATCTTAATTTCATATAAAGAATACCATGAAGAGATACCTTTACTTAAAATAAAAAAATATTGAATAAGTAAAAAGTTTATTTGTAAGGCAATTGTTTGGAAGTTAAATATATATAAGTGGAAACACTCTCAAAATACTCCTCTAGAGAATTCACAAAACTTGTAAAATCTATTACAAGCTCAAAGTTTAGTAATATTAATCCTATGTTTAGTATTCCTAACTGCCACTTTAAATATGGTTTCTAAAGGAAAAAAACATCAGTGCTGTATCTCAGAATATTAAAAAGATATTTTCAAAATTAGCATATTTTATAATAGTAATACGTTGGGTTTTATAGTATACTTTTTACCCATATCATTTTAGTGTAATAGTCCTCTGATGTCATTCCTATTGTTCTCACTTAACAGAGGATGAAAGAGGGTCAGATTGTTTAAAAGGCTTGCAATTAAAGGTAATAGGGAGTATAACCTGGTTCTACCAATGCAATGTCTTTTGTTTTACCCAGTCTCCCTCTTTACTTTCTGCATTGGTAGTGGCAGAGCACACATTGAAACCAGGCAAATCTAGAATGGAGTGTCTAGGGCTAGTTTCAGGGTATATCAGTAAGCATGAACAAAACATGGAGCAACTAGGTGAAGGTAGCCATTTTCATTCAACGATCAAAAAAGTTTTTCCCAAGAGATGAAAGTACTGTGGTGATGTTGGGTTAAAGATTAAGAATTTAACATCAGTGGTGTTGAGATGAGCAGATGGGAAGCAGATTCTGTGCATGTCTAATAGATCAGAAGATTTTGAAACTGACTAACAGAAGGTGAAAGGGAAAGAACATGGACTGCTTTGAAAACAGGTAGCAAAGAGCCAGTAAATAATGGCAATTTAACCAAGCTTGAATTGACCTAAAGTTTGGGAAATTAACTTTGCTGTGCTGCCTGTTCCTAAGGCAATGTTAGATATTTGTTCATAAGAGAGACTGTAGTAAAAATTAAAGTATACAAAATTGATATTTCTATGATTTGACTTTGTTTAAATAATGGTGAAAGAATTATGAACTTCATACAATCTATTCAGTGATTATTGCTTATAATTGTTTTATTCTTTTTAAAATGTCTCCATTTCCCTGCTTAAGTATGGGTTTCTCAGCTGAGCAATCCAGGTGTTTATACTTTCCCTTAAACTGCAGAGTTTTCAAAACATTTTAAAAAAATGAACTGGAATTTTAAATTAATCTCAATTAGAATAGATGTATTTAATCTCAAATTTAACACATAGGATCTTAAGTTTTATACAGTACTTTAAATTTTTGTAGCATTTATCTGTTTGCAAAGCACATATTGAACACTGCTAAAATAAAAAATGATTAAGCAATCTACACTGTTAATATCCCCAGAAATGGAAAGAAGTTTAACTTCTAAATACAAAATAAACTGTTTATGGTTTAATTATAGTGGTTTTTTTCTTTAAATAAATGTCTTAAGTATTTCTTTATCAACTGACTCAAGTCTCAATTCTGATACTTTCAGGCAACCCATCATAAGTTAGAAACTTATTTCCTACCCTTTCTCCATTAAAAATGTCTTCCTCTGAATGCCTCACAATATTTTTTGTTGTTTGTTTTTTGAAAACTTGTTAGTGGTTTAAGTTATTTATCCTTTATAATTACAAGCTTAGGATTTCAGAAGGATTTAACAGATGAAGTTTATGGAGAGACTGATGGAAAGTTGTTGCCTACTTATTATTTCTGTAGGTTTGCAGCCAAGGGTCTGGTTATGGGTCTGTGAGCATTATTGAGAAGAAGAACTGGACATGGAATAGACAGAACAAACTAGAAACTGCCAGGTTCCTTCTGTTACATGTAATCTGCCAGGTTCTATCTGATACCACATCTAAGCATGAGGACCTTCCGAGAACAATAGATACAGCTTCACTTATGTCTTTCATACGTACCCAAGTACCTCTGGACCAACTCTATTTAGGCATTATACATAGAAGAAGATTCTGGAGAATGGACTTCTCATCTAACCACACTGACACAGAAATATGTGAGAAAGATTATATATTATGAAATTTTAAAATCATATATATGAAATTTAAATTACATATGAAATTTAAAAACCAATATCATTATTTGCAAATTACATGTTTCTATATGCAGAAACTATGAAAAAATCTAGTCTTAGAATTAATAAATAAATTTACCAAGTTTTCTTCATAAATGATCAATATACAAAACTAATTTCTGTAACTATCAGAAACAAATAATTAGAAGTGATATTTAATATTACATCATTTACAATAACATCAATGGATATTAAATACCTAGAAATAAATCTAGGAAAATATGGTTATGATCTCTACATTAAATATTATAAATATTGATGAGAAAAATTTAAGAAAACAAATAAATGAAAAAATATCATATTCTTATATTGGAGAAATAAATAATAGGATGCCAAAATCTCCCATATAAATTTATAGATAAAATTCAATATCAATATTAATGTAAATTGACAAGCTGATTAAATATTTATATGGAGCTAAAAAGGTTTATACTTTCTGTGAAAGTCTCAAATACATTTAACAGAGTTGAGAGTCTTACAATAGTAGATATGAAACTTATTACAAAGCCTCATATTCAAAACTGTGCGTTACTGGTACAAGAATAGACAAATAGTCCAACAGATCTGAAAGTAGAGTCCAGAAACACTCTCACATATATATAGTCACCTGATCTGTACCAAAGGCACATCGCTAATTCAGTGGGGGAAAGGATTTATTTTCAACAAATGACATTAAACCAATTAGATACATTTATCCAATGGAATAATTGGAAATAGATCATAGACCTAAATGTGAAAAGAAAAACAGTAAAGCTTCTGGAATAAAGCATAGAAGAACATCTTCATCAGCCTGAGGTAGGCAAATAATTCTTAAATGCAACACAGAAATAGCTAGCCATTAATGGAAAGATTGACATAATGGACTTCATTAGATTAAGAATTTCTGACCATCAAAGACAACATTCAAAGAATGAAAAGACAGAACACAAACTGAGAGAAATCATTTGTAATGCATATATCTGACAAAGGACTTAAATCCAGAACAATTAAAGAATTCCTAGGCTCTTAGAACAAACTAATAACTATAAAGGAAAATATAAATTAAAGTTCGTCAACATTAAAAATTCTTCAAAAGAAACTTAAGAAACTGAATAGGCAAGCCACGTATTGGGAAATATTATTCACAAACCTATATCCTGTTTGTGTCCAGGATATATTAACAATTCTTACAGCACAATAATAAAGACTGCTAAACAATTAAAAAATGGTGGAAGAGTTCAACACATGCTTCACATAGTGTGAATGGCTAATAAGAACATGAAAAAGTGCTCAGATCATTAGTGTTCATAAAATTAAAAGCACATGAAATATCCCAACAAAACCTGCCGACAAAGAAAAGTGCAAGAGCAGATCACTTTACTGGTTAATTTTACCAAATTTTTAAAGGATTCTCTCAAATCCTTCTCAAATTCTTTCAAAAATCAAAAGAGGAGGAAACACTATTTTCACACATTCTTTGAGGCTAGCCTGGCAAAAAGCCAAAGATATCACAAGAAAAGTACTGACCAATATCTCTTATGAACATAGATGCAAAAATCCTGGATAATATACTAGCAAACTGAATCTAATAGCCTATATAAAGGATTAAACACCATGACCAAGTGGGATTTATTCCACAAATCCAAGAGTAACTAAACATGCAAAAATCAATATAATATAACCAACTAATGAAGGAAGGTTAAAAAAAAATATGTTCATCTCAATTGAGCAGAAACAGCATTTCACAAAAGCCAACCCCATTTCATGATGATAACATTCAACAAACTAGGAATAGAAGGGGTCTTACTCAACATAAAGGGGTCTTACTCAAGATAAAGGGCATTTATGAAGAACCCACATCTCAGTAATGAAATACTGAAAGCTTTCCCCTTAAGATGAGGAAAAAGAAAGTGATTCCACTTTTGCACTGCTTTGAACACTGTACTGGAAGTTATAGCTAGAGAAATTAGGCAAGGAAAATAACTAAAAGTCATCCAAACTGGAAAAGAAGAAATAACAAAAACTATATTCTCAGATAACAGGATCTTATGTATGGAAAATCTGAAAGAATGCACAATACAACTATTAGAAGAATAAACCAATTCAGAGGGCAGACAGCAGAAGCAAGAAGAACTACAATCCTGCAGCCTGTCGGAGGAAAGCCACATACACAGAAAGAGAGACAACATGAAAAGGCAGAGGACTATGTACTAGATGAAGGAACAAGATAAAATCCCAGAAAAACAACTAAATGAAGTGGAGATAGGCAAACTTCCAGAAAAAGAATTCAGAATAATGATAGTAAAGATGATCCAGGACCTCGGAAAAAAGAATGTTTAACAAAGACCTAGAATGTTTAACAAGAAATGTTTAACAAAGACCTAGAAGAATTAAAGATCAAACAAACAGAGATGAACAATACAATAACTGGAATGAAAAATATACTAGAAGGAATCAATAGCAGAACAACTGAGGCAGAAGAATGGATAGGTGACTTGGAAGACAGAACGGTGGGATTCACTGCTGTGGAACAGAATAAAGAAAAAAGAATGAAAAGAAATGAAGACAGCCTAAGAGACCTCTGGGACAAAATTAAATGCATCAACAATCGCATTATAGGGGTCCCAGAAGGAGAATAGAGAGAGAAAGGACCAGAGAAAATATTTGAAAAGATTATAGTCGAAAATTTCCCTAACATGGGAAAGGAAATAGCCACCCAAGTCCAGGAAGTGCAGAGAATCCCAGGCAGGATAAACCCAAGGAGAAATATGCTGAGACACACAGTAATCAAATTGACAAAAATTAAAGACAAAAAAAGTATTAAAAGCAACAAAGGAAAAATGACAATTAACATACAAGGGAGCTCCCATAAGGTTAAAAGCTGATTTCTCAGCAGAAACTCTACAAGCCAGAAGGGAGTGGCATGATATACTTAAAGTGATGAAAGGAAAGAATCTACAACCAAGATTACTCTACCTGGAAAGGATCTCATTCAGATTCGATGGGGAAATCAAAAGCTTTACAGACAAGCAAAAGTTAAGAGAATTCAGCATCACCAAACCAGCTCTACAACAAATGGTAAAGGAACCTCTTTAAGTGGGAAACACAAGAGAAGAAAAGGACCTACAAAAACAGACCCCAAACAATTAAGAAAATGGTAATAGGAACATACATATTGATAATTACCTTAAATGTGAATGGCTTAAATGCTCCAATCAAAAGACATAGACTAGATGAATGGATACAAAAACAAGATCCATATTTATGCTGTCTACAAGACACCCACCTCAGACCTAGGGACACATACAGACTGAAAGTGAGGGGATGGAAAAAGATATTCCATGCCAATGGAAATCAAAAGAAAGCTGGAGTAGCAATAGTCATATCAGATAAAATAGACAAGAAAGGACACTACATAATGATCAAGGGATCAATCCAAGAAGAAAATGCAACAATTATAAATATATATGCACCCAACATTGGAGCACCTCAATGTTAACAGCAATAAAAGAGGAAATCAACAGTAACAAAATAATGGTGGGGGACTTTAACACCTCACTTACACCAATGGACAGATCATCCAGACAGAAAATTAATAAGGAAACACAAGCTTTAAATGACACAATAGACCAGATAGATATCATTGATATTTATAGGACATTCCATCCGAAAACAGCAGATTACACTTTCTTCTCAAGTGCACATGGAACATTCTTCAGGATATATCGCATCTTGGGTCCCAAATCAAGCCTCGGTAAATTTAAGAAAATTGAAATCATATCAAGCATCTTTTCCAACCACAACGCTATGAGATTAGAAATCAATTACAGGGAAAAAAATGTAAAAAAACACAAACACATGGAGGCTAAGCAATACATTACTAAATAACCAAGAGATCACTGAAGAAATCAAAGAGGAAATCAAAAAATATCTACAGAAAAATGACAATGAAAACATGACAATTCTAAGAGGGAAGTCTATAGCAATAGAATCCTACCTCAATAGAGAAGGAAAGTCTCAAATAAGCAATCTAGGGACTTCCTTGGTGGTGCAGTGGTTAAGAATTCACCTGTCAATACAGGGGACATGGGTTTGAGTCCTGGTCAAGGAAGATCTCACATGGCACGGAGCAACTAAGCCCATGTGCCACAACTACTGAGCCTGAATGCCACAACTATTGAAACCCGAGCGCCTAAAGCCCATGCTCCGCAACAAGAGAAGACACCACAATGAGAAGCCCATGCACCTCAACGAAGAGTAGCCCCCACTCTCTGCAACTAGAGAAAGGCTGCATGGAGCAACAAAGACTCAAAGCAGCCAAAAATAAATGAATAAATAAACAAATAAATTTTTAAAAAGCTACCTTTTAACAAAACAAAACAACAAAAAACAATAAAAGCTAACCTTACACCTAAAGGTTAGAGTGTAGCCAGACTGCTCAAGAAAAAGCTGGAGAGGACTCAAATCAATAAAATTAGAAATGAAAAGTGTGAAGTTACAATGGACACTGCAGAAATACGAAGCATCATAAGAGACTACTACAAGCAACTCTATGCCAATAAAATGGACAACCTGGAAGAAATGGACAAATTCTTAGGAAGGTATAATTCTTAAAAAGGTATAAGACTGAACCAGGAAGAAATAGAAAATATGAACAGACCAATCACAAGTAATGAAATTGCAACTGTGGCAAATGGATAAAGAAGATGTGGTACATATATACAATGGAATATTACTCAGCCATAAAAAGGAAAGAAATTGGGTCATTTGTAGAGACATGAGTGGACCTAGGGACTGTCATACAGAAAGAAGTAAGTCAGAAAGAGAAAAACAAATACCGTATATTAATGCAAATATGTGGAATCTAGAAAAATGGTACAGATGAAACAGCTTGCAAGGCAGAAATAGAGACAAAGATGTAGAGAACAAACATATGGACACCACAGGGTGGGGAAGTGGGTGGTAGTGGTGGCATTAACTGGCAGATTGCGATTGACACATAAACTAATATGTATAAAATAGACAACTAATAAGAACCTGCTGTATAAAAATAAATAAAATTCAAAAAAAAAAATCTTGCAACAAACAAAAGTCCAGGACCAGATGGCTTCACAGGTGAATTCTATCAAACATTTAGAGAAGAGCTAACACCCATCCTTTCCAAACTCTTCCAAAAAATTTCATAAGGAGGAACACTCCCAAACTCATTCTACAAGGTCACCATCACCCTGATAACAAAAGCAGACAAAGATACTACAAAAAAAGAAAATTACAGACCAGTATCACTGATGAATATAGATGCAAAAATCCTCAACAAAATACTAGCAAATAGAATCCAACAACACATTAAAAGGATCATACACCATGATCAAGTGGGATTTATCCCAGGGAGGCAAGGATTCTTCAATATATGCAAATCAATCGATGTGATAGACCATATTAACAAATAGAAGAGCAAAAACCATATGATCACCTCCATAGATATAGAAAAAGCTTCTGACAAAATTCAACACCCACTTATGATAAAAAAACTCTCCAGAAAGTGGGGATAGAGGGAACCTACCTCAACATAATAAAGGCCATATACAACAAACCCACAGCAAATATCATTCTCAATGGTGAAAAACTGAAAGTGTTTCCTCTAAGATCAGGAATAAGACAACGATGTCCACTCTCGCCACTATTTTTCAACATAGCTTTGGAAGTCCTAGCCATGGCAATCAGAGAAGAAAAAGAAATAAAAAGAATACAAATTGGAAAAGAAGAAGTAAAACTGTCACTGTTTGCAGATGACATGATACTATACATAGAGAATCCTAAAGATGCCACCAAAAAAACTACTAGAGCTAATCAATGAATTTGGTGAAGTAGCAGTATACAAAATTAATGCACAGAAATCCCTTGCATTCCTATACACTAACATTGAAAGTTCAGAAAGAGAAATTAAGGAAACAATCCCATTCACCATTGCAACAAAAAGAATAAAATACCTAGGAATAAACCTACTGAAGGAGGAAAAGACCTGTATTCAGAAAATTATAAGATACTGATGAAAGAAATCAAGGATGACACAAACAGTTAGAGAGATATACCATGTTCTTGGATTGGAAGATTCAATATTGTGAAAATGACTATACTACCCAAAGCAATCTACAGATTCAATGCAATCCCTATCAAATTACCAATGGCATTTTTTACAGAACTAGAACAAAAAATCTTAATATTTGTATGGAGACATAAAAGACCCTGAATAGCCAAAGCAATCTTGAGGGAAAAAAACAGAGCTGGAGGAATCAGACTTCCTGACTTCAGATTATACTACAAAGCTACAGTAATCAAGACAATATGGTACTGGCACAAAAACAGAAATATAGATCAATAGAACAGGAGAGAAAGCCCAGAGATAAACCCACGCACCTATGGTCAACTAATCTATGACAAAGGAGGCAAGGATATACAATGGAGAAAAGATAGCCTCTTCAATAAGTGGTGCTGGGAAAACTGGACAGCTACATGTAAAAGAATGAAATTAGAACACTTCCTAACACCATACACAAAAATAAACTCAAAATGGATTCGAGACCTAAATGTAAGACCGGACACTATAAAACTCTTAGAGGAAAACATAGGCAGAACACTCAATGACATAAATCACAGCAAGATCTTTTTGACCTACCTCCTTGAGAAATGGAAATAAAACCAAAAATAAACAAATGGGACCTAATGAAACTTAAAAGCTTTTGCACAGCAAAGGAAACTACAAACAAGATGGAAAGACAACCCTCAGGATGGGAGAAAATATTTGCAAATGAATCAATGGACAAAGGATTTATCTGCAAAATATTTAAACAGCTCATGCAGCTCAATATTAAAAAAACCAAACAACCGAATCCAAAAATGGGCAGGAGACCTAAATAGACATTTCTCCAAAGAAGACAGACAGATGGCCAAGAGGCACATGAAAAGCTGCTCAACATCACTAATTATTAGAGAAATCAAAACTACAATGAGGTATCACCTCACACCAGTTAGAATGGGGATCATAAGAAAATCTACAAACAGCAAATGCTGGACGGGTTGTAGAGAAAAGGGAACCCTCTTGTACTATTGGTGGGAATGTAAATTGATAGAGCCACTATGGAGAACAGTATGGAGGTTCCTTAAAAAACTAAAAACAGAATTACCACATGACCCAGCAATCCCACTACTCAGCATATACCCAGAGAAACCATAATTCAAAAAGACACATGCACGCCAATGGTCATTGCAGCACTATTCACAATAGCCAGGTCATGGAAGCAACCTAAATGCCCATTGACAGATGAATAAAGAAGATGGAAAAAGAAGCTGTGGTACATATATACAATTGAATATTACTCAGCCATAAAAAGGAATGAAACTGGGTCATTTGTCAAGATGTGGATGGACCTAGAGACTGTCATACAGAGTGAAGTAAGTCAGAAAGAGAAAAACAAATATCCTATATTAACACATATATGTAGAATCTAGAAAAATGTTAGAGATGAACTGGTTTGCAAAGCAGAGATAGTGACACAGATGTAGACAATAAATGTATGGATGCCAAGGGGAAAAAGGGGTGGGGTGGGTGCGGTTGGTGGTGGTGGGATGAACTGGCAGATTGGGATCGACATATATACACTAATATGTATAAAATAGATAACTAATAAGAACCTGCTGTATAAAAATTAATTAATTATATTAAATTTTAAAAAGAATAAACAAATTCAACAAAAGTTGGAAGATACTATATAAACACACAAATATTATTTGTATTTCTATACATTATCAATGAACAATCAAAAAATTTAGCAAACAATTCCATTTATAAAAGTATCAAAAAGAATAAAATTCTTAGGAATAATTTTAACAAAGAGTAGAAAACTCACACATCGGAAATGATAAACTTTGCTGAAAAATAGAAAACACTTAAATAAATGGAAAGGCTTCTCATGTTCATGAATTGGAAGATTTAATTTTGTTAAAATGGCAGTACTTCCCAAAGTGATCTACAGAATCAATGAAATCTTTATCAAAGTCCAATGACCATATTGCAGAAAGGAAAACCTGACCGTAAAATTACCATGGGACTGCAAGGAACCCTGAACAGCCAAAATAGTAATCATACTTCCTGACTGCAAAACTAACTACAAAGCTACGGTAATCAAAACAATTGCACTGGCATAAGGGTAACATATAAGCCAATGAAACACTTGAGAGTACAGAAATAAATTAAATACCTATGGCCAACTAATTTTTGACAAGGGTGCCAAGACCATTCAATAAGAGAAAGGACAGTCTTTTCAATGAATGCTGCTGGGACAGCTGTATAGCCATTTGCAGAAGAATGAAGTTGTACCTTTACCTCCCACCATATATAAATTAACTCAAAATGTTTCAAAGGCCTAACATTAAGAGCTAAATCTCTTAGAAGAAAAGAGGTAAATTTTCATGACCTTGGACTTGCCAATAATTTCTTAGTTATGACAAAAAAAGCATAAACAACAAAAGATAACAGATAAATCAGATTTTATCAAAATTTAAAGTTTTGTGCATTAAAAGACACTATCAAGAGAGTTAAGACAACCCACAAATGGGTAGAAAATATTTTCAAATCATATATCTGATCAGGGTGTTTAGTATCCAAAATATATAAACAATATTTACAACTTACCAACAAAAGGACAAGCAACCCAATTAAAATATGGACAAAAAAATTCAATGGACAGGGCTTCCCTGGTGGCGCAGTGGTTGAGAGTCCGCCTGCCGATGCAGGGGACATGGATTCGTGCCCCGGTTCAGGAAGATCCCACATGCCGCGGAGCGGCTGGGCCCGTGAACCATGGCCGCTGAGCCTGCGCGTCCGGAGCCTGTGCTCGGCAACGGGAGAGGCCACAACAGTGAGAGACCCGCACACACACACACACACAAAAATTCAATGGACATTTTTCCAAAGAAGATATACAAACTGCCAAAAAGCACATGAGAAGTCTTCAATATCATCGGTCATTTAGGAAATTAAAAACCACAATGACACACCACTTCATACCCATTAGGATGGCTATCATAAAAAAAAAAAAAGTGATAATAAGCGTTGGCAAGAGTGTGGAAAAGTTTTAACGTTCACACACTTCTGGGGGGAATATCAAATGGTGCATCTGCTGTGGAAACAGTTTGTCAGTTTCTCATAGGTAAAACATAGAGTTGCCACATGACCCGGCAATTCCACATTGAGCACAGATATTCAAATAAAGACTTGCACAAAACTATTCAAAGCAGCATTATTCACAATTGCCAAGATGTGCATACAACTCAACTGATTTGCATTTCCATCAACTGATGAATGAATATTGTGGTATATACATACAATGGAATATTGTTCATCCATGGAAAGTATTATAGTACTGATATATGCTGTGACATGAATAAACCTTGAAGACATTAGGCTAAGTGAAAGAAACTAGACAGAAAAGGCCACATATTTTATGATGCTATTTATATGAAATATCCAGAATACTTAAATCCATACAGATACAAAGCACATTAGTCATTGCCGGAGGCTGAGGAGAGAGATGAGTAGAGAGTTACAGCTTAATAAGTATAGGGTTTCCTTTCAGAGCAATGAAAACTTTCGGGAACTAAATAGTGGAAATGATTGAATAACATTGTGAAGGTACTAAGTGCCACTGAATTGTACACTTTAAAGTGGTTAAGATGGTGAATGTTATGTTATATGTTTATGTTGTTATATATATTTTGCCACATTTTAAAAATCAGTGAAAAAAATACAGATGATCCCATGTGCCAAGAGAGAGAGAGTGAGATAAGAGAATGACACTATATGTTTTATGTGTTAGGAAAGTCACTTTTGATGGCTGTGTGTAGTATGTTTAAGAGGGATCAAGGAATACTTCTGGAATATGCATTCTAACTGAATATTGACGAGGAGCTGACCTGAAGTTTTTTCTTTAAGAGAGCTGTTTGCACTTTAGCATCTACATAGGAAATTTACTGATTCATTTTTATACTGAATCTAACTTCTCTGACCCCATAGTTAAACCTGAGCCATTTTCAGGAATCACAGTAGAGATGCCCCTCCTCAATAAAATATCAGTGTATTCCCTCAGTCTCTACGATATTAAACAATTAAGTCTAGGAGGAACACTGAGGTCTTTTTATTCTGTTTTTGTTTTTTTGTTTTACATTATAACCCTGTTTCTTTAGCTTCCTCTTAAAATCCCTTAATCACAGAGTCCTCTAAATTTTCTATGTGCTTTCAGAATTGTAGTGTCCAGCACCCGTGCAAGCTCTGACTACAGCTAAGTAGCTCCTAAATCCAAGTCAGTTTAGAACATTTGCTTCTGGGTTATTTTAAAGTTATTTTTAACTTAAACTGTTGCAAATTCTCTAGATTTATAGGTTCCAGCTTTACAGGACGATAGAGATGGGAATTTTGTATTCGGCGAGATTCAGGAAAAGATGGAGGAACATACATATGCCAATTTCCCTGTGTAACTATAGGTTCATTTTTAAAGCATGACAATAATGTCTTTTCTATAGTCTTTCAAAATGCATATGAAAGTTTGTACTGAAGAGATTTCATTGCTCTCAAACATATACTACTGCTGGAGTTCACTTCTCTTGCTTTCATTCCAATGGATTGTAGAAAGTTTTCCAATTCAAAGTCATTATGAAAGTATTTCCTAGTGTAAGATTTTCAGGCATGTTCTTTAACAAGTTGTTTTTCTTTGTACACTAGAGAAACTTCTGTTGTTAAAAATATTGATAAACTTTCTCATTTCTTCACTGCACATTTCACATAAATGCCTTTCCGGTATGTGTCAGAGCTTTAAAATGATATCAGTAATACAATTAACTTCTATTTCCACCTCATTTCATAGAAAATAAAATTCTGTGTGATTATGATACTTGAAACTGTGCACTTTTTATTTAGGCTCCCAAATACACAGAGCTTCAGTATTTAATCATCTAGCAGCAATAGTAAATTTACAACTTAGCATTATTAAGTGATGACACTATGTACTTTTAATACATTATTTCACTTAATAAAATATCAGTATAACCTAAAGTGGAAGATATTGATATTGTAAATTATTTAAGAATTATAAAAATAGAGTAATAAAGCCATGGTCTTCTAATGGGTACTTTTATTTGAGTGTGGAAAACTTCACTTACAATAAAAAATTTATGGAATTGGTATAAATTGGTAAAATCTAAAGCATGACAATTAAAAACCCTTTGATAAACATGTTCTTCTACTTAGAATTTTTTAAAACAGAGATACTCCTTAAGTTGCAACACAAGATGAGGAAAAGAGCTAGGTTAGAAAAGATAAAAATAAAAAAAAAACATTTTCAGGAAGAATAGTAATAGCAGAAACACTTCAAATATAAATAATGTAATTTTAGATTTTAAAGGGATATACCACTCTAGACATTTCAATAAAAGATTAAATGGATGTTGTATAGGGAAAAGAAAATCATACTTCCATATAGCAATTGGAATAACTCATTTGTCTCATATAGCATTTTGGTTTTCTCTAAAATAGTTTAACCAATGTTATTTAGACAGTTTTGATTATTTAGAAATTGCATAAATAATCAAACAAAATGATTACCTCATAAAATCAAGACGTTTTCCCCCCTCTATATGTAAGAGAAGGAATTCACTTTTAGATAATGGATAACATTCCTTTGGACATAAAGACAATGCTCCAAGGAACTAAAATTAAGGTGCCTGAATGTCAACAAAGTTTTTAGGCGATATCAACAAGGACAAGAGAATAAATTTCATGGATAGAATTCTGAACTCCATTACTGACTTTTATTATTAAGCCTTTTAAGAAGCAACTCAGAAGAAAATGTCACAGTGTAGAAAGTAATTTTCTAAAGTTATCTGGAGTTAAAAATAAGTGAGAAGTTAAATTAAATGTTAGTTCATAACATATAAGGAGACTAAAATCATATCAAGCATCTTTTCAACCACAACGGTAAAAAACTAGAAATCAATTACATGAAGAAAACTGGAAAATTGAAAAAAAATGTGAAGATTAAACAACATGCTACTGAAGAACCAATGGGTCAAAGAAGAAATCAAATGGGAAATTTAAAAAAAAATCTTGAGACAAATGAAAATGGAAATACAACATACCAAAACTTATGGGATGCAGCAAAAGCAGTTCTAAGAGGGAAGCTCTTAGCAAAAAATTCATACATGAAGAAACAAGAAAGATCTCATAAAACAATATAACTTTACACCTCAAGGAACTAGAAAAAGAAGAACAAACTAAGCTCAAAATTAGTAGAAGGAAGAAAATAATAGAAACCATAGTGGAAATAAGTAGAGTCTAAAAATGCAATGAAATTAAGAGCTTTTGTTTTTTTTAAAAAAAAGATAAACAAACCTTTAGCTAGATTCCCCAAGAAAAAAAAAGAGAAAGTACTCAAGTAAAATTCAGAAACTACAGATATGTTACAACTGACATCACAGAAATACAAAGATCTTAAAAACCTACTATGAACAATAAAAGGTGAACAAATTGAACAAGTCCTTTTCTTCTATGCAAGTATAAGGAATGGCATCTGTTATTATTAAGAAGAATTCTGGTACTTTATGTGCTTGTTCATAGTTTTCTTTTTATTCATAATAGATGTAATAAAAACGTTTTTAAGTAGAAAATTTCAGTAGTCCTAAAATTCTTTCAAATGAATAATCTTTGACTTAACTTTCCATTACATGCAAAGTATTCTAAGAAAATAATTTGATATATGTACAAGGATACATGTGTAAGAATCTTCATCATAGACATTCTCTTTCATAGTGAAAAATCTGAGGTGCTTTGAAAGTTTATCAAAATAGAGTTGGTTAAATAGACTCTGGTATATGTACACATGACAAAATACACAGTAATAGTATAAAATAAAATTATGAGATATTATAGTATACTATGTTACATAAAATGCTACGTATTAGTTGCTTTACAACAGCTATATGAGGTAGATGGTGCTATTATTTTCCGATACAGACATGAGTTTCCATAGAGTTATGCAATTGTCCTATGTTCCATAACAACTAAGTGGCAGTCAGGCAATCTGAATCAGGAAAATGATTTTGATCACTAGACTACTGAAGTCTCTCTACATTTATTGACATGGAATATATTCTTAATATTTTACTTAATTATACCAATTATTCAGGATAAAGATTGGGAAAATGAAATATACAGCTATATCTTAAAATATTTCCAGTAGTTATGTCTGAGAGCAACGATTTATAGTAATTCCAATTTATTATATTTTTTTTTCTTTTCTAATTTTCTATACTATTTGTATTCAATTAGAAAATATAAGATTTTTAATATATTGGAGAATAACTACATGAGTGTTTGAGGAAAAATAAAACAAAGAAAAACATATACTCATATATATATCTGAATGGTCATTAATATTAAAATATTAATAGGCTTTATATTTAAATGCTAGGTTACAGGAATAATTCTCCTAAATTCTTTCTTATCTTTTATATGTATACTTTATTTTTTCTTTAGTAACAATATTGTTACATAAGCAATAAAAATGTAATGAAAATTTAAAACAAAAAATATGACACAATTTGCTTTGCTTGCACCGAGTACCCAGTGTTTATAGGCAATGATGGTGGCAGGATGGAAACATAACCGTGAGCCTTTCTATCCCTATATCAATGTAAACTATTTAAGTAGTACACAGATAATTTAAGAATGATAGAGTCAATGTTCCCAGAGTAAGCAATTTTCATTCCCTTACCACAGACACATACAGGACAACTCTCAATCACCTGCAAAAATTTCTTTAAAATATGTCCTAGGAGAATCTCAGCATGCAACTTAGCAGCTTTCTCTTTAAATGTGTGTTTTCACAGAGTGAAGAGAAATAGCCACCCATTGGACTTGAAGGTTTTAAGAATCTATATCGTGGAGGAAACACTGTTTTGAGTTAGGTTAAGCTAAGCTCAAAATCTGTCTTTGTGAGTGATCTGAACACATGACCCTAAGACAGGAAATTTATAAATAAGAATAGATGGCCTATCTATTACTCTTTCAATCCCAAATCAAATCTCACCCCTTCTACCTGTATTCCATTTGGAAAGATCACAGACCTGGATAATCACAATGACATGAAACGAAAACTTTAGATTAGCTAATTAAATAGCTTATCTTTAAAAAAATCTTGTTAAATCTGGTCTAGTCTATGTTCCCTTTGTCACTTTTCTTACTAACACTAGAAAAATATATTAATAATTCATTTTGAATTGTTTCTCAGAGGACCAGAATCAATGACTGAAAACTCTATTACTACACAAAGTCAAAAATGTCATTGAGAGTGACTGTGATTTCACAATATTCTTGATCATGTTTATTAAAACATATTAAAAGTCCATCATGTTAATTTAACTGGGAAAATCTAATAGATTGCCATTGGATAGCTTCCACTAAATTAATGTAGGAGAATTATAACCAGAGCCTTAGGTGCTGTCATTAAGAAATAAAAACTCTAATGATGTATTAATTACAAGCAGAAATCAATATCATTAATGAGTGAAATTAAATCTTTATCTAAGACAAAATTTAGTAAAATTTTTGGTTCTCATTTATTTTTTTCTTGTAATTCATTGATATTTTGACTTCAGTGTTAGATAATGCATCTCACTCATTATAACTTAGACTTGTATACACTAATTTGAAGTACTGTAGGGGTAAACCATTCCTGTTTCCTTCCTTCTGAATGTGTTCATAAGATATCACATTTTGTCCTTATTCCTCTGGTGGCAGACTCTTTTGTAGGGGTGGCTGGCTCAATGCAAAACTTCCCAGTTGGTATATCTCTCTATTTCTATGGGTTCAGTGAGCAAAGCAATTTTGATTCTTCCATTATGTCCTTCCTCTTAACCTTTATCAGCAGTAAAGGAGATACTTTGGTTCTCCATCTGCTGGCCTGTTATCTTGCCTCCCAATTCATCTAGGATACAGGCAGTAAAGAAGGACACTCTTTATTTGGTTTCATCAAGGAATCTAACCTAGAGCATTTTATGCGTTGAGTGTGTCAAGTAAGCCATTTTATCTTCATCTTTCCAGTGGTGAATATTTCATATTTAGGAAAAAAATGATTAGTAAACAGGAGAAACTCAATTATTTTTTGAATGAGTATATCATTCAATGAATCAGCTAACAGCACAAAAGGCAATAGTATATGATTTCCTATCATCAATCCATAAGCATTGATTAAGTGCTTGGCATTCTGTGAAGTGCTAGCATAAAAACAAATAAGACTTAAGTGACATCAGCAAGAAGGCAGAAGAGGAACCCCTGGACTCACCCACCACCAGCATACAAATTCAACAGAAATACACAGATAAATTCCCTTTGTGAGAAATCCAGAAACTAGTTGAGGGGCTCCTGCAGTCTGGACAAGTACAAAAACCAGGTACAAAAAAAACTGGTAGTAAAATTGGAGACATCCTCTTGCCATAATCCCTTCCCTGAAACAGTGCCATGCTGTTGACAGGAAACCCCCAGCTGCCAGCTTATCAATGAGGAGAGAAAGAATTAGACCACACATATAGTATCCCAACATTTTTGCATGCTGCCCACAGGACTGGCTTCTGTCTCATCTCTTGCAGAGTGCTTGACAGGATCAACATATGCTAGACTCCTGGGACCACAGAGAACAAAGGCAGCAATCTAAACTAAAATTAATGCACTCAGCACAGCTACTCAAGCCTAACACAGAGCTAGTGGGGAGAAAGAAAAAGCCACCCTAACTCCAAGCTTCTCCCTAGGGAGGAAAAGATTTGGATCACACATTCAGTGTTACAATTTCTCCAGTTACCACCAAAGGGATTGACTTCTGTCACTTCTGTCTAGGGGCACCTAAAAACAAAAATGGTGATTTGGACTGACACAAATGTTTGAGAGCACTACAGAACCTCTAACTGGCTTGACTGGTGAATATCATCTCTTGTACAAGGCCAATGTGCAAAGACTGAGAGAGCTGGTCTTTTTGTTCTGTGTAGCTAACAACACAATGAGTTAAAGGAAATGAAGAAATATGGAAATATGATTTTAAAAAATGGAGCAAGGTAAAATTCCAGAAACTAGCCCTAATGAAGTGAAGATATATGAATCACCTGACAGATAATTAAAATAATTATTATAAGAATGCTAAAAATGCTCAGGAGAGTAATGCATGAATAAAGTGAGAATGTCAACAAAAAGACAGAAATTTATAAAAATAGCCGAACAGTAATTTTGGAACTTAAGAATACAATAACTAAACTGAAAATTTCAATAGAGGAGTTCAACAACAAACTACAGCAAACAGAAGAAAGAATTAGCAACTTGAAGACAGGTTATTTGAAAGTATCCAGTCAGAGGAGCAAAAAGCAAAAAGAGTGAAGAATGTTTAAGGGATATATGGGATACCAAAAAGAAGATCAATATATGCATTATGTAAGTCCCAGAAGAAGAACATAGAAACAACCAAAATCTAATTCAAAGCAACAATGACCAAAAATTTTCCAAATCTGGGAAAGAAAATGAACATATAGATGACTACGAGAGACTCACTTTACATTTATGGACATGCATAGGCTGGAAAAAAAAATAAAGAAGAATGGAAAAATTTATTCCATGCAAATAAAAACCAAAAGAAAGCAGGGGTAGTTACACTTATATCACACAAAATAGACTTAAGTCAAAAATTGTAAGGGACAAAGTATATTAAATAATGATAAAAGGGTCAATTCAACAGGAAGATATAACAATTATAAATATATATGTACCCATCTAAATACATTAGCAAATATTCCTGAATTAAAGTGAGGATACAGAGCAACACAGTAATAGTAGGAGAATTCAATACCACACTTTCAATAATGGATAAAACACCCAGACAAAATATATCAACAGAGAAACAGCAAACTTGAACAACACTATAGACCAACTGAACTTAATAGTCATACACAGAACATTCATCAGAATAACAATCTTCTCAATCACACGTGGAACATTATTCAGGATAAATCACTAGTTTGTCACAAAACAAGTCTGATCAAATTCAGTAAGACTGAAATCATACAAAGTACCTTTTCCAAACACAATGGAATGAAATGATAAATCAATAGCAGAGGGAAAAATGGAAAATCAAAAAAAATGTGGAAATTAAACAATACTTTTCAACAACCAATGGGTCAAAGAAGAAATCAAGGAGAAATTAGAAAATATCCTGAGAAAATGAAGTGAAAATACAACATACCAGGGCTTCCCTGGTGGCGCAGTGGTTGAGAGTCCGCCTGCCGATGCAGGGGACACGGGTTCATGCCCTGGTCCGGGAAGATCCCACATGCCGTGGAGCGGCTGGGCCCATGAGCCATGGCTGCTGAGTCTGCGCGTCCGGAGCCTGTGCTCCGCAACGGGAGAGGCCACAGCAGTGAGAGGCCCGTGTACCGCAAAAAAAAAAACCAATACAACACAACATACCAAAATTTATGGGTTGCAGCCAAAACAGCACCAAGAGGGAAGTTTTTAGTGATAAACCTTTAAAAGAATAAAAAAGAAAAAAAACAAAGATCTTAAACAAACAACCTAACTTTACACCTCAAAGAACTAGATAAAGAAGAAAAAACTGAGTCCAAAATTGGCAGAAGGAAAGAAATAAAAAAGATTGGAGCAGAAATAAATAAAGAATATAAAAGAAAAAAAATCAACAAAATAAAGAGTTGATTTTTTGAAAAGATAAACAATATTGACAAACTTTAGCTAGATAACCTAAGGAAAGAAATACTCAAAAAAGTAAAATGAGAAATGAAAAGAAGTGGTTTGCTCATTTTAAGAACTTTGAGGATTAAAGAATGAATATGTCTAATAAGGATTTTAAGTCTGGGCTATATGTTATACCTTTTCTTCCCCATCTACCCATGAGATAAATCTTCAGTAAAATATCCATATTTTAATGTGTTAAAAAAAGAAATTAGGGGCTTCCCTGGTCGTGCAGTGGTTGAGAGTCCACCTGCCGATGCAGGGGACACAGGTTCGTGCCCCGGTCCGGGAAGATCCCACATGCCGCGGAGCGGCTGGGCCCGTGAGCCATGGCCGCTGAGCCTGCGTGTCTGGAGCCTGTGCTCCGCAAAGGGAGAGGCCACAATAGTGAGAGGCCCGTGTGCCGCAAAAAAAAAAAAAGAAAAAAAAAAAAAATTAGGATCACAGGCACAGGACTTAGCTATGAAGGAGAAATTATAATTTATCAAGGTAGGACTACCAGGTATAAAAACTGTACTGAAAAAGAAGGGCAATTGTGCTGCTTGGTTTTTACCAAAATGAGTTGAAAACTTAGGTCCACAAAAACCTTACACATGAATATTTACTGCAGCTTTATTCATAATTTCCAAAATTTGGAAGATGTCCTTCAATAGATGAACAGATATACAAACTGTAGTACATCATACAATGGAATATCATTCAGGAATAAAACAAAATGACCCATCATGCCACTAAAGACATGAGGAAATCATAAATGCATATTGCTAAGTGAAAGAAGTGAATTTGAAAGGCTAGATACTGCATAAATTCAATTATATGGCATTCTGGAAAAGGCAAATCTATGGAGAAGGTAAAAAGATCAGTTATTGCCAGGGGTTGGAACGGAGGAGAGATGAATAGGGGGAGAACAAAGGACTCTTAGGACAATGAAACTATTCTGTATGACATGATAATGGCGGATACATGCCAGTATACATTTATCACAACCCATAGAATGTACAACAAGAGTGAACCTTAATATAAACTATAGACTTTAGTTGATAATAATGCATCAATATTGGCTCATCAATTGTAGCAAATGGACCACATTAATGCAAGGTATTAATAATTAGGGAAACTGGAAGGAAGGGGAGGGAAGGCAATTTATAGGAATTCTCTGTACTCTGCACAATTTTCTGTAAACCTAAACCTGCTTATAAAGAAGAGATTACAACTGATGTCACAGAAATAAAAAGGATCATAAAAGACTATTATAAACAGTTATACATCAACAAAGTGGATAACTTAAAAGAAATGGATAAATCCCTAGAAATATAGAACTTATTGGAACTTAGTCATGAAGAAAAAGAAAGTCTAAACAGACCTATAGATAGCAATGAGATTGAAAAAGTTATCAGAAACCTTACAACAAGAAAAGCCCAGGACCAGAACACTCCACTGGTGAATTCTATAAGAATTAAGGCTAACCCTTTTCAAACTCTTCCAAAAAATTAAAGAGGGGCAAACACTTCCAAACCCATATCATGAGGCCAGCAGTACCTTGGTACTAAAGCCAGATAAAGACAACAAAACATAAGAAAATTACAGGCCAGTATCACTGATAAATGCAAGGATGCAAAAATCTTCAATAAAATTGCAGCAAACCAAATTAAAAGCATATTAAAATTTTCATACACCAGGACCTAGTGGGATTCATCCCTGGGATGCAAGGATGATTCAACATATGAATATCAATTAATGTGATATACCACATTAATAGATAGAAAGATAAAAATGACATGATATTGTCAATAGATTAAATGTTTTATGAAATTCAACACTTTTTCATCATAAACACTCAACAAACTAGGAACAGAAGGAAATTACCTCAAAATAATAAAGGCCATATATGAAGAGCCCATAGTCATTGTCATACTTACTGGTGAAAAACAAATTTGTTCCTCTAAGATCAGGCACAGGCAAGGGTGCCCACTCTAGGCAATTCTATTCAGCACTGTACTAGATGTCCTATCCAGACCGAGTAGAAATGTAAGGCACCCAAATCAGAAAAAAAGAAGTAAAATCACCCCTTTTTGCAGATGACATAATCTTATATATAGAAAACCTTAAAGACTTCAAAAAAAAAACCCTATTATAACTAATAAATATATTCAGTTAAGTTGCAGGATACAAAATCAACAACAACAACAAAAAAATCAGTTGTGTTTCCATACAAAAATCAGTTGTGATAATACACTAACAGTGAATTATCTGAAAAGTAAATTAGGGAAACAGTACCATTTACAATAGCTTTAAAATAATAAAATACCTAAAAATAAACAAAAGGAAGTGAAAGAGCTGTACACTGAAACTACAAAACATTGATAAAGAAATTAGAGAAAATACAAACAAATGGAAAGACATCTCATGTTCAGGGACTGGAAGATAATATTGTTAAGATGTTCATACTATTCAAAACAATCTACAGATTCAATGCAATATCTATCAAAATCCCAATGGAATTCTTTTACAGAAAAAGAAAAAACAATTCTTAAATTAACATGGAAAAACAAAGGAACCAAAATAGCCAAAACAATCTTAAGAAAGAACAACAATGCTGGAGGCATCTCACTTTCTGATTTCAAACTATATTACAAAGCTACAGTAATTAAACTGTATGGTACTGGCAAAAGGACATATAGACCAATGGAACAGAATAGCGATCCCAGAAATAAATCCACACATATATGGCCAACTGATCTTCAACAAGGGTACCAAGAATACAAAATGGGGAAATGATAGTCTATTCAACAAAGGTGTTGGGAAAACTGGAAAGCCCCATGAAAAGAATAAAATTGGATCTATATATTACACCATACCCCCAAATCAAATTAAAATGAATTAAAGACTTAAATATAAGACCTGAAACTGTAAAATTCCTAAAAGAAATAACAGAAAAAAGCTTCATGACATTGGTCTTGGCAATTATTTGTTTGATATGATACTAAAAGTACAGGCAACAAGAGCAAAAATAGACAAGTGAGACTATATCAAACTAAAAAGATGCAGAGCAATGAAAACAATAAACAAAACAAAAAGGTAACCTATATAATGGGAGAAAATATTTGCAAACCATATATCTGATAAGGGATTAGTTTCTAAAACATATAGTCAACTCCTGCAACTCAAAAGCAATATTAATAACCTAATAACCTGATTTAAAAATAGACTAAAGATTTGAAAATACATTTCTCTGAAGAAGATATACAGATGGCCAACAGACATATGAAAAGATGCTCAACATCACTAATTATCAGGGAAATGCAAATTGAAACCACAACGAGTTATTACCTCACATTTGTTGGGATGGCTATTATTCTCCCCTCAAAAAAAAAAAAAGACAAAAAGTGTTGATGAGGATATGAAGAAATTGGAACCCTCTACACTTTTGATGGGAATTCAAAATAATACAACTTCTATGGAAAACAGTATGGAACTTCCTTAAAAAGTTAAAAATAGAACTACCATATTATCCGGCAATCCTACTTCTGGGTACTTATCTAAAATAATTGAAATCAGTATCCTGAAGAGATATTAGTACTCCTATGTTAATTGCAGCACTATTACAATAGTCAACATGTGCGAACAATCTAGGTGTCCATCAACAGATGAATTAATAAACAAAATGTGGTATATACATACATTCAATGAATATTATTCAACTTTAAAAAGAAATCCTGCAATATGTGACAGCATGGATGAACCTTGAGGCCATTATGCTAAGTGAAATAAGTCAGTCACAGAAGGACAAATACCGCATGATTCCACTTACATGAGGTATCTAAAATAGTCAAATTCATAGAAGCAAGAGAAGAATGGTGGTTGCCAAAGGCTGAAGGGATGAATAATTGGGGAGTTGCTAACTAAGGGCTATATGGTTTCAGTTATTCAAGTTGAATAAGTTCTAGAGATCTGCTATTCAACATTGTGCCTGTAATCAATACTTTACATGCACTGTATTATACATGTAAAAGTCTATTAAGAGGACAGATCTCTTGTTAAATTGTTTTTACCACAATAAACTTTTTAAAAAAAGAGTCAATCCTTGCCCTCAAGAGATGTCAGTCATAAAGGACAAATTATGTGAACTCAAGAGAAGATATTCTATTCTCCCTATAAATGTAGAGCTAGAAACCATTTTTTGGGGTGTTATGAAACTTTTGTAAATGCTGAAACCAATATGAAGTACTATAATTGTATTGGGTTGATTCTTCTTTAACATAGTAATCATCTCTACTACTCTCTCTTCCTCTGTTTGCTTTCCTTTCAATACTCCTTTTACTTTACTGACCTATAAGCGTTCTTTTTCCATCACTCCTTTAGTTAATCTTCTTTATTTCTAAGAAGTTGATATCTTTGAACTTTTCAAGCTATCCCACTGCTTCCTTTCCTGAGAATTGTTCCACAATTCATAGGGAGAAGACTGACTAATCGCAACTTAATTATCATTCCCTGGTGAAGGCTGATTAAACCTATTATACTAGGGGTAGATCCTTGATCCAATTGGGTTAAACAAACTCCTATGATAATTTGAGATTAAAATTCAGAAATCCTAGCCAGTCTCTGATGCTGATTGTACTGAGTAGATGAGAAAGTGGAAGCTGCAAGAAAACAAAACTTCTAACCAGAAGCCAGTCTGCAGAAAGCAAAGAATGAAAAAAGGGAAGAATGGAAGAAAGAGCCCTTGACACTGTCAGCTTTCCAGTTTCTGGTGCTAGTCCTTGGGAAGACCTGCTTGAACTTCCATGTCTTGTGTTCTCTGAGATACTTTTGTATCTTTATGAGATATTTTCTTCTTAATTAATTAATTGCAACATAGTTGTGGTGAGTGTATAACTTTCAGTCAAAAGAATCTTGACTTGGAATTTCTTTTTCTTTTGCCTGTTCTTCTAGCTTTCTTTTTACTTCCCCTCTTTGTCATTTCTGATTTTTTTTTTTTTGGAGGACTGAGATAATCCTCTCTACTGACATTTATTTTTCTCTTCCTTTCCCTGTTGCCTTGTTACTTCTTTCTATTCAGTATTTATGTCTCTTTTTCTACTTCTCTCTCTGTGTTTTCCTCCTCATGGTACTTCTGACACTTTTCTGCCCGTTCTTAACATAATTCTCCTCTATCGTTTCTAGGTCTGTTCTCATTTCATTGTTTTCCTTCCCTTTTTTTACTCACCATTTTCCATTCTTGAATCTGATGTGTTTCCAATTTGAGGCTTGTACATGTACCTAAGTCTTTGTTTAGTTGTTTTAAGCTCTGAATCTTCCCATCTATGTGAGATTGAAACTTACAATGCTATATTATTTAAAAAGAAAACTAAAGCAAAAATGCTGTTTGATCTCAAAATATATAAACATGCTACAAAAAAAGATATGTAAATATTGTATGAATTTTTCTCATCAAGACAACTTACCAAAATCTATTTTATTTTTCCTTTCAGTGAAAGAAAATTAAACAGCCCTCAAATGCTTTGAGGTCAATGTGTCATGTTTTCACTATAGTATACAGACCAAAATTAGCCTGCACTATGTGAGAATCTGATAAGTAAGGTTTAATCTTGTCCTCAATTAAAAATACCACCACCTAATTATCATTCGTTCTGTTCTCCTTACAGAAGCTGAAAATATGCAAATGAGTGAAATTTCCATGAAGGTAATGTTTATAGTCATTTCTGGGTTAAAGAACAAGATTTATTTCACTTTATGGGAATGTATTTCCTGACATTTGTTCTACTGCATTATGATCAAAAAGCTAAATATGGGAACTTCTCCAGGAAGGCTGACTGTAAGTGATTATGTAAAGGTCTAAGCAAAGGCAATCTCCATCATGCACCCTGACTGTCAGAAATCCTTTGCAGGTTACATATTGTTGAATATAATAGGTTTCTCTCTATTGGAATTCCACAGGAGAATTTGGATTGTTTTATAAGTATAAAAATATAGAGGTATGCTGTTGCCAATAATTTGAACCCAAAGAGATGCACATGTTTGAATCATACCCATTGATGTTGATTTTCTTTTATAAACAGATTATGAGGATTTTGCTAACAAATATATAACCAAAATTGGTTTTTAGATCCATGATCTCTAACCTACCAGACAAGAAAACTGGCCTGAGTAATCATGTAACTCTCTGAGTCATATTTCAAACCTCTCATATGTCAACCAGTGAGTTAAATATGCTTATTTTGCTACTGTTAATAAGGAATAATGTTATAAATTCTTTATGCTAAATGCTTGCTGGGGAGTGACTTTAGGATGTGACATGAAATTATTTAGGTTTTTTAGTTTATTGATTTTCCTTCCCTTCCCCATATAAAACTAAAAATATTCAAAAAGACCTGCAATAAAAAGTTTTATGCACTAAAGTTTATAATTTAATCATCATTTAGTTTTCTATTCAAATATATCCTCAGAGAGGCTTTGCAAATTCAGTTTGTCTTAAAGAGAACTTCCCCATCAACATTTATACCCATATCTTGTCTTAGTGTTCTTTAAAGCACACGTCATTCTTTTAAATGTATGTAGAGTTATCTGTTTATTGCTCCTTTCCCAGCTAGGACATTAGCTCCACAAAGGTAGGGATTCTGCCTCCTTTGGTCCCTACTGTTTCCTCTGGCTAGAAAGGACTCTTACTTGGTGAATGAACAAACCATAGCACTAGCTATAATGATAAAAATAAGAGAGAGAGAGAGAGAGATGAAAGTAAACTAAATGATTCACAATAGAAAGACTGTTGAATAACCTAGTATATATTCATAACTTAAACCATTAACATGATGTATATTTTATAGTAAAGAGATTTCTTTGATAACATTATATTAATAAACAGGACCTAGAATTTTATATGCAATACGATCATCACAGTGTAAATTATACCTAGGGGGGAAAAAGACTGAAAAGAAACACCCCAAATATTTCTAGAACATGTTTTTGGATGAAGACATCATGTATTTTCCTTATTTCAAAATATTTTGCAAATATTTTGGTATTATTTTGGTATTATTATTGGTATATGGGTATTGGTATTATTATTGGTATATTATTATTGGTATATTATTATTGGTATATTTGGTATTATTATTTGGTATATTTTGGTATTATTATTTATTACCTGTGCTCAGAAGAAATGAGGCAAAACGGAAGAAAAAACATAGTAGTGATTGAGAATTGAGCATTACAGATTGATAGATTAGCTAATATGCTAAGGCACTGTAATATGAAAACTTTAACAACTAATAATAGTACATGATGTTTTTTAAGTACTCAGATATTGTTTGAAGTCTTTACATAAATAAAAATTGCCTAACGCTCCTAATTACCAAATGAGGTCATTACTATTATTCTTATTATTATTCCCATTGTATAACTATAACCCAGAGAGGTTACACTACTTCCCAAAGTTATTCAGCTAAGAGATTGTGGGCCTGGAATTTAAAGTCAGGGTCTGTAGTTTTAGCTTCTGATGAAGAATAAGAAAGGGAGTAACTGATTCTAAAATAAGAATAAAGAACAAAATATCATTTAATTCATAAATTCTCATCTTATTTTTTTTTCAAAATAATGCAGTGTAAAATATGTTGTTTACTATTTAAAATGGCTCATTCAGGGTTTAGTCAAACATATAGAACAATCTTGAATATTTGGACATAAATGAGCAAGCTGCTGCTAGAATGTAAACTGGTGAGTTACAAGACACATATTATATATTATAATTAGAGTCGTTTGGTAACATACCAGGCTACTATGAACAGCAAGTGGCCTTAATAACTCAGAAATCTTTATGTAAAGAAACTTTATTAAGTCTCACTTTTTTAACATATACAATACTATTACGACTTTGTATCTACATGCCATTTTGAAGTGGTCTGAAAATTCTTCTTCCTATTTTTAACTTTATAATGTTCATGCTTTCTATAAACATTAACAAAACACCTTTAACTCAAACATCACGTAATAGAAAAATATATGAGCTTTGGAATTAAATTGGTTTGGGTTTGAACCTCAAAAGAACAATTTAGGATAGTATTCATGAGGCACAAAACTCAGTATAGGATGAATAATGGAAGTTCAATTAAGAGGTTTTAGTATTTCTCTAGTTCAGAATATAGGCCACGGCAGTTCCATAGATCTAAATAACCCAAATTTTCATTTTCAAAATTTAGAATTCTGAGTATTTATTACTTATTAATTATAACAAATGGGTTAATTATATAACTAAAAAAGTGACTGAAGTCACAGCTGACAGCTGAAAATGTCTTTACAAAACAATAAACCCGATTCTGTTCTCAGTGAAAACAGTTCAGGAAATTGAATTTAGGATGCCAGGTGGCACAATAGGTTATACATTAACTTGTCCCCTCTGGAAAATTAAATTTGAATTTGGCTCTGGTCACAAATGAAATGAGTCATTTGGTACATGCCACTAAGGATACTCACAAAAAACCAAAATGACATTTCATTGAAAAATCACCTGTTAAGAAAAATGTCTGGGGAATTTTCAAGAAAAATAAACAAGTGCATAAGGCAAAGTGAATGGGATCTAAGGGCTGTTGTAGATTATAGGCTTGCTGAAAATCTGGAGGAAGGCAAGTGCTATAAAACTTATGAGCTGATATGCAGACAGAAAGTCTTAATTTTTAGCCTGTACTTCCTATTTTTCCCAGTTTCTAGATCCTAGGAGATTATTCACTTATTTTCCAAAGAAAATTTGCTTTTTTCCTTGTCACAGGTTTAGCCAAATGTCACTTTGTATAAAATTATCAAGGATTACTGAGCTCACTGCAAGGAATCATCTAATTGTGAGTTTGAGCCATATGTTTAGATCTTCCTGTTCTTTAGGTAAATAAACAATATAATTATAAACCATATTATCTCCTTATTAGGAGACTAAGACAATGTACAGTCGACAGACTTCAAAGATAACCTTAGTTGAATTAATGCTTGTTCTTTTCATTGTTACATTCTTGTCCATGTAATAATCACACAACACGAATGTAGACAGATGGTAAAATTAATGAGAACAATAAAATTCCCAACACAAACAATAAAAGCCCAGTCCTTTCATATTCACTATTGGAGAAATATAGTAAAAAGTATTAAAATCACCTTAATTGCTTATATTTCAAGCGCTTATTACTGGATTCTAAATAGACACTGTCAATTCATTGTTTGGGGGCCTCCAAACTACTTCTTTCTGCTCAAAGTAATATCCAGACCATACTTGGTTATTCCATGATTGTTTTCAGGCCTCTTTCTGATAGTCGACACCTTCAAGGTCTAAGTGGTCCTGAGCATCTTAGCTGTCAGGCCTGAGTGTACAGGGGCAAACTGAGGTAGCCTCTAGCTTACAGTTATACCTCAGCAGGCAGATCTCAGACCATTCCACTCATCACTGAAGAGAGGTTATGATAAAAATTTATAGCATGACTAGGTTATGTTAATGACCCAAATTTATTCACAGCATCCCTAGATTTTATTCCCAACAGTACTTGCTAGACAAAGGTCCTTGCTTAGCAATCTTATTAGACGTGAAACAAAGGGACAAACCTCACTTTAAGTAGATTAAGACAACAGGGTCCTGCAGCAAGATCTACAAAAAAAACCCCAAAAAATCCCCATAGGATTTGCATATGTTAACTCATCCTTCCTTAGTGCAAACATGTAAATGTATTTTTACAGAAAAAAACGCACTGACCTTCTGGCAAAACTCACTTAGGAACAATGGCCCTAGATTTATTAATATTCTCTGTTCACTTAGAAAGGAGAAATCATTGCAATTGGGATGATTGAAAAAAAAAACCCATAATAGCAAATCACAATAAACATACACACATAAAAATGAATATATCCAACTCTTCTACAAAAAAGAAGAACCAAGCATTATAAGCAAAGTTTCTGTCTTTTATATGGCCTAAAAGAAATTTATCTTCCTTGTACTCTATTATCTGCGTATTCTTTTATTATCTTGGGAACCCTAAAACCTAAAAATTATTGTTGGTTTTATGTGATAACATCTAGACCTAGATTCTCGAGGAAGGGCTCAATATATACAAATAACAAGGAACTCTTGCTGAAATTTTCAAGTATAATGGGTGAAACTGCTATCTTGCTTTGATTATTTTCAGATATTAAAAATCTGACAAGGAGTCTGACAATTATGGAAACAATAAAAGACAGAATTGGCAATATGTATTGATGTACTGTCTCACTTCTAAGAGATAGGTACTGAGAGTGAGCCACTGTAAATAAAAATTTTCTTAGGCTTCTGCATCACAAACTTCTATCTTAGTCTGGAGACAAATACCACTTTTCAATGATAGATATAAAAACGTTCAATTTACTATCTAGATATTTTTTTCAACTAACAAATTGAAAAGCAATTGGCAGTTTTGCTAGATGTTAAATCCAGTCTTGCTTTTTCAGAACTTATTTTGTTACCTTAAAAATAGAATTCCAAACATATAACCAGAACTTGTGAAAACACTGTCAAAATCAACAGTGAATAGAAAAGTAGTTCTGTGGGGCTTTCAGAATATATTTCCTTAGTCACACCATTATAAAAACCATTTCTCAGGATTGGAGAGACTATATATTATGCCTGAGTTGGGATTATTTGAGGTTAGCATCGTAATGAGAACACAGTATCACTATATTGTGTTTTTCTAATATCTAAAATTCTCTGAGATTTATGGGAAATTTTGAGACATTCTATCAATATATTTAATCAATTTGTTTCCATACACTTCTAATTTGTAAAATACACTTCTAATCTTAGTTTTTTAAAACAGGTTATTTGGCTTATTTTAATACAATTGGATCATGTATTTCATCAGCTTAAACTCCGTCAGTGAATACCTATTGCTTTTAATAGGTAAAAAGCATTCACATATTTCTTTTGGGGTTCTTGGTTATAAGCACCAAAACAACTCTATTTTAAGAAAGAAAAGTTTTATTTGTTGAAGTACCCATGCTAATAATGGGGAGCTAATGGAAAGACTTGGAAGGTACACAGGTATAAGGCAAGGCTGGAAGTACAAAAATCAGAAAGGACAGAAACCATCTTTTATAAATGACAGCCTATAGAGGATGCAGAGCCTACTAGTTAAGAATATGGACTCTGAAGCTAACTTAGCTGAACCTGAATCCTGCTTCCTACTGTGTGACCTTGTGTAAATTACTTAACCACTCTGTGGTCGGTTTTCCCTATGAATGGGAATAACAGTACCTACCACACAGGAATTTGTATTAGGCTAGGGAAAGCTATGCTCTGGTAACAAACAACCCCCCAAATCTCACTGACTTTAAAATATTCATTTCATGCTCATGGAACATGTTCATTATGGTTTGGCTAACTGACAGCTCCATCATCTGCACTCTTAAATCCAGGCTGAAGGAAGAGCCATTCTCTGGATTATTATCAATGGCCACAACAAAGGTGAAAGAGGACTGGAGGGTATCTTATCGACAACTAGTTGGTAGGCCTAAAAATGACACACATCCCTTCTACTTACAACTCCCTGGCGCAGACTGGTCACTTGGCTACACCAGAAGGACATCAGAGAGTACAATCCTACTACAAGTCCAGAATATTTGGCAGAGACTAATATAAGTTTCTAAATGAGTTAATATTTGTAAAACACTTAGAGCTGGACTTGACACATAGTAAGACCTATATGTATACTTGCTAAATAAATAGCCAGGGTATTTCTGTGTCTGGACACAGTCACAGCTAACTTTAATAAATACCAACCATCTTACTGCCTTTACATCATTCACTTCAGATACAACACCCAAGGCTGAGCTGTAGATACTTTTATGTACATTTGCTGCCATTAGGTGCCATTTCCCTCAGTCTCCATAGTGAGAAATGAAACAGATATTATACATGAAGTTTCCTTTTTTACCAGTAGAAGGAGGGGTCAATGTTGATGGTACCCCAAACCATGAAATGTTTACAAAATTACCCCCTTGGCTACCTCATTTCCTCATATATCTTCTAACTATATTACATTTCTAAAAATAATATTCCCCCATAACATAATCAACCTTAAAACTGCAAACATACCCAGTTCCCCCCAGAAAGGCAAACAGTCCACAAATCTCATCAGTTATTGCAGACAGCTGTAAGAGTTTAGGCGTCTAAGCCCAAGATTTTTAGGTGGCACCTTTTATTTCCTTAAGTCTATGATTATCCCACCTCAATAAAAATGAACTATAAATGCTAGTAAAACAGAGAAAAGAATGAAAAATACAACCATAAACAATCTATTCTCTTTCTGCAGGCATGATTCCCTTTTGTCATGGGGCCATAGTTGATATTCATGGTTTTTAACTCTTTTGCCAATTCATTATTACTTTTGCCTTTAGCCAGAACCTTGACCATGTTTGTTTGTTTCAACTTTGAAGGATGACCCAAAATATTCTCGTGGGATGTGAGCTTTACAGTAATCGTACTTGTAATGGATTGCAGTAGTCTTCCATTTCTTTTATAATGGAACAGTTGAAACTAGGGGAGTCTCTGATTCCATTCATGCTTCAATTCTCTCTCTCTCTGTATATATATATTTAATAACTGATACATTCTAGGCACGGTTCTATACAGTGGAAATCTTTGGTAGACAAAAGAAGACAAAGATCTCTGTCCTTGAGTCACTTATATTTAAGCATGAAGTGATATATGATAAACACTGAACACTAATGAGTAAATTTTATATAATGTTAGAATGTAATAAGTATGAAAGAGAGAATATGTAGAGAACAAGAAGGAGGGTTGGAATTCCTGGACTGTAGGGATTATAACCCAGTTTTTCTTAAAACAGAACCACTGCCCATATCAACTATATAAACTTCCATTTGGGATTGCTTAGTAAGTGGCATGAAGAACCCCAAAAGGCCAAGCAGCAGTATCAGTTTTTAATTGGTGGAGATATTGGTTCAGTCATACAAATAAAAACAAAAAAGCACACAAGTGGATCATTTGGTTTCCTAAGGGCAGGCTCCATGTCAAATTCCATGCTAGGAGACCTGACACTTGAGTTCTGGTTATGGGAAAAAGATGACAAAAATACAAACCATTTACCACATCCTCTAGGTATGAGATACTGTCCAAGCCTAAAAATGATTTGACTCCTTGTGCTGGAGAAATGTATTTTTAATAGAAATTTTATCATGCTAGAATACCAGCTGCTTTTTGATGATCAGTTAACTGATAAGGTTTTGAATTTTACTTTTTCCATGATTTCCTTAAAGCAATGATACCATCATGCCAGGAGAGTGGATAAGGCATTTAGCAAGCCCATGAATGTTTGTGCTGGCATAACATAATGAGCAAAGAAAACAAATCTCAATCTAGAGTACATGTCTCTTCCAAGCTTCCTTCAAATGGAAGGTGTCCAATGTCATAAGCTTGATACCAGGTATCTAGTTGGCTGCACCCTTTGTTGTATGTTATTGAATTGGGGGTTCAGGGGTGGTGGTTGTTACTGAAAAATTGGGTTCTTATGTGTAGTACAGCAAGGTCAGCACTGATTGAATGGAGAATTGTGATGTTGAGCTGATGAATATTGTTTATTAACCCACTGGACAAACATCAGGTGAACAGAATGTGACTGAAGGATATACAAATACCAAGTACACTCATGTGCCTGATTAAGTCTCTTCAGCAGAGAGGGGCTTTCAGTAAACATGAACAGAACAAATTTTTCTGCACCGTAGGCTTATTCTAAAAGTTTCAGGAACCCCAAACCTCTCTTTAAAATCCTCTAATCTTGCTCCTTATAAGTTCTTGGAGTAACCCAGTGCTGTCTAGTTGATCTTTGTGTAATGATGAAAATAGTTTGTACAACTGTCTAATATGACAGCTACTAGACACATGTAACTACTGAGCATTTGAAGTATGACTAGTGTGACTAAAGCGCTAAACTTAAGCTTAAATAGTCACATGTAGCTAGTGGCTACGGCTTTGAGCAGTGAAGCAGCCAAACTGTTAACCACATACCTTGTTTGTATTTCTGTTTCAAGCTCTTTAATATATTATCAAAAGTTTTACTCTAGGAAGATTTCTTCACTTCACTGAGCTTGACGTCTCCCCTGTTCCACCCCAGGCATATTGCTAGTAAGTGGAGGAGCTACTTACTTACCCAAGGTATGTCATCTACAAAGTGATAAAGCCAGGATTTGGGCCCAAGCAGTCTCTGGAGACCATGTTTTTTCGCCCACTGCTGTCCTGCCTGTAGCCTACCCACAGGCTTCATTCAGAAGCTCCAGAGTCATCCTGACTTTTCTCTGTCTCTCATATCCCACACCTACTTGATCATATACTCTTGTCCATTATGATTCCAAAGCTCTCCCAAATCTTCATTACCTCTGCTTCCACTATTTCATGCTTCACAATTTCTCTCCTGGATTTAAAAGTAGCTATCTCTTCATTTACGCATCAATATAACCTATCATGCCTGGTACACAGGAGGAGTGGACGCATGCCTCCAAATGCTTTCTATATGATCTCTGTAACTGTCATACTGCTCCATCTCCAATTCACCCTCCAGTTGCCACCAGAATAATTTTCTGTAACAGAAATTTGATTCTGCATCATTCCTTAGAATATCACACAAGTCCTTCACTATCTAACTCCAACACTTCACCTCTCCGAATTCATTCTCTGTACTCTTTTCTCTATTCAGTCCACCTACTAGCAGCTTGTCAACTGTTCCCTAGGGACCTAATATAAAGGCATTCTATTATTCTAGCTTATGCCATTTGTGCTTTTCTTTATCTGGAACATCCTTGACTACTCTCACTTGAGTTTAAGACTCTGCAAATAATCCTAAGACTCTGCAAATAATCCTAACACTGATCACCATTTTACAGAACATCTACCATATACCAGACCATTAGCCAATATATTAAATCCTTGCAACAACCATTCCTGTAGGTATAAGTTCTTGAAATGTATGAGGAAATTGAAACTCAGAGAGTTGATGTCACATATCCAACTTCACACTGAGCTGCCAGATTTGAATCTCTACTCCAAATTTAGCCCATTTTCTGTACTATATCTGTTTTATTTTTTACAGAAGTTTTCCTGTAATTGCTATCTAGTCTCATAGCTTTGTGGTCAGAAAAGATACTTGATACGATTTCAATTTTCTTAAATTTACCAAGGCTTGATTTGTGTCCCAAGATATGATCTATCCTGGAGAATGTTCCTTGAGCACTTGAGAAGAAAGTGTATCCTATTGTTTTTGGATGGAATGTCCTATAAACATCAATTAAGTCCATCTTGTTTAATGTATCATTTAAAGCTTGTGTTTCCTTATTTATTTTCATTTTGGATGATCTGTCCATTGGTGAAAGTGGGGTGTTAAAGTCTCTTACTATGATTGTGTTACTGTCAATTTCCCCTTCTATGGCTGTTAGCATTTGCCTTATGTACTGAGGTGCTCCTATGTTGGGTGCATAAATATTTACAATTGTTATATCTTCTTCTTGGATTGATCCCTTGATCATTATGTAGTGTCCTTCTTTGTCTCTTGTAATAGTCTTTATTTTAAAGTCTATTTTGTCTGATATGAGAATTGCTACTCCAGCTTTCTTTTGATTTCCATTTGCATGGAATATCTTTTTCCATTCCCTTTCAGTCTGTAGGTGTCCCTAGGTCTGCAGTGGGTCTCTTGTAGACAGCATATATACAGGTCTTGTTTTTGTATATATTAAGCCAATCTATGTCTTTTGGTTGGAGCATTTAATGCATTTACATTTAAGGTAATAATTATCAATATATATATTCCTATTCCCATTTTCTTAATTGTTTTGGGTTTGTTATTGTAGGTCTTTTCCTTCTCTTGTGTTTCCTTCCCAGAGAAGTTCGTTTAGCATGTGTTGTAAAGCTCGTTTGCTTGTGCTGAATTCTCTTAGCTTTTGCTTGTCTGTAAAGTTTTTAATTTCTCCATCAAATCTGAATGAGATCCTTCCTCAGTTGAGTAATCTTGGTTGTAGGTTTTTCCCTTTCATCACTTTAAATACGTCCTGCCACTCCCTTCTGGCTTGCAGAGTTTCTGCTGAAAGATCAGCTGCTAACCTTATGGGGATTCTCTTGTACGTTATTTGTTGTTTTTCCCTTGCTGCTTTTAATATTTTTTTCTTTGTATTTAATTTTTGGTAGTTTGATTACTATGTGTCTTGGCATGTTTCTCCTTGGACTTATCCTGTATAGGACTCTCTGTGCTTCCTGGGCTTGATAAACTATTTCCTTTCCCATATTAGGGAAGTTTTCAACTATAAACTCTTCAAATATTTTCTCAGTCCTTTTCTTTTTCTCTTTTTCTTCTGGGACCCCTGTAATTTGAACATTGGTGAGTTTAATGTTTTCCCAGAGGTCTCTGAGACTGTCTTCAATTCTTTTCATTCTTTTTTCTTTATTCTGCTCTGCAGTAGTTATTTCCACTATTTTACCTTCCAGGTCACTTATCCGTTCTTCTGCCTCAGTTATTCTGCTATTCATTCCTTCTAGAGAATTTTTAATTTCATTTATTGTGTTGTTCATCATTGTTTGTTTGCTGTTTAGTTCTTCTAGGTCCTTGTAAAACGATTCTTGTATTTTCTCCATTCTATTTCCAAGATTTTGGATCCTCTTTACTATCATTGTTCTGAATTCTTCTCCAGGTAGACTGCTTATTTTCTCTTCATTTGTTTGGTCTGGTGGGGTTTTACCTTGTTCCTTAATCTGCGGTGTTTCTCTGTCTTTTCATTTTGCTTAACTTACTGTGTTTGGGGTCTCGTTTTGCAGGCTGCAGGTTCATAGTTCCCGTTGTTTTTGGTGTCTGCCCACAGTGGTTAAGGTTGGTTCAGTGGGTTGTGTAGGCTTCCTGGTGGAGGGAACTGGTGCCTGTGTTCTGGTGGAGGAGGCTGGATCTTGTCCTTCTGGTGGGCTGGACCTCATCCGGTGGTGTGTTTTGGTGTGTCTTTGACCTTATTATGATTTTAGGCAGCTTCTCTGCTAATGGGTGGGGTTGTGTTCCTCTCTTGCTAGTTGTTTGGCATAGGGTGTCCAGCACTGTAGCCTGCTGGTCATTGAGTGGAGCTGGGTCTTAGTGTTGAGATGGGGATCTCTGGGAGAGATTTCACAGTGTGATATTATGTGGAGTCGGGAGGTCTCTGGTGGACCAGTGTCCTGAAGTCAGCTCTACCACCTCAGAGTCACAGGCCTGACACCCAGCTGGAGCACCAAGACCCTGTCAAGCATATGGTTCAGAAGAAAAGGGAGAAAAAAGGAAGGAAGGAAGGAAGGAAGGAAGGAAGGAAGGAAGGAAGGAAGGAAGGAAGGAAGGAAGGAAGGAAGGAAGGAAGGAAGGAAGGAAGGAAGGAAGGAAGGAAGGAAGGAAGGAAGGAAGGAAGGAAGGAAGGAAGGAAGGAAGGAAGGAGAAGAAAGTAAAATAGTTGTTAAAATAAAAAATAAGAAATTATTAAAAATAAAAAAAAGTTTAATAAAAAAATAGAAAGAGAGCAACCAAACCAAAAAATAAATCCACCAATGAAAACAAGTGTTAAAAAGCATACTAAAAAAAATATACAACAAAACAAACAAACAAACAAAAAAAAAAACTGGAGAGAACCCTAGGACAAAAGGTAAAAGCAAAGCTATACAGACAAAATCACACAAAGCAGCACACACATACACACTCACAAAAAGAGAAAAAGGAAAAAAATATATCTATATATAAAAAAAAAGGAAGAGAGCAACCAAATCAATAAACAAATCTATCAATGATAATAAACTCTAAATACTAAACTAGGATAAACATAAAAAGAGAAACAAATTAGATGGAGAAAGCAAACCCCAGATCTACAGTTGCTCCCAACGTCCACCACGTCAATCTTGGGATGATTCGTTGCCTGTCCAGGTATTACACAGATGCAGGGTACATCAAGTTGACTGTGGAGATTTAATCCCCTGCTCCTGAGGCTGCACAGAGAATTTCCCTTTCTCTTCTTTGTTTGCACAGCTCCTGGGGTTCAGCTTTGGATTTGGCCCTGCCTCTGCGAATAGGTTGCAGGAGGGCGTCTGTTCTTCGCTCAGACAGGACAGGGTTAAAGGAGCAGCTGATTAGGGGGCTCTGGCTCACTAAGGCCAGGGAGAAGGGAGGGGTACTGAATGTGGGGCGAGCCTGCAGAGGCAGAGGCCAGCATAATATTGCAACACCCTGAGGCACGCCGTGTGTTCTCCCGGGGAAGTTTTCCCTGGATCACGGGGCCCTGGCAGTGGCGGGCTGCACAGGCTCCGCGGAAGAGGGGTGTGGAGAGTGACCTGTGCTCGCACACAGGCTTCTTGGTGGCGGCAGCAGCAGCCTTAGCGTCTCATGCCCGTCTCTGGGTTCCACGCTGATAGCCGTGCTCGCACCCATCTCTGGAGCTCGTTTAAGTAGTGCTCTGAATCCCCTCTCCTCGTGCACCCCAAAACAATGGTCTCTTGCCTCTCAGGCAGTTCCAGACATTTTACCAGACCCCCTCCGGCTAGCTGTGGTGCACTAGCCCCCCACTTCAGGCTGCGTTCACGCAGCCAACCCCAGTCCTCTCCCTGGATCTGACCTCCGAAGCCCGAGCCTCAGCTCCCAGCCCCCACCCGCCCCGGCGGGTGAGCAGGCAAGCCTCCCAGGCTGGAGAGTGCTGGTCGGCACCAATCCTCTGTGCGGGAATCTCTCCGCTTTGCCCTCTGCACCCCTGTTGTTGTGCTCTCCTCCATGGCTCTGAAGCTTACCCTCCCCACCCCGTCTCTGCCAGTAAAGGGGCTTCCTAGTGTGTGGACAGCTCCCTCCCAGAGGTGCAGGTCCCATCCCTATTCTTTTGTCTCTGTTTTTTCTTTTTTCTTTTGCCCTACCCTGGTACGTGGGGAGTTTCTTGCCTTTTGGGAAGTCTGAGGTCTTCTGTCAGCACTTAGTAGGTGTTCTGTAGGAGTTGTTCCACATGTAGATGTATTTCTAATGTATTTGTGGGGAGGAAGGTGATCTCCACATCTTACTCCTCTGCCATCTTGAAGGTCTCCATATCTGTTTTAGACAATGATTCTCCTGGAAATGTTCTCTTACATGTCCAAGTTCTCTTAAATTATGGCATTGGCTTGCCTATATTAAGCGACCATTCTATATTCTCTACAGTTTTGTGCTTCTTTTTATAATTCTATTACATTGTATTGTAATTATTTTATTTCTTTTCTAAGCAATATCTTAACCTTTGTATATTTGGCCCATAGTAAGGACTCAATCAATACTCACCAAATGATTAAATCAATTAATGGAATTCACAATACCTACATTCCAAATTAGCTTCTTTCTATTTTTAGATCTATAGTAATTTTTTCTAGCATTTCCACACCGTTTTGGATACTAAGAGGCCAAGAAAATGGGGTTTAAACTTCCTATTACCTCACATCATTTAACTCTTTTACATGAAATTTATCTCTTCTTTATATTAACTTAAATTTTCTAATATTTTGCTTCTCTATAATTGATGAATGCTAAATTATTTACTCCTTTTACTCAATACAATACTGTACTGTAGAGTTTTTTATTGGGGATTATACATTGTATGAGAGCAGGATCTTTGTGTTTCTATGTCACTAGTATGTATTCAGACCTACAGCTCTGAAAATGTTTGGTAAATATTCGTTGAAGTTGGAACCATAAAAGACCCTGAATAGCCAAATCCATCTTGAGAAAGAAGAAGAAAGCTGGAGGCATCATGCTCTTTGATTTCAAACTAAATTACAAAGCTATAGTAATCAAAACTGTATAATACTGACATAACCACAGACACATAGATAAATGAAACAGAATAGAAAACCCAGAAATAAATCCACACATATATATATTCAATTGATTTCTGACAAAGGACCCAAGAATATACAATGGGAGAAAGACAGTTTCTTCAGTAAATAGTGCTGGGAAAACTGAACAGCCACATGCAAAAGAATGAAACTGGAACACTATCTTATTCGAAACACAAAATTAACTCAAAATGAATTAAAACTTAAATGTATGACCTGAGAACATAAGACTCCTAGAAGAAAACATAGGCAGCAAACTCCTTGACATTGGTCTTAGTGAAGAGATATATATATATATATATATTTTTTTGATTTGACACCAAAAGCAAAAGCAACAAAAGCAAAAATAAACAAGTGGTACTACATCAAATTGAAAAGCTTCTGGACAGCAAAGGAAACCATCACCAAAATAAAAAGGAAACCTATTGAATGAGAGAAAATATTTGGAAACCATATATCTGATAAGAGGTTAATATCCAAACTATATAAAGGACTCATACAACTAAATAGGGAAAGAATTTTAAAAAAACCCAAACAATATGATTAAAAAATGGGCAGAGGATCTGAACAGACATTTTTCCAAAGAAGACATACAGATGGCCAACACATGCATGAAAAAATCCTCAATATCACTAATCATAAAGGAAATGCAAATAAAAACCACAATGAGATATCACCTCACACCTGGCTGTTATCAAAAAGACTAGAAACAACAAGTGTTGGTGAGGATGTGGAGAAAAGGGAACCCTTGTGCACTGTTGGTAGGAATGTAAATTGGTACAGCCATCATAGAAAACAGTATGGAGGTTCCTCAAAAAATTAAAAATAGAACTACCATATAATTCAGCAAATTCCACTTTTAAGTACTTATCTAAAGAAAACAAACAAAAATCTCAAAAAGATATAGACACCCCATGATAATTGTAGCATCATTTATAATGACCAAGATATGGAAACAACCTGTGTCCATAAATGGCTAATGAAGATGTGCTTTATATAGACAATGGAATATTATTCAGCCTAAAAAAAGAATAATAAAATATTGCTATCTATGTTAACATGGATGGACTTTGAGGGCATTATGCTAAGTGAAATAAGTCAGAGAGAGACAAATACCATATCATCTCACTTATATTTGGAATCTAAAAAACAAACAAAATATCTGAGATCATGGATACAAAGAATAAATTGGTGGTAGTGAGAGGTGGGGGATGTTGGGGGTGTGAGTGAAATGGGTGAAGGACTCAAAAGATTCAAACATCTAGTTATGAAATAAATAAGTTAAGGAGATGTAATATACAACATGGGGACTATAGTTAATAACATTCTATTTTATATTTGAAAGTTGGTAAGAGAGTAGACTGTAAAAACTTTCTTCACATGAAAAAAATTTGTAACTATGTATGGTGACAGATGTTAACTAGGCTTATTGTGATCATTTCACAATGTATACAAATATTGAACAATTATGTTGTACACATGAAACTAACATAATGTTATATATCAATTATATCTCAAAAACCTGGTATATAAAGTATATACAATCAAAATATTTTAAACAGTGACCAAATGTAAATGAATTACAGGCAGAGATGGAACTGCTGGCTTGGGGTCTCTGCCCTCCACCATCATTGAACAGCCCCGGAGCCTGAGGGGAGGTAGGCCTCACTGAAGATGCTGGTACTGGAGGAGCCCCAGCAGCTGAAGCCGTGACAGTCCTGGGGACTGCAGGATGGATCACTCATCCTGGAGTAAGTCAGCTGCCATGAGGACACTCAAGCAGCACAAAGGAGAGATCCATGTGGCAAGGAACTGAGGCCTCCTACCTACAGCCACATGACTGTATGGATGAGAGGCTCTTGGAGCTCCAGGCAGGCATCAGGGCTGTGCCTCTGAGGTGGGAGAGCCAAGTTCAGGACACTAGTCGACAAGAGACCTACCAGCTCCATGTAATATCAAACACTGAAAATCTCCCAGAGATCTCCATCTCAAGAACAAGACCCAGCTCCACTCAACGACCAGCAAGCTCCAGTGCTGGACACCCTATGCCAAACAACTAACAAGACAGGAACACAACCCCATCCATTAGCAGAGAGGCTGCCTAAAATCATTAAAAGGCCACAGACACACCAAAACACACCACCAGATGTGTACTTGCCCATTAGAAAGACAAGATCCAGCTCCATCCACCAGAACAGAGGCACTAGTGCCATCCACCAGGAAGCCTACACAACCTGCTGAACCAACCTTAGTCACTGGGTAGAGACACCAAAAACAATGGGAACTACAAACCTGCAGCCTGCGAAAAGGAGACCTCAAACACAGTAAGTTAAGCAAAATGAGAAGACAGAGAAACACACAGCAGATGAAGGAGCAAGGCAAAAACCCACCAGACATAACAAATGAAGAGGAAATAGGCAGTCTACCTGAAAAAGAATTCAGAATAATGATAGTAAACATGATCCAAAATCTTGGAAATAGAATGGAGAAAATACAAGAAACGTTTAACAAGGACCTAAAAGAACTAAAGAGCAAACAAACAGTGATGAACAACACAATAAATGAAATTAAAAATTCTCTAGAAGGGATCAATAGCAGAAAAACTCAGGCAGAAGAACAGAAAAGTGACCTGGAAGATAAAATAGTGGAAATAACTACTGCAGAGCAGAATCAAGAAAAAACAATGAAAAGAATTGAGGACAGTCTCAGAGACCTCTGGGACAACATAAAAAGCACCAACATTCGAATTATAGGGGTCCCAGAAGAAGAAGAGAAAAAGAAAGGAACTGAGAAAATATTTGAAGATTATAGTTGAAAACTTCCCTAATATGGGAAAGGAAATAGTTTATCAAGTCCAGGAAGCACAGAGCGTGCCATACAGGATAAATCCAAGGAGAAACATGCAAAGACACATATTAATCAAACTATCAAAAATTAAATACAAAGAAAAAATATTAAAACAGCAAGGGAAAAACAACAAATAAAATACAAGGAAATCCCCATAAGGTTAACAGCTGATCTTTCAGCAGAAGGAAGCCAGAAGGGAGTGGCAGGACATATTTAAAATAATGAAGAAAAATCTACAACCAAGATTACACTACACAGGAAGGATGTCATTCAGATTTGATGGAGAAATAAAAACCTTTACAGACAAGCAAAATCTAAGAGAATTCAGCACCACCAAACCAGCCTTACAATAAATGCTAAAGGAACTTCTCTAGGTGGGAAACACAAGAGAAGGAAATGACCTATAATAACAAACCCAAAACAATTAATTAAATGGTAACAGGAACATACATATCAATAATTGCCTTAAATGTACATGGATTAAATGCTCCAACCAAAGACACACACTGGCTGAATGGATACAAAAACAAGACCCGTATATATGCTGTCTACAAGACACCCACATCAGACCTAGGGACACATACAGACTGAAAGGGAGGGGATGGAAAAAGTTATTCCATGCAAATGGAAATCAAAAAAAGCTGGAGTAGCAATTCTCCTTTCAGACAAAATAGACTTTAAAATAAAGACTATTACAAGAGACAGAGAAGGACACTACATATGATCAAGGGGTCAATCCAAGAAGAAGATATAACTATTGTAAATATTTATGCACCCAACACAGGAGCAGCTCAATACATAAGGCAAATGCTAACAGCCATAAAAGGGGAAATCAACAGTAACACAATCATAGTAGGGGACTTTAACACCCTACTTTCACCAATGGACATATCATCCAAAATGAAAATAAATAAGGAAACACAAGCTTTAAATGATACATTAAACAAGATGGACTTAATTGATATTGATAGGACACTGCCTACAAAAACAACAGAATACACTTTCTTCTCAAGTGCTCAAGGAACATTCTCCAGGATAGATCATATCTTGGGGCACAAATCAAGCCTTGGTAAATTAAAAAAAATTGAAATCGTATCAAGTATCTTTTCTGACCAAAATGCTATGAGACTAGATATCAATTACAGGTAAAACTCCGTAAAAAATAAAAACACATGGAGGCTAAACAATACACTACTTAATTACCAAGAGATCACTGAAGAAATCAAAGAGAAAATCAAAGAATACCTAGTAAAAAATGACAATGAAAACACGATGACCCAAAACCTATGGGATGCAGCAGCAGCAGTTCGAACAGGGAAGTTTATAGCAATAGAATCCTACCTCAAGAAACAAAAAACAACTCAAATAAACAACCTAACCTTACACCTAAAGCAATTAGAGAAAGAAGAACAAAAAAACCCCGAAGTTAGCAGAAGAAATCATAAAGATCAGATGAGAAATAAATGAAAAAGAAATGAAGGAAACAATAGCAAAGATCAATAAAACTAAAAGCTGGTTCTTTGACAAGGTAAAGAAAATTGATAAACCATTAACCAGACTCATCAAGAAAAAACGGGAGAAGACTCAAATCAATAGAATTAGAAATGAAAAAGGAGAAGTAACAACTGACACTGCAGAAACACAAAGGATCATGAGAGATTACTAAAAGCAACTCTATGCCAATAAAGTGGACAACCTGGAAGAAATGGACAAATTCTTAGAAATGCAGAGCCGTCCAAGATTGAACCAGGAAGAAATAGAAAATATGAAGAGACCAATCACAGCACTGAAACTGAAACTGTGATTAAAAATCTTCCAACAAACAAAAGCCCAGGACCAGATGGCTTCACAGGCGAATTCTATCGAACATTTAGAGAAGAGCTAACACCTACCCTTCTCAAACTCTTCCAAAATATAGCAGAGGGAGGAACACTCCCAAACTCATTCTACAAGGCCACCATCGCCCTGATACCAAAACCAGACAAGGATGTCACAAAGAAAGAAAATTACAGGCCAATATCACTAAAGAACATAGATGCAAAATTCCTCAACAAAATACTAGCAAACAGAATCCAACAGCAGATTAAACGGATCATACACCATGGTCAAGTGGGGTTTATTCCAGGAATGTAAGGATTCTTCAATATACGCAAATCAATCCACATGATACACCATATTAAAAAATTGAAGGAGAAAAACCATATGATCATCTCAATAGATGCAGAGTAAGCTTTCAACAAAATTCAACACCCATTTATGATAAAAACCCTGCAGAAAGTAGGCATAGAGGGAACTTTCCTCAACATAATGAAGGCCATATATGACAAACCTACAGCCAACATCGTCCTCAATGGTGAAAAACTGAAAGCATTTCCACTAAGATCAGGAACAAGACAAGGTTGTCCACTCTGACCACTTTTATTCAACACAGTTTTGGAAGTTTTAGCCACAGCAATTGGAGAAGAAAAGGAAATAAAAGGAATCCAAATTGGAAAACAAGAAGTAAAGCTGTCACTGTTTGCAGATGATAGGATACTATATAGAGAGAATCCTAAAGATGCTACCAGAAAACTACTAGAGCTAATCAATGAATTTGGTAAAGTAGCAGGATACAAAATTAATGCACAGAAATCTCTGGCATTCCTATACACTAATGAAGAAAAATCTGAAAGTGAAATCAAGAAAACACTCCCATTTACCATTGCAACAAAAAGAATAAAATATCTAGGAATAAACCTACGTAAGGAGACAAAAGACCAGTATGCAGAAAATTATAAGACACTGATGGAAGAAATTAAAGATGATACAAATAGATGGAGAGATTTAACATGCTCTTGGGTTGGAAGAATCAACATTGTGAAAATGACTCTACTACCCAAAGCAATCTACAGATTCAATGCAATCCCTATCAAACTACAACTGGCATTTTTCACAGAACTAGAACAAAAAATTTCACAATTTGTATGGAAACACAAAAGATCCCGAATAGCCAAAGCAATCTTGAGAACGAAAAACAGAGCTGGAGGATCAAGCTCCCTGACTTCAGACTATACTACAAAGCTACAATAATCAAGACAGTATGGTACTGGCACAAAAACAGAAAGATAGATCAATGGAACAGCATAGAAAGCCCAGAGAGAAACCCACGCACATATGGTCACCTTATCTTTGATAAAGGAGGCAGGAATGTACAGTGGAGAAAGGACAGACTCTTCAATAAGTGGTGCTGGGAAAACTGGACAGGTACATATAAAAGTATGAGATTAGATCACTCTCTAACACCATACGCAAAATTAAGCTCAAAATGGATTAAAGACCTAAATGTAAGGCCAGAAACTATCAAACTCTTACAGGAAAATATAGGCAAAACACTCTATGACATAAATCACAGCAAGATCCTTTTTGACCCACCTCCTAGAGAAATAGAAATAAAAATAAACAAATGGGACCTAATGAAACTTAAAAGCTTTTGCACAGCAAAGGAAACCATAAACAAGACCAAAAGACAACCCTCAGAATGGGAGAAAATATTTGCAAATGAAGCAACTGACAAACGATTAATCTCCAAAATTTATAAGCAGCTCATGCAGCTTAGTAACAAGAAAACGAACAACCCAATCCAAAAATGGGCAGAAGACCTAAATAGACATTTCTCCAAAGAAGATATACAGACTGCCAACAAACACATGAAAGAATGCTCAACATCACTAATCGTTAGAGAAATCCAAATCAAAACTACAATGAGATATCATCTCACATCAGTCAGAATGGCCATCATCAAAAAATCTAGAAACAATAAATGCTGGAGAGGGTGTGGAGAAAAGGGAACCCTCTTGCACTGCTGGTGGGAATGTGAATTGATACAGCCACTATGGAGAACAGTATGGAGGTTCCTTAGAAAACTACAAATAGAACTACCATATGACCCATCAATCCCACTACTGGGCATATACCCTGAGAAAACCATAATTCAAAAAGAGTCATGTCCCAAAATGTTCATTGCAGCTCTATTTACAATAGCCAGGGCATGGAAGCAACCTTAGTGTCCATCAACAGATGAATGGATAAAGAAGATGTGGCACATATATACAATGGAATATTACTCAGCCATAAAAAGAAACGAAATTGAGTTATTTGTAGTGAGGTGGATGGACCTAGCGTGTGTCATACAGAGTGAAGTAAGTCAGAAAGAGAGAGACAAATACCATATGTTTACATATATATATGGAATCTCAAAAAAAAAAAACAAAAGGTCATGAAGAACCTACGGGCAAGACGGGAATAAAGACACAGACGTACTAGAGAATTGACCTGAGGATATGGGGACGGGGCAGGCAAGCTGGGACAGAGTGAGAAAGTGGCATGGACATATATACACTACCAAACGTAAAATAGATAGCTAGTGGGAAGCAGCCACATAGCACACAGAGATCAGCTCGGTGCTTTGTGACCACCTAGAGGGGTGGGATAGGGAGGGTGGGAGGGAGGGAGGGAGACGCAAGAGGGAAGAGATATGGGGACATATGTATATGTATAACTGATTCAGTTTGTTATAAAGCAGAAACTAACACACCATTGTAAAGCAATTATAGTCCAATAAAGTTGTTAAAAAAGAAATGAATTAGACCAATATGTGGGAGAAATTTGCCTGCATTTACTTGAATATAATTAACATTTTCTTTCCCATAAGCATTTGAGAAAAGAAAACTCTCCTCTAAGTTGGTGGGGGAGTGGGATGATAGTTATATTCAAGAATATGAAAGGACCAAATGTGTCAATTATCACACAGTGTCTTGAAGCTTTCTGCCAGCTTCAGAATCTAACTCTCTTTGCATTTACATATTATGTTTCTTCTCTAGGTCTTTCCCTTAGGAAATTCATTTAAAAATGTCAATTCTGGTAAGTAATCTGTTAAGGAAAATGCAGTCTTTTTCATTTGAACTATGTAATGTGTGTGCACTTACCAGTCCCAGTTGTTGAGTTAAATTTTTCAGATTTTCGCTAGATTTAGTTTAATTATTAGACCCATCTGAATTCATTTACAACATGCTCTGAAGAAAAAGGCAGAGCTTACTCCATTTAAGTATTAAGTTTTATAGGAGGATTTTCTTATCTGCATTTTATTTATGTATTTTTTCGATTAATCATGGAGAAGATCTATAGCATAAGTGATACTTTAGATACAAATTCAGGCCATAGGAGTTAAATTTTATTTAAATTCATTTTGATTATTTATTCATCCATTGCTTCATTTAGCACATATTTACTGAGTTCCTGCGATGTGCCAGAAGTAATGGTGTCAGCACACAGTGGTGAAAAAATATCGAATTTTAAGAAAAACTGTGACTAAAATCAATTGATATTTAATATTGATACTTACTTGCACTATAATTCCTAGAAAAAGAATAGCGTACCTCTGATATGTAATAAAAATCATCCACATGAACCTTAATATTCATTTTATAAAGTACTCATCACCTTTTTCCAATTTGCTGGAAGTTTGTACATTGAAGTCTCACTCAACACCTCAAAAACTGTTAAAAGTATAATTATAGCATTTTAGAGCTGTAGCTAATCTTAGAGATGATTCAGTCACAAAACTCAAAATGGAATTTCACCAAAGTTTAATGATTTGCCTATTTACTCAGATGTTATAGGTGGAGACAGCATAGGGCCCAGGTATAATGAATCTTAATTCATCTTATTCTTATGACACCATAATGTAGGTATTTTCTACCACAGAAACTCAGCTTTTTCACTTAACATCATTCAGATGTTAAAATACAGCACAGAATTGATTTCTATGTCAGAGACTGTGGTTTACTGAAATCCACTTGCTCTTCTTCCTAGGCAGGCAAATTGAGTACATGCCCCAGACTTCTTTGCAGTTAGGTGTGAACATGTCACTGAATTATAGGCAATGGGATAAAATGGAAATGCTATGTTCCATATCAGGGACAAGGGTTAAGAAGATGGGTGGCCTGTTGCCCATTCTTTCTTTTTCCACTGACTGGCTGCAAATGATAACAAGAATCCACACTATAGTAGGAACATAGATGAAAGAACCCTGCGTCTCCTAATTACTACTTAAAGAAGAACCGCTTAAAGATCAAGATTCACCGCCTTGAACTGCTAAATGAGCAAGAAATAAACTTCTCTTGAGCTTTAGTTGCTAAAATTTTGTTGATGGATTTGTTTCTGCAGTTTTTGCATCCCACCTCATTAAGGATTCTGATTTCTTGGAATTTGAATATTTAAGCACCCAATCTGAATATTCCCATGGAAATTCATGCAGGTTTCTTTCATTCTCTCTTTTGCAGGGAGAGTCTAGGTGAGAAAAGAAAACTGATTTTCATATAAAAAATGAGTATATAAGTGTAATTTTAAGTATAGAGATAGCTCTATTTAGACATTAACTATTTTATGACTAATTTGATAGCTAAGAAGTTTTAAAGCCATACTTTCATATAAGAAGTTCCAGTGTACATCTATGAAGTTATCTTTTTAAAAATTTGGCCCTTGTCAACTTTTACAAAACTGTCAATGAATGTCTGCCAAGAAATGAAGAAGAGCTTTAATTCCATGTCACAAAGAATGAAGGATGCAATAAAATTACGTTTCTCGTTTTGTAATCACATGCATTAAAAAAGCAATGGGCTAACACTGATATACTCCAATGGTTTTACTTCATAAATGTTTTAGTCTATTTTTCTTCATAAACTGTACTCATTCTCTATATGCCACATTTTTCTTCAATGGTAGAGATAAGTACTTATATCAGCAACCTTTAAAAAATTATTTACCACTATTATAATGAGCAATGAAAGTGTAAAAAATACATATGTACATTTATGTGGAATATACTATGGTATATATACCATACAAAATAAAACACATATATATATGTGTGTGTGTGTGTGTGTGTGTGTGTATACATGCTACAAGAACTTCCCTAGGCAGAAATATTTTGCAGTACTTATTCGTAATCACACACAAACATGTGTCATGTTGTTTCATCTTCATATTTCAAAAATTCATGAAATAGTAATAAAAATAATAAAATTTAACATGGTTATTAATTTTATTATTTTCTTTAAAAGATATTCTCTTGAAAATTTGGAAAATAGAAATAGAAAATTCAAATATACAATATCATCTTGAAATAAATACACATCTAAAAAATATTAGGTTACTGTTATTGTTATTTGAGTCTATAAGTAAAACATCAAGGTTTTTGAAAACTGCATTTTTCTCCCTTGTACTTACGATGCACAGAATGAGATGAGTAATAAACCCTGGTTCACTGAACATACTCGTCGTTGTCAGTACTTAGCACACTTTTGTTTGGTATTTATTATATTTTAATAATGTTAATAAATTTAATAATGTAATAAGCACCAGCAAACTCATCAATGAAAATCTGAGTCATCTTGCCAATGTTTTAGTTTTTAGCTGTTTTAATGCCTTTTTAATATTTGTTTTTATAACATATTATAATTTTTCTTTTTTTTTTAACATCTTTATTGGGGTATAATTGCTTTACCATGGTGTGTTAGTTTCTGCTTTATAACAAAGTGAATCAGTTATACATATACATTTGTTCCCATATCTCTTCCCTCTTGCGTCTCCCTCCCTGCCACCCTCCCTATCCCCCCCCTCCAGGTGTTCACAAAGCACGGAGCCGATATCCCTGTGCCATGTGGCTGCTTCCCACTAGCTATCTACCTTACTACGTTTGTTAGTGTGTATATGTCCATGACTCTCTCTCGCCCCGTCACAGCTCACCCTTCCCCCTCCCCATATCCTCAAGTCCGTTCTCCAGTAGGTCTATGTCTTTATTCCTGTCTTACCCCTAGGTTCTTCATGACGTTTTTTTTTTCTTAAATTCCATATATATGTGTTAGCATATGGTATTTGTCTTTCTCTTTCTGACTTACTTCACTCTGTATGACAGACTCTAGGTCTATCCACCTCATTACCTCTTTTGTTTCTCTTCTTTTGGGTATATTCTATAATAATTAAAATTATTTTTCCTGATGAATGTTGAATTCATTCATTCTGATGCTTCCTACCATTCTAATACATATATTTAAGGCTATAAGATTTCCACAAAGCATAGGTTTTGCTGAATTCTACAGGTTTTTATAAGTACTGTCTTTACAATCATTCACTTCTAGGAATATTATAATCAGCCTAATTGAGGTACACTCTGCACACAGTAAAATTCATCAATTTTAAGTGAATTGCACAGTAAGTTTGGAGGCAAATATATGTACTCATAACTACCACTGCAAACACTGCAGAGAACATTTCCATCACCCCAAAAGTTACATCATGCCCTTTTGCATTAAATCCTCTCCACACATCCACCCTAACCCCAGCAATTATTGATTATTAAATGTGTCTTTTGTGGAATTTTACATAAGCACAACTATATAGTTTAAGATTTTTTATCTAAGGTTTTTTTTAACTAAGCACAATTTGTTTATCCATTCACCAGTTGATGGACATTTGGGTTGTTTACAGTTTGTGGGAATCAAGAATAAAATTTAATGAACTTTCATGTACAAGTCTTTGAGTGGACGTATATTTTCCTCTCTCTTGCATAAATACCCTAGGATTACTAGGTCATATGGTAAGTGTGTTTACCTTTATAAGAAATTGGCAAAGTATATTCTAATGTGGAAACCATACCAGCAATATGTGAGCTTTCCAGTTCTGCATTCTCACAGATACTTGTTATCATAAGTTTCTTTCATTTTAGCCATATTAGTGTATTTATAGTGGCATTTCATAGTTTAATTTTGCATTTCCCAAATGATTAATGGTGTTGAACATCTTTTTATGCGCTGACTGGACATTCATATAACTTCTTTTGTCTATTTTATTTATATGTAAATTAACTAAAATAAAATGAAATTTTAAAATTCAGTGTTCTCAGAAATAGACCCACAAACATAGAAAACAAACTTATGGTTACAGGGAAAGGGAAGAGGGATAAATTAGGAGTTTGAAATGAACATATACATACTACTATATATAAAATAGACAACCAACAAGGACCTACCATATAGCACAGGGAACTAAACTCAATATTTTATAATAGCCTATAAGGGAAAAGAATCTGAAAAGTATACATACACATATATATGTATAACTGAATCACTTTGCTGTACAGCTGAAACTAACACAACACTGTAAATCAACTATACTTCAATTTTAAAAAAACTTTGGCTTTCTAGTCACACTTGGCCACATTTCAAGTGCTTAACAACCACATGCAAAAATGCAAACTATAAACTGGGAGAAAATATTAGAAAACAAAATCTGATAAAATATTTTAATACTGAATATATAAATAGCTCATAACTCAGTAAAAAATGAACCAACCTAGTTTAAACAACAGGAGAAGTTTTGAACAAACACTTCACAAAAGAAGTTTTTATTCACACCAATTTCTTCCTTTCGTAAGTGACTTAGTTTCTTTTTCTTTGTTTGTTTGTTTGTTTTGTTCTGGAGGCATAGATTTACTTTGATATATTTTGGGCTTGACCCTTCCAGGTTAATTTTTCTAGGTACAAAGATAGACCTTTTCAGTAGAAAGGGCAGGTCTGCTTTTATGTCAGAAAAATTTTTAATATTTAGCTCGGTTACAAAGTTCTGTTTTGTTTTTATTAGATCTTCCCATTCCAGTTGTATGTATGCATGTATGTTGGATCTCTGTGCCTGCCTTCTTTTTTTCATAATTTAATCTTATTTTTTTCAGATTTCATTTTCGTTCTTTTACTTTCTGTATCTATCACTGTGTATTGAGTCATATTTTTTTCTCCCTTGGATACTTTTTATCTCCATATTTATTTCTGAGTTGATTTTCTGTTTTTCTTCAATGAATAATTTGTTTTCCACTTCTCAGTTTTTGAATTTCTGATTATTTAATTAGGTTTAATTCATATTGATGTTATATACCAGTTTTTCTCTTCTTTGTGGTTTGGAGTATTTCTTCAGATGAAAAATTTTGAGTTTTACTTTATCTTTTCTTCTCATACTAGCTTTTTATGACTAATGGGTTCCTTTTACTGTTCTTGATAAGCTTGGTAATATTTTTCTGGACCAATAATAATGAATTATTCTGTGGATGGAGGATAAAAGAGTTTGGGTGATTTTATCTATTAGTGCAAGATTACCTTCAGAGTGAAGGACAGTTCATTTAATAAATGGTGTATTGGGAGAGGTTGTTTTTTTTATTTTATTTTATCCAGTGAGCTCATTTGCCCTCCGTATATCAGCTATTTGTCAGACATGTGGGAAGGACATGACAGATCCAAACAGCTGAGGGATAGAGAGCAAATGAACCCCTAAGATGAAGACCCAGAGTCATTAGAAAACCACTATTCACTCTTTACTACCTAGAATCAGAAAAGGCTTACACTTACCCTTTCCCCCAATAAGACAACGTTAGGAGGAGACCCTCTTTAGAGTTTATCAGTCCAGTAAGTTTAGAAAGGAGGGGTGGGGAAGCCCTGCCTAAAATTAGTTATTTTAATCTATTTTATCAGATTCTTAAATACATAGGGCTTCCGATTTTACTCCTGACAAATCCTGAGAGTTTCCTGAATCATTACCAATGTGAAGCAGGCACCGTTTGCCCAAAATCATTGGCAAGGAGAAGCAACAACATAATCTCAGCAGTTCTTTTTACTATTTTATCATTCTGCAGCACAGCAATGCCCCAAGCCAAAAACTCTACTCCCTGCCTTGTCCCCCAGTCCTTACACAGGATGCACATACTAATTCAAAACAGAACCCTAGACACTTTGTGTTGTTGTTTTTTTCATTTATGGGTGTTTTCTATTTATCACCCCACATTGACCTTGTGGGAGGGAATCAGCCAAAGTAATAGTGCTCTTACAAAGTGAAAACATTGAGTCCCTGTAACAGTTATGAAGAGTTCCTGCAACTAGCATAATTCTGAAACTTTTATGAGAACTATTTATAAGATTTCTTTTAATAAGAGAAATTCATAATGGAGGTGATCCTTATAAATTCTGGAATTTTCATCTTTCAGATGAGTTTAGGTTAAAAAGATGTTTATTTCACTAACATACTTGCCTTAGTAGGTAAATAAGTTACCTACCTTGGCAAATAAGTTTAAAATTGTCTTTTCCTTTATTAGAGTAAATAATGGACTAAAGTTTTAAAAGTACAAGTAGAGGTAAGAAAAAACAATGCTTTTTGGAGACTTTGAAGTTAATAAATTTTGTTTTACTGAGGCACTAAATGAACCACAAAACAACTGCTATTACTCTTTATGTAAAAATTTGTTTAACCGGAGATTTTAAATTTGGATCAAAGTTTCAATTAGGAGTGCATCAGGCATAAAGACATATAACCACATAGTTATTCAAACTCAGATTTGTTCAAGGTTTCTTAAGAGTTTTTTCACCCTTGGTTTCTTTTGGATGCTATTTAAAGGACCTAAATCCTTTGTTTTGAAAATCAAACATTTAGAAATATAAATATAATAAAGGATGGCAGTACTTCAATATATGTGCATATATGTCATTTTCCTCTTATATCCATGAATGGTGAATAAGAAAATACTATTAGCATGGTAAGTTGGGAGACAGGAACCTGGCAATGAGCCATACAATGTACTAGAGAATTTACCTAACCATTCAGAATCTCAATGTACATAGCAGAGATAAAACCATCTCTAAACCTCCCGGGTAAAATTCTTGAATAGAAAATTTCATTAAGAGAGTAGTTGGCATTATCTTAAAAGGCTCCTCAAGGTCAGTTTACGTGGAATTTTGTACGAGTAAATCAGGATGGGTTGAAGCTTTTCAATAAAGTGAAGATTCTTTTTTATAATCTTCTATTCTGAAATAGAGAGCCTTGATAAAAGACTGGAGCAAGTATAGAGCTTTTATAGACCCTGGTGCAATGTTGGCTACCTTGCAGAGAGCCATACATCTCTATTTAATCATCCATTCTCTAAGGGCCTTGGGATTTCAGATAAATTTAAATAAATCAACCTTAATTTTTCAGACAGAATTAGAGGACCTCTGATTTATGGGCCACTCAAACTTGTACCTATAACAGTGCAATGACAAAGTAGGAGACAATTTTAGATAAATGTCAGCTAAGATTACAGTTAAAACTCATGCTCAGTTGGGTCTTGTTATGTGATATATTCTTTGTAGCTTTGTTTTATCAATGTATCAAAAGGCACTTATATTTCACAGAACCTTTCAACATTTGTTACTTTCACAAAGGGAAATATATATATATAAATTGAAAAAAGTTCTGTGCACTGATTTAAAGCCCATACTAAGGTTCCAAAGGTAAAATCAAAATATTATTCTATCTTGTGCTCTGTCACCCTTGTTTAAAAAAAAATTTTTTTTTTTTTTTTTGGCTATAGAACTGGAAACCAGTAACTCTTTCAGAGATTAAAATTTTATGAACATGGTCTTCATATTGAAATACTCTGAAGGTGACTGGTTACAGTTTTTCCACCATTGTTTTTTCTACTCAGTATATGCAATTTTCAAGTGGGGATATAATTGAGAGAAGATGGAGTAATTAGTTTTTCCTCAATTTGTAATAGTAATAAAGGTATTTTGCTGCATTTTCCATTCTTGGTAGAGTACTAAAAGGTACATTATTGTCTCAGGGCATAATATCAGATCAGATATGAATGAAGTAAGGCAATGACTTTTTTTTTTTTTTTTTTTTTTTTTTTTTTTTGCGGTATGCGGGCCTCTCACTGTTGTGGCCTCTGCGACCGCGGAGCACAGGCTCCGGACGCGCAGGCCCAGCGGCCATGGCTCACGGGCCCAGCCGCTCCGCGGCACGTGGGATCCTCCCAGACCGGGGCACGAACCCATGTCCCCTGCATCGGCAGGCGGACTCCCAACCACTGCGCCACCAGGGAAGCCCGGCAATGACTTTTAATAATTTAAACTAAATACTTTTAGTTTCAAAGATAAATCCATTATTCAAAATATATTTTAAAACATGATTAAATGCATATAACTTGTAAAAATTAATATATATTCACCATAGAAATTTTGGAAAATAAAGAAATATATAAGGAAGAAAAGCAATATTATGTCTAATCTCACTTTCCGGCTCCCAACACCCTTAGCATATAGAATATTATTTTGGTGTATTAATCTCTGGCAATTTTATATGTATATATTTATATATAAAATTGGAATTATATTATGATTACATAAGTTTTATATCCTGCCTTTGGCCATTTTAGATGATTTAAAAAATATTTTCCCATGTTACTAAATATTCTTCCACAGAATTTTAAGATCCACATAATAGCCTGTGAAATATATATAGCATTATTTATTTCTTTGTTTATTATAATAAACATGATTCTCCTTCACTAGACACAATGTAGTGAACTAAATGTGAATATCAGTTGATAAAGGTACAGCTTTTGCTGGAGAGTCAGACATCTGAATAAATAATATGACAGAAAAAAATGAAGAAAAACATGATATGAAAACAAGAATTGGAAATCAATGATGGCTACAAAGAAATCAATTTAAAAGTCCCAAATTAAAGAAATTAATGTACCCATGTTGCATTATTTTACTAAATTGAGTTAGAATTGAGTTTTTAAATATTCTTTTAATTTCCCAAGTAAATAACTTACTAAGGTTAAGCCATATATACATATTTTCAGTATTTCAATTTATTAGTGTTTTTTATTCAAATAATAAATCTTCCATATGGTTATGTAATTTTTATTGCATTCCAGATGTGACATGGAAATTAAAATTACTTTCACACTATACTATCTAATTAGACATTAATAGAGAAAACCTCTGTATTATTTTCCATTTTGTAGCTCTCATTGAAAGATGAAAATTTTAAGAAAAAATTAATAATTTCTTTTAATAAATAAGTTTCTACCAATTAAGATTGCCTTTTCAGTTAAATAACATAAGGAGATAGAAACAGTACTTGATCTAAAGTATGCAAATTCACTCCTAAAAGCAATGTGAAATATAGCTGTATATGACAGAAAAGAAATTAATCTGGTACTGATGAGAGAAGGAGGAGAGAATAAAATCTGTTCATACACTTTATTGGAAATTTCATGAGATGTTGGTTCTTATTTTTTAGTTTTTGGGGTTGTCAATACATTGTATCACTGAAAGTCAAAGAGTAATTATAAAGTTAAAAATATATATATATATATATATATTCAGCAGATGAAGAAAATATATCCATAATTTCCATTAATCACTGAAGTACTTTTCCCTTTATCTTTCTTACTGATATTATTATATCTTGTACTTTTGTTTTGTTGTTGTTGTTGTTGTTTGGTGGTACGCAGGCCTCTCACTGCTGTGGCCTCTCCCTTTGCGGAGCACAGGCTCCAGACACGCAGGCCCAGCGGCCATGGCTCACGGGCCCAGCCGCTCCGCGGCATGTGGGATCTTCCCGGACCAGGGCACAAACCCACGTCCCCTGCATCGGCAGGCGGACTCTCAACCACTGCGCCACCAAGGAAGCCCTATATCTTGTACTTTTAACCTTAAATAATTATATACACCTCCTTTGATTTTTTGTAAGGTAAGCACAAATATAAGAACTAATTTTAAAATTTAAATATGTAGTTTAAAAGGATATATAGCTTCACTTACACCAATGGATAGATCATTCAGACATAATTAACAAGGAAACATCAGCTTAAGCGTCATGTTAGACCAGATAGACTTAGCAGTTATACATATATATGTTTCTCTCCCCAAATGGCAGAATACATATTATTTTCAAGTGCACATGGAACATTCTCCAGAACAGATCATGTGCTAGGCCACAAAACCAGTCTTAAACATTTTAAGAAGACTGAAATTATATCAAGTATTTTTCCTGACCTTAATAGTGTGAAACTAAAAATAAATTACAAAAAGAAAACTGAAAATTTCACAAATATGTAGAGATTAAACAACATCAAACTGAACAACCATGGATCAAAGAGGAAATCAAAAGAAAAATTTTAAAAACTTGAGATAAAAGAAAATGAAAATACAACTCACCAAAATTTATGGGAATGTAGCAAAAGTAGTTCTAAGAGGAAATTTCATAGCAATACATGTTTAGCTCAGGAAACAAGAAAAATCTCAAATAAACAACCTATGTTTACCCCTTAAGGAACTAGAAAAAGAAGAATAAATAAAGCCCAAAATTAAAAGGAAAGAAAAAGCAAAGATCAGAGCAGAAATAAATAAAAGAGACTAAGAAGATAATAGAAAAGACCAATGAAACCAAGAGCTGGTTTCTTTGAAAACAAACAAAATTGACAAACCATTAACTAGATGGTTAAAGGGCTAAATGAATAAAATCAGAAATAAAAGACACATTACAATTGATACCACAGAAATACAAAGGATCATAAGAGACTACCAAGAACATTTATATATCAATATTGAGCTTTGTAGAATAAATCATACATTCCCAGAAAACTATAGCCTTCCAATTGAAACATAAAGAAATAGAAAATCTGAACAGACTGATTACTAGTAAGGAGATTGAATTAGCAATTTAAAAAATCTCCCAACAAAAAAAGTCCAGGACCAGACAGCTTCACTCATGAATTCTACCAAACATTCAAAGAAGAATTAATACCTATTCTTCTCAAACTCTTCCAAAAACAGGAGGGAACACTTCCAAATGCACATTACTATGATACCAAAACCAGACAAGGATACCACAAGAAAGAAAATTATAGGCCAATATCTTTGATGAATACAGACTCAAAAATCCTCAACAAAATATTAGCAAACTGAATTCAATGATACATTAAAAGGATCATACACTATGATCAAGTGGGATTTATTCCAGGGATGCAAGAATAGTTCAGTATCTGCAGATCAATCAACATGATACACCACATCAACAAAACGAAAAATAAAAATGACATGACCATCTCAATAAATGCAGAAAAAGCATTTGACAAAATTCAACATCTATTTATGATAAAAAAACTCTCGATAAAATGGATATGGAACAAACATACCTCAACATAATATAGACCATATATGACAAGCTCACAGTTATTCATACTCAATGCTAAAAAGCTGAAAGTTTTTCCTCTAAGATCAGGAAGAAGACAAAAATGTTCACTCTTGCCATTTTTATTGACACAGTATTGGAAGTCCTAGACAGAGCAACTTGGAAAGAAAAAGTAATAGAAGGTATCCAAATCAGAAAGGAAGAAGTAAAATTTTCACTATTTGCGGAAAACATAGTATTATATATAGAAAACCCTAAGGACTCCACCAAAAAAACTGTTAAAACTAATCAATGAATTCAGTAAAGTTGCAGGATAACAAATCAGTATACCGATATCTGTTGCATTTTTATACATTAGTAACAAACTAGAAAGAGAAATTAAGAATGCAATCTTACTTACAATTGCTTCAAAAAAAAAAAACCTAGGAAAAATTTATCCAAGGAGGTGAAAGATCTATACACTAAAAACTGTAAGACAATAAAAGAAATTGAAGAAAATACAAATATATGGAATGATGTTTGGTGTTCAGGAGTTGGAAGAATTAATACTGTTAAAAAGTCCATACTACACAGTCTACAGATTCAATGCAATCCCCATCAAAATCTCAGTGTCATTTTTCACAGAAATAGAGCAAACCATCTCAAAATGTGTATGGAATCACAAAAGACCCTGAGTAGCCAAAGCAATCTTGGGAAAGGAGGACAAAGCTGGAGGCTTCATGCTCCCTGATTTCAAACTATTTTACAAAGCTATAGTAATCAAAACAGTATGGTATTGGCATAAAACAGACATATAGATCAGTGGAACAGAATAGAGAGCCCAGAAATAAACCAACACATATATATTCAATTAATTTATTTAAAAAAAAACAGCCAAGAAAATACACGAGGAAAAGGATAGTCTCTTCAGTAAGTGGCGTTGTAAAAACTGGACAGACACATGCAAAAGAATGAAACTGGTACAATGTCATATATCATACACAAAAATTAACTCAAAATGGATTAAAAAATTGAATGTAAGATTTGAGACCATGAAACTCATAGAAGAAAACATAGGTGGTAACCTCCTTGACGTCAGTCTTAGTGATGATATATTTTTTCGGATTTGACACCAAAAGCAATGAAAGCAAAAATAAAGTGGGGCTACATCAAACTAAAAAGTTTCTGGATGGCAAAAGATACCATCAACGATATCAAAAGGCAATCTTCTGAGTGGGAGAAAACATTTGCAAATCCATATGTCTGATAAGGGATTAGTATCCAAAATATAGAAAAAAACTCATACAACTCAATATCAAAACAACCAATCCTATTAAAAAATGGGCAGAGGCTCTGTATAGACATTTTCCCAAGAAGACATACAGATGGTCTACAGACACATAAGCAGATGCTCAATATCACTAATTATCAAAGAAATGCAAATCAAAACCACTATGAGATATCACCTCACACCTATCAGAATGGCTATTATCACAGGTGTTGGCAAGGAAGTGGAGGAAAGAGAACCTTTGTGCACTGTTGGTGGGAATGTAAACTGGTGTAGCCACTATGGAAAAAAGTATGGAGATTCCTAAAAGTAGTTGAAAATAGAACTACAACAAGATCCAGCAATTCCACTTTGGGGATTTATCTGAAGAAAAAACAACACTAACTCAAAAAGATATAAGTATATCCATTCATTGCAACAGTATTTATAATAGCCAAGATATGGAAAAAAACCTGTGTCCCAAAATGTGAGATTTATATATATATATATATAGAATATTACTCAGCCATAAAAAAGAATGATATCCTGCCATTTGCAACAACATGGATGGATCTTGAGGGCATTATGCTAAGTTAAATAAGTCTGACACTTTGCTAGGAATTATGAGAGAATTCAGGGAATATTTCTGATTTCTTTAAAAAAATACCTTATAAACTTATCAGCTTACAAACTATTTTACCAAATAAAAAACCAAGGCTCAGAGGAGTTAAACACTTGCCCCAAATGAGACAGCTGGAATGTCAACTCCAGAGTATGAACCAGGATCTGAATTGAACTCCAAGGCTATTATTATTGAGTTCACTATTCAAGACCCTTTAATCAAATTGGAGAAATAGAAACTATGAACATATGAGAGGAGCACCACCTCAGAGCGGGAGATCTTAAGCATGATGAAGTTTCTTTCATTGTATACTCTTTCTACCAGAAGAAGGGCATTTCCAGTTACCTTATATCTGAAAATGAAATCCACCTTGTTCAAATGCTTTTTTAATGAACTTATTTACTAAGATAATAATATAAACTCTGCATGTAAAGTCTGTCGTTCAATCTATCTTTGATTAAAAGTATATGGAGGTTCAGAATCAAATCTATATATCTGAGTCACTTTGAACATAAACACATTTTGTCCTTATAACTCCCCCAACTATATTCGCTTTGAGCAATGAACAGTGGTGATGGGTTAAGTACAATCCTTCCCACATATTTAATATGGTAGGTGCTTTATAAATCTTACCAGTTGTGAAACTGTGCACAAATTTGAGTGTGGAATAGAATCTTTCTGTGTGCACAGCTGGATTCATGATGCATGGATATTTATAGGTAATCTGGATACACAATGCATAGATAATATATAGATAATCTGGATATGTGAAACTTAAGCCAGTGACCCAAGCAGCAGCATCATACCCAACCAGTGAAAAGTAATCAGTATCCACTATAATCTTCTGGGCCAATTAAATAAAAATATATTATTTTGATCAGTTTAGAAAGGCTTTTTTTTTATCGTTACAATAAAGTCTTCCCATGTGACAAAATAAGATTTAAGCATTATGATACAGAGTCCAGAAAAAAAAAGTAATGTTTTATTCAAAGGAATAAACTTAGTCATATGTTGAGTAAAGAAATGTTTTTGTATCTTCAGTTGTTTATATGTTGCAGACCATTTGGAGAGTAGGTTAACTGAAAATTCATTTTATTCAGTCAACTTTTAAAGTACAGTTAATAATTTATATTTGAAAACATTCATAATATATGAAAAACAAATTAGCCCTAGAGCTCCCCAGCCCGCATTTCATCTGCTCAGTGGAGAGCCTGTTGGCATCAATTCCTGGGGATGGTTTGCAGAAGACCATCTTAAATCCCTAGCAATCACTGGGATTGCTCCAGAATCAGCCTTAATTTAAGCATGAAGGAGAATTAATGCAGAGGTTCCCTCCAGCTCCTAAGCTCTGAGCTATTTAATCACTGCTTTGGCTCTGCCCAGGGCAATCAGCGCATCAGAGCTGTGACTCATTCCTGGGTAAGCCGAGTCTGGTATGGACCTGGGTGGATGAGAGCTTAATTATACCTTGTCTTTTTCACAGCCCAAACACCCGGTATATTTAGAGTCTTCTGCACTGCCTGAGATCATATTTGATCTACTGACCTGAAGATGAAAAACTTCCAATGTGAATTGCTGACTCATGTAATATCTAGTCTCCTTTTCTCTCCATCTCTTTCTATTGTTATTGGTGGAGGGTAAGACCTCATCTTAAATATCTCTGATATTTTATTTTCAGTTCATGGAAATGAGATTATTTTTCTCTCTTGCTTGATTTTCTTTACATCTTAGATTCCCTCAATTTCTTTTTGAATATGAACTGATTAAATTTCCTGATTTTAGGTCAATACTACTGTTGATACTAGAGATCAGCTAGTTCAAGTCATGTAATTGTCAGTGAAATTTGTTCTTTCAAGGTTTACTATTGGTACCTGGCCACCCTGAAAATTTGGGCACAGGTTATTAAGAGGCATATGTTAATTTCCCAGCATAGTACAAGGGATTTCTACAGTGATTTTACAACTAATCTGATGTTCTCTAATGAGATTACAACTTAATCCATTGTAACTTAACTTTTATTTTTGATTTGTAATAAGAATAGCAGCATCTCACATGTACCAGGCACTGTCCTAAATAACTTTTTATATTATTTCAATCCCCACAAAAACTTCTATGAGATAAATTTTTGTTATCTCCATTTAATAAATCTGAAAAGAAAGACTCTGATTTTATGAGATTCATCCAGGCCCAAAAAGCAAGTAAGTGGTACCACAGAGTGAATCTAGGTCAGTCTGAATCCATGTCCCATGATCTTAATCAATAGTATATACTACTTCACAAAAAATTGTACAGATTAAAAGCTATAAAAGTATTTAGATAGACTGTCTTTGAAATAGTTAACTTCTCTAAAACTGAAATATATTTTCTATGAATCTGAGGCAATCCATTGAGAGTTTTTAAGAGTTTAGATTAACTGTAATCTTTTATATGAAGAGATAGATCTTTAGCTGAATCAACTTTTATCAGACTCTGTGATGATTTGACCGTGTTCAACACAGCTAAAATAACACGGTCTACCAAAGATCTTTAGTCTGTATTTGGAAAAATCTTTGTCAAATGTGAGACTACAGTCTTGTAACATAAATATCGTACTGGGATCCATTACTTCACACATTGTCAAATGGAAATCCTGGTGAATATTTTACTCATTAGATTTTTCAACATAAGTTTTCAAGATATTAAGCAGTCTAATTATTTTTAAAAGTAGATACATACAGTAACAGCAACAGGAGTATAATTTTAGAATTAGGCTATTTTCACATCAGCTCTGTAGCAGACTTCAGAACACACTTGAAATGTGGAACTTGTAAAAACACTTATCAAAAATGAAATAAGGTGGTGTCTACACCCACACTTGTAATGGAGAATTCCCAAAAGCATTCTGCTGCTAGTTGGACATTTTCTCCCATATGTAATTATTTTTTAATTCCATCAATTTCGCACTGTGATTGTTTTTTCCATGACCAAGTCTCCTGTCAGAACTAGGTATATATTCAACTTGATGACTACTTTTCTATGTTTATATTTACCTTTCCTTTTTTACTTTTTTTACTTTTTTACTTTTTTACTTTTCTATGTTTATATTTACCTTGTCCTTTCCTGGACAGCTATGGCCCCTCTTTTTGTATGTAAGCTTTCATGTATAATAAAGGGAAATGGGCACATCAAATAACTGGAGGCTCTGATTCATGGTATAGGCCTTAGACACGAACCTGGCTGAGTGGCCACTTGCCTGTCTTCAGGACCCCAAAGAACCTGAGTCTTTAAAGCTTTCACATCTTCCCATCTTGCTTCGTGTATAGCCTCAACTAAAATAATGACAGAATAGTGGACTGTCCTATGAAGAATGTAGCCATAGTCAGAAACAAGTGCTGCTGTACACATTCCTGTGTGGTAGGGCTCACAGGCCCTCATATAAGCAATAAACTATCTGACTGTGTCTAAGAAGTATTAAATCTTTCCACCTAGCCTTAAACAACCTACCTTGGGAATTATGTGTTTATAGCTAATTGCAACCAGGTACAGAACTGGTGGCTGGGCTGAATTCACATGAACAGCCAAAGGGGATTTAAATATTTGTGTTGTTGAAGAAAAGGGCACGCTGATATATTGATATAACACAATTTTCAATATTTATCCAAACCAACCAAAAATTTCTTTGTGTAATTGAACCATTCATCTCATCCCAAACAAATCATGCTACTTCCTGTATTTTTCACCACTGTCACCCCTTTGGAGAAAGAGATAGAAAAACTGAAGGCATAACAGTTATCATAATCTATTATTTCATTTTAATTATGTACTAATTTAACCATGACTCATGCTAGCAATAGGATTCTTAATACCATTACTTTGGGGAAGTAGATTATGATTTTTCCCTAAACCACTTGCTTATTCTTGTCATCACTCTTTTATTATTCCAGTGCTTGAAATTCTGATACAAAGATGTATTTTTAAGCGTTCTTGGAAAAATATCAGTAGGCTCCCAGCAAATCTCTTAGAGCAGTGAAACTGCATTCAGATTTTGCATTAAAATGGTAGATGAAAGGAGACAGACACCGCCGATGCAGTCTAGGAGCAAGGCAGCCAGGTGCTTAATTAGGATTATGTTTGATAATTTAAAAAGGAGGGGGGAAAAAAGCTGTGCACATCATCAGTCTAAAACCAGGAACAGAAATCCGCTGAATTTAAGCTGTGTCATTTATTCCATCACTGCCGTGCGTGTGCCACCTTCTCCTCCTCCTCTACTTTATCTTTCTATTTCTTCAGTTTCCACCCACATGGATTGTTGCTACCACTTATTATCCTCCAAGGGAGATAGGAGAATGGACTGGCAGCTGTAGCTCTCTGGAGAGCTGGTGCAGCTCCAGTTCTGGAAATCAGCTCACTGTGAGTGTTGGACGCCTTCTGAGCACTGAAATTTCACACTTTGCTAACATGCTTGCAGTTCCATATTTTAGGCTCTGTGTGATTACAAATGTTTAACAGGCTAGTAAGATCACCCACCGGAAATGTTTGTAGAAACTATATTTCAGAACGATTTCTAAATGTCTTTTTTTTTTCTTTCTGAAAATCAGGATAGGATTGAGAGGCTGTTCACTTATAATAGGATAATGATAGAGAGCTGTTTATTTCTAAGGCTGCTGGATCAAGCTTTTAAGGAGAGCGATTAAAAATGCATCCATGGCAGAATAAGAATGTACACTGATAGTATGAAGAATACGATTTTATTTTATTTTCCTACACTCCAGATATGTACCAGGCCCCTTACACCATCCTTTCCAAGGTTCTCTGAAAGACATTCTTTTAGTTGCAAAGTGCCTTACCGAACTTAAAAGGTATGACAGTAAAATAACAAAGACAATTACTAACAAGTACCACAATGAGTGTTTACCTTCTAAGAAATCTCTCTGGGAGACTGTACGTTAATTACAATGAAGCTACCACGGCTTGAAACCTTTCTGGAACTCCTCTTCCGGAATTGTGTTCAGAAAGCCTTTTTTTTACAAATCACCTAAGAAAATGAATTTCGTACCTTGTCTATTCTTACTGCTGTGAGTGCACTCAGGATGAGTTTAAAAACTGGGTTGTTTCATAACCAGTTTGAATTTGATGGGAGAGCATTCGTCACTGATAGAACTTACCAGTTTCTGATTTTTTTAAACAGAATCTCTCTTTTCAAGTATTCATGAACTGCTTATTGAATTTCAAAAAGAAGTTCATGAATTGTTTAGCATCTAGAAAGATTGATTAAGTAATATAGAACATTTCCATAGAAATGGGCTTATTATTATCACTAACTTCCAATATTTTTACATGGCAAGTCAAAAGAAAATAATGTTTTAAATATTCATGAAGAAGTATGGTTCTTGAGTTTTCAGAAGTCCTAGAAAATGAGACTCTCACCCTGGGGTGAAAACTGACAGTTAACTTTATCAACTTCCAAAAAAAAAAGAAACACACAAAACTGAAAAGACTACAATTAAAAATAAAATAATAGCTTTGTGGGTTTGACTATAATAACCACAGTAAAGGAAAATAAAATTTGATTCTTCAGTTGCATATGAATAACTCAATCATAGCAACTATAAATAAGGTCCTTAATTTAAAAGCAATAAAAATACCATTTTTAATACTGTTTTTCAAGTTTATATATGCTTCTTAAAAACCTTGATTATATTTATTATTAGATAACTATTGAAGGAAACTCAACACAATTTTTAAAAGCTACATTCACTGAAGTACCAATATAACGTAAAATCTGTCATAAAATTAGTAATGAGTTATTCTAAATAATACTTGAATACTGTTATCAGCTATTATCAAAATAAATATCCTTCTAATTAAGCAAAACAATTTAACAACATTTTTAAGGCACAGGTAGTAGGCCATGAATGAGTTATATTCCAAATATTTATACACTAAAATTGCAAAATTTAACTCACAGTATATCTCAGATATGCAGGGGAAGAGTAAATTATTTATCTGTATTTGATCTGGTTTTTCTCATAAGTATCTACTTGATACTAGGATGTTACTAGGCAGGTATGTGTCTGTATGTGCAGGGGGAGCGACATCTAATGAAATATCTAAAAACTTGCAAACTTAGTTCAACATAATGATTAGGCAATCCCATTTAATCATGCTTAATTTCTGTAGGAAACAAGAAAATTTTATTTCTTTGTATTTTATCAAACTTGAATATGCAGAGAATTTAGAATCCAAACAGCAGAAGCAGAAGAACATAAGCATTATGACCTTAAAAAGAGGGTATTATTTTTATTTTTTTGTGTGTGTGTGGTACGCGGGCCTCTCACTGTTGTGGCTTCTCCCGTTGCGGAGCACAGGCTCCGGACGCGCAGGCTCAGCAGCCATGGCTCACGGGCCCAGCTGCTCCGCAGCATGTGGGATCTTCCCAGACCGGGGCACAAACCCGTGTCCCCTGCATCAGCAGGCAGACTCTCAACCACTGAGCCACCAGTGAAGCCCAATGCTAGTTTTCTTAACATGTAGACACTACTGATTTTTTTTTCAATTTTTCAGTTTGTACTTGGTTTCTCATATTTTGACCTACGCAGCTTTAAAATTTAGCAAATATCTTGAGTACAAACTGACACAGTATTGAAATCATTCTCTGCACCACCCATCTGACTGAGATCCTGGCCCCTTATGTTTTTTTGTTTGTTTGTTTTTTGTCTTTATATCCCCTGAAAGCAGCCTAAAGCTGTGCTCTTTCTCTGCCTATTAGAAGAGGCCTTTTCTCCGGGTCCGTGCTGTGTTCAGTCTTCTGCCTAATGTTTAGAATCGTAAGAAAAAGAAAGAGCTGTAAAATGTTGGTTTACTTAATCTTACACCTGCTTATTTCTCAGGGATTATGTCCATTAAGTCCTCAGCTGTTCTCCAGTGCCTATAATTTTTAAATATTTGGGACTCAGAAGAACCATGTTAAATTTATCTTCTCTGACTATCAGATTTCATTACCTATAAATGTCTTTACTCTCTCACTAGCTTGTTCCCAAAATGAAATGGCACAATATTTGTAAAGAAGATTTTAAACTTCAGAGACAACCATCAATTATACTTCATTTCCCCCATATCACACTAACAACTGCTCCACAACCAATTTTCATTGAAAAGTCCAAGTTAATCAGAAGAATGAAAAGCAAAACTAATGAATAAAATATCTTTCTGGTTTCTACCAATAATATCCATCTTTCCCTGTATTTCAACTCAGTTTTGCTTAGGCTGTAGGAACATGGGAAGAATTGATTTACAATGACTGAACTACAGCAGTGGTGCAGTGATAAGGGGAAAGAGTTGATCCAGCCATTCTGAATGGTCCATTGGATTTTATAAAACAACAAAAGACCTATTTAAATTAGTGACACTTGAAAGATTTCTGATTTTAATCATGATGGGCGATCACAGTGGACACAGTGTTTATACTAATTCTTCTACTTGATTGCTGGAAGCTTTCCTCCCCTCCCCTCTTAGGTCACTGGCAATCTGTGAAGAAGAAATAGTTGTCCTTCACGGATTTAGACCCAGTGAGAGCTGTATTTGCATAAAATAAGAGTTTATATTCAGCTTATACTTTCACTGATAAAGATAGTCCCTGAAGCAAAATAGTCCTTGATAGTCAAAATGGAGGACTATCAAGAGAAAAAGTCATTTTTATTTCCACTGAACTGAAAATTATAGTCAGATGATGTGATCCAGACATCAGTGATTTCTAGTTTTTCAAGAAACAAATTGATTAATTTTTAAATAAATGAAAGATTAATATGAAAGTAAATCTTTCATTGATATAGTATGCTTCAGAATCTTTTCATAACAAAAATATACTTCGCTGATTTTATTTTATTTTGTTTGTTTTTTTTTTGTGATATGTGGGCCCCTCACTGTTTTGGCCTCTCCCATCGCAGAGCACAGGCCCCGGACGCGCAGGCTCAGCGGCCATGGCTCATGGGCCCAGCCGCTCTGCGGCATGTGGGATCCTCCCGGACCGGGGCACGAACCAATGTCCCCTGCACCGGCAGGCGGACCCTCAACTACTGCGCCACCAGGGAAGCCCTACTTCGCTGATTTTAATAAATATATAAATTGATTTTTTTAATCCAACACACTTTTACTCAGAATCTATTATACTGCAGTGAAACTAGTGATCAATTAAAACAAGCAAAAGTATGTATCTGTTTCAAGTCTTTAGAATTGTTTCTGAAAGCAATGCTCCAAGTATGTACATATGATATCAATGTTGGGCTACCTAATTTTTGTCTAGAAATATAATAAAAATTTTTTCCTCTTATTATATAAAGTCAAATTTTCAAACCATATATTCCTTGATGTAAGTTGGAAAAATGTTCACATTATCAGTATTTTATTGCCTTTCTATGTGTTTAACTACTGATATTATGTATTTAACAAAGTCCATACTAATTCATATATACTTTCCAGTACTCATATATACCTTTGCCTAAATCACCAAACATTATTTAGTTAGTTATCTAAGCTCCATAAAAACTTATTGTTAGAAAATATAACCTCCAATGAAGATTGCTTTAAAAGATAATTTTACATAACTAAACTAGTTTTCTATGTATAGTTACATTCATCAGAAATCTTATTTCCTAATTTCCTTTATTTTACTTAAGGATTATTTAGAGTAAAATTAGAATAATCTCTTTTGATTAGCATTTTTTTCCTGTGTGATAAAGTTAAAAATGATAACTAAGTGATTTAAAGCATCAGGCGAAGGGCCACTAGAAACATTTTCAGGCATGATAAACATGGTTTTATAGGGATGTAATAACAGTAAATGAAACTTATCTCATGATGTATTTGTTCAGGTGAACCTACTCTTCACTGAGCATTTTTGAAGCATATATGAGAATAATTGAAAAAGGAGCAACAATTTTTATATGAAGAAAAATGAACCTTGAGAGATATAACAAAATGTTGATAATGAGCTACCTCAATTAATGAGGGATAGTCTAAGAAGTAGTTGATTTGAATTGAAACACTAGGGATTTAACTGACATACAAAGAGATTCCCTGATGATGAGTATTATTAGTTACTGGAAGGTGTTCCTAAGAGTTCTGCTGGAATTCCCACTTTTTAAAGTGGGCACAAATAACTGGATATCACAGAAAGTCCCCAATAGTATACTTATGAATAGATGGGTTCTCTCTTACTCTGAAGAACAGTCAGCATTATATTTAAATGCAACTCTGAAAGCTTTCTTACAATAATTTAGTTTAAGAAAAGGAGAATTACCAGTCTCATGTTTTATTAAGTCAATAAGTCACAAATCAGATGTATTGGTTATTACTTTTAGAAACTTGACATCACCGTCATAAATACTTGCAGACAACATGCTTTTCTATGTATTAGAACTAATGGGAAAGCAAAGTGCCCAGGTACAAAATAAATATACCAAAATAAATAACTGCCCTATATAACAACTAGAACAAAAAATATAAAATATTCAGAAATGTTTTAATAATATGATGAAACTATATTATAAAATTATGAAAAAAAAAACTCTATGAGAGAAACTTTATAAAGTCCCCGTAGTTAGAACAAATGATATAAATCTCCAAAGTCTTCTCTAATAAGTTTAGGATATTTTAAGCAAAATCTCAAATGGGGAAATGTTTCTTTTTTTGCAGGAATCACTTTGAATATTAACTATATAAAATAGATAAACAAGATTAGCCAATCCATTTTAAAAAGGAGACTGAGTAGCACTTATCTTGTCAGATCTTACAAATATATCATAAAAATAAAATAATTAAAAATTCATAATTTAATTATTGTGTAAAATTTTGTGAGTAGTAAAATGCACAGCTTCTCCAACTTTTTCCTCTAAGATGCCATGAAAAGATAGGAAAAGAAAATTACCACGTTGAAAAGGAAAGACTCAGTCAATCTACTGACAGATTCTGTGAAGAATTTCCAGTAACCACAAAGCCAATAAATTTTAATTAAGAACAAATTGGTACTGTGACCTAAAAAGGATGCAAACATTTTCACCTTAAAGAAGGTAGAGATGCCTTTCCCTTATTTTCCCCAGTGATTCTAACGTTTTGTCCATAAATATAAGATTTGTAACAAAAATGTTGCAGTAGTAATTGTATTGTGACTTTTTTTCACCAAACCGTTTATTCTATCTCCACAGTTCTACAGGTATCTATTTTTTTTATTTACCCATCTAATGATTATTTTTGTAAATGTAAGAAAATATGAGTACATATATTAGTATATTTCTTGCACAAAGGATAACATACTATGTATATTGTTTGGCATCGTCCTTTTTTCATTCCACATTATGTCTTGGACGTTGCTCCATATCAATTTATAAAGATATTCTTCATTCCATTTTGCAGCTGCATTGTATTTGATTGTGTAGGCAGAGAATAATTTATTCAATCAGGTCGAAACTGATGGATATGTGGGTCATTTCCAATACATTTCCACTACAAATAAGACTACAAAGAATAACTTTTTGCCTAAGTAATCCCCCCCCGCCACCCTCAGCCACGCAGCATGTGGGATCTTTGCTCCCTGACCAGGCATCGAACCCACGCCCTCTGCATTTGAAGCGCAGTTTTAAGCACTGGACAGCCAGGGAAGTCTCTTTGCCTAAGTAATTTTATACTTGTGCTGGTACATCTTAGGAATAGAATCCTAGAAGAGGGACTATCAGATGAATTAGTAAATGCCCAGCAACTTTTCTAGGTCTTCCCACATTCTTCATTGTAAGTGTTGAACTATTTTGCATTCCCATCAGCAATGGCTAAACCTTCCTGTTTCCATACAAGAGTTTGTTGTCAAATTTGTAGATTTTTGCAAACGAGCTTAGAAATATAATTTTAATGTTTATTTTCATTATCATGAATAAGGTTTTCTGTCTCTTCACATGTTTAAGAGCTATTTTCATATCTTCCTCTCTGAATAGTTTATATATTACAACAATTAGCCTTTTGTGTATATTATATGCCTCAAATATTATTTCTCAGTATGTAATTATAATTTTTATTTATTTTTTAGTGTTTTCTAGAATTCAGGTTTTAATGTACTCAAATTTAGTAATCTTTTGAGACATAATTAGAAGTGTTCTCTTTTCTCTAGTTATAAAACAATTTACCCATGCTTTAAGTACACGTTGGTTTAAGTTTCCACATTTTCATCTCTGATCCACTTGGAATTTATTGTGCAGTATGGTGTGACATGAATCCAATATTTTTTCAAATGACAAAGTAGCAACAATCTTTAGCAGAAAGTTCTTATCTCCTCACATATTTGAGATGCCTCATTCTTCATATACTGCATTTCCACATGTATTTGTATCTATTTGTGGATTTAGGAACCTGTTCCACTGTAGGTCTGCACCAATAATAAACTGCTTTAATTATAGAGGTTTTATAATATGTTTTAATATTTGGTAGGGTTATATCCCCCAATATTGTTCTTTTTTGGTGATGTTTCCTGGTAATTCTTATTTGTTCATTTTGCTATATGCATTTTATAGTTAATGTAGAAAAATAAGCCTATAGACATTTTTATAGAAATCATGCAAATTTGCAATTTAGGAAGAGATGGCATTTTCATGATGTTGGATTTTCATATCCAAGAATAATATATGTTTTTATTTTTTGTTTATTATGTGTCTTTTGGGGTTTTAAACTTTTCCTCATATAGTTATTGCACAATTTTAATTTTTTGTGCTTAGGTATTTTTTTTTGCTTTTTTGTTATTCTTACCACAGAAAACAGAATTTTCTCTGGCATATCTTATAACTGGTTTCTTTGTATTGATTTCTATATGTATACTTCCTGTTATTTTACCACATTCTCTTATTGTTTTATAGTTTTTCCACTAAATTTCTTTGGTTTACCAGTTATATAATCACATAAACTGTAAACTCCTTTCATTTTTTATTTTATTCTTCTGACTGCATTCTTTTATCTAAATGCAGTGACTAACACCTCAGTACCATGTTAAGTAATAATGATAATAGTGGCATACTTGTTTTATACTTTGAAGAAATACCTCTAATATGTCCTCAATATATTAATTTTTCAATATATCAGTCAACTTTTTCTACAAACAACCCTAAGATTAAATGGCTTTCACAATAAACACTTCTTTCTTCTTCTCAGCTTGATGGGTTGATTGTGGCTTTGCCTGACTCCTCTGGTCTCAGTCTGGCTTAGCTCTGTAGGTTGACTTCAGGTCTGCTTCACGTGTCTCCCCCTGCTAGGATCCAGGTTAAAGGAATAGGAATTAAGGCAGCAGTCCCTAACCATTTTGGCACCAGGGACCGGTTTTGTGGAAGACAATTTTTCCACGGATGGGATGGGGGATGGTTCAGGCAGTAATGTGAGCGATGGGGAGTGATGGGGAGCAGCAGATGAAGCTTCGCTAGCTCGCTGCTCACCTCCTGCTGTTCAGCCCTGTTCCTAACAGGCCGTGGACCCCTGAATTAAGGGAATAAGTGTTCCACTGCTTGGAACAAATTTTAATTTTCATGTTTATTGATATAGCCATTCAGTGCTATGAATTTTGCTCTGAGTACTGCTTTAGCATCATGCCATAGATTATGATAAATAACAATTATTAGTATTGGTAAGTTTTACAATTTAATTTTGTATTTCCCCCTTGGCATAAGAGGCTCTTTTTAAAGGGTTTTTATTTTATTTCCCTGTGGCAGAGCTTGGATTCTGCTGCTTCTCCTTCTACATCTCCTTTATCTCCTCGTTCTTCTTCTTTTTTTTTTTTTTGGCCAAACCTTAGGGCACGTAGGATATCATAGTTCCGTGACCAAGGATCGAACCCATGCCCCTTACAGTGGAAGCATGGGGTCTTAACCACTGGACCAACAGGGAAGTTCCCTCCTTCTCATTATTCTTATTCATATTATTATAAAGAAAAAGTTAACAAATGGAAATGATTAGAAGGAGAGAAGTAGTGAATATGAAAGAAGGAAAATGGAGAATAAACCAAGAATTATAAATGTGCAGGAAGAATAATAACAGAAATAATATTTAAAAACAGAAATGAGGAAAATAGTTTTCATTAAAATAGTAATTAAGTATACAGTTAAAAGGGAACCACTATGCTCCCACCCAAATTAGATAAGATCCAAATCAAAACATGTCCTGACTAAAGGTTTAAATTTCAAAAAGAGATGAGAACAAAAGCCTATAAACTTTAGTCAAAAAAGTACTTGTAAATTTTATACTCAAACACAATAAGATGCCAAAAAGGCACTGGAGTAACACTTAAACGTATTGAACAAACATGTTTAAAACACAAGAATTTTATAAACAACCAAGTTTTCCATGTCAGAAGATAATGAATTTCTCAGATATACAAGGGCTTAGAAAACATACCACCTATGTACTCTTATTGAATATACCATTAACAAACACACAACATACACACACAACTTTAAGATTTTCTTGTTATTTATAACAAATTATTTTTTAACATCTTTATTGGAGTATAATTGCTTTACAATGGTGTGTGAGTTTCTGCTTTATAACAAAGTGAATCTATACATATACATATGTTCCCATAACTCCTCCCTCTTGTGTCTCCCTCCCACTCTCCCTATCCCATCCCTGTAGGTGGTCAGAAAGCACAGAGCTGATCTCCCTGTGCTATGTAGTACTTCCCACTAGTTATCTATTTTACTTTTGGTGGTGTATATATGTCCATGCCACTTTCTCACTTCATCCCAGCTTACCCTCCCCACTCCCCATGTCCTCAAGTCCATTCTGTACGTTTCTGTCTTTATTCCTGTCATGCCCCTAGGTTCTTCAAAACCATTTTTTTCTTTTTTTTAGATTCCATATATGTATGTGTTAACATACTTTGTTTTTCTCTTTCTGACTTACTTCACTCTGTATGACAGATTCTAGGTCCATCCACCTTACTAAAAATAACTCAATTTTGTTTCTTTTATGGCTGAGTAATATTCCATTGTATGTATGTGCCACATCTTCTTTATCCATTCATCTGTTGATGGACATTTAGGTTGTTTCCATGACCTGGCTATTGTAAATAGTGCTGCAGTGAACACTGTGGTACATGTCTCTTTTTGAATTATGGTTTTCTCAGGGTATATGCCCAGTAGTGAGAATGCTGGGTTCTCCATAGAGGCTGTATCAATTTACATTCCCACCAACAGTGCAAGAGGGTTCCATTTTCTCCACACCCTCTCCCGCATATATTGTTTGTAGATTTCTTGATGATGGCCATTCTGAACAGTGTGAGGTGATACCTCATCGCAGTTTTGATTTGAATTTCTCTAATGATTAGTGATGTTGAGCATCCTTTCAAGTGTTTGCTGGCAATCTGTATATCTTCTTCGGAGAAATGTCTGTTTAGGTCTTCTGCCCATTTTTGGATTTGGTTGTTTGTTTTTTTGATATTGAGCTGCATGAGCTGCTTGTAAGTTTTGGAGATTAATCCTTTGTCAGTTGCTTCATTTGCACATATTTTCTCCCATTCTGAGGGTTGTCTTTTCATCTTGTTTATGGTTTCCTTTGCTGTGCAAAAGCTTTTAAGTTTCAACAGGTCCCATTTTTAAAATTTTGTTTTTATTTCTATTACTCAGCAAGGTGGGTAAAAAATGATCTTGCTGTGGTTTATGTCATAGAGTGTTCTGGCTATGTTTTCTTGTAAGAGTTTTATAGTGTCTGGCCTTACATTTAGTTCTTTAATCCATTTTGAGTTTATTTCTGTGTATCGTGTTAGGAAGTGTTCTAATTTCATTCTTTTACATGTAGCTGTCCAGTTTTCGCAGCACCACTTGCTGAAGAGGCTGACTTGTCTCTATTGTATACTCTTGCCTCCTTTATCAAAGACAAGGTGACCATATGTGCGTGGGTTTATCTCTGGGCTTTCTATCCTGTTCTATTGATCTATATTTCGTTTTTGTGCCAGTACCATACTGTCTTACTTACTGTAGCTTTGTAGCATAGGCTGAAGTCAGAGAGCCTGATTCCTCCAGCTCCATTTTTCTTTCTTAAGTTGCTTTGGCTATTCGTGGTCTTTTGTGTTTCCAAGCAAATTGTGAAATTTTTTGCTCTAGTTCTGTGAAAAATGCCATTGGTAGTTTGATAGGGATTGCACTGAATTTGTAGATTGCATAGGGTAGTATAGCCATTTCACAACGTTATTTCTTCCAATCCAAGAACATGGTATATCTCTCCATCTGTTTGTATCATCTTTCATTTCTTTCATTAGTGTCTTATAGCTTTTTGCATACAGGTCTTTTGTCTCCTTAGGTAGGTTTATTCCTAGGTATTTTATTCTTTTGCTGCGGTGGTAAATGGGAGTGTTTCCTTAATTTCTCTTTCAGATTTTTCATCATTAGTGTATAGGAATGCAAGAGATTTCTGCGCATTAATTTTGTATCCTGCTACTTTACCAGATTCATTGATTAGCTCTAGTGGTTTTTCTGGTGGCCTCTTTAGGATTCTCTATGTATAGTATCATGTCATCTGTAAACACTGACAGCTTTACTTCTTCTCTTCCGATTTGTATTCCTTTTATTTCTTTTTCTTCTCTGATTGCTGTCGCTAAAACTTCCAAAACTATGTTGAATAATAGTGGTGAGAGTGGACAACCTTGTCTTATTCCTGATCTTAGTGGAAAAGGTTTCAGTTTTTCACCATTGAGAATGATGTTGGCTGTGGGTTTGTCATCTACGGCCTTTATTATGTTGAGGTAAGTTTCCTCTATGCCTACTTTCTGTACAGTTTTTCTCATAAATGGGTGTTGAATTTTGTCAAAAGTTTTTTCTGCATTTACTGAGATGATCATATGGTTTTTCTCCTTCAATTTGTTAATATGGTTCATCACATTGATTGATTTGCGTATACTGAAGAAGCCTTGCATTCCTGGGATAAACCCCACTTGATCATGGTGTATGATCCTTTTAATGTGCTGTTGGATTCTGTTTGCTAGTATTTTGTTGAGGATTTTTGCATGTATGTTTATCAGAGATATTGGCCTGTATTTTTCTTTCTTTGTGACATCTTTGTCTGGTTTTGGTTTCAGGGTGATAGTGGCCTCGTAAAATGAGTTTGAGAGTGTTCCTCCCTCTGCAATATTTTAACAAATATTTTAATATGATACTATGCATCAGATACTCTGCCAACTCTGCCAAGAGTTGGGATAAGCTGGTGATCAAAACAGAAGTGGATCCTGTCTTCATGGAGATTTACAGAGAAAAACACAAGAAAAACCATAACCTTAAAAAAATAGGCGGGGGGCGGGGCTTTTAGATAAAAGAACTTTTTTAAGTTTTCATAAAGTTTGGTTCTGACTTCAGGAAGTCATTCAGTTCATTAAATTTTTCTCATGTGGACTGGATAAATACTGGTTCTGAATTTGTATTTTCCTAAGGGAAAATGGGATTTTTGAGCCACATCCTTAATCCTACAATTCACATGTAATTTCCTGTCTTTTTAAGAACCCACTTAAAATTATTGTGCTGAAAGTAAAACAAACAAAAAATATTATTCGCTGTCTCCAAAAAGGGAATCCTTGCCGAGATAAAATCTGTAAATGTTCCTTTATTGACCACTGTTAAAATCATATATGAAATAATCTCAACTATGTAAAGTAAAAGTCTCTATAAAATAGAAGACAATTCTTTTAAGGGTCTATTTTTTTATAGTGCTGAGGCTACTGTAACTAATAAAATGTGATGTTAGTACACTTAATGTACAAAGAACTCTTTCAAATTTATAAGTGACATACTGGAACCTAGTTTTAAAAAAGATCAAAGACCTGAAAAGACAATTTATTAACACCAAGTTATTTTATGAAATCATGCTCAACCTCACTGAGAGAAAATTAAAATTTATTCAAATGTTGAGATGCATATTTTAGCCTATCAAAATGAAAAAAAAATTGAATGTGCATAATTTTGAGCCTATAATTCTACTTCTATAAATGTTTCTTAGGTATTACATTCAGTAACGTGGATATAGACATTTCTACAAGGGTGCAACTAGAACATTGCATAAAATAAGTGCTTTTTGTCTGGATAGGCTTGTTATTAGAATACAGATGGATATAACTCCCTCCCAGATTTCCACAGAAATGGCCAAAAAGAAGAAAAAAAATGGAGGAAAATTTTGTGTTAGGAAAAAAGCCAGTCTTTTGAAGCTTTGGTGAATCTATTTTAGTTAGTAATGCCGGCAGAATGAGCTTCTTATATGAAAGCACAAGTGCTGGAGAAGCAATAAGGAAGACACTCATAACTTGATTACCACTGCAGATTCGAAGCAGGGGATGCTTGTTCTCGAGACCAGTTCATACGAGATATAAGAAGTTTAAACTTGCATATAATACAGCTCTCAGAATAAGAAACAGGATAGATTATTAGCAGTGATCAAATAAATGTAAGAAGAAAATACTGCTAACCTGAAAAAAGTCCTTGAACTACTTTCTAAAGCAATTTTAACTAAGGAAAAGAGACCAAATCCTAGACAAAGTCTGGCAATGTACAGGATGCAGGCAAAACAAAACAAATCTGTACAAATACCCTTAGAACACAAATCAGTTTTTAAGCAGGCATCTGTGCAATATTGAGTATTTTTTAAAGTTTTAAAGTAAAAATGATTGTACATTCAGAAAATATTTATCCAACCAAATTGTCATTCTTCTCAAAGAAAATGCCAAGCCATTCTCAGATATTAGGAGGCCAATATGCTTTCTTTTTAAAAAATAATCAAAGAGATACTTCAATTGACTGAGAGATAAATGACATGAAGAATGGAAGAATAAAGAGACTGTGATTTTAAAAGGATTTAAGTTGAGACACAGAAGCCAAGATTTAGTTTAAAAATTAATTCCTATGGCTAAAAGTAATCAAACATTAAATAATCAGTAGGAAAGTAAATAATTTAAAAAATATGAATGCAATGTACTTCCCAGATAACATCAACAAAAATAGAGACTAAACATGCAGAAAGACCAACACTGTCACTTGTGAAAATAAATGGATCTAGATTTTAAAATATAGGTAAGTAAGTATATTAAAACCCTGCCAGGCTGTTTACTGAACAAAATAAAATTGTAGGAATGCAATGATTAAAATAGACTTTTTCATACTCCCTCTACTGAATACCATCTCAAGTTCATAGATTTTTAGTTGCTCTCAGATATTGACTAAAAACCTCATTCTCTAGTTTATAAAGTCCACTTTGATCTAAAGCAAAAGCTGACTTCCTTTTTCCTTTCAAAGCTTCTTTTTTTCTCCCCTCACTGATGCCTGACTCAACCCACCACACGGAAAGGGGGTGGGTTCCAAGGTTTGGCCTCTTCCCCATCAAGCTAGGCCAGCCTCAGCAGGAGTGAGAAATCCCAAGAGTGCACAACCTTACATGGCAGGTGCTACTGTAGTCTGGCAACCTGGAACCATGCTTGTGTCAGAAATTTAAATCTCATTTTATTTGCTTTTTCTGCCCATGAGGTGCTTTTGTGGGCCTTTTGGAGACCCTGTCACTGGACTGTCTCACCTGCAGCAGGCTGATATGTGTGGTGCTGCCTCTGGTAATCAGTTTTGGCCTTCCCACTGTCTTGCCTTCAGGAGGACCTCACCACATGGACCCAATCACTGGGGCTGTTTCCCATCAGGCTTACTCTCACCCAGCTACCTTCCCCAGAACGTTCCAAGGGAAAACCCCCAGCCATACTGTGAACCTCAGTGTTTCCAGGACGTCTCCCTCCCCTCTGTCACACCAGGCCCCTCCAGCCAGCCTCTGGCCTTCAGCCGTTTCTCAGCCTTGACATGGACACCGGCCGCAGTGTCTTTCCAATTCCAGGACACGGATCAATCTTTCTGAACGTGCTCTTGGGAGCTTTCTTCCCTGGCTGGGAGGGAGTGACAGGTCTATGCCTGTGGGAAGGAGGAAGACACCAGTGCTCCACAGAATTCCTCATTCTCTTCAGAGAAACTATCCTCTCTAAGGAATGCTTAGCTTTTGCTCATTAAATGTGTGATGGGATACAGATTAGCAGTGGCAGAACCAGATTTGAACACCTCTCATATATGTCCAGCATGACAGTTCTATACCTAGAATGACAGGTTACTTTGCACTGATTGTTCTCTGATTTGAGGCCAGACTTCAAAACAGAGCAGTCTTTAATATTTTCTTACATACTTACTCTGCAAATCCAAAGGCCTTTGTTATCTGGCTCCTGTATACCCTCTAACCTCATTCCCACCTGCTCCATGCCATCCGGCAACAATGGCTTTCTTTCAGTTCCTAAATGTTACGCACCTGTTCTTTCCTCTTCCTAGAACACTATTCTCTTAAATCTTTGCGTCACTGGATCTTCATTCAGAAATTAGCAATTACTCAGAGAAAACTTCTCTGCTCACTTATCCCGAATATCTCATATCCCCTTTATCCCATTCAGTTGCTTTAATTGTCCTCATAGTGCTTACTAATATCTAAAATATGATCTGCCTCTCCCACATGAAGGTAAATTTCAGGGAAGTAAGAACCTTGGATGTATTTCACACCACTCTACCCCCAGAGACTAGAGAGCTGGCTGCTTCAGGCTGTGTACCAACAGATAGTGACTGAACAGAATAAACAGTTAAAATAGAACAAACAATGTAGGATATAAAAGGATAGTATATTTTGTATAAAAGAGACAATCAACAAAGAAATGGGAGAAAGAAGTAAAAAAAAAATAAAATAAAAGTATAGGTAAAATTTTACCAGGAAAGTACAAACTTAAGGAAGGAGAAGTGCAAATATTAAAATTTGAGAACTTACACTGAATAGGTGTACAAATAAAAGGACAAGCTAAAATTAATACAGACCTTTCATTATCTTTTAGTGTCAAATGTCAGAGCATCAAAGATGGTACCATGGGACTACAAAATGAGCTCAGTGAGAGCAGGAACTTTTGGATTTGTCTTTTTCATTAACTACTATATCCACAGTACCCAGAAAAACGCCTGGAATATGATGGATATTCAGTAAATATTTGTTGAATGAATGAATGACTCAACAATTTAGAGCAAACACATTATAAACTCAATAAAAATTGAAGAAAAAGTGATGGTAGTTGAATTGTTCAAAATATCATTCAAATCATGGGCAGACCCATTAAGTAAAACAGATACATTGATGAATGTTTAAAATAATGTCATTATTATCAATGATTTTTTAAATTTTAATAATTTTAATTTAATTTAATAATTTTAATTTCTTTAATTCTTTCATCCCTCTCTTTTTTCATGTATTTACCTGGAACAACCAAAATCATGACATTTTCATGTACTTTTTTGAATGAATTTTGTAAGAATATTGTATAATGAAAAACTTATTAATATAATAACTTGATTTAAATTAAATATTTTACTTTGTAAGGAAAGAATACATATTTTTGCAAATATTTACAAACCTTATTATAAACCAGGCTACGCTTAATGAGTATTTCAATCAGCTCCTAAAAGTCATATTTATACAGGTATAATATCTAATTACAGTGTAACAAACTAGGTATTAATGAAAAAAGTTTAAATAAACATCCATTTACTGTTAAGAAAAGAAAGTCTCAAACAATTATTGTTTCAAAGGAGAAACCAAAACAAAGAATTTGAAAAAATTTTAATAAAAATGTACAAAATATGTAGTAAAATCTGCAGTTAGGAACTAATTATATATGTTTAAATTAATATATTACTGAATAATTAAGGAAAAATATGTGAATAATTAGTCCATTCAGCATTCCATAGAAGGAAGCACAAATGGAAGTAGAGAAATAAAAACTTTCACTAACTTTATTCACATTTATGTTTGTATATATTTTGCAATGTCTATTCATTATCTTGCAATTATAAAAGCAATATGTAGTAAACAGATGAATGAGTATGGGAGATCACTTTTTATATCTGCTGCATTCTAGTGTTTCTAAACCACTGTCCCACAAAGCCTTGTTTTACAGTATATTTATAGGTATGTTTTTGTGTGATGGTAGAAGTATCCATGTTCAAGTATGTTTTGGAAATTCCAAACTAAAAAAAAAATGAGATATTTTGACTCTAGGAATTTTCAGAAGATCTGATAGGTTAAGGCATATTGCTGATTTCTAATTTCCCTGTCATAATATGCAAATGTATTTTATTAAGGAATACTTATTTCTTGGCATATCTGTTATCAATTCCTGGATCCAGTATCTCCAAAAGCCCATTTTTAGGAATACTATTTTATGCTGATATACATTTTAAGATTTTATCAAATTGGTGATTTTCTAGGAAAACATAAAAGACCAAAATTGAAGATGCAACAAAATATACCAATAATAATGGAATACATAAAAAGTTTGTTAAAGAACTACAACTGGAGCAGGCAATGTCCACATACCATTTAGTAAATAACCTTTTTGATCATTTTAGATAAAAAGTCAATAAAATATTCCAGGAAATAGGAAATATTGGTTGTTTCTCTGTTAATTTTATAAATCTTGCTTACCACTGATACACAAATCTATCAGAGACCAAAATCTATCTATCTCTTTAGAGATATCCAATACCAAATAAAATATCCAGCAGTATAGTAAAAAAAAAAAAAAAATCCTTTGACAAAGTAGGATTATTTATCATACCTTTAAAGATTGCTTATGTTTTTATGAAATGTATTCATATAAATCATCCTATCAATGATTCAGAGAAAAAATGGTTTAGTAATCACATTTATTTAATCCAACCATGAACAATATCAACTCTAATGTCAGATTATAATTCCTGACATTCTCCCATGTGTCTTGTCTAGTCACTTTGTCATGACATACACTGCTTTGTAGTTTGCTCTGATCAACGTTTCATCTAGTTTCTAGAATTACGAGCATGAGATCATCTGAAGTACATTTTTTAATAGAGTTGCACAGGAAAAGGTTGGTGAAAACCTTTCTTTAGTTACTAAAATCTTCCATCTCCTTTACCTGATCTCTTTACAGTATTTCTAACTTGGGTGGTCATTTAAATTTTTCCCTTTGTGTGAATAAAACTAACTCATACTCGTGTGATGCACACTAAAATAAAGGACATGTGGACAAATAAGTAAAATCTGTATTCATTATTACCTTCCCAATGTAAGATTATCCACTGAGGGATTATGACCAAGAAGTGTAGGAGTCAGAAGTGTTAACATTTTCTTGCTCTACCAAGATGGTGCCTTTGAAGTTTAGAAGTGATGAAAATAAAAGTTTGTCTTTAATTTTCCATCACAGTTTTGTGAGATGGATTTTATTCATTTTTAAATATATCAAAGACATTTATCTGAGGAATCATAAGAGTCGATATAAAGTTCATGCTATGCAAATATGCTCTTCTATCTGGGCAGGCTGAAGCTATAAAGTTCCTGTTGAGATGAGCATAGGCTCAACATTTCAGAGTTTAAAGAAAGCTAGGAAGCAAGAAGACTGAACTATAATAAATATCAAAAAGGTCAATTAGAAGCCTTGATCCAGTATTTTTCTGGATGATTACTGCTCCTAAATCTCCCATTTGGCCAACTGGCATACTGGTAAGTTAATGTTTGTCATGACAGGGAATAGATTTTTGCTTCCTACATAGGAAGTTATTATTTAGGATCTGAATGTTTTTTGTCCTCCTAACTCATCCGTCCAATCATTCAGTCAGTCAGTTATGATATCTACATGATGTACACATAGAAGAAAGAATGCATATGGCTGAATATGCAAAAAAAAGTTGAACAGTATTTATAAGTAATATTAAGGATAAAATATTGCAGATAAAAGACACCATACCATCCAATCTTTATCTAGTAAAACATAGCATTTCTCAATATAGTTCGTTGGAATGGATAAGTAAATTGTAAATTAAAGAGCACTACCCCTGAGTATCAGAAAATGTAATTACACTACTTGAGCATACTGTGTACTTGTCTTTAATATAAAGGTGCTATGCTTAAATGTGGTACCTCTGTAAGAACCCATCAGAGAAATCTTTCTTTGCTGCTGGGACCAAAAAACTCACTCACTCACTCACTCACTTACATGTTCTCCTAATTATCTAGTTTATTTTTCAGCATTATGGATGCTGTGTTCACTTTTCTTCCTTCCTTTATTTACTAGGAATGTCATGGCCAAGTTTGTGGCTCCTTTAACATGGTCTTAGATTTTAATTTTGGACGCAGATTTTATTTTTCCTTATCCTTGATTTCATAATCTATTTTTATTCTATGCCAATGTTCACATTTCTACAACCTTTATGAAAAAGAGGTTTTTGAATGAAGTTTGTCAAATAAATAAATAAAACCAGCAGAGTCTTCCTATCTTTTACCCTCTAATTTCCCCTATTCCAGCATTTTTATGTTATTTAGACCTTGCAGTAACCTCCACACCATCATCTACTGAAGGGGTTCAGTAGCATTTCTTTATGTCATTCCCCCATAACACTACTCCACTTTTATCATCCTAATTCTTTTAACTTACAACTCCAATATTTAATATCTCTCTTTACTATTTTATTGCTACAGGATATAATTACTGCCCTTCAAGGAGTTTCTAAATTACCTTTCTAAACTGATTTTTAACCAACTGTATGCTTCATGGAAAAAATATGAAAAAAATATACAGCAAAGCTAAAAATTGGGACACATATGTATTACCTTGGAACAAAAATATTTCAAGAATGGAGAAAAATATTTTTGTGAATACCAATTATTATCATTTTATAATACAGTGTGAATGTTAAATGCTTAAAGGTCCCTAATCAAGACTTCTCTTAGCCATCATGTAGTAACTAATACTAGACTTGCTCTTTTTCTGCAAACAACTATAAAACTGGACAGAATATTAGAGAAAACTGTTTACATACATCCTTTTCAAGAGAAGGGAGACACACCAGGTGAACTGCACATTTGCTCTTGCTTTCTGCCTGTGGTCTCTTTCTAGATTATGCTACAGGAAGATGGGTATAAGTAGAGCACAGAAGTCTTGCTACGCTGAGAGGGCAGATATCAGAGATGCTGTTGAATTTATTGAGCAGGGCACTGAAAAGGAGAAAGCTGCACAGAGAGGTGGGCTCAGAACTCTGCATAGAGGCTCCCCACGTGTGCCTGGCTGAGAGCTGTAGAACCTACGTACAGACGAGTCAAAATAAAACAACACATACACACACACACAACATTCTGACAAGATAAAATGAATTATCTGATAGTAATTGATCTGCCTAACTAAACAAAGTCTGATCTCTTTCAGGAAGACAACATTCAGATTGTCTACAGCATCACCATAATACCCTAATATAACTTTAAAATATTATTAGAAGAAAATATGGCACAAAATAAAGACAAAAGCAGGTAATAGAAACATCTTTAAGATGACCTAGATGTCAAAATTAGCAGGCAAAGGTTTTAATATAAGTATTATAAATACTCAAGGACTTAAATAAAAGATGGATATAATGAGTAAATAGATAGGAAACCTCAGCAGAGGAATGAGAAATATAAACAAGAATCAAATGAAAATTCTAGTACTGAAAACTATGATATCTAAAAAAATTTCAGTACCTAATGGACTTAGCAGATCGGAAACTAAAAAATAAAGTGTTTTAAAGACAAATTAATAAAATAATTACATCAGAAGACCTAAGGAAAAGAAAGATTGAAAAAGAATACAGACTCTTATAGGGCAATGTTTGGCAGTCTATCATTACTTACTTGGGAGTCCAATAAAGAGAAGAGAGAGAGATTGGACAGAAAAAAATATTTCAGGGGGAGGTGAAGAATGGGAAGTGACTACTTAGTGGGATTAGGTTTCCTTTTGGAGTGATGAAAACATTCTGGAACTACAGTGGTGATGGTTTTGCCAACACTGTTAACATATTAAATGTCACGGTAAATTTTATGTTATATGTATATTATCACAGTTAAAATAAAAAAGACTGCCAATATCAAAAGTTGTGGAACAAGAGGATATTTATATATTGCAGGTGAAAGGGTAAAATGGTATAACCACTTTGGGAAACACTTTGGCAGCAACTTTTTGCTAATATTTGTAATAGCCAAAAGTATATTTGAGTTGGAAACAACTCAAATATACTTTAACAAGATGGTGGATACAAATTATTTTTATTCATAAAACAGAACACTAGTCAACAATAAAAGAAAATCTGAGCCACTTGTACATGCAACAACATATGTGCATCTCAAAAACAGTATCTGAGTGAAAGAAACTAGGCACAGAAGTATACATACTGTATGGTATCTTTTATATGAAATTCAAAAATAGGCAGTATTATCTATGGTGGTAAAAATCAAAATATGAGGAGAGAAATTTACTTGAAGGGTAGCAGACGCAAGCCTATTGGGATGATGGAAATATTCTATACCTTGATTGGGATATTTGTTATATGGTTCTATGTACATCAGTGAAAAGGCATAGGATTAAACTCTGAAGACTTCTATTTTGCACAGACACAAATTTTGCCACATTGAAAACAAATGAGTATGTAGAATATGATCCCAGCTTGTAAAAATGGTATATCTTTATAAACATGACTATGTGTATTTAAAACAAAGTGGATCATAGACCTAAATGTGAAATTCAAAGTAATGAAATTTCTAATAGAAACATAAAACAACATCTATTGTACATGACCTTGGATTGACAATGAGCTTTTAAATATGATACCAATAGTATGATCCATGAAATTTAAAAAAAATTAAAGATGTACTTCATTTTTAAAATTCTTTTCTACAAATGACACTGTTAAGAGAATGAAAAGACAAGCCACGGACTAGGAGAAAATATTTACAAAACACATACCTGATAAAGGTATGTGTATCCAAAATATACCAAGAACTATTAATACTCATAAATTAAAAAAAGATGACTCAATTTTTAAAAAATGGGCAAAAGTTATGAACAGACATCCCATCAAAGGAGATACAAAAATGGCAACATAAGCATCTTAAAAATGTTCGACATTATCTGCCATTGGGAAACTGCAAATTGACACAGCAGTGAGATAATACAATGATCTATTAGAATGGCCAAAATCTAAAAACACTGACAGTACCAATATTGGTAAAAATGAAGAGCAGCAAGAACTCTCATTTACTATTGATGGTAATACAAAATGGTGTAATGACTTAAAAGATGGTTTGACTGTTTCTTACAAAGGTGAATATAGTCTTACCATATAATCCTGCAGTTGTGCTTCTATGTATTTATCCAATTGATTTGAAAACCTATGCCTACACAAAAACCTGCAGATGTTTATAGTAAACTTTTCATCATTGCCCAAACTGGAAGCAACCAAGATGTCCTACAATAAGTGAACAAACTATGATGCATCTATACAATATCATTTAGCAATAAAAAGAAATGAGCTATCAAGCCATACAAAACATAGGTGAATCTTAAATGCATATTGCTAGTAAAATAAGCCAATCTGAGAAAGCTGCATACGGTATGATACCAATTATATAACATTCTGGAAAGGCAAAACACACCATTAGTTGTCAGGAGTTCAAGGGATACGGGTTGCAATAGATGAAGCAGAGGAAATTTGGGGGTGATTAAACTGTTCTGTTTGGCACTCTAGTGGTGAGTACAGGACATTAAGCATTTGTCAAAACTCATAGAACTTTATAGCACAAACAGTGAACCTCAATGTATGCAAATTATTTTTATGTATGCAAATGTATGCAAATTATTTTTATTTTTATATGTGAAATTATTTAGGGCTTCAGAGGAATCACGGGATGAAATGCTAAGTGTAACCAAAACATGTAACTATATTACAGCTATATGAAACCACCTCACTGAATGGAGATGGGAGAAGAAGTCCCTGAGCTAAGTAACTCTGGAAATGAGTGGAGTATATTCCACTAAAGGCAAAGAGAGCTGTACATATGAACTGCATTCTAGTTGATAAAGTTATTTCCTATGGGCATATGGGTTTAACAATTCTGAACCCATTTTATATGTATACAGAAATTGAACAATTAAAGAAATGGAAGGGAGTGGGAGGAGTAAGGTTTCTCAATGTTGGAGTGGGAGGTTATAGATAAGCAGGAGGAATAAGCTAGAATGATCCGTGTAGTAACTGATTAGACTTAGAGACATCAGTATCAACTCATATTTAGCTTAGTATAGAGAAAGGTGGCTAAATATAAAAACGTGTAAATATGTGCATATGCACAGGTTAGTGCACAAATATATATACCTCCATGCTCTGTCAGCTGAAAGGCCCTAGAAATAATGACACCCTAATAGCAACCGGAACAGCTAGCACCCAGACTTTGGACTTCAATAAAAGGAACAAGAGAAACGGCTGATTCTTAGAATGTAGAAGGAAGTATATAAACAAGCCTAGAGCATCTTATAATTCCAGAAAGTAAGAAAGTGCTAAAAAAAAACAAAAACCCCACAATTATGAGGGTGTGTCTAAGGGATACAGGAGTCATCTGAAAGAGTTCCCAACAGCCAAGCTGGAAAAACTTGAGAAACAAAGTAAACTAAGTAGTATTAGGTTATAATCCAAAGAATAAAATAAATATGCATCAGTCCATAAAGATAACCGGTGATTGAGTAATAAATGAAAGGGAAAAAATAGATAAAAACTTCCAGTAACTCATATAGATACTCTGCCCTGATGGAAGCATAAAATCATAATTTCCCAGTCCTTAAGAATGGACTGAGCAGAGTGACTTTCTTCCATTGGGTATATTATGAAAGGGAGGGGAAAAAATACTACCTCAAGCAGGTGATCAAGATTAATCTGGTAGGAAGAATAATGGCCTCAGAGGCATACATGTTGTAGGCCCTGGAAAATATGAATATGTTATGTTACATAGCAAAGGCAAATTAAAAGTTGCAGATGGAATTAAGGTTGCTAATCAGTTGACCTCAAGATAGGGAAGTTATCCTGTAGTATTCAGCTGAACCTAATGTAATCACAAGGGTCCTTAAAAATGGAAGAGGGAGACAGAAGAGGAAAGTCAGAGGGAGAGATGTGATTATGGAAGAAAGGCACTGAGAGATGCCACATTGCTGACTCTGAAGGTGGAGAAAAGGAGTCAAGGAACGTGGGAAGCCTCTAGAAGCTGGAATGGCAAGAAAACAGATGTTACTCTAGAGCTTATGGAGAAGAATACAGCTCCTCTGACATCTTGATTTTAGCCTAGTGAGACCTATATGGGATTTGTAACATATAGAAATGTAAGGTAATAATTTTTTTTTAATCTTCTAAAGTTTGTGGTAATTTGCTACAGCAGTACTAGGAAATGAATACAGGTAACAACAACAATGGTAGGTCATATTGATAATACACGCCTCTGACATTCTGTGATGAGGACGGCACCTTGTCTCTGGGGTTACACCCCCAAAACACATTACCCCAGTCTAATCATGAGAAAGACATCAAACAAATCCCAACTGAGGCATAGTATACAAAAATACCTGACCAGTAATCCTTAAAACTGACAAGGTCATCAGAAGCAAAGAAAGTCTGAGAAACTCTTCCAGCCAAAGAGGAGTTTAAGGAGACACGACCATGTATGTAATGTAATGTGTTATCCAGGCTGAAATGCTGGAACAGAAAAAAGGACATTAGGGTAAAACTGAGAACATCTAAATACATGATGTACTTTAGTTGATACTAATGTATCGATTCATTACTTGTGACAAAAATACCATACTAATGTAAGATGTTAATAGTAATGGGAACTGTGTGTAGAGTATATGGGAACTTTTTTTTTACTATCTTTGTAATAATTTTGTAAATATAAAACTGCTATCAAACAAAGAATGGATTTTAAAAACGAAGCCTTTGAGATGACTCCAGTTCCAGTCACTGTCTGACTTTTGTCAAATGAATGACCTTAAGGGAGAGAAACTTGACTGGGATCAATCAACCCCTGATCTATGAGAGAGAATATTTTTTTTAAATGTTGTTTTCAATACCATCAAGTTCCAGGTGGTTTGTTTTGCAGCAATAGGTAAAGGGAACAATCTTGAAACTAAGAAATCTCCTTTGCACCCCTTTCCCTGGCCCTCACTAAGCTTTCCTTTGCAAAGGTGGCCAGTAAGATGGGCTCTTTATGAGAGGCCTGAATTCTCTCACTCTGCACAGTCTCCTGATTTTTCTATTTTGAGGTGCGTGTTCTATAAACTAATTAAAAGCAATTCTGATTATGAGTAAGACATTACAATTTTTACTGAATGTTCTGCTTGAACCTTAAATAAAAGCCATCATCTTCTTATACATACAAAAATAGTAATAGTGAAAGCAAAGTGTTAATTTTGTGCCAAGTTCAAATCTTAATATAATACACATTATGACATTCAATCCTACAGCTCTATGATGAACCTGCTACACTGATAATTTTACAGATGATGAAACCAAGACTCAGGGAAATTAAGTAACTTATTAAAGTTGCACAGTGAGTCAGCACTGCAGGAAGACCTGTAACTAGATGATCTGACCCCACAATCCATGCACCTAACTAATACAATATACTTCTTACCAACAAACAAGCCATATGAACCACCTAGACTACAGAAACACTGAAAAAATTTAAACCAAAATTCCTTTGGGATCTCGGAGATCAAGTCATCCTACAGTAGCCACATACCTCATCCTCGGATACCACATTAAATGCCTCCTTTCTTAACACCTATCTTTTCTTGTAACCTCATCCCCATATATTCTGTGCATCCTTTCCCTACTCCATTTTTCTCACCGTTCCCTTCCCTACTAACTCTTCCCTCTAGCCTCTGGAATGACCCTTTCATGGTCAACAAACTTTCCTACATACTCAACTATTTCACAGTTTGCTTACTCCAGTATCTTTCCTTGGCTGTTAATTACTTCCCATATTGTTGGCTCCATTCAGCTTAGTTTCTCTGATCAGAATTGTATTGGTGGTGATGATGATCAGAATTGCGGTGGTGATGATGATAGTGGTGTTGTCAGTGTTCACCTAGCTCCTGTTCACCATTGTGAACTTATAACTTGATATTAAGAACCCTTCTCTTTTGAGATTTGTGATATCCATTGACATATATCCATATAACCTTGTCATCTCTCCTTGATACTGTTATTTACCATCCTGGTCAAATCGATAGCCGTTGAAGGCTGTGTCAGGCTGACCCAGAGTGTGTCTCTCCATCTCTAGCCTCTAGACTTAGAATTTCTTGATTTCCTTAACTCAAGAGCCAGCAAATCTTCTTTGCAGAAGTTACACACACCCACAGTCAAACATTAGACACAGCTTATATTTCTCAAAAGTTGTACCTCCAAATTGTAAACTTTAATATTCCATTTTCTTAATTCCTTTTTTTTTGGCTTCAACTACACCCTGCCACACTATCAATGACCCTGCTTCTGTTAGATCTTTTGTAACTGCCTGGAAAAACAAAACAAACAACAACAACAACGCCCTAATCCTGAATCATTCTAACATTCTATCTTCTCCATCTTCTCTGAGATTCTCAGTACAGTTGAGAGAAAGTGCTTTAATCTTTTGTCACTGTAAATTTGTAGCCCCTCTCAACTTCTTGGAAATTTCTGCATATGACAGAGGTGGCTCCCTTTCCTATTCCTCAAGGCTTAATTATACCTAGATATAAACTAGATATTCTCTAAGGCCATCTAAAGTGCTCCTCAAAATGTTACAGATGCTCACAAAGAATTTTGATATAACCTACCATCTCTATTACATAAACGAGGCGATCAGTAAACTTACCTGGAATGAATGATTCTAGCTATGTATTTTCTTACTCATAGATAACGATTTTTAGACATTTTTTACAGATACTTTATATGAATTTCAACATTTAGTCATCACAAGAATCTATCAAGATATATATCATCACCATTTTCAGATGAGGAAAATGGGTTAGAGACCATAGCTCAGGTCATACAGAGTATGAGCGTTCAGACTTGAATTTAGTTCTAACATTAAATTGATGCTTTGGTCCACCGTGCCTCTTGTCTTAGCAGTCTCAAATACATTGTCCAGTGTATTTTCATACTGGTCACTCCATGTAAGCATAGGGCTGGCTGAATTTCACTGCAACACTGAGAGCATTTTCAGGCCTGGGGGAAATCATTTTGATGTTTTCAAATTTTAGCAAAGCTTCAGACTCCACATTTTGTTTCTACGCACTCAGAGTTATCCTCTGTATTTGTTCGAGAGCTGCGCAACTTAATCGAAAGAGCAGAGGCTAGAAGTTTGCAATAGCCCCAGGGAGGCACAAATCTCCAAAAATCTGACAGGAGACTGACTTTTTGAGCTGAGTAGAAGTTAGAAACTGGAATACTCGCCTTGTAGTCCCTCTTGTCCCTTCTGTTTTCAATGCCCTGATAATTCAATTAAGGTTATGTAAACCTCATCAGTTTAAAGTGATAGGCCCACGGCATTTACAGGGTCACTAAACAAACCAGATGTCACAGGCTAATGCATACTTTCCTTAAAATTAAATTCTCTTATTCAGTTTTATGAACTATTGCTGAGGAGACAGGTGGAAATCTCACAGCATTACTGAGAAAAGTTTATATACTGGGAACGGACCCTTTCCACAAAAACTGGATTACATTAAAAAACGTGAAATGTCTGCCTTGCACATAAACACTGAGTTTTCTTTGGACCAACATCCAAAAACTTGAAGCATATGCTTCCTTGAGGTATGTATATATATATTTTTCTTCACGTTATACAAGTTTAACAAAAACAAAAAACAACCAATGGTTTCAGAGAATCAGAATCCAGTTTTAGAGGTGACTGCTCTTCTGGGTTTTTTCCCCCATAACATAATTTTTAGCACCTTTTCTTTTTTACATACATGATGAATTTATTACTTCAATATATACATGCTTATTTTTTTCCATATAAACTTACTATTTTCAAAGTTTGCATAGGCATATTCTCATTTAGCACAGAAGAAGCATACCCTGATTTGCATTTGGCATTCTCCTGTGAGACTACAGTTACTTTCTATTTTAATTAACTTATCTTTTATTATATTAGGTTGTTTAAACATATTAGCTACTATGTTCATCTTTGTAAATTCTGATCTTTTAGATGACATGCAGAATTTAAAAAGAATTTAACATTTTATAAATTTTTATGTTTAAGCAAGCAGCAAAGAGGCATTCTTGTCCTTGCTCTAAAATTTTAAAATCAGTTTTCCAAACTGATACTGGAAGGTTTTTGTCATTTGTAACTCTGATTCTCAAACTTTGGAGTGCACCAGAAATGCACTAAAAGTGTAGGTGCCTCCTGAGACTGACAGAGATGGAGACTGAGGCATTTATATGTTAAACAACCTTCACAGGTGATTCTGTGGCATATGAAATCTGAAACCCAGTGCACTGTCAGATTTTTTCAAATTAACCCTCTTCTCAACAACTTTGAGTTTATTCTGTGTCACTTACATTATGTTTTTTGGCAAATAAATGAGAACAATAAATTCTATGATAGCTCTGGGAAAACTTTTGCCTAAGAATAAAACTTTTAATGTAAGCCTGTCTAGTCCATTGGGATGGTTAGTCATCCAATGGTAACACACAGAAAGAGAGTGACAAAATTAATAGGGAAAGTTTTTATTAAAATTATTACTCTATTGCCTAAATTGATGGCAACATGTAATTTTCTTCTTTGTAGCCCTCACTATAATTTGCTTCATTTAGTTCACTGAGAGGAAAGTTATATTTTTCTGTGATCATTGTAGCAATATCAAAAGAAGGTGCTTTCAAGTGTTAAGCATTTTATAATGCCAGCCAAAAGGCACAGCCTTAGTAAGAAGAAACCAAAAGGTTAATTTCAATTATGATCATCCTTTGCTTGTGATCACTTGAGTGATTCTGCTCAGATCATACAGAATACACAAAACATACTCCTCCTACACAGGCCAACCCATTAGAGAGATATCCTGCTCTTTAAATGTTCCATCCTTAAAATAGATATTTCTAAAGATCAGCCTTGGAACTCAGAATTCACAGTCCCAACTTTCTTGTAAAAAAAATTACTAAGATAACTCTCACTGTATTTATTTTTCCTTGAGTCCTTCGTATCTCTCCTTAGCATTGGTATGATGTCAAGAATATATTACTCTATTCCTAAACTCTGGATTTCTTCAAGGATAAGGGCAACACATCTCTTATAAAGAGAAAGTTGATTTCTGAGGCCATAAGATTCTCAAGGAGAGAAATACATCTTTTACCTCTAAATCTAGCCATTTCATTTTCCAACTTAAAATCCGTGTGCTATCCCCACAGTATAAAATTAAAGTTCCACAGCATGGCTGACGCCTCTTTACAAACTTGTTTCTTCCTCCTTCTCCAACATCATCTCCTACCATTCCTGTCCTCCCCCTGAAAAGCCAGGGCCACACTAAACTGTGTAGCTTCCTGCACATTCCATTTTGTTTCTTTTCTCATTGCTCATACTCTCTCTGTGGTATACGTCCTCACTTCTTATATTCTTCCTGCCTGGTTCTGAAGCCTAACTTCCTTCTCAAATTTTTAGCTCATAAAAGGCATATAACAAGAATCCTCCTTGGCTTTCATGCTAGGTTAGATGATATGCCCTATAGTTCCATAATACTTTGTGCACATTCTGCCAGAGTGGATTTAATTTTTTTTAATTGTATTTCTTTCCCGTTATACTGACCTATTTAAGGATAGGAAATATGTCTAATTCATCTTGGAAATTTCTAGAAGTAGTCTCACAGTTACCCCTTAATAAATGTTGAATAAGGGAATGAATGGATATTTCTAACTCCTAAATAGGAGATATATATATATATATATATATATATATATAGAGAGAGAGAGAGAGAGAGAGAGAGAGAGAGAGAGAGCGCAAGCGCATATATATAACATATATATATAGCATATATATATATATATATATATATATATAGCATATTAGGTGTCAACAAGTATATTTTGAATTGAGAGCATAATTGGATTAATGAAGCACTGCAATCATCAGGCTAGATGTTTTCTACCACAGGTAGATGTCAAATACCAAGTCAAAGACCTGAATATTTTTCTTGCTCTGAAATTTTGGTACAAGGTAATAATATTTTCCTTTACTTACTTTAGAAGTATTTTAATAAATTGAAGATATATAGTTATATTATATACATATAACTCTTTGTTTATTGAATGTTTTTCCCATTCATCTATGAGGTCAATGACATTATTGGTTTCATATCCTCAGGGTGGAACATTCTTGGCTCACAATGGACATATAGTAAATATTAGTTGAATGAGTGAATGGCAAACAATAAAAATGTCTTGAATTTTGAAAGGAAGTTCAAAAATCACAATCAACAATTTTGACTATTTGTACAAAGTTGTACAGCTTTCCCTTAGCTGAGGGAGCAAGGAAATACATGTACCTGTACTAATCTGTATGTACACACATATCTATAAATATTTCTAAATGCAAGTAACTCCACTGACATTAAGTGGGATGTGCGTTGATGCTGATGTCTCTGCTCTAATCCACAACCACGTGGGTCATTCTAGCCTCCTCCTCATGTTTTCATGTAACCTCTACTCTAGCAGCTACAAAACTCATTCCCACCATCCCCTTCCATTTACTTAATTGTTCAATTACAATATCTATAATGGTTTCAGAATTGTTAACCCACACCCCATAGGAACCAACTTTATCAACTAGGGTAGAGTGTTCATGCACAGTTCCTTTTGCCTTTAGTCATACAGACAGCACTCAGCTTGCAAAGTTACTTACTTAGGTCAGCACCTTATTCCCCCACTCTAATCACTGAAGCTGTTTCATACCTCTCTTACAGTTTCTTTTTTTTTCCTTTTGGGCACATCCCACATTCATCCTGAGATCCCTTAACTTCCTTAGTAGTTTAAAAATTTACCTACATGGGAGTTCACCATTGTATAGTAAAGTTCTGTGGATACTGACAAATACACAGTGTCATGTGTTTTCCACTGCTGTATCATATAGAATAATTTCACTGCCATAAAAAAATCCCCTGTGCTTTGCTTATTTATTCTTCTCCCATCCCCCAAGCTTCTAACCACTGGTCTGCTCATTGCCTCTAAGGTTTTGCTTTTGCAGAATTTCCTTTAAATGCAGTAATAAAATATGTTGCTTTACAGACTGGCATCTTTCACTTAGGAATATGTGTTTAAGATTTATCCATGTCTTTCTCTGTACTTGATGGTCCATTCTTTTTTATTGCTGAATAATATTCCATCATATGGATATACCACAGGTGGTATATCCATTACCTGGTGTAGGACATCTTGGTTGGCAACAGTTTTGGATGATTATGAATAGAGCTACTATAAACAGTTTCATGCAGATTAGTGTACATATAAGTTTTCACATCAGTTGAGTGAATATCTAGATGTACAAGGCTGGAGCATATATCAACACTATGTTTTGCTTTGCAAGAAAATGCCAAACTGTCTTCCAAAGTGAGTGGACTATTTTGCCCTCCCACTGGCAATGAATGAGAATTCTCCTTACCAGCAATTGGTAGTCTACGTTTTAAAAAATTACCTTCTATACCTACTGGAATGGCTAAAAGAGTAGTGTTTTATCACTGTTATTTGAGTTGCATTTTACTAACATGATATTGCACATCTTTTCATATAGTTATTTGCCATATTTATATTTACTTTGGTGATGTATTTTTTCAAATCTTTTGCCCATTTTTAAAGTGGATGGTTTGTTTTATTATTGTTGAGTTCTAAGGTTTGGGGTTTTTTTTTTGGTATATTCTGCACACATGTCCATTATCAGGTATACATTTTGCAGATATTTTCTCCCATTCTTTGGCTCGTCTTTTCATTCTCTTAACACTGCTTATCAGTTTACAATGGCTGCTGAAACAAATTACTACAAATGCTTAAAGTAGCAGAAATTTATTCTCTCACAGTTCAGGAGGGCAAAAGTCCAAAATCAGTTTCACTGGCTGAAACCAAGGTGTTAGTAAGTTAAATCGACCTCCGGATGCTTTCTAGAGGGGAATTTGTTCCTGGTCTCTTCCAGGCTGCTAGAATTCTTTAGACTGTAGCCACCCTAGTTTCTGCATCTATGGTTAATTATATAGTCCTCTTCTATGTCAAATCTCTTTCCACATCTTTCTCATAAAGACACTAGTGATTTCATTTAGGGCCTACCAAACAATCCATGATAATCTCCCCATCTCAAGATCCCTACATTAATCACATCTGCAAACATTTACATGTTTGGGGGATTAGGACCCTATGTCTTTGGGAAAAGATTACTGAGCCTACTACAAATATCTTTTACAGAGCAGATAATTTTACTTTACTCCAATTTATCTGATTTTTCTGTCATTGATTGCATTATTGGTGTTATATCTAAAAACTCAGTACTAAATGCAAGATCATGTAGATTGTATCTTATGTTTTCTTCTAGAATTTTTATAGTTTGGCATTTTACAATCTAAGACCCATTTTGAGCTGTTTGTAAAAGAGGTAAACTTTTTGTCTAGGTTCACTTTATTTTTGGCACATGGATGTTCAATTGTTCTAACATCATTTGTTACACATATTAACCTCTCTCTATTGTACTGACTTTATAAATTTGTCCAAAATTAGTTTATTATATTTGAGCATGTTTATTTTGGGGCTCTCTCTTGTGTTTCATTGAGCTGTGTGTGTGTTTATTATTTTTCTACTACTGCAAGCTTTATAGTAAGACTTAAAAACAAGTAGTAGAATCTTTCTGAGTTTCCTCAGTATTGTTTTGACTAGCCTAGGCTATTGCCTTTCTATTTGAATATTTGAATCAGTTTAAAAACTGTTTCAAACTACAAAAGACTTTGCTGGGATTCTGATTTGAACTACACTGAAGGTACAGATCAAGTTGGGAAGAACTGCCATCTTAATATTGAGTCTTCCAATCCATGAACAAGGAAATTCTACTTACTCTTCTTTGATTTCTTTCAACAGTGTTTTATAGTTTTATTCATATTCTGTACATATTGTTAGATTTGTACCTTAAGTACTTTTTGTATATAAATTTGCAGCACAAACAACTCCATTCTCATACTCTCCTTAGTTCTTTAGACACAATTTCTTTTAGCTCTTTGAACATATTTAAAATAGCTGAATTAAAGTCTTTGTCTGGAAAATTCCTGGACAAGATGGCGGAGTATAAGGATGTGAGCTCACCTCTTCTTACAGAAACACCAAAATCACAACTGACTGCTGAACAACCATTGACAAAAAAAAATGCTGGAACCTACCAAAAAAGATACCCTATATACAAAGACAACGGAGAAGCCAGAATGAGATGGTAGGAGGGGCACAATCATGATAAGATCAAATCCCATACCCACTGGGTGGGTGACCAACAAACTGGAAAATAATTATACCACAGAAGTTCTCCCACAGGACTGAACTCAGAATTCTGAGCCCCATGTCAGATTCCCCAGCCTGGGGTTCTGGCACTGGGAGGAGGAGCCCCCAGAGAATCTGGCTTTGAAAGCTAGTGGGGTTTAACTGCAGGAATTCCACAGAACTGGGGAAAACAGAAACTCCATTCTTGGAGGGCACATATAGGGTCTTGCGCAGATTAAATGCTCCAACGAAAAGACACAGACTGGCTGAAAGTATACAAAAACAGGACTTATATATATGCTGTCTACAAGAGACCCACTTCTGATCTAGGGGCACATACAGACTGAAAGTGAGGGGACGGAATGGAAAAGGTATTCCATGAAGATGGAAATCAAAAGAAAGCTTGTGCAGCAATACTCCTATTAGACAAAAAAGACTTTAAAATAAATACTGTTACAAGTAACAAAGGACACGACATAATGGTCGAGGGATCAATCCAATAAGAAGATAAAGCAATTGTAAATATAAATGCACCCAACAGAGGAGCACTCAATATATGAGGCAAACACTAACAGCCTTAAAAAGAGAAATTGGGCTTCCCGGGTGGCGCAGTGGTTGAGAGTCCACCTGCCGATGCAGGGGATGCGGGTTCGTGCCCCGGTCCGGGAAGATCCCACATGCCATGGAGCGGCTAGGCCCATGAGCTATGGCTGCTGAGCCTGCGCGTCCAGAGCCTGTGCTCCGCAACGGGAGAGGCCACAGCAGTAAGAGGCCCGCGTACGGCAAAAAAAAAAAAGGAGAAATCGACAGAAACACAAATAATAGTGGGGGACTTTAACATCCCACTTTCATCAATGAACAGACCATCCAGACAGAAAATCAATAAGGAAACCTAGGGCTTAAATGACACATTAGACCAGGCAGACTTAATTAATACTTAGAGAGCATTCCACCCAAAAGCAGCAGAATACAGTCTTCTCAAGTGCACATGGAACATTCTCCAGGATTGATCACATGCTGGGCCACAAGGTGAGCCTCAGTGAATACAAGAAAATTGAAATTATATCAAGCATCTTTTCTGAGCACAATGCTACGATATTAGAAATCAACTACATGAAAAAACTGTAAAAATCACAAACACATGGAAGTTAAATATTATGTTAATAACCAACCAATGGATCAATGAAGAAGTAAAAGAGGAAATCAAAAAATACCTAGAGACAAAAAGAAAATGAAAGCACAATGATCCAAAACCTATGGGACATGGTAAAAGCAGTTCTAAGAGGGAAGTTTATAGCAATACAATCTTACTTAAGGAAACAAGTAAAAGCTCAATTAAGCAACCTAACCTTACGCCTAAAGCAACTAGAGAAAGATGAACAAACAAAACCCAAAGTTTGTAGAAGGAAAGAAATCATAAAGACCAGAGCAGAAATCTTTAGCCAGTCTCATCAAGAAAAAGAGGGAGAGGTCTCAAAACAATAAAATTAGAAATGAAAAAGGAAAAGTAACAACAGACACCACAGAAATGCAAAGGATCATAACAGACTACTACAAGCAACTATATGCCAATAAAATGGACAACCTAGAAGAAATGGACAAATTTTTACAAAGGTACAATCTCCCAATCACAAGTGTTAAAATTGAAACTGTGATTTAAAAACTCCCAATAAACAAAAGTTCAGGACCAGATGGCTTCACAGGTAAATTCTATCAAACATTTAGAAAAGAGTTAACACCTATCCTCTGAAACTATTCCAAAAAACTGCACAGGAAGGAACACTCCAAAACTCATTCTATGAGGCCACCATCACCCTGATAACAAAACCAGACAAAGATACCACAAAAAAAGAGAATTACAGGCTAATATCACTGATGAACATAGATGCAACAAAATACTAGCAAACTAAATCCAACAATACATTAAAGGAATCATACACCATGATCAAGTGGGATTCATCCCAGGATGCAAGTATTTTTCAATATCCACAAATCAATCAGTGTGATGTACCACATCAACAAATTGAAGAATAAAAACCATATGACCATCTCAATAGAGGCAGAAAAACCTTTTGATAAAATTCAACATTGTTTTATGGATAAAAACTCTCCAGAAAGTGAGAATAGAGGGAACATACCTCAACATAATAAGTCCATATACAACAAACCTGCAGCTAACATCATACTCAACAGTGAAAAGCTGAAAGCATTTCCTCTAAGATCAAGAACAAAACAAAGATGTCCACTCTCATCACTTTTATTCAACATAGTTTTGGAAGTCCTAGCCATGGCAATCAGAGAAGAAAAAGAAATAAAGGGAATCCAAATTAGAAAAGAGACACTGATGAAAGAAATCAAAGATGACATGAGCAGATGGAAAGATATACCATGGTGTTGGATTGGAAGAATCAATACTGTCAAAATAACAGTACTTTCTAAGGTAGTATACAGATTCAATGCAATCCCTATCAAATTACCAATGGCATTTTTCACAGAACTAAAACAAAAAGTCTTAAGACTTGTATGGAGTCACAAAAGACACTAAGTAGCCAAAGCAATCTTGAGAAAGGAAAACAGAGCTGGAGGAGGCACGCTCCCTGACTTCAGACTATACTACAAAGCTACAGTCATCAAAACAGTATGGTACTTGCACAAAAACAGAACTATGAATCAATGGAACAGGATAGAAAGCCCAGAGATAAACCCAATTATTCTATTGTTATATAATTATTATATTTATATAATTATTTATATAATTATAAATAATTTATAATTTATATAATTAATTTATTAATTATATAATTAATTTATAAATAATTTATAATTTATATAATTTATATAATTATTTATATAATTATATATAAATATATAATTTATATAATTATTCTAATAATTATTCAATTATTCTATGCCAATAGAGGGAAGACTATAAAATGGAGAAAAGACAGTGTCTTCAATAAATGGTGCTGGGAAAACTGGACAGTTACATGTAAAAATATGAAATTAGATCATTCTCTAACACCATACACGAAAATAAACTCAAAATGGATTAAAGTGCTAAATGTAAGTCCGGATACTATAAAACGCTTAGAGGGAAACATAGGCAGAACACTCCTTGATATAAATTGCAGCAATATCTTTTTCAATCTGTCTCCTAGAGTAATGGAAATAGAAACAAAAATAAACAAATGGACCTAATTATACTTAAAAGCTTTTCCATAGCAAAGGAAACCATAAACAAGACGAAAAGACAACCCAAAGAATGGGAGAAAAAATTTGCAAATGATGTGATCTACAAGGGATTAATCTCCAAAATTTACAAACAGCTCATGGGACTCAATGTCAAAAAAACAAAGAACCCAATCAAAAAAAAGACAGAATATCTAAATAGACATTTCTCCAAAGAAGACATAGAGATGGCCAAGAGGCAAATGAGAAGATGCTCAACATCACTAATTATTAGAGAAATGGAAATCAAAACTACCATGAGATATCACCTCACACTGGTCAAAGTGGCCATCATCAAAAACTCTACAAACAATAAATGCTGGAGAGGGTGTGGAGAAAAGGGAACCCTCCTACGCTGCTGGTGGGAACGTAAATTTGTGCAGCCACTATGGAGAACAGTATGGAGATTCCTGAAAAAAATAAATCTAGAACTACCATATGATCCAGCATTCCCACTCCTGGGCCTATATCAGGATAAAACCATGGTTTGAAAGCATACATGCACCCCAAAGATCACTGCAGTGCTGTTTACAAGAGCCAAGACATGGAAGCAACCTAAATGTCCATCAATGGATAAATGGATAAAGAAGATGTGGTGTGTATATATATATATATATATATATATATATATATATATATATATATATATATATACACACACAATGGAATATTATTCAGCCATTAAAAAGAATGAAATAATGCCACTTACAGCAACATGGATGGACCTGGAGATTCTCATACTAAGTGAAGTAGGTCAGACAAAGACAGACAAATATCATATGATATCGCTTATATGTAGAATCTAAAACTATATATATAACACAAATAAACTCATTTATAAAACAGAAGTAGACTCACAGACTTAGAGAATGAACTTATGGTTACCGGGGGAAGGGTTGGGGGAGAGACAGATTGGGAGTTTGGGATTGACATGTACACACTGCTTTATTTAAAATAGATATAGACATTTCCAAGATACTCATGCGCAGTTCGGTCCTGAGCCAGGCTCCCAGCCTTCCTCCCTGCACAGCCTGTGAGCAACAGCCCTTCCCTTGCACATGACGGGCCTCTGGGATGAGGAGATGCTGCACGAAAGGAAACCTGAGGCACAGAGAGGTTAACTGTCTCATTCAAGTTCACAGAACTAAGCTGTGAGACTTGAGCTTGTGTACTTCATGCATCACATCTTCCCCATCACTTAAGAAGCCATTGAGATACTTTCTATTTAAGTGTCTCCTACCTGCTGGTAACTGACAGGGTCTGGGTGCTCTGGTCTGGTGTCAGGCCTGAGGCTCTAAGGTGGGAGAGCCAAGTTCAGGACATTGGACCACAAGAGACCTCCCAGCTCCACATGATATCAATTGGTGAGAGCTCTCCCAGAGATCTCTGTCTCAGCACTAAGACCCGGCTCCACCCAATGGCCAGAAAGCTCCAGGGCTGGAAGCCCCATGCCAATCAACTAGCAAGACAGGAACACAACACCACCTGTTAACAGAGAGGCTGCCTAAAATCTTACTAAGTTCACAGACACCCCAAGATACACCACCAGAAATGGCCCTGCCCACAAAAAAGACAAGATCCAGCCCCACCCACCAGAACACAGGCACCAGTCCCCTCCACTGGGAAGCCTACACAAGCCATAGAGCCAACCTTAACCCACTGGGGGCAGACATCAAAAACAATGGGAATTACGAACAGACAGCCTATGAAAAGGAAACACCAAACACAGTAAGTTAAACAAAATGAGAAGACACAGAAATATGTAGCAGATGAAGGAGCAACGTAAAAACTCACCAGACCAAACAAAAGAAGAGGGAAATAGGCAGTCTACCTGAAAAAGAATTCAGAGTAATGATAGTAAAGATGATCCACAATCTTGGAAATAGGATGGAGAAAATACAAGAAATGTTGAACAAGAACCTAGAAGAACTAAAGAGCAAACAAACAATGAACAACACAATAAATGGAATTAAAAATTCTCCAGAAGGAATCAATAGCAGAATAACTGAGGCAGAGGAATGGATAAGTGACCTGGAGGATAAAATAATGCAAATAAATACAGCAGAACATAAAGAAAAAAGAATGAAAAGAATTGAGGACAGTCTCAGAGAGCTCTGGGACAACATTAAACACACCAACATTCGAATTATAGGGGTCCCAGAAGAAAAAAAAGAAAGGGTCTGAGAAAATATTTGAAGAGATTATAGTTGAAAACTTCTGTAATATGGGAAAGGAAATAGTCAATCAAGTACAGGAAGCTCAGAGAGTCCCATACATGATAAATCCAAGGAGAAACATGCCAAGACACATGTTAATCACTATAAAAACTAAATACAAAGAAAAAAAATTAAAAGCAGCACAGGAAAAATGACAAATAAAATACAAGGGAATCCCCCTTTGAAAGTCTCTTCTTTCAGCAGAAACTCTGCAAGCCAGAAGGGTGTGGCAGGACATATTTAAAGAGATGAAAGGGAAAAAACTACAAGCAAGATTACTCTACCCAGCAAGGATGTCATTCAGATTTGACGGAGAAATTAAAACCTTTACAGACAAGTAAAAGTTAAGAGAATCCAGCAACACCAAACCAGCTTTACAAAAAATGCTAAAGGAAATTCTCTAGGCAGAAAACACAAAAGAAGGAAAAGACCTACAAAAACAAACACAAAACAATTAAGAAAACTGTAACAGGAACATACATATTGATAATCACCTTGAATGTAAATGGATTAAATGCGCCAATCAAAAGACAGACTGGCTGAATGGATCCAAAAACAAGACCCGTATATATGCTGTCTACCAGAGACCCACTTCATACCTAGGGACACATACAGACTGAAAGTGAAGGGATGGAAAAAGATATTCGATGCAAATGGAAATCCAAAGAAAGCTAGAGTACCAATTATAATATCAGACAAAATAGACTTTAAAATAAAGACTATTACAGGAGACAAAGAAGGACACTACATAAACATCAAGGAATCAATCCAAGAAGTAGATAAAACGATTGTAAATATTTATGCACCAAACATAGGAGCACCTCAATACACAAGGTAAATGCTACCAGACATAAAAGGAGAAAGCAACAGTAACACAATCATAGTAGGGGACTTTAACACCAAACTTTCACCAATGGACAGTTCATCCAAAATGTAGGTAAACAAGGAGACACAGCTTTAAATGACACATTAAACAAGATGGACTTAATTGATATTTATAGGACATTCCATCCAAAACAACAGAATACACTTTTTCTCAAGTGCTCATGGAACATTCTGCAGGATACATCATATCTTGGGTGACAAATCAAGCCTTGGTAAATTTAAGAAAATTGAAATCGTATCAAGTAACTTTTCTGACAACAACGCTATAAGACTAGATATCAATTACAGAAAAAAACTGTAAAAAAAACACAAACACATTGAGGCTAAACAATACACTACTAAATAACCAAGAGATTACTGAAGGTATCAAAGAGGAAATCAAAAACTACCTAGAAACAATTACAATGAAAACACAATGACCCAAAACCTATGGGATGCAGCAAAAGCAGTTCTAAGAGAGAAGTTTATAGCAATACAATCTTACCACAAGTAATAAGAAACATCTCAAATAAACCACCTAACCTTAAACCTAAAGCAATTAGAGAAAGAAGAACAAAAAAGCCCTCAAAGGTAGCAGGAGGAAAGAAATCATAAAGATCAGATCAGAAATAAATGAAAAAGAAATGAAGGAAACAATAGCAAAGAACAATAAAACGAAAAGCTGGTTCTTTGAGAAGATAAACAAAATTGATAAACCATTAGCCAGACTCATCAAGAAAAAAAGGGAGATGACGCAAGTCAACAGAATTAGACATGAAAAAGGAGAAGTAACAACTGACACTGCAGAAACACAAAGGATCATGAGAGATTATTACAAGCAACAATATGCCAATAAAATGGACAACCTGGAAGAAATGGACAAATTCTTACGAAAGTAGAACCTTCCGAGACTGAACCAGGAAGAAATAGAAAATATAAACATAACAATCACAAGCACTGAAATTGAAACTGTGATTAAAAATCTTCCAACAAACAAAAGTACAGGACCACATGGCTTCACAGGCGAATTCTACCAAACATTTAGAGAAGAGCTAACAACTTTCCTTCTCAAACTCTTCCAAAATATAGCAGAGGGAGGAACACTCCCAAACTCATTCTACGAGGCCACCATCACCCTTATACCAAAACCAGACAAAGATGTCACAAAGAAAGAAAACTGCAGGCCAATATCACTGATGAACATAGATGCAAAAGTCCTCAACAAAATACTAGCAAACAGAATTCAACAGCACATTAAAAGGATTGTACACCATGATCAAGTGGGGTTTATCCCAGGAATGCAAGGATTCTTCAATATATGCAAATCAATCAATGTGATACACCATATTAACAAATTGAAGGATAAAAACCATACGATCATCTCAATAGATGCAGAAAAAGCTTTTAACAAAATTCAATACCCATTTATGAGAAAAACTGTCCAGAAAGTAGGCACAAAGGGAACCTAACTCAACATAATAAAGGCCTTAGATGACAAACCCACAGCCAACATTGTTCTCAATGGTGAAAGACTGAAACCATTTCCTCTAAGATCAGGAACGAGACAAGGGTCCCGAATCTCACCGCTATTATTCAACATAGTTTTGGAAGTTTTAGCCATGGCAATCAGAGAAGAAAAAGAAATAAAAAGGATCCAAATCGGAAAAGAAGAAGTAAAACTGTCACTGTTCGCAGATGACATGATACTATACTAGAGCTAATCAATGAATTTGGTAAAGTAGCAGGATAAAAAATTAATGAACAGAAATTTCTTGCATTCCTACAAACTAATGATGAAAAATCTGAAAAAGATATTAAGGAAACACTCCCATTTACCACTGCAATGAAAGGAATAAATTACCTAGGAATAAACTTACCTAAGGAAACAAAAGACCTGCATGCAGAAAACTATGACACTGATGAAAGAATTTAAAGATGATACAAAGAGATAGAGAGATATACCATGTTCTTGGATTGGAAGAATCAACATTGTGAAAATGACTATACGACCCAAAGCAATCTACAGATTCAGTGCAATCCCTATTGAACTACCAATGGTATTTTTCACAGAACTAGAAAAAAAATTTCACAATTTGTATGGAAACACAAAAGACCCCGAATAGCCAAAGCAATCTTGAGAAAGAAAAACGGAGCTGGAAGAATCAGGCTCCTGGACTTTAGACTATACTACAAAGCTACAGTAATCAAGACAGTATGGTACTGGCACAAAAACAGAAATATAGATCAATGAAACAGGATAGAAAGCCCAGAGATAAACCCACACACATATGGTCACCTTACCTTTGATAAAGGAGGCAAAAATATACAATGGAGAAAAGACAGCCTCTTAAATAAGTGGTGCTGGGAAAACTGGACAGCTACATGTAAAAGAATGAAATTAGAACATTTCCTAACACTATACACAAAAGTAAACTCAAAATAGATTAAAGACCTAAAGTAAGGCCAGACACTATAAAACTCTTAGAGGAAAACATAGGCAGAACACTCTATGACATAAAACACAGCAAGATCCTTTTTGACCCACCTTGTAGAGAAATGGAAATAAAACAAAAAACAAAAACAAATGGGACCTAATGAAACTTAAAAACTTTTGCACAGCAAGGGAAACCATAAAGAAGATGAAAAGACAACCCTCAGAATGGGAGAAAATATTTGCAAATGAAGCAACCGACAAAGGATTAATCTCCAAAATTTACAAGCAGCTCATGCAGCTCAATATCAAAAAGACAAACGACCCAATCCAAAAATGGACAGAAGACCTAAATAGACATTTCTCCAAAGAAGATATACTGACTGCCAAAAAAATACATGAAAGGATGCTCACAACATCACTAATCATTAGCGAAATGCAGATCAAAACTGCAATGACGTATCACCTCACACTGGTCAGAATGGCCTTTATCAAAAAATCTACAAACATTAAATGCTGGAGAGGGTGCGGAAAAAAGGGAACCCTCTTTCACCGTTGGTGGGAATGTAAATTGTTTCAGCCTCTATGGAGAACAGTGTGGAGGTTTCTTAAAAAACTAAAAATAGAACTACCATATGACCCAGCAGTCCCACTACTGGGCATATACCCTGAGAAAACCATAATTCAAAAAGAGACATGTACCACAGTGTTCACTGCAGCACTGTTTACAATAGCCAGGACATGGAGGCAACCTAAATGTCAATCGACACATGAATGGATAAAGAAGATGTGGCACATATACAGAATGGAATATTACTCAGCCTTAAAAAGAAATGAAGTTGAGTTATTTTTAGTGAGGTGGATGGACCTAGAGTCTGTCATACAGAGTGAAGTAAGTCAGAAAGAGAAAAACAAATACTGTATGTTAACACATATACATGGAATCTAAAAATAAAGAAAAGAAAAAAGGTTCTGATGAACCTAGGGGCAGGGACAGAAATAAAGACACAGATGTTGAGAATGGACTTGAGGACACAGGAGTGGGAAGGGAAGCTGGGACGAAGTGAGAGAGTAGCACTGACATATTATACACTACCAAATGTAAAATAGTTAGTGGGAAGCAGCCGCATAGCACAGGGAGATCAGCTCTGTGCTTTGTGACCACCTAGAGGTGTGGGATAGGGAAGGTGGGAGGGAGACGCAAGAGGGACGGGATAAGGGGATATATGTATACGTATAGCTGATTCAGGTTGTTATACAGCAGAAACTAACACAAAATTGTAAGCCAATTATACTCCAATAAGGATGTTAAAAAAAAAAAAGAAAACAATTCTTGGAAGTCTATCAGTTAGAAAGAAACACCATTTCCTGAATTGGCTTTCTCTACGAATTACCTCTGTAATTGCCCTTTCCTATTATTTTGTACACTTGTAATAAAATATACCCTCTTAACTGGTGTCTCTACCTTTTGTGTCTCCCTTCCCCAGTCTTTATTCCATATAGCAAATAAAAGATTATGTTCTTGAAGCACAGAACATAAATAAATAAAATAAAATAGACAACAAACAAGGACCTACTGTATACCACAGGGATCTCTGCTCAATACTCTGTAATAAGCTAAAAGAAAGAGAATTTGAAAAAGAATAGATACACGTATATTTATAACTGAATCACTTTTCTGTATACCTGAAACTAATATGGCATTGTTAATCACCAGTACTCCAATATAAAATAGAAATTTTAAAAACTTAAAAAAAATGAAGTCTTTGGGAATTCCAATGTTTGGACTTCCTCAGGAATAGTTCTTTCCTCAGGTGTAGATCCTATTAATTATTTTTTGTGTTTATGAGGCACCCTTTCCTGTTGATTTGCATATCTCATAATTTTATGGTGAAAACTTGACATCTAAAATAATATAATATGGCTTTTCTGGAAATCATTGTCTCCCCTTTCCCCAAGGTTTGTTGTTGTTGCTACTTGTTACATTTGTTACTGTTTGTTTTAGTGACTTTTCTGTAAAGTTTGTATTCTTTATTGTCTCTGGCCACTGAATTTTCTGTTTAATCATTTGTCAGATCATTGGTCATTTGTTTAATCTTTTTGTGAATACTAGACATATTGTCTTCAATTCCTGGAAGCAGTACCTCTCCCAGTCTTCACCAGGGCACTCTGTGCATGCTGAGGCATGCCTGCTATGCCCAGCCAAGCAGGTGACATCTGTGTCTTGGTCTTGCTTCCTGCTTTCACTGAGCCTTGAAGTCAGCTGGAGGTGAGAGCTTATGGCCTTCTCAGATCTTTTCCTGAGCGTGTCCACAGCATGTATGTGACTTTCTAGATCCCTAGGACTATGTCAGAGTGTTTCAAAGCCCCTATGCACACATTATTCACCAGAATTTCCTTTTAGGCTTTTCAGTTAGTCTACTGTTTGCCCCAACTGTTATCCACCCCCTCATACAGCTATGAAGTTAGAATGCTCACTGTAATTGTTTTCAACAAACTCCTCTAGGAGATAGGGCTTTTGGTATTGGGTATGCTCTCTGTTAGGTCAGATACAAATAGTCTTGCAAGTGGGATCTTCCAGGGAACCATTAGACAGGTTAAATAATGCAATTCTTTTGGAATAAGACTTTGAAAGAGCTCTATCTCTGATCTAATTCTGATTAGATCAGAATTAGCTCTAATTCTGATCCTTCAGGTGGCTATTTGAGTCTTTATGCTTAATTCACATTTCTGGTAGACAACAAAAAGGTCTTATATTTTTATTCACTTGGAAAATCTGTCTTTTAACTAGTACACTAAGATTATTCTTATTTTAAGTGATTATCATTTTAGTTGGATTAATATCTACCATGTTTGTAACTTTTTTTGTTTCCTTTGATCCCTCTTTTTCTGATTTCTCTGGTTTTAATTGAGCATTTTCTATATTAATCCACTTCATTTCTTCTCTTGGCATATTAATTCTATTTCTTGAAAACTTGTTTTACTGGTTGCCCTAGAGTTTACAGCATGTATGTATGTGTGTGTGTGTGTGTGTATGTGTATGTGTATATATATATATATATATATATATATATATATATATATATATATTCTTTTTTTTTTTTTTTTCCGGTACGTGGGCCTCTCACTGTTGTGGCCTCTTCTGTTGCGGAGCACAGGCTCCGGACGCGCAGGCTCAGCGGCCATGGCTCACGGGCCCAGCCGCTCCGTGGCATGTGGGATCTTCCCGGACTGGGGCACGAACCCGTGTCCCCTGCATCGGCAGGCAGACTCTCAACCACTGCGCCACCAGGGAAGCCCTACAGTATATATTTTTAACTAATATAAGTTCATTTTCAAATAACACTATACCCCTTTACATACAGTGCAGTTAACTTAGAATAATATATTCACAATTCTTCTTCCCCATCTCTTGGGATATTGCTATCAGTCACTTATCCATATGTTATAATAACCCAATACATTGTCACTATCATTAATTTAATTTAACAGATATATTTTAGATAAATTAATAAAAAATAATATATTTCTAAATCATTACTTATTCCTTCTCTGGTACTCTTCCTTTCTTTATATGGATCCAAGGTCCTGATTTGTATCATTTTCTTTTTGCCTGAAGAACTGCTTTTAACATTCTTTGCAGCCCAGTTCTACTGGTGATGAATTCCCTCTGTCTTTGTTTATATGAGAAAGTCTTTATTTCTCTTTCACCTTTAAAGGATCATTTTGCTGTATATAAGATTCTAGATGGGTGGGTTATTTTCTTTGATCACTTCACATATTTCACTTGACTATCCTCTTATTTGCATAACTTCTGATAAGAATTCCACTGTGATTCTTATCTTTTTCCCTCTATAGGTAAAGTATTTTTCTTTTGTGGCTTTATTGAAGACTTTGTCTTTGGTTTTCTACAGTTTGAAAATTACATGCATAGGTGGTTTTCTGTGTGTATGTTTTTATTTTTGTCCTGCTCATTTTTCTCTGAACTTCCTGAATCTGTTGTTTGGAGATTCTCATTAATTTTGGAAAGTTCTTGGCTATACTGAGTCAGTATTTCTTTTGCCCCCTTTTCTCTTTCTTCTCCTTCTTGTATTCCAACAATATATTTATTATATGTTTTGAAATTGTCCCATAGTTCCTGAATGTTCTGTTCTATTGGGTTGGGCAAAAAGTGGCTTCCGTTTTTAAATAAAAATAAAAAACACGTTTTTCATTTTCACCAAGAACTTTAGTAAACAACATATTCACCCTTTTGTTCTACTACCTTCTGCCATTTTTCAGGCAACTTCATAATTCCATCTTCCCAAAACTTTTTGAGCAAAGAACTGTTCCTGGTGCCTTTTATAGTCTTCCAGGGAATTGAAATTTTTTCCATTAAGAGAATTTTGGAAAGACCAAACTCAATGGAAATCCAAAGGTGCAATATATGGTGAATACAGCAGATGAATTGGAACTTCCCAGCCAAGTTGTAACAGTTTTTGCCTGGCCATCAAAGAAACATGCCATCTTGTGTTATCCTGATGGAAGATTATGTGTTTTCTGTTAACTAATTCTGGATGCTTTTCATTGAGTGCTGCTTTTAGTTGGTCTAATTGGGAGCAGGACTTGCTGGAATTAATAGTTTGGTTTTCCAGAAGGAGCTCATAATACAGGACTCCCTTCCAGTCCCACCATATACACAACACCTTCTTTGGATGAAGACCGGTCTTTGGTGTGGTTGGTCGTGGTTCATTTCACTTGCCCCACAATCTCTTCCATTCCACATTATTGTACAGTATCCACTTTTCATTGCCCATCACAATTTGTTTTAAAAACAGGACGTTTTTATTACTTTTAAGTAGAGAATCACCTGCGGAAATATGGTCAAGAAGATTTTCTTTTCTTAACTTATGTGGAACCCAAACATCAAAGCGATTAACATAACCAAGTTGATGCAAATGATTTTCAACGTTTGATTTGGATATTTTGAGTATGTCAGCTATCTCCCACGTGGCATAATGTTGATTGTTCTCAACTAATATCTCGATTTGATCGCTATCAACTTCAACTGGTCTACCCAACCATGGAGCATCGTCCAGAGAGAAATCTCCAGCACAAAACTTCGCAAACCACTTTTGACATGTTTAATCAGTCACAGCACCTCTCCATACACCGCACAAATATTTTTTGCTTTTCAGTTGCATTTTTATGTTTCATTTCAGTTGCGTTTTTACCTTTCTTGAAATAATAAAGCATAATATGCCGAAAATGTTGCTTTTTTCCTTCCATCTTCAATATTAAAATAGCTACACAAAAATTCACCGATTTTGATAAGTCTTTTTTTAAATGCACGCTGATATGACAGCTGTCACATACAATCGAACAAAATTGTTTCAAGTGAAGTTAAAGACAACTAAGTGCTACTAGAGCCACCTTACAGAAAAAAACAAACGAAACTTTTGGCCAACCCAGTATGTTTTCATTGTTTTTCCTCTTTGCATATCGGTTTGGTAAGTTTCCACTGACCTATTTTCAAACTCACTGATTTTTGTCTTTGGCCATTCTAGTATACTGATGTGTCCAACATAGGTATTCTTCATTTCTGTTTCCGTATTCTTTATATGTAGCATTTCCTTTTGATGTTTTTTTATTTTAAGTTTTCATCTGTTTACATTATCCATCTTTCTTACAAGTTGCCTCCTTTTCCCATTACAAGTCTTAACATTTTAATCAAAGCTATTTTAAATTCTCTGTCAAATAATTCAAAAATCTGTGTCATATGTGAGTATGGTTCTGATGATTGTTTTGTTTAGTTGCTTCCCTTTTGGGGTACCTTGCAGTTTTTTGCTAAAGGCAAGACATGATATATTAGCTACTAGTAACTGAGGTACATAGGCCTTTAAAGTGAAGATTTGTGGTAATCTGGCTGTGTTTAATGTTAGCCCTAGTCATAAGTGCCCAAGGCTTCAAATTCTCCCAATATCCTTGTTTTTGTTTTCTCTCCTGACTTTGGCCTTCTGTGATGAGGTCTTCTCCTCTTCAGAGTCTGTGTCTTGAGTTTTTTCAGCTATGACTCACTGTTACTACAATGGATTCTTGTTGGTGTGGTGATGTGGTTTGGAGAGAGGGATACTCCTATAACCTTATGATTAAATATCAGTCTTTTCGTAGGCTTGTGCGAGTTGTGACTTTCAAAAATGTTTCTCCAGAGGTATAGAAACACCCCCCCCTCTACTCCCATCCCTTATGGTATCATTTCCAGTCTATTTCCTAGAGGCTCTGATCCCTTTTGACTATGTATCTTCCCCTTGCCTCTTAGGTGAGACAGAAAGGGTATGGAGGAATTCTCTTCTTCCAGAGGAGATAAGGCTCATAAATTGTTTCCTGGAGGGCAGGCCTTCGTTATGGAAAAGGTACTGGCTGTATTTCATAATAATTATTCTTACCCTCCCCTTGCCAGATCCAGGAGGGGATCGTTCTAAGATATTCAACAGGAGAACCTAGTGGGATTCCTAGAGTAGAGGATCCCCCAGGAATTTCTCATTCTTATAACAGTCCACACTCAACCTCTAACAATTTGTCAAAATTACAATGTAAGTGTTCTACCAGTTAGTTTATGACTCAGTCTTCTGCTCCAAGTAAGCACATCTCAGATGTGATTCTCAGTGAGAGAGGGAGAGAGGGTGCTCTGCCCTTCCAGATTTCAGTGTTGGTTTGCCCTGCAACCATGGTTCTCTGATGGGTCCAAGAAAAGTCACTGATTTTCTGTGTGTTCAGTTTTTTTTTTTTTGTTATAAGGATAAAAGTGAGGACCTCCAAGCTCAAGCTCTTTACATGTTGAAACTGAAACCTGAAACAGTCTCCTCTAGACCACTGTATTCTAATTTTTCTTGCTGTTTCTATGATTCCCATTCTGGCAAAGCAGAAGCTCATAGCTTCTCTTATTTTTTTCTTATTACCTCCTTATTTCATGTTTTTTGGATTTCTGATAAAGGCTCAATTCTCATGGTTGTGTTGATGGAATAATTTTATGTCCTCAATGGTCTCTACGTCATTGGATTGTTATTCTTTTAAGTACTGGGGAAAAACAAACAAGCAAGCAAGAAATTCCACTATTTCTGGGATTTTTTTTTACTACCTCTCATTGTAGGTGTCTTTTATATCTAGGGGCATTTAAAAGTTGTCTCTGATGACATAAAGACAAAGATTTATGCCCATTATAAATGCAATACAGATGCATACCTCTTCATTGAATTGATTCATAGGAAGGGTGTCTTCTACTCCAGTGTTTCTCAAAATGCGGTCTTAAGACCACCTGTAACAAAAGAGCCTAGAGGCTTATTCAGAATGCAGATTCATGGACCCAAATTTTATCCATTAAAACTGAACATCAGGCTGTGGGGCCTGTAATATGAATTTTATTAGCTCTCCAGGTGATTTAGATATACAATAAATTTTGAGAACTATTGTTTTTAATATTCATCATTAACTTTTGTTCTTAGCTATAGTAAGTCAAGAAATAGCGGGCTTCCCTGGTGGCGCAGTGGTTGAGAGTCCGCCTGCCGATGCAGGGGACGCGGGTTCGTGCCCCGGTCCAGGAGGATCCCACATGCCACGGAGCGGCTGGGCCCGTGAGCCATGGCCACTGAGCCTGCGCTCCGCAACGGGAGAGGCCACAACAGTGAGAGGGCCGCGTACTACACAAAAAAAAGAAAAGAAATAGCTAAGCCTACCTTTCTCCAAGGAAGTTATTGTTTACTCAAGTATCAATCCGCATAACTAAATGATAAATGTAACCCAAATTATTATGGGCTGCATAAATCACCAACACAACACTTATTTTTTAAATCCTTTAATGTTTTAAAGATTTATCCCATGGAGCTATTTCTTCAACCAGGGCAGAAGTGTGAAAGATTTCTTCACAGTTCTTCTAATTATATAATCACATTATCAACCATGTAAAATGAATCGATACTGCAATGTTGTTTCAGTACACTGCTTTTGGAAGAAATGCACTATGAAGCTAGGCCACGTTGTCAATCCTAAAACAAAATTGAGTCTAGACTGAAATGAAACAGAGCATCTCAAAATCAAATATAGAATGTATCCTGCTCTTTTTTCCTCCTGCCATCCTCAGAAAGGGAGATACAAGAGCTTATACGGGATCACTCAGTATCACTTTTAATATTCAAGTTTACTTTCTTTACATTTTAATGAGAAGTTATCACACAACATTCTCCTTATTCCATTAAAATCTATTTTAAAAATGAATCCTTGGCATTTTACAGTTTTCATCCCATTTTTGGAACATGAATGTAAATAAAAATTGGGTTGAAGTGTTGTGTTAGTCTTACTTCATCTTTCATTTTTCGAGCCCAACCTACTTTTCCCTGTGATCAATCAAAGACTGTGAAGGAATAATGCAAGAGTCCATCAAGTTCAAAATGGAATTCTTCAAAAGAATTCAGTATAGACAGAACTTTGCTGAGAAGTAAGATTTATGAATTGATAAGGTTCACTTATTTCTTGGAAGGTCAGAGGATGTGGGTTACATGGAAAAGTTGTACCAAACTAAGTATGATCTTGTTTATAATTTCCCCACAACTGGCTTTTGAAGGGCAAGAAAGATTCCCACTGTAATTGGCTAGAATTTCAAGAAATGGAAGAACTTTCTACAACAAAAGATTATATTGCAATGAAAAGTCAAATGTGTTAGCAAATATGATATTCCTGTGATAATTAACACTGTTGTCTCAAAGAGCTCCTGGTGATATTTGGGATGTATTTGGAAAAGAAACTGTCCTGGTGCAAAATGCTATCTGAACATGGAATAAACCATTTTGCTAAAAGAGTAGGGAGGTAATAGCCAAGGAAAGATGGTATCCATGTTGGAATTTGCATTTATTACATGCTGACAATGTGTCAGACTCAATCCCAGTGCTTTAAAACAATATTTGATTTAACAGCTATACCATTCTGGTGAAGTATTATCATGGAAATTTACAGATGGTGAATCTAATCACAGAATCAGTACTTGGCACAGAAAGAATCAGAATTCAGATCAATCTAACTCTAAAGTACATCCTCTTTCCTTATATTATACCTTAAAAATCATGGAGTTGCAGTCATTTTGACCTTCATTGTGTCCAGACCTTCCTGTCTCCAAAGATCACCAACCTCCTCAAACAACTTGTTAATTATGCCTGCCATTCTCTTTATTTCCCAATTCAGTATTTGGTAAGTTTTTGAACATAAGGCTCAATTCTAACAGCAACAGTATTAAATACATTATAGTTCTCTTTGATTTGCAAATAGCTTTGACTAGAATAACATAAAATTGGTAATTAATAGCAATAGGGAGTCCCGAAGTATATTTGCTTTGGTAAAAATGTTAAAAGGTCCTTTAACACCTCTAGAACACCTTAGTATTAAATGTTTGGAGCAATCTTATGTGGACCTAACAGATATAGCCTTATACACAACTCAGGGGTTATCTGTTCTTAAATTATTTACCTTATCAATGTAAACATATAATTTAATACCAATGCTATAATCCAACACTGTAAGATATGATAGAAAAAACATACACTTATTCTTCCTTCCGCCCTCAGTACCTCCCTTTTTTCCTTCCTTTTTTTTTCTTTCTTTCCTTTTTTTCTCTCTCTCTCATCAAAGATTTAATGAATGTTCTCTGTGTTCCATACCCTGTTCTAAAGCAAGGACATATAGTAGTGAACAAAAGAAAACCCCAGACTTCAAGAAGCTTTCATTCTAGTGGAATTTTATTAATATAAAAATAGATGTAGGGCTTCCCTGGTGGCGCAGTGGTTGAGAGTCCGCTGCCGATGCAGGGGACACGGGTTCATGCCCTGGTCCGGGAAGATCCCACATGCTGCGGAGCGGCTGGGCCAGTGAGGCATGGCTGCTGAGCCTGCGCTCCGCAATGGGAGAGGCCACAGCAGTGAGAGGCCCGCGTGCCGCAAAAAAAAAAAAAAAAAAAAAAAAAAGAGATGTAAATTTCTATTTAGACTTTTACTTTCAAATTTTGCATATTTTTTTCAGAAGATCAACATGCAAAATAAAATCTGTGAGTATTCTTAATAATACTGCTGTTTATATTGAAAGTTAAGTGTCATTATGTAAGGAGTGAGGTCTATCCAACCACCCTTGTTTTCTCAGAACATAGCATAGGCATAGTTCATGGTACTTAACTGGCACTCCCTAAATATATTCATGAATTTAAGAGGTTTGTGTCTGGGATTGCACTTTCTAGTATAGTAATCACTAGCTACATATGGTATTTAAAGTTATATTTAAATTGTTTAAAATTAAATAAAATTTAAAATGTAGTTCTACAATACCATTAGCCTCATTTCAACTAATCAACAGCCACATTTGACTAGTGCCTACTCTATTGGACAGTGAGGAGAACATCGCTACCATTGCTATAAGCACCGGACAGCACTGCCATTGAATTCTACCACTGAAATTGATGTCTACTGTTGGTCCAAATGGGTAATTTTCACTCATGTTAGGAGAAATATGTTTTTAGAAACACTAGTTAATGGAGTAGGGAACAGATGTTAAATTTCATCAAATTAATTAAGATGATTATAGCTTTTATGTGTGTGTGTGTGTGGTACGTGGGCCTCTCACTGTTGTGGCCTCTCCCATTGCGGAGCACAGGCTCCAGATGCACAGGCTCAGCAGCCATGGCTCACGGGCTCAGCTGCTCCGCGGCATGTGGGATCTTCCCGGACCGGGGCACGAACCGGTGTCCCCTGCATCGGCAGGCGGACTCTCAACCACTGCGCCACCAGGGAAGCCCTGATTATAGCTTTTTTTAAAAAAAATTCTCTTAAACTTCTTTGTATGATGGATTTAATAACGTATTTTTTTCTAATGTTAGTCATTCTTGCTTTCCTAGCACAAGTACAATTTGTTTGTGGCATTTCATTCTGCTGTATGAAATTCTCAAAGATTTTTCTGGGAATTTTCCTTCTATACCTTACAGTAAAATATAGTTTATTCTTTGAATAACATGTTAAGAGTGCATATCAAACCATTTTTAGCTTTTGAAATTAGTTCTAGGAAGACTTAATCTTTGTCAATGTTATGGGACATGTCACATACCTAAATAATTACCTATTTAAAAATTTTGGTCTAGTACATATATTAGGATTTTTTTAAAATGGTTAAGTGATGCAAACACATTTTCAAGTCAATTTTCATAATTTATACTTTACTAGACAATTGCCACATTTATTGAAAATTTCCCAATTAGAAGAGATTCTCCTTTTATCCTTTAAAAAACATCTTTGCATTTTGGTTATAATGTCTTTTTCATTCTTGATGTGTGACTTTAGGGGTGGCCTCTCACTTTCTGTAAATATCCTGCCTGAATTTGGATTTACTCATAAATTCTAATGTACTTCTAATTTTAAGCAATTTTTAATTCTAATGTTAATGTCTTTTAAAAAAAAATTTGGAGCTGAGTGCTTAGTTTGTTTCTATTATTTCATGTTAAATAACATGAGCATTTTTCACTATGAATTTTCCACATAAAATTCAGTTCTTTAGTTATATTAGTCATATTTCAAGTGCTCAATAGTAATATGTGGCTAGTGTCTACCATGCTGAACAATGCAGAGAACATTTCCATCATTGTGGAAAGCTCGATTAGAGAGCATTACTAACAATTCACTATTAAACTTGATGTCCACTGCTGCCCAAATAGCTACTCTTAACGTCATCTCATAAATTTTCATATGCAATGTTCCAAAACTAAATGAGTAGTCTGTTGGTGTAATTTGAAATTTAAAATTTTTTCTGTGATCAAGATTGTATTTTAAAAGTTTTGTAATTATTTTTTAGTTAGATTTAAAAATTGTACTCTAGTGTTACATTACCATGGTCAGAGAATCTGGTTAGTTAAATAACAACTTTGGGAAATTTTCTAAACTGTTATCTCCAGCTTAGTATGAGACCTTGTTTTACAATTGCAGCATCAACATTTAAAACAATGTTCTATAAACATCTCTCTGTTCATAGAGTAGAATGTTAAATATTTTACAGATATATTTTTTAAATTATAGTAATATATTAAATTTCCCGATTATCTCATTTAAAGGCTCTATTATTCTTTTCTATTTTTTCCTAGGGTGCCTACAATTTTCTGAAGCTATATGTGGAAAACATGCTTTCTCTTTAAGAGCTGACTCGTTAGTATCTTGGGGTATCTTCCAAGGATGGTGGGGAGGGGTGTGTATTCTGTTCCCTGGGACACTAAATAAGTAGCCAACAGTAAACTAAGGGCATTTGGAGGACTCATGACCCAAACATTTCCAATTCCCTATATAACCCACAATTTGAGAAGGCTTTTCACCTTCTACACTTTTCTTTTAAACTGCAAAGCTCTCTTCAAATTTCTAAGCCACTTTTAAGCCTTAGTGGAAGGAGGCTTTTTCATTTGAAAAGGGGTAAGTTCCTAAAAGCTATTTTGTATTTTCTGCTTAAAAATAGAACATATCTTCCTGGGCTGAAATTGTTTCACCATCTTTTTATAATGATATAGTAGGTAGTCCCACATTAGGAGAGGGAAGGAAGTCTAAGATCTATTGTAATTATATTTATTCTGTTGCTTAATACAAGATAACCAGCTCACAAAGCAGCAAAGGAATAGGGCAGGAGCAAGAGGCAGTCCTCCATGGGGAATTTAGCACAGAGTAGGCACTTACTCCTTTTTGTTAAGTGGATGGATGAACAAAACCAGGGAAGTTTTGGACCAACAGATGATATACAAATGAATAAATGATAAACATCTAAAGGTTGGGAAAAGGGAATCATAGCATAGAGATGAGTCTCTGTAAAGAACGTTGGGGAATGAGAGAAGCGTATTTTCTATATCCATTCAGATGTACGGTAGCTAATTATCTCACTATTAATGTTTACATTAAACAACTCAAAATATTGTAAAACTCAACATTCTTCATTTTAGCCAAAATGCTAATATGTTGTATTTGCACTGATTCCTATAGTGTAAAAAAGTACTATAGGTATGTTTCTAAGTCTAGGGTAGTCTTTCATCTTCTCTACCTTTCCCTTGTAGTACAAAGAATGAAAAAGGCAGAAGGTAATATGGAGGAATATCTATGAATGAATTTATTATCAGTATAGATCATTAATGTGTAACACTAATATTGAGGACTCATATGTCCCAGAGTTTATGCAAAGTGACATTAAAATAAGTAACAACATTCTATCAGAAAAAAATTAAATCTTTGCTCTGGCTTTAAAGATACACAAAAGTCCATGAGTTGTGAAGGCAATTTTTAACATGTCAGCATTAGATACTCTCTCTCATCTATGCCATACAGTAACTCCCAGAAAATATTTTTCTCTCCCCTCTCGTTCTGGAACTCCAACCTCTCCTCCCCACACTCCCTGTCTCCCACCGTGTGTGGTGTCTGTCTCTCACTCATTCTCATTCTCACTCACTCTCTCTCTCTCTCTCCCTGCTTCTCACTCTCACCCATACTATTCTCCACATCGCCTCTCCCTTCTACATACCTTCCCATAAAATGCTCCTGATTCTTTAAGCCAATTTTCCCCTTATTTCTCTTTTCCTTCAAAATTTTAGACACTATCTATACACTTGCAGACTATCTGGCATAAAACAGTGGGGAAAGCTTCAGCTCTCTTACAGGTATTCCTATACCTGGGTCCTGAATTTGTCTCTAATTGGCTGTGGGCTGTATTTTCCCTCTTTGTACCTTAGTTGCCTTATTTGCAAAATGAAGGAAACGTATGTATGTAAATATCTTAGTGCTGTGATAAACAGGAGATCATATATATGAAAATATCTAGCACCGAGTTCAACAATTATTTTCCTCCTGTTTTGTCATATTCCTCCATTGTTCTAACAGACCTTCAATGTCTAGAGAATATCATGGTAGAAAATCTCATAAAACATCAGCTGGTTTTAATGCAGTTCAGGCAATATTTTTTCTACATACATATGCAGCAATAAAAAATGATGTTTAAATGGAAGACTTTTTTAAAAATTCAGGATTGAATGTGGTTCAAATAAGTATATTATGATAAGCTTATAATGAGTCTATTTTGGACTTTACTACTTTACTACTTCCTCACTATGAAAGAGAAGGAAACTAAGCAGACTAGAACCTTTATTGAATTAATTTATTCTACTTCTAAAGGCTATTAGGAAATTCTATGCTGACTTCACAATGGGCTCAACAGTCAAAATAATAAGACTTCCTCTGAAGAATATAAAGAATGCCAGTCTATGAGGAGATAAGTATGTTAAGTTTAGCAGATGTTATTGACTAATTTTTCATGAGAATTTCTTGTATTTTAACAATGAAAAATATTATTCACATTGATGAACTAAAGTATATTTTATATAAAGTTAGTAAAAGAAATTATTAGAAGAGAGCAGCGTTTTCAGGTTCAGCTTTTTTGAGAGCTTTTCTAAAAAGGCAGCGTGGTATACTGGTTAACTGCACTGACGCACAAGTCAGACTTCAGGGGTCAGATAACAGTTCCACCCTTTACTAGGGTAGAGTATTAATATCTTTATGCCTCAGGGAGCTCATCTGTAAAAGTGGGGTAAGAGGTGGGCAAACATTAGAGATACTATCAATAAATTGATACAGCATCTAGTAAGTGTTAAATAAAATGGCCTCAGGGGCTATTGCAGTGGAGAAGCAGCGTGTAGTGCAGCAGAAGAAACAGGCCTGGACCCATGCTGCTACAGCCGAGCTCTGAGCTCTGATCTGGCCAGGGACTTCCTGTGACTGTGCAAGCCTGGCTTCATTCCTCAGGGCCTTAATTTTCTCATCTGAAATTAGCTCTAATTTTTAAAATTCCATGACCTATTGCGTTTTTAACACTATGAGGAATGAGATGATTGAACCAAAATCGGATGTGTATTCAACATCTGTTCTTAGAATCCACACTTAAAGGACTAAAATAAATTTGGAAAGTAATGGGGCTATAATAGGATTATATTCAGAAGAACATATTAACAAATACATTATTGTCTGGCAGAGGCTGAAATCTATTGAATGTTGAATAGAGATAAATAATTCTCACCAGTTTATATGCCAGTAATCATCCAAAAAAAGAGAAATATATAAAAATGCAGTTTGGGATATGCAAGGATAATTTTCTTGCATGGTTCTCTTTACATATAAACAACTTTGAAGCCACGTATGAAGACTAACTAGATTTTTGTTTTATTGTTGAGAAGAAATGTCTTACTCTGGTTTAAATTATATTGGGAGATGAGATCAATACACTGATTATAATAAACCAGCTACATTTTCCAGGAAGGCTACTCAGGAATAATGTAAAGAAAAATACATTTAGCATAGATTTTTAAAAGGCTAACTTGGCACTTGCATACGTTTACATATTCTGTTTCCATTCTGCTACCAAATTAACAATTATATAAGCCAGAAGAAACCATCTAACTAAAGAACGGAACATAATCTGCGTTGTTACACTTCCCTTGGTCCTATTATAGAATTATCTGTGAAGATGATGAAATACTGCTCACTACTAAGTGATTTATGCCTGTATGGCCATTTATCATTAGAGGTAGTTGTGGCTTGGTGTAGTGCCTGGAGTCCTAGTGTAATGCTGTGTTAGCAGTGGATCTTTGGAATAGTCTAATGTAATCCCAATAATATAGCCTTCCTTATGTCTGCCATCCTTTCACCCCATCTTTCTGGTGTTTTCCATCTTAATAAATGGAAACATTTATCTAGAAGCACAAACTGATGAGTCATTCCTGACACCGCCCTCCTTTATCATCACCCCTCCTATATTCAGTCAATCACTAAATCTTTTATATTTTATCTTAAATACTTCTTGAATACTCCCATTTCTCTGTCTCCAATGCTCCCACCTAACCCAAGCTGCCACTTGTCATCTATAACTGCCTTTTCTTCATTCACACTTTTCCTAATCCAATCTCCACCTTTAAATTACTTTCTTTGTTCTTAGGCTAAGGCACAATAACCTCAACATGACTGATTCCCTGTACTAAAATATTCTCTCTCCATCACTTCCACTTCAGATACACACATCCTCAGGAATGTCTTCCCATTTGGTTACTTCCCTTTACAGTATTTATCTTACAATGTATTCGTATATTCACTTATGTAGTTATTTCATTAATGCCTGCCTCTCCATTAGTATGTAAATTCCCTGAGAGCAGCCATTGTGCCTGGTGTCCCTAGCCATTTTTTTGTCTCCACCATCATTTGTCCAAAGCACAGTGCTTGGAGCACAATTGGTACTGAATATTTTTTGAGTGAATAAATGAAGGAATGCGTGCCAATATTATAAACAGCTTTCTGGTTCATGGCTCAGCCTTTGACTAAGATATCTTTTATCAACTAATTTAGGGGGAAAATAGGAGAAACAATTGGACACATTTAAATAATCTGTAAAAAATATTTCATGTCATCAGATTATTTTCGTTTCGGTGTTTCCTTGCAGCAATATAATTAAGTGATTAGGGTAGATTTTGAGATAATGAAAAGTTTCATTATTTTTTTCATTATTTAAATCTATTTCCATTATTTTCATTATTTAAATCTATTTCTTATCATCGTAATATAAGCCAAGTTTCCTCAGAAGTTGTGAGCTTTAGCTTAAAACTCCCTTTAGGCTATAATGATGCTATTTTATTGTATATTACAAAGTATACAATTTTTACTTAGACCTGGAATAACCACTGTTTTTATTCCTTCCTATAATCAAATTTTCTTTATTTTTCTTAATTTTTTCAACTGCAAGCTCACATTAAGGGAGCCAAATAATAAATTTCCACTAGAGACTTCACATATGTTCCTCACACAATATTACTCAAATACAAAGTTTCAAGTAGGCGTCTATTCTTTGGAGGCAGAACACTAACAGATTGTTGAGTCAAACCAAAAGCTTTATTTTCTCACACTCCTTCTCTCTCATGATTCTCATCTCTTTCTTATTCCCTCTTCTCCTCTCCCTTTCTTGGCTTTGCTTCCCCACCTCCTCCCAAACTGTTCTCAGAGAATCTCCTCACTCAATCTCTACACTTTTGCCAGTCTCCTCTCCTCCCTTCAACCTGCTTGGTACACAAAGACATGTCTCTCTGGGCTGCAAATACATATAATTTATTTTTCCTATCATTTTTCTCAATAGCATTGGACACTTGACCTGTTTTCCCTGGGTTCCTTACACATAGTTGTTATCCTCGCATTTCTCATCACACGTACCACGTATATTAGCCCTGCTCTCTCACTTACTGGTTATGTGACTTTTGGTTCTGCACCTCACTTTCCTCTACTGTCAATCGGATATCATAACATCATTCAGAAAGAGGGGCTCTGAACTAAGACCATTTGAGGGCCACTGTTTAAAAAATAATACTGCAAAATTGAGAGTAAAAATTGGTGCAGTGTGGTTACTTATTGAGAATAAAGGAAGAAATCAAAGTACAACTTATTAAAAGTTGAGACCACAAATATCACAAAAATGAGGAAATAAAGCAATATTTTTATTCATTAACTAACACTACTTTTATAAGACTTTTTGCCTGAAAATTTTGGCTGCAAACTTACTGATTTGATGATGCCACTTTCCCATGATGGCAACTTTGTAAATCATTTTCTATAGAGAGAATTGAAAAAAGACCTTAGTTTTTCTACCAGAGTAGACTGAATTTTTTATTGATGGTTTAGAAATGATTGCTTTAGATTTATTACTGGCAATATCACATAGATTTTTAAGAATCACCATCTAATTTGGGAAAACATTTGTCAAGTCTCTTTCATATGTGAGCTGTAAGATTGGAAGGGCTTTTCACAGACGGGCTCTGGCTCTGTATCTTTCCAACCATGCTCCTCCCTTACTCTCCACATGCTTCCGGGGCTGGAAGTCACAGGAGCCACTTATACCCTGATGCCATCTTTGGCCCTTCATGCAGGAAGTTATAGGTTGGGTACAGAGCATCTCAGACCACCTAAAATTAACCCATAAGTTACATGTTATGAATGAAATAAAATTTTTAAATGTTCTATCGTGAATAACTAAGTCTGTATTAAGGTAACAAGAAATATAGTCAAAGTAACAACATGAAAAATAGTCTATTTTGTCTTATTTCAAGAGTCATTGAAAAAATATGTATGAGTATTCAGAATAGTGTAATAAATAACACTTACCTAGAGTTTACTGTGGGACAGGCACTCTTTTAAGCACTTTATATAGGTAATAATCCTTTCTGTTACCCTATGTGGTATGTGGTTTTGCATTCCTTCTTTACAAATGAGGAAACTGAGGGTTGGTGATTTTTATCATATTTAATCTCTAGAGTGCATATTATTTTTCTCCTTTAAACTGAGAATTGTGAGAAGTTTATATACCATTCTACGTGAAGTAAAATGGTAAAAATCTACCTGAGATAATTTAAGAACACTTCCCCAAAGACAAAAGTACAGGTAAAATGACTAGATATATTTCTCCTTTTTAAAACTTCTCTAAACTTTGAAGGTTAGACTTGGCTATACTTGGAAGCTCATGCCAGAAAAATATTACATAGAATTTGTTGCTTAAAAATAACCAGATATCTATAGTATGAATGTCATCCAGGAATTAGAGTCCCAGAGTGGGCTAATCTCTAGTCACCTTGCAGTAACCTTCCTCTCAACCACTCTATCGTTCAAAGAGCTTCCCTTTGCTTGAAGATCTAGGTCAAAGATTTCTTCTTTGCAACTTCTCTCTCCACTCACCTAAAGGAAATTGATTATGACTCCTTTAAACCATACCTGTATCTTGTATAGACAAAACTAGCATAGTCATTTTCATTCAGTTGGAAGACTACTTGGTTATATGTGTTTTTTTTTTCCTGTAAATATAAACTGCTATAACTTGGGGACCATTTTTATTCATCTTTATATTATTAGAACCAAGCAAAGAGATCAACAATTTGATGTCAAATAAATCAACAAACACTGTAGGACAGCTTTGGAATTCAACCTTTCCAAGATGTAAAGCATTCTAGCTATTAGAAAATGGTGTGGTAAAAAAGGATTAATAAATTCACAAGAGAATTTGTTTATATTGTTTCTAGGATTGATTTATGAATTCTGAGATGACAAATGAATCCAACCTGACTCAAATAAGTTTTGCTAGAATGAGCATGTAAATTTGCACATTTGGAAGACAGATTGCTGTTTTTATTCTTTTCTACTACCTTTTTAAATCCTGTGCTTTTTAAACTCTTTTATACAGTGGTGACACCCTTTATGAACATGAAAATAACACAGACCTATTTGAGAATCTCTGTAATATACTTCACATAACTTTAAATTCAATATATTGTTTCAAAAGTATCTTTGAAGGTTTCTTTGGAGGTCTTTTTATGTGTCATAGACTAGTAATTATGAATTTGCTTTCTCTTTATGATAGTCCTGTCTTTTTTCACATCATTTACAACTTACAATATTGTATTTTCTTTTTTTAGTTATGTTTCATATTTATATACAGATGTTACTTTAAAAGCTTAGAAGTCAACAGTCACATTACCCACTTCAGTTCAACAAAGTCACAGTGTTATAATCAGCTAATGAAAGATATTAAGCAGCACATAATACGACTGGGTTTATGTTTGAGAAGATCATCCTGACAGTTTATGGAAGGTAAAATTGGATGGGGCAAGAGACCAGTTACTAGCCTACTTAATTTAGTTATTTACTTATAAATTTTTACTGGAGTATAGTTGATTTAAAATGTGTTAGTTTCTGCTGTACAGCAAAGTGAATCAGTTATAAATATACATATACCCACACTTTTTTAGATTCTTTTCCCATATAGATCATTACAGAGTATTGAGTAGAGTTCCCTGTGCTATACAGTAGGTCCTTATTAGTTATCTATTTTATATATAGTAGTGTGTATAAAAGTTGAGGCTAAAGGTGATGAGTCTTGAACCATAGCAATTGCAGCCAGGATGAAAACTAAAAGGTGGATCTAGAGATGTTAAAAAAAAAAAAAAAGGAAAGTAAAAAGGGATCTGGGGACTGACTGCGTGGATGGTCTATTTTTAAAAAATAATTGGAGTTACGAAAATTTGAGTTTGGTGTTGGCAGGCTTTTGAGCTAACAGGTCTCAGCTTGCAGTGAAGAAATTTACAACCCGGGGGTCAATGCACAGAGGTCATCTTTGGTTCATTTGTGTAACCCTCAGTGACCAGTTAGATGTACAAGATGGGAGCGAGAAATCCTGCCAAGTTTCAGGTTTGGATTTCTGTTGGATCATGACACAATTTTTTATGTTCACTAGAAAAATTAAGGCCACTTTGTGGATGCTCAAAACTATAAGTATATATGTATTATCAATAATAGAGAGTTCAGAAATAAGATTTTAGCAGGTCTGAATGAATGCCTCTAGAACAATCGCTGGTATTATTGAGAGATTACCACATATTTAGCACTGCTCCAAAAACTTTTGATGTAGTCATTTATTTAATCCTCAAAACAACCCTATGAGAACAGTATACTAGAATCTCCATTTACATATGAGAAAGCTGTGAAAAGGAGAAGTTAACAGCTAGTAATTAATGTGGAGATACGTTTTGAGCCCTAAGCTCTTAGATGTAAAAATTTACCAGGTCCATACACAATACAGCTACAGTAATAAAAAAGGAGATGACTGCAACCAGGAGCAAGAGGATACATTTACTGTAGTTGAGCACTGTTAGTAACATGCTTCATTCAACTCTCCATGAATATCCACAGGCCTGGGTGCTATGCTACACATTGAGAACAGAGAGCTATAGAAACATACTATCTATCTTTGGGGGAATTCTGAGTCTTACAAAAATAACAAGATGATATAGTCAAATTTTTTCAAAGACCCACCATGCTCCAATCAATCGTAAAAAAATCTTTTTATTTCCTGCAGCCTTCACTCATCATTTATTTAACACAAATGTATTGAATACCAACCATGAGCCAGACAATCTGCTGGATAGTGAGTATGTAGGAAAAACTAAGTTAATCAGGTTTTTTGCAAATAACCAGGAATTACAAAAAACAATGTCTACTTTTCTGGTTTTTAGATTATATAACTAAGGATCAGATATGTTAGGAAAATTCCCCAAGATCATTTAAGAACATTTAAGTGGTAAGGCCAGGAACTTGAATTAAGGTCACTAGTCTATAAAAGTCCAGCTCACTCACTCAGTATGTATTGAGAGCTTACTATGTTTTAGACCACAAATACAGCAGTGAACAACGTAAAGAAGATAGACATGGGTCCTATCTCTTGACACATACAGCTTTATCCATTGCCCCATAATCTAAGTATTAGTATAGGTCCAGACAAAAAAACTGGAAACTATAATGAAGAATTTAATATAGGACAATGACTAAACTTAGAGGGCTGAAAAAGAAGTGGGAGTTTTGAAAGAAGCTGGAGACTGGAACCAATTGCCAAGCAACGTACAACAGCTCAACATTGTTCAAGGATCAAAAAACAAACAGCCTTGCTGTCTCCCTCCAGTGCTTCCTATTAAGAGAATCTAACTGGAAACCAGGTGGCATAAGAGAAATGTAGTTTGCAGAGTCCCAGCTGTGAGCATCACAGAGCAAAGGTATATAGTGATAGGTTTGGAGCTGAGAGACAACAGGGAAATGACAGACACACACTACCACCCTGTATCAGAGAGAATATCTTCAGAAATTTATGAACATTTGGATCCAGGTAAGGTGGTAGGAACTACCTAGTCCGACCTGCTTCTTTTTTAAATGAGAAAACTGAGGCCCAAAGGGATTGAGTGTCTTGTAAAAGGTTATAGTCTCTGTAAGCATCAGATAAGGATAAGAATCTAGATTTTCTTATTCTGAATTTCACTGAAATTTCTGCTATTCAGTGCTATCTCTAAGGACAATGAATAATTAATGGACAATGTTCTCAAAAGATGAAAAAGATAATCTACAAAGGATGCAAGAGATGAAGAACTGATATAATGGACAATTATTATTTCCTACCTATATCAAAATAAATTACTGCCTGCTGACTTTAATATGAAAGGAAACTGAGAATTTAGGGAACAGATGATAGCATGTCTTACCTGTGTCTCTCAAATTCCATTCTTTTGGTCTGGAGTTAAGTACCACTCAGTTTGAGATTAAGCTCCTATCAGGACTGATGAATGACTTTAGTGTAATTATACATTTTTTGAGGCTATCCATTTGATAATTTAGTTCTATCCAGTGATTCTCAGGTATGAGACTACAGAACAAGGGAGTGCGTAAGGCAAAGAATGTTGAAGTAACATAGCCTGCTTCTTCATTCCTTAAACTCAAAGGATGCTGTGCTAATTGCATTGCCATGGACACAGCGTTGTTAGTCTGGGCATAGGAAGCTGTTTGACAAGCAACCGTGCTCTAGCAGTATCTCCTCCTTACTGAGAGTCAAGTCAGATCATGGGTTTCTGTGAGTTACAGCCTGTTTGACTAGCCCAGGTTTGTACAATCTTGAAGGTCTGTGAAAAGGTAAGTTTTGAAAAGATGTATGTCTTCCATTGATTGTTTTCATAGATAAGCTTTTGAATAAAGACACCTACACTTCAAGCCCTCTTTAATCCGTTTTCTGTAAGTAAAAAAAAAAAAAAAAATTCCCAAAATACATTAAAATACTACAGTATGTTTTTGTCTTTTGTCAGGGCTTTTCAAGGATTTACTGATTCACATCACGCAGGCTTTTGTTTGGGCATTTTTCTCAGTGATCCTCTTATGTCAAAGTCTTTTGTTTAATTTACTCAATAAGAGCGGGCTTGTCTTTTCAATGGTTTAGAATGAGGATGGCATTTAACTTTAGCACTTTATTGTCTTGGCATAAAGCTGAACTTTGGCAATTGAGAGAATGTTTTATCTTCAAAAAGCAAAAGAGTCTAGAAATTTAAGTAGTTGTACCATCTAATTTCATTGATAAAATTATACAGTTACACACTGATTAACTATTTTTTTGTTTTTGAGATGAGTTGTTCTGAAGCAACAATTAATAGTAGAAATTTGGGAAGTTGCTCAGTTTCACAAGGTGGACTTTTTCCATGAACACTGATCATTCATAAATGATGTACTAAATATTCACATTAAGCTAGAGAAGAACTAATCTAATTTTACCCCCTTGATTAAGGCATCAAGATGATGGTTATTGTAGAGAATATGCATGAGTGGATCAGCTCAAACTTTGCATTTAATTACTTGATTTAGTTATTTAGGTTTGATTTAAACCCTGTTTGAAAAGCAAAATAAAAATCAAATTAAATGGTAGAATCATAACACACTGGATCTCTTATTGTATGGTCTCTGGATTTTTTTTTTAAATAACAAAAAAAACTAATAGCCTTAGAATCAGAAAAAAAATATCATTCTCACCTTGACATTCAAATCTTTTCTCTCTGGACTTATTCTCTAGCTTCTAATTAAATCTTATATTTATCACAGAGAGATGAATTATTTTCAGCATCATCAGAAACCCCTGGGTTGTCAAGATCTTTCCAAAGATAGAATAGTACATTAGCTAGAATAGAGCATCATTAGGTGCTCAGAAATGTAAAGGTAAAGGAGAACTGTGGAAATGAGTAAGGAAAGACGAATATGGGAAATAAAGCAAAGCCAAGTAGATAAATTATTATAGATGTTAAAGACAGTTACACGCCAGGTAAGAATAAGGTGAGCCTTCATTATTTTATAAATGAGTTATTCAATATCAAATAAATATTTATCCTATCAGGTAATATTAATCTAAAACAGTTATTGCAATTTGTGGGTATTCTCTTATTTTAAATATATTAAAAAGGAACATTATCTATGTTAGATATGGTTACTTTTTTCACTTTGAAACTAAAATATCCTTTTGTTCCTATTCAAAGCTTTTGGTCACGTTAATAAAAGAATATCCTGTGATTAAAAAATCTACTTCAAAACTGTTTCCATAAAGCAAAACTTATAGTGATGCAACAAGGATTTGTCTTGTAAATGCAAAACAAAATATAAAAAAATAATTTTTATGCCAAGGCTAAACGAATGCTACTATTGCCCATAGCCCTTAATTTGAAGGTATACTGCATCACTGTTGCCACAGATCTTTCCATTCAGATCTCATAGTGGTTTTTTATTCACTGAACACTTTTACAAATGGCTTAATGCTCTGAGCATAGATTTGGGAGTACAATTATGCAATTTATTACTTCCATAATTTTGAAAAAGTATTTAGCCTTTGTGATATCTGTTTCCTCATCTGTAGAATGGGAATAGTGATAGCTACCTTTCAGAAGTGCTGTGAGAATCAAGGTATTTAAATATTAAGTACATAGTAGTTCTTCTGATGATTGCTATTCATCAAATATATTATTTTCTTTCAAGGAGAAGGAGAGAAGGGTAAGTATGGAGACTAGACTGTAATCAAATTATTACAATGCAATACTGTTAGTACATTTTATTAAATTAAAGGTGATTTGATAATTAGTACTGTTTTACAGAAAGTTTTTTTTAGTAGACCGAAAATAATGTTTACTTTGGAGGTCTTTCTGCCAGAAGAGGTTGCATAACACTTACACTTTCTTAAAGCTGCTAAGTGTAACTTTATAGATCACGAGAAACCACCTGGTCCGAGTGACAGCAATATGACCCAGTAGTAACAACACTGACCACCAACACAGCAGTGGTTACTAATACTTACTGAACATAATATGTGCCATGCACTTTTATAAATGCTTTATATTAATTATCTCATATGATTTGCATAACAGTCTTATGAGGCAGGGATAATTAGTATTGCTGTTTTACAGCAGAGAGAAGTTAAGTAAGAGACCTAAGGTGTCACAGTTAGTGGAGTAACAAAATCAAGTCTTGAATCCAGGGAACCTCAACTCTAGATCCTGCCTTGGTGTCCAAGGAATCACTGGATAGACAGCAAGACCTCCATAACTGTGCCAGAGAACATTTCCAAAATAGACCGAACCAAAAAGGTCAGGGTGATAAGGACATAGCCCACTTTCTTGGCCTTAGATGCAATGGTTTTCTCAGGTAAACTGTTTTTGTATACTTCATTCAAATTATAAAAAAAATTTAATAAAAAATATGTAATACATATTTAACTTCCACCCAACATCCCTTGATATTTAGAATATTTAACAAGGATTATGAAAGCAATCAACAGGCGAGTTGTGGAGGACCTACTGTTTCCCTCAGCAGCCCTAGATCTTGCTGCAGTCTTGACAGGATGGACAGAATGTGCTAGGGGCAGATACTGAAGCAGCTGAGCTTTGTGGCTCTTTTTCTTCCAGTTCAGAAATATTCATATATTCTAATATCTGGAACATCTGGCATGACTGAAAATTGTGCATATGGGCTAAATAGCAGCCCTGCTTTGTACATGTATCGTTTAGTCAAACTATGAGAATAAAAAGCTTATTGTTTATAAAATTGCATGATAAAGAATAAGCAATGACATCATTTGGTGAACTCAGGTGTTGCTGCTTTTTGAAAGATCTGAAAAAGAGAAAGAAGGAAACTCTGTAATCAAAAAAGAACTGCCTAGGTAAGCCAGCTGTAAAGAAAATCTATTTTTAAAGGTTCCTTGGAGATCACAAAACTGCAATACGTTATGAGACACACTGCATCTGTAGTCTTTTTTACTACACTAACTACTTTACAATGCCTCTCTGGACTCGTAGGCATGTGTGGGATCAATGCTTTGTTTATGATCACATGCAGTCTAAATAAAGAAAATCATTGCTGTATAATACTTGTCACTACTATGATAAATTTCAGTACTAATATAGACAAAGCAAAAAAAGAAAACATGATACTCAAAGAACAGTCTTTCTGGTGAGGGGTTTAGAACTCAATATTCCAATTAAGACATAAAGAGGCATAATAATTTAAAATAATAAAGTAACATGATTTTGTCTCTTGATTAAAGAGACCGATAGATGGTGTAGAGGTCTTAGAAAAGAGAAGATCACTGCATAAACTTAGAGGTAGTTGGGATTGTTAAGATATTTAAAATTTAAGTTTTCAAAGTCAAAGAGTAAAAGACAAAACTAGCATTGTGTTAGCTTAAATATTTTAATAGTAAATTATGACTGTTTTATGTTAGTATTTCATATAAAAACACATACTGCACAGAATTGTATACAGTTAAAATAACTGCAGCCCTTCACCTAGTTGCTATACTGTTTCCCAGAGAAAGCAACTCATCATCTGCTATGCCTTTTATCCAGATATTTGTGTGCTCATGTGCGTGAACATGCGCATGCACGCGCACGCGCACACACACACACACACACACACACACACACACACACACACACACACACACACACACCAGAAAGGAAGATTCAACCAAAAAGAACAAATTATGATGGAAACTTAAAGAAAGCACAGATAATATTAACATGTCAGAGGGAAAAACTCTCTTTATAACCCACGTTATCTTTAATATAAATTTAATATAATTAAAATTATATTAAATATAATTATATAATTAATAGAATTATATTAAATATATAATATAATTAAAATTATATTAAAGATAACTGGGGTTATGAAGAGACTGATTATCAAAAGGTCAAAAGAAAGAAATGTACAATATATAAGGGACTGCCAAAAATTTAATTCTTTTATCAAAGTCGATTTTTAAAAATATTTATTAAGAGCAAACAATTCAGCTAGCATTTTTTCACACATAATGGCATAAATCTCAAAAGCCTCTGCAAACTAGGTATTATTAGTCCTAATTTACTGATAATGAAACAGGCGTGGAGGACACGATGACTTTCTCAAGTTTGTACACTTAATGATGGGAGAACCAAGTTTTGAGTTCTATTTGTCTAATTCGTAAGCCCATATGTTTTTCATTAAAATGTATTACTTTCCTTCTAATTTTAAGAGAGATAATTTAATTTTAAATAGCAAAGTAATTTCTTTCATCGGTAGATTTATTTTCCCCCTTTTCCCAGACATCTATATACAGAGCAGTTTTTCAGCTAAAATTTTACCTTGATGTACTAAGTTAAAAATTATATCCTGTACACCAGAGATTTTAAAATAGTTAAACAATAAAACCAGGGCTATGAAGGTGAAGAGACACCGCTAAAACTAGAAGAAATGTAAAATACAGTGGTGTACACGAAACCGCACTTTTGTGCACATGTTAAGAATTTCAGTTGGGCCTCCATGAGATTCTCTTTCTTAAAAATATCCAGAGAAAAGAAGAACCACTCACCCTCCAACTCATTCCTCATCCCTGTGGATTTCAGCAACATAAGTAGATTTTAAATTTAGAGGGAAAGAGATCTGCTACAGTGATTTTGCAAATATAAACAAATTACTATATTCCTAGAGAGAGGAAAAACAAAGTTACAGTGTACTGTGGAATATCCAACAAACTTTCTTGTGGGGTGGGGGGCAAATTGGCACTGGCATTTTGATAACTATATTGAAAGGGGGAAAGCCAGTAAGAACACAATTAAATACAATGGAATATTACTCAGCGATAAAAAGAATGAAATAGTGCCATTTGCCACATAGTTGAACCTAGAGATCATCATACCAAGCGAAGTAAGACAAAGACAAATACCACCTGATATCACTTACGTGTGGAATCTAAAATATGACACAAATGAACTTATTTACCAAACAGAAACAGACTCACAGACATAAGAGAACAGACTTATGGTTACCAAAGGGTAAAGGGCAGGGAGCGAGAAATTGGGAATTTGAGATTAATAGATACATAGTACTACGTATAAAATAGATTTTCAGGAGGACCTACTGTACAGCACAGGGAACTATATTCAGTAACTTATAATAACCTATAATGGAAAAGAATCTGAAAAAGAATAAATATATGTATAACTGAATCACTTTGCTGTACACCTAAAACATTGTAAGTCAACTATACTTCAATTTAAAAAATCTAAAGGAAACACAATTAAAAACAGAATTACCTAGAGTTATATAAATTCATTCTATAAAGTTGCTTTAATTAGAATTATATTTTGAGTAGCTTCAAATCTAGAGACAGAATCCCCTCAAAATAATATTAAATGTTTTTCTAGAGAAATGACGTAGATACAGAAGAGAATCTAGTACTAAAAGGCTGACTATACTCGACTAATGGGGACACAATTTACCTTAGCCACACGTGAGTAACTATTTCACTGATTCCTGCAAAGGAGAGACTGGAAGTTACAATAGACTTACATTATATGGTATGTGCAATTTTGTAAGTTACTGACATTAAATTAACCATTCAGTAAACCATATACTTCAGTTGTAATTAATCCACGTTTGTCTATCAGGGAAATTCTTCTCCTTCAGAGGGAAGATATGTACTCAATTTGTTTCAGTTCATTAGGATTTATTCTATCAATGCAGGGAGAAGTGAGCAATCATGCAAAGCCATCTCAGCAATTGTATGGTCACTGGATACCACTCAGAGTTTCCATGACTTGAAGGTGCACGAGCATCAAGGAGAATAGAAATAAAATGTTCTACTGTGATTCAGGCTAAGTAACAACTCAAATGATCATATCCTGTTCATTCTCCTCACAATCAAGCATCCCCTATTAACATCTCTGTATTTCATTTGAAAATCACAAGAGAGTATCCAGCTGGGTCATTTTAAGTCCATCCAATATAGACTGCACTTATTGGGCAAAGGCTATGACCAAGCATCCCATGGGCAGTTGTTATCCCTAATATCCAGCACATCCATCAGTGTGCTTAGCTTAGATACCACTCCCTGTTAGTGATTGCTTTTCATCCCAGGGCTGCTATTCCTCATCGTTCCTACTGATTCATCCCATATTTCATGGGTAAGATTAAGGCAGGAGAATACTGAGTGTTAGGCCATAAAACCTAGGACAAGAACCACGTCTAGGCATAGTACAGAAGCAGGAGACCCCATAGCTATCTACAGCAAAGAGCTAACTGCCCCATCCTTAGCACAATGTTAAGTCATACTCTGTCAGTGCCCCCAAAATATCAAATATTGGCTGTTTTCAGGCTCTGTTATTTTCATCACATTGTCTGTTTTAGCGTTTATTCATACCTTATTTGTATTTATATTAAAATATGCTTGGTTATAGTATAATTTAAGTTATACATTTTCTTAGTGCATAGCTGCCGCTCAGCATTACCTTAAAAATTAATATTTTTCTGAAGATTCACATTTAAAATACTTTAGTCAGCTTAAAAGGATTTTTAGCAGACCCTTAAGGACTGTAATTCATTAACAGAGGGACAGATGGTTGTGGATTTTTGAGTTGTTCCATTTCTATCTATTGCCTTAAGTACAGCTGACCACTTTTAATCTTAGAGTCTAAGTATTCCCAACACAAAAACTGCATCAATAACAGCTTCAATAAGAAAGAAATTAACTGGATTTATTGAGGAAGGAACTTTGGAATAGAAATCAGAATTGTTAAACCAAAAATAGAAACAAAAAAACAAAAAACCCCAACTACTTTATGTACTGTTCAGAACAATAAACTTTCCCTTGGTGTAGGAATGTGAGAATTTTTACATATAATGTCTAAATTATAGTAAGTGAATTGATGAATTAGTTTAATTTCGTAGATCTCAATATACTGGGTCTTTAAAATTGTTTTTGGTCAGCCACATGATCAATACCCATTAGAGGAGTTTATTATTTGGAGTAAAGATACATACCTAAGAAATTACTACCGGGAGACAATTTTCCATGCATCTTTCATGTTTTTCCATATCTTCAGTTCAGAGGCACTGCCTTTTTTCCAGACTATTTTCCAGAATGGAAACAACCTTGGAAGATAAAGATAGTGTCTCCTTCCAGAAAAAAGGCCAGGCTCTCTTACTGCCCATTATAAGATATTTGGGTTACCTAAACTTAGGGTTCCTCTCCTGTAATCCAACACACTGCATATGCAAACATCAACTGGTCCGCTTCCTCTCACCCTGTGAGAACTGAGGCTCAGGGAACCAAAGCAGAAATTATACTTTGTCTACTAAGATTGCTGTCAGAAATAAACTAGCATTAGTCTCTGATCCAGGAATCTTGTGTATTGTACCAGCATTTATACAACTGTTGTAGGCTAACTTGTTACCTTGAAGGAGGGTAAAATCTCAGATTTTTCACAATTCTTGATAAATCTACAACTTTTATGAAAAGCTTCCTAGTAAATACTTTTTCACCAGTGTTTCCTGAGATTTCTTGACATATGTTTCATGATATGAACTGGCTTAAGAGCAGGAAAATAGTTATAATATTACTGCTGATAAACAATCTGTAAACATAACTAGTGAAAATATTGTAGTTGACTAGTCATTAATAAACTTTGAAATGGGGCTTTTAAAAGATTAATTTGAATAACCAAAGACAGACATTTGGAACATTTTTTATAATGTAATTTTCAAGGGGAAACAATTATCTCCATAAAATACTTCAAAGACTTTCTGTTTTGTGGAAATTTTTCAAAACAATTTTTCCATATGATGTACACAGATGACTTAACACAGAAAGACAGAAAAAGTTGTCTAATAAGTCAAACTTAATTTCTGAAACTTTCCATGTAAACTTCTAAGATCTATTCAATGCTTTAAGAGATTTAACTACATTATGATAAAAGTTCTCGGCTACAGAGTATCTCAAATGACTGATAATTCACACTTTTACTGAGACCTGCTGCTTAAAAAAAGAAGTTTCTCTTTAGTCCCTTGATGATTAGCTCCTGTTGTCAAAGCTTCAGTTACAGTTCGAAAAAAAAAAAAAAAACCTAAATGTCAAGAACCATGCTGTCTGATAAATATGGATGACATTTAAGAAGAAAAGTAGGTAGTGTCTACAAAAGAAGAGACTGTTTTGTGCTGCACTTATGATTAAAATACCTTATATCTCATTCACATAATTATTTGCTCTTCTATATGAATGACACATTCTGTTTATAATGAATGCTATGACCCCCTATTTCCCCTTGTTAAATACTAACAAGTTTGTAAGTAATACCTCAGAACTAGAAATAGGCTATTGAAAAGGAAAATTAGAGCATGTATAAGAAATCCTGTTTATTGTTTGGAGTCAGATGCAGACAGCTCTCTAAATTATTATTTTTTCCCTAAATTTATTTTATTTACTAATTGAATCCTTGAGACTACGTTAGTGTATATTCATTAATTATTACACTATATAATTCAGGCCTGCCATTTGGGTGAGCAGCCACTTCAGACCAAATCAAAGGCTTACTAACAATTGGGAGATATATTGCTGAATTGAGTGATAAGCAAACAGCAGGCAGAGCACCTATGTAAAACTTGGGAAAAACAGCTAGCTGTGAATTTTTAAAATAGCACAGAATTTAACAACTTAATTCTCAAAGATATTCACCAACTCTAATTTGCACTTCATTTTGATCTGTGGTTTGATGCTAGCTTCTCTCTATATTGATCCTGCTACCCCTTATTAGAAAGTTATGTAAAACCATCAGTTATGCAAACTAACTAGAAATAATTCTGTTAGCCATAGACATAAAACACAGTATTTCAAGGCTTTAGGTTATTATAGTAAGGGAACACACACATTTAAGTAAAATAGACCCACAGCTATAAGCCATAAATTTGGGGGAGGGGGAGAGGGTAGAATGTTATGGACTCATTGTGTTCACCCCAAAATTCATTTGCTGAAGACCTAATTCCCAACATGACTATATTTAGAGATAGGGTCTTTAAGGAGCTAATTAAGGTTAAAAGTGGTTATAAGGGTGGGGCCCTAATCTAATATGACTGGTGTCCTCATAAGAAGAGAGTTACCAGGGATGCTCACAGGCATAGAGAAAAGGCCATACAAGGACAGCAAGAAGGCAACCAGCTGCGAATCAAGATGAGAGACCTCAGGAGAAGCTTCATCTTGAACTTCTACTGAGACAATAATTTTCTGTTGTGTAAGCCACCCAGCCTACGGTATTTTATTGTGGCAGTCCTAGCAAAACAATATACCCCCCAAACTTTACTTTTTCTTCTTTGTAATCCCTTCCCAGCCTCTCACACCATTCCCAGTCAACCAATGGTTTGCTTTATGCCACTACAGATTGTTTGTATTTTATAGAACTTTATATAAATGAAATCATACAGATTGTTCTTTTTCTGTTGGACTTCTTTCACTCAATATAATTGTTTTTAGATTCATTCATATTCTAGCTTTGGATCAATAGTTTATTCCTTTTTATTGTTAAGTTTTATTTTATTGTATGTATATATACCACAGTTTATTCACTCACCTTTTGGTGGATATTTGAGTTGCTTATAGCTTTGTGCTATTACAAATAAAGCTGTGCAGTATTTTTATGTATATGTGCTTTTATTTGTCTTGGGTAAATACTTACAAGATAAATGGCTGGATGATATGTCAGAAGTATGTTTAATTTTTGAGAAACTTCCAAACTGATTTCCAAAATGGTTGAAATTTAAAGTGTGATACCATTTATGATAGCCTCAAAATATGAATACCTAAGGATAAATCCCACAAGATATGAAAGATCTGAAAACCTTAAAAGGCTGCTGAGAGAAATAACAGGGCTAAATAGAGACAGATACATTCTACGTGGGCTGGAAGATTCAGTAATTTAAGATGCCAGTTCTCACCAAACTGATCTATCAATTTCACATAATCCTAGTCAAAACTGAATAGGTAATTTTGTAGAGATTGGCAAATAAATTCTAAAAATTATATAGAAATGCAAAGAGACTAGAATAGCAAATAAGTTTGAAATAATTGGAGGTCTAATATTACCTAACTTCTTATAAAACTACAACAAACAAGACAGTGTGACATTGGTGTAAAGATAGAAAAACAGATCAACGGAACAAAATGGAAAGTCAGAAATAGTCCCACACATACGTGGACCACTGTTGTCAACAGAGGTGTAAAAGCAATTCAGTGGGGAGAAGACAGTTGTTTCAATAAAACATGTTAAAACAACTGGATAGGGCTTCCCTGGTGGCGCAGTGGTTGAGAGTCCGCCTGCCGATGCAGGGAACATGGGTTCGTGCCCCGGTCCGGGAAGACCCCACATGCTGCAGAGCGGCTAGGCCTGTGAGCCATGGCCGCTGAGCCTGCGCGTCTGGAGCCTGTGCTCCGCAACGGGAGAGGCCACAACGGTGAGAGGCCCGCATACCGCAAAAAAAACCCCACAAAAAACTGGATATCCCTATGCGAAAAAATGAACTTCAATCCACACCTTGCAGCACATAAAAATTAGTTAACACAAAATAGAGCATAGACCTAAAGGTAAAGATAGAAGAAAAAACATAGGAGAAAAACTTTGTAACTTTGGACTATGCAAACACTCTTTTCTGAAAATTCAATAAAAATCATTATGGGGCCCATGATATTTCCTCTCAACAGAGAGCAAATGATTCAGTGAAGTTAAATACTTCATGTGTTAAGTATCTCACACTAATTGTCCTAAAACTAATTTAGATGTTTTATTTTTCTGTTGAGAAATTATTTTGCTTAAATATCCCACAATATCTTACAATGAATTATACAAAAATAAAAATAGAACCTCTTTTCTTTACTCTTTACAACTATTTACAACTATTCTCTCATAGGCCTCATAGCAATCCTGTGGGGGAAAGTGCTGTTATTTTCAAAATATGCAGATAGATGGATAGTTATAGAGTGATTTGCCCAAGATCACTAGCAAAACAAAAGCTGTGATTCACACCAAATTTCAATGACTCCATTGACTCCAGAGTTTCTACTCCATCACTATACCACATGCAATATTTTTATCCCAACCTCCTACTCTTCATAAGCTATAGTCTAATAAATTGCTATTAGTACCTGTACTTTTTCCTATAGAAATCAATTTTCTAAAGGGTAGGCGGGCAACTTAACTGCTTGGTTTGAATTCATTGATGTTTGCCTAGAAGATAATAAAATATATGAAACTTTCATCTCCATAAAAACTCTACTGCTGAATAGTTTTGGTTATGTATTCTCAATTACCTTGTGAACTTCTCTTTAAATTCATTAGATGTCAATGTCAAAAAACTACAATTTCCTACTAATTCAAATTATATATGTGTGTGTGTGTGTGTGTGTGTGTGTGTGTGTGTGTGTGTGTATATATATACACACATTCTTTTTAAAGTGTACATTTTTAGAGGCTTAGAGAATTACCTTTCCGTGAGAAAATACTCTATTCCATTCCATTTCTCTCCAATGTATGGAGAACATTTCATTAAAATTCACAGCTTATTTATCAAATAATAGAAAAATCAAAGGAAGTAGAATATTTAAATCTAATCAATTTTACTTATCTTGTACCCAGTGCAATAGGTCTATAGATGGTGCTGCAGAAGGGTAAATAATTATCTTCCATGGAATACAATTACAATACAGATGAATAGGAAGATTGAGTATATAAAATAAAAACAAATTAAGACAGGATACATTACAGTAATATAGTAAATAAATGCTAAAGTAATTCAGTGACCAGAGAGTCAATATACGAATGCATGGTCTAGGAAATATTTATAAAGAAGTAGGATTTGACCCAGGTTATAGAACAAATAGTAATTTTTAGAAATGGCATATGAAGGCAGAGCTTACCAATACTGATTTTTAGTATTAGCAAATTATTATATCCATTTAAACTGACTAATCTCTTGGTAATAAGTTGCATGTCAATTCAGATAAAGAAGGTGAGGGGACTACAGAAACAATGGGGAAAGTAGCAATTATAATTTGTTAAGTAGTAGATGCTACCACCATAATCTTGTTGTAGTTATTCAAACAAGAACAATTCTTTAAATTCCATGTTGGAAAGGAGAGAACAGGGCATTTCAGGCAACAGGAAGTAAGCAAGGCATTTCATCAGTTCCTTCTTTATAACTCTCTAGGCTCTCATCTCTTCTTGTCTGGCTTATTGAAATAGCCATCTCAATGGCCTTCTAGTTGGTAAGATCTCCTGGCTTCCAGTCCATTCTATGCACAGTCACTGTGTTCATCTCCTCCAAACACCCAATTTTTGATGCCAATTTTTTGATCAAATGACCTAAGGCAGCAATTTTAGAAAATGTTACGATAGTTTGGGCAACGTTAAAAGTTGTTCTTCAAAAAAGTTTTACAGTCAAATACATTTGGAAAATGTTTTAAAAAGCTACATGTTTGCGTGGAATTTAAGACTTTAATGTGCTAATATATGAAATGAATCTTCAAACTGGTAATGAGAAAGGATGTAGGATGCATTGATTTTTGAACATCCACCTGGGAAAGGCTGACGTAAAATAAAGAGTATGGTGGATATTTCACAATGTGTACGTGTTATCAAATCATCAAGTTGTACACATTAAATTCGTGAAATTTTAAATGGTCACTGTATCTCAAAACTGGGGAAAAAAGAAATGCATGAAGAATCCACAGAAAAGCAGAGTTGGAGGGTATAAAGTTAATATTAAAACATCTATTTCTATATACTAGTAATAACTGATGATTTAAAATTTAAAACTAATATAATTAAAATACAACTAATAGAATTAAAACATAAAATTTGATAAGTATTTTTAATCCTTTTTTTTTTCTTTTTTTTTTTTTGCGGTATGCGGGCCTCTCACTGTTGTGGCCTCTCCCGTTGTGGAGCACAGGCTCCGGACGCGCAGGCTCAGCAGCCATGGCTCACGGGCCCAGCCACTCCGGGGCATGTGGGATCCTCCCGGACCGGGGCACGAACCCGTGTCTCCCGCATCGGCAGGCAGACTCTCAACCACTGCGCCACCAGGGAAGCCCTTTAATCCTTTCATAATGAAAATACAACACATTGTTGAGAGAAATATAAAAGGATATTTGAAAAAATTGAGAGATATACCATAATCATAAATTGAAAGACCTATTATGCTGAGAGGTAGATTCTCCACAGTTTGACCTACAATTCAACACAATCCCAATCAAAAAATCACAGAAGACTTTATTGGTAGAAATTGACAGGATGATTTCTAAAATTTACATGTAAATGGAAGTTTTCCAGAACAAACAATTCTGCAAAAGAAAAACAAAGTTGGAGGAGTTATACTAGCAGATTGCAAGACTTACTACTAAACTACAGTAATCTAGACAAGTGTAGTACGGGTGGAAAAATAGATATACAGAACAATGGAAGAGAATCGAGAGTCTAGAAAAAGTCATCTATGTACTGCCAATTAATTTTGACAAAGGGGCAAAGGCAATTTTTGATGGGGAAAGAAACATCTTTTCAAGAAATAGTGCTGGAGCAATTGGTTCTCCACACACAAAATAATGAATCTGGACCCTTACCTCATACCATATATAATACTTTACTTGAAATGAATCATATCTCTAAATGTAAGAGCTAGCATTATAAAGCTTTTCTAGGAAACACTAGAGAAAAATTGTGATTTTATATTACGAAAAGGTTTCTGAGAAAAACCACTAAAATATGAACCACATAACAACTGATAAATGAAGTTTTATCAAAATTACAGGCTTCTCTTAAAACCAGTTGTTAAGGCAATGAAAAGTCAAGCCATAGACTAGGAGACAATATTAACAAACAAATAACTGAAAAAGAACTCAAATCCAGAATATATAAAAAAAACTTTCACAACTCAATGATAAAAAGATACATATCCCAATTAAAATAATTAAATAGATAAAATCTTTGAATGGCCACCTCAGAGAAGATTTCCTAATACCAAGTAAACACAGGAAGAAAATGTTTAAGATCCTTAGTCATCAGTGAAGTGCAAATTTAAAAACACAGCATGATACCATAGAACACCCACCTGAAATTAAGAAAACTGGCCATAACAAGTGTTTGTGACACTGTAGAGTGACTGGAACTCTCAGACTGCTGGTGGTAACAGAGTCTTACAAAATTAAACATAAAACTACCTTATGACATATGATTTCCACTTCTAGGTATTTTCCCTAAAGAAATTAAAGCTTATTTCCACACAGACTTGGTGGTACACAAATGTTCATGTGAGATTTATTTGGGATTCTTTATTAAAAGCTAGAAACAACACAAATGACAACCAACAGGTGAATCAAATTGTGTTCCATTGTGTAATTATACCACTACTCAGTAATGAAAGAGCGAATGATTCATATAACAAACATGAGAGGTTCTCAAAACAAAAATGGTAAGTGAAAAATGCCCCATTATCTTCCCCCTCATACATTATAAATACAATCGTATGATTGCATAATGGGAGTGTATGGTGGGACTAATAACCATCGTGACTATGTATGGTTTCATTTATTCTAGAAAATACAAATTAACATATAATTACAGAAGGCAGATCAGTGGTTATTTGCGGGTGGGGTTGTGGAAGAGTTGGACTGCAGAAGAGCACTGGGAAACAAAGAGTTCACGGAATTGTTTGTTACTTTACTTGTGGTAATGATTTCATATATATACATACACACACATACATACTCATATATATGTTGAAATTTATCACATTTCAATATGTACAGTTTACTGGATATCAATTACACCTCAACAAAGCTATTTTAAAAAGTAGAGAAGGGAATAAAGATAACATTTCTTAAACTGCAATTTATTTCTCTCTGCAATCTGATCAGTCCCTGAAAATACTCTAATGACAATGGCCCATACTTGCTGATCTGAGGTTTGAAGTTGGCCTGGCTAAATATTTCTCGTCCTTTGCAATTTTATTATGTTTTTGTCCCTTAGAACTGTGGGATTTTTTTTTTAATCTTTAAAGTTTAGTTATTTCATCAAGATAGATCTTGGTGTTAAATTTTCGTAGAACATGATTTAAATATATACTGATCTAGGTGTTATTTGATTTTGGGAATTATTCTTTTATTACGTCTTTGAAGTATTTTCTATACCTATCTGGGGACTGAATCTTCATTTTGTGGCCCTCTGTATCAACTACCTTATCATCTATATTGACCAAGACCACCTTAACCTTTCTCTCAGGTTGACTAAACTTGAGACAGGCATCTTCCTACCTCTGACCTCCCTCGCACATGCCTTACAAAATCCAGATAGCCTAACCACAGAGGCCTCTCTCCTCTGTTTACTTAGAGCATTTACTTTAGAAAACTTGTCATTATAAAGTCTTTCTCTATTCCTTTGTGATTTAAATCTCTTTAGAAGCGTCTTGTTGATTTTACCACCTAAGACTGTTTTCTCTAAAGGACCTGGGATTCATCTCTTTGAAGTGTAATAAACAAGGGAGAGAGTATCCCTATCTCTGTTTCTGTAGGAGGGTAGGAGCTTAACTTGCCTTGTTCCAAGCTGTAAGACTATCTCTTGTGATGAAGGTATGAGAAGATGGTCTATGGTCCCCCATACTCAGCCCTTAAAAACTCTTCTGCCACTTCTATCCGCAGAATTCAGCTTAGACTGCATTGGCATCTTTTATCCCCTATTGCAGTAGCCTTGAATAAAGTCTTCTTCACCTATTTAACTTTGTCTAAAACAATTTCTGCATTGCCAATTATTCATTTATTTTCCCTTTCCCTCAGTATATACATATATTCCTCAAGTCTGTGTGGTAAGCTATAGAGTGAAGACTAATAAAATTCTGTTCTTTTTCAGTATGATTTTGAAATTATCTATTTTAATTTAAATATTCATTCTGATAGCTCATTCTCCAATGGATAATTTGGTATTTTGCATCTTACCCTTTCCTGTCTTTTATTAACCTGAAAGGGTGACGCAATTCTTTCCTAAACTTCCCAAATGTGTTTAGGTAAGTGTATTCCCGTAAATTCGAGCACGTATTTACGTCTAGCATAGGTGTCTTCTTTCATTCTGCTGAAGAATTATGGCACCAATTTAATCTTGCATTTATTTGTAATTTTGCCTTTAATAAAAACAGGCCCACTGAGGCCCGCCATTGTCCCTAAATGTTGCACAGAGGTTCTCTCTTTTCTTCCCTACCTCTTATCATGGCATCACTTCAATATTCTAAATTGAAGGCCTTGATGTTATTAATATTTTTCCTTCCTCCAATTATTAGGGTTATTTAGCTTTGGGAGGGGTAAATTCTAAGGGAGACAGGGCACTCGGCAGCCAACTTCTTTCAGCTTTTCTTCCAGATTTATTGAATTTCATCCCCTATTGGCATGCACGGTCACATCAGTGTAGGTCAGGATGAGATCTTCATTTCTGGGCTTTTAGGAGTGAATACCATCTTGGAAGAAGTTCCATCTAATGTGATTTTCTATGGCTCATGGAGTTTTTCTATTGAATCTTTAACACAGAATGTCTTTGTTGACCCAGAATGTCCCCACAATGTTGTTCCCTTGTTTCTCCTTTGACCCAGCTATAATTACAATCTCCCCTTTTCCTTTTAAATGCAATATCATGGCTATCTTGTGTGGTCAGAAGATCTCTTGCTAACCCCCGCCCTTCCTATTGTACAGAATGAGAGTGAGTCCACAAATATATCCCACTATTAACCTCTCAAAGCAAGAGAATTTAGTGGTATTCTTCAGACTGTTCCCATCCACAATCTAAACTCCTTATCATACTTAGGATTATAGGTAATATCTATTGAAGTTTGGAGTACTTCATCTAAGTATAAGTTGCACACTATCCAGCAGGTAACCTATAGAATTTGAAGTATGACTTTGTTACCACTCTTTAGTTTCAGTATACCTATGCAGTTTACATCCAATTTGAGGCTGTCTTTCTTCTTTGAAAGAATTCAAAAGAGATTAATGCCTTGTACACTTTGCCAACTTTCTTGCAAGTCTTCCCAAGTTAGCATTAAAATCACATTCAAATTTTCTCTGTGCAGCAAACAAAACATTTGATCGATTCAGATGAGACATGATTAGCACTCATTTGCCTCATCTCTTTTAATAATTTGACAGGTGATAGCCTCCTAACTGGTCTCTCTGCTTCAGCTCTTGTTCCTCTCTTCAGTTTATTTTCAGCAGAGCAGCCAGAATTACTCTATTAAAGTGAAAGTCAGATTATGTCATTCCTCCACTCAAAATCCTCCAATAGTTTCGGAGGTTCCTATTACGAATTATAAGGACCTTCATGGTCTGGGTTTCCTTTATGTCTCTAACTTCATCTCTTACAGTTTCTCCCTTATTCACATGAGTTGACACACCCTGCTCTGTCACTGTCTCGTAGAAGCCAGCCACACTCCCCCTCAAGCCCTTTGCTTTGGCTCTTCCCACCATTTAGCCCTTTTAGATTAAGTCAATGTAAATTGATACAGCCACTATGGAGAACAGTATGGAGGTTCCTTAAAAAACTAAAAATAGAACCACCATACGACCCAGAAATCCCACTACCGGGCATATACCCTGAGAAAACCATAATTCAAAAAGAGTCATGTACCACAATGTTCACTGCAGCACTATTTACAATAGGCAGGACATGGAAGCAACCTAAGTGTCTATCGACAGATGAATGGATAAAGAAGATGTGGCACATACATACAATGGAATATTACTCAGCCATAAAAAGAAACGAAATTGAGTTATTTGTAGTGAGGTGGATGGACCTAGAGTCTGTCATACAGAGTGAAGTAAGTCAGAAAGAGAAAAACAAATACCGTATGCTGACACATATATATGGAATCCAAAAAGAAATAAAAATGGTTCTGAAGAAACTAGGGGCAGGACGGGAATAAAGACGCAGATGTAGAGAATTGACTTGAGGACATGGGGTAGGGGAAGGGTAAGCTGGGACGAAGTGAGAGAGTGGCATGGACATATATACACTACCAAATGTAAAATAGCTAGCTAGTGGGAAGCAGCCACATGGCAAAGGGAGATCAACTCGGTGCTTTGTGACCACCTAGAAGGGTGGAATAGGGAGTGTGGGAGGGAGGCGCAAGAGGGAGGAGATATGGGGATATATGTATATGTATAGCTGATTCACTTTGTTATACAGCAGAAACTAACACACCATTGTAAAGCAATTATACTCCAATAAAGATGTTAAAAAAAAAAGAGTCAACTTCTCAGAAGACTTTCTTAACCATCCTATCCAAAATGTCAACACCCTATATATCCTAACCTTCTTTTCTGCCTTTTATCTCCCTTAGCACTTACAGTCTATTTATTTTATTTATCTTGCTTATCATCTATCTTTCCCATGAAACTTTAAGCTTCACATGGGCAAGGCTTTTTGTCTGACTTGTTTATGCTATATCCCCAGTGCCTAGAGCAAAGTCTGGCTGTTATGAATGGAACATTTATGTTCCCCCAAATTCATAGGTTGAAACCCTAACCCCGAAAGTGATGGTATTAGGAAGTGGAACTTTTGGGAAGCAATTAGGTTTAGATGAGGTCATGAGGGTAGAACCCCCCCACATGATGGGATTAGTGCCTTTATAAGAAGGGAGAGACACCAGAGCTTCTTCCTTCTGTCATGTGAAGATACAGCAAGAAGGCAGCCATTTGCAAATCAGAAAGAGGGCTCTCACCAGACACAAACACTCTGGTATCCTGATCTCGGACTTCTAGCTTCCAGAACTGTGAGAAAATAAGTGTCTACAGTTTAAGCCACACAGTCTATGGTATGTTGTTATGGGAGCCCAAGCTCACTAAGCTACTGGCCCAAGACAGATAATTAAGAGTTGAATGAGTACATAAATAGTTCAGGGTCTAGAAAGGAAAGACCCTGATAGCTTGTGTCTGGGGACCTTTTCTCCAAGCAGGAGAACTGAGCTTCCACAGACCACTAAGATGATCCATGTTATCCAAATTGGCGGTAAAAAATAAAACCAATGATCTGGAACTATTATTGACAGTGTTCAACTTAACATGTATTCCATAGAAACACTATAGTGCATTGATTTTAAATGCAGGCTGCAGAGCTGGAATGCGTGGGTTGGATCTTCAGCTTGACCACTTACTAATACCTTGTGCAAGTTACTTAATCTCTTGTAACTCATCTGTAAAATGGATAGAACAATAATACCTGCCTCACAAAACATTCTCTGACATAAGTCATACCAATGTTTTCTTAGGTCAGTCTCCCAAGGCAATAGAAATAAAAGCAACAATAAATAAATGGGACCTAATCAAACTTAGAAGCTTTTCACAGCAAATGAAACCATAAACAAAAAGACACAACCCAGGGACTGGGAGAAAATATTGGCAAATGATGCAGCCAACATGGGCTTAATTTCCAAAATATACAAACAGCTCATACAATTCAATAACAAAAAACTAAACAACCCAATCAAAAAATGGGCAGAAGACTTAAATAGACAATTCTCCAAAGAAGACATACAGATGGTCAATAGGCACAGGAAAAGATGCTCATCATTGCTAATTATTAGAGAATTGCGAGAAAAAAAAAAGCCTTCCTTGGTGGTGCAGTGGTTAAGAATCCACCTGCCAGTGCAGGGGACACGGGTTCAAGCCCTGGTCTGGGAAGATCCCACATGCTGTGGAGCAACTAAGCCTGTGCGCCACAACTGCCAAGCCTGTGCTCTAGAGCCCGCATGCCACAATTACTGAGCCCACGTGCCACAACTACTGAAGCCCGCATGCCTAGAGCCCATGCTTGGCAACAAGAGAAGCCACTGCAATGAGAAGCCCGCGCACCACAATGAAGAGTAGCCCCTGCTCACCGCAACTAGAGAAAGCCCGTGCACAGCAACAAAGACCCAACGCAGCCAAAAATAAATTTTAAAAATACATACATTTATTTAAAAAAAAAACCTACAATGAGGCACCACCTCACACTGGTCAGAATGGCCATCATTGATTCACTTTGTTATACAGCAGAAACTAACACACCACTGTAAAACAATTATACTCCAACAAAGATGTTAAAAAAAATTCTGCAGATAACAAATGCTGGAGAAGGTGTGGAGAAAAGGGTACACTCCTACACTGTTAGTGGGAATGTAAATTGGTGCAACCACTATGGAAAACGGTAGGGAGGTTCCTCAAAAAACTAAAAAATGAGTTGTCATAGGATCTAGCAATCCCGCTCCTGGGCATATACCCAGACAAAACTATAATTCGAAAAGACACATGCACCTCTATGTTCATAGCAACACTATTTATAATAGCCAAGACATGGAAACAACAGATGAATGGATAAAGAAGATGTGAGATATATATATACACACACACACACACACACACACACACACACACACACACACACACACAGAGTGAAATATTACTCAGCCATTGAAAAGAATAATATAATGCCATTTGCAGCAACATGGATGGACCTAGAGATTATCATACTAAGCGAAGTAAGTCAGAAAGAGAAAGACAAATACTACAGGATATCACTTATATGTGGAATCTAAAATATGACACAAATGAATATATCTATGAAACAGAAACAGACTCACAGACATAGAGAACAGACTCATCATTGTCAAGGGGAAGAGTTGGGGGGAGGCAAGGGGAGTTTGGGATTAATAGATGCAAATTATTATATATAGGATGAATAAACAACAAGGTCCTACTATTCAATATCCTATAATAAACCATAATGGAAAAGAATATAAAAAAGAATATATATATGTATAAGTAAGTCACTTTGCTGTATAGCAGAAATTAGCACAACATTGTAAAGCAACTATACTTCAATAAAATAAAAAAATAATAATATCTGCTTTAAAGAATTGTTTTGAGGATTACAAAACTTCAGATATTAGAGCATTTAGAATTTTTGGCACACATTTAGTGTTCAGTAAATATTGGATCATGTTTACTGTTGTGAAGTTGCTTGGCTTTATTCTAGAATTCATAAATAAGTAAAGATATGTCTGTAAGCCAAAGGGCTACCCTAGTTTTATATCCCCTTTTCTGATGAATAAACCTGTGCACAATGTCAAAATTCATTCTTTACAAGGAAGGAGCAATGCATTTTAGCCTTCAAAAATAAAAGTCCATAGCTTCTTCCTGATGCTCCCAAATCTCTCAAAGGTCACAAATGCCTAGAGATGAAACCAGATGAAATGTGAGAACATTTGGATAGAACTTCCTTAGGTAATAAAATTATGCCTATTTCTACCCTTTGTAATGAGCAACACGTACAATCACACAATCAGAATATCTGAGGAATAGGAGATCATATAGGTCATACTCATTTTTTCTGATGAGCAAACTGAAGTTTCAGTAGAGAGTTTTCATAATAGATGTTCAACTCTTAGGGTTTAATTTAAATTCTACTACATTAAGAAGAAATAACTCAGAGCAGTACACTTTCTATTTGCTTAGACCCAAACTAAAATGGTTTCAGCACGAGTAGACTTAAAAATGCAACATACATAACAATACTCAAATGCTAGAGGATACTCAAACACTTATAAATAGCATGTCAAGTGAGTAAATCGCTCTTGAACACATGTGTTTTACATAAAACCCAATATGCCTATACATAAACGTGGTTGCATTTAACATCATGAGAACAGTGCATCACTTTTATGAATTAACTTTTTGCCTTTACATGCAGATCATCATCCCAAATAAAACTGAAAGTGGATATGGTTGTAGTTGAAAATACGGAAACAGTAGCATGTGATTTTTATATTAGGAGTACTTGGTAAAGCAAAATAACTTTCAAACTTCTATATCTTCATGCAACTGTAAGTAATTTAACATTATGATCTCTATGATTTTTCAGTTTTAACTAACTAAAATGAACCATCTAAACTGAGCTGTATGTAATTAAGTAAAGAGAAGTTATTTGAGGGTCTTTTTTGCACTGACCACTCATTACTCCTAATGAGGGCCTACAATCCACAACTGACACAACTGAATTTCACAAAAACTTTTCTGCTATTTCCCTATACAAGAACTTTGTCTCCAAATTTTATGCTGCTTACTTCTCTCACTTTCTTTCTTTCTCTACTCATGGTTTTCTCTCCCCTTGTAGGAATTGATAACCATAGGGTGGCAGTGCCTTTAGCCAACACACTACTCATATCAAAAGGAAATTGCTCTTACTCTTGTGAATGTTTGGCAAAAATACCTGCTAGGAAAGCTTATGTCCTTTTATCAGGATGCCTGAATTCTAAATAGTAAACAGCAGTCACTGAATTATTTTTAAATAGCATCACTTACATATTTCTAATTCTTTAGGAGACCTTAGGAATAATACAAGGCTAATTTTCATGCCAGAGATTTATGTATTCATTTTCTAATTAGCAGGTATCGTCATTTGCTATAAAAACCCAAACTGATATGCAGTAGCATCTGATTCAAATACTATCACATTTGCAAATGTCTATGTAATATTGACAAGGCTAAAGTCAGTAGGTTGGTTTTTTAAAAACCTTAGTCATATTTTACATCAAGTAGGTGTAAGTGTATTTTTATATGCAGTAATAGCACTTAAGAATAATCCTCGATTGAATAAGCATCAACTTCTTCCTAGATTAGCTTAGTGCATGAGGCCTATTGAGCCATTAGCTTTTACTGAAGGATAGAAGAGTATCAGCCCCTACAGAATAGAGAATTAGCTCTTGCCTTGTAGCAAAGCTTTTTCCTGGTTTCTCTTCACAATGGGATTCCTTTAACCATGCCTTTTTCTAAGGCAACCAGAGAGTAAAATGGCAGTCAGAAGAAGAAAATTAAATCTATTGAAATGAAATCATCACGTGTGCTTGGCTTTAGCTTCTCACAGTAGAGTGATCTGACATGATTAATCTTCAACGATAGACCCCCTCTGGGGGTCCATGGAAATTCCTCTGAGTATTAAAGTATACACTTTCTGGAATGGAAGTAATAGCTGTCATTCATGAAAAGATTTTTTTAAACGTTACCTAAAAAGATGTAATATCTGATACATGAATCTTATGATAGAATAAAATGTTCCTTCAGTCTTCAACTTTTTTCATTTAAGATAGTTTACACTTGTCACTTTACAGCACATTTTACTACTTAAAACAAATTTTTTAGAGCAGAAATAAAAAGATGTGGGAGAGATACTGTATAACTTTCCCTTGGAATTTAACAAATTAGCAACTCATTTAGAGAAAAGAAACAAAATGGTTAACTGGGTGTTTTCTAGCTGGGAAAGGCTAAATCTCATATTTCCATTTTGTTTTTTAAGGTAATTTTCTCTGAGATCTTTCAGAGTGAGTGTGCCAGGATTTTTACTTAGCATTAATTTAGGAAAATGGGGAAAGATGCTAAGAATATATGAATTTTTTTAAACCAGATGTTAGCAGAACCTCAGTATGTTCAGGACATCTAAAGAACCAGTGAATCAACTTCTACTAGGAGGTAAGTAGTAAAGGATTTGAAAGATCTTTTCTCCCACGATAGAAGTAAGAAAAGTCGACACAAAATAAAAACCATACTTCTCTGTGGGATTAGGAAAAGGCATTTGCAAAGAAACCTTGATAAACTGAATTCCAAGGAGTTATCAGCCTTCATAGTTGAGCAGAGTATAATGACAGCTTCTACAGAGTTCCTAGAAAAGATGTATAGACTGAGAAGAAAGTTCTAAAATCTTTGATCCAAGTTTCCACCTTAAAAAGCTAGATAACAACAACAAAAAGACCAAACTGAACCCAAAGTAAGGAGAAGAGAGTAAATAATAAAAATAAAATCAGAAAATTATAAAATAAAAAATAGAGAAAAATCAATCACACTAAAAACCAATTTGTAGGAAAGAAGAACAAAATTGATAAAACTCTAGCTACAATGAACAAGAAGAACAAAAGAGAAAATACCAATTGCCAATATCAGGAATAACGAGGAAGTATTATTATAGATTCTACAGGCATTCGAAGAATAATAAGGAAATATTATGAACAATCTTATGTCAATAAATTTGACAATTAAGATGTAACCACCAAATTCCTTGAAAAACACAAGTTACCAAAACTAATCCAACAACAAATAGATTTTGAATAGCCTTACACCTTAAATAACTTGAATTCATAATTTAAAATTGTCCCACAAGTAAAACATTAGGTCCAAAAGACTTCACTGTTGAATTCTACACCACATTTAAAAAACTATATAGTCATTTCAATAGGTGTAGAAACAGCATTTGATCATATTCCATGCCCATTCATGATAAAAATTCTCAAAAAACTGAGAATCTAAGGGAAATTCTTCAATCTGATAAAGGTCACCTTGAGAAAAAAAATCTACAATCAACATCATAGTTAATAATTAAGTACTTTCCTTTCTAAAGGAAACAGGCAAGCTTGTCCGTTCTCACTACTTCTAATAATACTGTAATGGAGTTCCCATTCAGTGCAATAAAACAAGTAAAAAATAATAAAATATAGTAAAGATTAATATAGTATTTTTTCATGGACAACATAACTTAGTCCATAGTAAATTTTAAAAATCTATTAGTAAGAAGAAACGCTATAACTACTAAGCAAATTAGTAGTTCATAAGAAGACTATACAAAAATTAATTACATTTTTATAAACTACAAACAGTTGGATAATGAAACTTAGAAACCAATACCATTCTTAATAACAAAAAAGTAGATACACTGAATAAAGAATATTTAATATCTCTACACTGAAAAACTATAAAACACTGTTGGAAGAAACTAAGGAAAAAATAAGTTGAGAAATATTACTGGATGGCCCAACCTTGTTAATATTCCAATCAAACTCCCAGCAAGCACTCTCCCTCCTTGCCTCCCTCTCTCCCTCCCTGCCTCCCTCCTTACCTCTGGTAGAAATAAAACAAGCTGATTCTAAAATATGTATGAAATTATTAAGTGCAAAGGACATCAAATAACCGAAATAGTCTTGAAAGAACACACTTATGCTACTTAATTTTAAAAATTACTCTTAAACTACAGCAGTCAAATGGTATGGTGTGGTGTAAGGATTGATAAGTAGATCAGTACAACAGAATAGAGTATCCAGAAATAGACAAACACACATGGTCAATGGATTTTTCACGAAGTGGCAAAGCAATTCAGTGGGGAAAGGAAATTTTTCAAAAAATTATCTGGAACAGCTGGATATCCACGTGGAACATAATGAACCCTAACTCCTATCTTATGCATTCACAAAATTTCAAAATTAATAGGAGAATACATTCAGAATCTTGGGGTAGCAAAGATTCCTTAGAACTAAAATGGCAAAATAAACATAAACTAATAAATTGGACATCATCAAAATTATAAATTTCTACTCTTTAAAAGACAATATTAAAATTAAAATAAGCCACGGATTATATATTTACATATCCATTATATATATTTATATATAATTGTCTCACATCTCAATAAATTTACAAATAACTCAAAAAGTAGACAAAAGCTTTGAACAGACTTTTCACAGAAGAAGTTGTATAATACAATAAGCACATAGAAAGATGCTCATCATCACTAGTAATCAGGGGAAATCAAATTAAAACCACAAATTAGGGCTTCCCTGGTGGCACAGTGGTTGAGAGTCCGCCTGCTGATGCAGGGGACACGGGTTCGTGCCCTGGTCCGGGAAGATCCCACATGCCGTGGAGCGGCTGGGCCCGTGAGCCATGGCCGCTGAGTTTGCACGTCTGGAGCCTGTGCTCCGCAACGGGAGAGGCCACAACAGTGAGAGGCCCGCGTACCGCAAAAAACAAAAAAAGCCCCACAAATTAAAACTCACTAGGATGGCTAAAATTATAAACACAATGCAAGTGTTATGAAAATGCGAAACAACTGGAACTCTCGTTCACTGCTGGGAGAGGTGTAAAATCTTACAACTGCTTTGACAAGCAGTTTGGCAATTCCTTCCAAACTCAGACATATAACAAAGCATGTGAGCAAATAATTCCACTCTTAATTTTCTACCCAAGAAAAATGAAAAGATTATGCCTACAGAAAGATTTGTATAAGAATTTTCACAGGAGATTTATGAGTCAAAACTCTGGGAGTGGGTGTTGGGTAGGGGTAGAAATGTCCATCAACAGGTGGATGTACAAACAAATTTTGGTATATTTATATTCATCCAATGGAATGCTATTCAGCAATGAAAACTAACTGACTGTTGATACGTTCACCATCACAGATTAATGTTTAAAAGATGATAAGCAAAATAAGCCAAACACAAAATGTATACATTCATTGTATGATTCCCCTTATATGAAGCTCAAGAACAGGCCAACGAATCATGGTGTTGGAAATCAGCAAAGTGGCTGTTTGGGTGGGGGATTGCCTGAAAGGAGCATGAGAAAAGTACGATGGAAATTTTCTTTATGTTGATTGGGGTGGTGTTTGTACTGGTGTATATATACGTTTGTCAAAACACATCATACTGTACAGTTAAGAACTGTGCATTAACTGTATATAAACACTACCCTCAAAATAAAATGTTTAACAATTCTGGTTAATATTCCCCTTTCCTTTTTTCATCTTCTACATCACTGAATACTCTTGTAAAGAAGGAAATGTAAAAAGTGAGTATAGAGTCAAATACATGTTCATAGTGGCCTCTCTCATTGCTTTCTCTTTCATTCTCTAAATAATTTAATCAGTGCTTAATATGTGCTGGGCTTTGTATTAATCACTAGGTATAAAAAGTCCATTAATATATGATTCCTACACCCTAAGTGTTTAAGGTCTGAAAATACACCATTAATTAATCCAAATAACCTCTACCCCACCCAGCTCACACCAGTTTGTGGATTCTAACTAATTTTATTTAAACAGTGTGTCACTAACATCTCTTGGATTCTCAGCCAACAACTCCCAAATGATAGGTAGCCTCCTTCCTTTGTCTCTGGAGGTAGTTTGGTATGAGAGAAGGAATATCTCAAGTGTAATTCTTTGCACTGCCTGAATCTGACGGCTATTCCTTGTATCTCTATCAGAAACTGTCCTGTGACCTCAGGCTGATAAATATGGAGACTGCACGCACATTCCAGTCCTGAGACTGGAAAGAGGCAAGGGCAAGAGTGTGAAACACCCATGCACTAGCCTATAAATATTTTAAGTTTCGTCATAAAAGCTATGTTGGCCATTACAATTATGTGTGTTGCGGGGGGGAGGCCATTACACTTTTTAAGCAGGAGAAAGACAAGGTCAGTCTTGCCTTATGAGACATCACTATGGTCACAATGCGAGGAAGACTTGAGGAAGAGATATTGAACATAGGGGGATCACTTTAAGGCTGTGAACTCACACAGTTCAAGAAGCCATGAGGTACTAAATTAAAACAGGGGAGTGGACTGGAGCTGTGAGAAATATTAAGGAAGAAGAATATGTAAGAGGTGATAATGGAGGTTACAAAGCAATTTTCTAAGATGTTTCCTATGTTTCTAGCTTGAATGACGAGTGGATAACAGTGCCACTTTCTAAGACAGAATGTAAAAAAACATTTTTTTTTTTAATCTGGGGAAGGCGTTCAGTTCAGTGCTGGACTATTGAGTTTCAAATGATTGTGGAATATCCCATCGAGGTTTGCATCAAGTAGCTGGTTAGTCCAAAGTATAGGAGAGAAAGCTGACCTGGAGATTGGTTTGTGTTGGGAATAACCTGCTTGTTAATGGCAGTTGAAGCTACTGAGATCATCCGAGGGGGATAGAGGGTATGAACAGCAGTGGGACAAGAAAACAACACTGAATAACTTGGACTTTTAAATGGTTAAAAAAACATAAGCCCACAATAACCATCCTAGAAAGAGCAGTCAATAAAGTAGGAGGAAGATCAGAAAAGTTGCTATAAAAGCCAACAGAGAAACATGCAGAAAAAGTTACTCAATGCTGCACATTGAGTGATTAGCCTTCCCAAGGGACATTATGAAAGGAGTACCCATTCAGTCCAGATCAACACTTAATGGATCACTTGGCAGGAACTGCTTTCTAGTAGAAAGTAGAAATGGAAATATATAATTTTTACCATGGCTGACCCTATACCCTTCCAAAAGCCTCCTTCTTTAATATTCTATTTGGTTCTATGGATAAGTTTTATCTTCCATATACCACCATGACCCAACAAACTGGGCAACTGCTACCTCCATTTCACAGAGGGCTAACAGAGAAACTTAATAAACTACCTAGATTTTAAGTGGCAGAGCAAGGCTTTAAAATAAGTCTAGGTCCAAGCCATTTTCTACTGTATCATGACACAGCATCTCTCTCACCTCTACCACCATCTTTTTAAGAGGAGGCGCTCAGTAAAAATAGTAAGTTTGGCAAAGGGGAATGCAAATATTTGAACCCATAAATCATAAGTCAAAATGTTAACATATGTTCTTCCTTCATAATAATAATAAGCCTTGGGAAAGGATACCAAAATTGATGTCAGCCATCTCTTTTTCCTTAAGAAAATCTGAGAAAATGTGTAAATAAACAGCTAACAATTATTGGGTACTGGCTGTGGCCAAAATAGTTTTAAGCACTTTACATGTTAGAATCTCCTTTAATCCTCCAACAGCGCTATAAGACAGGCATTATTACTCTTTCAGCCATAGAGGCGAGGACACTAAAACCAAGGGGAAGAAGTGCTGTGCCCAAGTACATTTCCATAGCTGTTGCCAAGTGTATGCACGCAGTGAACTTGGGATTCCAGTCCAGGCAGTCCAGATCCAGTGACGGTACTCAGAAGAGCAAAGTCATGCTGTGTAATGAGCATTTCGTGAGACCTGGGAGAACCACCTGAACTCATCTGCCTCAGAATAGTATCCAGATGTTGTACTACCTGAAGTTCATTATTAGAGCCTTGTTCCTTTGGGGTAAGCTTTGCTTGTTCCAGACATCATCCACCAATATCAACTCACTTATACCTCTGTGTGAATTAGATGAAAAAAGAGGCAGCTGGTGATGGAGCTAGGCAGTGATGTGTGGAACAGAGAGGCAGGAGAGGGATAAAATGGAGAGATAAAATAACGTGAGATGTTTGCCTAGGGGCTTTTCTGGCTTAAACAGTTTCTCATAAACAGATAAGAAGGAAGTGGCAGAGCTCAGCCCTAGAATTCAAGCTTCAATTTTAGCTGTTAATCTACTCAATAGAGCAAAACTTCTTTCCCTTTTTATTTGTCCTGCTGCTTAAGTTTCCTAACTGTGTGGCATACTTATTCATCTTAATTTAATATTCTGCTTGTGAGACTGGATTTTTGGCAAACCATGACTAATTACCTTTGGTCTCTAGGAAGCAGGATAACAGTGTCCATAGTTCTACAGCTTTCAGTTGCAAAATCAAAGGAAGCTCATAAAGTTTGGCTGGTTGTTTACAGTTAACTAAGAAAGGAACTGGTCTAATTTGCCAGATAAGAAAACATGATCTGTCCCTTCAATGTGTATCTGTTAAAATAGAGCATGAACAAATCCTATTATCAGTGTTCTGAAAATGATTCAGCTCTATCCTTTATGCCTTTTTTTCACATCTTTTTGTCATTTTGGTTTTCTCTGGCACTCCTACTTAGAAAGAGGAAAGGAGAAAAAAAAAATCAAGATCTGAAACTTCAACCAAATCTTTTTAACAATTAATAGCTCTAGGAAAAGTTGGGGTTTTTTGTTTGTTTGGTTGGTTTTTTGAAGAGGGTTAGGTAGAAACTGCAAATGTTGGTTTAAAATAAGTAAGACTGTTAAACCTCCAAAATGCTTCTTCTATATATTTAATATCACAGAAAAACCAAAAGACAGATTTCCAAGTGGATAAGCAAAATGTTTCAGGTTTGGGAAATGACATCTTAAATTATATCCTTGATTTGAAATTTTATTATATGTTCTAGTAAACTCATTGTGTTTTCCTCAAGGAGTAAAGATGAAGTTAAAGAATGCATTTGTTGGAGTCATAAAGCAGTAAAACTGACTGTAGCAGAGTAACCAGAAGATATCCCCTCATCAGAACTATTCTCTCCAATAGTACATGTACACTCCTTTACTGAATCATCTCTATCATCTTAATCTTTAAAGCTAATCTTTAAAGCTTAATCTTTAAAGCTAATGGATCATTGACCTGTGCCTTCTTCAGCTTCTACAGTAAGACCAAGGCTACCTGGGCAACACAAGAAACAGGAAGAAGATGGTCCTGCCATCAGAGCAAAAGCTCTGAAATCATTTATATCTAGACAAAGGTGCATAGTACCCGTCCTAACATTTCCCAACTTCCCCATGGAGTTAGGTTCAGATTTTCTGGCTCCATCTAAGCTGTTATTACTGTTAATGTTCTTGTTGATAACTTAGAGGGGCAAAGTTAAAATATAATGATGTGAAGAAAACAATTAAAAAGTGATTTCTAACTTTAAGACTGGTGATACCAATATTATAAATTGGAAGTCCACACAGAAACATGTCTTCCTCTGCTTAAAATCCTTCAGTGCCTCCCGTATTGCTTACAGAATAAAGTCCAAATTCCTTACCATGGCATTAAACGCTTTTTATAATCTATCTGCAACCACTTTTCCAGTCTCATCTCTTCCATCACCTTACACTGACCCTCTACTACTACTGGAGAAAACATTTGGCTCTTCCTGGAGTAGATCATGGACTTTTATTGTCTTGCCTTTGTACCTACCTTCTGCTAAATAAAGTCCTGTTGGTGAAAAGAAAAGCATCACCTGGTGATTAAACGAGCATGGGCTCTGCCATTAGACCACCAGTGTTTAAATGCTGGCCACATCACATGTTAGCAGTGTGACTTCGTTTGAAATCTACATCTCAGTTTTCTTATGTATAAAATTAAGGAAATAATTATGCTTCTTTCACAGGATTATTAATTCTTATAAAGATCTCAGAAGGGTACTTCCCCCCTCTGTGACGCTTTTTTTGAATTAATGATCTGCTTTTCCATTATTTTATTCATACCTCTTTTATTACATTTTATTCATACATTATCAATTTGGACATTACTGGTGTTTGTGTCTTGATAACCTTTGTATCTACAGTGCTTAAAACAGATGTAACATACTTACATTGATTAATTTCATGCCAAATATAGCTGTAGTAACGTGTTATTTTTAAGAAAAAATAAAACCATATTGTTAGGATTGTGTTATTTAAGGTATAAAGGGTGTGCGTGCCATAAAGAACCAGTAGGTTAAGTATCAAGTAATTTGGGATTATCTCAGATTGATGCAATGAGTGACTTTTATTTTCTTCTTTTTGGTTTTCTGTACTATGCAAATTATTTATAATACTGTTAATATGAAAATAGTATAAATATCTTTAAGTTTTATTTTATTGTTAGAATTTAGTCATATTAGGAATACTTAACATGAGATCTTACCTCTTAACAAATTATTAAGTGTACAACATATTATTGTGGATTATAGGTACAATATTGTACAGCAGATCCCTAGAGCATATTCATCTTGCTGAACTAAAACTATATGCCCAGTGATTGGTAACTCATCATTTCCCCCTACCCCTAGCTCCTAGCAATCACCATTCTAGTCTTTGGTTCTATTAATTTGACTATTTTAGAAACCTCATTTAAGTGGAATCACACAGTATTTGTCTTACTGTGACTGGCTTATTTCCCTTAGCCTAATGTCCTCAAGATACTGGGACTAACATATATACACTATTGATACCATGTATAAAATATATAACTAGGGACTTCCCTGGTGGCGCAGTGGTTAAGAATCTGCCTGCCAATGCAGGGGACACGGGTTCAAGCCCTGGTCTGGGAAGATTCCACATGTCGCGGAGCAACTAAGCCCGTGAGCCACAACTACTGAGCCTTCACTCTAGATCCCGCAAGCCACAAGTACTGAGCCCACATGCCACAACTACTGAAGCCCACGTGCCTGCAGCCTGCGCTCTGCAACAAGAGAAGCCACCGCAATGAGAAGCCACCGCGCACTGCAAGGAAGAGTAGCCGCCACTCGCCGCAACTAGAGAAAGCCTGTGTGAAGCAACGAAGACCCAATGCAGCCATAAATAAATAAATAAATTTATATTAAAAAAAATAGATAAGTAATGAGAACTTACTGTATAGCTCAGGGAAATCTACTCAATGCTCTGTTGTGACCTAAATGGGAAGGAAATCAAAAAAAAGAGGGGATATATGTATAAGTATAGCTGATTCACTTTGCTGTACAGTAAAAACTAACACAATATTGTAAAGCAACTATATTCCAATAAAAATTAACTTTAAAAAAAGAATTAAAAAATAGGGCTTCCCTGGTGGCACAGTGGTTTAGAGTCCGCCTGCCGATGCAGGGAACATGGGTTCGTGCCCCGGTCCGGGAAGATCCCACATGCCGCGGAGCGGCTGGGCCCGTGAGCCATGACCGCTGAGCCTGTGTGTCCGGAGCCTGTGCTCCGCAACTGGAGAGGCCACAACAGTGAGAGGCCTGTGTATCACAAAAAAAAAAAAAAAAAAAAAAAGATTCATCCATGTTGTTGCATATTGCAAAATTTCGCTCTTTTTAAAGGCTGGATCATATTCCATTGTATGTATATACCACATTTTCCTTATCCATTCATCCATCTATGGACATCTAGGTTGTTGCTAGATCTTGGCTATTGTGAACGGTGCTACAATGATCTTGAGAATGCTAATATGTACAGAATGAGAGAAAATATTTACAAACCATAAATCTGATAAGGGAGTTCATCTCCAAATATATAAGAAAATGGTACAAATATTGAAAATGTTTTAACATTCTGACTCATTGGAGCTTAAACTAAAGTAGAATCAAGTTAAAGAGGCTAATGAGATAGATGGGGGAATTGAGTCTACAATTTGCTTGGAACTGGTGGTCAGCCATGATTTATTATGCCTATTTCATTTCAAAATATGATTGCCCTGTTCCCTGAAGAAGGTATTTTTACTAGCATGACACTACAGTTTACAAACCATAACTACAGTAAAAGTTAGGCTTATGAATTGAACAAAGAAAGGAGAAACCATCCAAGCCAACAAGAAATAGTAAAATATCTTCCAGAGCTAACTGGAAAAGTTAGAAGAGATGGGGTGATGGGGAACAGTGAAAAACTGGAATGCAATGATCTGTTAATGATGCAGCATGTGGAGAAATGGAGTGAGATGCAGTGGCTTCTGCCCAACAACCGTGTCTATTTTCTTTAATAATTTCTTTCCCTTGCTTCCACTCTTACTTTTTCTGATGTTTCCTTTTTCTTCATGGAATGTCTTTGGTTTTTCTTCTTCTACAATATTCTTATTCTGTCCAGTGAATATTCTGTACTTCTCTACTCTCCTCAAATCTCTGAATTCTCCTTCTCACCCTCAACTGATGCCACTGATTGGGTACCACCTTGATTTGTATTTACTAACCCTTCCTTTATCTTTAACTATAATTTTTTTCTTTCTTTCTACTTACAATGGAAGAAATAACTCCTCTACCTGTGTTTGGAATCCCATCTGTTTGTCCTCTCAAAAACTTTGTTGTTTCCAACCTAAATGTCCATCAACAGATGAATGGATAAAGAAGATGTGATACATATACAATGGAATACTATTCAGTCATAAAAAGAACAAAATAATGCTATTTGCAGCAACATGGATGCAACTAGAGATTATCACACTAAGTAAAGTAAGTCAGAAAGAGAAAGACAAATACCATATGATATCATTTATATGTAAAATCTAAAATTCGGCACAAATGAACCTATCTACAAATCTGAAACAGATGCACAGACACAGAAAACAGACTTGTGATTGCCAAGGGGGAGAGGGATGGACTGGGAATCTGGGGTTAGTAGATACAAACTATTACATTTAGAATGGATAAACAACAAGGTCTTAACGAATAGTACAGGGAACTATATTCACTATCCTGTGGTAAACCATAATGGAAAGAATATAAAAAAAGAATGTCTCTACGTGTATAACTGAGTCACTTTACTGTACAGCAGAGACTGGCACAACATTGTAAATCAACTATGCTTCAATTAAAAAAATCTGTGCTGCTTCACTTACCGCTTCTCATATTTTCAAACCTGACCTTTCTATCAGCTCCTTCCAATTATCATTTTAACATGATCACATTTTACCTACATTTAAAAACAAATAAACAGACAAAAACTATCCCTCACTTATCACACCATGGTCTTTTCTCCTCACTGCTCTGTTTATTTTTTCATTAACAGTCAAACTTAGCAGTAACCAAAAAGTTGTTTATGCTAAGTGTCTCAGCATCTTCATCCCTCGTTCACTTCTCTATAGGTTTCAATTCAGCTTCCCCTCTTTCTATTCCACTGGAACTGCTCTTACCGGGTTAACCAATGGGCTCCATGTTACTCAGTCAAATGGATATCTCCAAGGACTCATCACTTCAGAGCTCAGTTTCATTTGATGCAGCTGATCACTCCTTTTTTTAGTAATATGTTCTGCCCTTGCTCTCTATCACCTCTCCAGATTTTGTTCCAATATCTCTGTCACCTATTCCTTGGTCTCATTATCAATTCTTCCTTCTGAATGCTACTATTAAATGTTTGAAAATATCAGGAGCCTCTTCTAGATTCTCTTCTTATTCTCTATGTATGGAATGCCTATGGAATGCCATGCACTTCCAGGACTTCACTTATAATCTGAGTGCTGTATTTCTAGAGCTCTCACATTGCTTCTGATTTCAAGATTCGCATATCCAACCATCTGTTTGACATTTGGATAGCTCACAGTCATCTCAGATTCAATATGTAAAAAACCTCTACTCACTCTGTAAATGACACCATCTTCTACCCAATTCAAGCTAAAAACCTGGCAGACTCTTCTCTCTCTTCTACTCACATCCACTTAATCACCTAGTACTGATGATTCTACCTTGCAAATGTCTCTCAATGTCATCCACCTCACTCTAGCCTCACTGCTAATAATATTTTCTAAGTCATAAACATTTCTACTGTATTACTATAATAGCCCTCTAACTGCCCCCAGAATTTTTCTTCATAACCCATTTCTTCTTGGGTATTGTCAAACTCCCGTGACTTCCGTCAAACATGAAGCCCTACAATGTGCTAAATACGGTGCAAACGCTGTAGATACTACAGAGAATTCAATTATGAGTATGAGATCTGCTACAGACAAATTTTTAGGCACACTAGGGATGGTGGAGAATAGTGGAGGGAGGGGAATGAAGAAGATAAACAGACAAATTATTTAACTAATACCAATTTCACACCTAGCTCAATGTCTTGAAGCATAATAGTCAATGGCCTACAGGCAATTTTATTTCCTTCTAGATGTCAAAAAATCAAACTCATTCTATTCTCTCTCCAGAAATACTAGCACCAGAATATGTATTATCTTATTGCATCTTTGTAACAACTCTGTTAAAAAAAAAAGCAACAATTATCCAACCGTTTAAAGGTAAGGAATTAATGTGTGTAAAAGCATAAGACTGGAAAATTCACCAGTGCCTCATTTCATGTGAGTTACAATTGTCTCTGTTCAGAGCAAGAGCCTCCAACTTTTGTGTGGGTGACGTGTGTGGTGAAAGGGGTAGTTCACATTTAAAAACACAAAAACATTTGTGTTTTTAAGTTATGTGAAGTCTGGATGCTCATAATTCAGGTGGTGGTATAACATAATTTAGTAAAATTTTTAAAGTTGATCAGAACATGGCGGTTACTTGGTCCAAACACTCCAGTTGGAAAGACGAGAAATTCAAGTTGAAAGGTTAGATGATTTAACTTGCCTGAGATGACACGATAAGCTTTTGAGAGAGCTGGGACCCAGATCTGACTCTCCTAGCTCCAAGGGCAATCCTTGTTCAAATACATATGACTCCCAGTTTTCTTTCAGGCTTCTTGGCCTTAGAAAAAGGCTCTCCATCCATTTCTTTTAAATTGCAAGCTTGTCATGTGAGCATTAAATACATTTAAATATTGTGAAATCCAATCTGAACTGTTTTAAATTTATCTTGGAATTTTAAGTGTTTATGTATGCAGAAGATGAGCATTGACAAACTCTTTCCATGGTGTCAGGAACAGATTAATGACATTAATAAAATAAAAAGGGTCAGGAAGTGATACTGAATGACAAGATCTGGCTGGGGCTGCTTGTCTAACTAAATCAAGTCCAGGCTTAAGGCAAACAAACAAAAGGCCAGGCCCAGAAACAGAGTGCTAAGTGGGTTAGAGATTCTGACAGAAAATGCAGTGCTCTGGCTAGCTGCCAGAGAAAGAAGCATTAGGGCACATTGAAAGGTTCCTCAGAGTGTCTGGATGACTCAAGGGGTCCTGTCTTCTCTGATATACTTCATGTTAAAGGAATCGCACCCCTTTTGTGCCAAAATGGAGTACTTCCAAGGTTAGTTCATCGATAATTTTGGTAAACAAGCCCTGAGAATACACCCTTTATTGTAGTCATTACACTGTTAACATTTTTAGAGAACACAAGAGTCTGATCAGATGATATTTATCCAACCTCTTCTCATTGGCCATTGCTCCTGTGGAAGACCTCTTTCATGGACCTGAAGCCAGCCTTTAGCTTAATTTGAGGTCCCTTCCCCCTATTCCTCTCCATCTCCTCCCCTGAACAGGGAAAGGAGAAGACTAGAGACCTCAAGATGCTTCAAATCAGCAAAGAACAAAAGGACCAATAACGATCATCTTTGAGTCTTAACCGCTCTCATTCTCACAGATGTGGCAGTTGTCTCATGTTCCGTGACTCTACAGTTTGTCTATTTCGCATGTATAATTCCTATGGCCTGAGTTTAGGACTCAAGAGCTTTGTACGTAGAGGTGATGTAGTCATGTTTGACAAGCTTGATGAGGAAATAATGGGAGTACATTATTGGGTACTAGACACTTAAGCTTAGAGGCCTTGGGACTGATTGCTTTCTCGATGAGTACAGACACTACAAATTGGTTATGTGGTCTTAGTCACAGTAACACTTTTCAGAGGATCATATAGATAGACATGATCTTAGATGCTAGGATTTTCATGAATCTAATGTAATGGCCATTTTCCTTCCTATGTGACTTATGTCTGAGTCAATAAATGGTTTAGGTAGAAACCATGTTGAGAGGCCTGCGTTTTAGTCATATATTAATTTACAATTTATTTAAAGTAACGGAGCTTCCGCACTACTGGCAGAAGCATGGGCGTCACTAGAACCCTGAGAAGGGGCAGCTGACTCAGCCTACAGGGTCGGGGAAGATTTCCAGAAGGGATTGGCACATGAGATGTTTGGATTCGAGAAAAAACACAAATAAATATGAATTTTTAGTGGAGGAGTGAATTGAACCATTGTACATTGACAATAGGGAGAATCATAGTTCAGTTTTTGATATGCCAAATAAAAATTTAGTTCCTTTGCTAAAGTGGATCTGACTTGTTCTTTTGATGATGATATCAGGATTGAAGAAAAGAGTTTGACTAAAACAAGACGTGAATGAGGAACCTGATCTATAATAATTTATTTAAAGAGATGGTGGAAACAGAAAATTTGGGGGACAAATGGTCAGGATCTCATAGCACTCTGAAATTAGTTTCTCTTACCAAGGCTTTCTCCAGTATGGAGGAGGTAATTAAGTTATAAAGTATCAAAATCAGATATAAATGCATAGTGGTTCATGGGATAAGGATTCTTAAAATGAGTAACGGTGTTGCAGTCCTTCAATTAGGCACATATTTTACTATAAAAATATGTAATTCTGCCCTTCCTTTAGAATAAATTGGCCAAAGAAGATTTAGATGAGACTGCTCAGCAAAAGTTATCTACAATAGTTCATCAAACATAAAGCATATCAGAAGTCTTTGGATTAGTTAGGGGGCTAGTCTGGAACAATATATATAGATCTTCTGAGTATCTACGTTAAATATCTACATGATGACAATGATAAGGATGATGAATGTACACATGATGTACAACTATAATATTTTAAGAGTTCAGAACTTTAATTTTCTATATAAGAAAAAGTAACAGAACTAGTTTAAAGTGAAATATTCAGGGCTACATACTTTGATAGGGTTTAAGGAGCTACTTAGCACATCATAGACATTTATGATTGTGCATTTACTGAGTAGGTCATGGAAGGTGTTATACCCAGAGTGCTGATTGCAGATGATAATTGCATTAATCACTCTTACTTCTACAAATATAATTTCCTGCCACACTCATTGAAATAAAAGGTCAGATATTTTCCACTATAAAATTCATCCATGCAAGAGATTTGTGAGAAAAAAAATACCCAGTTAAAGAAATAAAGAAAAAAGCAATCAATTTCCCTTCACATAAAAATAGCCACAATTAATTCTTGGTGTGTATCCTGGTTTTCTATACATTATGCTTTGTTTTGATTAATGTTATATAAAGAGGATACTAGTATACTTTTTAAAATTTGTTGTAACATATGCATTTTATATATTATAGTATTTTCAATGAATATGATCAAGTTTTAGAGTTGTGTGAGATTACATCAAGAGGATGTTTATGCATTTGGTATTACTATTTATGTTACCTCCTGTCTTTCACTTGTATAAATAAAGCTAGAAAACATCATGTAATTAATGTTTTTTCTGTACTTTTTTTGTTTTTGGCTTAGAATAACTTTCTAAATATAGTCAGGGTGAAAGAACTGCCTTACAAAATATTTTCATTTAAATTCTAATCACTAAAATAGCAATTTTTTTCTAATATATAGGAAAGCTATTGAATTTGTTTATGACATTTTTCTATTGAATATTTTAGGCATATGCATATCACATGAAAAATAAGACACTCTTGCCTTTTAATTTCTAAAAGTTATTATTTCTATTTTCAGTTCTGACCATCCTATTAACCAGAGCTTCTAAATTATTGTTAGATAAGGTACAGGCAGGTATAGTGCAGAAAGATCACACATTTTGGCCTAAGAAAAGCTGAGTTTAAAATGTGAGTTTGATAGTAACACAGTAGAAGCTTGGCCAAATTGCAAAGCCCCCTCAGTTTCTTTTTTTCTTTTCTTTTTTTTTTTAATAGGTAATATTAGCTATGTTAAAAGATACATGTGAGGATTAAAATAGATCTTTATGAAAGGCTGGCATGTAGATGTTCAGTAAGTGGTTACTTTTATTATTCTAATTATTATGGTTTTGCTGTTGTTATTGATGTTTTTATTGGGATAGCCATAAAATATGGCAGGGATGACCAGGTCTTGACTATGGTGTAGTGGCGTTTGAGCAGTTGCTGCCCAGCCAGGAACTGTTTCCAAGACTTCTCTTCTACACATGTCCCTTGCATCTAGGTAGGCCTGGTAATGTACTTTCAGGCCTGGCCATTGACACATTCCGTGTACCCTCCACATGCACTATCTTACCACTCGCCATGTCTGGGCTTGAATGTTGATTCCCAAGGTGACCTGGAAACCACATGAAGATAGCAAAACCTTTGTCAGCCCGGGTCCTTGAATGACTGTGTCAAATAGAACTCTCGCTTTCTCGGCTGTCATTTGGCATTTATTTGAGTGAGATACTGTGTTACTGTGTTAACCCTAAGACTCCACTTCTAGTGTTTATACTGATAAAGAAACTGGTATCAGAAGTGGTGTGGTATCATTAAAAGAACTCCAAAACTAAAGCAAGTGGCACTGGCTTAGTAGTTGGGTATTGGGTAACAAGGAAACTGATACTGGTGTTTGGAAAGCTGTTGACCCATGTTACGCAGTGACGAAACATTGAGTCAAACTGTCACACATAATAATTTGGAAAGCAGCCAGCCAATCCCTTGTCTGTAGCTCTTAGGAAGGAGGATGAAAATAGAATAGACAATTTAGCAGGCATTAGATCAACGAGAGAGATCAAGAATTGGTCAGTTTGCAAATTTCATAAACCTCAAATGTTACAGGTGGCTATTCCACTTAGAAATTCAGCTGAAAGAAGTTTGCCATCTTCTATACATAGTTTCCATTTTCCCTGACCTCGACAGTTGCTGAGAAGGGAAGTTAGAGAGTATATTGCATACGTGAGCTGGTCCCCTAACTAGGGGATACGCCCAGAAGTGAGATAAGTCACTTCTACCAGGATTGGTCCAAACTTAGTCAGATGCCCCCTCCCCTTGATTCCATGGGCTGTAAAATCAAGCTCTCAACTGGACAGTTGCTTCCCCGCAAAAACTCTACTCCAAGGAAAGAGAGTCAACATTTTTTCTGGACAGATAGCCAATTCCACCATAGCTATTGGCTTAAGCCTCTAATATTTCAGGATTTATCTGTTACAAAGACGGTGCTTAATTTAAGCAGTACACAGAGTATACTGGAATTTTTAATCAGCAAGTCAGTAACAGAGGGGATTAATTGCAAAGACAACTGATCTGTCCTAGCACACCATTACCAGTGTTGAAGGGAACAGGACTGTGTCCCAGTGTTGATGGGGGCATGTTTCTATTTGGTAAAGGAAGCTCAGGTACCTGGTTCCCAATCCTCAGTTCTTCCTCTGTGGAGATATTTGGTTTCCTCATTGACTTTAATTGAGATTCTCCCTCTGGCTATGCTGTCTTTCTCGGCCCTCAAGAATCTCATAACCTGCTCATGCTGGACTTCTACTTCTTCTCTATTTGAGTAGTCCCTTATAGATGGTACTCTCAATGGGTTTTCCCTAAACATCCATACTCAGATTTTGTAGTCAGACTTGGTGAAGGCAACAAACAAAAGGTCTAAGGGTAGGATGTATAAAGGAAACCAGGTTTTTAAAGTACAAGGTTTCCATGAACTTAAGAATCCTCTGTCAACCTTTTTCAAAGAAACGCGCTTCTATTGGAGAAAAACAAAAATAAAGCTCCATTAGGTGCTGTTGCTTTGACAAATCTAATAGTAATAGGCCTACAGACAGGAGACAGATGCTCCTGTCCTCGAAATGCACAGCTGGCGTGCCAGAACTGACATCTTCCTTCTCTGCCACCCTTGGTTTCATTAACCTTCAGAACTCCTTTTATTCCTGTCTTAAACTAATCTCATTATTCCTTTAAGAGTCTGGCATGAGCAACAGAACATGAGCTACATCGATAATTGTGTTAACCAATTAGGTTATCCTTTAATGGAGGCCTAAAGTTTACCCCAAATCTTAGATATGTATGGAGGTAAAAATTGGAGGATTTCATCTTAGCTAATGTGACACAATTTCCCGATGTATCTTTTTCCTCATGTTTAGATACATTCTGTTCAATCTGCATGAAGCATATTGACATGATTCCCAGTGATGCTACCTATTTGAGCTTTCCTAAAAGCACACTGGAAAAATGGAATGGAAACCTCAATGTTTTAATCTCTCCTCCACAATATTATAGTGTTATCAAGGCTTAAAAATACGACTTAATCTATTAACATTTTACATTTACAAATATGGCAAATTATTTACCATATGTACATAGGAATATGGTCGAGAACTAGGTAGGAAGTAAAATACCAGAAAGTACTGAAAGAGCTCTGAGTACTCCGAACTCTTTATTCACCCTGCTCAGTATTCTAGTCCTAATCCTTGCTTTCAAGTACTTTTCTAACTATTCTGAAAGTTCCTCTTTTCTCCCAATTTTATTTGCATAGTGGATACATCTCAATGGTGGTCAACAGAGTATATTATAAAATGGAGTTAATGGGATCCAGTCCACAGGCTTGATCCTTAAGCAACAACTTGATGTGTGCATGGAGAAACCGCTTTGTGGATGTCTCTGTCTCTGCCACCACCTGGCAGCAGCTGACTAGGTATTTTTGTTAAGAATGTGAGGTTTCGTTCTTTTGGGGTTTTTTTTTGCTTGTTTTGGAAGACAATTTTCACAATGTAAAGTCTACATCTCACCGAGAGTAGGTCGGTAAACATCTTTAAATATGAAGATCACAAGCAAGTTTCTCCCCTTTCCTAATAATAGAAACATGCATTAGAATAGCTGGGGACATTTTTTATTATTTCCTTTCGTTTAATTTTTCCTTTCATTATTTCCTTTAGTTTTTCTAATTCCTTCACTTTTTTTTTTCTGTTCTCTATACTTGCTTTACCCTACATTTCATGCTCATAGCACTTGCCAATGTAGCAATGGCTACCATTTTCACTTTCCACTCAATAAAAATGTTCCTTTTATGATAGACAAGCATACCTCTGGGATACACTACCATAACCAATGAGTGCTCAGCTTTTTCAGCCCAGAAGTTCATTTTAATTCATAAGGCTTGTCATTTATCCGAAATTAATCTAGACCTCCTGAGCCTGCCTTTTTCCTTTAGAAAAAATGGAGGGGTGGAGGGAAACTAAGTGCTCTGCATAACTGAAGGTTGTTAAGAAGATTAAATAAAATAATGTATTAACAAATAATGTACAGCTCTAAAATATCCTATCATATTATTATTATTGCTTTATAGGCAAGCAGACCATGATAGTCCCAATTCGGGGGCCAAATTTACATATAGCTGGAGTAAGTCATCTGTTCGTGTCATATGATTTCTGGGATGCTGAACAGTGCCCAGGGCCCTGAAATATACTTCTCCCTCCTGTTCACTGGTGCCTGAAAGTAATTCCCTAGAGTGTCATTATTTTGACTTAAGGTTTCTTGGTCTCTGTTAACATGCAAACAGCCCTGGGAACACAAACATATTTATGTCGTACCTGTATACATGATAGTTTAGTACCATTCTTATGCCTGGGTTTCATTATTCAGGAATTAAGACCTTGAAGGACTAGGAAGGTTTAGAGCAGTTAAATACCGTAACACTGCTATATTTCAACAAGGTTATGTACTTCTGAAGTTTAGGATCCTGTTTCCTAGTGACTTACAATTTGTTTTTTATATCCATAACTAGTTATTGTACCCTCTGGTCACTAAATAACATAACTTAATTGAATGCAGAGAGAATTCCAGTAGGAAGCTAACGCATTTTACCGTTTCTTTAAGCTGGAAAGCAAGCATTACATTCAGATGCTAAATTGTGACAGACACTTCTAGCGGCATATGGCTCTTTGGAAGGCTTCCTTGTTTGGGAAACTGGCAGTTCTGAAGTCACCTCTGGTTAGTCACATGGCCAACTTGCTGATGGGCTGTCTAAAGCTTCCAGCAGACTTTCAGAATCATCAGAACACATTTGATTCACATTGAATCTCTGGTGTCACTCTGAGCAATGGTGTTACTTTCTTCTATCAGAAGTGCCTAAAAGCTTAGTGTGAGACCTAGCTGAGTAGTTTGGTTTTTAAATATCAGAGCCCTCCTCCCCAATTTCCATTAAGCTTCAGATATCCAAAGAGGATGGAGGTATCAAGACAGATTTCCCATCTCAGCTGGTGGTAATTGGGCTGAAAACTACTTCCCTCCTGAATCATCTCATAGAAGGACCTAAATAAAGCTTTCTAATTCAGCCCAACTCACTTCAAGAGAAGAGCTTTGCACAACTGTGTGGCTCCTGAGGCCCTCGGGACTCATCTGCACATGCTCAGTTTCTCTGTGCCCAGTCCGTCTGAGAAAGAAAATTCTGGAAGTATAACGTTGATAACAGTCAAAGTCTTGATGTATGATGTTTCTCAGAGGGTAGTTTGTAAGCAGGTCAATAGACTTACCCTTGGAAACAAATGATGTTTGTTCTCATTTGCACCAAATGTTTATTTCATAATTTGCTTTATGACTAAATGTTGGGCTAAAGGATTAAATCAATGAGTAGGGTAAAGGTTAGTAGCAGTACACATAAAGCAGTGTGGCAAATTTTGTATTATTACAAATTGCTGACATAGGTAGGGTTTGGGGTTTTTTCCTTTATAAAAGAAAAATCTACTTTCTCATATGCATATTTTCCCCCATAGAAGTTTAAACAGCTCTATATTCTTAAAATGATTAAAGGTAACTAAATCAGATTTTGTTAGTAAATTTTAGGCTTGATAAGTATTTACAAATGAAGTGGTTTCGGTGGAAAGAGTTACCTTGGAACATCAGAAAGAATGAAACTTTTAATAATTTTAGATGAGTTCCATAACTTCATTAGACCTCTGTTTATTCATCTGTTAGTTGGGTGTTGAAGTTATTAACTCAGGTTTCTTGGAAGACTAAAATAAGATTAAAGCAGTAAAGATACTTTAAGTTTTTAAGTGTGATATCTAAATGTACATTATGTATGTTATACATCATTAGCAAATCACTTGATTATTTAATCAGAGATATGACTAGTTCTAAACCTAGTTAGGCCTCTCAGATCAGATCTCATCTGGATCTAGTCTATGCATAAAAAAAATAAATGCACACCAAGATCTGCAATCAGAAAACCTGAGCTCTAGTTTCCAAGAGACTGATTTCCAGCTATGAGCCTTTATTCTTCTGAGCCTCAGTTTCTATCTCAATAAAAGTATCAGGACAGTAGCACCTGTCTCCCAGGGGTATTGTAAGGATTGAATGAGTTTTTGAATTGGTGTATAAGCATATATACATTCACTATATTTTGTAACTTATGAAGTGTTATGCTAATTGTAGTAATTATAATACCACTTTTAAAGTACCCACTCTTCAATATATTTCATGATATCATGGTGAGAGAATAACAGATATAAATTCAACAGCAGCAGTTGAAAAAAAATTTAGCCTTCAGCTAACCATATAGTATAGTTCATTTTCTGGCAATATCTTTAGTTTTCATTATATTTTAAGCCTCTGGGTTTGAAAATCAGAATTAGTTTACACAAATGTTCCAAAGTACCCTGATCTTGTATAAGTTTTATGTTTAAAATCCCATTCTGTAAAATTACAGAAAGAAAAAACCCATTTGAAGTTGATTATTACATTCAAGGGTATTATTTTTATTTGAAGCACATTGCTTAAACACTACCTCTCTGATTACTAGACAGACTGTAGATTAAAATCTTTGCCCTATTATGGACAAATGCACATAACAAAATACTATCTCTAAGTTTTCAGTAACTGTAAATTTTCAGTGGCTCACACATATGTTTAACCATCCACATTCCCATAAAGTAAAGTTTAATGCTGGGTTTTAATGTAAATGCTCTCTTTAAAGCTATGTAAACAAAATACTCTTATCAATGACAATAAATGATAGAAAATAAATTTTTTTAGCTAATTTTGTTCTCCACAATTTTCCCTCCTCTCGTCTATTCCTAGCCAGTGAGCAAGACCCTCTACTTCCTTGTCTCAAAGAATTATGCAGGACTGAAAGCAGCAGTGTTTTAGAAGATAAAAGAATTTTCCTGTCTGATAAAAGTCTATACTTAGTCCAAAAGAAGAAAGGGGCGAGGAAAGCTTTGGGCACATGGAAAATAACCTCCTTATCCTGCGAGCTGCAGTGAAGAGCAACTGCTCTGGAACCACTCGGGGCCCCCAGGATTCAGAGGGGACAACCGTACTTGCAGCTGGAGAGGCAGAAGCCCGGGAATGGAAAGGTCAGACTCTGGCAGAGATGTCAGTGCCAGGTGTTAAGGTGTACCTACTGCTACTGATGGCACATTTTCCCTGAGACGCTTATGCTTTCACAGCTCTTACAAAGAGAACAAAAGCAAAGACAAAAGAAGAAAAAACCACCACCACCACAAACAACCTATTTTACGTTTAAATGATTCATCAACACATGTTACAAAATATATAATTCTTCTTCTATTAAGAATTCTGATTTTATATGTACATATAGATGCATAGATACAAATATATTAATATATTAAAGTATATTTAAATAAAAGCTTTTGGAAGATGATAGGGAAATAACTCATTGTTCTACAAACTGGTCAATAAAAGAGGACTTTTATGCTTAATATTTTGTCTGGAGTATGACTTGGACATGAAGATTTTGTAAAGTTCCTTGGTGATGCAATTGTGTAGCCAAGTTTGGGAACCATAATTCTAGATACAACTGTCAGTTTACAGGATATCACAAAGTACAGAGGAACAAGGCAAATGACATCATGAAGATGAAATTAGCAAAATCCTGAATGTAAGATGCTCTACAGTCACATTTGCAAGCGCGGCCTGTAAAGCTCTGGCACTAGGTGGGAGGGAGCTTGTTAGAAATGCAGACTCTCAGGCCTCAACCCAGACCTACTGACTCAGAATCTGCATTTTAACAAGATTCTAAGGTGATTCATAGGCACATTAATATTTGAGAAGCCCTGCTCTATAAGGAACAAGAAACTGGTTTCTTTAACAGCAATATCAGGGAGGAAGTAAAGAGGAAAATTACCACAGGATACTTAAAAGACATATCAATACAAGAAATGTGGAAATTGGGATTCTGATTCCCCAAAACTAGCTATTTAAAGAACACTTGCTTATTTAGAAATAACTGGGAAAATTTGGACTGAATGATGACATTAAGAAATTTTTGAGATGTTATAAGTTCTTATAAAATAGAGAACACATCTTTCAGTGATACGTGATAAATTATTTATGGATTAAAGTTGATGAAGTTTGGGACTTGCATCAGAATAGCTCAGAAGGAGAGGGGGAAAACAGACCGGGTATAGATGAAAAGATTAGACATGTTGGTAATAACTGACAACAGGTGATGAGTACGTAACGGAGGTTCATAATGTTATGCTCTTTGATTCTGGGTATTGCTTGAAATTTTCCATTATAGTAAGTTTCTTTTAAAAAAGGCTGTTGAATGATTGCTCTTGTTCTACAACAAAAAATTATTGACTTAAGAATTCAAATTAGGTTTGTTTCCCTGCAAGATCTGTGCCTGTACCTTTCTTTGACTTCACCGCATCCCCAGAATACTCAAATGCCTCTCAGTACTGCTTCACACTCATTCAGTGTATACGATGTGTCAGCACTGTATTATGCTTTAGGTATACAAATGTTTACAGGAAGTCACAGTAAAGGAAAAAGAGAAAGACAAACATGATAAGTACTATAATAGAAGCATAAGCAGAGTCCTAGGACAGGTAAGAGGAAATATCTTGGCCATGGACATACGCACGTTTCAGAGAAAGAATGGCATTTGAGAGGTTTTTCATTTGAATGTTGGTAGGTATTATTTCCTAGATGATGGGATCAGCACGTACAGAAGGAGAAATTGTGGAAAAGCCCAGAATACTCTTAGATGGTAATAACCCCATATGGAAGGAAAAGAGAACATGGCGATGAGTTGCTTGAAGATGATCATGAAGAAGTAATGGGAGCCAGGAGAAGAAGGTAGATTGCAACTGTCTTGCTCATCATGGTACCCCAGGCCTCCAGCACAAGGAGTAGTGCATAGCAAAAGAATGGATGTTTTTATCCTGAGGCCAATCAGGAGCCAGCAGATATCCTCAATGCTGGTGACATGATTCTAGTTTTAGAAAAACAGCAATGACAACAGTGTGGGGAACAGTCTAGACGTATAAACAGCTGAGGAGCGGAACAGAAGGCTGCTCTAATAGGTTAGGGGAGTAATGATGGGTGCCTAAACTAGTGAGGTAGCAGTATGGATGACTGGAAGTCGACTTCTAGAGATATTTCTGAATGGGAATTAGTAGGACGTGATGGCTGGATGTGACCATGACCAAAAGGAAATGGTAATTGATGATTCTGTTTTAGCTGGTAAGACTGGATTTACAATGCACTTTACTGTGGCACAGGAAAGAACAAAAGCTTTTCCTTGGAAAAGTACTGATAAATTGTATTCTGAACAAGTTAAATCTGAGATGTCTGAGGTCAGCATTGGAATGATAAATCTGGAGCTATTTAAGGAAGTCAGAAAACTTGTGTGCAAAGCCTTTGTATATAAACAAATAATAATACAGAAAAGGTGATAGCCAAATTTCACTGAATTCTTCCTTTGAGCCAGGCACTCAGTATATTTCATTTGGATGACAACTGAAGTCATGGGGGTGGACAGAAAATAAATCACGGAAGGAGAGAAGAAAGGAGCTAAGACAGGATCTTGAATTTAAAATTTCTTGTCCCTTACTACAATCTCCACAATGCTCCCTCTCCCAATTCTTCATGCTAACAAAACACTAGTGTCTCCTCTCCTTGTGGTCTCAGGCCCCTCACTCTCCTTTTTCTCCAAGCCTAAATCCCCTTCTAGCATTACTTGCCTCGTAACTTAGTTGGGTTTCTAGACATATCTTTTCAGCAATGGGTCTGAACGCTCCTAAGAACTCCTCCATCCAGAGTCCTGAATACCTCACTTATTTTTCTCCATTTCCAAATACTAAAATGCTCACTACAAGAAAATGTCTCAGTACCGTGTGAGTTCATGCCTTTATGTTTTATTCAGCTACTTTAACAAAGACCTATTAAAATTCTCCCATGTGCCAAGCTCTGTTACAGGAGCAGAAATATAGCAGGATTGAAATAAAGTCTCTGTTGTCATGAGAAGGAGACATTTATTACAGTCTCTTGTTCTAGGTGCCTCTTACACCCACTTACTAATTGTGCACATTATAAAATGTCAAAAGGATCTTTGGTACCACTTTCTTTCTCCATAATTTCCTTGTCAATTTTCATAATCTGTGTGGCTTCCACTTTCACCATAATGCCTAACATTATCAAAATTCAATTTTTAGATCTACTTTTGCTCACAACTGAGTTCTGGGCCCCAACTATCAACCCCACGAAGGAAGTTTTTACCCGGTAATTTTGCAAGTTTCTCATACCCAACAAGTAGAAATGCAAAATGATTCTCTCTTTCTCAATTCAGCTTTCTTCTGGTTTTGCTTTTTAAATTATTACCCCCATTTTCTGAGTCACTGGATAAAGTCAAGTGCAATTTCCCTTCCTTGTATTACATTTACTTACATCAGTTTTCACATTTTAATGTCTTCTTCAGCTTCTCATCCAATGATATCATATACTCTTCATGTGGAGAATGGCAGAACATTACTCTGAGGCAGAGGCAGGGTCCCAGGCATGGAGGGTCTGGGAAGTCATATGAAATCATGTTCCCTTTATCCCATAAGCATCAAGGAGCCATTAAAGGGTTTGGACAGGGCATGGTCCATTGTATGTTAAGTTGAAAACACTCTAGAACACTACAGTATTGACATGTTTAAGGGTAAATAGGGGACTCTTTTAATGGACAGAGAAGATGTGGGCTTGGTCTGGGAAGAAGTATCAAGCGTATCATTACCAAATGAACCATTCTGTGTCATTAACTTGAATCCCTGTTCCAAAACCATGAGTAGACCCTCTTTTCCTTCAGAATAAATTGCAAAGAGCTCAGATTATCTCAGATTCATCTGATTCCATTCTAAGTATTAAGTTATAATTCTTACCACTGTATTAAGTATTCACACAAATTGACTCTTTAGTTTGAGATATCTATAATTTTCCAATTTTTCCTGCCTTTCTTCTGTCATTCTCATCATAAGGAATAACGATTAGTGTAAACTCCACTACTAGCATTTCAGTAATTCATCAAGACTCTGCTCAAATTCCACCCTTTTTAATGAAAACTTCCTTTAATAACCCTAAATGGAAAAAAAAAAAATCTCTTCCTCAGATGACTGTAATGTTTTCAGGTTTTGTTTTCTACTCTCAGTCTAGTTATTATTACTATTTTATTTATTGATCTATATGTTTAATCCTCCAAACTAGGTTATCATTTCATTAGAGGTAGCATTATTTCATATTCTCTCAAATCTAATTCAGTATTTTGCTCCTATGCAAGAGTCAAATAATGTTGGTAGGTTGGAATAATATTTATGAAAAATAGCACATTAAAGATAGCTCAAAACAAGGATCAGGTATAAATATCATCATGTGAAAGCTAAAATTAAAATTGTTCCACTATTTAGGCTTGTTCTAGATCAACAAACATTTCTACATGAACTCCCCAAGAGAAAAATAATCATGGGGAGAAGTATGCACAGAATGTTGTTATTCCAGGCTGGGGCTCTATCTAGTGAAACAGATATTCTATTCCCTAGTGAAACAGATTTGCCCAAGTTAACTCGTTTCCCTTCTCAAAGCCAACCAACCAACAAACACACAGGGAGGGAATGCAAATTAGACAGAGTATTCCTCCCCCAGGTGGAGAGCAAACCTCCAAGAGCCATTCTATTTTGGAGGTAGTTTGGGAGTCAGAGAGTAGCAAGGGGGGACGGGGAGGATGAAGAGAGGAGGAGAGAAAGATATACAACAAAATAGCTCAGCTTCTCAAAGGAAAAACAACTCCCTCTATCCTTTTTTTCTCCATCATCCTTTCAGCAATTGCACTAGAAAAGAGAGAGAAGAGAGATCATCCTCATGAACACCGGATTTTTTACCCCTTAGTTTACAAAGTTCAACCAATTACCATAGTGGCCAATAAAATTTCAAGAGCTTGGTTCATAGTAGTGATTGCCTTTCTTGGGGTTGTGTGAAAGGGATGGGATAGGAAGGACTGCTCTTCTCAACTTGCTTTAATAAACTGAGATTCTCTACTTCCCCTTTACTTTTTGGGGGGACCTCAATTCTGCTCTTATCCTTGAAGTTTGGGGTTTTCTAGGGTGAGACTCTGGATGGGCAATTTAGGAAGGCATTGGTCCTGTGTATCAAGCAGTGTCCTTGTGGTCTTCACAGTGACTGAGGAAGAGTTCAGGTTACAAAGTTGTAAGGTGAGCGAGAAGCTGAGCAGAGAGTGACTGCAGTGAGAGTAAGCATTTATGTAAGATTTGGGGTAGTAAGTAAAGAGAGAAAGAGTAGTTTGGACTTTGCATTATTGCTAGCTTTTCATTTTAGTCTTCTTGGTGATGAGACAATCTGAAATCCTCTGGAAAAATATGATTAATATTCAATAGTGGTATCACAAGGGTATAGATCAATTACTTCAACCTCAACTCCAATCTTTGCTTTAATCCTGCTTCACATAGTTAAGGAATACAGATTATTTGCCTCTGACTCTACTGAAATATTTTATTTATTTTTCCAATTCTGATGCTCCCCACTAAATTTTTCAAATAGGAATTGTGCCAGTAAGTCTTTTACCAAATAGGGGATTTTATAAAAATTAATTGAAGATTTTCTAGGTAATCTTTCTCCTATTGCTTTTTTCTTTTCTATGAGAAATTTATAGCATTTGCTGAGAAAAATCGGTAATATAAAGAAAGCAGGAGTATTTCCACACATTCTAATGTTTAACTAGCCTGGCCCCGGTTAGCCTTAGGTTTGCTCAGAAGTCAAGCATTTGAGATATAGAAGACTTAAGAAACTAGAAGAAATGTATTTTCAAAGACAAAAATACAAGACTGCTTTTCTTCTTTCAAGAAGCAGCTACTCAAGAACCCTTAAATTCTCTCTAATATAGTTGACCTTTAAAACTTCATTTCTTGGAAAAGAAAATGAAAGATGTCTGCTTTGCAAATTTAAGAAAACCATTTGGGGATGTGTGGGAAGCAAGTGACACATCAGGGCTCTTCTTACAGGCCTCAATGCAATGGGCTCCAAACTCCACGAGGAAGGGAGTACAGCTTTCCTCGTCACTCCCTCCATCCTCCATCCAGATGGTTTCCTTGTTGAGGATGAGAAAATTATTTTTCCTTTGCACTTGGCTAAAAATAGAATTTGCTACACAACTTTACCTTCCCCAGGTAAGATGGGAGAAAAACAGTTCCTAGGCTCTGCTGTGACATCACATTCAAAGTAGAGACCCATAAAACACTGAGTAAATTGGACATGCTTGAGAGGGCCATATGTGATGGGAAGTGGAAAGTACCAGCACCAAGCAGGGTTCATGGGGCTTTCTGAGAAATCTCATAGCCACAGTACTTACAAGAAGAGTCTGTGATATATAAAGAACACATACAATTCAACAGCAAGAGAACAATCCAATTAAAAATGAGAATATCTGAACAGACATTTTTCCAAAGACGACATACAGATGGCCAAGAGGTACATGAAAAGATGCTCAACAACACTAATCATCAGGAAAATGCAAATCAAAGCCACAACAAGATAACCTCACACCTGTTAGAATGGCTATTACCAAAAAGACAAGAAGGAACAAGTGTTAGCGAGGATGTAAAGAAAATGGAACCCCTGTGCACCGCTTGGGGGAATATAAATTGGTGCAGCTACTACAAAGAACAGAGGAGGTTCTTCAAAAACGTTAAAAATAGCAATTCTACTTCTGGGTATTTACCTGAAGAAAATGAAAACACTGATTTGAAAAGATATATGCACACCTATGTTTACTGCAGCATTAGTTACAATAGCCGAGGTATGAAAACAACCTAAGTGTTCATTGATAAATCAATGGATAAAGGTGTGGTGTATATTATTCAGACATAGAAAAGAAGGAAATCTTGCCATTTCAACAACATGGATGAATTGTGAAGGCCTTATGCTAAGTGAAGTAAGTCAGACAGGGAAAGGCAAATACTGTATAATCTCACTTATATGTGGACGTTAACAACAAAAAAAACAGTTCTGGCTACAGAGCACTGACTGGTGGTTGCCAGCAGTAGGGGTGGGGATGGGGGCTAGACAAAGTGGGTAAAGGAGGTCAAAAGGTACAAATTTCCAGTTAGAAAATAAATCGGTAATGCAAATGCAATGTACAGGGTGGGGAATATAGTTAATACGATATTGCATATTTGAAAGCTGTTAAAAGAATAAATCTTAAAAGTTATCACAAGAAAAATTTTGTAACTTTGTAGGGTGACAGATGTTAACTAGACTTGTGATAATTTGGCAATTATAAAAATACTGAATTCTTATATTATACCCCTGAAACTAATATAATGTTCTATGTCCATTATACCTCAATCTAAAGGAAACAAATAAAACAGTTTTGGCCTCCAGGCAGCTATCTATTCACCTAACAACAACGAAGAAACAAAAATTTTAGAGGTTTAATTAAAATCATTGATGAAAATTATTTTGCCACACTTCTCAAACATTTTTTTGAAATGGGATCTTGCTACAGAAATCCTTAGTGAATGTTTCTAATATTTCTCTCAAAATACAGGCAATTATCTAGTTCACTGATTTACTGGTGACTTGCATTTGCAGAAGCGAAAGTCCTCTTATTAAGCTGTATATTGTATAGTTTGAAAGTTGAAGGACAAACAGCCTCAAGGAGCTGGGATTAGGACTGATGGCATCCTCCTATATGAATTGCAAAGAAGTCTTCCAGGTTTTTCTTGGTCTTTTGTTTTAGGAAGAAAGGTGTTTTATGAAGCATATCAACAGGAAGTCACAGAGTGAGAGAGCTTTGTTTAACATCTGTCTGTCAGCTAACCACACTACTGTGGGGAGACTGGCAGAATCTTTTGGCATTTAAGCAGAAGTCTTCGTGTTTGTCATAAGTAGCTTCCAGTCTAAGACAATTTTCCATGTGACTGGGATGCACACACTGTACCATTCTGAAGAAAACTTCTTACTCTTATCTTTTTCATTTTTTATTCTTTAAGAAACTTTGATTCTGAGTGTGTAGTCCCTGTGTGTAGGCTTGAAATTTTCCATTGCCATTTTGCTTCTTTTTCTTTTTTTAAACACTCTAATATTACAGTGTTTTTTAGTGTATTTCATTTAAAAGGATACAATGTTCTGGAACAAAACACAAAAGAAACAATAGACTAGTGTCTATTCTACCAGGAAAGATCTAGGCATTTAATTTTCAGGGCTGGCATTAAAAAGTACACAGAAAATATACTTCTGTTTGAGTTACCTTAAAAGTAATATATCCAGTTGTTTTGGGTTACTTTGAATTTTACTGTTAAATAAAATCTTATGTTTGGGAGTCTATGAAATTCTACCACATTCAATAACTAAATGAAATCAGCTGTTTCACAGTGTTCCTGATTAAAATTATCAGCATCCACATTCCCAGGAGCAGCTCTTAATTGGAGATTAATTTGTAAAGGATAGGATACTCATTGGTTCATCCAGATCACAGGTAGAGATCAAAGAATGCTGAATAATATTTTTAATTAATCAGAATTATTTCAGATTAAAATAACACTTGCCATTAAATTTCATTTATACATAAATTTTACCAAGTATTATAAATTTTACCAATCTATAAAGTATTTCATAAAATTTGTACATAATTATAACTATTTTACAAGAGATGAATTTAAGGAATATCATTATTAACTTTTACCTGTATGAATACACAAAACTCACTATATAGTTTTGGGAAGTAGATCAGGAATAATCATGGCAAAGACCCATGCTCAAAAAGCAAACACACATGATAGGAAACATTTATCAAATTATCTTTCTATAATGATTGCCTTAGGTTCTGGTTCAAGATGGCGACGTAAAGAGATCCTGAACTCACCCCTTCCCATGGTCACATTAAACCTACCGCTACATATGGAACAATATCCTCTGGGGGGAAAAAAACGAAACAAAAAAAGAAAACCTAAGAAACTTGCAGAGCGACTCCCTATCGGGCAAAGGATAAAAAAACCCAAACACATGTAAGTAGTTAGGACAGGCTGAGATGTAATCTCACCATAAACCCCATTGGCCAGCACTGCCAGGCACAATCAGGAGGGAACTCGAACCTGGTGCTCCTCCCTGAGGAGCTAAGGGCTCATACCACACAACAAACACCTCAACTTTTAAGACCTGCACCTGAGAGACAAGCCCCCAAAACATCTAGCTTGAAAACTAACGGGGCTCATGCTCACAAGACCAAAGGGGCTGTGGTGAACTGAGAAACAAATTTTAAAGGACTTGCACAGGGACTCACATGCCACAGGGCCTAGGGCAGATGCAGCTGTTTGAAAAGGGCCCAGAATTTATGAGAAAGAGGCTTATTCCCTATATATGGTGATGGATGTTAACTAGACTTACTATGGTGATCACTTCACAAAATATACAAACATTTAATCATTATGTTGCACACCTGAAATTATACTAATATAACACTGTATTATATCTCAGTTTAAAAAAACTGGGCCTAAGCAACACACAGTAAATGGTAGAGCCATTTACTGAGACAGAAACAACCTGCAAAGAAAAGGTAGGATGTGATTAAGACTTCTTTTCTGAGTCACCTACCAGGCATCAAAGTGGTAGTTAAATGAGTCCAAACTTAAAGAAGAGGTCAGAGACACAGTTATAAGTTTTGGACCCATTTTATTATTGACAGCATTTTGGAGTCATGGAATAAACGTTATTACCCAGGGAGTGAGCATGATAAAGTATGTACAGACATCTCTTTCAAGGATTTTTGCTATAAGAAACGCTCTCAGAAAAGTAGCTGCCTATACACATTTATTGAACACCTGTGATGCGTGGTGACCTGTATATACTGATATAGGTCTCAGGTGATGGGCAAAGTCAGTTTTTGAAATGTGGTAAAAAGCTTTCTCTGTTAAGGAATGTAATAGCCAAGGCCAGCATCCCCAGCTCTAGTTTTTTATCCAATCATGTCACACAATTTTTTAACTAAACAAAATAGTTTCTAGTTCAAAACGGTCTCTGACAAGAAGATTCTAATACAACCTCTCTCAACTGATCACTAAGATATCCATGAAGTAAATTTTTAAAAAAAGATTCACAACCTTGGAAACCAAGACTGTCAGAAAACATAATAACAGAATGAGAGGAATTGACACTAATTATTAAGTAAATTGAACTAAAGTAGGGAAAACTCACAAATCACAACTCAACTTTATCCAAGCATTAAAATTAAATACAGAATGAGACCAAACTTGAGAATGCCCTGAACAGACACAACCATTTAAACCATGTAAGGAAAACTAAAATCTAGCTTATTTCATGAACATAAGCAAAACTTAATCTAGGTTATTTCTTTTTTTCTTTTCTTTTTACTTATTAGTAACTTTTTAAAAAAACATCTTTATTGGAGTATAATTGCTTTACAATGGTGTGTTAGTTTCTGTTGTAAAACAAAGTGAATCAGCTATACATATACATACATCCCCATATCCCCTGCCACCCTCCCTATACCACCCCTCTAGGTGGTCACAAAGCACCGAGCTGATCCCCCTGTGCCATGAGGCTGCTTCCCACTAGCTAGCTATTTTACATTTGGTAGTGTATATATGTCAATGCCACTCTCTCACTTCGTCCTAACTGACCCTTCACCCTCCCGGTGTCCTCAAGTCCATTCTCTATGTCTGCATCTTTATTCCTGTCCTGTCCCTAGGTTCTTCAGAACCACTTTTTTTTTTTTTTTTTAGATTCCATATATATGTGTTAGCATACGGTATTTGTTTTTCTCTTTCTGACTTACTTCACTCTGTATGACAGACTCTAGGTCCATCCACCTCACTACAGATAACTCAATTTTGTTTCTTTTTATGGCTGAGTAATATTCCATTCTATATATGTGCCACATCTTCTTTATCCATCCCTCTGTTGATGGAAACTTAGGGCTCCCATGTCCTGGCAATGTAAATACTGCTGCAATGAACACTGTGGTCCATGACTCTTTGAATTACGGATTTCTCAGGGTATATGCCCAGTAGTGGGAATGCTGGGTCGTATGTTAGTTCTATTTTTAGTTTCTTAAGGAAACTCCAGAATGTTCTCCATAGTGGCTGTATCAACTTACATTCCCACCAACACTGCAAGACAGTTCCCTTTTCTCCACACCCTCTCCAGCATTTACTGTTTGTAGATTTTTTGATGATGGCCATTCTGACTGGTGTGAGGTGATACCTCATTGTAGTTTTGATTTGCATTTCTCTAATGATTAGTGATGTTGAGCATTCTTTCATGTGTTTGTTGGCAATCTGTATATGTTCTTTGGAGAAATGTCTATTTAGGTCTTCTGCCCATCCCACGTGGGATCTTCCCAGACCAGGGCTCGAACCCTTGTCCCCTGCATTGGCAGGTGGACTCCCAACCACTGCGGCACCAGGGAAGTCCTGGAAGTTTTTTATTATAAAGGGGTGTTGAATTTTGTCGAAAGCTTTCTCTGCATCTAGTGAGGTGACTGTATGGTTTTTCTCCTTCAGTTTGTTAATATGGTGTATCATGTTGATTGATTTGCGTATACTGAAGAATCTTTGCATCCCTGGGATAAACCACACTTGATCGTAGTGTATGATCCTTTTAATGTGCTGTTGGATTCTGTTTGCTAGTATTTTGTTGAGGATTTTTGCATCTATGTTCATCAGTGATATTGGCCTGGAGTTTTCTTTCTTTGTGACATCTTTGTCTGGTTTTGGTATCAAGGTGATGGTGGCCTCATAGAATGAGTTTGGGACTGTTCCTCCCTCTGCTATATTTTGGAAGAGTTTGAGAAGGATACGTGTTAGCTCTTCTCCAAATGCTTGACAGAATTCACCAGTGAAGCCATCTGGTCCTGGGCTTTTACTTGTTGGAAGATTTTTAATCACAGTCTCAATTTCAGTGCTTGTGATTGGTCTGTTTATATTTTCTATTTCTTCTTGGTTCAGTCTTGGAAGGTTGTGCGTTTCTAAGAATTTGTCCATTTCCTCCAGATTGTCCATTTTATTGGCATAGAGTTGCTTGTAGTAATCTCTCATGATCCTTTGTATTTCTGCAGTGTCAGTTGTTACTTCTCATTTTTCATTTCTGTTGATTTGAGTCTTCTCCCTTTTTTTCTTGATGAGTCTGGCTAATGGTTTATCAATTTTGTTTATCTTCTCAAAGAATCAGCTTTTAGTTTTATTGATCTTTGCTATCATTTCCTTCATTTCTTTTTCATTTATTTCTGATCTGATCTTTATGATTTCTTTCCTTCTCCTAACTATGGGTTTTTTTTGTTCTTCTTTCTCTAATTGCTTTAGGTTCAAGGTTAGGTTGTTTATTGGAGATGTTTCTTGTTTCTTGAGGTAGGATTGTACTGCTATACACTTCCCTCTTAGAACTGCTTTTGCTGCATCCCATAGGTTTTGGCTCTTTGTGTTTTCATTGTCATTTGTTTCTAGGTAGTTTTTGATATCTTCAGTGATCTCTTGGTTATTTAGTAGTGTATTGTTTAGCCTCCATGTGTTTGTATTCTTTACAGTTTTTTTCCTGTAATTGATATCTCGTCTCATAGTTGTTGTCAGAGAAGATGCTTAATATGCTTTCAATTTTCTAAAATTCACCAAAGCTTGACTTGTGACCCAAGATACGATCTATCCTGGAGAATGTTCCATGTGCACTTGAGAAGAAAGTGTATTCTGCTGTTTCTGAATGGAATGTCCTATAAATATCAATTAAGTATATCTGGTCTAATGTGTCATTTAAAGCTTGTGTTTCCTTATTTATTTTCATTTTGGATGATCTGTCCATTGGTGAAAGTGGGGTGTTAAAGTCCCCTACTATTATTGTGTTACCAACCAAACCAAGAAACAAACCCACCAATAAAAACAGGCACTAAAAACTAAACCAAGATAAACATAAAACCAATAACAAATCAAATACAGAAAGCAAACCCCAATTCTACAGTTGCTCCCAAAGTCCACCACCTCAATTTTGGGAACTTTCATTGTCTATTCAGGTATTTCACAGATGCAGGGTTTATTCAATCCGACTGCAGGGATTTCATCCACTGCTCCTGAGGCTGCGCTGAAAATTTTCCCTTTTTCTTCTTTGTTTGCATAGCTCCTGGGGCTCCTGGGGTTCAGCTTTTGTTTTGGCCCCACCTCTGCTTGTAATCCGCCCTCAGGCATTCTCTTCCCCACCCAGACAGGAGGGGTTAAAGCAGCAGCTGATTAGGCCTCTCTTGCTCCCTCAGGCTGGGGAGAGGGAGGGGTATGGCAGTCATAACTGGAATGCGGGTTGGGGCTTGCCTGTGGTGGCAGAGACCAGCATGATTTTGCAACAGCCTGAGGTGTGCCGTGTGTTCTCCCAGGGAAATTGGCCCTGGATCACAGGACCCTGGCAGTGGTGTGCTGCACAGGCTCCCAGGGGGTTGTAGGTAGTGGCCTGGGCTTGTACACAGGATTTTTGGCGGCAGCGGCAGCAGTTCCTGCCCACCTCTGGGGTCCAAGATGATAGCCATGGCTCATGCCCTTCTCTGGAGCTCACTTAGGCGGTGTTCCGCCGTCTGTGGGCACAAGGAGCAAAAGCCTCTCTCCTCACTCATTCTGAAACAATGGTCTCTTGCATCTCCGGCAGGTCCAGACCTTTTCCCAGACTCCCTCCCGGCTAGCTGTGGCGCACTAGCCCCCTTCAGGCTGTGTTCACGCAGCCAACCCCAGTCCTCTCCCTGGGATCCGATCTGTGAAGCCCGAGTCTCAGTTCCCAGCCCCCACCTACCCTGGCGGGTGAGCAGACAGGCCTCTCGGGCTGGTGAGTGCTGGTCGGCACCAATCCTCTTTGGGGGAAATCTCTCTGCTTTTCCCTCTGCACCCCTGTTGCTGCACTCTCCTCCGTAGCTCCAAAGCTCCCCCCACTCCCGTCCCCACCAGTGAAGGGGCTTCCTAGTGTGTGGAAACTTTTCCTCCTTCACAGTTCCCTCCCAGAGGTGCAGGTACCATCCCTATTCTTTTGTCTCTGGTTTTTCTTTTTTCTTTTGCCCTACCCAGTTACATGGGGATTTTCTTGCATATTGGGAAGTCTGAGGTCTTCTGCCAGTGTTCAGTAGGTGGTCTTTAGGAGCTGTTCTACATATAGATGTATTTTTGATGTATTTGTGGGGAGGAAGGTGATCTCCATGCCTTACTCCTCTGCAACCTTCATGTCTCCCTGATAAAGTTATTTTTAAAAAAGAAGAAAAATATAAAATACAATGATTGCCTTAAATAGATCTGAAGAGGACTCAGTTATTCACTGAAGCACTGTTCTTAGTTAAAAATGAAAAAAAAAAAGATCAGAATTCTGTAAAACATACAAGATTGTGCCCTTTTCCTTTGGTTCCTAACATCTAGTACTTTGTTCTCCTAAAGGCCAAACTTTGGTCTTCTATTATTATTTTTTGTATTTTGAGTTAAAATGTCTTCATCTACTCTAATCCTGTAACTTACCACCTCTGTGGTAATTATGTAATTGTTGAGTCCATCCAGTACCACTTCCCTAAATGCCTACCCAGCTTTTGTATTTGGACGTATCACCACCATCACCTGTCTAAAGCTGAATTTATCTTCTCTCTGAATTCTTTTCTGTTCTCAAGCTTATTTTTCATTGTTCTTATTTTGCATGCTCTCCATGTCCTTCCCCATCACATTCTATGAATCTATCATGTAATATTAATTACATCCAATGCTCCATGTTTATTTCTTTTGATATCACTCTATTTCAGGACCATACCACATCAATGATTAATAATAACATTTCTCTTAAGTGTGCTCAGTGATTAAAATCAAACTCTATTTTCAAATAACCTCTATTTCACCCTGCCTGAATTTGGGGAACACTCTTTAATCCTGAGGTAAAGAACATGTCATACTTCTGCTCAAAATGCTTCTCTTGCTACCCATTATATAAAAGACAGAATCTTAAATTTTCATGTTTTCATAGTTAAGACTTAACCTTACTTTCTGCTCATTCTTCTGCGAAATCTCTTACTTGAATCATCTACTTGGGTTGACTTGTCTTCTAAGATCTCTGCCTAGATCATTTTACTTCCCGCCTTTTATTTATGCTTCACCTTTTTCTTTCTCAGTATTATTCCCTCTCACCATCATGCTACATCTTCATATATATCCAAATGCAACCCAACCTTCAACCTCACGTAGTTTCTTCTTTAATCAAAACTATTTATTGAGCACATGTTTTGTGCTATTCATTGTTCTATGCTATGAAATAGTACCAATGAGTAAGATACCATCTCTGCCTCCAAGAAGCATAGAGCTGGTCAAGAATCAATTACAACAGTGTAAACAGTGCAGAAGAGGGACAGCAACCAATATTCATGGACCACCTGTATCAGCCAGGCACATTATGGGCTCCAGACAACCCTGTGAACTCAAGTTGGTTATCCTCACACTCGGAGAAGTGGAGGCTTAGAAAGATTAGATAACTTGATCACACAGCTAGCAACTGGCCCCCAATAGTCTGTGAACCCAAAGCTTCCCATTGTACTGTGATGCAATGAAAACGTCACATAGCAATCTTGCTCTCTTTTGATTCCCTACCATATTTTGTTTTGTGCCATATATTTGACATTTATCATGCACTGGATTAATGCTTATTTCTTATATTTACTCAGAAAAACATTGCTTAAATACCTGCAAACTGCCTGACATTGGACCAAGTGCTAAGAAATACAAAGATCAACATGATAAAATCCTTGCCTTCAAGAAGCTCCCAGTCTAGTGTGAGAGGAAACCTTCATCATATTTTAAATTGTGTATTCCACTTTTCTAAATTATATGATATATACTCTCCACATTATAAATGTATAAGAATGGGATTTTAGGACTTTTCTCCTGGATGTATATCAGGTGGTTCATAGTTTTTAGAAAATTATTCTCATTCTCAAGATATTTAAATGTACTAGTATACAACTTTGCCAATTGTATCATTATTCATTTGATAGGGAGGGTGGGTGGGAGGGAGACGCAAGAGGGAAGAGATATTGGGATAGATGTATATGTATAGCTGATTCACTTTGTTATAAAGCAGAAACGAACACACGATTGTAAAGCAATTATCCTCCAATAAAGATTTAAAAAAAAAACTACACCTTTTAAAAAAAAGAAATTATCTCTGTATATCTTTACATAATCTATGTCTTCTTCGTGTATTTTCTGTTTATAAATCTTTTTTATTAATTTGATTTTTCAGAGTTTTGCTTTTTAAGCTTAAAGAATAATTTTCTTAATTGCACTGAGTTTCAGTGTACTAATTCAGGATTTACTACTGTTTAGGACTTTCCTCTTACCATCCATGAAGCTGAGTTTTTAATAGTCACATTCTAGCTTCCTTCGTTGAATACCTTTTCCATTTTATTAATTATGTATTTGAGGATTGAAATTTACTTCTATTTTTTTAAATCATGACATTTTCAAGTTCAGAAAAAAAGCACAGAGAATAACATGGCATGCCTACATATAATTATCATTCAGTTTGATCAGTTTTTCAATTTTTGCAATACTTGCTGTAGATAATTTTTAAGAAATAACAAATGACTGTATAAGTTTGCTAGGGCTGTCTACCAAGGTACAAAAACCAACTTGCTTAAAGAACAGAAATTTATCATCTCACCATTCTGGAGGCCAGAGGTCTGAAATTAAGGCATCAGCAGAGCCATGCTCCCTCTGAAGACGCTAGGGATGGATCTGTTTCATACCTCTCTCCTAGCTTCTGGGAGTTTATTGGCCAGTGGCAGCATAACTCCGACCTTCACATGACAGTCTTCCTTTGTGTGTGTCTCTGAGCCCAAATCTTCCCTTTTTTTAAGGACACTGGTTATATTAGATTTGAGGACCACCCTATTCAGTATAACTTCATCTTAACTAATGACATTTGTAACAGCCCTATTTCTACTATTTCCATACAAGGTCACGCTCCGAGGTACTGGGGGTACAACTTCAATATACAAATTTGAGGGGGACAGAGTGCAACCCATAACAATGACAAATATCCTTGGCAACAAGGGGGTATATTGACTAGAGAATATAAAAAGAATTTTTTTAATGACTTAAATTTATTCTGCTTTTTATCATCACCATGGTCTAGCATTTCCAAACAGCATCAATGAGATTGACCAAGAGGTCTTTAATGTTCCCCTTGGCTTGATTAAACCTTAGCCAGGTTTCTTCCTGACCATAATAAGCTCCTGACCTCCCTTTTCTTAGAGCATCTCCCCTTTGATGAAACTCTTCTCCAAACCTCTTGTCATTTTTACAACTCAAAAATGTCCTTCTCAAGACCTGAGAGTCATCCCTTTGAAAAGTAATCATCAAGAAAGATAGCTCTCCTCTCTTAGTCTCTGTGGGATGGTAGGAACCTAACTTTGATAAGCACCAATTAGCAAACACAGATGGCCTAATCACACTGACCAAGCTCCCCTCAACCCGATGCCTTTCAGTACTCTTCCATTAGCTCACCCGAGTGTTTAAAACATCTCCCATCTTTTGTTGCAGCAGAGTTTAGTTCAAGCTCTCTCCTTTATTGCATTTCTCATGAATAAAATCTTCCTTGTCTGTTTAACTCTGTAGGGTATAATTATACTTTGACAGTTTAAAGTACTCTATTCCAAAGTCACCTGGAGTACTCTATGATTCTTATTAAATGAGATTACAGTCTAATCACTGGCTGTGTTTGTCTTTCTTCAAATGAGGCATTCTCTTACCATTAGTTTCCAAGACTGCTGTTGTTGGATTTGATATGTGACTAATGTGTTAATATCCTACTATATATCCATTTATCTCTTCTTCCTTATTATTTAGTTGAGTGTGACAGTATTTCCAATTAAAAGATAGTACCTTGCAGGTAGCATTGGCCAGGTGACTAAATTCCAGACAATGAGATGTAAGTGGAAGTTAGGAGGGTCTACTCCCTAACTTATCCTTCTTGACAGAACAAGAAACCCCACTTTGTTTAATCGGCTATATTTAGGTTTTCTGTTACATTCAGCTAAGCTTAAACTTTAACTGACAGAGCTTCCATGGCACATCTAATTTGCCACAAAGAATTACTCATTTAAGAAAAAAGAATTTAAGAAAAAAGAAGAAACAGTACTATTTTGTGGCAGATGGTGACATGAGTGGAGGCCACTGACTAGGACTCTCAATGATGCAGCTCCTCACCAATTAGTCAGTATTCCTTCCCGGAGCTTACAGACCATTGATTTTTATCAACCTAGAGCAGAATTCACCAACAGTTTTTTTGAAACAAAATTAAACATACAAAGTAGCTGTAAATCTACACAATGACAGTAAAAAGAGACAAAATAATAGCAGAGTGGCATCTGGAGTGAAAGAAGAGGAATATCAGACTGACCCCAGAGTGGCACTGTGTACTGTAATGCAGTCTATTAGCTTGTAATCATATCAGCTCATTATCTTCCATTACAAGGTATTTTATAATGCTATTTTCTTTTTGGATAGACAGTAGTGCTTTCACTCAATTCCCTCTAGCAGTCACAGATGTGCAGTGCATTACTCTGCATGCTCAAATTTCCAACCATAAGGCAGAGCACTGAGAATAATTCACATGGGCTAATCATCAGGTTTATGAGTATTTTCCCACATTTACTGGAAATATTCTTCATTCCAGGTCTTGGTTTCATATTTCATGGTTAACTAGCTTTCTTTCGATGTCTCATATATACTATCTGCCCTCAAATGAAGAAGTATTCTTTTAAATATTAAGCCTACTAATATTAACTAATATTATTAATTAGCAAGTACCAGTTATATATTTAGTAATCCAGAAGAATATTACATTTGTGGAAAAAGTAACAGTTACTGCTGACTGTTTGAAACTCAACTCAATTACTTCATGCTTACCAATGCAAGTATTTGGAGACAGCACCGCCCCCCGCCCCCATCAAATTTGGTTTCTAATAGGAAAAAAAGCAACTAAAAATCATACATACCATTACTTCCAATTCAAACTTATGGATGTGAGTATTCTGGTGAAAATCTTTGTTTAAAAGATATTACAAACCAGAAATTTGGAACAGAATACTTATATCCTAATAAAGGTATTTATTAATTTTAACTTATGTTCCTAAAAAATCATATCCTATATAATGATCAGTGCTTCCTATAACAAAATATTTGATGGGAAAGTGTAAGTATCATGGAGAAGATTTATGAGTCAGAATTTGGATTTACTAAGATACAGGGTAGGCCATGGTCTCCTGACCTTATTTGAGGATCTTCTCTTTGTACCCAAAGACTCTCCCACATGCTCATATGATGCCATATTATTTGAAATGTCACTGTTTGCTGAAGGATAGCAAGTAGCTCACTGAATCATCAGGAGGACTAGAAAAACTCCCTAGCAGGAACAGAGGAAGTTAAGGTTCAATGAAGATTCAGCCACAGACATGTATGCTTAGGATGTGTGGCAGATTATATTACGTTCTCAATTCTCCATTCCCTTGTAATAACATTATACAGTCATACCCTTGCCATGGTCTCTTGGTAGAAAAAGTGTTATTTCCCAGCTTCTTGACTTTGGGCTTAGCCATGTGACTTGCTGTGTCCAGTGGGATATTAGTGGGCATGATAAAGCAAAGGCTTGCATCATGCCTGGAATGTGCATGCACCAGGTATAATGCTGTCCCAGAAAATGTGAGCCATATGGAGAAATCCTAAATGCTAGGCATGGCCTGGAGCCAAGTCCAGCCATGCGCGGCCGAGATCAGCTGAGCCCCAGTTAACATGCAACGCATGAGTGAGAAGCAAATACTTTTGCTGTATGCCACTGAGATTTCTAGAGTAGTGTATTGTGCAGTATAAGCTGAGCAACATAGGAAAACAATGGCCCCATTACTACTGGTTACTGATAGCCATAGATGTTAAAAATAGCAATAAATATCCTTGTACTTTCCTGATTTTCCTCTTAAGTATTAAATTTCCAGATAAAAACAGGTAATCAGGCATCAAAGGGTCATATAGCTCTTTCTGCTTTCATGGAAGTAGGTGAGGTCATTGTCCAAATATTTAAGGGTTATGCCAAAACAGGGAAGGTAGTTCCCACAATGGACAGCCAAAACAACAAACACGCTAGAGTTACTCAAGAGAAAGAGGTAGGCATGGAAAATAATCCCAATTTAGGAAAATAAAGGCTAACAGTACAGCATTTGCAAAAACTGTTGCTTAATACTTAATAAGTATTACACCAAAATAATGGTTCAATGTTTATTTTTAAAATCTGGAATACAAAAGAAAAATTGCCATCTTTCCTTCAGGTCTTCTCTGAGCCTTTAAAATATATATATTCATACACACACACACACACACACACACACACACACATGCACACACTTTGTGACTTTCCTAGGCAAAAGAAGGCATAGTGTGTGGCATTCCCCAAGTTTGACCAGTGACCTGTTTTTTTGGCATCTCATATGTGACTTGTTTTATTTGTCCCTGATAACACAAACTGAGAAATACTGTTAGAGGAAATCACAAAGTACTTTTGGAGTACACGGAAATTAACAATTTGACTAATTTACTAAATTACTAATGTGACTAAACTGTGTCTGCCAGGAGCTGCACATAGAGAGGGATGCTTGGGAGCAGAATCTAGAATGATGTGTAGGACTTTTCCAGGGAAACTTCTGAGAGAAGAGCATTTCAAGTACATACAGGAAAGAGAATCTAATATGAAAGACAGATATATAATGCAGTACGTGGGAATTTCAGTAAGTGATGCCCAACAAAGATCAGTAAGAATGATGGAAGTTTAGATGTTTGTGACGATGGTTATAGCAAAGGCAATAGAGGCACCGCGGTGTGGTGCTTAAGAGCATGAGCTTTGGCCTTCAGCACACCAGAGTAACTGGCCCTGTGAACTTGGGCAAAGTAAATTACTTATCTCTGCCCCAGCTTCTTCAGTTATGAGGTGCTAAACTTGATGGCGCAAAGAATGTTAAGTAATTCAAATAGGATGTAGTGAAGCACAGGTGGAAGGGAAGGGTAAGTAAGGTAAGGCTATAGAGCTAGACTAGGAGCCATATGAACATACACTGGGAGAAAACCCTCCAAATTATATAGCTGATGTTTATTGAATATATACTTTGAGTCAGGTACTTTTCTATACAATTTACATATATAAACTCATTTGTCTTCAAAATAATCACAAAGGTAGATACTGTATTTTACCTCATAAATATCTCTGGAGCCAGAGATGTTAAGTAATTTACCCAAAGTTACACAACTTGTAAATTGCAGAACTGAATTTGAAGCTCTGGTCACCTTGTTCCAGAGTCCATGCTCTTAACCACTATGCCAGTGGCTTTCAAAGTAATTTTTTTGCCTCAATCCACAGTAAGAAATGTGTCTCATGTCATAAAGTAGTGTGTGTGTGTGTGTGTGTGTGTGTGTGTGTGTGTGTGTGTGTGTATCTCAATTCCAAAAATTATGGTTATCCTTTATAAGTGTGATTTATTTAGATATTTCTATTCTAGTATAGTCTATTTAATTTTTTTAGAACTGTTGCTCACAACAAAAGAGTAAATTTATTTTGGAACCACTAACTGATCATAGCCTACTGTTTGAATAATGCTGCACTGTGCCATAATTTGCACCCCTTTCTAAGGAACTTAGAATTTACCAAAAAAAAAAAAAAAAGTAAAGAACAAGTGAAGGACTTAAAATAAGGGACTAACCTAATCAGATTATGTATTTTAAAAATATCACTCCTGACAGTGTGGAGGTTAAATTGGAGAGAGACGGCACTGGAAGGAACAAACCTATTTAGAGATTTTTGTAATGCTAAAAAAGAAAATAAAGCATGGAGAGCAAGAAACAGGAAATATAATCAAAGGACACAACAGAGTGACTGATAAAATCTAGAAGGTGAAACAGAGGAGTGAAAGGAGGACAACTTCCGTATTTCCATTTTCATTATGCAAGAAGATGAATGTAAAGATGAACAGTTGTGCTGTCTTTCTGTCATCATTTAACTTTATATCACCTTCCCTAAGCAATGAGTTTACTCCATCTTTGTTCTACTTGATCTGTAATTCATTTATTCATTCATTCATTCATTCAACAAATATCAGCACCTACTATAGGACAGGTATTGGTCTAGCTGCCTGATGGGAAAAATTACAAAGGGAAGTGGAATAGGGAGTGTGAGGATGGGGGTGGGAGCTCAAAATCTTAAATCTGACAGGGAGGGAGGCCTCTCTAGGAAGGTGAGACTTGAACAATAACGTGTAAGATGTGAGGTTGTGGGCCTCGTATTTTAGAATATTTTCTAAGTTTTACCATCTTTGATACTCCAATTTCCTGATTTTTTTTTTCAGGCCACACTGTGTGGCATGCAGGATCTTAGATCCCGGACCAGGGATCGAACCTATGCCCCCTGCATTGGGAGCATGGAGTCTTAACCACTAGACTGACAGAGAAGTCCCCAGCTTTCCATTTTATTCATGTTAATTTTTTTTATGTTAATTTTTATATTTAGCTTTTTAGGTGACCCTTCTCCTTTTTGACCAAAAATGTTGAATATATCAAGTACCTATTATTAACCAGGCACTGAGGTTACTGTTTTATAAATATTATCTAATTTAATCATCAAAAAACTTTGAGATGGGTAATTTTATTATTCCCATTTACAGATGAGGAAGCAGTTGCTTAGACTGCTTACATAACATGCTTGAACTCACAGAGCTGGTGTGAGAGGAGAATTTCAAACTCCGACTACTAAGATTTAACCATCACAGGTCTTAGCCATTATTCTATATATTAAGTTGTTTGTATAGGCATACCTCAGCTTTATTGTGCTTCATAGATATTGTGTTTTTTTACAAATTGAAGGTTGGTGGCAACCCTTCTTCAAGCAAGTCTATCAGTGTCATTGTCCAAGAACATTTGCTCACATGTCTGTGTGTCACATTTTGGTAATTCTCTCAATATCTCAAACTTTTTCATTATTATGATTATGGTGATCTGTGATCAGTGATCTTTGACGTTACTACTGTCATTGTTTTGGGGCACCATGGACGGCACCCACATAAGATGAAAATCTATAAATATTGTGTGTGTTCTGACTGCTCCACTGACCCCATCTCTCTCCCTCTCCTTGGGCCTCCCTATTCTCTAAGACACAACAATATTAAATAACCAATTAATAACCCTACAGTGGCCTCTAAGTGTTCAAGTGAAAGAAGACTTGCATGTTTCTCACTTTGAATCAAAAGCCAGAAAGGATGAATCTTATTGAGGAAGGCATGTTGAAAGATGGGACAGACCAAAAGTTAGGCCTCTTGTGCCAGTTAGCCACGTCGTGAAGGCAAAGGAAAAGTTCTTAAAGGAAACGACTACTCCAGTGAACACACACATGATAAGAAAGAGGAACAGCCTTTTTGCTGACATGGAGAAAGTTTCAGTCATCTGGAGAGACAATCAAACCAGCCACAACATTGCCTAAAACCAAAGCCAAATCCAGAGCAAGGCCCTAACTCTCTTCAATTCTGTGAAGGCTGAGAGAGGTGAGGAAGCCGCAGAAGAAAAGTTTGAAGCTAGCAGAGGTGGGTTCATGAGGTTTAAGGAAAGAAGCCGTCTCCATAACATCACAGTGCAAGGTGAAGCAGCAAGTGCTGATGTAGAAGCTGCAGCAAGTTATCCGGAAGATTTAGTAATGATTATTAATGAAGGTGGCCACGCTGAACAACAGATTTTCAATGGAGATGAAACATCCTTATATTGGAAGAAGAGGCCATCTCGACTTTCACAGCCAGAGAGGAGAAGTCAATGCGTGACCTCAAAGCTTCCAAGGGTAGTCTGACTCTCTTGTTAGGAGCTAATGCATCTGGTGACTTGACGGTGAAGCCAATGCTTGTTTATCATTCCAAAAATCCTAGGGCCCATCAAAATTATGCTAAATCTACTCTGCCTGTGCTCTACAAATGGAACAACAAAGCCTGGATGACAGCACATCTGTTGACAACATGATTTACTGGATATGTTAAGCCCGCTGCTGAGACCCACTGCTCAGAAAAAAAAGATTCCTTTCAAAATATTACTGCTCATTGACAATGCACATGGTCACTCAAGAGCTCTGATGGAGGTGTAAATAAGATTAATATTGTTTTCATGTCACACATGAAACTAACACAACATCTATTCTGCCGCCCATGGATCAAGGAGTAATTTTGGATTTCAAGTCTTATTATTTAAGAAATACATTTTGTGAGGCTTCTATAGATAGTGATTCCTCTGATGGATCTGGGCAAAGTCACCTAAATCTTTCTGGGAAGGAGTCACCATTCTAGATGCCATTAAACATATTCATGGTTCATCAAAATATCAACAGTAACAGGAGTTTAGAAGAAGTTGATTCCAACCCACATGGATGACTTCATGGGTTCAAGATTTCAGTGGAGAAAATAACTGCAGATGTGGTGGAACTACCAAGAGAACTAGAATTAGAAGTGGAGCCTGAAGATGTGACTGAGTTGCTGCAATCTCACAAAAAAACTTGAATGGGGGCTCTCCTGGTGGCACAGTGGTTAAGAATCCACCTGCCAATGCAGGCGACACGGGTTCCAGCCCTGATCTGGGAAGATCCCACATGCCATGGAGCAACTAAGCCCGTGCGCCACAACTACTGAAGCTTGCGCTCCACAACTACTGAAGCTCACACACCTAGAGCCATGCTCTACCACAAGAGAAGCCACCGCAATGAGAAGCCCATGCACTGCAACAAAGAGTAGCTCTCGCTCCCCACAACTAGAGAAAAGCCCACGTGCAGCAACGAAGACCCAATGCAGCCAATAAATAAATAAATTTATTAAAACAAAAAAAATTGAACGGATGAGGATTTGCTTCCTTATGGCTGAACAAAGAAAGTGGTTTCTTGAGATGGAATCTACCTGGTGAAGATGCTGTGAAGATTACTGAAATGACAAGAAAGGACTCAGAATATTACAGAAATTTAGTTGATAAACCAGTAGCAGAGTTTGAGTGGATTGACTCCAATACAGAAAGAAGGTCTATTGTGGATAAAATGCTATCAAACAGCATTGCATGCTGCAGGGAAATCATTCATGAAAGGAAGAGCCAATCAATGTGGCAAACTTTATTGTTGTCTTATTTTAAGAAATTGCCACCCCAGCTTCAGCAACCACCACCCTAATCAGTCAGCAGCCATTAACTTGGAGGCAAGACCCTCCACCAGCAAAAGGATTGTGACTTGCAGAAGGCTCAGATGATGGTTAGCATTTTTTGGCAATAAAATATTTTTTAATTAGGGTATGTATATTGTTCCTTTATATGTAATGCTATGGCACACTTAATAGACTATAGTATAAACACAACTTTTATATGCATTGGGAAACAAAAAAATTCTTGTGACTCACTTTATTATGGTGGTCTGGAACTGAACCTGCAATATCCCCGAGGTATACCTGTATATATCTATCTGAAAATCTTAATTTATTTGTAAATTTCTTCTTAGTTAATTTGTATAACACTTCAGGTCTTACTAATTGAAAATATTTGTAATTGTAGAGTCAAAATTTCATTTTTGATCATCTGATATTCTTGAACTATACTTCTTTTAAGATTATCCAGGCAGAAGGATTATGACAATTTTTGTTAAAATATTTTATTGCTGAAGTCTAAGGCACGTTTCTAACTATCTTTCTTTGCGATTATGAATTTCACAATGAGGTAGTCCTTTCCTGCTAAAAGACTCAATACTATATAGGTAAGTAAGTACGGACCACTCTATAGTTACCCTGGTTAAGACCAGGTACAGTGAGTACTAAAATAGAACAGTTAAAAGTCTGATGGAAACAGAAGCTTATAATGCTGTGTATGTGTTCATGAATGTGTTACTAAACTATTGCTTGGAGATGCAACAGTCTACCTTTAACTCTGAAATTTAATAATCAGAAAACAAGAGGAGATTTAACAAGCAATAGCTGCTCTGGAGTTATGTCTCAGGTGTTCAGAATGAATCCATACATCTTATAAGAACACTGTCTGAAAGAATGTGATAAAAGGTGCTGGAGAGGATGGTCACCACTTTGTAAATCAAGTAAGAAAAGTAAATTAATGTAGAAAAAAATCACAAAGATAAGGAAGGATATTTTTTGAAAAGATAAACTTTCCAGTGCTGGCAAAACTGCCTTCAACTCCTCAGATATGACCACATTTACATTTCAGTAATTAACAGTAACATTTGAAAAAATGTGTATAATGTGAAATATATAGAGTATTGAGACCTATAAATTCTTGTCCGTATGTAGGGCAAGGCAAATTTTTAACAACTTTCTGTTCTATATTTTCAACCATTCCATCTGGTGATAAATTATCATTTCATCTGTTTTTCCACTTGACTTCAGTGTAGAAGTTGCCTTCATTGTTTCCACTGTCTTTTGAAAATTTAAAGTAAAATCAAAATAGAGATGTATCAGATACTCTACTCTTAGTGGAATTAATAGTTTTTGAATGTCACTGCTACATCTGGCTCCTTTGTTAATTAGTATATGATTATTAAGAAATTGAGGATTTTTTTCCTTAAAGAAATACGGAAAGATAAGAAAAGTTCAGAAATCATCTCTGATTTCTGCATGAAAAGAAGAGTGTGCATGTGTGTGGAGGAGGGCAGACTAGCTACCCTGAAAGGCAGACATATTTACTGCTAAAAACTTGGCATGGGATGAGGTATGATCAGCCACACTTGTTAACATCTACCTGGGATGCTTCTGCCACCTGACAGTAGGTATTGTGCCACATTGCAACATGTTCCTCTAACCTTTAAGAGCAAGATCTCAACAACATAGATATCATGCCTTAATTATGCAGCAGAAATAAAACTTTCAGGGAAGTTTTACTATGTTAAGAATTAAGGAGTGAGTCACTGTTTGTAAACTGAATTTGTACAAAGATGAATTCAGACTTAACAGATTCATTTTGAACTGTTTGTGCTTCTTGGGAAAGAAAGTGTTCATCTGAAGAAAGGTTCTGTGTTTATGTGTGTGTCTATTTAACTTTTTCCAGAATTTTACATATATCTATTCAATTTAAAATGTTATCTTACCTAAATATACACAGCATAGCACCTAGGCTGCATTTACCCCATGACATGTATCCAGAATTTACTTATGAAAGAAGTAGAGAATGATAGGTAAATGTTACTAAAAATGACATCTCAAGAACTATGTGCAAAAATTTAAAGAAAAAAGAGAAAACAGAGAGACAGGGTTCAAGATGGCAGAGTAGAAGGACATGTTCTCACTCCCTCTTGCAAGAGCACTGGAATCACATCTAACTGCTGAAAAATCATTGACAGGAACACAATGGAACTCACCAAAACAGATACCCCACATCCAAAGACAAAGAAGAAGCCACAATGAGACAGTAGGAAGGGTGCAATCACAATGAAATCAAATCCCATAACTGCTGGGTGGGTGACTAAAAAACTGGAGAACACTTATACCACAGAAGTCCACCCACTGGAGTGAAGGCTCTGAGCCCCACGTCAGGCTTCCCAACCTAGCAGTCTGGCAACGGGAGGCGGAATTCCTAGAGAATCAGACTTGAAAGCTAGCGGGATTTGATTTCAGGACTTCAACAGGACTGGGGGAAACAGAGATTCCACTCTTGGAGGGCAAACACAAAGTAGTGTGTGCATCGGGACCCATTGCATAGGTAGGCTCCAGTGTTGGGTCGCCTCAGACCAAACAACCAACAGGGAGGGGACCCAGCCTCACCCATCAGCAGAAAAGTGGATTAAAGTTTTACTGAGCTCTGCCCACAAGAGCAACAGCCAGCTCTACCCACCACCAGTCCCTCCAATCGGGAAAATTCCACAAGCCTCTTAGATAGCCTCATCCACCAGAGGGCAGACAGCAGAAGCAAGAAGAACTACAATCCTGCAGCCTGAGGAACAAAAACCACATTCACAGAAAGACAGACAAGATGAAAAGGCAGAGGACTATGTACAGGATGAAGGAACAAGATAAAACTCCAGAAAACCAACTAAATGAAATGGAGATAGGCAACTTCCAGAAAAAGAATTCAGAATAATGATAGTGAAGATGATCCAGGACCTCGGAAAAAGAATGGAGGCAAAGGTGGCGAAGATGCAAGAAATGTTTAACAAAGACATAGAAGAATTAAAGAACGAACAAACAGAGATGAACAATACAATAACAGAAATGAAAACTGTGCAAGAAGGAATCAATAGCAGAATAACTGAGGCAGAAGAACGGATAAGTGACCTGGAAGACAGAATGGTGGAATTCACTGCTGCAGAACAGAATAAAGAAAAAAGAATGAAAAGAAATGAAGAGAGCCTAAGAGACCTCTAGGACAACATTAAACGCAACAACATTTGCATTTTAGGGGTCCCAGAAGGAGAAGAGAGAGAAAGCACCTGAGAAAATATTTGAAGAGATTATAGTAGAAAAATTCCCTAACATGGGAAAGAAAATAGCCACCCAAGTCCAAGAAGTGCAGAGAGTCCCTCCCATACAGGATAAATCCAAGAAGTAACATGCCGAGACACATAGTAATCAAGATGGCAAAAATTAAAGACAAAGAAAAATTATTGAAAGCAGCAAGGGAAAAATGACAAATAACATACAAGGGAACTCCCATAAGGTAAACACCTGACTTCTCAGCAGAAACTCTACAAGCCAGGAGGGAGTGGCATGATATACTTAAAGTGATGAAAGGGAAGAACCTGCAACCAAGATAACTCTACCTGGCAAGGACCTCATTCAGATTCGATGGAGAAAGCAAAAGCTTTACAGACAAGCAAAAGCTGAGAGAATTCAGCACCACCAAACCAGCTCTACAACAAATGCTAAAGGAACTTCTCTAAGTGGGAAACACAAGAAAAGAAAAGGAGCTACAAAAACAAACTCAAAACAATTAAGAAAATGGTCATAGGAACATACATATCCATAATTACCTTAAAAGTGAATGGATTAAATGCTCCAACCAAAAGACACACCCTTGCTGAAATGGATACAAAAACAAGACCGATATATCAACAAGAAACCCACTTCAGACCTAGGGACACATACAGACAGAGTGAGGGGATGGAAAAAGATATTCCATGCAAATGGAGATCAAAAGAAAGCTGGGGTAGCAATACTCATATCAAATAAAATAGACTTTAAAATAAAGAATGTTACAAGAGACAAGAAAGGACACTACATAATGATCAAGGGATCAATCCAAGAAGAAGATATAACAATTATAAATATATATGGACCCAACATAGGGGCACCTCAATACATAAGGCAACTGCTAACAGCTATAAAACAGGAAATCGACAGTAACACAATAATAGTAGGGGACTTTAACACCTCACTTACAGCAATGGAAAGATCATCCAAACAGAAAATTAATATGGAAACACAAGCTTTAAATGACACAACAGACCAGATAGGTTTAATTGATATTTATAGGACATTCCATTCAAAAACAGCAGATTACACTTTCTTCTCGAGTGCACACGGAACATTCTCCAGGACAGTTCACATCTTGGGTCACAAATCAAGCCTCAGTAAATTTAAGAAAATTGAAATCATATCAAGCATCTTTTCTGAGCACAACGCTATGAGATTAGAAGTCAATTACAGGGAAAAAACGTAAAACACAAACACATGGAGGCTAAACAATGTGTTACTAAATAACCAAGAGATCACTGAAGAAAACAAAGAGGAAATCAAAAAATACCCACAGACAAATGACAATGAAAACACAATGATTCAAAACCTATGGGATGCAGAAAAAGCAGTTCTAAGAGGGAAGTTTATAGCAATACAAGCCTACCTCAAGAAACAAGAAAAATTTCAAATGAACAATCTAACCTTACACCTAAAGGAACGAGAGAAAGAAAAACAAAGAAAACCCAAAGTTAGCAGAAGGGAAGCAATCATAAAGATCAGAGCAGAAATAAATGAAATAGAGACAAAACAATAGCAAAGATCAATAAAACTAAAAGCGGGTTCATTGAGAAGATAAACAAAATTGATAAACCATTAGCCAGACTCATCAAGAAAAAGAGGGAGAGGACTCAAATCAATAAAATTAGAAATGAAAAAGGAGAAGTTACAACAGACACCGCAGAAATACAAAGCATCCTAAGAGACCTACAAGCAACTCTATGCCAATACAATGGACAACCTGGAAGCAATGGACAAATTCTTAGGAAGGTATAACCTTCCAAGACTAAACCAGGAAGAAATATGAACAGAACAATCACACATAATTGTGACTGAACTGAAATGAATTCAATAATAAAATGAATTTAACAATGAAATGAATTTAATAATGAAATTGAAACTGATTAAAAATCTTCCAACAAATAGAAGTCAAGGACCAGATGGCTTCACAGGTGAATTCTATCAAACATTTAGAGAAGAGCTAACACCTATCCTTCTCAAACTCTTCCAAAAGATTGTGGAGGAAGGAACACTCCCAAGCTCATTCTATGAGGCCACTATCCCCCTGATACCAAAACCAGACAAAAATACTACAAAAAAGAAAATTACAGACCAATATCACTGATGAATAGAGATGCAAAAATCCCCCCAAAATTACTAGCAAACAGAATCCAACGACACATTAAAAGGATCATACACCATGATCAAGTGGGATTTATCCCAGGGATGAAAGGATTCTTCAATATACACAAATCAATCAATGTGATACACCATATTAACAAATTGAAGAAGAAAAACCATATGATCCTCTCAACAGATGCAGAAAAAGCTTTTGACAAAATTCAACACTCATATATGATAAAAACTCTCCAGAAAGTGGGCATACAGGGAAGCTACCTCAATATAATAAAGGCCATATACAACAAACCCACAGCAAACATCATTCTCAATGGTGAAAAACTGAAAGCACTTCCTGTAAGATTAGGAACAGAAGGATGTCCACTCTCACCACTGTTATTCAACATAGTTTTGGAAGTCCTAGCCATGGCAATCAGAGAAGAAAAAGAAATAAAAGGAATACAAATTGGAAAAGAAGAAGTAAAACTGTCGCTGTTTGCAGATGACATGATACTATACATAAAGAATCCTAAAGATGCCACCAGAAAACTACCAGAGCTAATCAATGAATTTGGTAAAGTAGCAGGATACAAAATTAATGCACAGAAATCTCTTGCATTCCTATACACTAATGATGAAAAATCTGAAAGAGAAATTAAGGAAACAATCCCATTTACCACTGCAACAAAAAGAATAAAATACCTAGGAATAAACCTACCTAGGGAGACAAAAGACCTGTATGCAGAAAACTATAAAACACTGATGAAAGAAATGAATGATGATACAAACAGATGGAGAGATATACCATGATACTGGATTGGAATAATCAACATTGTGAAAATGACTATACTACCCAAAGCCATCTGCAGATTTAGTGCAATCCCTAGCAAATTACCAATGCCATTTTTTACAGAACTATAAGAAAAAATCTTACAATTTGTATGGAGACACAAAAGACCCCGAATAGCCACAGCAGTCTTGAGGCAAAAAAACGGAGCTGGAGGAATCAGACTCCCTGAATTCAGACTATACTACAAAGCTACAGTAATCAAGACAATATGGTACTGGCACAAAAACAGAAATACATATCAATGGAACAGGATAGGTAGCCCAGAGATAAACCCATGTACCCATGGTCAACTAATCTATGACAAAGGAGGCAAAGATATACAATGGAGAAAAGACAGTCTCTTCAGTAAGTGGTGTTAGGAAAAATGGACAGCTACATGTAAAAGAATGAAATTAGAACACTCCCTAACACCATACACAAAAGTTAACTCAAAATGGATTAGAGACCTTTATGTAAGACCGGACACTCTAACTCTCTTAGAGGAAAACATAGGAAGAACACTCTTTGACACAAATCACAGCAAGATCTCTGTTGGATCCACCTCCTAGAGTAATGGAAATAAAACCAAAAATAAACAAATGGGACCTAGTGAAATTTAAAAGCTTTTGCAAAGCAAAGGAAACTACAAACAATACAAAACAACAACCGTCAGAATGAGAGAAAGTATTTGCCAACGAATCAACGGACAAAGGATTAATCTCCAAAATATGTAAACAGCTCATGCAGCTCAATATTAAAAAAAACAAACAACCCAATCCAAAAATGGGCAGAAGACCTAAATAGACATTTCTCCAAAGAAGACATACAGATGGCCAAAAAGCACACGAAAAGCTGCTCGACATCACTAATTATTAGAGAAATGCAAATCAAAACTACAATGAGGTATCACCTCATACCAGTCAGAATGGGCATCATCAGAAAATCTACAAACAACAAATGCTGGAGAGGGTGTGGAGAAAAGGGAATCCTTTTGCACTGCTGGTGGGAAGGTAAATTGATACAGCCACTATGGAGAACAGTATGGAGGTTCCTTAAAAAACTAAAAATAGAATTACTATATGACCCAGCAATCCCACTACTGGACATATACCCAGAGAAAACCATAATTCAAAAGACACATGCACCCCAATGTTCATTGCAGCACTATTTACAACAGCCAGGTCATGGAAGCAACCTAAATGCCCATCGACAGATGAATGGATAAAGAAGATGTGATACATATATACAATGGAATGTTACTCAGCCATAAAAAGGAATGAAATTGGGTCATTTGTAGTGATGTGTATGAATCTAGGCACTGTCATACAGAGTGAAGTAAGTCAGAAAGAGAAAAACAAATATCGTATGTTAATGCATATATGTGGAACCTAGAAAAATGATACAGATGAACTGGTTTGTTGGGCAGAAATTGAGACACAGATGTAGAGAACAAACGTATGGACCCAAGGGGGGAAAGGGACGGGGGGAGGGGGTGTGATGAATTGGGAGACTGGAATTGACATATATAAACTAATATGTATAAAATGAATAACTAATAAGAACCTGCTGGATAAAAATATAAATAACAGGAAATTCAAAAAAAATAAAGAGACAACAGAATATACAGGTTTTCTCCATCTACCTATCCCATCCCTATCTCTTCCTAAAGACCTCTAGTAATACCAGAAAATACCCAAAACATAAATGGCACAATGAGGAAAACTCTCCAATAGTGAGCAAATTGGAGGTGTTAACCAGAGAGCTTCACTTGCGATGGGTAAGTGTAGGGACTCGTTCACAATATGCATTGAATATTTACAATGTTCCATTTTGAAGTTTTGAAGCTGCACCACTGGCTATATAGCAATTGAGACTCATCATTGGATTATTTTTCAAAGGAGATTACTGGAAATGTTATATTATATATATATATATAATTTATATATTAAATCAACATAAATTTATATATAAATTCTATATATATACACATACACACTTACGTATACTTATATATATACACATACACCTTCAACTGGAATTAGAACCTTTTCAAAGTCTATCTATGCTATAAATTCCTAGGGGCAATGACCAGAATGTTTTGATGCTTTGTTCACCACTCTGTCTCTGCATAGTAAACTTCTCATAAACACGATGAGCTGACTTACCAAATCAGGCAGCATTTTGCATACATTTAAAAAATGCTTACTTTAATTGCTTATTTGCATTTTTTTGCATTATACTTTTAGAATCTTAAGCCTGAGGTTTGTGTCTTGTTTACAAATGTATGCCTAGTACTTAATAAGTATGCCCTTCACATTGTAAATTCTCAGAAACATTTGTTGAGTGACTATACCAGTAGCCATTATTTCTCAAGGCTATAGCTAGACATAGATGGCAGCGTTATCTCAAAGAATTTTTCCTGGTGGTTTGTGACCCAACTTAAAGATTTGGCTCTGTACTAGGCAGCAGCTTTCTTAGCCCATTTTTGTTTCATGGAGTGAATAATTTTTTTATCTTATTTATTATTAAATAATTTCTATTAAAATATTTTACTTCTTATTACATTACTTCAGATGAAATTTCACCTACTTTGTGAAATTTTAGCCACCTTCTTCCTCTGTCTTCCACACGTGGAATGTATCGTCTCCCTCAACCCTGTGTTCCTATGACACTTTAATTATTCCACTAGTATAGCATTTATCAGATTTTACCGTGGTTATTTGTCCCTATGGCTATTTCTTACACTAATCTGTTACCCTTTTGAGACTTCTATTTTGTCATTTTTTTTCAGACTCCAGCTTTAACACACGGTTGCATACATGTGTTAGTTGTCTCCATAAATGTTTAATTTAATTACCAAAGGGCCAAAGACCCCTGGTTTGGGAAGAAGTGTGTCTTGTAAACTTTTTACTGTTCAGTGGTGCAATGGTGGGCCCCGGCTTTAGGTTCAACAAGGGATATTGCCTTTAGGAAGCATGTGGCTCTCAGCTGATAGAAATTCCTAGAGTATCATAGAGCACAATAGGGCATTCCTTGAAAGGTTCCTGCCATTTGTAAAGTACCCATCTAAGGAGTTTGAGAGTCACTGTTATGCTCCCAGCTCCTTCTGAGAGTCTTCTTTTGCATGGTCACCTCTTATCCAGAGAATACCAGAGTGAACCTAGAATTGGCATCTGCTATAAACAAATCTGGTGAGAGACTGGCCAGTACCCCACCATCTTTGTATACCTCCATGTGTGTTTTCACCTGTTTTTTCAAAGACCTATTTCCATGTTTCCCTACATGTTCTTCGGAACATTTGTTCCAGATGATATCAAGAGTTGTCACTTACAAAAAGCACTTTATGATTAAATGAATTTGGAGAATGAAAGGCAAATGAAGGGTAAAGCAAAGGAAAGCAAAACAAAACAAAAAATGCAGGATTCTTGAATTAGGATTTTTCAAACCCTCTAATATCCAAATAAACACTGAATTTTCAGGGGAAATAATATGGAATGTTTTCCAAAAATTATTCAACCATGGAACTGTAATATTCTTAACTTTTGTGATATAACGATAGGAATATACTTTATGAAATATGAATCAATACCACTGAATTTTCCCTACTCCTAGGTAGCTTCATCAAGTGTTTCTCTTATCTGTATATACATCTCTTCCTTCATGACTCAGATATGGAGAGAAGACCAGGAACTCTTCCTCAACTGGTGCTAATGGCATTCTAAGACACGCCACAAGCATACTCTTTTTTTAAGTTTTAAATGAATACGTCAGCTCAAAAGTAATTGCTGGATGCACAAATAAAAATTTTATGCTAATGTACAAATTCCAAATTGATTAGACTTTCAAATAATATTATGTGATTATAGTGATTGTATGTTCTCCTTTTATTCCTTTGTCCTTTTCAGAATCAATTTGTGATATCCTTAAGTATATACTCTTACCACAGTAAAAGTAGAAATTTAGAAATATGAGGGGCAAATTAGCAAATGTATAACAAAAAATGTGGAATGTGCTTATGCTAAGGCATGAAAACTAATTTTGGCTAATATCTCAGCTCTCAACTAACTTCTCAACACACAGGAGAAGTTAATGAGAGTGATTTCAGAATTTTGCTCTGTGAACAAGGATACATTATACTTATTATCCAAGCTACTGTGTGACTGAACTTACATTTCACTACATGCAGTTCTTATGTCTTGCTTTTACTCAGCAAGAATTCATATTCTTACAATTCTGGGATTGTTTCATATCACTGTTTGGGCTATATTCCAGAATTAATGGCATACTAATACAATAAAATGGTTGATAAAACCAGAAAAATAGAAACATGACTAACTGCCAGAGATTTATTAAGAAAATCGTATTTTTAGCAAAAAAAGTAATATTTTATTAAGCAAAACCAAAAATACTGAGACAAAACCCATACCTGAGATACTGTACGGATATATGCGTGCATATGACAAAGTCAATGGAATTTACTGAAAATGTCAAATGAGTTTATTTGTTAACTTATTAACAAGGTGCTTGTTGTCTCTTTAAAAGGAGGTCTATCCTCTCTTTCATTGCTTAAGGTTATGTTATAAAGGAAGAAAAATATTATTCTTCAATGTTATAGTTTTAGAATCTGTCATAAATTAGTAATTTAATGTGTCAGTTTGGGATGCAGAAAAATATTAATAATAATTCAAATCCCAAGTTAACAGAATAAATCTTGAAATTGATATGTTATTGATATGTTAATACGTAATACTATATATTACTATATTTCCTTAGGCTTGCAAAAACCTACAGTACATTACATTTTCATTTCTTTTTTAGTTCAAAAATACTAGCCTCTTTTTTTTTTTCTTAAAAGAACTTTGCTTCCAAGCTTTGGTTGTTGGCATCCGTATTGATGGGTGTGAAACATCTCCACTATGAATAAGCAGGAGCCATAACTGCTCATATCCACAGCTGGGATGCAGCTGCTTCTATAAAAATGGGAAGTAGGGCTTCCCTGGTGGTGCAGTAGTTGAGAAACTGCCTGCTAATGCAGGGGACACGGGTTCAAGCCCTGGTCTGGGAAGATCCCACATGCCGCGGAGCAGCTAGGCCCGTGAGCCACAACTACTGAGCCTGCACGTCTGGAGCCTGTGCTCCACAACAAGAGAGGCCGCGACAGTGAGAGGCCCGCGCACCGCGATGAAGAGTGGCCCCCACTTGCCACAACTAGAGAAAGCTTTTGCAGAGAAACGAAGACCCAACACAGCCAAAAATAAAAATAAATAAATACATTTATAAAAAAAGATCTGAAACAGATCTTCATAAAGTGAAGGTCCGAAAAAAAAAAAAGAAAAATGGGAAGTAGCAGCTGCAGGGAACATAAATTGTGCAATTAATTTGATTTTGCAAAGCAAACACATTCTTCGTGTTATGATTAAGCTTTCTAATTAGGCCTTCCATAATCAAAATAACTTTGGAAGAAAATAATTCTGGATTAAGCTCAACTTCTATACCTTCTGATATCTCCTTATAACATTTTCCATATTTTCAAGACCAGTATAACTCAGACTGAATGCCTTGAGCAACAAGAGGATAATTTGCAAATAATGTCCTTCTGGGTCTATGTGTCTGGTGCCAAACTCCTATTACAACTGAATAAATGGGGAAGTTGAACAGTAGAACATCAATCGACCTCTGACACCTGGGTCTTGAGAACTATGCAAACGTAAAGCACTACATTTCCTCTTATTTTGTATCAGGTATCAGCAAACATTTTCTGTAAAGGGCCATAGCAAATATACTAGACTTTGTGTGCCATATGCTCCATGATGCAACCACTTAACATTTCCTTTTAGGGGGAAAGCAACTATAGATGGTATGTAAATAAATGGGTGTGGCTTTTGTGGCCAATAAAACTTTATTTACAAAAACAGATAATGGATCAGATTTGCCAACCTTTGGTCTATTTAATTCTCAGAAATGAAAAACAATGATAACCCATGCAGTATACGTAAATGTGACATCAAGTTGTCAAACCAACACTATGTCATATGTAACTCATATCTGATATATGTTATATATGGAGGTGATTTGCATATATGGTATGTATATATACGTGCAAATGCATAAGTATATGTAGAGAGAGAGAAAAAGAATATATACAGAACACATTTTATCAACTGTGTGTGGAATAAGAGGGGAGAATGGAAAATTATTATGGAACAAGCTGAACCTGACTAATGATGTAATAAGAACAACTATATGAGCAAATTCAGGAATTGTATTTGTTTATAATTTCTATGTAGGTGTTTAATCAATTGATATATATGCTGAGTATTTATTATTAGCTAACTCTTCTGGTGTTAATAGAAATAAAAGAAGTAAATAATCATTCTTGCCTTTCAGAAGCTCAGGTTATAGTTGACATACATGCATATAATCTCATAACTAGGAAAATCATAATGTAAACAAATATATATAATAAAAACATGAATGTATGTGTGTATATATGTATATCTCACATTAATAGTACAGACAACAAATGTCACTGAAATTGAGAAAGAATTGTGAGCTGGGTGATGGAAATGAAAGGCCCTAAAGAAAGGTCTTTAGGGGCTTCCCGGGTGGTGCAGTGGTTGAGAGTCTGCCTGCCGATGCTGGGGACACGGGTTCGTGCCCCGGTCTGGGAAGATCCCACATGCCGCGGAGCAGCTGGGCCCGTGAGCTACGGCCGCTGAGCCTGCGCATCCGGCGCCTGTGCTCCGCAACGGGAGAGGCCACAACAGTGAGAGGCCCGCGTACCGCAAAAAAAAAGAAAGGCCTTTAGGCTTTGAAATGGACTTTGAAATATGAGTACATGGATTAGATTTATATTAGGGGGAGAGGATATTATTTTAGGTGCTGCAGAACTCTGAGCACAGGTAATGGGTAGGAAATTTCAAGCTGGGCTAATGTGGGAGATAAGATTTTTAGAGCAGATTGGAGTGCAATTGGAAAAAAGCCTTGAATATCAGATAAAGTTTTAACATTATTTTGTAACCAACGCAGAACCAGTTCTTGATCAGAGAAGCTACTGGATGAAACTGCTTTCCAAGTTACTCCAGCAGGGGGTTGTAAAATGTGATGAACCCAGAAGGTGGCAGAAGACAATGAGACTGACAGGGGAAGTGGTTCCAAAGTGAGCTGAGAGTTATTGAAATAGTGTGGAGGCAATGCCAGTGTTATCGCTGAGCTATTCTAGAGGAACTATCATAATAACATCTGGCATTTCCATTTGCTTAATGCAAATGTACTATTCTGAGCCAAAGAATATACTAAGCAGTGACATTTTTATTCTCGTTCACATGTTTTATCTTACAAAAAATAAAGATAGAACTTGCTAAATGATTGGGACTTTGACATGAAATGTCTAGGGTAACACACCAATCGTTGTTTAAGGAGAAACAGCCCCAACAATTTCAAAAGACAGTTTGGAATAAAACAAATTGGAGAAATGCTAACAACATTTACTAAAGGTTCTTTAAAGCTGGACTTGTCAGAGCTTTCAGTATGCTGCTGTGTGTAATGAATCTCCACACCAGGCATGTTTCTGGCTCAGTGTTTCCGTATGATTTCCTTGGCACCTGGGATGTTCTCTGCTCAGCATCCATCCCTCCCTTCATCCAGGACCCAGCTCAAATGACTGTCCCTAACCACACACCCAATCTCAACTAGCCATTCTCCCCATTACTTTCTATTCTATTCTTTCACCGTTTTAAAAACACTTTATAAAGTTATTTATGTTTTGTTTTTCCATGGTCTTTGGATGTATATTCTTTGAGAATGGGGACCTTGTTTACTTGATCGTTGCTGTATCTCTTGTACCTAGAATAGAACTTGGCCCATAGAAAGCACTCAATATATATGCACTGAATGAAAAAAAATGAATAAATTTAAGAGTAACTGGGCATGTGAATAGACTTGATCATTTCCTGTTACCACTGGCCCCACCAGTTGCCTAGGTCCTAACCACTTAGGTGGGTTAGGGCAAATATCTCTTATTTCTCTTGAGCTTCTAACCTCCCATTTCAAACAGCCCTTACACACTAAGGAAAGATATATCTTACTAAAACCCCACTTTGATCAAGCCAGTTCATATAATTGGATGTCTCCCCCTCCTGTGTGAGATAAAACTGATATTCCTCACCCAGGAATTCAGTTCAAAGCTCTCAGGAATCTCACTCCACTTCAGCTATCCAACATCATTTCCCAAGACTTCAATATACTTTTCTCAGTCAGGCTTCTTTCTTGAGGGTTGCCTGCAAACTCTAGAGACATTCTTGCCTTTGTGCTTTTACATGGACTGTTCTTAACACACAGAAGACATTTTCCATTCAAATCCACTCATCCAAGCCCTGCAAAGCATTCATGGACCATCTCAAGGAATTTATACTCTGTGAAATCTTCTCTGACCTTTTATACATTTTGTCTTCATTCCTGAGTTAAATACACTTGCAAAATATTTTCTGTTAAAATGTTTTATGGTGACTACAGCGAATTTATAAACATCTCAGGTGAATCAATCTTTGGGAATTATAAGGAAAATATTCCTCTTATACTCTGCAAGAAATCTACCACAATAAATGGTGCTTATTTACAACTACTTCTTAAATTCTATTATAATTTAATTATTTAATTTTCTTTTGGTATGTTTATTAATATGGGTTTTTTTAAAATATACACATTTTTATATGCACACATTGGAAGTTCAAAATTATTTCTGGTCTGCAAATCAAAATGTGCAAGGAATATTCCTTTTCAAAGTTCTACCATTAAGAGTGCCGTTTGGGACACAGCTGCATCCAGTTTATGAGACATCACTACTTGCATCTTTGCCTCTTTGCCCACAGTGTGATCTCCTTCATTTTGTATTGCTAGAAGCAAATTGGTTAGTTTGCTCCTATTAATTGTCCTACAACTGCGCCATATCATGATACATGGTGCCACAGCAGGCTTTATCTTCTTTTGCTTCTGCTTCCCAAGCGACAAAATGTATCACTTCCTCACATATCATAACTGTTTGAGAATTTTTTGACAATCTAGCCCCTGAACACATGCAACATAGTTGAGTTGCACCAAGTACTACAACAGTGATTACACACTGACTGTATTATTTAAAGCCATGTTGGGCCCTGTACTGCCATTTTATTGTACACAAGTCTTAGAATTCTTTCTTTGGATGTTGTATGGCAAAGAAGTTTTATCAGCATCTTCTACGAGTCACACGCTATAGATAATCTCCTCCTCATTACATCTTTAGTTTGGTGTTCCCCTCTGTCAAAGATGCTTGTTTATGTTCCATACTTTCTAGTTTTTTATAGCAATTAATCAGTCTCCTATATAGCAACACTTAGTGCCTTTTTAGGTTGCTAGTAAGAATAGGAGTGCCAAATTCCTGTTTAGCCTATGTATGTCTCATTCTTAATTTCATGGTTTGTGGTTGTTTGTATTTTTTACATACATATTTTTTAAAAAATCATATCACATCCCTGCCCAAACCAAGTTTCATTCCTTGCTTACATCACTGAGTATGCTTACAACCCTCAATTAAATAGGACAAGATGTGCTATACGCACATGCTCTAATTCACTTTATAACAGCAAATGACTGAACAGGGCTTCACTAATTCTGTTTTCATGGAAGAGCTTTCAGGCTTTCGAGTGTTCCTCTAAAGACCAAACTGCTTCCAGAGCTCAAATCTATTCTTGATACAAGTCTATGAAACTCATGGATATAACTAAGAGATTTTTATGGTGCTCTTTACTTTTTATTGTAGAGCAAATATTACACTTTCTCTTTCACACTATTTTCTCAAGGAGTACTGTGAATCTGGAAAAATACAAGAACTAGGAAGTAAGGATAGAGATATATAAACTAAAAATCCATGTAATGGAGTGACTAATCCACAAAGGAATTCCGCCAAGATTTTTCTGGGGATGAGAATTTTAAAATGGTAGCATAGACTGGTAGGCCATAAGATAATAAAGGAAAAAGATTAAACATTTTAAGTAGCTTTTTCTCCTTCTTTTATACATTCTACTTAAAATTTTCAGGCAATAGAAAACATATAAACAATACCAAGAACACACCAGCCAGTTTACGTACAGAGTGTAATTCCTTCATTTCACTCCTTCCTCAGAAGGAAACACCAAACTAAATTTTTTTATCTGTAATTCTCAGGCACATTTTATTCTCTTGCTACTCCTAAAAAAGAATGGCTTTATTCAATATAGTTTATGAAATTCATCAGTGTTAATATATGTGACTCTAGGAAATTTATTTGCACTGCTACACAGTATTATATTATGTAAATATGCTACACTTATTTATGACTATTATAACATTGCTACTATGGATGTCTGTCTCCTTGTGCAAAGAGTTTTCTAAAGTATATATCTGGAAGTGGAATTTCATAGGTTAAATTCATTTTTTATTTACCAGATAGAGTATAGTCAACTTTGTCTCAAAGGAGGCTATACCAGATAGATTCCTGTCAGCAGTGTAGTTTTCCTTTATCTACCTTTTTAAATCACTAGAGTATTTATTTTGGCCAATTTGGTGTAAAATCAGATATGATTGTGGTTTCAATTTGGATTCCCTTTATTATTAATGCAACTGATAAATATTTTCATAATATTTTTGGGTTTTGGGGTTCTCTCTTCCATCAAGATGTATCTTTTGCCCACATTTCCAGTGTCCTTTTTTGTTATTAATTTGGAAATGCTTTTCATATAGTCTGTGCACTAATCCTTTGTCAGGTACATGTATTGCAACATCTTTTACCTGCTTCTACCTGTATCTGTCACATTTCCCAAAGTTGTTTTTAATTTAATGCAGAAAATTTAACTATCTTTTTTTCATGGTTATTGCTTTTTGTATCTTAATAAATCCTTTCCTAACAAAAGCCATTGTAATATTTTTTTTACAAATTTTGGTTTTCATACTTATATTTTTAATCAATCTGCAATTTATGTGTGTATTGTAAGGTGGGATGCTAACTGTATTTTGTTTTCCATACGATTAACCAGTTGACTAACAGACACTTTTTACTAAACAGTCCATTATTTCTTCTTAATCATTTCTGATTCTGCTGTCACAAATCAAGTTTTCAGAGATACACAAATATGATTTACTCAAAATAAGTCTTGATATCTTATAATAAGTATATAATAATAAATCTTAGTAACTGAAAACTCTCATCACCTTTTATTTATTTTCAAGATTGACACTCCCAAACTCATTCCATGAGGCCACCATCACCCTACACCAAAACCAGATAAAGATACCACAAAAAAGAATATTACAGGCTGAGATCAGTGAGGAACATAGATGCAAAAATCCTCAACAAATTATTAGCAAACAGAATCCAACAATACATTAGAAGGATCACACATCATAACCAAGTGTGATTTATCCCAGGGATGCAAAGGTTTTTCAATATCTGCCAATCAATCAGTGTGCTATACCACATTAACAAATTGAAGAATAAAAACCATATGATCATCTCAATACATGCAGAAAACGTTTTTGACAAAATTCAACACCTATTTATGTTTAAAAAAAATTTTCAGAAAGTGGGCATAGAGGGAACCTACCTCAACATAATAAAGGCCATATATGACAAACCTATAGCTAATATCATACTCAATGGTGAAAAGCTAAAACCATTTCCTCTAAGATCAGGAAGAAGACAAGAATGTCCACCCACACCACCTTTATTCAACTTAGTTTTGGAAGTCCTAGCCATGACAATCAGAGAAGAAAAAGAAATAAAAGGAATCCAAATTGGAAAAGAAGAAGTTAAACTGTCACAGTTTGCAGATAACATGATACTGTACATAGAAAATCCTAAAAAGGCTACCAGAAAACTACTAGAGCTCATCAATGATTTCAGTAAAGTTGCAGGATACAAAATTAATACACAGAAATCTTTTGCTTTTTTTTTTTTTTTTTTTTGCGGTACGCAGGCCTCTCACTGTTGTGGCCTCTCCTGTCGCGGAGCACAGGCTCCGGACGCGCAGGTTCAGCGGTCATGGTTCACGGGCCTAGCCGCTCCACAGCATATGATCTTCCCAGACCAGGGCACAAACCCGTGTCCCCTGCATCAGCAGGCGGACTCTCAACCACTGTGCCACCAGGGAAGCCCTCTTTTGCATTTTTATACACCAACAATGAAAGACCAGAAAGATAAGGAAAAAATCTTATTTACCATCTCATCAAAAAGAATAAATCTACCTCAGGAGGCAAAAGACCTGTATTCTGAAAACTATAAAACACTGATGAAAGAAATTGAAGACAACACAAACAGATGGATGGATATACCATATTCTTGGATTGGAAGAATCAATATTGTCAAAATGACTATACTACCCAAGGCAATCTACAGATTCAGTGCAATCCCTATCAAATTACCAACGGCATTTTTCACAGAACTAGAACAATTTTTTAAAAAATTTGTATGGAAACACAAAAGACCCCAAATAGCTAAAGCAATCTTCAGAAAGGAGAAACAGAGCTGGAGGAATTGGGCTCCCTGACTTCAGACTATACTACAAAGCTACAGTCATCAAAACAATATGGTACTTGCACAAAAACAGAAATATAGATCAATGTAACAGGACAGAAAGCCCAGAAATAAACCCATGCACCTATGGTCCATTAATCTATGACAAAGGAGGCAAGAATATACAATGGAGAAAAGACAGTCTCTTCAATAAGTGGTGCTGGGAAACTGGACAGCTACATGTAAAAGAATGAAATTAGGACATTCTCTAACACTATACACAAAAATAAACTCATAATGGATTAAAGACCTAAATGTAAGATGGCATATTATAAAACTCTTAGAGGAAAACATAGGCAGAACACTCTTTGACATAAATCACACTAATATCTTTTGGGATCGACCTCTAGAGTAATAAAAATAAAAACAAAAATTAAAAAAATGGGACCTAAATAACTTAAAAGCTTTTGCACAGGAAAGGAAACCATAAACAAAATGAAAAGACAACCCACAGAATGGGAGAAAATATTTGCAAGTGAAATGAACAACAAGGGATTAATCTCCAAAATATACATACAGCTCCTGCAGCTCAATATAAAAAAAAAAAAAGACCCAATCAAAAAACGGGCAGATTTAAATAGAAATTTTTCCAAAGAAGACATACAGATGGCCAAAAAGCACATGAAAAGATGCTCAACATCACTAATTATTAGAGAAATGCAAATCAAAACTACAATGAGATATCACCTCACACCAGTCAGAATGGCCATCATCAAAAAGTATACAAACAATAAATGCTGGAGAAGGCATGGAGAAAAGGGAACCCTCCTACACTGTTGGTGGGAATGTAAATTGGTACAACCATTATGGCGAACAGTACGCAGGTTCCTTTAAAAACTAAAAATAGTGCTACCGTATGATCCAGCAATCCCACTCCTGGGCATGTATCTGGAGAAAACCATAATTCAAAAAGATACATGCACCCCACTGTTCATAGCAGCACTATTTACAATAGCCAAGACATGGAAGTAACCTAAATGTCCATCAACAGAGGAATGGATAAAGAAGATGTGGTATTAATTACATATATACAATGGAATATTACTCAGCCACAAAAAAGAATGAAATAATGCCATTTGCAGCAATATGGATGGACTTAGAGATTATCATACTAAGTGAAGTAAGTCAGACAGAGAATAACAAATATCATATGATGTCACTTATATGTGGACTCTTTAAAAAAATGGTACAAATTAAGTTATTTATAAAACAGAAACAGACTCATAGACTTTGAAAACAAACTTATGGTTAACAAAGGGGAAAGGTAAGGGGGGAGGGATAAACTAGGAGTTTGGGATTAGTATATACATACTACTATATGTAAAATAGAAAACCAACAAGGCCCTAATGTATAGCACAGAGAACTCTACCCAATATTCTGCAATAACCTATATGGAAAAATAATCTGAAAAATAATGGATATATATAAATATGGCTGAATCACTTTACTGTATACCTGAAACTAACACAATATTGTAAATCAACTATACTCCAATATAAAATAAAAATTAAATTAAAAAAGACTGAGTTGTCTCTTTTTGGCCATCTGCTCTCCCAAATATATATATATATCTTAATTTAGCTTCTCAAGTTCATGAAAAACCCACTGAGAATTTTGATTTGTATTGCACTGAAAAAATAATTGTCAACTTTAAGATACTGAGTTATGCTACCCTTTAATGTGGTATATCTCTACTTTTTTAAAAGGTATTTTTAATGACTTTAAATAAAGCGTTATTTTTTCCCATACAGATCTGAAGCATCATTTGCATTTATACCTAGTTATTTCATATTTTTGTTTCTAGTGTAAGTGAACTTCACAAATTATGTTTTCTAGAAGTTATGTAGACAAGCCATTGATTCTTCTTTACCAACCTTAGAAATAGCCACCCTGCTATATTCATATATTTCTAATATTCTTTCTAGATTCTTTTGAGTCTCTTATGTGATAACATATAATCTGTGGATGATTATAATTTTTCTTCGTTTGTAATTTTTATTCTCCTTCTCTATTCCACCTTTACTTTTGCACTCACCAGAGTTTCCATCCCAGATAGAATTAAAATGGAGACAATAGACCTCATTGCCCTACTCTTGACTTTAAAGGAAATGCTTACAAATTTTGTCGGTGACATTCTTTAATTTTAAGTAGTTTTCCTTTAGCAGAGGAAGGAATTTAAAATTTCTTTCCAGTTTAATAGAATTTTACTACTAGTTTTATCATTAATTTTTAGTATTAATGAATGCTAAATTTTATCAAATGCTTTTTATCAGTCTGTTGAGATGGCCATATTGTTATCTGTTTCAATATCAATGTGGAGAATTACACTGACAGATATTCTAACATTTTTGCATTGTTGGGATAAACCCACCTGTGTTTGATACATTAATCTCTTTTACAGATTGTCATAATGAACTTAATACTTATTTCAGATTTTTGTATGTTTTTACAAATTATATTTACTTATAATTTTCTTCTCTTACATTTTGGCTTATCATCAAGATCACACTCATCTCACAAGAAGAATTGGTGAATATTACTTCTCTTTAGCTAATCTGTACTATTAGGCCTCTGTACTGTACACGTTTGTTAAAATTCATTTGTAAAATAGGACAGGCCTAGTAGTTTAATATTCATAGTATTTGATGGATAGATTTTTAGCTACTGATTAATCTGACTAAATTTCCTTAATGATTAAAAATATATCCAGACTTTCTTTTGCAGTCACTATTACATAAGTTACTTCTTTGTTTTCGGAAATGTACCATTTCATATGTTTTAAAATTTAATGGTCTAGAGTTTTTCCTAACGTTTGCTTTAATATTTTTACTCTCTATCCTAACTGTAATTCTATCTCACTTTTCATTTTTAGTAATATTTATTCATATATTTTCTTTTTTCCACAATTATTGTTGCCAAAAATCCATCTATTATATATCTTTTAAAATTTTAAAGTCCATGGCTTTATTAATCTTCTCTAATATTTGCTTTTATCTTTATTTTTCCAGTTCCTCCACTTTATTTGGATTTATTTTGTTGTTTTGTTTCTGAGTTCTTTGGCTGGATGCTTGCCTGATAATTTTATCCAATGCAAGTGATTAGGTGTGTGTTTTCCTCCAAGCACCACTTCAGCTATTTTTCATAAGTTTGACATACAATGTTGTAGAATTTAAATTTAATAGGTGCCTGTATTGTTGCACATATTCAGAGAATAAGTAATTGCTTTGCACTGGTTCATGTGTAGTGGTGAAGACTATTTTCTTAACTGTTGAATGCTTTTCTTTTTTGGTTTTATTTTGTTATATTCTATGTAATTTTTTCAGATTAATTTTTCCAGTTCACTAATCCTATTTTCAGCTGGGGCTCATGCATTTTAATTTATCCATTGTGTTTTAATTTTAAAAGTATAGCTTTCATTGCTACTAATTTTCTTTTTTCTTTTCAGATCCACCTGGCTTATATTTGTAGCTTCTTTTTTCCATATATATTTAATATATGACTTACACTCTTTTTATGTTATTTCAAATCATAGGATACTCCTGTAAGTTTAATTATGCTTTCTGTTGCTTGTGATGATTTCATTCATGGTAGGTTATTTCTTTCCATGCTCTGTAATTTTGGTTTCTGAATCCATGTTTCATTAGGCTTTAACTGTATAAATTCTTTGAGACCTGGCATGAAGTTGTGCCCCTCAAGGAAGAATTTGCTTTTACTCCTGCCACATATCTCTGGGAGCTATCAACTTGTGACCACTGCAATTTATTCATTTTTTATCATTTTCTGTATTTTCCAGGTAATATAAGCACAAACATCAAACATGCAGAAGAGCAGTACTATGGATTTTAATTCTCAGGCATTTTCTTTTTTCCATCTTGCAGATCAACACAAACTTGTTTTCTGGTCGCCTCCATAGGGCAGTAAATAAGATTTTTTTCCAGTCCTTATAGCAATAAATAGATTTTTCTTCAGTCTTCCTTTTCACTGTAGGTGCCTTGCAAGCGTTTCAGGTTTATGTGGGGACCTCAGTTCCTTACCCTCCTGGTAGCTTCTACAATCCTGGGTTCTACGTTTCTGAATCTGTTAAGGCTCTTGGGCAGACACAAGCTTCAGTTCCAATTGACAACTCTAGTTTCTGGACTCCTCTTTGATTTTGGACCCTGAGTATTTCCTTTACTTTCATATGAACTCAGCTGTGCATCTGAAAGAGTGTTTGTTATGTTTTACAGAGTATTACTAAATGCTTTATGGAGGAAAGAATTGTTTTAGCCTGCCATACACAGCACTGGAGGAAAAAAATCACTTTTGAAGTTCTAAGAATGTGGGCTTTAGACCTAGCATCTATTTATAAAATAAAATAAAGTCGTTTTCACTCTAACTCAAATGTTAGTAATAGTAAAATAATAATAACAACAAAACCCACAAAACTTTCGATTTGATCAGTTCCCCCACTTTAAATTAACAAATAACTCATCAATTTACTACATTTGCTTTATTATCTATTTTTATTTCTCTGAGATCAAGGATATGTTACTATTATCATACTGTAAATTTACTTTCTGAGGAAGTAATCTTCTTCTCTGATCATCGGCTTAAATATTCTGTCAGTAATTGATTCCTCAATTGCCAAAATCTGCTTGATGTATTTCTGAGATAATTTTACTCTTACTTTTACCAAAATATGTAATACACAGTTCTACTTTAAGTCAAAACCTGAAAATCAGTTAATCAAATGCCTCCTTAGATTCTTAGGCCGAATATAGGTAACGTTACAAGTGACAAGAGCTAAATTTATTTTTTAAGTTTATTTTTTAAAGACCATTGTTATAACTATTGTTTACTTCTTTGATTTTAGACAGTCTATCCAATGTGACAAAGTACCTGAAGTGAAACTTCCAATCTTCAAGCATGAAAAGATTTTACTGGACACAGAGATATTTTCCAGGCATTAATCTACATACCAGATCAGAAACATATATGTAGATATTATATTTGACTATCAACTGATTCACTAAGATTGTTTATATAAGAAATCTAAAGTTGGGACTTCCCTGCTGGTGCAGGGGTTAAGAATCCACCTGCCAATGCAGGAGACACGGGTTCGAGCCCTGGTCCGGGAAGATCCCATATGCCACGGAGCGGCTGAGCCCGTGAGCCACCACTACTGAGCCTGTGCTCTAGAGCCCGCGAGCCACAACTACAGAGCCCACATGCCACAAATACTGAAGCCCACGCACCTGGAGCCCATGCTCCGCAACAAGAGAAGCCACCGCCAAGAGAAGTCCCTTGCACCACAATGAAGAGTGGCCCCCACTCGCTGCAACTAGAGAAAGCCTGCACGCAGCAACGAAGACCCAACACAGCCATAAATAAATAAACAAACAAATAAATAAACCGATGTAATTTAAAAAAGAGAAATCTAAAGTTATACTGATCTAGAGGTATATTACCGATTCAAATGGAAATCTATTTTTATTAAAGGAGAGAACAATATCAAGTTTAGTTAGTAGAAACTGTCAAGTAAATTAAATCATAGAAAGTGGCACAGGTCACCAAAATATTGTAGGAAAAAAGCAAAATAAATAGAATAATTATAGAAAGTTTGAAATCTTGCACTGGAACTAATGGGGCAAAAAAAGCATAGTTTAGCCAAGTAGAGCTAAGGTTTAGCTCTACTTGGACAGCCTCATGTAAATTAATGAACTTAGGACATTAAATTAATGAACTTAGGACATATGTGTGTTCTACATATTAACATTATCGGCATGAGGGAAGTTTGCACTTTCCCAGGTTGGAGAATAGAAAAGGTAGAATTATAAGTGATGACGTTCTGGACAGCCTCATGTAAATTAATGAACTTAGGACACTCCCTCACACCATATACAAAAATAAACTCAAAATGGTTTAAAGACCTAAGAATAAGACATGACACCATAAATCTCCTAGAAGAGAACATCAGTTACTGCTAATGTAAGTAGCTATATTTGGTTGTCTCAGCAATTGGACTACTCACTATTTCAAGGATATCATAATAAGAATACTCATATAAAATTGAGGAATACGACTGTTTCCACCACTTAGGGCAAACATGGGTAAACTATAGCCCTTGAGACAAATCCAACCTGCTGCCTATTTTTGTAAATAAAGGTTTGTTGGAACATAGCCACTCCCACTCATGTGTATATTGTCTTTGAGGCATTCATACTAAAAATGGCCAAGTTGAAAAGTTGTGACAGACCATTTAGCTTACAAAGTATAAAATAGTTATTACTTAGCCCTTTACAGGAAAATTTTGCCAACCCCTGGCTTAAGGAACATCTGTGGAAGAGTCTGAGAGGAACTTTACCTTTAGGCAAAGACAAGTTATATATAAGGAGTTAAATTGTACTGGTTTGATCCAGAGATGATAACTATTAACATTTACTGAAACTATTATTGATAATAAACAGCTGTGTGTTCTACATATTAACATTATCGGCATGAGGGAAGTTTGCACTTTCCCAGGTTGGAGAATAGAAAAGGTAGAATTATAAGTGATGACGTTCTTACTTGACTGCTAATGTCATAAGCTGGCTTCAGGTTCTATGAGCCTGGCCAATGTTTAAACTGATTCTCTCACATGGAACATTTTTGTATGTTCTTCAGAAATCTCCCTTTGCTGGGGCCATTATCTGCATTTCCCTTGATACAAGTGATGTACTGTCAGCTCATTTTTTAGTGTTTCTGCAGTCAGTAGATATCTAGCAATACTAGTTAGATTTCTTCCTCTTTGTACAGGATCAAATTAACCCATGCTGCTGTGCTCACTTATACATCTACAAGTGGTCTATGCATTATTTTCCACAACCTGGTAATAATGCAGTAGTAATTCTATTTTAGTTCTGCCATCAAATCGCCTATATCTAGCTTTTTTTAAGTATTATTTTTCCCATTTTACTTTTTTTAATTGAAGTATAGTTGATTTACAACATTATGTTAGTTTCAGACGTACAGCAAAGCGCTTGAGCTATATATATATTTCAGATTATTTTCTATTATACGTTATTATAAGATATTAAATATTGTCCCTGTGTTATACAGTAAATCCTTGTTGCTTATTTATTTTATGTACAGGAGTTTGTATCTGTTAACCTCATACTCCTAATTTATCCCTCCCCCTCCTCCCTTTCCCCTTTGGTAACCATAGGTTTGTTTTCTATGTCTCTGAGTCTGTTTCTATTTTGTATATAGATTCATTTGTATCATTTTTTAGATGCCACATTTAAGTGACATCATATAAAACTTGTCTTTCTCTGTCTGACTTAACTCACTTAGTATGATATTCTGTAGGTCCATCCATGTTTCTGCAAATGGCAACATTTCATTCTTTTTTAAAACAATCCTGAGGAAAAAGAACAAAGCTGGAGGCATAATTCTCCCAGACTTCAGTCAATACTACAGTGCTGACTACAGTAATCAAAATAGTGTGGTATTGGCACAAAAATAGACATATAGATCAACGGAACAGAATAGAGATCTCAGAAATAAACCCACCCACATATAGTCAATTAATCTATAACAAAGGAGGCAAGAATATACAATGGAGAAAAGACAGTCTCTTCCCCAAATCATGTTGGAAAAGCTGGACAGCCTCATGTAAATTAATGAACTTAGGACACTCCCTCACACCATATACAAAAATAAACTCAAAATGGTTTAAAGACCTAAGAATAAGACATGACACCATAAATCTCCGAGAAGAGAACATAGGCGAAACATTCTCAGACATAAATTGTAGCAATGTTGTCTTAGATCAGTCTCCCAAGGCAAAAGAAATTAAAGCAAAAATAAACAAATGGAACCTAATTAAACTTAAAAGCTTTTGACAGAAAAGGAAACCATCAACAAAATGAAAAGACAACCTATAGAATGGGAGAAAATATTTGCAAATGATGCAATTAACAAGGGGTTAATATTCAAAATATACAAACAGCTTGTATAACTCAATATCAAAAAGCAAACAACCCAATCAAAAAAAAATGCAGAAGACCTAAATAGATATTTCTCCAAAGAAGACATACAGATGGTCAACAGGCACATGAAAAGATGCTCAACATTGTTAATTATTAGAGAAATGCAAATCTAAATCAAAATGGAGTATCACCTCACACCTGTCAGAATGGCTCCCATCAAAAAGTCTACAAAAAAAAAAAGTCTACAAATAATAAATGCTGGAGAGGGTGTGGAGAAAAGGAACCCTCCTACACTGTTGGTGGGGATGTAAATTCGTGCAGCCACTGTGTAAAACAATATGGGGTTCCTTAAAAAACTAAAAATAGGGCTTCCCTGGTGGCGCAGTGGTTAAGAATCTGCCTGCCAATGCAGGGGACACGGGTTTGAGCCCTGGTCTGGGAAGATCCCACATGCCGCGGAGCAACTAAGCCCGTGAGCCACAACTACTGAGCCTGTGCTCCGCAACGGGAGAGGCTGTGACAGTGAGAGGCCCGCACACAGCGATGAAGAGTGGCCCCCGCTCGCCACAACTGGAGAAAGCCCTCGCACAGAAACGAAGACCCAACACAGCCAAAAATAAATAAATAAATAATAAATAAATAAATAATCTGGTTTATACTTAAAAAAAAAATTCAACTTCATGGCAATACACGCTGAAGAGTAACTTTTAAAAAAAAAAACAACAAAAAAACTAAAAATAGAGCTAAAATAGTTTCCAGCAATCCCACTCCTGGGCATATGTCTGGAAAAAATGAAAACTCTAATTTGAAAAGATGTATGCACCCCAATGTTCACGGCAGCACTAGCCAAGACATGGAAACAACCCAAATGCCCACCAACAAACGATGAGTTTAAGAAGATGTGGTATATGCATACAATGGAATATTACTCAGTCATTTCTGGCTTTTGACATTTTCCAAAGAGGATTCAGAGGACAAATGTTTCCTGAGTTAATCCTATGAAAGCCACTCTTTTTTCCTAGGCTTTTGGTAACGGATCAATAATTTTATCCCTTTTCTTTCTGAGAGTGGGGCTCATAGCATAGCTTACAAGAAAGAAATTCTTCTAAAAACAACTCTCACTCTCAATTATTTTATAACCTTGATATATGTGAGTAGTTCAGAGTATTTCACTAGTTCTCAGAAAACAATTTTGAAATTTATGCATAAGCATCTGGTACTGACAGCCATCAAACCATGGTGCCTCAGACAAACTGGATGAGTCTCATTTACACATACCATTTCACTGACCTAACTGTGCGACAGAGTATGTGTCAGTCCTGACCTCCAACTTATTGCCATGGTTGCTGATGATTTTTTAAAGTAGGAACTGCCTTCTGACGTGGCTCTGTTATTCTTTGAAAAGTACCTCTAATTTAATTGTGAAGATTGTATGAGAACAGGTATGAAATCCACTTTTACAATGCCTGGCTTAGAGAGGAGGTATAATAAATGTATGTTTCTTTCCATAATGCACATAATTAACATGCCAAACCATTGTATCAGAAGTCTCAAATTTAAAGCTTACCTGCATGATGATAATTTGCTAGAAGTTGGTATAAGAAATCCCCTTTTGACAAGGCCTTTACTCTTCAGATCATCAGAGTTTCCACCAACATGCCTCACACATTTCCCTATCTGGCCAGCCCAGATAGGTATTTACATTTGAAAACTTCACCTTTATTATATTTTACAATAAGATCCAAAAATTCCTTTTCTCTCTGCTCATGAATAAAATCACCATAGCAGTGTACTTGATTATACAGCTTGTGTCCCTGACAACCCCAATTACAACCGGCTCCTGGCTACCTCTGCCCTCATTTCTTACTTCTCCTCTATCTTTCACTGCTCTGGCCAAGTTGGCCTCTGCTATTCCTTGAACACAGCAAGTCAGAACCATCTCAGGATGTCTCACTTACTAGTGCCTCTGAATATAGCATACTTCTCCCAGATATCTGCCTAGTTTCTCCCAACATTTCTTTAGGTTCCTGTTGAAACAGAAGCATCACCTTCACAGAGAGGGTTCCCTGACCACCCTGTCTAAAATAGTTCTCCCTACTCTTCTCATGCCTTGCTTTATTTTTCTCCAGAGTAGTTATTACTACTTTATCTTTTATTATGTTCATTTATTTATTTATTGTTGTGTGTGGTCCTCAATAGAATGTAAGCTTCAGAAGAACAGGCTGCTATGAACAGTACCTGGAATAATGCATAAAATCTAATAAGGACTCAATATATATATGTTGTTGTTTTTTATTGAGATATGACTGTCATGATATTATATTAGTTTTAGGTGTACAACATAATGATTTGATGCATGTATATATTGCAAAATGATTACTACAATAAGTTTAATCAATATCCATCACCACATATAGTTAAAAATTGTTTTCTTGTGATGAGAACTTTTAAGATTGATTCCCCTAGCAACATTCAAATGTACAACGCAGTATTATTAACTATAGTCCTCATGCAGTAAATTACATCCCTAGGACTTATTTATTTTTATTATTGGAAATTTGTAGTTCTGACTACCTTCAACTCATTTTACCTACGCCTTACCCCTCCCTCTGGTAACCACCAATCTGTTCTCTGTATCTGTGAGTTCAGTTTGGGCAGTTTTTTTTAGTTTCCACATAAAATTGAGATCATATCGTATTTGTCTTTCTCTGTCTGACTTTTTTCACTTGGCATAATAGCCTCAAGATCCATCCATGTTGTCAAAAATGACAGGATAACCTTCTTTTTAGTGGCTGAATAATATTCCATTTTATATATGCACATTTTCCTTATCCATGTTCATCCATGATGAACACTTAGGTTGTTTTATTGGCTGATTAGCCAGAATTGAAAACACTTCATTGAATAATACAGAGACAACGTTAAGCATATGTGGTGGTTGTGATGAGGTGGCAGTGGTGCGGACTGTGATTCATGAGCCTGTAGTCAAGTCATATGAATTCAAAAGATAAGCCTTGGGGCTTCCCTGGTGGCGCAGTGGTTAAGAATCCACCTGCCAATGCAGGGGACACGGGTTTGATCCCTGGTCCAGCAAGATCCCACATGCCGCGGAGCAACAAAGCCTGTGCTCCACAACTACTGAGCCTGTGCTCTAGAGCCCACGAGCCACAACTACTGAGCCCACGTGCTGCAACTACTAAAGCCCAGGTGCCTAGAGCCTGTGCTCTGCAACAAGAGAAACCACTGCAACGAGAAGCCCACACATCGCAACAAAGAGTAGCCCCCGCTCGCTGCAACTAGAGAAAGCCGGCACGCAGCAATGAAGACCCAACACAGCCAAAAATAAAAATAAATTAATTAAATTAAAAACAAAACAAGACAAAAGATAAGCCTTGAACACAGTTCTCTCCCTAACTTTTAATAAGGTCTAAAATAAGACAAAGAAGAAAACTTCTGACTTCTGTGATGGTTAATTTTATGTGTCAACTTAACTGGGCTACAGTGCCCAGATATTTGGTCAAACATTATTCTGGATATTTCCATAAGGATGCTTTTTTGGATGAGATTAATAGTTCAAATTCATGGACTTTGAGTACAGCAGATTACCCTCCATCATGTGGGTGGGACTCATCCAATCAGTTGAAGACTGTAATAGAATAAAGACTTATCTCCCCTCCTAAAAGGAGATCTGCCAGCAGACTGCCTTTGGACTTGAACTTCACATTGATTCTACCCTGGGTCTCCAGCCTGCTGGACCACCCTGTAGATTTGGGGTTTGCCAGCCTCCATAACTTCATGAGCCAATACCTTAAAATCAATCAATCCATCTATCTCTCGCTCTCTCCCCCTCTATCTCTTGCTCTTTCTGTATAAATATACATATATATACATATATATAATGAACAATATAGCTTCCAAAGTGGAATCATCCACTTAAATATCTAGAATTAACATTTAAGACAAGAATCTCATATATTTATGCTCTGTAGCTCACATGAGATTTAAGTACCTTTGAATGACCGGCAAATGACAAAACAAATTAAGGGGGAAGAAGTAAAAGAATCAGACTATGTTAATAAAAATAAGTCTATTCAACCATACAGATTAAAAGTCTCTATACTGAAACTCTGATTTTTATTGTAAGCTTTTTCTTGTCCTAAAATAATTTATTTGTCAATAACATAATAACAGTAGCAGCTATACTTCTGCATCATATTATACATTATTACTTGGTTTAAGAAGCTGGTGATTATATGTCTAAATTTTATGACCCATGAAGGGTCATAATGTTAATTTCTGAGACCAGCAGGTCAATTCTAAACAATTCTATAACATGCAATACATAGCATGGCATTTATTTAGAGAAATTAAATTTCTGAAATAAACTTGCATTCAGCAAATTGTCCCATGAAAGAAAAATGTTTGTGCTAACGTGAAGCTAAGATTGAGGTTTTTAAGAACCACATTTATATTCTGAATTTCTACAAATATTTTATTACTTTTATATCAAAGAGATTCTCCATCTTGCTTATCCCTCCCCAGAAATTCCTAGTTTATCTTGAATGTAATACATATAGGTTAAGATGAGGCTACTTCTTTCAGAAAACTTTACCTGAGCTGCTTCTGTGCTCACACAACACTTTGGTCTTGAATCAACTAGAATTTAAGAATTCCCCCAAACTGGAACAGTTTATTGTCTATTTTTGAACTCAGAATTTTTTTTTAATATTGACAATGAGAAGTATTATTTTTGTTTGTTTGCTTGTTTTGGCCACAACACAGCTTGCAGGATCTTAGTTCCCCAACCAGGGATCGAACCTGGGCCCTTGGCAGTGAAAGCGCAGAGTCCTAACCACTGGACAGCCAGGGAATTCCCTGGACTCAGAATTTAGCAATGTTCCTGACATAGAGTAATTAAGTAATAAACATTTAGTGAAGAAATAAAAGAATGAATGATGATCAAGTCACTGGGAAAACAAACATAAAACATGCTACGATTGTTATATTTTGACTCTAGCTTGGGGCAACAACTTACAGAAGTGAAACGCACAGTGAAGAATATATATGGAAAAACAGTACAAATTGAAGAGGGACACAAAATCAAAATTAACAGAATAGGGCTAAGTTTAGTCGGGGAAGACTTCCTGAGGGAAGCCAATTTCAAAGCTAATCGCAGAGACTTCAACAGGCGTGGAACAGAAGTATATGTGGGAGTGTGTACCTTTGGGAACAAGGAGAACATTCAAGGCTGGAGGAGAATGAGAAGCAGAATCTTAAAGCCAATTTCTACCAAAAAAGTTATACAGAGAAAAGCACGCCAATCTACTTGAATGGATTGCAGAGGGCCTGTTTGCTGGTGCAACAGAGGCAAAGATCAGTTGGAGAGGACCACTGAGGATGCCAAGCTGAAGAGTTTGGATTTAATATGGTAGGCACCAGGGTGCTCTGCCCTAAGGGTCCTTGAGTAGGAACGACATGATGAAAATGGTGCTTGAGAAAGATTATTCTTGCAGCAGGGGGTCAATAGCCTAATACTCTAAAGGGGAACATTTACGCCTAACACATTCACCCAAACACTACACTCTGCCAACCCAATGGGCCTCAGTGATCACAAGAGACTATTTTTGGAAGGCCCTGCACTTTTGGTGGCATGTTTCACTCATGTTCTTTGCCAAAGGATTTCTTGTCCCTTCTTTTCTCTTATCTTTGTACTTTAACAAATACCCTGCCACTGGCAGATAGGATCCACGATCATTTGTTTTCTGCTGCCTGTGGCAGATTGATGAAAACAGTTGCATTTTAAGCTACTTCTCTGTTTTTCCTTGATGGTGACTTCAGTTGTGACAGGGGCGTTAACCTTAGGGGTGAGGAAACAATTCTTACTTCATGCCTTCTCAGTTCAGACCTTCTCCTTAGCAGGGAGAAAACAAATCACGTACATTATTTGAAGCAATTTTGTGATTTATCCACTGGGTACTGACCTACAATCAAGTGAACTTTGCTTAAAACCTCCGAATGGATTTTTAACTGCTTCTGTGGGGCGAAGGGAGACATATTCATGCAGCCACCTTCTCAAAAGCAAACTTCTCTAAAAAATTGTCCGAAAAGCCAAGGAGTGTGCTGCATCTTTAACCTTAAATTGACTTATACCCAATTTTAAAAATAGAGCAAAATCTCACCTTATTTCTTGAAAAACAGATGCCAATTGTATAAGCATACCAAACACAAGGGAGAGAAGATTCCTCAAATTCAGTTTTCTCAAAATTTATGTCAAAGAGTTAAACACTATTGCTATTTTATAAATGGAGACTAAAAATTAAGAAATATCAAATTATTTTCTATGCCTGCCCAAATGGGTCTTAGTAGATAATTTGAACTAGAGGTGATTTAAGAAATTCACACCTTCATTACTGATCAAGTTATCAGATTATGATTCAAAGTATAGAGCTCTGTTTCAGTGACAGCTTATTTGGTTGAAACTTAGTGAATCAAATTGATAAGTTTAATGATTAATCAATTTTGTACTAATACATTTTAAATGAGAATACATTTTATCCTACCCTGCACTCCAAAGCAATGGTTTATTACCTTCTGGGAATTTACCAGTCTAGCACTCTTTGATCTCATGTCTATCTTCTACTCCTTCTCTACACAAAAAAAAAAAAAAAAAGAAAGAAAAGAAAATTAAGTGAATTAAAAATAATTTTATTTTGAACTAAATTTTTTTTTTTGCTACTTTGAAGATGGAGACCTTTTAGGGTGTCATATTACAGGGTTGACTGTCAGGGCCACTGAGAAGTGGCATAGCTACTTTACAGTAAGATATTTCTGGGCAACGTGTCAGAGGTTGTCAGTTTCAGAGGGTGTCATGTGGAGTGGGGCCTGGCATTTGGTAGATGAAGAGGAAAACAGCTAGGACAGTGAACAGTGACAGCCATATAATCCAGAATTGCTTCTCCGCATTGTCAGTGGTAAATTTTATGATCACCTGTGTGACGGGCTAAAGTGCTGGATAAATGAGGACTTAACAAGAGCAGAGACACTATGCAGAAGGAATACCTCATTCCTAACAATGCCAAAAGGAATGGTTCCTGACCAGGAGTTCTGGTAAAAGGCATAAGAACTGGCATGGAATCTTGGAAGCAGCAATAATAGGTAACAATTATTTAGTGCCTACTATCTGCCAGATATTGTACTGATGGCTTCACATGGGTTATGACTCAATTCTTATAATCAACCTATGAGGGAGATATTTTATCAGCATCAGTTTTTTCTGAATAGGGAAACTGGGGTACAGAAAAATTAAGTAACTGGCCCTAAGATTATATCACCATTAGAAGATGGAGAAGAATGTGAAACTAAATATTATAAAATATAACATATTTACAGTATGTTGTAAAAATAACATGTGAATATTAAAAAGAATTATATGCATGAATATGTGTATTAAAATAGTCTGAAATGTATTGGCAACAATAAAGGAGAAATTTATATACAGTATGATGATGTCTATGTACCAATATGTATATTTAAATATATAGAAAGATATATATTTAATTGAAATATTTATTAACTTTAGAAGTATATTTATATATAATATTAATTTAAAAATTAAAATACAGTTGACATACAATATTATGTTAGTTTCAGATGTACTACATAATGATGTGAAATTTTCAAACATTATGAAATGATCATGACAAATCTAGTAACCATCTGTCCCCATATAAAGTTATTACAATATAATTGACTATATTCCTTATGCTGTATATTATATCTCTGTGACTTAACTATTATATACCTGGAGGTTTGTACCTCTTAATCCCCTTCACCTATTTCACCCACCGCTTTCCCCCTCTCTTTCAGCACCCACCCATTTGTTCTCTGTATCTATGAGCCTGTTTTTGTTTTGTTTTGTTTGTTCTGATTTTTAGATTCCACATATAAGTGAGATCATGTGGTATTTCTCTCTCTCTGTCTGACTTATTCCACTTAGCATAATATCCTCTAGATCCATCCATGTTATCACATACGTCAAGTTTTTTTTTATGGCTGAGAAATATTCCTTTGTGTATATATGCCACCTCTTCTTTATTTATTCATTTATCAGTGGGCACGTAGGTTGCTTCCACATCTTAGCTATTGTAAATAATGCTGCAAGGAACACTGGAGTGCATAAATATTTTCAAACTAGTGTTTTTGTTTTCTTCAGGTAAATATCCAGAAGTGAAACTGCCAGATCATACAGCAGTTCTATTTTTAATTTTTTGAGGAATCTCCATACTGTTTCCATGGTAGCTGCACCAATTTACACTCCCACCAACCACGCTCAAGGATTCCCTTTCCTCCACTTCCTAGCCAACACCGTTATCTGTTGTCTTTTAGATGATAGCCATTCTGACAGGTGTGAGGTGATATTTCATTATGGTTTTGATTTGCATCCCCTGATGATTAATGATGTTGAGCATCTTTTCATGTGTCTGTGGCCATCTGTATGTCTGCACTGGAAAGATGTCTATTCAAGTCCTCTGCCCACTTTTTAATCAGATTACTTGTTTTCTGGTGTTGAGTTGTATGAATTCTTTGTATATTTTGGATATTAACCACTTATCAGATATATTATTTGCAAATAACTTCCCCCATGCAGTAGGCAGCCTTTTTGTTTTGTTGATGGTTTCCTTTTCTGTACAAAAGCTTTATAGTTTGATTTAGTCCCACTTGTTTACTTTTGTTTCTCTCGCCTGAGGAGACAGTTCCCAAAAAATACTGCTAAGACTGATGTCAAAGAGCATACTGCCTATGTTTTCTTCTAGAAGTTTTATGGTTTCAGGTCTTACATTTAAGTCTTTCATCCATTTTGACTTTATCTTTGTACATGGTATGAGAAAACAGTCCAGCTTTGTTTTTTTGCATGTGGCTGTCCCAGCACCGTTTATTGAAGAGGTGGTCTTTTTCCCCACTGTATGTTATTGCCTTCTTTGTCATGGACTGATTGACCATATAAGTGTAGGTTTATTTCTAGTCTATTCTGTTTCATGGATCTCTGTATCTATTTTTGTGCCAGTACCATACTGTTTTAATTACTGTAGCTTTGTAGCATGGCTTGAAATCAGGGAGTACAATACCTCCAGCTTTGTTCTTTCTCAAGATTGCTCTGGCTATTTGGGGTCTTTTGTGTTTACATACAAATTTTAGAATTATTTCCTATGGTTCTATGAAAAATGCCATTGATATTTTGATAGGGATTGCATTTCATTCATCCCTGGGTTTTTTGTTCTTTTTGATGCAGCACATATATGGGTCTTGATTTTTTTTATTCATTCAGCCACTCTATGGCTTTTGATTGGAACATTTAGTCCACTCACATTCAAAGTAATTGTTGATAGGTGTGTACTTATTGCCATTTTGTTAATTGTTTTTTGGATCTTTTCATAGTTCTTTTCGGTTCCTTTCTTCTTTTGCTCTCTTCCCTTGTGATTTGATGAGCATCTTTAGTGTTATGTCAGGATTCCTTTCTCTTTCTGTGTGTTTGTATCTATTACAGGTTTTGGTTTCTAGTTACTGTGAGGTTCATATATAACAACCTAGATATATATGAGATTATTTTAAGTTGATCTCTTAAGTTTTAATGCAATCTAACATATCTGAATTTTACCACACTGCCCCACATTTGTTTTTGATGCCATATTTTACATTTTTGTTTTGTGTATCTCTTAACTACTTATTGCAGCTATCGATGATTTCACTACTTTTGTCTTGTAACACTTCTACTAGCTTTATAAGTGGTTGATCTACTACTTTCACTGCATGTTTGCCTTTACCAATGAGATTTTTCCTTTCATAATTTTCATATTTCTAGTTGTGCCTTTTGTTTTCCTCTTAGAGAGGTCCCTTTAACATTTCTTGAAGAACCAGTTTAGTGTTGCTGAACTCTTTTAGCTTTTGCTTGTCTGTAATAATCTTTCTCTCTCCTTCATCTGAATGATATCCTTGCTGGGTGGAGTGTTCCTGGTTTTGGGTTTTTTCCTTTCATCACTTTGAATATATCATGCCACTCCCTTCTGGCCTGCAAAGTTTCTGCTGAAAAATCAGCTCATGTTCTTATAGGATTTCCCTTGTGTATAACTAGTTTATTTTCTCTTTCAACTTTTAAGATTCTCTCTTTATCTTTAATTTTTTTCCACTTTAATTATAATGTGTCTTGGTATGGACCTCTTGGGGGTACATCTTGTTTGGGACTCTGTGCTTCCTGGACCTGGAATTCTGTTTTCTTTCCCAGGTAAGTTTTCAGCTATTATTTTTCAAATAAGTGCTCTGCTTCTTTCTCTCTCTCTTCTCCTGGGACCCCTATACTGCAAATGTTAACACCCTTGATGTTGCCCCAGAAGTTTCTTAAACTATCTTCATTTAAATCTTTTTTTTTTTTCCTGTTCAGCTTAGTTGATTTTCACTACTCTGTCTTCCAGTTTGTTGATCTGCTCCTCTATATCATCTTATCTACTATTGTTTCCATCTAGTGTATTTTTTATTTCAGTTATTGTATTTTTCAGCTGTTTGGTTCTTCTTTATAATTTTCTAACTTGTAAAACTTCTCCTCTATTCATCCATTGTTCTCCCAAGTTTGTTGAGCATCTTTATGACCATTACTTTGAACTATTTATTGGGTAGATTTCTTATCTCCATTCCATTTAGTTCTTTTTCTGAGGTTTTGTCTTGTTCCTTCATTTTGAACATATTTCTTTGTCTCCTATTTTGTTCACTTCTCTGTGTTTATTTCTATATATTAGGTAGGTTGGTTAATTTCCTGATCTTAGAGAAGTGGCCCTATATCAGAGATGTCCTATGGGGCCCAGAGGCACACTCCTCTCTGGTTACAGATGCTCTAGGGGTATCTCCTATGTGGCTGCATGAGCCCTTCTGTTGTGGTGGAGCCAATTACTGTGGGTGCACTAATAATATTCAAGGTTGGCCCCTGGCACAGTTGGTTGCCAGACCTTGCAAGCAGGCAGCCCACTGGTGGGCAAGGCTGAACCTCAGTGCTAATAGATTAGAGGAAGGGCTCCAGAATGGCACTTGAAACGCCAGTGATTTTGTGGTAGAATAAGCTCCTCAAAATGGCTGCTGCCAGGACCTATGTCCCAAGAGGAGTCCTAGTTTCCTACTGCCTAGGCAGTAGAGCCAGGAGGCTCTCCAAGATCAGCAGGTGGGTCTGAACCAGGCTCCTTTCCAATTATTGCCTGTGTGCTGGGACTTAGGGCATGTGAAATTTTGTTTTCATCCTTTAAGAGCAGAATTTCTGTTCCCACAGTCCTCCAGCTCTCATGAAAACAAGCCCCACTGGGGCCAAATGTTCTGGGTACTTGTCTTCCCAGTGCAGAAGCCCCAGGATGGGGAACCCGATATAGGTTTAGGACCCGCTCACTTTTAGGGAGGTACCTCTGTAATTGTGATTATCCTCCCATTTGTGGGTCACCTACCTGAGGATATGGACCTTGACTCATTCGTGTCTCATTCCCTCCTACCCATATCATTGTGCTTCCTTCTTAACATTTTTAGTTGTGGAAAATCTTTTCTGCTAGTCTTCAGGTCATTCTCATAGATAGCTACTCAATAATGTAATTTTGGTAAACCCATGGGAGGAGGCAAGCTCAGGGTTTTTCTGCTTTATCATCTTGGCCACACATACAAATATTTCTTCTTTTGTAAAGTGCCAAAAATCTGGGCTGCATTATTTTCTGCCGTTGGGTGGAAAGTGAAACTTTAAGTGAAGAACATGGATAATTAGCTAAGATTTCCTAGCAAAGTGTTGAAGATGCAGCCTGGTTTCTCCTTGTTTCTTATAGTAAATGTGAGAGAAAATAGATAAAATTTAAAAGGAACTGTTAAGCAAAAATGAATCAGAACTTGATGATTTGGAAAATTCTCAGTTTGTTCAGATAGTATGATCTGAAACAGGGCCAAGGTCTGACTGTACAAACTTTTGCTGGAGAAATTAGACATGCAACTCATGGATCAACCACTAAAGCAGAAACACTGCTGGCTTGGATGGAAGTGGGCAGAGATGAGATGTAATGAAATAGGCTGTTGGAATTCTGGGAATCTACAGGCAGGATATGGGCCAAGAGAGCCACTCAGCTGTGAACACCTGTCTCCTTTAAGAAAATGAAAGAATAATGTTAATGTGGCTCAGAGGTCTGCAGGGCTACTGCTGTCAACATAAATCCAGAGGGCACAGGTCCAGGGTGCTGAGCCACCTCCTCTATTAGAGAGGACAGAGATACTACTGAGGAATCAGAGGAAAGGGCTACCTCTCAAAACTCAACTGAAAAAACGGCATGATATGTGAATAGAGATATTACCTAAGAAAACATTTTGGATGGCATATATAAACATGGAATATGCTCAACATTACTGGTCATTAGAGAAATGCAAATCAAAAAAACAATGACCATCATCAAAAAATCTACAAACAATAAATGCTGGAGAGGGTGTGGAGAAAAGGGAATCCTCTTGCACTGTTGGTGGGAACATCAATTGATACAGCCACTATGGAGAACAGTATGGAGGTTCCTTAAAAAACTAAAAATAGAACTACCATACGACCCAGCAATCCCACTACTGGGCATGTACCCTGAGAAAACCATAATTCAAAAAGAGTCATGTACCACAATGTTCATTGCAGCTCTATTTACAATAGCCAGGACATGGAAGCAACCTAAGTGCCCACCGACAGATGAATGCATAAAGAAGATGCGGCACATATATACAACAGAATATTACTCAGCCATAAAAAGAAATGAAATTGAGTTATCTGTAGTGAGGTGGATGGACCTAGAGTCTGTCATACAGAGTGAATTAAGACAGAAACAGAAAAAGAAATACCGTGTGCTAACACATATATATGGAATCTAAAAAAAAAAAAAAATGGTCATGAAGAACCTAGGGGCAAGATGGGAATAAAGACACAGACCTACTAGAGAACGGACTTGAGGACATGGGGAGGGGGAGGGGTAAGCTGGGACAAAGTGAGAGAGTGGTAGTGTATATATGGACATATATACACTACCAAATGTAAAATAGATAGCTAGTGGGAAGCAGTCGCATAGCACAGGGAGATCAGCTCCGTGCTTTGTGACCAGCTAGAAGGGTAGGATAGGGAGGGTAGGAGGGAGGGAGGCACAAGAGGGAAGAGATATGGGGATGTATGTATATGTATAACTGATTCAATTTGTTATAAAGCAGAAACTAACACACCACTGTAAAGCAATTATACTGCAATAAAGATGTTTAAAAAAACCACCACCACTACCACAATGAGTTTTACCAAGCCAAACTTAGTAGCACGGCTAAAACTAAAAAGATTGATCACATGCAAAGTTGATGAGGATATAATGTACCTACTGGAGGACTCAAGAGCCACAGAGGATGATGTGGCCATAGACACAAAGAGCCCAACTCCCTAAATGACTTATGGAGCATAGCCTTTCCTCTCCCAACTAATTTACAACAGTCTATGACACAAGAAAGAAAATACAACCTTATTGTATTAAGTCACTGAGATTTAGGAATAGTTTGCTATAGCAGTTAGCATATGGTGACTAAATATACCTCTGTTGTGTATATCAAATATTAAATGAGTATATATTTTAAAATGGATGAGGTTGGCCCTAAAGAGAATTACATAGCAAGTCTCTAAGACAAATGAAATGAATTTTGGTTCTACTTTTCACCATTTCAGGTTTTTTCTTATTCAGGTATTTCCTCTTATTTCAGTGCTATGGAAACATAAGAAGTGCATGTGGATGGATAGGAGGATAAAGGTGATATGAATACATTCGGCAAGAAACAATGCTGATTTTATAGATGTCAGGGAATCAATAGTTTAAAATGACTTGTAAAGCAGGAATAAACAGGAGGGGCACAGCTGTTGGGATGATATAAATAAGAGGTTAGACATGTTTAAAGTTATTTAAATGTTTATTTTCTCCAATATAGTTTTGGTCATTTTATTGAGCTAGTTAGAATTCATTTAATTTTTATTACCCATGAAACATACTAATCTCTAGTAACTTCTATAAAATTCTACAACTGCCCCTTCAAAAGGACTGTAACATTCTCAAATATACATTATCACTTTTGTATTCCTCGTAACTTGGTTGTTAATTCTCATTTTCCACAGGAATACATGGTTTAAAGATTGAGTCCTTACTATTTGTGCCTTGTTTTTCTTAGTTGTTAGCTTTGCATAACACTCCAGTGCTCACACTGAGGTAATGAATTACCCCGAATGGTTATCTGTCAGTTGTGTGTGCCTGCATAGTGACAAGGCCTGAACCACTGAGGCCTTTTAATTTCCTGATGCCTAAACATGCAGTGTAGAGGAGCTTGGAATACAGTATGGGATTTTTCCAGAGAATTTCACTCTAGAAATCAGTTCAGGTACTCACAGGAATAAATGTGGTATCTTACAAAGGGCACTAGATCTTCCATTAAATTTAAGTTGGTGCCATTTACTTGCATGTAAACTTGGAGCAAGTTACTTATCTGGGCATCTTTAATTTCCAAGCTATAAAATTTTGATAATAACTTACAGAGTAACAGACTTACGTATTTTTTAACTACACTGCTTAATAAATATAAAATATATAAGACAAATACTAGGCTTTCAGAGGAGATCGAATTACCCTTTTTCAGACATGGAAGAAGCCCTCTAAAACCTCCCTCCTCTCTAGTAGTCAAGGGTCTTCCATATCAGAGATACCGGAATAGCATGGGAGTCATCCAGTCAGACCCAATTTGGGCCCTAAGCATCACTATTAAGAACTGAGTCAAGACTAGCATCATGCTGGTAGAATCTGTCTCACAGACCTTCGTGCTTTGATGTGCATAATTTAAAAATATGTATTAAATAACATTGAATTTGGAATATTAATATGAAATGACTATAATATTAAATTAAATTAAATTAATTAAATTTTAATGCCTTTGCTATATTAGGTATGTGATCCTTCCTGTGCAGAATCCCAATTCTATTAACTGTGGCCAACCTCACATATTCTTATTAACTGATTGTCCCCTGGACATATGTGGGTTTTTTCCTGTTAGAATTACCACACCTGTCATACCCAACTCACCTGCAATCAGCCCAACCCTTTCAAGGAACACATATATTTTAGTGGAATCAGGAGTTGAGGACTGAAGGAGAAAAACAGTCTAGCATATTTTCACTACAGAAAATACTTGTTCATTGATCCAGATTTCAAAAAGGAATTTTTTTTTTCAGTACTTAAAATAAAAGTTATGCTTGGATACTTAAATCCTTATTGTCAAAATAGCAATAAGCAAAAAATGTGCAGTCAAGTTGCTTTATACATTTGCTTGTACATTTGCAAAGATTCTTTTATTGATACTGCTTGTTTGAAGGATAATTTGTCAATAACAAAATTTGAAATGAGTATATTCTGTGACTAAAAGGAATCTATCTCACAAAATTATTCACACGTGTACATAAAGATATTTATATAAGAATGGGCAATGTATTGTCATCGCTAAATATGAAAATATACAACTGCATACTACTTAAGTGCCCGTTAGTAGTATGGTAAAAATAATCATTGTACATCACACTATGGGACATTATTCACAGCTATTAAAAACAGTAAGATAGATGTACATGTACTAATGTTATAAATCTCCCATAGTATATTGTGAAAATTAAAGGGTAAATTCCAATATAAATAAATAAGTGAATAAATAAATATATGCTGCATATAAAAATGTCTAAAAATATAATACAAAACATTCACAGTAATGTCCTACTCACTTTTTTCTACTTACTTTATACTTTTTGCTTGAATTTTTTTCAATAAGCATATGTTAAACCTATAATTAAAAAAATAAAATCCAATACCCATGACATTTTTCACAGAACTAGAATAAATAATCCTAAAATTTATATGGAGCCATAAAAGACCCAGAATTACCAAAGCAATCCTGAGGAAAAAGAACACAGGGATCATAACCCTCCCAGGCTTTAGACAATACTACAAAGCTACAGTAATCAAAACAGCATGGTATTGCACAAAAACATACATACAGATCAATGGAACAGAATAGAGAGCCCAGAAATAAACCCACACACCTATGTACAATTAATCTTCGACAAAAGAAGCAAGAATATACAGTGGGAAAAAGACAGTTTCTTCAGCAAGTGGTGTTGGGAAAGTTGGACAGCTGCATGTAAATCAATGAAGTTAAAACACACCCTCACACCATACACAAAAATAAATGCTAAATGGCTTAAAGACTTAGATATGAGACATGGCACCATAAAACTCCTAGAAGAGAACATAGGCAAAACATTCTCCGACATAAAGTGTACCACTGTTTTCTTAGGTCAGTCTCCCAAGGCAACATAAATAAAAGCAAAAATAAATAAATGGGACCTAATTAAACTTATAATTAAACTCATTAAACTCCCATGCATATACCCAGACAAAACTATAATTCAAAAAGATACATGCACCCCAATGTACATTGCAGTGCTGTTTACAATAGCCAAGACATGGAAGCAACCTAAATGTCCATCAATGGATAAATGGATAAAGAAGATGTGGTATGTGTATGTGTGTGTGTATGTGTGTGTATATATATATATATATATATGTATATATATATATATATATACACACACATACACACACAATGGAATATTATTCAGCCATTAAAAAGAATGAAATAATGCCACTTGCAGCAGTATGTATGCAACTAGAGATTATCATACTAAGCGAAGTAAATCAGAAAGATAAAGACAAATACCATTTGATACCACTTATATGTGGAATCTAAAATATGACACAAATGAACCTATCTACAAAACAAAAACAGACTCTTAGACATAGAGAACAGACTTGTGGTTGCCAAAGGGGAGGAGGGGTGGGGAAGGGAAGGATTGGGAGTTTGGGATTAGCGATGCAAACTATTATATATAGGATGCATAAGCAACAAGGTCACAGGGAACTATACTCAATATCCTGTAATAAACCATAATGGAAAAGAATATGAAAAAGAATATATATGTATAACTTAGTCACTTTGCTGTACAGCAGAAATTAAATACAACATTGTAAATCAACTATACTTCAATAAAATTAAAAAATAAAATAAAACCCAAAAAGCAAAAGAACAGAGAAATTATTTCACAATAAATTATTGACTTTTAACCTATTTAATCCATTTAATTCAAATATCTTTATATATTTATTCAGGAACTACTAAGTATAAGAAAATGAAGAGAGTGATAAACAAGTCAAACATGGCTCTTCTGTGGATTTGCATCCTGGTGCTTAAACTTGAATTTGGATTTCTCTTTCCTGGAAAGAGTTCAAGTATAGTCCTAACTTCTGCTTCTTATTATCTCATTAATTTCTAATACTGCCAAAAACAAAGTAGCTTATTGAAATCATGTCTATAAAAACTTTTTCAAGTTTTCTTCAAACCCCCCTAAATAAAGATTTCCTCAAAATACACCCTTGGCTCTCAATTTTATTTAGTCTCTCCTTTCTCAATCACCATGATTCAAATGCCTCCATAGTATTCATCTGTTGCCCTTATTTCATGTGAAATTCAGGCTTGCCTGTCCAACTATTTATTATTAAACATCTAAAATATATCTCTGTCACCTTAAACACATACTTGAAACTAAACTTTTCATCTTTCTTCAAAATATTCCTGTTGCCTTCCTTATATAGGTATGTTCTTTACACCATCAAATTCCCAAACCCCAGGTTCAAAACTAGGAATCCTCTTTGATTTCTTCCTTGACACTAATAGCGGATCAATTTTCAAATCCTGTCAGTTCTACCTTTGAAATACTTAATAGTCATAGCCTTTCCCCATTGCCAATGTCACTGCCTTAGCCAAGTTCCAATTACACAGTCTCTTGCAACCCCTTTAACTCATTTTTCCAGTCACCCGGTTTTCCTCATTCACATCATCTTGTCCATTGATATAAGATGTCCAATAATTTAAAATGAAAACACTTAGTAAGCATCTGGTTTTACAGGACTATACTTAGATACTGAAGAATTAAAGGCAAATGAATCACAAACCCAGCCTTTTCAGAAATCTGACCTTGTTCATTCCCTTTCCCCAAAATATTAAAGACTTACTGACTTCTCCCTAAGTAGTCCCAATTCTTTCTTATAATATTCACTCCCTTTCATGCAGCTATGGAGCCCTTTTTTCCCCTCAAACCATCTTTATTTTCAAATCTAACATTTGAAAGTACTAGGTAGATAGAGCAAATCGAATCTACAAGAAAGATAAACAGGCTTTCAGAGACACCATGGCCAGATCTCCTCCCCGCTTCCACCAAACTCTCTCACTTCCACCTCCCCTGACCAGAACCAACTGGGCCCATTCTCAACTCAGCTGAGCCCAGCTCAGCCTCACTGCCATTCTCAACAACGCTTTTATGTTTCAGACCAAAAGTCTGGTTTGCTTTTGTCCACGTGCCTGAGGGAGACAACACTTAAGACTGGGAACATATTCACTACCTCTTAAAGCCCAAATAAGAAAAATTTTAATCTTAGATAAGGTCAGGCTCTTCCCCCAAGAAGAAACAAGGACCCAGGCACTGCCCTGCAGAACCCTCCTCCAGTCAGACTGATGTACCAGCTTGTAGCTATTCATACTTCCTGCTTTCCTAGTTTGCATCTTGACGTTGTTACTCCCTGCAGAGAAGATTCACTTCTTATCTGCAAGTCCAAATCCTCAAATTCAGCTCAAGGTCTACCCGCCCACCAAATCTTCCCTGATTACTCAATTGAATACTTTTCCTTTGGCAATACCACACTTTCACTGGCACCTTTTATATGGCACTTACAATTTTACATTGCATTGTAGTTATTTAAATACAAATCTCATTTCCCTAATCCACTATCAGCCACTTTACGGCAGGATGCACATCTCATTTTATGAATAATAACTCCTTGCATGTACTAAATATGTTCTTAAAGTAAATGAACAGTTTCCATTACAAAATAAATTATATTTAAATAGCTTATTGAAAGAGAAAATAATTCATCTTCTTCCTCTCTAACATTGGTTTAGCTTGCATTTTACTTCCTTCCCAACTAGGAATTGTGCTTAGTGACTGAAATTTTCCTATCACTTCCTAAACTATCCAATTAACCCCATTAAAATGATCAAAACCAAGACTTTTTTAATTCAAATTTTTGATATATGGACTTTTGATCAATATAAGGAATGAAGTTAGCCATTTATTAAATTAGAGTATAACAAGCATCTTCAAATGAAGGCTTTGATAGTCAGCATTTTTGTTCACTTCTCAGATCTCTCTCATCTAGAATGAAAATTTTTTAATAAAGAGATGTGTCATAAAAGAAACTCTCCATCCTCATTTTTTAGGTCAGATATAAAAGAGATTTTCCTTCACTTTGCCTAATGGATAGCTAGTGAAGAAAAGAACAGTTTTCTGCTATCTCATTCCATTAAACGGCTGGGCTCCCTAAGCAGCTTTGCTAAACTAAAGACTTGCTGTCATGAAGCAGCCTGAGTTTAAATTCTGATTCACCTTACTGGTTCTCATTTGTGAAACAAATATATTTCCAGCAGAAAGCTTCAGGCTTGTCCCTCTTTCTGAGCACCTCTAATAAAGAAGAGCTGTGAGAGAGTTATTTTTGTGCCTGCTTCTCAGTATAACTGCTGCATATATTGTGCTGTGTACAAGAGACTCCAGGAATCTACACTGTTTTCTGAACACGTGACTTTATGCTCCTGGACCTCTAGGATGTAAAAGTCACAATACGAAAGAGGAGATTTCTTATATGAGTGATGTTTCTCAGGCATCTGAAGATTTGAGGTCACCAAGCAGGCCTTGGTCAATTGTTTGGAAAGAAACAATATCTTTATTAACAAAAGGGAAATGAGGCAGAAAGATAAAAGAGTTTTCCTTGCACTTGAATGAAATGTCATAGCAAATAGCTTGGGAGATAAACAAAGCTGGAATCGAGACCTGCATTTGTTGGACTACAAGTAAATTACATAATCTCTAGAAACTTCCATCTCTTCAACTGCAAAATGGATATAATCATGTCACCTAAATAGTGTTATGACAATTAAATGTGCTATTTCATATAAATCCTAGCACTTTTTTTGATACATTTCTCTAAACTATTAGCATTATGAATATTTATAATTTAGAAAGAAAGCTTCTCACAGCAGACATCGACTACCTAAACAACCACTCCATTTTACGTTGTCCTAATAGATCTTGAATTTGTATACATTTCTACCCTCTCCCACAATACTCATATGGCTGAGTGAATTTGACATCACACCTCAACTCTAGCAGCGGGTCTGCTTTGTGTAAGACTAATTCCCATCAAGCAGTCCAATGCTGCCCAATGATACTAACCTCTCCTCAGAGGTTATTTGGAAGCTCTGGAGACTGATCTTTCTTGCTCATAAAAGAGGTGCAGAAAGCTCTGATGTGAACATGGAAGCATGTAACTTGTGTGCTACCGGCAGCCATCCTAACACCATGAGGAATCATTCAGAGAACCAACCTCAGGATGAAGCCAAGGTTAAAGCATATAGATGGAAAGCACATTGTCCTTGATGATATCACTACATAACTGGATCAGTAAGCCTCTCCCTACCACTACTCCTTTAGTAATGTGAGTCAATACATTTCTTCATTGTTTAAACTATTTTGATTTTTTATTCATTGCCGCAGAAGAGTTCTAACTCATACACTCAGGGTAGAGAATCTCATTTTTAAGAAAATATTAAAAAGTGAATTCAATAATCCTTTTAAACAATTTGATCTTTTAAATCCATTTCCAACGTGCAGCCAGAGAATAAGGGAAAGATACCCTTAGTTTCTCTTGGAAATTATACTGCAGTAAGGAGGAAATCTGAAGGAAGGGACAAGTCAATTGCATGCCTCTTTGTGAACAAAGATCCCTAACAATTTCTCTGCATCCCATAACTATTTACTGTTTATACAGATTTCTTAAAAGTCATTTGCTTGAGCAGTCTTAACACGTGAGGCACATAACTTTGTTTCCTACATGGCTTTTCCCACAAAAATAAATAAATGAATGGCATTTCTATCGATACATGACTTTTTCCTGACTATTCCCACAAAAACAAGCAAACAAATGAATGTTATTTCATCACTCTGCCAGTATAACATCATTTCTCCCATAGTTTTAGTTATTAATTATGCTGATCATTTTCAAATGTTATCCCTCCCCAGACTTCTTCTGAATTGCAACACTATACATTTATCTGCCTCCTGGAAATTTTTACTTGCAATTTGGCAACTTAAATCTAGTACCCAAAAGTTGATATCATTTTTTTTCCTCCAAAACTTAATCTCTCTTCTGTTATCCCCGTCTTAGTGAATGCTATTGTTATTCATCCAGGCTCCCAAGTTATTTTATATTCTTTCCATATTCTTCCTTGTCACCAACCTCCAAGAATGACCAAGTACTGTCAATTATATCAGCTTATCATCTCTCATGGTTGTTTTCTTTCCTGCATTTCCACTGCCTCTACTTAAGTCAGGCTTTCATCATTTTGGGGCTTATCTATCAAATTATGCTTCCAATTTGTCAAATTGCCTCTAGTGTCTTTTCTCTTGCACTTATCACCCACAGTGTTGCCAACTTTTCATTCATCAAACTAGCTGTCATGACATTTTCTGCAGCCCGTTTCCTGTTGAAAATATCTAAATAAAACAGGTTTTTAAAATGATCTATGCCTGGCTAACTTTACAACTTCAACTCTTACAGGACTACACCATCTACCTTTCACAGCATTCCTTCTTAGGCCACAACTCTCTCTGATTGGGATCCTGAATTGCCCTCTATACCATTTAATTGCCTACCTACTCTGACTAGATCATGAGATCTTCTATGCTTCAGGAATATGTATCATCTAGCTGGGTGACGGCACAGAAGAGGTGGTCTGTACTTGGTCATTAAATTAATAATGAATGGACAACTTCCAAGATTGTTAGAAATGACAGCAAAACCCATAGTAATCAACCAAAAATGAGAAAAATTTGAGTAGTGTTCATACATTAATAAAAGAAAATTGATAAACTAATCTAAAAATTCACACTCTAAAGGCATTCTGAAAGGGAATTTGCCCTTCCTGAGCACCAAAATCTTGACCACAACTCAGAAGTCTGATTTTAAGAATATATATTGGCTCTTTTTCTTGATACTTTATGTACAAAGGAATCAAAGAAACCAAAAGGATTAGATGTGAACATCTAGACAATTGAGTAGTTTGTTTATTGCCAGATCACTTCTTTTCCCTTTTGTACGGGACTTTAAAAATTCTTTTTAAACTATGGACTCTAAAGACTAACTAAACGTGTAAACGTAAATGAGAAGTAATTTTTACAGAATGCACTTCTGAGAGCCTAAATAGCCAAATGATACTGATCTGGCAAAATATGTAACTAGGTTATTTTGCTTCAAACATCTATGGAATTGCCCTTTCAAAATTATCTTCACTGATGAGATCCCAACCCCTCAAAAAACCAGCATTATTACTTATTCCAGAAATCCATTTATTTAATCAGAAACCATTTTCTTTACATTCATTGAACAGATATCCTGTATTAATATACTGTGTCTCACTGGGGATAAAACAGTAATCAAAAGGGACAGAAATTCTTGGCTTCTAGATGTTTATCTTCTAATGATGCATAATATCTACCTCATCTCTTCTGCTCCCTGAGTCCACATTAAACACACACACACACACACACACACACACACACACACACACGCATGTGTGCAGATATACTGGGTGGGGTGTGGAGAGAGCTCTGGGTGATACTGATATTGACACCTGGAAGTTAAGAAAATCAGTAAATTTATATTGACTGATAAAAGTTTATGAGTTTTTCTCTCTTTTTTTTTTTTTTTTACTAATCTAGCCATGAAATTTGAATTACTGCTGTTGTTCAACTTTAGTAATAGGTTTCCTTATGCAAATAGTATTCACTGTGACTAAGAGAGGTAAAACAATAGTCATTTTTTTATCAACTGCTATAATCCTTTATATAAAATATATTTAAAACCTAATAGGTTAATACTTGTAACTTTTACTTTTATTTATATTATAAGTTAAAATATTTCACTACCCTAGAATGAGAACTTGCAGTTCTGGTGACCCTGTGGTGGGTGATGTTATGTGGATAATACTGTCAAAGTCTTTCCTTACACATAAAAATGAGAAAGTGTAAAAAACACTTGGCTATTCTGCAGTAGTTATTAATTGCCTGTGTAATACAGTAGTTGGTTCTTTAACTGAAGCTGATTGAGTTAATAATTGAACGTTTGAAATACTGATTCACCACTGGCTTTCTCTATGTGTTTGAATTTACCATGGTAACCATGAATTGGTTTTGTCACTGTGTTGTATATTGCTTTAAATTAAACTGATGGGATTAATAACTGAATGGAAATGATAAAAGCTGTACAGCTGATGTTTCATTTTATTGGTTATTTTCCATCTATTATGCTCACATACAGACTCTATAACTTCCCATCCGCCTATAAGCATCAACAAAGCAATAGGTTATGCCTGTTAAACCTCACTTATCTTAATCAATGTACTAATGTGGACATCATTTTTACATTTTCATTATTCTTAATTCTAAAAGAGTATTTGAGAAGTTATAATATTGAAATGTGTATATTTATATAATGATATTAAAAATTGGAGTACTTTACTGTACTTTCACCATAATTCTTGCTACTTTATCTTTTCTTTGAAGGGATAACACATTTATTTTGAAATACCACATAAATACATATATTTATTTTTCATAAAATAGTGGAATCACCTTGTTTCATGGGATAGAAAGTAGAGGATTAATTTTTTTTTAATTATTTGCCCCAGTCTATCAGTAACATATCAGAGAACAAGGGGAAATTTTTCTATTTGATTTACTTCCAGTTTACCCTTTGTATAATTTTTTCTGTCAGGCACTGCCAGAAAAATCTTCTAGAGGTCAAAATTTTTATCATTTTTGTATCCTATTCTAAAACTTTTAATGACTTTCCATTACCTATATAATTTCTCCCAGTCTTTGACCTGAAATTCAGAGCCCTACATAATCTGACCAATCCCCTCAATTTTATTTTTTTAAGTACGTTGAACTCAAGTTCTACCTATAGCAAAAATATAAGAAGATGTATATTCTAAAAATAATCCTGTTATCAATATGGAGAATGAATTGGGGGAGAAACTTGAGGCAAGCAAGCTGGCTAGGTTCTACTATTAGTTCATGTGAGAGATAATAAATGGGGTTTACAGAGAGACAAGCAAACCCCTTTGGGACATGCCTCTTATAACAGTAGTCTTTAACTGTAGGCCTTAATATAGTAAACATTAAGGGGTAGTAGATGTAATATAGCTAATTTATTTAAGGAAGTCATAATCCTGTAGTCACTTTATAGCTGGAGCCTCTCTGCTCTATGCCAAAAGACTATCCCTGTGAACACAAGTTATCTGGCAAATGTACATTAAAGGTAACAAAAGTATCCGGCAAGAACAGAATTTATACACTGTACTATAAAACCAAGAAACATTTTAAAAACCTCACTATAATTTTATTGGTCAAAGTGTATTAGAATTAAGTTTGTTTTTGTGTGTCTGTGTTTCTTTTTCTTTCTTTTTTTTTTGATTGTTTTTGTTCCAAGTGCAAAATTTGAGGTGTGCAATTAAAGAATTATACTTAAGAAATCATGGTGAGGACTCCACAAATAACTCAATTCATTTCAATTAATTTCAACAGGTTATCCTTGAGGGCCTACTGCATTCAGTGCATAACTGATGGAACTGTTTTGACTTGAAAAATGAGATACTGAGTTGGGGGGGGTGGAAGTGTTATAAGAGCTGACTTTTACATTTTGAAAGAAGATGTTTTCTTTAATGTACTAGATCCTAAATGCAAAAGCAATGACTGAAAATTGTCCAAAGGCAACTGTCAGCTTAATATTAGAACGACTTAACAAGTCAGAAATATCTAAAGGTGAAATAGGTGATGGTGTGCCAATCTGTTTCATCAGAGAAAGAAAGGTCTCTTTTGCACACTTTGGTAATCTGCATTCTTATGTTGAGTGGAAGTTTGGCTTAAATTATTTCTAGGCTCATTCTTTGCATGGTAACATAAGGCAGATAAGAGAACAGAAAACTGGGGGTTTGATACCGGGCCCTGGTTGTGATATTTACTAGCTGATTGAATTAGGTCAGGTACTTCAACTGTAAGCCTGAAATTCCTTCATCTCAGCAAAAAGAACTACAATCCTGCAGCCTGTGAAAAAAACCCACATTCACAGAAAGACAGACAAGATAAAAAGGCAGAGGGCTATGTACCAGATGAAGGAACAAGATAAAACTCCAGAAAAACAGCTAAATGAAGTGGAGATAGGCAATATTCCAGAAAAAGAATTCAGAATAATGATAGTGAAGATGATCCAGGACCTTGGAAAAAGAATGGAGGCAAACATCGAGAAGACGCAAGAAATGTTTAACAAACACATAGAAGAACAAACAAACAGAGATGAACAATACAATAACTGAAATGAAAACTACACTAGGAGGAATCAATACCAGAATAACTGAGGCGGAAGAACGGATAAGTGACCTGGAAGACAGAATGATGGAATTTACTGCTGCAGAACAGAATAAAGAAAAAAGAATGAAAAGAAATGAAGACAGCCTAAGAGATTTCTGGGAAAACATTAAAGATAACAACATTCGCATTATAGGGGTCAGAGAAGGAGAAGAGAGAAAGAAAGGACCTGAGAAAATATTTGAAGGGATTATAGTCAAAAACTGCCCTAACATGGAAAAGCAAATAGCTACCCAAGTCCACAAGTGCAGATTCCGATACAGGATAAATCCAAGGAGTAACAGGCTGAGACACATAGTAATCAAGATGGCAAAAATTAAAGAAAAATTATTGAAAGCGGCAAGGGAAAAATGACAAATAACATACAAGGGAACTTCCATAAGGTTAACAGCTGATTACTCAGCAGAAACTCTACAAGCCAGAAGGGAGTGGCATAACATATTTAAAGTGATGAAAAGGAAGAACCTACAACCAAGATTACTCTACCCGGCAAGGATCTCATCAGATTCAACGGAGAAATCAACAGCTTTACAGAGAAGCAAAAGCTAACAGAATTCAGCACCACCAAACCAGCTCTACAACAAATGTTAAAAGAACTTCTTTAAGTGGGCAACACAAGAGAAGAAAAGGACCTACAAAAACAACCCCCAGAAATTAAGGAAATGTTCATAGGAACATAAATATTGATAATTACCTTAAACGTGAATGGATTAAATGCTCCAACCAAAAGACACACGCTTGCTGAATGGATACAAAAACAAGACCATATATATGCTGTCTACAAGAAACCCAGTTCAGACCCAGAGACACATACAGACTGAAAGTGAGGGGACGGAAAAAGATATTCCATGCAAATGGAAATCAAAAGAGAGCTGGAGTAGCAATACTCATATCAGAAAAAAAAGACTTTAAAATCAAGAATGTTACAAGAGACAAAGACACTACATAATGATCAAGGGATCAATCCAAGAAGAAGATATGACAATTATAAATATATATGCACCCAACATAGGAGGACCTCAATACATAAGGCAACTGCTAACAGTTATAAAGGAGGAAGTCAACAGTAACACAATAATAGTGGGGGACTTTAACTTACACCAATGGACAGATCATCCAAACAGAAAATTAATAAGGAAACACAAGCTTTAAATGACACTATATACCAGATAGGTTTAATTGATATTTATAGGACATTCCATCCTAAAACAGTAGATTACACTTTTTTCTCAAGTGCACATGGACCATCCTCCAAGATAGAGCACATCCTGGGTCACAAATCAAGTCTCAGTAAATTTCAGAAAACTGAAAAAATATCAAGCATCTTTTCTGACCACAATGCTATGAGATTAGAAATCAATTACAGGGAAAAAAACGTAACAAACACATGGAGGCTAAACAATACGTTACTAAATAACCAAGAGATCACTGAAGAAAACAAAGAGAAAATCAAAAAATACCTAGAAACAAATGACAATGAAAACACGACAATGCAAAACCTATGGGATGCAGCAAAAGCAGTTCTATGAGGAAAGTTTATAGCAATACAAGCCTACCTCAAGAAACAAGAAAAATCTCAAATAAACAATCTAACTTTACACCTAAAGGAACTAGAGAAGGAAGAACAAACAAAACCCAAAGTTAGCAGAAGGGAAACAATCATAAAGATCAGAGCAGAAATAAATGAAATAGAAACAAAGAAAACAATAGCAAAGATCAATAAAACTAAAAGCTGGTTCTTTGAGAAGATAAACAAAATTGATAAACCAGTAGCCTGACTCATCAAGAAAAAGAGGGAGAGGACTCAAATCAATAAAATTAGAAATGAAAACGGAGAAGTTACAACAGACACAGCAGATACACAAAGCATTCTAAGAGACTACTACAAGCAACTCTATACCAACAAAATAGACAACCTGGAAGCAATGGACAAATTCTTAGGAAGGTATAACCTTCCAAGACTGAACCAGGAAGAAACAGAAAATATGAACAGACCAATCACAAGTAATGAAATTGAAATTCTGATTAAAAATCTTCCAACAGGGTTTCCCTGGTGGCGCAGTGGTTGAGAGTCTGCCTGCTGATGCAGGGGACACGGGTTCGTGCCCCGGTCCGGGAAGATCCCACATCCCATGGAGCAGCAAGGCCCGTTAAGTCATGGCCACTGAGCCTGCACGTTCGGAGGCTGTGCTCCACAATGGGAGAGGCCACAACAGTGAGAGGCCCGCGTACCACAAAAACAAACAAACAAAAATCTTCCAACAAACAGAAGTCCAGGACCAGACAGCTTCACAGGTGAAATCTATCAAACAGTTAGAGAAGAGCTAACACCCATCCTTCTCAAACGCTTCCAAAAAACTGCAGAGGAAGGAATACTCCCAAACTCATTCTATGAGGCCACCATCACCCTGATACCAAAGCCAGACAAAAATACTACAAAAGAAGAAAATTACAGACCAATATCACTGATGAATAGAGATGCAAAAATCCTCAAAAAAGGACTAGCAAACAGAATCCAACAACACATTAAAAGGATCATACACCATGATCACATGGGATTTATCACAGGAATATAAGGATTCTTCAATATACACAAATCAATCAATGTGATACATTATATTAATAAATTAAAGAAGAAAAACCATATGATCATCTCAATAGATGCAGAAAAAGCTTTTGACAAAATTCAACACTCATTTACGATAAAAATTCTCCAGAAAGTGGGCATACAGGGAAACTACCTCAACATTATAAAGGCCATATACAACAAAACCACAGCAAACATCATTCTCTATGGTGAAAAACTGAAAGCATTTCCTCTAAGATCAGGAACAACACAAGGATGTCCACTCTCACCACTATTATTCAACATAGTTTTGGAAGTCCTAGCCATGGCAACCAGAGAAGAAAAAGAAATAAAAGGAATACAAATTGGAAAAGAAGAAGTAAAACTGTCTCTGTTTGCAAGTGACATGATACTATACATAAAGAATCCTAAAGATGCCACCAGAAAACTACTAGAGCTAATCAATGAATTTGGTAAAGTAGCAGGATACAAAATTAATGCACAGAAATCTCTGGCATTCCTATACACTAATGATGAAAAATCTGAAAGAGAAATTAAGGAAACAATCCCATTTACCACTGCAACAAAAAGAATAAAATACCTAGGAATAAACCTACCTAGGGAGACAAAAGACCTGTATGCAGAAAACTATAAGACACTGATGAAAGAAATGAAAGATGATACAAACTGATGGAGAGATATACCATGCTCTTGGATTGGAAGAATCAATATTGTGAAAATGAGTATACTACCCAAAGCAATCTACAGATTCAATGCAATCCCTAGCAAATTACCAATGGCATTTTTTATGGAACTAGAACAAAAAATCTTAATATTTGTATGGTGACACAAAAGACCTCAAATAGCCAAAGCAGTCTTGAGGGACAAAAACAGAGCTGGAGGAATCAGACTCCCTGAATTCAGACTATACTACAAAGCTACAGTAATCAAGACAATATGGTACTGGCACAAAAACAGAAATATAGATCAACAGAACAGGATAGAAAGCCCAGAGATAAACCCACGCACCTATGGTCAACTAATCTATGACAAAGGAGGCAAGGGTATACAATGGAGAAAAGACAGTGTCTTCAGTAAGTGGTGCTGGTAAAACTGGACAGCTATATGTAAAAGAATGAAATTAGAACACTCCCTAACACCCTACACAAAAATAAATTCAAAATGGATTAGAGACCTAAATATAAGACCGGACACTATAAAGCTCTTAGAGGAAAACATAGGAAGAACACTCTTTGACATAAATCACAGCAAGATCTTTTTTGATCCACCTTCTAGAGTAATGGACATAAAAACAAAAATAAACACATGGGACCTAATGAAACTTAAAAGCTTTTGCAAAGCAAGGGAAACTACAAACAAGCTGAAACATTAACCCTCAGAATGGGAGAAAATATTTGCAAACGAATCAACGAACAGAGGATTAATCTCCAAGATACATAAACAGCTGATGCAGCTTAATGCTAAAAAAAAATAAACAACCCAATCCAAAAATGGGCTTAAGATCTAAATAGACATTTCTTCAAAGAAGACATACAGATGGCCAAGAAACACATGAAAAACTGCTCGACATCACTAATTATTAGAGAAATGCAAATCAAAACTACAATGAGATATCACCTCATACCAGTTAGAATGGGCATCAACAGAAAATCTACAAACAACAAATGTTGGAGAGGGTGTGGAGAAAAGGGAACCGTCTTGCACTGCTGGTGGGAATGTAAATTGATACAGCCACTATGGAGAACAGTATGGAGGTTCCTTAAAAAACTAAAAATACAATTACCATATGACCCAGCAATCCCACTACTGGGCATATACCCAGAGTAAACCATAATTCAAAAAGGCACATGCTGCCTAATGTTCATTGGAGCACTATTTACAATAGCCAGGTCATGGAAGCAACCTAAATGCCCATCGACAGACAAATGGATAAAGAAGATGTGGTACATATATACAATGGAATATTACTCAGCCATATAAAGGAACTAAACTGGGTCATTTGTAGAGATGTGGATGAATCTAGAGACTGTCATACAGAGTGAAGTATGTCAGAAAGAGAAAAACAAATATCGTATATTGACTCATACATGTGGAACCTAGAAAAATGGTACAGATGAACCAGTTTGCAGGGCAGAATTTGAGACACAGATGTAGAGAACAAACGTATGGACACCAAGGGGGGAATGTGGTGGTGGGTGGTGGTGGTGGGATGTATTGGGAGATTGGGATTGACATATATACAATAATATGTATAAAATGGATAACTCATAAGAATGTGCTGTATAAAAAAATGTTTTTAATTCCTTCATCTCTCTATTGAAGAAGTTATTTCCCTTAAAAAAATTATTGGTAGTATATTCATACCTGAGAGAAAGAAAAGAATTCAGTTGTCAAGAAAAAAAAAGCAATGAAAAAGGGTACTAATTTGCATATATCTTCCTGACGGATTTTTAGTAGAATACTTTTAATTATAACTGAACTATTCACAGATGACTAGCATTCTTTATACGTGACAAGCAATGGTATTATTACAAAATTAGTTTAAGCAATTCATAATTGGGTTATCTAAAGAGATTCATTTCTGTACATCCACATTTTTTAATTCCAGAAGGGCTTCTCATTTTAATAAAATATGGAATAAATTTATTTGATTGTATACATACATCCATGTATATGTTAACTGGATTTATGCCTCAGGGTTCTCATCAAAGATCAATTAAAAACATTAACCACCTGATCTAAGCTGTCATCTAAGGAACATGAAATTAGCCTTTTCTCAAGTTCTTCATTTAATATTTTTTACAACTACCTTTATTTCTATGGATTTATTTATTTAGCATTCGTGTTTTCTGCTCCTTTGATTCAGTGGAAAGATGATTTCTTTTAAGAATATCAGTGATTTCTCTAATCCCAGGCTATTCTCTAGGACTTGAGGGTGTTCATTCCAGAAATAAACAGTATTTGTTACAGTTCATTTCCCTGTTGCTTCTTTGGGGAAATGAATCGAACACTTCAATGCCAGAAAAGAAAAAGCTGTATGGGGAAAGAAAAAGAAAAAAAAAATACATTTTCAAATGTCAGAGGCCTATATGGCATCTGACCTAGGAAGAAGCTCTAAAGGGAATAAATCTCGCTGCCCGCCTCCATCACTGAGCACTGACCTCCTGCGGCCCTGGCTGCTGTGTAGGTAAGGAGTGCTTTTGTGCACCTTGAGTGGAATATTTTGCACTGAAAACACACTGAATTTAACTCAACCTTAATCATCTAGAGCTACCAAGAGAATACTTTTAGAGTCAGACTGAGGAGAACAGACAGCTCCCAGATAAGAGTGATATTTGAGGCAATTATTTGTTAACTACTCTGACCAACTCTTCTGCTATAATATGAAATCTTTGATATATGCAAAACAAATTTCCTGATGTTTGATAACCAAGATTTATGGCTCTGTATTATTAATCAAAAGATAATGTGACTACTTTATATTTGTATATTGTTCATCAATACATTATCTTGACTTTACATACATTATCTTGATTTGTGCCTGTTGAAATGTTTTTAGTTACACAATAGGGTCTCAATAGCCTAATTTTTTTTGAGATCAAGAAACTGAGCCACATAGTTATTAAGTAAATTAGTGAAAGTCAAGCATTTTACTCAATGGCCAAACACGGACAGTAACAGTAATATTAATAGCAACCAATATATACTTTTTATTTACCATACTTGAAGCACTGGCTGTAAATCCTCATTCCCAGTCTTGATCAAGAATGTGGCAATGAGATTTTGGAAAGTAACACCTTTTTTACAGTGTTATTTTAATAATGAAATTAAAAGACACAATATCTATCTATCAAGCTATCTCTCTATCCGTCCATCCATCTATCTATCCATTCATCCACGCCATATACTGGAAAATAAATGGGTCAGTCTTCCTTTCTAAACATAATTTTAATTCTTAGATTTAAATTCTTTAATTTTAAATATCAACCAGATATTTTAGTCACTAAAAGAGCAAAGGCACCACATTTTAAAAAATGTGATTATTTCAAAGAAGTGTCAAAATTCTTTCTTGTGCATGGAGATGAAAGACCTTAGCTGGATTTCCTTACACATATTTTCATGATTTGGTATTGCTGGGCACTGTAATGTTTTCAGTTTAGGTCTTCTAAGTGACTTAATCTGGTCCTAGGCAAAGATTTTTATTTTATGTTATAGAAGAAAACTACATTTTATTCCAATTCTCAAATGCTAGGTAGATATATTAATGGAAATATTCTACTGGCTTGAATTTTGTTGAAAGTATTGGTTTCAATGTTGACCCACTGGCCCTCTGATCAGAGGGAATGTCCTGATTGGAAAGTATTTGCTGATTTTTACATCTGCTGTGGCTGATTTCAAGATGTCAGCATGATGCCACTGAACATAAAGCTGGTCAGAAATAGATACAAACCGTCACCGACATGAACTCCAGCACTCCAGTGGTTAGAATACATTACTTATGAAGTTTTGCACTTCAAATATCTGGCAGGGTTATCAAAGTTATCTGCTTTACTTTCTCAATCGAAGCTAAATCCCTTCTACAGCATTCCCATCCACTGACATCAAATTTAAAGACTTCCAGGCACTGAGAGCACTGACTGCCCAAGGCAGCCAACTACTCAATTTTGGACATCATTTACTGACAAAAATTTCTTTCTTATAAAGAGCCAAATTCTGTTTGGTAAGGCCTAATACCAATAAGTCCTAATTTTGGAATATTAATTCATGATTTTCAAAGAGATTTAACATACATCATTTGTTCCTCAAGAACTTCCAATTACAAAAAAGACACTGAAAGTTCTTCCATAAGTGGTGGTATGTTCCCAGTCTTAAGTGTTCTCCACCCTCAGGCAAGCGGACAAAACCAAACCAGACTTTTGATCTGAAGCATGAAAGCGGTGTTGAGACAGGCAGCGAGGCCGAGCTGGGCTCAGCTGAGATGAGACTGGGACCCAGTTGCTTCTGGTCAGGGGGGGTGGAAGGGAGAGAGTTTTGTGGGAGGGGTAAGGAGATCTGGCCATGGTGTCTCTGGAAGCCTGTTTATTTTTCTTGTAGCAGATTCAGTTTGCTCTATGTACCTAGTACTTTTGAATATCGGATTTGAAAATAAAGATACTTTGAGGGGAAAAAAAAGGGGCTCCATAGCTGCATGAAGGGGCCTTTAATATTATAAGAAAGAATTGGAACTACTTAGGGAGAAATCAATGTCTTTAATATTTGGGGGAAAGGGAATGAACATGATCAGATTTCTTAAAAGTTAGGGTTTTTGATTCATTTGCCGTTAATCTAAGTATAGCCCTGCAAAAACCAGTTGCTTACTGTTTTCATTTTTAATTATTAGACATATCAATGGACAAGATGAAGTGAATGAGGAAAAATGGGTGACTGGAAAAATGATTTAAAGGTGTTGTAAGAGACCAGTGGTGAACATAATTGGGCCTTGGCCAGGGTGGTGACATTGGCAATAGGGAGACACTATGACTAATAAATATTTCAAAGGTAGAACTGAGAGGATTTGAAAACTGATCAGCTATTAGAAAGAGTTAAGAAAGAGATCAAAGATGATTCCTAGTTTTGAACCTGGGCGTCAAAAAATATTTTGGATTGAGTGACTTAGAACACAAATATCAAAATATATTTAATTCAGCTAAGATAGCACCTAGAAAAAAAACTTATACCATAAGCGCTTGTATCAGAAAATATGAAAGGTCTAAGATTCATAATCTAACTTCCCATATTTACAATCTAGAAAAAGAAAAGCAAATCAAACTTAAAGCAAGAAGAAGCACTAAAACAGAAAACAAAACAAAAAAAATCCAAAAGTTGTTTCTTTGAAAGAGCAATAAAATTCACATACCTCTAGCCACACTTATTTTTAAAAAGGAGAAAAGATACAAACTACAATACTAGAAGTAAAAGGGGGGATTATCCTTCCAAATATTACAGACATTATAAAATTATAATAGCAAAATATTTTCATCAACTCTATGCCAATAATTTTGACAATTTAAGTGAAAAGGACAAAATCTTTGAAAGATACAAACCACCAATGTTCATCCAAGAAGAAACAGATAACCTATATGACCCTGTATCTCTTAAATAAATTAGATTCATAGTTAAAAGCCTTCCCACATTGAAAAAACCCCAGGACTAGATGCCTTCAGTGGCATCTACCAAACACCTAAGGAAGAGATGATGCCAAATCTATGCAAACTTCCAGAAAACAGAAGGGGAGGAGATATCTTTCAACTTATTGTATGAGGTCAGCATTATCCTGATGCCAAAGACATTACAAGCAAAGAAAGCAAGAGAACGATACATGCCTCCTAAACATAGGTGCAAAACCCTTACAAATTACTAGCAAATTGAATTCAGCAAAATATTAAAAGGGTAATACATTATGTCCAAATAAGTTTGTTAAATGAATATAAGGTTGTTTAACATTCAAAAACCAATCAAAATAATTTATCACATAAACATTCTAAAAAAATAAAAGCCTTATGCCTTTCCAAATAGGATCATATACTAAAAAATCATTTGATAAAGTTCAATACCCACTTATGATAAACTTCTCAGTAAATCAGGAATATAAGAAACTTCTTCAACCTAAGAAAGGATATGTATGAAAACCTAGAGCTAACATCATATTTAAATGTGAACTACAGAATGCTTTTCCCCTAAAATCAAGAATAAGGAAAGGAGTTTTATTCTCACCATTTCTATTCAACATTGTTCTGTGGGTCCTATCTAGTGCAATAAAGCAGGAGAAAGAAATGAAAGGCATATAAATTTGTATGGAAGAAATGAAATTTTCTTAATTTGTAAATAATATCAGATTTGAAGACGCTCCTAGGACATCCATAAAAAATTGCTAGAAACCATAAGTAAATTAGAAAGAACACAGGATACACAGTTGATATACAAAAAACAACTGTAGTTTCATTTGCTAGCAAAAACTTATAAAACATGCCAGTTACCTTTTTTTTTTTTTTTGTGGTACGCGGGCCTCTCACTGTTGTGGTCTCTCCCGTCGCGGAGCACAGGCTCTGGATGCACAGGCTCAGCGGCCATGGCTTACGGGCCCCCAGCCGCTCCGCGGCATGTGGGATCCTCCCGGACCGGGTCACGAACTCGTATCCCCTGCATCAGCAGGCGGAGTCTCAACCACTGCGCCACCAGGGAAGCCCTGCCATTTTTAACGAACAATAAGCAAACATTCAAACAAACATCAAATACTGAGCATGAATTAACAAAATATGTACGACAGTTATATTTTGAAATCTACAAAAGATTGGTCAGAGAAATTAAATAAATGGAAGTGCATATCATGGTTATAGATTGAAAGGCGCATTGTTAAGATATCATTTCTCCTCAAATTTATGTTTATATATATAAATAATACAACCCCAATAATAATTCAATTATTTTTGTAGAAATTGAGAAGATGATTCTAAATTTTATCTGGACGTGTAAAGGACCTAGAAGTCTCAAAACAATTTTAAAATGCAGAACACAACTGGAGGACTTATACTAAATTATTTAAGACAATAAAAGACACAAGGATCAAGACCATGTATTACTGAGCAACACAAGTCAGTTCAGAAACTGACTACACATATATTGCTTTATTTTACCTCTAGCTCAAAAAATATTTTATGTTTCTTTTAGCTTTCCTGTTCTGTGTTTGTGTGTGGGTAGGAGCTAGAGAGAATGAGTGTTGAAGTTGGCTGATCTTTTTAGGGGGGCATCATTTATCTAGATGACTATATGGTCTTCGTTTACCATTAACTTTATACATAAATACATATGACTGAGGAGAATTCTGATCTTATTCCATTCTTAACAAGTGTCATCTCTCAAGCAGACATCCACGGATACACTTTCTGGGACTACGATGTTCTCACAGCGCTTTAGTCACTGGCACTTTTGAAGGGCGAGTTCTTAGAAGTTTGGTTTTGTATCACTTGGAAGCATCAGGAAAGCAAAGCGTTAAGAGTCCTGCTGTTGGCCTCAGTCAGCCCTCAGAGGAAATCCTGTTTCTTCCGCTTACTAGAAGTTTGTCCTTGGATGAGGTACTTAATTTTCCTAAGCCTTATTTGAAACTTGAGGAGTCAAACCACATCTCACAAGTTTATTTTAAGAATTAAATGAGATCTTGAGATCATTCAGATAAAGCACAGAGGAAGGTATATAGTAAGTGCTGAATGAATGATATTTATTTATTGTTATCTTTTTTTTTTTTTTTTTTGCGGTACGCAGGCCTCTCACTGTTGTGGCCTCTCCCGTTGCGGAGCACAGGTTCCGGACGCGCAGGCTCAGCGGCCATGGCTCACGGGCCCAGCCACTCCGCGGCATGTGGGATCTTCCCGGACCGGGGCACGAACCTGTGTCCCCTGCATCGGCAGGCGGACTCTCAACCACCGCGCCACCAGGGAAGCCCTATTGTTATCATTTTATGGCTTCTACTGCTGCTGAAGAAAAATGCCCAGATTCCTGTAGGATTTCTAGATACAATAACATCCATACCTAGGTCTGTCTATCCTTGCTTCAAACTGTATCTGGGGAGAAGTACCCCACTTGCGACCAGCAGCTCACCGAGTCACTGCTAACAAGCCTAGGTGGTACTTTTGCAAAAATTTCAAAAAGGGACTGCCTCTTGGAAGACAAACCCCTAAGAGAGTGCTCATGCTTTAGCAAGGAAACTACACACCGGAATTGATTGTGTATATGCTTGCCTATATGACCAAGTGTCTTTGAACAAGGCAAGAATCTCAGAAACAGACAGATGGTTAGGAGGTGTCCCTCGTGGCACAGTGAGACAAAATGGGCCAAAGCAAAACCCTTGCATTAGTCACTGCCTCTCTGGTTATATGCACATGTTAACACCAAAAGGATCGCTCTTCTTTTCCATCTGAGCACAGGCCTTTTGGCCAAAGGAGGACAAAGTTTCTCATGGGGAAAGGTGTTTTGGAAAGTGCAAACTTTCAGAAAGAGCTGCTTCCAGAAACTTCCAGAAAGAGCTACATTCTCTAACTTCAGAAGGTGGGAGGAGGCCAGTGATTCTTGAAGAAGCACTAGGCCCTCACGCTCGTTCCTTGTACCGAGGAGCAGGGCTGGGTGAGGGACATGAGGGAGGAGTAGAGAGGGAAGGATTCTGAGAGAGAGCAGAGTGGTAAGATTCCCATTTGGATGACAGTTCAGGAAATCTGAAGGAATCTGAAGAGCAAATAAAAAACACAGTATGTGAAATTTCTTGATGCTAATCTAGATTACAATTTATATTTTGCATTAGACGGTGTTATGTGTATGTACAGAACTTCTGTCATAACAAAATAAATCCTAGCTTTTCACATTTTATTTTTTCTTAAACTTGTATGCATAATATATTAAAAGTAAAATTTACATTTTTTCTCAGAAAAAGTTATTACTGATGCATCATTCATCCACTCATGCCTAAAATTTAAAAGTATAACTACTTCTGAAAAAAATAAAGACACAAATATATGTGTACAAAACTCATATATGAGACCATCTGTATTAAATCCAGAGGCATAGCAAATCCAGGATCCAACTGTTCAGCCCTTGTCTTTCTCCCCCATCTAGAGGATGGTTATGAGGTAGCCCATCACTAGTAGCTTGGAGTAGGAGTCTCTCACTGGACCTGGCTCTCCCCATAAGCCTGCAGTAATACACTGATTACTTTGGATTTGTTTCAGTTGCATTAGAATCTGCCCCCAGCCAACCTCACTCTTCACTTTTTTTTTCTTTCCTAATCAGAAGGAAAACAAAACTCTCTCCTGCCACTCTGATCCTGTCTGATACCACTACATGGTATTTTGCTCCCCATTAGTATCTACATTTACTTCTTGCTACCATGGCAACCAGCCACTTATAGCAAAATCCTTGATACCAGGTTTCTCATTTTCCATAGATAATCTGCACTGTGTACTTTTTCCCCTTCCCATTTCAGGCCTGAAAATCTCAGTATAATCCAACTCATGCTTCTCTAACAGCATCTATTTCTTTTTTTATTTTTTCAACCTCTTTTGAACGACTGTAAACTTCTTTATAAAATAGCATCAAGTTTTTAAACAAATATAAGAGATTCCTAAACACTTCCACATTTTGCTTCCAGGAAAGCCAGTTCAGTAGCCAAGGGGTCCCTTGATTTCTAGAAACAAATACTTGGTAGCTTTTGGAAATTATACAGCCGTCTTTATATTTCAATAACATGTGGGCTTTTAAAACTAGCACTGTGACTCATTTTTGGTTTTTAGTTCACTAAATAACCCTATTCTGCTCTGTTGATATAAAAACAGGCCACTTAAAGATGGCATTTAATTTGTTCCATATAGGACAACTTACACAATTTTCTCCAAAATTTTACTGAAATTCAACTGGTTTGTTATTTAGGTTTTACTTCAATTATCCAGATGTTACATATCTCATCTAATCGGGTATGATGAAATGACCTTTCACATTGAAGAGTCACTGTGTCCTACTATTTGACTTACAAGCTAGGATTTCAGTAGTTTTGTTTTCCAAGAAATACAACAGTTTACCTTTAACTACAAGGGAGAGACAAGCAGAATTTTTCAAGAATGATGTGAGCTTTCAAAGCAAACCTCTTCTGAGAAAATGGTTTATATGGACAAGAGAGATGATTGGATTTTTACAAAGAACTATGAAGCCATTTACTATAAAAGAGAAAAAAAGCAGGAGCACAAGGAAATTGTAATTTAGGTTTATATATTAAAATATAAAGGACAGTGAAGTAACAGACTAAACTTACACAAAACAATGCCAAGAGCATACCCTATATAACTAGGATATGCTAACTTCACAATTTTTAATGTTTTCTAAAATTTCAGACAACTTTTAAAAGGGAGAAAGGTACTGTGAATTTATAAATATCTATTTCATCAGAAAAACACAATTTCTGACAACTTTAAGTAGAGATTTAGACTACATAATCCCTAAATATCTAGATTCTTTTACAAATCAATGTTCTAGATATTTTGCTTTGCTAGATGCCAAGCAACCTGAAGTTTCTAACTACCTTCAAGTATGGAGTATCTGTTTGCGGAAATTTCTTGCCCTATGAGGTCAGGGGTCCACAACAGAAATCAGTGTGATTTGGCACACTTAGACTAAGAAATGACCTTCCTTACCTGTCAAATCCTCAAACATTAATTACCAAGGACTCAGGAGTAATAAATGCATTTTTGTACCTTCTTTTATTCTAATGTATAATGAAAAATCCTTGCAATAACTACCTTATCTTCTTCCTAATAAAAATTTCACTTCAATTATTTTAAGTTATTTTTATGCTGGAAATTTTTTTTTTTAATGTTGGAAATTTTTGTGTATATTTATGTCAAACCCAGATTTTCTACAGCAATACCAGACATGGTTGTGTTGGTGGAAGGAGAAGTGGATTTGAAGATAGAATGCACAAATAGATACATGATTTAGCACAACTCGCTTTCCATTTCCATTTCTTCAAGTGCAAAAGGGTTGCTAGACATACTCTAGAAAGAGTATGGTTTCTCACCACTTCTTCCTTCCCTTATTTCACTCTAAAAGAGAGAAATAAGAATTTGGTGGATCACATTTCCTACACTGGGATGGATTAAAGTTGTTATGGGTGGAATTTTCAAAAAGTAAAGGATTACAAGGTAAATAACGATCAGGTAGAAGTGGTCTCTTCTTCTTTTCACTTATTTCAAAGTGACTAAAGTGATAAACCTTAACCATCTTTCTTTCTCTCCTTTTAGGGTCCTTTCTCTCCTGCCTTGTGGCAGGGAATCGTTTCACAAACATTTGTTGTTCCACAATGATTAGAAAGAGATGATTATAGTTCAATATCCTTACAAGTGTACCCCAAATGGAGATAAAGAGAGGGAGGGAGGTAGATAGACAGACAGTAAAATAGATCGGTCTAATCTTTCTGAGAGAGCTTTTTTAGTGTTTTAGTGCTAGCCTGGATATTAGTTCCTTTCCCTTTGTTTGGAAGAATTTTCTTCACAGAGGAAAAAAAAAACAGTTATCAGAAATCATGGGATTGATACTGATAAATAAGAAAAATGTTACCATATCTGCGAAATTTTTTGTGACCACTTCCTTTCCTTTTTTCTTCCAGTTTTATTGAGATATAATTGACATACAGCACTGTACAAGTTTAAGATGTACAGCATAATGATTTGACTTACATACACCATGAAATGATTAACACAATAAGTTTAGTAAACATTTATCATCTCATGTTGATAAAAATTTAAAGAAACAGGAAAAATATATTTTCCCTTGCGATGAGAACTCTTAGAATTTACTGTATTAACTTTCATATATAACATACAGCAGTGTAAATTATATTTATCATGTTGTACATCACATCCTTAGTATTTATTCACCTTATAGCTGGAAGTTTGTACCTTTCAACTGCCTTTGTCCAACGCCCCCTCTCCCTACTCTCCACCTCTGGTCACCACAGATCTGATGTTTTTCTATGAGTTTGTTTGTTCATTTGTTTGTTTTTGAAGTATAATTGACCTACAACACTATGTGATTTGATATTTCTATACATTTCAAAATGATCACCATAATTAAGTCCGGGTACAATCTGTCACCATACTAAGATGTGATATACTTAGGGACTATATTCCCCACACTGTACATTTCATAACTATGACTCATTTATTTTGCAACTGGAACTTTTTACCTCTTATCATCCTTACCTACTCTTTCCTCCCCCCACACCCCTCTCCTTTGGTAATCACCTGTTCTCTGTATCTACAACTATGTTTCTGGTTTGTTATACTTGTTCATTTGTTGTGTTTTTCAGATTCCACATATAAGTAAAATCATACAGTGTTTGTCTTTCTCTAACTTGTTTCACTTAGCATGATACCCTCTGGTTTCATCCATGTAACAAATGGCAAAATTTCATTCTCTTTTTATGGCTGAACAATATTGCACTACATATATATATATATATATATATATATATATATATATACACACACACACACAAATGTATACATATACACATATATACATATATATATACACACACACATATATATATACATATATATATACCATCTCTTCTTTTTCCCTTTGTCTGTTGATGGGCACCTATGTTACTTCCATACCTTGGTTATTGTAAATAGTACTGCAATGAACACGGGGGTACATATATCTTCTCTAATTAGTGTTTTCGTTTTCTTCAGAAATATACACAGGAGTGGAATTGCTGGATTAAATGGTAGTTCTATTTTTAATTCTTTGAGGAATCTCCATACTGTTTTCCATAGTGGCTGTACCAATTTACAACCCACCAATAGCGCCTAGGGTTTCCTTCTCTCCACATCCTCACCAACACTTGTTATTTGTTGTCTTTTGGATAACAGCCATTCTGATAGGTGTGAGGTGATATCGCACCATGGTTTTGATTTGCATTTCTCTGATGATTAGTGATGCTGAGCATCTTTTATGTGCCTGTTGTCCATCTGTATGTCTTCTTTGGAAAAATGTCTATTCAGATCCTCTGCCCATTTTTAAATTGAGTTGTTTTTTTGATGTTGAGTAGCATGAGTTCTTTGTATATTTTGGATATTAACCCCTTATCAGATAATATCATTTGGAAATATCTTCTCCCATTCAGTAGGTGGCCTTTTTGTTTTGTTGATAGTTTCTTTCACTGTGTAGAAGCTTTTTAGTTTGATGTAGTGCCACTTGTTTATTTTTGCTTATGTTTCCCTTGCCTGAGAAGACATATCCAAAAAAATTATAACTAAGATTGATGTCAAAGAGCATACTACCCATGTTTTCTTCTAGAACTTTTTTTTTAAAACATCTTTATTGGAGTATAATTGCTTTAAAATGGTGTGTTAGTTTCTGCTTTATAACAAAGTGAATCTGTTATACATATACATATGTCCACATATTTCTTCCCTCTTGCATCTCCCTCCCTCCCACCCTCCCTATCCCACCCCTCTAGATGGTCACAAAGCACCAAGCTGATCTCCCTGTGCTATGTGGCTGCTTCCCACTAGCTATCTATTTTACATTTGGTAGTGTATATACGTCCATGCCACTCTGTCACTTTGAACCAGCTTACCCTTCGCCCTCCCCGTATCCTCAAGTCCATTCTCTAGGAGGTCTGTGTCTTCCTTTCCATCTTGCCCCTAAGTTCTTCATGACCATTTTTTTAAATGGCCTCAGATCTTACATATAAGTATTTAATCCATTTTGAATTTATTTTTGCTCATGATGTGAGAAAGTAGTTTATCTTGATTCTTTTTTTTTTTTTCTTGTGGTACAGAGGCCTCTCACTGCTGTGGCCTCTCCCGTTGCAGAGCACAGGCTCTGGATACGCAGGCCCAGCGGCCATAGCTCATGGGCCCAGTTGCTCCGCAGCACATGGTATCTTCCTGGACCGGGACATGAACCTGTGTCCCCTGCATCGGCAGGTGGACTCTCAACCACTGCGCCACCAGAGAAGCCCTATCTTGATTCTTTTGCATGGAGCTGTCCAGTTTTCCCAACACCATTTATTGAAGAGGCTGCTTTTTCTCTGTTGTATACTATTGCCTCCTTTGTCATAGATTAACTGCCCATATAAGTGTGGGTTCATTTCTGGTCTCTCTATTCTGTTCCATTGATCCATGTGTCTTTTTTTTGAGCCAGTACCATACTGTTTTGATTACTGTAGCTTTGTAGTATAGTTTGGAATCAGGGAGTGCTATACCTCCAGCTTTGCTCTTCTGTCTCAAGGTTGTTTTGGCTATTTTGGGAATTTTGTGTTTTCATACTAACTATAGAATTATTTGTTCTAGTTCTATGAAAAATTCCACTGATATTTTGATAGGGATTGCACTGAATCTGTAGATTTCCTTGGGTAGTACAGTCATTTTAACAATAGTAATTCTTCCAATCCATGATCATGATATATCTTTCCATCTGTTTGTGTCATTTTAAATTTCTTTCATCAGTGATTTATATAGTTTTCCAAGTTCAGGCCTTTTACCTTCTTAGTTAGATTTATTGCTAGTTTATTCTTTTTGAGGCAATTAAATGGGATTGTTTCCTTAATTTCTCTTTCTGATAGTTCATTATTAGTGTATAGAAATGCAACAGATTTGTGTATATTCATTCTGTATCCTGCAACTTTACCAAATTTCTTGATGAATGCTAGTAGCTTTGGGGTGGCATCTTTAGGATTTTCTAAATATAATATCATGTCATTGGCAAATAGTGATAGCTGTAATTCTTCATTACCATTTTGGATTCCTTTCATTTCATTTTCTTGTCTGATTGCTATGGCTAGGACTTCAAATACTATGTTGAATAAAAGTGGTGAGACTGGTTATCCTTGTCTTTTTCCTGATCCTAGAGGACAGGATAGGATTTTCACCACTGAATACAATGTAAGCTATGGGCTTGCCATATATGGCCTTTATTAAGTTGAGGGATATTCCCTCTATACCCACTTTGTTGAGAGTTTTTATCATAGATGGATGTTGAATTTTGTCAAAAGCTTTTTCTGCATCTATTGAGATGATCGTTTGATCTTTATTCTTCAATTTGTCAATGTGGTGTATCACATTGTTTGATTTGTAGATAGTAAACCATCCTTGTGTCCCTCATATAAATCCCATTTGATCATGGCATATGATCCCTTTAATGTATTACTGAATTCAGTTTGCTAATATACTGTGAAGGATTTTTGCCTCTTTGTTCATCAGTGATATTGGTCTGCAACCCTCTTTTTTTGATCACTTCCTTTCTTTCACATTTATTCTTAAAATATTTATTGAGCCCCTACTACATACTAGAATTTTTAATATAGTGGTTCTCATCAAGATTATAATTTAGAATGGGAAAAGAAAGATATTTATATATAAATAAATAGGTAAGTATATGATTATGAATTGTGCTAATGAAGCTAATATGCAAAGAAAAAGAGTAGAAACTGACATAAAAAGCCTGCTTAGATAAGGGGTTAGGGAAAACCACAGTGTGGCTACAATACTTACACCAGGCCTGAAGGATGAGAGGAGACAGCCATGCAGAGAGCAGGGCAGGAGCAGCCCAGACAGAGAGAGGAGCCTAGACAGAAACCTGAAGAAAAGTCTTGAAATGACCAAGAACTTAAAAGACCCATGTAGTTGGAGCAAAGTGACCAAAAAGAAAAGCATAGGAAGTCATTTGGGAGATAAAGGCCATGTTAAGGAGTTCAACTATTCTAAAAGTAACAGGAAGCCCTTGAGCATTTTTGAGAGAGTTCTAATATCTCTGACTACACTGTTTACTTACTTTGGTATTAATAACATAGGTCTACAACTCCCAGAACATATCCATCACACTTTCCTTAGTAAGCCTGAGCTCCTTTAAGCTGTCTTAAATGACTAACAGAAACTGAATGAACCACCAGAAAAATACTAAGTGTTACCTCTATCATTCATTGGTCTATCGTCAAGAAAAACTTGACTTCAGTAGGGAATTTAGCAGACTTTTCATTTTCTGCACCAATATTGCACTCCTTCGTGTATAGAACAGAGACATCAATATATTTGTGTATGATGTGTGATATAGGAATTTAAATTATTGACCATATTTTTACTTCCCAGATATATGGTCCTAAGACTTTTCTGCATATCAGTCGCTATAGCCTCAACTCCTTGCTCAAGACTCAGTAATTTCCAGAATGCTAACCAGGACCACACATCATATTCTAAGCCTGATTACCATATTTTCCTTAGTAGTACAAATTATAATAATACTTATTAAACAGCAGTTATCACAGTTCAATTAAATTCCTCCTAACTGTAATTGCAATGAATAAGATATTTTAAACTTTTAAGCAAGCCATATTTTCTGGGAGATTTTACAGTTATCCAAATCTTGAATCAGACTACAAGTTTCCCATAATTTTTCCCCAGATTGAAAAGTGGAAAAGACATCTAAACAGTTTACTTGAAATGTCAGAACAAACTCTCCTAGGGAAGGACAGATGGAACATGTCTCAGCAGGTTATAGGCCCTACCTACTTGTGAATATGTAATAATAAGTGTTAAATATAATTAAAAGCTAAAGTAAGACAAGTAAGAAAAATAAGATCTTGGAGTGAGGATCAGGAAAATCCCAGATTTTATTGCTGCCATCTGATCACATTTCCCATAGATCATGAAAACATGAAATACTTAAGCATTTCACTGTAACGTTAATAAATGATGTTCCAAACCTTGTCTCCTGAGGGGTCATGCAATCTTTAACATTGAACAGTTCTGCTTTTGTCAAATGAAAGCAGATCATTAGATAATTAAATGCATGTGTGTGCATGCACCCAAGTGGGTGATTTATATTTTGTTTCCAACCTTCCCTGAATCCTTTTACATAATAGGGGCAGAATAAAACACATTGTAGTCCCACTGGACCATCCATAACACTCAATATACTACACTTTTCTAAGCAACCAGGACACTGTGAGACAGATTTGAACTGCTGTATTTGACCCCTTTGCAGAACACATCCCCTCGGGCTTCTCTTCATGTAGTCTGTGCTGGGTTTGTATTTAGCATTTAGCTGGGGCAGGCCTAACTGGCTGAGAATTGGGTAGAGAGCATTGTTCTTTATAGCTCTATAGCTGAAGATTGCCTTAAGAATCTCAATTTGGCTTTGACATTCAGACCTTAGAAAAAGAAGTAAATTCCATATCTTTAGTCTTATCATGAATCATTCGATACTCATCCCTTTGGACCTGGTCCTTAAGAAGCCCTGAATGAGGGCTTCCCTGGTGGCGCAGTGGTTGGGAGTCCGCCTGCCGATGCAGGGGACGCGGGTTCGTGCCCCGGTCCGAGAGGATCCCACATGCCGCGGAGCGGCTGCGCCCGTGGGCCATGGCCGCTGAGCCTGCGCGTCCGGAGCCTGTTGCTCCGCAACGGGAGAGGCCACAGCAGTGAGAGGCCTGGGTACCGCAAAAAAAAAAAAAAAAAAAGAAGCCCTGAATGAGAGGCAAAAACAGATGCTTGCCTCACATCTCACTTGACTGCTTAAAGAAAGAAATATTTCACACAAGAAGTTGTTCAACGGAAAGAGATCGATAAAATAGAAGCATAAAATCTATCTCCCTGTTCAACCAAACTGCTACAATAATTAGCATGGGGGATTTAAGAATCCTTTAGATACCTGCTGTTTTGCTTTGGAGGTCAAAACAGAAGTATATGAAAGACTTTCATATTCTGAGGGGGGGCAGTCCTGTTTTGTGGTGAACTGACACAGAGTTTATCAACTGGCAAAAGATTGCATATGAAGCTCTGCAGAACAACTTTCTGCCTCCTAGATTGAAAATACATACGAAAAGGCAACAAGATCTGCTGCCATATGAGGACAATGGTAACTTCAATGAAATTTCAATAAGACTGTTTAACGAGCTGTATGTGTTTGGTTGGAAGATTGGAAAAAGAATTTTCCAGAAATTTTCCAGAATTGGAAAAAGCCATAGGGTAAAGGGGTCATTCAAACAAAGGGAAAATGCATCTCTATACTACATATTTATTGGCTGTTTCCTCTGAGAGCTTTGATTGGATTTTCCAGCAAAACCATGCATGCTATGTTGGCAAAATGTAAAGAAGTAATAATGAAATTGAAACTTGAAATCTAAATATATTTTTCTTTCATTAGTAGGTCTAGAGGTTTACTAAGTTGCCTCAAGTCTGACTTCTAACAACCAGAAATTGGTGGAGGCCTCAGTTAACAACGGCCAACTCCAAGAGAACTTGATTTGTTTCTGCTGGTATTTGAAGTTAATATTTCTATCGCAAGGTAAGACAATTAAATAACTCTCTTTTCAATCTTAACCACGGAGGATATATTTTGTCCATAATTTTCTCATAAACAGAAGACTTACTTATGAGGGTAGTAGAAAAGTAAGACTTGATATATTTATATTTTAATTTAAAAGTTGGCCAGTGAATGCTTCATATGCAGTAGGTACAATGCCAGGCACTCCAGATTCAAAGATGGGTTCTTGTATAAGAGATCACAGGAATGGAGAATTCTAATTGGTCTCATCTAGTAGCTAGGATCAGTGATTTAGAAAATTCACGCAACTAAATTTAAGAAGAAGCAGGTGTACTGTAAGGATATATTTACTGTTATATGCTAATTATATATAATATATATCCTTATTATACATTCCATATATACACTATACATATACACTCTGATACTTTTTTTTTTTAAGAAGATGTTGGGGGTAGGAATATATTAATTAAATACTTTATTTTTGCTGTGTTGGGTTTTCGTTTCTGTGCAAGGGCTTTCTCTAGTTGTGGCAAGCGGGGGCCACTCTTCATTGCGGTGCACAGGCCTCTCACTATCGCGGCCTCTCTTGTTGCGGAGCACAGGCTCCAGACGCGCAGGCTCAGTAGTTGTGGCCCACGGGCCTAGTTGCTCCGTGGCATGTGGGATCCTCCCAGACCAGGGCTCGAACCCGTGTTCCCTGCATTAGCAGATTCTCAACCACTGCGCCACCAGGGAAGCCCCACTCTGATACTTTCTAATAGTGTATATGTGTGTGTATATATACATATACATAAAATATATATATGTGAACCAGGAACTGACAGAGGCAGCCCACAGGTCATCTCTGCTTTGCTCTCTCACTCTCCCCTTCCTTCCCTCTGCCTACTCTCTAAGCATATACTCTTTCATTCTCCCTCTGTCTACTGAAGTCTTTATCTTCTATTCCTCTTTCCTACCCTCTCAAATTTTTAGCTTTTATGAGGCTTTGCATCCACTTACCCACACAACAAATTTCCAGAAGTATAATATGTACAGGCACAGTACGTGAAATGTTAAAAAGAAAGTACAGGGACGTAAAACAGAAATTTCACTGGGTACATTAAAAAATGACAAGTATTATTTGAGTTATTGCAATAGGGGAGAGGACTTCAGTACAGAACTGAGTTCAACTCCATTAACAAAAGGCAGGAGAGTTTTTAAGCGCTGGGGTGGGGTAACTTTGAGCAGAGTTCTGAAGGGAATATGATTAACCCTAGGAAATATTTAAGGGAAGAGAATTCCAGGGAGACGTAAGAACAAGCATAAAACCCCTGAGTCAGGAGCATGCTTGATGGGAGTCCTGAGACAGAGGAGAAAGATAGTAGAAGATGAAGTCTGCGAGATAACAGGGAAGAGGCAGAACAGATCCTGTAGGGACATTGAGGTCCCTTGAGAGGGCTACAAAGGAAGGATAATAGCCTTTGACTAACTTTATAAAAGGATTACTCTGGCTACTGCATTAATAAAATTATTGTTGGCAGAGAGAAATGCAGAGGCTGGGAGACATGCAGTTGGGTGTATCTAGGACGCATTTGGAGTCTGGAGTTGAGGGCAGTAGTGTGAACTGGAGATTAAAATATGTGAATCATCAGTGTCTAGGTGTATTATAGAATCACCTGACTCAAGTATACTAACAGAGCCAGTACAGACAGAAAAAATAATTACCTTGATGCGTGAAGACAATGAGAAAACAGAAGCTCCAAAGGAGGGTAAGTGAGGTAGAGGGCCACTCAGGTGAGTGTGATCTCCTGAAGGACACGTGAAGAAAGTATTTGAAGGTAGAAGACTTGACTACCAGTATAATACCTCTGAATTGTCAAGGAAGAAGATGACCAAAATTTAACTTCTGCAGTGGTGGAGTAAAAGCTTGATTAGAGCAGGTTCAGGAAAGTAGAGAACTCTATGATTGTATCTATTAGAGATTATTTTATTCCAGAAAATTTTTCCACAGAAGAGAGATGAGAAATAGGACAGTAGCTAAAGGGAGCTACATGTAGATTCAGGAGGAAAATATTTATATATATTTAGAGTGAAGAAATTACAGCATATTTGTATGCCAATAAGAATGATTTATCAGAAGGGGAAAAAGATAAGGTAGGAGAGAACTGCTAGACTGGTGTTCTCCAATAAATGAGTGAGGCTAGGATTGAGTGCTCCAGTGGAGAGGTTGGCCTTAAGTAAGAATGGTCAGTTAGTACACCTGTGATAAAGGTAGGGAGGCAGGGTGTATGTACACAGATGGAAGCAGATGAGTGGATATGGAGGGGACTCATATAAGTACTCCTAGAAATTCTTTCAACTTCACTTTATGTCTCAGTTCTTTCCAACTCAATTTGGCAGAAGAACCTGTTCAGCCTATCTCAAACGTTCACACTTGGTATGCCATTGGTCCTAAGTCACAGATCACAGAGCATCCTTTGGATTTGCTGTCTTCCTGTCAGCTGGTCTGAAGATCTTGCCAGGAGAACAGAATTAGTGGTCCAAGTCATAGATCTCTATATAACAGGGACTGAGGGGGAATAGTTTCTCTTGTTAGATCATATGACTGGCAGGTTCTGTGAATATGTCTTAGTGTATGAAGGAAGACAGATATAAACACAAATAGAGGTAACAAAGTACTGTGTGGGCTATAACATAGGATACAGAGCCTAAAAAAACAGGAGAGGAGAAAGTCATAGCAGAATGACACCAGAGCAGAAAAGAGCTGAGTCTGGAAGACTCAGTGGTAATTTTCAGAAAGATAGCCTAGAAATACAAAAAAAAATTGGAGCCAATAAATATAGATATATCATATTCTAGGAACTGCAAGTTGCTCAACACAGCAGGTGCATGAGAGGTGGGGTAGGGCTAAGAGAATGAATAAGAAGTCAGTTTAAAATAAAAAAAAAAAAAAAAAAAAAAAAGAAGTCAGTTTAGCAAGAAATAAAGAGGTGAGAATATAAAGAGCCTTAATACCCACCCCAAAGAGTTTGGACTTCATCTTGTGTGTGACAAGTAGCTAAGATAGGTTTTTAGTCATATTAACATTTTATGAAGAATTTGCACTCTCCAGAATCTGAATGGAGGTTAAATTGTAGGTGAGAGAGACTGGAGACTATTTGGAAAAGTCCAGAAGAGAAGGGATAAGGATGAACCCTGAAATGGTAGCAGTAGGGAGGAGAGTTGAGGAGTAATGTGAGAGATTTCTTGGTCAGGGAGAGGACAGGGTCTAGAATGACTGCATCAGTAAGGGCCTGAACCACATACATGTGCTTAAAATATGGTACTTCACAGAATAAACACAGTGACAGAAGTATCTAACCTGAAAATGTTTGCTTACCAAACAGAACTCACGATAGATCAAAAATTACCCAAATAAATCATTGTCTAGAATTTAGGCCCTAAATAAAAAATACAAGACAAGAAGAAACCCTTGTAAACTCAGACAATGCTATAGACTCAATTATAACTAATCCTTTTGATATTAAAACAGGAAATACCTCATCAACGGGGTAATCCCTCAAAAACATGTAGTAATAATGATCATACTTAACAGTATTTTGAGCTGATATATGCATTTTCTCTTTCAGTCCTCTCTGGAGTAAGTAATGGTACTCCATTTTACAGGTGAGAAATCAGACACAGAGTGGTTAAAAAACTTGTTCAAGCTAATAATTGGTAGATCTAGTATTTACTTTCTGATATAGATACTAACAAGACTGAGTCCCAGTGTTTGAGCAACTAACTGTCTAAAAGGAAGAGACAGGTATATAAACAAATGAAACTATGCAAGGTCAACGCTAAAAGAAAGTACATGATATATATAGTAACAACTCAAGGAGGGATTATCTTAATAATATTTTAATAATACATGGAAAAAATATCAGGAAAGAGTTCATGAATCTTGGCCAAAAAATGAGCAGAGCAGATGAGAGGAAAGATAGATTACATTAGGCCAGAGAGGATTAGAGGTATGGTAGGGCTGGAAGGTAGGCTGCAACTTGTAGGGGATCTTATTAAAAGCTGAGACAGCAGTTCTCAAAGGATGGTCTATAGACCTCTGGGGTCCCCAAGACTCTTTCAGGGTGTTCCAAAATGTTGAAATGAGTTTTGTTTGGCAGGCATTTTCTTGAAAATGAACAAAGTGAACTTGTCATTGTAAGGAAAATAACTAATAGTATTTGTTGCCAATGACAAATTTCAAAGAAAATTAGAATTTTGGAAAACTTATATCTGCCATCATGAACTTAACAGCACTCCAGTATACAACAATTTTTTTTTAAGAAAACATGAGATTTGGGATGGTATCAGTGAATGTGATTTCTTGATATTATATAGTGAAATGCATCAACCTTTGGAATATCTGTATAACGTAGTGAACCAATTTTTTCATATAATCAAAACATGGTATTACAAGATCACACATGGGTAAAAGTTCCTTTTAAAGCGCAAGTTAGACAAATAGATTTTAATTTAAATGTCATGGGCATCACTTGAGATCATACATTTCAACTACCCTGTAAGAAACTACCATTTGTTGAGATTTGGTGTAATACCAAAGAAGGATATTCACAATTATCTGAAAAAGACTATTAAGATATTCCTTCATTTTCCAACTACATATCTCTGTGAGGCATGATTTTTGTCACATTTTTCAAACAAAACAACATATCACAACAGGTTGAATGCAGAAGCAGACAGTTAGTTGACTTTTATTAAGCTAAACATTAAACATTTTACAAAAATATTAAGCAAGGCCACTCTGCTCACTATTTCTTTTTTGTTTAGGAAAAGATATTATTTTTCATAAATATGTGTTATTTGTGTTAATATATAATAAATCTGTTGTATTTTAAATCAATTAATAATTGTCTCAGTTTTAGTTTCTAATACAGTAAGTACATATAGATTTGACCTACAGAAGCAAAAGCTTTTGGAAATCATCAATCACTTTTAAGGGTGTAAAGGGGTTAGTAGATCAAAAAGTTTGGAACCACTGTACTAAGTAAGCTGGGAAGTTTTATTTATGGCAACCAATAGAGAAATAGATTTGTATTTATAACATGACTCAGTAAGCAGGCTGGAAATAGACTAGGAGACTACTGCCTTGGTGAAAGTTGATGGAGGTTTATCTTCTAAGTAAAACTTGGAGGAGAGGTTATTTTCTGATTTCAATTACTAAACAGATTTAAATTCAGTATGAAATGTTCCATCCTATACTGATTCTCACCCTAGTGTAAATGGTTTTGAAGGTTTTAATATATTCATTATACTTAAGAAAAAATAGTTAAGTAACAATAAAAGTTCACTGCAGACGCTCAACAGGGAAGAAATCAAGAAGGGTGGAAACTGTGTTCCGCTGTCTTAAGGGTGTTCATGTGGAAGAAAGAATTAAACTTATCTGCTCCAGTGAGCATAATGAGTTCCAGTGGTCGGAATTCGCAGGAAGGCAAATTTCAGAACCTTGTGACAATGAGAACTGTTGAAAAACAGAGTGAGCTGTCTAATTTGGCTGTTAACTCCTTGAAAAGAGCTACTATTTGTAATGCTGACTTCATGCAAGCCACTCTGTTAGGCATTTGACATGGTATCAATCCATTTCATTCTTACAGTAACCCTAAGTGACAGGTATTACTACATCCCGAGTCCCTATTTTATAAATTGGGAAACAAATTTAAGAGTTTCAGTATTCACTGACTTACCCAAGGTTACTCAGCAAGCAGAGGACAAAGTCAGGATTCAAACTCAGGACTTCTGATTCTCCCCCTCGGGGCTTTTGCCACCAGCCGTTCCATGAGACATGTGACAGCAACTGTGAAGGATATTGTGACAGAATGGATTAAAAGCGCTCTGCAATTCCTTTTAAGCACTAAGATTTTTTTAACAACTTGGGGACGGGATTTGGCTATTTATCTTTATATTCTCAAACCTTTTCACAATGCCTGGAGCACAGTTTATTTTCAGTAAGTATGTGTTAAGTTAATAAATGAAAATGTTATGATTGTAAAAGTAAAAGGAATGTAAAGCACTGTTTAGAAAAGTTATGTTCTTTTTAATCATCCTAATGATTAAGAGTTGTATTTAGTACATGTCAATATTACTTGGTCTGGCTAAGTTAAAAATGACTGAAAATCAATAACAGTGTTGAAAAACCTTCAATTCCTCAGTTCTACATAGATATGACCTTGGGCCCAGGGGAAGTAAGTGCTTTATTAAATTGTTTTTGCATGTTGAACTGATTTGATGGAGTTTTGCATGCTGGAAAATCCAGAGCAAGCCTTTTCCTAATGTATTTTTCTCAGAAGCGAAGTTGTATGGATAACAAATGATTGGCTATTTTCAGTATCCATGAACAATCACTCAGGCAGCTCCTGTGAGGTTCAAGAGGGAGAGATCTAAGTACTTGTAAAATTAATGTGGATTGTCTCCAAATTCTTTCCTTTATTGTAGTGATGGTTTATCATATTAAGACAATATGATAGAAGAAAAGTACAAAAATACGAAGTCAGAAAGAACTGTCCAATTCTTTCTCTACCACAAGCCAGTGTTGAACTGTGGCTACCAGATTAATTAAAATAGAAAATTAAATTGTTGGCCTCATGTACCTGTGGAAAAGGAGACAAACAGAACAGCAGAGACCTTTTCTATCCATTTGTGCTTATGTATATTATCTGAAGCTTAGTCCCCTGCTAATTGTTAAGAATGTTCTCACTCCTACTCGACTCTTCCCAAGTATCTTGGCAGAACCAGTTGTAAATTTCAGATGTCCAGATATGACCACTGAGATCAAAGCATTAAGTTCACGAAGTCACAATTTCCCACTTGAAGTTAAGACCTCTTTAATTCCATATGCAAATTTATGCATACAACATACAGATTTTTATGGTCTCTAGATTCTCTGACAATATCCGTAGCTCTATTGCGTAATGGCCACTGTTGGTGTGGGGTTTCACTGAGCAGATTTGGACAATAAAACCTGTGGCCAACATGTTGGCTGCCTGTCTGAAGTAATACCAGGTTATCTAGCCCTTTAGTGACACGTTTCTGAAGTTAGATCTGTCACCATGAAGCACAAAAAAAATTAATAAAATGATTTTGGGGGGGTATGTTTTGGTGAAAGATAATTTGGCAAATATATATATATATATTTTTTTAATTTCTGAGAAGGGAAAAATATTTGAAAGAGCACAGTGTCCAGCTGTGCAGAGAATGATGTACTTGCAATTTAGCAAAACTGAAAACAAACAAGCAAAAAAGTCAGTAAAGATGTGCATTGCTCTTCTTAGAATCCAGTTTGGCAGGTATTTTTAACTTTGGTGACAAGGCTTTCTGAAAAGGCCCAAGAGACAGCTATGCACAGAACAATGGAACTTAGAGATATAAACTAAAGAGACAGGGGTGCAGGGAAGTTCTTCCCCTCTGTTGAAAGCTTTTGAGGCAACTATTTTAATTTCTCTTAAAAAATGCACATGCTGAGTGGTGTCTCAAAGCCTACCGAACAGTGTTATCAGATTGAAGGCACTTTAGACCTCTGCGTATCAACAGAATAGTCATTTGTAGCAAATTCCATGTTGCTTAGTGAAAAATGATGGTATATTTGGGGGAGCATTCAGAGACTGGATCCCTCAAATTACAGATCATTTGGGTTAGAATAGATCCCTGGATGGTTCTTCCTAAGTCACTCTGCTGGTCCCTGACCTCTTCCTCATACTGCAGTAAATCTCAGTGATTGGCTATGGAGAACAGTCTCAATCCCCTGTAATGCCCTTCCCCTTCAAGGCCACCCTAATTATTCCCCTGCTACTGCCATCTCCACTTGCTTCCCAGGTGGTGTGTGCTCTCAGGTATGCTCTGATGCCTCCCTGCCATATGCCCACTACAAGTCAAATGAGTACTGACAAGACAACGTGGGGGACAACTCCTGAATCCTTATGGCACAGATGTGTAGTGTGAATTTTTTTCTCTTTCATCTTTTTTATTTTTTATGTTTCTTTATTGAAGTATAGTTAAGTTACAATGTTCTATTGGTTTCAAGTGTATAGCAAAGTTTTTCAGTTATACATATATATAGCGAATTTTAAATACAGTTCAGCTTACAGTACTTCATTTTTGCAAGCTTTATTGTTCTAAGATAAACCTCTCTTCTTCTTTCAAACAGGGAATTCAATTTATGTCCAAAATGTCACTATCTAGCCACACATAGCCACATGACATTTTATGTCATTTAGGGAATCTAGGATTCTAGGGGGAAGTCCACGAACTCACTTTTATTCTTTTATTGTCCTCTTTCTTTCCCTCAAATATCTCCAATGCATTGATGTTCCAATCTATGTAACTTTCATTTAAAACAAAAAAATCTGAGAGCTTGAACACATGTAGAAGCTGATATCCTGCAGTTGGCCTGAATTCAAGTACTGAGAAAAGAACTGAAGTCTAGACATTTCCCCTATCTTGTCACTAAAATCCCCATGAAACTGGTAGGCTTATTTCAGCATCTGTTGCAATAAAACTTGATATAATATAAAAGTGTTAAAAATGAATTTTTAAATAAGTAGTTAATGATGTTTGAGGAGCTGGTTATTCCAGTGAGTAGGTTTATAATGCAAGCATATTTAAAAGTGGTAAAGATATTTTCATATTTTTAGGATATTTTCCTATCCTAATTAACAAAAACATTCTCATTAGGACATTTATGACCAACTACCAAATCAAGGGGCATTGGAAAGACAGAGGCAGTAGGATTAGAAACTTGTCATACATTAAGGCTTAACAATGTAGAAATTCAAATTTCTACTGAATTTCAGGATATTTCCACCACGGTAAGAATGTCAATGGAGTTAAAAAATACTGTTTTCTTTTGGAAGACTCTGGCTGGGAAACTGGGCAAAACTGAAGGCAGACAATCTGGTTTCCAGCGTCTCATTTTGGATCTTTCAATCACTCCCTCCTCCTCTCATCTTCTCCCTAACTGTCTCTCTTAAGAGCCTAGCCTTTAGTGAGTGTGTTTGGTTGGCACTAAAGACTCTTAACACGGTCCTGGTATTTGTTCGGCCATCCCTGCCAAATGGGTCTATCTCTTAGTCTTCTAGTTGATACCTTGAGGGAAACCCCAAATACGATGGCACCTGATAGGCCTCCAAGTCCATATACTGCAAAATACCTTTAAAATCCATGAAATCTGTTCAGCTTCAACAGTGACTATTTCAATCTTCTCAGTTCTTTGAAACAGAATACGTTCTTACTAGAACCCCATCTGAATTTGTATATTCTTCAAATACGTGTACTTAATTTCCAGATGCTCAAACATTTAAAAGATACCTTGCCACTTCTCATTTCCACCTGAATTAAAATACTTAACATTTGTATAATATGTATATATATATATTTTTTCAAAGACCATGGCCCCAATTAGCTAACTAGTGTTCAAAACACTCTTAGAAAGTGTTTTCAGATGTAGAAAATGAGATTTATCTAAAAATTGCTAGAAGATTCATGGAGTGATTTGGCACTCGACCTCCTTTCATTTGCAAACAGTACTTTTGCTGTCATAAAAGAAATACTGACTTATTTTCAGTGAATGATGTTGCATATGAATAGGCTTCCTTAGACCTTTACAGGGAATGCAATGTGCTGTACATTCAGCCAAAAAGACTATTCAGAAATGATTAATGGTGACCAAAATGTAAGAGCTTTTACAGTCTTCTGGAATAATATTTGTTCTGGAAAATATTTATTCATTCTTTCATCATATCCTTATTGAGCACCTACTATGTGGCAGGCACAATAACCTGCCAAAAGAATTTACTGTACTATTTACTGAGTTTTAAACATGCCTCATTCAATCCCAACTTCAATCAGGCAAGGTAGGTTTATTAGTCAGCGTTCTCCCAAGAAAAAAACCCAATATGATATGATATGTATGTATATAAGCACACACACACATTCAGAGAGAGGATATATATGAATGAGAGAGGGGGGAGGGGGGAGGGAAGAAGGGAGGGAGGGAGAGAGAGAGAGAGAATAAGAATATATGAGATTTCAAGGAATTGGCAAACAGCATTCTGTGGGGGTGATAAGTTCAAAAGCTTTAGAGCAGGCCATCAGGCTAGAAATCCAGGCAGGGTTTCTATGCTGCAGTCTTGAGGCAGAAGTGTTTCTCCTTTTGAAAACCTCAGTTATTCCTCTTAAGGCCTTCAACTGATTGTTTGAGACCCACCCACATTATGGAAGGTAATCTGTTTTACTCAAAGTCCACTTGTGTAAATGTTATTCACATCTAAAACATGTCTTCACAACAGCTTCTGGACTAGTGTTTGAGCAAATAACTAAACACTATACCCCAGGCAAGCTGACATAAAGTTAATCATCACAGTGAGTATTACTATATTTTATACATAAAGGTGTTGAGGCTCAGAGAAATATTTACTGGGATTCACTCAGATAATATTGAGAAATTGGAAATTTGAGTCAGTTTTGTCCTAAAACCAGCATGTTTTCATCAATATCACAATATACAGTGGTATGTTATAAAATCAAATATATTGTCCATAAATATTTTAAGTGTTTAGAATGATTTTTGGTGGGGGATGTCAAGTTATAATTTATTCATTCATCCATCCAATATATATTAATTGAGAATCTCCTATATAAAAGGCACTGTGCCAGGAGCTACGGATAGAACAAGGAACAAAACAAGACAATGGCCCTGCCCCCTAGTGAGGAAAAAAGACAATAGATAAATATCAGATCTACCTATAGCAAATACTACAAAGAAAAATGAAACCATGTAAGGATGATGGGGTGACTCTCTGTGGTAGTGATATTTGAGCAGAGATCTGAATGAAGTATGACCATAAACCATGCATATGTCTAGAGAAAAACATTATTTTCAGTTAAAGGGAAAAGCAGAGGCAACAGCCCTAAGATAGATGAATGCTTGGCATGTTTCAGGAATAGCAGGAGACTAATATGACTGGAGCAGAAAGGCTTAGGCTTATGGAGTAAGGGACTCAACATAGCACAAGCAGAACATAATTATTCTAAAAGCAGAGAGAATATAAGAGTGCTTAGTTTAGGAGCACTTAGGGAAAGAATCTTGAAAAGCGAGCTCAAAGCAGAATGTTTGAAATTAGCAAAAAAAATAAACAATAGAAAAACAGGAATGACTTGGGTAAATGCACTGAATCTAGAACTACATCAGATAAAAATAAAGAAACATGAAGTACAATGGCTTAACTAAGACAGAGAATCTATGCTGTGGAGAAACCCTGTCAGTGACTGGAAGTCTAGGGATGATGGACTAAATGCCATCAGGCTAAATGTCTATGTTTATGCAGGTGTCAAAGAATTTAGTGAGAACTGATTAAAAGGAAGTTAATGGAAAACTCAAATACAGAGGCTCCAATTTAATTGATATTGAAGAGGTGGTCATTGTAGGTATCAAAATGGGAGGCCAATGCCGAAAAAAAATTCAAAGATAATTAATAAGAAAAATTAATAATTGAGTGCTTTCTGCATGTTAGGCATGTTTATATGCACCATTTCCTTTATTTCTTATGATAATCATTATGACATGAGATACTATTATTATCTATATCCTTGTTAGAGACAAGGAAGCTGAAATGGAGAAATATTAACTAACTTGTCCAAAGTTACATAGCTAATAAATAGTTGAGCTGGCATCTGAAGCCAAGCAATCCAGCTCCAGAGCCCAAGCTCTAACTAATAGTATCTTCCAAGGCCACTTACAATATGGCCTAGCAATCTTTACGGCACATAGTAGGTTCAAAATGATGTTTGCTAAATTGAAAGAAAATTTAATTATATTAAATGGGCTAAAAAAAAGTAAAGAAATTTGGATATAAAATACAGCAGTACTCCTGGTTTACAATGATGGTCTGAACCAATAAAAAATGTAGCCATGGACACAGAGAAAGAGGGGGACCCTAATTAATAGAACATGGTGATAGATTTGATTTAGAAGATAAAAGTGTGAAAAATTAAGGATAATTCCAAAGTTGGAAGTTTACAACAATTAGGAGATTGGCAGTGAGAAGAACACAATTGTTTATCATTTACTATATCAAACATAAAGATTCAACTTCATTTAAGCCTCATAACCCTGTGAGGTTTCTAAAGAATGATTATTTCCATTTTATAAATAGCACAGGGGCAAGGTGGAGTCAAGATGGCGGACTAAGAAGAAACGGAATTCATGTCTCCGCACAACTAGGGCACCTACCAGGTACTGGCAGGGGACGACAGACACCTAAGGGGACAGGAGGAAACCCCAGCAACCAGGTAGGACATGGGGCATGGGGGGGAGTGAAGGGGGAGGAGAAGTGGAGGTGGGACAGGACTGGCTCCCCGAGGGGTGGCTGGGGGAGGGGAAGGGATCCCACACCCGAAGGGGGATATTGGGGGACCATTGGGAAGGCAGAGGACCAAAAGGGAGTGTGGCCAGGTTCCCCCTGCCCACTTGGACCCCTGGGAGCCTGCTGAGATCCTGGGCCTGATCCTCTGCCTACCGAGGCCCCCTCCAGCCACGTGGGTCCTGAGGGAGTGGGAGGGAGGGAAGGGGGAGCGAAAGTAAAGGCTGGACCTCTGGGACCAGCCTCCCCTGAGGGGGCCTGGGGGAGGGGAGGAGTTCCTACACCCAGCAGGACCCACCCATGGTTAGGGGTCCAGCAGGACAGGGGAGACCCGGCGGCAGACTGTGGGGGAGGGGGGCGCAGAAGAACAGAATGCAAACAGCGCTCTCTCTGTCCACTTAGGCACTGGGGAGCCTGTTTGGTTCCCAGGCCCAATCTTCTGCCCTAGGAGCCTCCCTCTTGCTGTGCAGAGCCCAAGTCCCACCCCTACACCCTCACCCAGGGCTCTTCCTCTACACTCGGAGACCCCCTCTTAGACCCCTCTAACTGCACTGGGCCTAAACCCCACCCACACACCCTCACCCAGGGACTTAACTTCCAAACTGTAGAACTCCACACTCCAGAGGCCCTCCTTTGGAGGTGCTGCCTCTCCCCTTCTGTGCAGGTCCTAAGCAGGGGCCCCATGCCACTCGTGAACATTATCCCACCTAGGCCCTGCCCCCACTGCCTTTTCCATTGGCTTGGGTCCTGAGACTAGGTTGCAACCCACGCCCAAAAGTCACCCCCCACCTGCCTAGGTCCTGCCCCACCCTAAACCCTGCCCCTGTCTAAGTTCCACCCCCACCTAAACTCCACCCCCCATAAGCCAAGGCTTTTGTTTTTGTTTCTTTTTTCTTCTGTTGTGGTTTTATTTTACCTTGTTGCAGTTGTCTCAAATAAATTTTTATTTTGCCTAATATATTTTTTATCTTTCTGATTTTATTTTGTTTTTATTCTTTGTTACTGTATTGCTCCTTTTTTACTTTTTTTTTTTCTTTTCTCCGCACCACACATCTTGTGGGATCTTGGTTCCCAGGCCGGAGGGTGGGCCTGAGCTCCTGTGGTGGGAGCTCTGAGTCCAAACCGCTGGACTAACAGAGAACCTCAGACCCCAGGGAATATTGATCGAAGTGAGGCCTCCCAGAAGTCCTCAACTCAGCACCAAGACCCAGCTCTATCCAACTGCTTGCAAACTCCAGTGCTGGAAGCTTCAGGCCAAACAACTACTAAGACAGGAATACAGCCCCACTCATCAAAAAAAAAAAAAAAAAAAGCCAAAAAACTATGTTACAGAAAAAGGAGCAAGGTAAAAACCTACAAGACCAAATAAATGAAGATGAAAAAGGAAACCTACCTGAAAAAGAATTCAGAGTAATGATAGTAAAGATGATCTAAACTTTTGGAAACAGAATGGAAAAAATACAAGAAACATTTAACAAGGATCTAGAAGAACTAAAGAGCAAACAAACAGTGATGAACAACACAATAACTGAAATTTAAAAATACTCTAGAAAGAAGCAATAGCAGAATAACTGAGGCAGAAGAATGGATAAGTGAGCTGGAAGATAAAATGGTGGAAATAACTGCCAGGGAGCAGAATAAAGAAAAAAGAATGAAAAGAATTGAGGACAGTCTCAGAGACCACTGGGACAACATTAAATACACCAACACTGGAATTACAGGGGTCCCAGAAGAAGAAGAGAAAAAGAAAGGATTTGAGAAAATATTTGAAGACATTATAGTGGAAAACTTCCCTAACATGCAAAAGGAAACAGTCAGTCAAGTCTAGGAAGTGCAGAAAGTCCCACACAGGATAAACCCAAAGAGAAACGCACCTAGACACATATTAATCAAACTATCAAATACAAAGAAAAAATATTAAAAGCAGCAAGGGAAAAGCAACAAATAACATACAAGGGAATCCCCATAAGGTTAACAGCTGATCTTTTAGCAGAAACTCTGCAAGCCAGAAGGGAACGGCAGGACATATTTAAGGTGATGAAAGGGAAAATCCTACAACCAAGATTACTCTACCCAACAAGGATCTAATTCAGATTTGATGGAGAAATCAAAAGCTTTACAGACAAGCAAAAGCTACGAGAATTCAGCACTATCAAACCAGCTTTACAACAAATGCTAAAGGAACTTCTCTAAGTGAGAAACACAAGAGAACATAAAGACCCACAAAAACAAACCCAAATCAATTAAGAAAATGGTAATAGGAACATACATATCGATGTTGAATGTAAACAGATTAAATGCTCCAAACAAAGACACAGACTGGCTGAATGGATACAAAAACAAGACCGTTATATATGCTGACTACAAGAAACCCACTTCAGACCAAGGGACACATACAGACAAAGTGAGGGGATGGAAAAAGATATTCCATGCAAATGGAAATCACAAGAAAGCTGGAGTAGCAATACTCGTATCAGATAAAATAGACTTTAAGATAAAGACTATTACAAGAGACAAAGAGGGACACTACATAATGATCAAGGGATTGATCCAAGAAGAGGATATAACAATTGTAAAAATTTATGCATCCAACGTAGGATCACCTCAGTACATAAGGCAAATGCTAACAGCCATAAAAGGAGAAATCGACAGTAACACAATAATAGTGGGGGACTTTAACACCCCACTTACACCAGTAGACAGATCATCCAGACAGAAAATAAGGAAATAAGGAAATAAGGAAACGTAAGCTTTAAATGACAAAACAGACCAGATAGACTTAATGGATATTTTAGGACATTCCACTGAAAGCAGAAGAATACACTTTCTTCTCAAGTGCACATGGAATGTTCTCAAGAATAGATCACGTTTTGGGTCACAAATCAAGACTTGGAAAATTTAAGAAAATTGAAATCAAGTTTCTTTTCCGACTACAATGCTATGAGATTGGAAATCAACTGCAGGAAAAAAAAAACACTAAAAAACACAAATACATGGAGGCTATACAGTGCGTTGCTAAATAACCAAGAGATCACTGAAGAAATCAAAGAGAAAATAAAAAAAAAAAATCTAGAAAAAAATGGCAACAAAAACACAATGATCCAAAACCTATGGGACACAGCAAAAGCCGTTATAAGAGGGAAGTTCATAGCAATTCAAGCTCACCTCAAGAAACAAGAAAAATATCAAATAAACACCGAAAGTAACTGGAAAAAGAAGAACAAAGAGCCAAAATTAGTAGAAGGAAAGAAATCATAAACATCAGAGCAGAAATAAATGAAACAGAAACAAAGGAAACAGCAAAGATCAATAAAACTAAAAGCTTGTTCTTTGAGAAGATAAACAAAATTGATAAACCATTAGCCAGACTCATTAAGAAAAAAGGGAGAGGAGTCAGATCAATAAAATTAGAAATGAAAAAGGAGAGATTACAACTGGCACTGCAGAAATACAAAAGATCATAAGAGACTACTACAAGCAACTATATGCCAATAAAATGGACAACCTGAAAGGAATGGACAAATTCTTGGAAAGGTACAACTTTCAAGACTGAACCAGGAAGAATTAGAAAATACTAACAGACCAATCACCTGTAAGGAAATTGAAACTGTAATTAAAAATCTTCCAACAAACAAAAGTCCAGGACCAGATGGCTTCACAGGTGAATTCTATCAAACATTTAGAGAAGAGTTAACATCTAACCTTCTCAAACTCTTCCAAATATAGCAGAGGGAGGAATACTCCCAAACCCATTCTACAAGGCAACCATCACCCTCACACCAAAACCAGACAAAGATATCACAAAAAAAGAAAATTATAGACCAATATCACTGATAAACATAGACGCAAAAATCATCAACAAAATACTAGCAAACAGAATCCAATAACACGTTAAAAGGATCATACACTATGATCAAGTGGGATTTATCCCAGGGATGCAAGCATTCTTCAATATATTCTTCAATCAATGTGATACAACATATTAACAAATTAAAAAATAAAAACCATATGATCATCTCAACAGATGCAGAAAATACTTTTGACAAAATTCAACACCCATTTATATAAAAACTCTCCAGTAAGTGGGCATAGAGGGAAACTACCTCAACATAATAAAAGCCATATACGACAAACCCACAGCAAACATCATTCTCAATGGTGAAAAACTGAAAGCATTTCTTCTAAGATCAGGAACAACACAAGGTTGTCCACTCTAACCACTATTATTCAACATAGTATTGGAAGTCCTAGCGACAGCAATCAGAGAAGAAATAGAAATAAAAGGAATACAAATTGAAAAAGAAGTAAAATTGTCACTGTTTGCAAAGGACATGATACTATACATAGAAAATCCTAAAGATGCCACCAGAAAACTACTAGAACTAATCAATGAACTTAGTAAGGTTGCAGGATACAAAATTAATGCACAGAAATCTCTTGCATTCCTATACACTAACAACGAAAGTTCAGAAAGGGAAATTAAGGAAACAATCCCATTTACCATCACAACAAAAAGAATAAAATACCTAGGAATAAACCTACCTAAGGAGGCAAAAACCTGTACTCAGAAAACTATAAAACACTGATGAAAGAAATCAAAGATAACAAACAGATGGAGAGATATAACAAGCTCCTGGATTGGAAGAATCAATATTGTGAAAATGACTATACTACCCAAAGAAATCTACAGGTTCAGTGCAATCCCTATCAAACTACCAAAGGCATTTTTCACAGAATTAGAACAAGAAATTTTACAATTTGTATGAAAACACAAAAGACCCTGAATAGCCAAAGCAATTTTGAGAAAGAAAAATAGAGCTGGAGGAATCAGACTCCCTGACTTCAGACTATACTACAAAGCTGCAGTAATCAAGACAGTATGGTACTGGCACAAAAACAGAAATATACATCAATGGAACAAGATAGAAAGCCCAGAGATAAACCCACGCACATATGGTCACCTTATATTTGATAAAGGAGGCAAGAGTATACAACGGAGAATAGACAGCCTCTTCAATAAGTGGTGCTGGGAAAAATGGACAGCTACATTTAAAAGAATGAAATTAGAACACACCATAATACCACACACAAAAATAAACTCAAAATGGATTAAAGACCTAAATGTAAGGCCAGACACTATAAAACTCTTAGAGGAAAACATAGGCAGAACACACTATGACATAAATCACTGCAAGATCCTTTTTGACCCATCTCCTAGAGAAATGGAAATAAAAACAAAAATAAACAAATGGGACCTAATGAAACTTAAAAGCTTTTGTACAGCAAAGGAAACCATAAAAAAGACGAAAAGACAACCCTCAGAATGGGAGAAAATATTTGCAAATAAAGCAACTGACAAAGGATTAATCTCTAAAATATACAAGCAGCTCATGCAACTCAATATCACAAAAACGAACAACCCAGTCCAAAAATGGGTGGAAGAGCTAAATAGACATTTCTCCAAAGAAGACATGCAGATGGCCAACAAACGCATGAATGAATGCTCAACATCACTAATCAGTAGAGAAATGCAAATCAAAACCACAATGAGGTAACACCTCACACCAGTCAGAATGGCCATCATCAAAAATTCTACAAATAATAAATGCTGGAGAGGGTGTGGAGAAAAGGGAACCCCCTGCACTGCTGGTGGGAATGTAAATTGATATAGCCACTATGGAGAACTGTATGGACGTTCCTAAAAAACTAAAAATAGAACTACCATATGACCCAGCAATCCCACTACTGGGCATATACCCTGAGAAAACCATAATTCAAAAAAGAGTCATGTACCACAGTGTTCACTGCAGCACTATTTACAATATCCAGGACATGGAAGCAACCTAAGTGTCCATCAACAGAAGAATGGATAAAGAAGATGCGGCACATATATACAATGGAATATTTACTCAGCCATAAAAAGAAACAAAATTGAGTTACTTGTAGTGAGGTGGATGGACCTAGAATCTGTCATACAGAGTGAAGTAAGTCAGAAAGAGAATAACAAATACCGTATGCTAACACATATATATGGAATTTAAAAAGTGGTACTGATGAACCTAGTGTAGGGCAGGAATAAAGACGCAGACGTAGAGAACAGACTTGAGAGCACAGAGGGGGACGGGAAAGCTGGGATGAAGTGAGGGAGTAGCACTGATGTATATACACTACCAAATGTAAAATAGATAGCTAGTGGGAGGTGCATAGCACAGGGAGATCAGCTCGGTGTTTTGTGATGACCTAGAGGGATGGGATAGGGAGGGTGGGAGGGAGACGCAAGAGGGAGGAGATATGGGGATATATGTATATATATAGCTGATTCACTTTGTTGTACAGCAAAAACTAACACAACATTGTAAAGCATTTATACTCCAATAAAGATGTGAAATAGATAAATAAATAAATAAATAGTTAGCATAGGTCAAATATATGCTCTAAAGCTACAGTGATAGCAAATGGCACAGCCAAGTGTAAATCTGGTGTGGTCAATACTTCAACTGTTTGAAAGGTCAGGTCTCAGCATTTACAGTGTTCTCCAAGTACTGCCATAAGATTGCCCAGATAGTTAAGCCAGAAAGGCACTGAGATTCAAGGCTGCAAATGCATATTCAGGAATTATTAGCAAACCATGTAAGTCTATATGCTTACCAAAAAGAAAATAAAATGCAGAAAGAAAGGCAGAGTTATATTCCAGAAATGATGCTGGGGAGTGGACGGTCTGGAGGAAAGAGGGAGAAAAGTAGATATCAGCTGCTGATGGGGAGAGAAGAAGACCGAGAAGCTGCTACTCTTTGACATACGAGTTCTTCAGAGCAACAAAATCCAAAACCTTAGCAGTGGAATGACACTTCCACCACGCAGTTTCAGCTGTGTCCCCTGCAAAAGCGAGCACCAACTGTCACGGAGGCGGAACAGTCATGAATTAGAATAGCAGTCCAGATTCATTTTTGAAAACTTGGCAATGACTTTACATGGCAATGTGACTGAAATTTGCAAGGATGTAAGAGCTTCCTTGTACTAGCCAACTTATTGTACCTCCTCAAACAGAAAACAAACAAAAATCCTGCCTAATTCACTGATTTTCTGTGGCTTACCCTAAGCAACAGACCTTCAAAATAATAACCTAGGCTCTAAATAATATGTTCCTAATACTGATTTGGTATGATTCCATCACACATTAATTAGAGAGTTGCCTGGGTGTAGGGGATGACGGGGCATTTGGAGGGGAAGGTCTGACTCAGAATGTTTGTGGCCACAATCTGTTATGTGGTACATCCATATCTTTTAAATGGGATAATTTATTCTTTAGCATTTACTTCTGGCTTTGGAATATTCTACAACAGAATAAACCAAAATAAGTCATGCATTGAAATGTGAGTGGAATTTCATGAAAACTGTTTGATCTTATTGCTTAAATCCAAAGAAGCCTAAGTTATCCATTCACAACAGCCAGACAGCTGTAAAAAGAGCAAATATTTATTTTCCTACTTTCTCCACTTTTTAGCGGCACAACCAGAAAGTATCTGGGGGGACAAAAAGTAGGCTTGTGTAAGGCACACACCCCGAGCAGCCAGCACTGGCTTGTCTAAACCCCTAACGTGCCATTTGAACAGATGGAAAATTCTACTCACCTTAGAAAACTACTCATCCATTCCTGGGGCTTAATTGTCCCAGATGTTGTGGCCATCTGCCAGACTTATTTACAACAAATTCTTGCTTAAAAAATGGGATACTGAAATCTCACAGCTTCCTTAGGACATGGTTAAAGAGCATACGGAATTGGAAATTAAAGCTCAAATCTTATATCCACCACTCCTAACATGGGCAGTTTCTGCAACAGAAGAGACAAGAGAGATTGATAAGGCAGGGTGAGCTGTTGACACAAACTAAAAGTGAGAGAATGTTTCAAGGGCAGAGAGTGAAAAATTCAGGGATACATTGGAAATTGAAAGCTTAGGAAACAGCGCAATTTTCAGAGAGAACGATTTATTCAATGTCTTTGGTGAGAACAAGTGGACATTTAGGTTTACGTGAGCAAAGATTCCAGAGAAGTAAGCAAAAGGAAGGGATGATAATTAATAAAAAGAAACACACTTTTTTACTAGCTGAAGTTCTTATAATACGTGCGTATTAAGTGTAGAATATTCTTAAAGCAGCTCATGTGAGCAACTTCTGCTATGGTGCACTGCCCACAGAAGAAGTGTAAATGCCTACAACATAATTAATTAACCAAAAGCTGTCATTTCAGCAAAGAATGTGATATTTGATTGTTCATGAATGAGCAACTTCATAATCCATTTTCAATCTTCTTTTAAGAGAGCTAAGAAAACTAATACAAGCCCAACTATTTTCTATTTTTTAAAAAGAAATAAAGCTTAGTGGTTTTGAAAATAAAAGAGATTGAAATTAAAATTGAAAAATTAAAAATAAATAAAATTAAAATGTAAAACAAACAGTGAAACCAACGAAGTACTCTAATTCCATTAAGGAGTTAGATGGCTAACTATAAAGACAAAACTTGAAGCACTTAACTACCGAATATTTCTAAAAGAGAATAGTGTTTCTGTTTCTTTCTTTACTCCAAGGATTTTCCTCAAGCAGCTCCCTCCTCTTCTTTCTCCCCAGAAACTGAAGACCTGGTCATATTCCAAAGTCAGTGCCACTTGATCCTTTCTGGTATTTCGATTTCTTGCTCTGCATGAACATTTTAAATAATCTCAGCTTTCTGCTTGAAGATGCATAAAACATAAATACTTCACATTCCTACCTCCATCTTAGCTCAATCTTCATTTAAGATATAGTGAAGGGAATTCCCTGGTGGCGCAGTGGTTAAGAATCTGCCTGCCAATGCAGGGGACACGGGTTCGAGCCCTGGTCCAGGAAGATCCCACATGCCGTGGAGCAACTAAGCCCGTGCGCCACAACTACTGAGCCCATGTGCCACAACTACTGAGCCCACGTGCCGCAACTACTGAGCCCACGCACCACAACTACTGAAGTCCGCGCACTCTAGGGCCCGCATGCCACAACTACTAGAGTCCGTGCTCCGCGACAAGAGAAGCCACCGCAATGAGAAGCCCATGCACCGCAACAAAGAGTAGCCCCTGCTCGCCGCAACTAGAGAAAACCCGCACGCAGCAATGAAGACCCAGCGTAGCCAAAAAAAAATTTTTTTTAATATGTAGTGAAAATTTTTCAATGTGAGTGGAATTTGTGCTCCCACCTCCATCTTGCCACAACCTTCAGGGTGTGAAAAATTCTAACCCGATGAAGGTGGAGGGGTGGTACTAGCCTTGCAGTAGTTCCTAATTTTGTCCAGTTGTGTGTATATCAGCAGCTCCTCTGTCCTGTTCCTCTGACATATACATTCTCAGCTCATCACCGCCTATTGGTTATTGGTCCTCAGTTTAACAATAATTCAGTTTGGTTGTTGCCCAGTTTACTACCAGTCTTATCCTCAGTTATAGCAAACAAGACCTTATAAGGTAGCGTTCTACTACTTCACTGCAATAATTTTAGAGCATCTCCTAAGAGCTCCCTCGCCGTGGTAAACTCACAGGAGCAGCTATACGTAGCATAGCTCTTTCAGGAAAATGACGGTTGCTTATGCAGTTTGCCTAGGAAAGCAGCCGTGTGGAACTATAAGGTGGGACCCACCCTTCCCACATTTCTCTTTTTTTGCACTTCGTCCTTAGATCCACATGAATTCTTATATGCCCTAAAGATTTTAATAATAAGAAAGATAAAATAGAAAATGCTCCCCTAGATTATGTGGAGGATATAAATTTCAGTGAAATATGGTCCATACCCCTAAAGGAGCTTAAAATCAATTGTGAAGACAGATATGCACACAATTAATAGGAGTAAATAAAGGTCATAAGGGAGACATTATGGAATGCTGAACTAATCTCAGCTGGCCTTTTGGAGTATTATTGGTGGAGAGTATCTTTTTAATATAATACATAAAACCTTGGTATCTCAAACATTAGAAATTTTACTGTGCAAGAGCAGAGGCAGGTGATACTCTTATAGGTTATTCCAATAGCATAAAAAATAATAAAAATCCAATTTGGATCTGGGGGTCATAGTATGCCTATTATTCTTTAGAGCAAATTTCAAACTTGAATATGCAGAGAATTTAGAATCCAAACAGCAGAAGCAGAAGAACATAAGCACTATGACCTTAAAAAGAGGGTAGTATTATTTATTATTATTATTTTTGCGGTATGCGGGCCTCTCACTGTTGCGGCCTCTCCAGTTGCGAAGCACAGTCTCCGGACGCACAGGCTCAGCGGCCATGGCTCACGGGCCCAGCCGCTCCGCGGCATGTGGGATCTTCCCGGACCGGGGCACGAACCCATGTCCCCTGCATCGGCAGGCGGACTCTCAACCACTGCGCCACCAGGGAAGCCCTATTTAGTATTATTTTAACAACATACTGGAAGTTATACACCCAAATGGATGATGAGGCACTTCGAAGTAGCAAACTTGTAAGTCTGAAGACTGATTCCAATTCAAATAATTCCATTCAAATTGTATCACCATACACCTCTTTCAAAGTTATCTTTAGGTTCTAAAGCACGTTATTTTAAAATATTTCAAGGCCCATTTTCATCCACTCTGTGTGTCCCTATCTGCATCAGCCTTGTCTACCTACAGGCAACAATAATGGTATCTCTTCTTAGTTTGTGAATATTGAGAACCCAAACTTGCATCATATCAAGAGCTTCGTTACATTTCCCTCTAAGGATTGGAATTATGTTCTTGCCAATACTTTCACTGCTTCCAGCTCCTCTGGTATCACGGTAGGTAGACCTCCAGAGTTGTTACAGTTCTACAGATGGAATTTGAGACAGTCTGCCATACAGAAGTCCTGCTCCTGTGTCCCACTGACATATGTTAGACTAAAAATTGACAATGACCCAGATCTGCCTTGAGTTAGGTTTGACTTACTTTGGCCTTCGTACTTCAGAGTTTAGATCTTTTTTTAAGAAATGGCAAGGGATTGGGCAGGGATGATTTTCTGTATTATACATTTAGGTCATACTGGATATTGTACTTTGGGAGTATAATAGATTGGTTTAAATCAATAAAAGTATTTTGACAAATTCTATGATTAACATATGTGACATCTTGGTAATATATATTAGGGTCCCAAATATATTGTTATAAAATAAAACCTGAATTTCATGTGTGACTCTGATTCTGAAGGCATTCCCAAAGAGGAATTCACCAAATGTCTATAATTCCCAAAATGATTACTTTAAAGATCATTTTCAATTTAGAAATGTATTTCTGTTTCTTCCCAAAACATGACTTTATTGGCATATATATCCCCAAGTAAATAAGTATGCTAAACTATAGTGACAGTACTATCAGATTTATATCCATTATCTTCATTTAAAAAATTTTTTTACAGGTCATAGGGTGTTCCAAGGTATACTTAAAACATTTTTCCCAAATTCATGTATACTGTTGAGGATACCAGAGGTATGAAATTAGCTTTTTTCTCTTTTCCACAGCTCAGAGATTTACAAAATTAATGCAAATATTAATTAATGTAAATATTAATAATTTATTTCTCTAACTTTAGCCTCAGTAGCTCATTTTTTATTTTAGGAAAGTATCAAGGAGATACAAAGTAGAAACTTTATTTTTCCTTCAAAAAGCAAGGTAAAGTCTCTAAGTTTCCTCCCAAAACTATGTCTGCCCTAATTCTGTCCTACCTTTTACAGTAGGAGGACAGTTTGGTCTTCCTACCTATTAATAATTAGACTTGTTTTTGTGGAGACTGTTGGTGAGAATGCAATCAGGACTTCTTTGACTAAAAGTGTAATGATTGCACATGATGTTTTTACAGCTGAGAGACTTAAAATGTGAGACAAATGTACCACTAAAAAAGAAACTGAAGTCTTTCTACATTTTAATCCCCATTCTGACTACTATGTGTAACCTGTAAAAACTTAACAATTCTCTTTAGCCTGGAAAGATCCAACTGTTGTAAAACCTTCTTTAAGAAATTCATCCCTTGTTCTATAGACTGTGGCAGGCTTCTTGGGAAATACGGTTCCAATGAGAATAAATACAGCCACTATCAACTTTCAGTGTGATATATTTCACACTGGCAAATGATTTAGTTAGTCCTTTAGCAGGTGTTCGGAAAGAAAATTAAATTTACAACATTAGGGGGCAAATAATTTCTTCCTCAAGCCCCATGGTATGCCCATGATAACTGAAGTCCTACAAATAATTCAGGCTGCCACAATGGCAGCCAGGATTCAATTTAGTAATATTCCAGGCAACTAAGGGGAGTAGATGCTCCCTGATACCAGTGTAGAAACAAGGCCCTTTGCTGCCATCAAAAGATGACTTAATTCTCATCCAATGGGCACACCTGCTGTGTATCAAGGCAAAGATGATCATTCTTCAAAGATCTTTGTCAGCAAATCTTTGCCTGAACTCTCCTGCCATGCTTTGTTAGCCCTTTGATATGGATTTCATTATTCCCTGCATCAGTTTCTCCAGCTGCATACACAGAACATTTGGTGATGAGTTTATTTTGAACATGGCTGTGTAGACGATGACTGTTTTAAAGGTCAGAATTACTGAAGATATGTTTCACTTTAGTTCAGATGTGACTGGTATGTTGACAGATTACTACTTTTGCCCATTCCTCTACCTCTGGCCTAAACAATCTGAGATGGATTTGAATGGTCTTCACCTACGGAAGAATTAAAATTTAGATAGAAAAACACTGAGCTTCTCAAGTCAAGGCTACCTGTGATATTTCACACCGAAGTTTCATAAGAGCTATACAAGTCTTTTGGGGGTCAGCTTGGACAGTTCTACCAAACTTATTAGAAACTCATAAAAACTCATAGAAAACCATTAGAGTGCCTCATTCAAGTCCGAAAGAACAGCCAGAGAGGGAATGTACATAACAGGAGGAAAAAAACAGTCACAGGTAAAATATAGAGGCAGTGTTTTAAAAGATCTCTCCTGGAGTAAAGTATACCTCCTTAGGAATAGAACTGAAGAAAGCTCTGTACTGAAAGCATAGACCCTGAGCAGTGGTGGAGAGAGAAAGACAAGGATTCTAAATTGACATAAAAGCAAATAGCCATTACAAAATAGACAGTGGCAGAAGCCAGATTACCTGTTACAAATGGATTTTCATTGCCAAAACCCTATAGAATCTGCCCTTAGCAAGGTAATCAATGAGATCTCTGGTACTAAACGCAAAGGTTGCTTTCAATGCCTCAGTTGGCTTAAATTTCTTTAAGGAGAAGTCTAACTTCCCTTGAATGTGGGTCACTGGTGACTTACTTCTAACAAATAGAATGTGACAGAAGGAATACTATGTGGCTTCCAAGACTATCATAAAAAGGATATAGCTTCCACCTGGCACTCTCTCTGAAATGCTCACTCTGGGGGAAGCCAGCTACCATGCCACAAGGACACTCAGGCAGCTCTGTGGAGAGGTCCACGTAGAGAGGAACTAAGACCTCCAGCCAACAGCCACTATCAATTTGCCAACCATGTGAGGGAGCCACCTTGAAATGGGATCCTCCACCTCAGTGAAGCCTACAGGCAATGCAACCTCGTGAGAGACCCAAAGCCAGAACTGTCCAGCTGAGCCCCTCCCAAATTTCTGACCTCCAGAAACTATGAGATAATAAATGATTTTTCTTGTTTTAAGGGGGTGGGGAAGAGAGAGAGAAATCTAACTTCTTTAAAGAAAGTGGGATTTTCTCTCTCTATCCTTAAGTCCCAGTGTTCCCAGAGTTCTGGCCTGTCTTCTCTCACCCTAAATATTCTGCATAGACTGCAAAGCCTCTATAATTTCCATTACTGTCTAAACGTTGATGGCTCCTTAATCTAAATGTCCAGCACAGAACTCTCTCCTGAGTCCAGACGGCTGTCTCAGTTTTGCTACAACACAGCTCCATCTGAATGTTTCACACATGTCCATAACTATCATTTTCTTCACACAATTCCAACCCACCCCTTCCTCTGTGGTCCACACCTTGGTGAATGGCTTGTATTCACTCTACCAGCTGCTAAAGAGCTGCTGCAGTATACAAGACAGAGGTGGCCCCTGCCTTCCTTCAGGTTCAACCCAACAGTGAAGAATAAAATTTAACAAGAAATATAGGAGGAAGAGTGCATAGAGCATGTAAATGGGGTACTTAAAATTATTGAGGGTGGGAGTGGGTCATCACTGATTCTCCCTCTTGCTTATTAGCCCCCAATCTAGCACCAAGTCATAAAATTCACAGCTCTTTCTACATTTTTATCCCTTAATTTCCCTCTAATCCCACTGTCCCCATCTTAGTTCAGGTCACTAGCACTTTGTACTTAGATCACAACAAGCAGCTCCTTAACAGGTGTGCATTCTTACCCTCCTTGTCTTCTTCATGTTCTGCAGTGTAATAGAAGCTTAGAAAATGATTGTTATTGTTGTTATTAGTTAGACATACAGAAAAAAAAAAACTATTTTGGTTGTGATTGAAGAACCACCCTAAGACATTTCTGTCATCTGACTGAAGAACAGTTGAGTGTACCCCAAACGGCCAGCTGTTGACAAAAAGCCAAATGTCGTGCATGTTAACAAAGCACAGCACAACCTTCTCTGCCACACAAGCGAAAAAGAGAAACACTCGGCTGGCAGGAAGACAACTTCACACACCCACAATGTTGTCACCTCTCTGAGTTTAATTAGAAACTTAAATCTAGAATAGTATGAAACAAATTAGACTTTCCCATCTAAAGATGTCACAGTTGTCCCATATTTTAGTAACAGCAGCACAGAAGTTCGTTGTGAGATGGATCCAGATAGAGGGAACACCTACAGCTTGCTATAAACAGGAATGCATGGAAGGAGCAGCTGTTCTTGTCTGTGCTCTAAATGCTCCCATTAAAGCCAAGGGCACTCTTGAATGTTACTGGTGGAACCCGGAAACTCAGAAGACAGATGGGCAGTAGGCCGCCTGAAGGAGGATCACCAGTTTGTAAGTGGGACCTACCCTTGACTGCCCAGTGCACATCATGGAAGAATTCACCATGTGGAGTCTGGTGTTAACAGATGAAGGGGTGTCTCCAGGAACCAGCTCTGATATTAAGAGTGTTAGATTTGATAAGCTTAGAAAAAGAACAGCTGGACATAGTCAAGAATCATAGCAGCAGAGATTCCTTTTCCTTCAGTTGTTCCTTAAAAATTCTTTTCCTCAGGGATACATTTTGTGTACAAACTCCACAGAGTGACTACTATGAATCCATACCTACACTCAATTACTTACATACATTCTCTTTCCCAACCCTCTTTGCTAAGCTTCAACCTCCTATATGATACTTATACCTGCTCTTTACAGAAGAGTCTCTGGGCATTTGGTCATTTAGCTCACTCAGTATGTATTCAGTACCTACTACATTCCAAGTACGGTTCCAGGTACTGAGATAAAGAATTAAACAAAAGAGACATAGTCTCTATTCTGAAAAAGCAGACAATTCAGTTGGGAAGACAGACCGTAAATAATTACACATGTGATCATATTTAATCTTCAAAATACATTTTAAGGTAACTATTTTAAACCCTTTCTTTTTTTTTTACTAGTTATGAACATAAGATTTTAAGATATTAGATAATTTGCCTAAGGTCATGCAGCTGGTAGGTGGTAAGCAGGGCTTGAAATGTAAGTCACCTTAGCTTCACGGACTGCAATCCTAAGTCCTGGGTTCTACTGCTTTCTCTACAACAAACGATAGCTAGACATCTTGCCTTGAGTGCCTCAAAGCTACATCACATCCAACATATGCCAGCCTAAACTCACTGCATCTTTTCTTCAGACCTGCTCCAAATTTCTCTTTCAGGACACAGCAACACAATCCATTTGGTTTCTAAGTGGTAAACCTGAGACTTACCATAGATCCTGCTTTCTTTCCCATCTCAACCATAAAATCACTTATCAGTTCTATACATATCTGCCTGCCTAATCTTCCACGTCCTTTCCTTTCCATTTGTACTGCCATTCTTGCGTGTTAAACTTTCTTTCCTCCTCCCCTGAGTGATTGTGATGGCTTCCTTCCGTCTGGGCCTCCAAACAATCCTTGTCCTCCCTCCAAACAATCATCTACTGTGCTGAATGAATGAACTTTTCAAAATACAAATTTGGTCATGTCACACTTCTGTGGGGTCTGCACTCTATAAACAAAAAAACAGATTTCTTTTCAGTCTGTCAGCCTCTTTAAAAGCTAACATCTGTCTGCCTCCTAGCTCAGCGCCTTCCACTCCTCCTTTCTCTTCTTTCTCTATTTCACTCTGCAGTACCGCTATTTCCCCACATGTATTCTGTCTCTACATACCTCTGTACACATATACACTCAGTCCTCACTGCATGGAGGCAATCTCCACAATCCTTTTCAAGTTAGAACTTACTTGTTCTTCAAAACTCAGCTTAAGAATCAACTTCTTCAGGAAATTTCCTCCTCATCTCAATTCCAAATATTATAGCTCCTCATCCCCTTTGGGTCTTTTATGTATCTATCATGAGTTCTATAGTAACACTGGAAATGTGCTTGTCTCCAATGTTAAACTAAGTTTTCTGAGGTCCGACTTAATCAATTTGATTATGAGTCTTGCAAAAGAACAAAGTAGGATGCTGTCCAAAAGCTATGTGATCTGTAGTCAGAAAACCCATTTTCAAGTCCATGTTCTTCCCCTTAATAGCTGTGACCTCAGTCGTCATTCAATCTCTTACTTTTAGCCTCCTTACCTGTTAAGAAATAAGTTGTATAAAAAAGTGAAATGAGACTTAGCAAATGAAAGTATTTTTATCTATAAAATGCTAAAAAACATTACTATCCTATGACCTTATGAGCTCCTTGGGAGCAGACACCATGTTTTGACATCTTTGTATGATTCTTTCCCCTTCACAGTCAGACCTAGCTTAGTACTGATCTGGTACAAAGTTCAGGTTTGATTGAAAAAAAATACATGTTTTTGAACTAATAATGAGAAATGTAAGCTTTTTACTTTAAAATTTGTACAGACTTTTATTTGCAAAATTTCATCAGAAAGGGAAAAAGCACTGTAAGAAGCATGAACACTTAAAAATTGAACTTAGCACATTAATTAAACTCCTGGAGAGTAAACAGAATAAAAGAGACAGAAATAATAAAATTCAATAAGGTCTACTACAATGTGTCTTCGATGGCTTTTTTTGGAGGAGGTACAATTCAAGGAACAGCAATTTAAATTTCAGGACCTTCTTCTCAGAGCTTGCCCTGGGCAGAGTTGAGAAGTATGCATTTTGTTTTGTAATTTTATCTAACATTCTGCAGCCATTTCCAACACCTGGAAACGCTTCCTCTCATCTAAAGGTTATTGGAGTCTTGCTTCCAGGTGTCTTCCTAGAACTGTCATTCCTAAAGATTTCTCATTATCTCTGACTGCCCCCTCTTACTCCCTCAGCTATTATATCCATCAACTCAAGCAAAAACATCTGTTAGAAAAACAGTACATACTAGATTTTAGGAAATACAATATAGGTAAGATACTGTCCTTGTTTGGGGGTAAATCTCCACACTATTTTAGATAGTACACACAAATTATGATATATGGTCTGATAAATACATCACAGGACACAGAGCAAAGCACTGTGAGAACTACAAGGAAAGGGCAGTTCACCATACTGCAGGATTTGAAGAAGGCTCCAAAGAGGAAGTGATTTTTTTAAATTGAAGTACAGTTGATTTGCAATATTACATTACCTTAAGGTATACAACATAGTGATTCAATATTTTTATAGATTATACTCCATTTAAAGTTGTTACAAAATAATGGCTATACTTCCCTCTGCTGTACAATATATCCTCATTGCTTATTTATTTTACACATAGTAGTTGGTATCTCTTAATTCCCTGCCTCTATCTTGTCCCTCCCCACTTCCGTCTCCCCACTGGTAACCACTAGTTTGTTCTCTACATCTATGAGTCTGTTTCTGTCTTGTTATGTCCATTCATTCTATTTTTCAGATTCCACATATAAGTGATAACATACAGTATTTGTCTTTCTCTATCTGACTTATTTCACTAAGCAGTGATACCCTCTAGGTCCATCTATGTTGTTGCCAGTGGCAGACTTTCATTCCTTTTAGGGAGGAGTACTATTCCACTGTAGGTATATACTACCTCTTCTTTATCCATTCATCTGCTGATGGACACTTAATGTTGCTTCCATATCTTGGTTATTGTAATCAATGCTGCTATGAACATAGGGGTGCATGTTTCTTTTTGAATTAGTGTTTTCATTTTGGGGGGATATATATTCAGGACTGGAATTGCTGGGTCATATGGTAGTTCTAGTTTGTTTTTTGAGAAACCTCCATACTGTTTTCCACAGTGGCCGCACCAATTTATATTCCTACCAATAGCTTAGGAGGGTTCCCTTTTCTCCACATCCTCGCCAACACTTGTTATCTGTAGACTTTTTGATCATAGCCATTTTGACAGGTATGAGGTAATATCTCATTGTGGTTTTGATTTGCATTTCTCTGGTGATTAAACATGTTGACCATCTTTTATGTGCCTGTTGGCCATCTGTCTGTATATCTTCTTTGGAAAAATGTTTATTCAGGTCTTCTACCCATTTTTGAATCAGATTGTTTTCCTGATATTGAGTTGTATGAGCTGTTTATATATGTTGGATATTAACTCTTTATCGATCATATGTTTTGCAAATACTTTCTTCTATTCAGTAGGTTGTCTTTTCATTCTGTTAATGGTTTCCTTTGCTGTGCAAAAGCTTTTAAGTTTAATTAGGTCCCATTTGTTTATTTTTGCTTTTGTTTCTTTTGCCTTAGGAGACAGGTCCAGAAAAATATTGCTACAATTTATGTCAAGGAGTTCTGCCTATGTTCTTGTATAGGAATTTTATGCAAAGGAAGTGATTTTCAGCTAGGTTTTGGAGGGGGAGTGCAAATTTTTCAGACAAAGTCTGTAGTGGACAGGAAGGGAGCGAAAATATGCATTCCAGGAAGGGACGATTGCCTATTTAAAGGCCTAGGGACATGAAAGGGCACAACATATTTAGAAGAGAGTTGGAAAATTAATATGTTTTAAATGATTCTGAACCTAACCAAGGATGTCTTTAGTGGTAGAGTATTGGGCTACTTAAGAGAGTACAAAGGGGAAGCTTGGATTATGTCTATATGGAATATTTTTGGTCTAGGGAAGCCTACAACATGGATAACTGCTTAAACCTTTCCCCCTAGGTCATCTTCCTCAACCATCCCCCCACCTCTAGGCTGGAACATGTCTCCTTTGTCAATTTATTCTAGCATCATGGTCCATCTTACATTATAACTGGCTAACCTCATATCTGTCTCTTCCACCCTGTCCTCTCTACTGTGCCTAGCACAAGTTTATAAATATACATCAAACTGTATGTTTATAAACATACATCAAACTGTAACAAAAATGTATCTCATTTAATTAAACTTCAAGGAACAATAATAAATATATGCTTTGCATTTAACATAGCACTTGTGCTTTATACTTATTAATCTTTTCAATACCCAATGAACTGGGTATTACCATCATTCTCATTGAATAGTTGAGTAAACTGAGACACAAAAAATTTCCATCTTGTTCCTTACAAAATAATATTAAAACACTATTTACTTCTATCATTTTTTTTTTTTTTTTTTTTTTGCGGTACGCGGGCCTCTCACTGCTGTGGCCTCTCCCGCCACGGAGCACAGGCTCCGGACATGCAGGCTCAGCGGCCATGGCTCACGGGCGCAGCCGCTCCGCGGCATGTGGGATCCCCGTGCACCGGGGCACGAACCCGTGTCCCCTGCATCGGCAGGCGGACTCTCAACCACTGTGCCACCAGGGAAGCCCTACTTCTATCATTTTTAACCTACATTCCTATGCCAATTTATTTGAAAATAAGGATGCTCTTTTTCAAAAATATAAAACCACTTTGCATTTGTGAATGTGTGTTACATTTTACAATGAAAATTATCTTTAGTAGTCACATTATACAAAATGATTCCTCCAAAGAAGAAAATAAATGCAAAATTTTTGAAATGATGATCATATATTACAAATTCCTCTGTGTGTGTTCTAGGAACTGTGAGCCATCTGTACCATGTAAGCAGTTCAGGTTGTGTCTGTAGACATACAGCAGAATAGAAGGTACCAAAATGTGCAATTTGTTGTGACCTGCTTACAAAGTTTCTTGGAGTCAGGGATGCAGAAATTTCATGGCTGAGCTTCTCCTGAGAGTCATGGTAAAAGCCACAGACTCTTGCCTCTACTGTGATGTTTATTTCTAAGGCATTCTCTTTGCTTTACAGTACATGTATCAATGCATTACAATTTCATCAATGAGAACCACCTACTTAACTTTTTTGATTAATTAGGGTTCAGGCTAATGTTTAGGTTATCACAGAAAAAGATTAATAGGCATATTAATATGTTACAATTCCATCAATATTTTTCGAACTATGAGGGAAATTAAACTTTTTAATTCTAAATGCAACACCTATGTTAAATGTAGTACCTATATTAATTATAATTTACTCTCATCTGTTTGTTGAAACAATTTATTTTATAGAACAAATGTATTTTTTCTATAAAGTCATATTTTATTAAATTTTTGATTTATTGCTTTATAAATTTTTATTTAAAATATCCTATAATTCAGTATTGTATTTTTCCTCAATTATCTAAATAGATGAGATATAACTTTGCTTTTAATGAAACTTATGTATGGTTTTACGGATTCATCATCATTATCCTCCTTAAAGTCTGGTAACATGTATCTCCCCTTTCAGTAATGACATGAAGCCCTACTGGGCTTTCCTGTTGGGTAAATCCAGTTAATTATTTTATTCAACTTCTAAAACTAACTAGGGAACTTCTAAAACAGGCTTGTGTTTCTCTTAGGTATATACCTATTCCCTGGAACTTTACTGTTTATTGAGAAAAAAGAGAGGAAGTATAGGCATTAAACTTGATGAGAATTTATGCAAATTTGGCAATTTAAATAGAATTAAATGAAACAACTGATTTGTTCTGTGGTTTAGGAGCTACTCAAAAGTTAATCAAAAATACTCCTGTCCTCTAAGTCCTACACTGTGAAAAATATTTATTCATAGGTAGATTAAAGAAACATGGAATCTTAAAGCTGAAATGGACCTTGGAGTCCTCCAGTATTAAACAACAAGGAGTCTTTATGAAAATCCTCCAACTGGTAATGAGCTCTTATTTAACCATCTTCTTTAACTACAGTCGGTGATGGGGAACTCATTGCTTCCTGAAGTGGTCAATTCCATTTGAAAAGCTCTAATACTGAGAGACTTTTTCTTTATGTGCCAATCCAACTTACTGTAATTTTAAAGATAAATTAAGTGATTTGATCTCGTTTCCACTCAGCAGTTATTAATGAATGAGGATACCTACCCTTCAGCACAAAGGATCATAACTGATAACCTCAAAATCTGTTTACTGTGAATTTGTAATTTAATAGAGAATCCTTCCCTATCTCAAAATATAATGTACCTATTATAAAGATAGTCCAGGGGCCATAAACATATTGGTTTACACTGAAGAAAAAAATGAAAATCACATTTAAAATTTTAACACAGCTACTAAATTAATATAAAAGAAGCATCCCAGATCAATGGAGTGTCAGTTATTTAATGAATGGATTTGGAATACATAGTTAGCAATCCAAAACAGATTTAGTTTGGTTCTCTACACAGCATCATACACCAAAAAAACTGACTTTTAACCAAACAGCCTAATGTAAACTCTAAGCTTCAGCCAGACAAGAAAAAATACTGTCTATTAAATATCTTCAGGGTAAGAAATTTCTTAATCTAGAAGCACTAGGAGAAGGTCCAAAGGCAAGTGTCTACAGATTCAAATATATTAAAAGTGTGCTTGTATGATAAAAGCATGCAAAAACAGAAACTAGAATTAAAAGCCAAACAACATAGTAAAACAGTGGCAGGAAATATGACAGACCAAAGGTTAATCTCTTTATTATCTAAAAAGCTCATAAAATAAATAGGAAAAAACTTAAAAGACAAACAGGCAAATAAATAAACAGATACTTTCCAAAAGCAGAAATACAAATACTAAACAAACATTCGAGAAAATGTTCATTCATACCAGTAATCAACACAAATCAAAATAACAAAAGAAAATTTTTCCTATTAGTAATAATTAAACATTAGAAAACTTAAGCTTGGCAAAGCTTTTATTGTACATTAGTGTAATCCTTTTGAATTTGTATTTGGCACCATGTACTAAAACAATAAATATATGCATGTAGTGGCAAAATAACTCTTTTTTGAGATTTTCCTAAGGAAATAATTTAAATATGGGGAAAAGCGATATTCAGTGGTGCCCATCACGGTATTACTTATATTAGTTAAACCAATTTAAAAAATCCAAAATAAACCAGCATAAAAAATAATTATATGATATGATACTATATATAGAAAACCCTAAAGACTCCACATAAAAACAACTAGAACCGATAAATAAACAGCACGGTAGCAGGACGCGAGATTAACATATAGAAATTGGCTGCATTTTCTTACGCTGACAATGAAATATCCTTTTTAAAACTACACCAAAAAATTAAAATACTTAGGAATAAACCTGACCAAGGAGGTGAAAGACTTATATGCTGAGAACTACAAAACATTAATAAAGGAAACTGAAGGTGATTCAAAGAAATGGAAAGATATATACCATGCTCATGAACTGGAAGAATTAATATTGTTAAAACGGCCATACTATCCACAGCAGTCTACAGATTTAATGTGATCCCTATCAAATTACCCATGACGTTTTTCACCGAACCAGAAAAAAACAATCCTAAAATTTATATGGAACCATAAAAGACCCAGAATTGTCAAAGCAATCCAGAGGAAAAAGAACAAGGCTGGGGGCATAACCCTCCCAGACTTCAGGCAACACTACAAAGCTACAGTAATCAAAACAGCATGGTATTGGCATAAAAACAGACATATGGATCAAAATAGAGAGCCCAGAAAAAAACCCGCACACCTACAGTCAATTAATCTTCAACAAAAGAGGCAAAAATATACAATGGAGAAAAGACAGTCTCTTCAGCAAGTGGTGTTGGGAAAGTTGGACAGCTGCATGTAAATCAATAAAGTTAGAACACACCCTCACACCATACACAAAAATAAACTCAAAAGGCTTAAAGACTTAACTATAAGACATGACACCATAAAACTCCTAGAAGAGAACATAGGCAAAACATTCTCTGATATAAATCATACCAATGTTTTCTTAGGTCATGTCTTCCAAGGCAACAGAAATAAGAACAAAAATAAACAAATGGGACCTAATCAAACTTACAAGCTTTTGTACAGCAAAGGAAACCATAAACAAAATGAAAAGACAACTTACAGACTGGGAGAAAATATTTGCAAATGATGCGACAAACAAGGGCTTAATTTCCAAACTGTACAAACAGGTCATACAACTCAATAACAAAAACAAAAATTTAAAAAAAACAGTCAAAAAATGGGCAGAAGACCTAAATAGACATTTCTCCAAAGAAGACATACAGGTGGCCAATAGGCACAAGAAAAGATGCTCAACATTGCTAATTATTAGAGAAACGCAAACCAACATTACAATGAGGTACCACCTCACACTTGTCAGAATGGCCATCATTAAAAAGTCTACAAACAACAAATGCTGGAGAGGGTGTGGAGAAAAGAGAACCCTCCTACACTGTTGGTAGAAATGTCTATTGGTGCAGCCACTATGGAAAATAGTATGGAGGTGCCTCAAAAAACTAAAAATAGAGTTTCCATGTAATCCAGCAATCCCACTCCTGGGCATATATCTGGACAAAATCATAATTCAAAAAAATACATGTACCACAATGTTCATAGCAGCACTATTTACAATAGCCAAGACATGGAAACAACCTAAATGTCCATCAACAGATGAATGAATAAGAAGAAACGGTGTGTGTATATGTGTGTGTGTGTGTGTGTGTGTGTGTGTGTATATATATATACATACATACAATGGAATACTACTCAGCCATAAAAAAGAATGAAATAATGCCATTTGCAGCAACATGGATGGACCTAGTGATTATCATACTAAGTGAAGTAAGTCAAAAAAAGAAAGACAAATGCTACAGGATATCACTTATATGTGGAATCTAAAATATTACATAAATGAACTCATCTTCGAAATAGAAACAGACTCACAGACAGAGAACAGACTTTGGTTGCCACGGTGGCAGAGGCAGGGGTGGGAAGGGATGAATTGGGAGTTTGGGATTAACAAGTGCAAACTATTATATACAGAATGGATAAACAACAGGGTCCTACTGTATAGCACATGGAACTATAGTCAATATCCTGTGATAAACCATAATGGAAAAGAATATGGTAAAGAATATATATATGTATAACTGAATCATTTTGCTGTACAGCAGAAATTAACACATTATAAATCAACTATACTTCAATAAAATAAAAAAAATAAGAGTTGGTTTTTATTTTGATGCATAGATTAAATAAAGTTATTAAAATATGAGAGTTGATTATAAAAATAAACATTTACTAAGGCCCTACTGTGTGACAAATATTGTTCCTAGATATTTAAATGTATCACTCATTTCATTTAATTTCCTCACAGGAACTCTAGGAAGATAACCAAATTTGAGATGAGAAAACTGAGAAACAGAGTTTAAATGGCCTACTCTAGATCACAGTAAAAGTGACAAAGTAGAAATAAGCAATCTGACTCCAAGTTTTGAGTTCTTAACACTATAACATAAAAACTACTTATTAATGCTGCAACAAGATTTACTACTTCTTGATATGACATTAAATTATTAAAACAATGCAAAATCATGCATAAAGTTCAAAAACCATATTTTAAACTATGAATTAAAAATTATATGAATTAAAATGCCAATTCAGTTAGTATTTGTATGGTACATTGTTAGATGATTTGTTTCCTTTTCTTAAATTTCTAAATCTTTCATAATATTTTTATGCTATTTTTATAAAACAATTGGAAAGAAATATTTAAATCCTATTTCCAGTAATATGATGAGCTAAGCTATTTCGACTATCCCTTCTGCTGAAAACAACTGAGGTGCTTTTAACATTGTTTTAAAAATCCTTTTTAAAGTTTTAAATATGTGGCAAGATAGTAAATCAAAGAGAAGGTAGAAACTAAGAGACGTAAGCATATCAATGAAACCATATTTACCTTTAAAGCATTCACCAAACTAGCAAAATTGAGTTTTCCTTTTGATAGCCTGCTGGAGAATGGGGGCCAAAATCAAACACAATCACTGGCCAAGCTTGGAAGACCAACAGAAGAGAACGCTGGAATTCCAAATGTCTATACTTTAGTGAAAGAGTTAAGTCATAAATAAATGTTCCCCTACCTCCACCACAAGACACTGCATGAAAAATCACCTTGGCTTCAAGCAAAGCTGAAAGGGAAAATAAAATCCTCAAATGGTGCTCTGTGGATCTCTGTGACAAAAAAAGATCACGTATGTACTCAAACGAGAACAACAACAACAAAAACCCTAATGTTACACATTGAGTTTAATGAAGTCCGGAGAAATTGTGTTGTAGGTGCTTGTCAGAAGGAAATGCAAATACTCTCTGGGGTAACTCCCTGTCAAAACTAAGGACACAAGGAAATGACACTTTCTTTGAGAACCAACAGAAATAAAAGAGCTAAAAGTCTCAAAAAGAATTCAGATGTTGGAATTATCAGACACAGATTAAAGTATAGTACGCTTACTAGATTTAAAGAAATAAAATGTGAAAGTATGTGCAGGGAATAGGAAACTGTACAGAGTGACATTTCCTATTTCTTAAAGTAGATTTTCAGAAATTTTTAAAATTACAATATTAACTAATTCATTCCACCATGGTACATCCCAGGCATTGTTCTATGCTTGGAAAATATAGTAATGGGTAAAACAGATGAAAAGCCTTGCCCTTGTGCAGACTACATTCTAGTTTGCAGAGAGGGAGGTAAAAAATATGTCAAATTTATGGTATGATGCATGTTGATAAGTGCTAAGGTAAAATAAGGGGAAAGGTATGAATGGGCCACATGCGTAGTTTTAAGTTATAGTGTTTAGAAAGGTCATCAATAAAGAAAATGTCATCAATAAAAACATGACGTGTGAGTTAAGACTTCACGGAAATGAAGACATCAGGCATGCAGATAGATTAAAGAGTGTTCTGAGTAGTATACCAATGAGTGCAAAGTGCTGACGTAAGAACAGGCCTGGCATATCCATGGAACAGAAACAACACTATTGTGCTGGAGTCTAGAGAACCAGGGAAGAGGACAGAGAATAAAGTAAGAGAGGTTACACACGGGGCAGAGGTGGGAGGAGACTTGACGGTCCTGGTCAGGACTCTAGCTCTTATCCTGAGTGAGTGGGATAGCGATTGGATGCTTTTGAGTCACAAAGTCATGTGGTCTGATTAATTTATACATTCAAAATTTTGCCCTGACTGCACAAGGGTGGAGACAGAGTTCAATTAGGTTAGAGACTTTTAAAATAACCAAGTGATAGATGATAACAGCTTGAACAAGGGTAGTGGCGCTGAGGATGGTGAGATGTAGTCAAATTCTGGACATTTTGAAGGTAGAGACCAATAGATAGACTGATTGTAGAATCAGAAGAAAAGCAGGGAGGATGATACCAAGGGGTGTGTGTGTGTAATTATGAAGAGAAAATTCATCAATAAAAGTTTATATTCACGACTTTTCAAATAATGCTCTTAGCAAACTTGAATAAAAAGAACATCCCTTAATCTGCTAAATAGTACCTCCACTGAAATTAGAGCAAATATCATACTTAACAGTGAAATACTGAGAGCTTTCCTTTTATATGATGACTAGAAATTAATTCTATCAGCAACATTTTCATTCAGCATTTACCTGAGAGGTCCTCACTACACAGCAGGGCAAAAAGGATAAACAAATAGACTGAAGATAGAAAAGGAAAAAACAAAACTCTCATTGTTTAGTGATGGTATCTGTATTTTGTGGTTGTGATCTGTATTATCAAAAGAATTTACAAGTAAATTATTAGAATTAATAAAAGAATTTAGGTTGATAGGAAGAAAGTAAAAATATAAATACTTATGGCTTTTCTATAAATCATCAACAAGTATTTAAAACACAAAATTTTTAAATATACCACTTGTAATCAGAAGTGCAAAATACCTGTGAGTATATCTACAAATATATTTATTATTTTAGTAAATAAAATTATAAAATTTAATTGAGAGATATTTTAAAAGACCTAAATAAATAGAGATATACCATGTTCATGGCAGGAATACCCAATATTGAAAAAATGTCACTTCTCCCCATATTATTTTATGGATTCAATGCTATCCCAAACAAATTCCTTATTATTATTATTATTTTTTTTTTTGGTTCAAAGTTGACAGGGTTATTCTTTACTGCATTAAATAGTGAAAGAGATCTAAACAGCCAAGGCATTCACAAAGGAGAACAACCAATTGGGATGAATTGCACTAACATATATCAAGACTTATCATAAAAATATAATATTTGGAACAGTGGGTTGATAATCCTGTGCTAGACAAAAGGAACACGATAGGAAGCCAAGAAACTGACCTACACATACAGAGACACACTATATGACAGAAATGTCATTGCAGATCAGTGGGAAAAGACAGACTTGTCTATAGATGTCCTGGGAAATTATGCATACATATGGAAGGAGAATGAAATTAAATATTTACTTCATACTTTACAGAAAAACCAGTTCCTTGTGGATTAAAGACCTATATGTGAATAGCCCATGAGAATTGCAACAGTCATTAAGACTGGTGCAAAGAAATTAGTCAACAGATTGTCTATCACCCACCAAGAAGAACCCAATAAATTTCTCAGATCCAAATAGAGAGAACTAAACAGGTCAGTTACAAAAACAATTGAGGAACGTGCTTATTAGGTTCTGAAAACCTGACCCAAGGCAAAGTGTGCCCAAGGGACTCCTGAAGAGCCTTTCAGAATTTGTTTTGAGGGCAGACTTATTCAGCTTATGCCCATATTCTCCCTATAGTATGTTTCTTACAGATTTACAATCTAAATTGAAAAGGACAGACAAAACACACAGTAGTGTTTGCGGTCACAAGATACGTTTCCACCAAAAGAAAGAGATTTCAAATCTGATCAAGAAAACAAAAGCCTCCCCTAAAACATCTTACTTTCTGGGATATAAAATAAACCTCACATTTGGAGCTCAAAGAAAAGAGATCAGGGCTAAGATCCACTGTGAGTGGGAGGCTCAAAGGACCTCTGAGAAGCACACTATTTCTGAATCAAGCCTCTTGGAACATGGCAAGGAGGAAGTCTTGAATTGATCTCAACGGGACTCCCCCAAAAGTTCCCCAAGTTTGCTGAACTCCCTAAAGCATCATCAGACAACCTGTTAATAAAGAATAGCTAAATTTACCAGAGCCACTGCAGTAAGGGAAAACATTATCTTGGCAATGTCTTAGCAGTGACTGAGAAGGTGAGAGTCAGAAGAGGGCTATTTCTAGGATCTTGAGGTCTTGGCACAAGTAATTTAAAGTGAGGTTTTCCAGTCAGGAAACTGACTGGATTTTGCAAAGTGTTTGACATCAAACTTCCAGACTAGTAGACACAGCAAAGTGATGGTCCTGAACTGTCTTAAAGCAGTTGTCTCATATTTTTTGGCACAAATTTTCTTAAGCAAGCAGTGGTGCTATTCATTGGTTCATAGTTTTATTTTTTTTTTTGAGCAAAGATTTCCTGGAACAAACAACGAAGTCATGCTGACAACACTTACTTCTTAGTCCTAATAGCTATGTCCGATGCAGTTTGTTGCAGTTCTCAACCCAAAATACTAAAAAGAGTGTGACACTGTTTATATAATGTTCAAAAGTAAGCAAAATAATTATATAGTTTAAGTGTTCATTCATAGGTTGCAGAATTACTTAGAACAACAAAGAATTAGTTAGAACAATAAAGAAACCAGGGTGGTGGTTACCTCTGGGATGAATAGGAAGGTACTGACCTGGAAGGGGCAAAGTTTCCAGAATTCTGACAATATTCAATTTTATGCCTTTGGTGGTGGTTATACTAATATTTGCCTTATAATCATTCTTTAAACTGTACTTATATTTAACACTCTGCTGAACGTATGCTACTCGAACAACTGTAAATTAATTAAAATGCGTGTTCGAAGTTCAAAGTTATAGCCTTCTACTCCACTTGGTGCCTGAATTCCAGTTGTAACTCCCATCTCCTCTTGAGTCCTTTGTACCTGAATGACCCTGATAATGTTACTTGCCTTTCTCATCTTCATTTTCCATAAAAAGTGTGAATAATGAAACCACAATTTTATGAAGATTAAATAAAGTTTGTAACTTAAATGGTACTTGTTTTGTCATTTTCATTGTTAATAACAATGATGATGATGGTATCTCACCATATTTCTAACTATTCCTCTCTATATTCTGTATATTGATACATAGAGCTCTGAAAACATTTCTTTCCGTCTTTCTTTTCCATTTGTATATTGATACATAGAGTTCTGAAAACATTATTGTCACTTTTGAATTACTGGAGGTTTCTTCTGTATAGGTCTGGGAGTAATTTATCACTGAGAATATTACTATAATAATTCATTCTTCTACCTTACTAGCCCCTCCCTCCTAGGTTCCTTTGCTGGTTCCTGCTCATTTCTCCAACTATTTATTGATACAGAAGCATTGCAGAACTCAGAATTTTAGCCTCTGCTCTTTCATACCAAGATTATTTTTATCTAGTTTCCTGCCTTTAAACACTGTCTCTATAAGCTGATGACTTCCAAATTTATATATCCATCCTGGACCTTCCATTTCCTAAGCCTCCAAATATTGAAGTTTTAATTAACTTCTTTCATCTTTTTCATATACCTCATTAGATCCATCAGCAAATATCTCCATTTCTGCCTTCAAAATATATCCAGAACCCAACTGTCTCTCACCATCTCCACTGTTAACCCCTTAGTTTAAGTCCCAGTTTTCTCTCACCTGGATTTTTTTCATAGTCTGGTCTCTATTTCTACAATCACTCCATTTCAATTTATTCCTAACACAATGACCAAACTGATTCTGCGGTAGCATTAGGTCATGTCTTTCCTCTGCTCAAAACCCTTCTAAAACTTCCCACTTCACTCAAATTTAAAGCCAATATTTTAAAAATTACATCTAATCACCACCTGATTTATAATTGCACCACCATACCTATGCACACACATAAAGCACCCCCCATGCCCCATCTCTGATTCGTTTTTCTCCAACCTCACCTCTCTGACCGCATCTCCTATTAGTTTTCCTTTAGCTCACTCTGCTACAGCCACACTGCCCTTTCCTCAATACCCGAGGCACGTTCATACCTTATAACTCTTTGCAGTTTCATCTACCTGGACCTCTGATCTCGGATTTGCATATGGCTCACTCCCTCAACCTTCTTCAGTGACCCCTTCTCAACCAAACCTTCTATGACTTCCCCATTCATAAATGCAACGACTACCCCATTTATAAATGCAACTCTCCCAACCCACATTCCCAGCACTTCTCATTCCCCTTTTCTGATGACATTTTCTCCATAGACTATATTCACTATATCATACTATATGACACTACAATTTACTTATTTTTAATAAATTTCTATTTATACACAGAGTGCAAGGATTTTCACTTTTGTTTACTGCTATTTCCTAAGAATAATAGAATACTGCTTGATACACAATAGGCACTCAATAAATGTTTCTTGAATCAATGAATGGATACATGAATGGATAGATATCTCTAATCTAACATCTCCCACAATGTTTGATGTTTCAATTTTATCTGGAAACATTTTCATATATATGGCATAGTCAAGATAAAGTCCATCATATCCAGAATATGTAGGTATGTCATCTGGCACCATGCACATTGTTTGCTGTTTATTTCCCATGTCCTCTTTCTACCAGAGTTCATAGTTTAACTGGGAGAAAATGGGGAAACATTGCTGTGCATTCTTGCCATTCAAGTTGAGTTTACAGCTTTACAACCCTTAAAATATCTCCTAGATTTGTCCTAATCGCATCATTCATCTTGTGTTGGGGATAGAAGGGGACTATCTGACTACTGTCAACTTAACTGATACTTGAAACATGCTTTCCTCCTTAGCAAATATACAACCTCCTGGAAATAGACCCATTCAGTGACTGGTAAAGAATAAAACAAAGACCATCAGAGCTTTAAAAGTAGCTAGTGTCTTAGTCTGTTCGGGCTACTATAACAGAATACCATAGACTATGTGGCTTACATACAATAGAAATTTGTTCCTTACAGTTTTAGAGGCTAGGAAGTCCAAGAGCAGAGTGCCAGGATGGTCAGGGTCCTAGTGAGAGCTCACTTCTGGTTGCAAACTGCTGACCTCTCACATGGTGGAAGGAGTGAGGGAGCTCACCAGTGGTCTCCTTTATAAGGGCACTAATCCCGTTCACGACAACTCTGCCTTTATGACCTAATCACTTACCAAACACCCCACCTCCTCTGACCATCAGGTGACAGCCCTAGTCAAATGCTACTGTAAGTGAAAGTTTCCCTTTTACACTACTTGTGGCTGCGTAATTTCTAATTTTCAGCACTGAGATAACAGACATGACACTACATGTATTATTTTTAGCGTTACAATTTTTTGCTTTCTCTATTGTAGAAATATGCATTTCTTCCCTAAAAACATGCATTCAGTTTGGGGGTGTGGGAAAGAATAATAACTGTTTCCTTATCCATTCACTCTTTAACACATTCCATGCATAGCTGGTGTTAGATACAGTGCTTTTTACCTATTTTTTAATTAGATGGAATTTCTTCTTATTGCTTCACTCTCTGTGTTACCTTTGTCCATTTGTTTACTTATTATTACTAGTTGAGTTATCCTATCTTCCATTTGGTGATTTCTTTTTTTGGATTACTTCCTGAACCCACATCATTTCTAATATGTTTGTATAGTGAGAGTCTTTCAACAAGCCCATTCATATTATCTGGGGAGAGAGCACATCTTCTATTTAATACACCTATATAGAAGAAAATATGTCTAGCAGGAAGATTAACCTATTCAAACCTATGTAGGTCACAGGTTATCAACATCTCTTAACAATTAGAGATTATTTCACTCTTTTATTCATTCAACATTTATTGAGAAATAAACAAATGCCAGACACTCTGCTATATACCAGGGACGTTCCCAAAGGTCCACATTTCTTTGAGGCTCTGCAATAAGACAACTATGAAGCAAATTATTACGTCAAATTTCGTATTTGCTCCATTTGTTCTCCAGAACTTAGGAGCAAGACTCCTCAGGCCAGATCCCAGGACTGCTGGCTCTTCCCACTAGAATTTGTTCATTGCCAAGGGTTAAGGTTGAGCAATTATGAGTAGCTACTAGTGGACCCAGGGATATCTAACAACATTTATATTTTTAAATAATATACTAGACTTCATTCTACTAATCAGAAAATGAGACACCTAAATTTGTGGATCTGTCCTAGCCTGTGACTAACCTTTGGCTTTGCAGACCACTGAAATACTATTTCTTGTCACTCCCAATTTTGATCCATAGATCTGCAACATCAGCATTACCTGGGACTTTTTCAGAAATGTAGAATCTAAGGTGATCCCCAGACTGATTGAATCATAATGTGCATTTTCACAAAAACCCCAGGTGATCTGTAGGTACATGAAAATTTGAGAAGCTGCTGTAAATCACTTTGACTTTTTGAGCCCTTCCTTGTAAATGATTAAAACTCTTTCCTCCACATGGTTATATTATCAATTTCGGCAAAAACTGAAACAGAGGGAAAAGAAAGAAAACTTTGAATCCACAAAGGCCAGTATCAGGCCTTGTTAGACACTGTAGATCAATCTAGGGCTCTAAGGGAATGGTGGCCAATATAAGTGGCAAAATCCTTTAAAAGTTTTGCGACCTGTTGAGGTTACTGAAAATGCCTTCAAAGCAATATGAAATCCTCATACAAGAATAATGTAATCTGCCGGTCGGAAGCCTTTTGAACACTTGTAACTAATTGATGTTCACCCCTCCAGGCATCCAATGCAATTACTGTGCTACTTGGGGCACAATTTAACTTGAAGTTGACATATTGAATGCAGAGAGAATCACAAACACTAAAGGGATGAAGAAGTCCACTTAGAGGGGCAGCATCTTTCATTTCTGGAGCACACAGGACACTGGTCCACTGACATGAATTCTGAATCATACTGCTGATCTGTTGCAAAGATGAAACAAAGAAACATGAAATCCTATAATACTATGTTTAAGTATGTATGATGTGTGGAGAAGTAGCTTACAAAGGAATTAATCCTCAGACCACACTAAAAAAAATTTTTTTAATCTCAAGTCTTATTTGTCACTATTTAATCCTAAGAAAAATAATTTGGGGCCTGTGTTTCATCAGCTGCAAACTTGGATGCTGGTTCTTCCCACCATATTTGTTAATTGCCCAGGGTTAAGATTCAGCAATTATGAGGATGGTATGAAGATGGTATATATGTAGATGTTTTGTAGACAAAAATGGGTTAGTGAATCTGACATTACATTATTCATTAGACTTAGACACAACTATCACTTTTACTTTGAAATTTAACTTCATTTTTCTGTAAAATAAGTCTCATTATTTTAGAAATTACAGCCCAAACTGTGTAAACATCAGGCAAATCTATGTTATTTACTCCGCAGTTCTCCAGCAATGTATGTACCCACAGTAAGTTTCCTATGTTCACTCAAAAGAATGTCTGCATTGATTTTTTATACTGTTTCCAGTTGCCTCCAAACAGAAATAACATTATTTATATGACACGTAAATCACTTCTACCCACAAATCTCTTTACTTCTGAATCCTCAGGCAAGTGTGATTTAAAGTTCTCACAGCTCATTTTTTAGAAAAATGAGCCAAAACAATATATATGTAACCTTACAGTCGCTGCCTCCAGACTATAAAATAAATTTACTGAAGCATAGCCTATTGATGTCATATGGAGACATCTGAAAAGTATGTGTTTAGTTATTGTTATGCTTTTAAAGAATATTCTATCAGAATGTCTTTTGTTGCTTTATATGTGCATATATACATCTTGTACATGAATATAAATATAACAGCTAAAACTTTCTTCTTGCTATCTCTTGGTAGCATCACTTGTACTTAATGGGCAGAGACTGACTGCTTGCTCAATAACCTGAGTCCCTTTTCTCCTGGGCAGGTGGCTAGAATTCATTTCACAGACTGCATTGTAGAGTCAAATGTCCATCTGATTGAAGAAAGTAGAGTCTGTGTCAGCTTGGGCTCCTGAATGACTCCTGGAGCAGAAACCCCCTCTACTGCGCATACTTCACACATTGACCTTCCCACACACCCACTACCCACGCATCCTACCCTCACCCTCGACTCTCAAACTGCCAACTGGAATTTACATGGGCAAGAAGTAGACCTCCATTGTGCCCAACCACTGACATTTTGGAATTTCCTTGGTAGTACCGCTAACACTACTTTCTCTAATAAAGAATAAGCATGCATTGAGAACAGCATTTATAAATCTCAAGAAACTCTTTCTTATCGGTTGTTTTCCCTAGTCTTACTCCCTCCCTACCGCATACAAATTTTTTTTTTTTTAATCTGGAGGAAGAATGTGAACAAGAAAGGAAGAACAAAGAATAAGAGTACGGATATTACAGGGAAGAGAGATGTGAGTATAAGAAGGCTTGACCTTGTCCAGTGGAGGGCTAGGGGCAGTCTGTATGTCTGAATCTCGGTAAAGCTGTTTTATAATTAGACTCTTAATTTAGAGGCCATCTTCTGTTGCTAATACTCATGTGTTGCTCTCACTCCTACCTTCACTTGTCCAGTCTAGGTAGATGTTCACCAAACCCGCTTCCCCCACCATGTAGCAACAGAACCACCTCCCCAAGTTCAGCTTGCACTCCAAAGGGCTGCCGCTTCACTGTATCCCGTTAATGACATCTGTCTTGATTACAGTAATATTTTTGTGAGAAAAATTCAAGTTCAGTTGCTTTTAATCCTCTTGGGTCTGTTTCTCCACTCTTCCTTTGAGACAGTTATTTCTTCTATGCCTCTCCACATGATGAAATAGTGATTCAAGCAATTATGGAGTATCTGCTAATTTCTGAAACTATACTTGGCATTGGGGACTAGGGAAATAAGGCACATCTACCTGCAAAAAGCTCTCAGTCTACTATAATCAGCCAGGTATGAAAACTATTCCCTCCAGTACAACGTGCTGAGTTCTATAATGGAGGTTCATGCACAGGTCTATGGAAACTCAGATGAAGATCAAAAGTTATTCTGACAGAAGAATCAAGGAAAACTACAGGAGGTGATATTTGTGCTAAGACTTTAAAAATGGGTAAGAACTTGTAAAGCAGAGAAGGGAGTGCGAGTATATCTTGGGAATACGGAAGATCATAAGAAAAGGAATAGAGGCAAGAGGCCCAAGGTACACTCTCTTCAATCAAGAGTAATATTTATATGTGGGGAGAGGATTTGACTTGGCTCTGAAAAAAGTTTGTGGCAAGCACGTTCAGAGCCTTGACTGGCATGTTAATAGAGCTCTGGAGGAAATGGGGTGCATGCTAAAGGTATGTCTTAGATTCTTCAGCATGGCAAGGTGGATAATGAGAGACAGGGTAAGAGGGTCAATTAGAAGTTGATTTCAACAATCCACAGAATGATGATAACATCACAGTCTATAATACTAACAGCAATGGGGTCAGTGGGGAGTGCACAGAGAGTATTTATGGTATGGAATGGACAGGATATGTCCATAAAAAAGAGTCAAAGATGGCTAGGTAATTTCTACACCAGGCAGAAAATTAGGGAATCACTAGCAAAGAGTAGATGAAGCCATGGGAATTGATAAACTTTCTTTGAGTGGTATGTACAGTGAAAAGAGAAGGTCAACCAGATGTTCATCAGGAAGTTCAGAGTGATAGTAAAAAAAAAAAACATTAGTATTCAATGAAGTTAAGTGAAAAAAAAAGTCTGTTAAAAAGGAAAAGGATAGAGAGCACTTATATATGCCTAAGGTCAGACTTAAACAAAAAGAAAACATTCCCAAAATGCAGTTGTTCCGAAGTAATCCTTAATTTCTGCCTTCAAATCTTTGAGACTACAAAAAGTTAAAAGAAATTCTCTGTGTTCTGTCATTAATATCTTCATTAAATTTCTGAAACATTAACTTATTTCAACCAGACATTAAGATAATACTATGCTAAAGTACACTATAAATACAATGAAACAGAGAAGAATTTAAATCTTTTAAACATGTCAAGGAATAACAGGAAAGTCCTGGCAATACATCTCAGTAAATTTGAAGGTGATTAATGCCAATATAAATATGAAGGTGATTAATGCAAAAATGGATCTAAAATCATAGTAAGCAATGAATAATATTTGAGTAAAAGATGAAATTTAACAATAGAAAATGTCTAAAAATGAGTGTAAATAGTCTTAAATTACAAGAGATGAGATTTAGATTATAAGAGTTACAATGGTCATTTCTTGACCATTCCAATTTTAAACATAAATTGAAATTGTCTTCCAAGAGATATTTAAGAGAGTAGATGTCTCTGACTTAGGAATAGAAAACATGCATTGTAAGCATCTCTAAAGTATTTTCCAATCAGATTTATCTGCTATCTAATACAATAATTTTAATACAATATTGTTCCTTCCCCATCCTAAACATTCCTATTCCTAGCTTATGTTGAACTGCAACTGCAAGCTTACCTAAAAATAAATTTTAAAAAACTCTAAAAAGAGAATATTCTGTTTTCTTCCCCAAAGAAATTCATAGTCCAAACTGTATTTCCCATTTCTCTTAGATTTTTTTCACTTGGATATTCTACTTAAGCTTCTGATTCAGCTCAATTCCCTTTCCCCAATCCTGTTTATTTTTCTGGCTTCCTTAATTCTACTACTGATTCTAGGATTAAGTCATCTTCAACTCCTTCCTCTCTTTACCTTCAAATTCTAATTAGTGACCAAGTCCTACTGGATCTGATTATGAGGCTCATTTCCTTCTCATATTATGCAATTATTTAGATTATCTTTACCATTCCCCCAAAATGTTGTCTTGGTTTCCCAACTTGTCTCATTCAAAATCTCCCCCATTCCAATCCACGTTAGATCTTATTGTCAGATTAATATTATTGAATCTCCATTCTGACCTTATAAGTCTTTTGTTCAAAATTTCTAATACCTCTCCTTTGAATACTAAACCGACCCAAATGTCTTTGCCTGGTATTCAACATTTCCCAAATTATTTTTTTCCAATTTTATTCCCATTACTTCCCTTTATACACCTCATTTCCCAGTTACAGCAAAATATTGCTTCTGATCCTTTGATTTATTGCTTCTGTGATCTGCTCATGTCTTGTGCTAGTAATGCCCTTCCTGCAGATCCATCATTAATCCAAAACCCATGAAACGTCCTGAAATACTATGTCCTCAGAACAGTTTCTCTTACTTTCCATCACATTCCATGCCTTTAGAAGTCAGCAATCTCTCCTCTGTATTCCAATAACACTTTTTAAATTTCTAAATTATACTCTTCAGTTTTACCATTATTTTATCAATATACCAAAAGCAATTTTATCATTATTTTGTGCACCTATCTCACCTACAATAATGAAAACTCCTTTAAGAGAGGACATTTGATTCATCCTTACAATAGTGGATTCTTGGTATTTCCATATTAAATATGAATTTTATGTGAGGGCAAAATGACTTTTCTTCCCCTGCTTCCTATTTAAAGTGGAACTTCATATCACTTCAAGCAGCAAAAGTATAGTCATGAAGCAAGATTTGACGTCAATATTAGCTCATTTAGGATCTTAGTAGTAACAAGATTTATGAAAAAAAAGGGAAGATAATTAGTACTCCAACTTTTGAGGGGAGAGTTCCCTGAGAAATGAAGTAATACCTCAAAATCTCAGAGAATGAGCCTTGGAAAACACTGGTAGGTCAGGAATAATCTGTGTTCACTTTTGAGTTGTCTGACTTTAAATTCTTTCCACTTTACCTATGGTGAAGTGATCTAATTTCTTCATTAGCATCTGATGGAAGGAAAGACAGGTGGTGTTTGAGCTGAAGGTGGGAAGGGGGTCAATGAAAATTCTGAACAATCACAGACAGGAGTTTCTTGGGTTGACCATATATTCATTCCATTCTCATGACCCACTGAAGGTCTGCTACCTCTTCAGTAGAAATATGGAAACCTCCAAGACTGAGGCTTGGTCTAGAAGCTTTATCCATCCCTAGGGGAAGCATACCAGACTCAGGAGTGAAGGATGGAGGAATGGAGAGTCTGGGTGTATGATGCCATTGGTATCATTTCCTTTTTTGATCTCTTACCCAATAAACATTTTTATAGTTTCCAATAATGATATCATGGGATATTAGTGGATAACACTGCAATCAACTATGAATATGTCAGAGTTAGGCTACAGATGATATTCTACAGCATTTTTCTCTGGCTCCTATTTGTGACTACCGTTTACTCTCCTTTACCTCTGCTATGGCACTATCGTCAACTCCATTCTTTGACTTCAAAAAACGATTGCAACCATAAAATAAAAATCAAAGGCAAACACTAAAACAATGAAACAAAGAAAACAGTATTTACTAGGTGTCTATGTGACTGAAAGTTTGGAGATGAATATGGTTTTACATCAGAGGGACAGAAACAACTTTAAATTGCTTATTATTTCTTGTTCTTGGGCCACTATGAGATTTAGTGATTCCATGTAACCCATTCCTCCTTTCTCATCTCTTTCATGACAAAAGCAAAAACATACATACATAAACACAATAATGACACTAAGCTACATTTCCTAATGCAGAGCAACTGAGCTCTCCATTGTCCCTGCTGTCAACTCTGGTCAGGTCTTCCCTTTACATGTCCAAAAATTCAGCAGAGGCTTTGAAATGACTACTTTGAAGATCCTGGTTAACTTCTTAGACCATACAAAGTGTTTCACCTTTTTTATCTATAAGCATCTGAGATAATGGGGGATTGAAGCCAAAGAAGAATTTTTACTTTGTACCAACACTAGTCTAAGAACTCTAAGTATATCAACTAGTTTAATTCCACAATTCTCCTATAAGATTGGCATTATCATTACCTCCTTTTTGCAGACAAGGGTACTGAAATATGGAAAAATTAAAGAACTTTCCCATTGTTACCTGGCAAGAAAGTGACAGAATTATGAAGAAGGCAGATATTTTTTTAGTCAGGATAGGCTAGATTTTGCTACAGTAAATTAATTAATAAATCAGTTCCGAATTTCAGCAACTTGATCTAACAGTCCTTGGCATCAAGTTATCTCCTCTGCAGAGACATTAAATTGAAATAATTTGGAAACAGCAAATCATATTGAAATGTAAGCCTATGTGAGTGAGCCTGATTTTAAGAAATCCCTATTATATGTAGCCACAATTTCCAAGGACCTGTTTACCTACCCATTTGAAAATCACTCTCTTATATAAAAGTAAAATGATTCTTAGTTTCCTTACCCACAGAGTCACTAGCGTATGGCATAGGATTAGCACATCGAAGCTAATCTAGTAGAAAAAAAGACTGTGCACAGGATTGAAAAAAACTGTGTTGGGTTCAAATCCGAGCTCCACCCTTGACTGAGGATATGGCCTTATGTTAGTTGTTGAACTCTTCTGCGTTTCAACTTTATCATCTACAAAATTAGGATAATGACGCTGTCTCAACAGGATTGTTGCCAAGAATAAATAAATTAAATAATATGTGCTAAGTGGCTAAGAAATTGCCCGGTTTCGGGTGTGCAATTGTCCTGGGTTCAAATTCTAGCTCTGACATCTGATGTGTATATGACATGAGGGCAGTTACTAATTTCCTAACACTTGAAATGGTAATAATAATACCGACGTGAATCTCATAGAGTTATGGGAAGCTTAGAGATAAAATGTAGAAAGGTTATAGTTGAACAACTGACATATAGCAGGAGCTTAATATGTAGTTGATCTGAATAGTTAGTTATCATTTCTTACATCTGTAGGAGACAAAGTCCATGATACTTCTAAATATTTTTCTGAGGTATTATTAATTACCCCTGACTTCAATCAGCTTAAACCTCAAATAAAATAATCATACATTATTCAACTCTTTTAAATCCCTTTACTGACTCACCAGTGCCTTCTGTGCAACATTTTAATTCCTATCTCTAACATTTCATGTATCTGCACAGCAGGCTTACTAAGCAGCTCTCATTCCTTCCTATATAGGTTTCTGGGCACAAGGAGGACTCAGATCATTAAGGCAAAGAGTATGCTAGATGCTGCATAGAAAATCGAGAAAACCAGTTCCTGCAATTTGACTTCTCAAATTGACTTTGTTAGATAGAATAAAATTGATTGTTCAGTTCCCCCATCATTTTTTCCTTGCTCAGAAACTCAAATGCCCTACTTCCATTTTTCTCTCCCTTCACATTTTTATACAGCTGTCTTAATTGGAATAGCTCTGGAGCTTAATTAAAACAATGAGTATCTAGTTTATACAATTTGTCCAGATGAATAATATAACCTTGCAGTGATTATTTATTGATGTGGGCGTTAAACTCGGGTACTCTCAACTGCAGAGGGCTAACAACATTTTCCCTTTTAAATACCTTGATATCCTTGTTGAAGGATTTCATTAATATAAGGAGACAAGAACAACACAACAAACCTCTGGGTCTGAACTGTTATACAGCCTAATGAGAAGGAAGAGAGAAGTAAAACCTGTCCACATAAATCTGTGATGCATCCGCAGAGTATTAGACCTTTTTATTAAAGCACAGAGTTACTGAATATTTTGTAAAAGCATTATAGAAACTAAAATATGATATGCTTACATCTTATTTGTGTTGATCACTATAGTCAGCTGCACAGTGATAAGTCATTTTTGCAATGACTATTTTGAACTAGGAATTAACTAGTTACTGGGTTAATAGAAGAGGCTTTGAGAGAAGACTAAAAGATGAGAAGGAATTTTCAGGGAAGGGAGAAGAATTTTTCAACCTGAAGGAACATTATGGCCAAAGACCCTAAGGCTGAAATGAGGCTGGAATGGCAAAGGGTGGTTTGATCCCCTAGAACCTTGCGTTCCACACTTACGAATCTTGGGCTTTATCTTAAATGAAATGACGCTCTAAGTCATCCAGTAGAAAAGCGTCTAAAGGACCAGAAATCTCACAATGTACAACAAAATATGGCTATGAAAGCAAGGTGAGCTCAATATGCAAAAGGAACACAGAAAAACTCACCTAATGTCAACCTGGTGTATCAGGAAATGATCTTCTGAGAAAGTGACTTTGATCCTAAGACCTGATGGCTGAAGAAGCAAGGTGGAGAGATTACGAAGGACATTTTTCATAGAAGGAAAACATGCAATGACCTGGCAAAGGGAGAGCGGGATACATTAGGTCTGCAGCTGTGCAGTGGTCAGTGCAGGGGGCCAAGAGTGGAAGTCTGGTGAGGGGCAAGAGATGAAGTGGGATAGGTGAGCAAGGTTTGAACCAAGATGGCTCTTAACTACCATAGGTACTATTAAGTTTATTCTAGCACCAGTGAGAACAATGAAGGGAATATCTTCTCTCCTGCCCTCACAGTTCTCTTCCATTTATGGTCAACACAGATAAGAAAAACCACTCTAACACACTGGATTTGCTTCTTCAACATATATATCTTATTAAGCACTTGCTTTGTACTAGGCAGGGTATTAGACAAGAACACAGGCAACACACTCATTCCTGTCTTCCATCTGTTCAATTATTTTTTATTAAGGGTCTACCGAGTTATGTGGGCTAGGGATACACAATGGGGGAAATGCAGATACGGCCTCTGCTCGTATGGAGCTTCAATGAGGCTGTGTGTTACTCTAGAGAGGGGTTTATAGTGCTTGGAAACAGAGAGGAGGGGCACCTAAGGAGATTTCTGTCTCTGTGCGCTATCTATGGCAGGGGGTGGGGGGAGATAAAAAGTATTGTCAAGAAAGGTATTTCCAGTGGTGAATAGGAGAAAGAGAAGCTTTACCAGGACAAGGAGAAAGAAAAAACATGTGGAGGTGTTCAGGAACTGCTTTAAAGGACATCAACTCTACAATCAACTCTAGGACAAAACCTGTGAACATGGGAGAAGAGTTCAAAAAGGTTCGTCTCTACCTCACAGAAAGAACCAGATTTATTCCTTTCTTAAATATAAAACGAGTTACATTTTAAAAAAATTTTTTGAAGTATAGTTGGTTTACAATGTGTTAGTTTCTGGTGTACAACAAAGTGATTCATATATATATATATATATATATATATATATACATATTCACATACATATTCTTTTTCATTATAAATTATTACAAGATACTGAATATATAAAACCAGTCACATTAATTGACATTAGGTTAAACTTGACAGGATCTGGGAACTGGAATAGGAGGCATTACTATTTTCATCTTAAATGGCTTTATTTCTATACCACTAATAGAGAGTAAATCAAAGGTTTATTAGAGTTCTGCAGCTGGTACAGGGAAGCATGATGCTGATAACTATTTTTATTTAAATCAATGTGTTGTATTCATAGAGAATAGGGCAGGATGGTGCAGCTGCAAGAGGGAATTTAAAATTAGAGCAGCTTCAATAGTGCTGTTCACAATTTCATCCAAATTCCTGAGCCTTGCTCTATAGTAAGCACTTTTTTTTTGCATTTGTGATGTGTGTGCATATGCATGCACACACATTTAATACATCATGGGAAATGGAAACTAATCTGCTCTGGAGTCTGAAAATAAAATTACTGTCTGTTGGATAATAATCTCTCTCTCTCTCTCCTTATGTCCATAGCTTCATAGTCATGTCAAAACTGCTACCTCAAAGCTGCTGCTTCTACAGATAAGCACCGTCATTCAACTTCCAGTACCTGAACAGGTACTGTTTATTTCACATACAACAGAATTACAAAAACTTTCCTGCCGTGTTACCTGACCAAAAATAATTGCTGCATTTCAGAGTTGCTCACGTAACCCAGATGTCCTAGATTTCTCTAGGTTTCAAGGGTCATCTTTTCTTTTAAAGCCCAAGTAAGGAGGGTCCAAATCCTCACCCTGCTTAACTAGAGGGTTCTCTGGGCTTTGACTGGGTTTCCTTCTTCATACATTTCTGGGAATCTTCACAGATGCCCTAGGTCAGATAAATAATAATATACAGCCTTTCTTACGAGCGTATGGTCCACTTCAATGATAATATCATTGCCTTATATCTGGAGACCGTTTACAAAGCACTGGCTCATTCATCATCTCATTTATCCTCACATTACCTTGGGCACAATGCCACTCAGATGCTAACGACACACAGGTTTAATGGTGGCTTGGCTCCACGCTTTAGGATTCCCAATCCTGGGCTCAGTCACATACCACATTGTCTCAAGTCGAGTGAGGTCATTACAGTCAAATGAGCTAACACATGCGAGAAAGTACTGAAAAGGATAAAGTATGTTCCAAAGAGAATGTTGTTGTTTTACTTTGTTGTTGTTGTGTTTGACGGAGTTAAAGGCGTGCCAGGCCAGGCTCTCCCTTCTGTTTCCTTCTTTGGATAACGATCAGATTAATCTCTCTGCATGTGGCATCTATTACACTGCCAAGCATACAGAGATGTTTTATGCTGAAAATGCCTTTGCTTATAGTCCAGGGCATTGCATTGTGATAGTGTTTGAAGTTTCTTAGCTCAAGGGAGAACTCATGCAGCTTGACAATCCTGGCTGTGGTACATATTTCTGCAGACTGCCCAGCCCACCTTGGTCAGGCTCTCAGAATCTCTGGGGAGAGTAGTCCAGCCATTAGGAAACTTAGCAAAACAACAAGGCCAATGATTGATTTGGGAAGTGACAAGTGCGTCAGGATTCCCCTGTGGGAAGCTGTGGAAGTCTGGCTTGTCCAAACATCCTTGGCAACTTTACAAAGTCTTTTCAATTGTGGTTAAGTCGTAGTCTGGTTGACTAATTCAAGAGGTACTCATGCGTCGCCCAATTTTCTGCCAGCGGTGCAGAGAAACACCCAGTAATAAGCCCATGGAAGTAAGGACCATTTGCTTTACAGTCTCACAAAGGCCACAATTAGAATGCTTCCTTCCATCACAGTCAGCTATATGGACTAAATCACCCCGAGAGTAAAGGGGTGACTCTGTAGGGAACACTGGCAGCCCCGAAATGGCTTGGGTCTGGAAATGTTATCAAAGGAAGAATTTGTCTCCAATAAATGTGCACTCAATCCTTCAGTGTATTCACTTTATACCAAACAGTTTCTTCTTTAATGATCTTCCTCTCTCCAATGCAATTTACCTGTAGTTCTTCAACATATTCACAAGAACCACACTTCTAATTCTGACTCATGATTTTAGTCTCACTCCCTGCCTTTCATTAATGATGACCTAAATAATGAAAACGCTCTTCTGAATATCTTTCTTCAGGAAAGATTTCACAACAGTTTTTGGCTCAGTTCCATTTTACTTAAATGAGGTAAAAAAGAAATTATGAAACAACTCATTATTTACGTGCACTTCTTTATAAATATATGTAAAGTATTTAAATGAATAATGTATGTATTTAAGAACTCTTTGTAAATACTTTATAGAGGAGAACTACTAAGATTAGATTTAAGTTAATGAAGGGATGAAAAAAGCTAAGCAGAAAAATATTATCATCCATAAATGAAAATATATAGTTCATAAATCATAACTAAAATGCCTACATTGATGTTCATAGTATATAATTCTACAACTGTTATTTTCAATAGTTGCATATACTTTTTATTTTTAATTAATTTATTTCTTTACACATAACTGAACTCTATTATCCTCTAATCTTACCAGGTGTGAAGGAGAGGGGAATATATTTTTTAATGTTTCTAGGGAGAAATAAATATATTAAAAGAGAGGTTGCTAAATTAGAGTACCTACTTCCCATAGCATATCAAAGTCTAGAGTTTTATGTTTAAAACTACAACTGGCTTGTAATCTTTAAGAAAACTTCTCTCACCGTTTACTAGATATTCAGATATAATCACCATGAAAACCATTATCATCATCAATATCAACCAATTTTCTGTCTTTATCCTACGTGAAAGAAAAATCCATGTTGCTTGAAACACTAAAATGTTCCAAAACCCAGCTAATTGAAAGACACAGAGCTACACTCTCATGAATCTGTTTGAGAGAAAAAGAAAAAAATCAATAATTAAGAATAAGGTAAAACATAAAAGTAAGATGATATGGCTTAGAAATTAATCACTGATTCCTAGCGGTCGTGTGTATTTGTCATGTTTGCTTAGCCCCAAATCACTTGAATGACTTCTGGGGAGGCGGCAATTTCTCACACTGTGAGTTCTATCCTTCTCAAGGACTATCCCGGGACTCACTGCTAGGACATAGGCAGGTGACCTAGATTCTGTCGGTTAGACACACCTGTGTGAGGCAGCCAGCAGAAACAAGAGGACTGTTTATAAGACAAGCAGGGAAAAACAAGAAGTAGACATGTGCAGAGTCCATCCTTCAGTGAGTCATGGGGTCAGGGAGTAAGACCTTTCAAGAGCAGCAGCAGTGGAAGTCTGTGGTCTTGACAGTATTAACACCGTAGGTACTGACCATGTGGACTCAGAACTATGCTATTTGTGCAGGCTGGGGACGACAGTGATTTCTACCACAGTTCATGTGGCATAGTTGGGGATTTTTCCTGGCTAGTCTTTGTCTCTCTGGAAGACGCTTTGGCTGACCTAACAAACTTTAATAAATTGCTACCTTGTTTTCCCTGGAGAACTTTGACTGACACACTAAGCAACCATTTTCTCATTGTGTTTCAAACTTCCCAGTCCACTGTTTAGTATAACCTTAAAATCATCATCCGTGGGTCACCCTCTTTCATAATATTTGAATGCCCTCTTACCTGCTCTTCTTTCTTTTTCAAAGCACTAATCACCTTTAAGCAAAGTTTATTATATTTAATACTTTTTGCTTGTCTAACCAAATCTTCCTCTAAAATGTAAGTTCCATAGGGCCAGGGATTGTACTCTATTTGGCATATTGATGTATCACAAAAGGGTCAGGCACATGGTTGGGGCTCAGTAAATATTTTTGAGTGAATGAATTAACAGAATAAGTTAATCTGTCTTTGTGCTTCTAGAGATTCTATGAAGAGATTGGTCCTACTGGCATTTTTAAATAAAAGTATGGTAGAATAGTTTCCTCATTTTTTCTCCAGATTCCTTGGCCTTTAAGTGAGCCCAGGAACTTAGATCAAGTGAATCTTAAATGTAAGTGTAGGCGATTCCCCTCCTTCCACTAATTTGCCCTAATCGGAGGAAAATCCGTATCACTATCCTGCTTTTCCTCTGCTAAAATACTTTGCTATTATTATACAGATGCTCTCCTGAATGTCCTCATGCCTACCTACCAATGGTCTATATAAAAATGTCTTATTATCATTAAAATAGCATTATCAAATGCTTAGTATTCCAAATAAACTCATTATTCAGACAAGTCCACTATTAGATCAAAATAAGTGGCAGGAAAAAATGTGAAGTGAGTTGACATCAAAACAACTAGGAAGCATTTACTCAATAAAATTGACTGAAAGTGGAAAGCTATTAAATGTTTTAAAATTATGTTCAGAAGTAAAACATATGCTTTTTGAGGAAGTTTATGAACTTAGCCTCACCCATATGAACATGAAACAATTTTCTTTCAACACGATTCACAATTCAATCAGGTTTCTTTTCTCTTCCAATATAGAATGGAAAGTACTTTCCAAGGAATCGGAGAAGACATCTACCAAGTTTTCTGCCAAGTACAGAATACTGACAATTAATACAATTTATTTTGTTAAGGACCTCATAAGTTGGAGAGGGAAAGGAAATATAAAAAACGGAAGAATATAAATATGTTTATTGATATCATTATGGGTCAGAAATTGTGCTAGGAACTCTATATATGTTCTTTTTCATCACCCTCATAGCTCCAAGAGAAAGGCATTATTATTATTATTACTGATTGAGAAAACTGAGTAGTTGAGAATCATCTGAGTCCATGCAGCTAGTAAATGGGACACAGAAAAATCTGACTTTCAAGCTGTTGTTGTTTGAATTGCACTGCACTGACAAGCCAAAGATGAGGCTAATGAAAAACTGCCATTAGGGCCTCTCTTGCCTCTCATTGATGATAAGAGAAATAATCTCTTACATAGACTTGAAAACTTCCAAAGGACTTGGAGAAAACTACTGGCATGTTTTAGACATGGCAGCTGTCATGTCACAAGACCTACTAGAGAATGGACTTGAGGATATAGGGAGGGGGAAGGGTAAGCTGTGACAAAGTGAGAGAGTGGCATGGACATATATGCACTACCAAATGTAAAATAGATAGCTAGCGGGAAGCAGCCGCATAGCACAGGGAGATCAGCTCGGTGGTTTGTGACCACCTAGAGGGGTGGGATAGGGAGGGTGGGAGGGAGGGAGATGCAAGAGGGAAGAGATATGGGAACATATGTATATGTATAGCTGATTCACTTTGTTATAAAGCAGAAATTAACACACCATTGTAAAGCAATTATACTCCAATAAAGATGTCAAATAGAAAGGAATGCTGATTATTCAAATCCTAAGAGAATAAAATGGACCAAAAGTTTAAATTTAATTTAAAAACATATTTTTCTCCCTGGCAATCTAATTGCATTGTTGGACTTGATTCTTCTATTAATATAAATAGAAAATCAGGTAACACAACAAAAAAGAAAAGTGAAAGAATGAAAGTACATAACTTTGTTTACTTCATAAACATTATAAACTAGCTCCTAAAATTTCATTCCTTGGTAAATAACTCTCTTTTGGTTTTATGAAGTACTGCTTATAGACAAAATCTTCATTTGAATAACAAGTTCACCTTTATGAAATTTCCCACGTTAAGTCAAACTAATTTTCTCCCCAGAGAGACTTCCTGTCCCAGCATGACCTAAGCCCATAATATATATATACTCTTTTGGTCCCAAAGAGACTAATCAAACTGCATCAATTTGTGACATTCAAAATCTGACTTTCATGAGAAAAATTTATAAATTTGTGTTTGCAAGTGTAATTAATATTATGGTTCATTTCCACTGAATCTTTAAGAAGTTGTTACTGAAGATGCTATTTAAAAAATACTCTTACATCATAGGACATTTTCCATAAAACCTATATATTCCAAGAAATATATCAACAAAAGGAGAAATATATTCCATCATACAAATCTATGACTTTTAAGAATGTTTTGTGCATCAGTTCAAATACCCTTTTGTCTAAAAAACAAACAAAAAAGGTACTCAGAGTATTCAAGTGTCGCTGATTTTTTTTCCAATTGACTGAATGATAGATCACAATGTGTCACCGATATTTCAAAACCAAAGCATAAGCCAGATTGAGCTTATTACCAAAGCCTAATAAACTCCCTCTAAATTAATTTTTGATTAATCACACACACACACAAAAATAAATATATTAGTTATATCACAAATTAGCAATATATTTTCTCTGTCATTAAAAATCAGCCATAAAACAGATAAACAACTATTTTGGGGTTTTTTTAACATAAAAGAAGAAATAAAATGAAATTCGTAAGAGATAAGATGTCACTTTTTCTGAAGGTCAATTTTATAATGTTTCATATGAACCTAAGTCCTAACCATCTCAGTGAACTATAAATATGTCTTTTGCCACCATCCACTTCATTCTAGTGTTACTGATTCTTACACATAATAAATAGGTGAGTTTCAAAGATTTATTCGAATAAATTATTTGAACATTTGGGAGCTATTCATATATGAATATATTAGCATCACTGGGAACATGAAATGGCTCTACTTCTGCTGGGATACTCCTACACTCTGTCAAATTCAAGTTCCCTACTGTGATTTTTAAAAAACACTCTTAACTCCTCGACATTCAGTGTGTTCTGTGGAATAGTAGTAGTACCAAAGAGCTTGTTAGAAATGCAGACTCCTGGGCCCATTCCCAAATTACTGAACCCAAATCTATAATTAAAAAAAACCTCCAGGTTATCCATATAGACATAAAAGAACAAAGAGTATCAATTACTATGTAACTAGCCTCAAATGCTCTGGTTATCCCTTTCTGACAGGAAACTCAGAATCAGTGGAGAAATGCGTAGCATCAGATGGTGGCGGTAATGTGGGGGGTTTAAATTTGGGAAACAAAGAGCTTCCAGACTCTTCTTATTCCTCTTTCTTAAGTATACCAGTACTAATTTCGTATATTGTTGTGCTGTGTGACAGTCTGATCTTATAATTTAGGAAAATTTACACTTTGATTATTGCATTTTATACATCAGAGTTGAGAGATTAAACATTTGGAAGTCAGTGTGGCAAAATGGAAAGGCATTCTATCAATATTTAGAGTCAGGAATAAAGGATTTTGAGTTCTGAATCAGTATTTTTAATGGCTCTGTGCCAGCCGAATCTTTGGAGTTTCAGTTTCTTTGTTTGAAAAGTAGAAGGAAGCTAATCGCCTCAGCTCCTAAAGGCCAGTCTCCAGTTCTTGCCTTACAGGCCCTTCCAACTCAGTAAAGGAGAACCTGCCTCAGATCAAATCCCTCTCACACTATGAATATCCCTGCCTTCCTCATCTACCATGAGAGAAAACGCTCTGCTTTTAAAGAACTCATGTGATTAGGCTAGGGTCAATGGATAATTTCTCTATGTTCAAGTCAACTGTGCCATATACATAACTTAATACATATATCCAGAGAAAACCATAATGTGAAAAGATACATGCACCCCAGTGTTCACTGCAGCACTATTTACAATAGCCAGGACGTGGAAGCAACCTAAATGTCCATCAACAGAGGAATGGATAAAGAAGATGTGGCATGTATATATATAATGGAATATTACTCAGCCATAAAAAAGAATGAAATAATGCCATTTGCAGCAACATGGATGGACCTAGAGATTGTCATACTGAGTAAATTCAGTCAGACAGAGAAAGACAAATATCATTGATATTGCTTATATGTGAAATCTTAAAAATGGTACAAATGAACTTATTTATAAAACAGAAATAGAGTCACCGATGTAAAAAGCAAACTTATGGTTACAAAGGGGGAAGGGGGGAGGCATAAATTGGGAGATTGGGATTGACATATACACACTACTATACATAAAATAGATAACTAATAGGAACCTACTGTATAGCACAGAGGAACTCTACTCAGTACTCTGTAATGACCTACATGGGAATGGAATCTAAAAAAGAGTGGACAGATGTATATGTATAACTGATTCACTTTGCTGCACATAGAAACTAACACAACATTGTAAATCAACTATACTCCAATAAAAAGTGATTTTAAGAGAGAGTCATGGGCATATACACACTAACAAACGTAGTAAGGTAGATAGCTAGTGGGAAGCAGCCGCATGGCACAGGGATATTGGCTCGGTGCTTTGTGACAGCCTGGAGGGGTGGGATAGGGAGGGTGGGAGGGAGGGAGACGCAACAGGGAAGACATATGGGAACATATGTTTATGTATGACTGATTCGCTTTGTTATAAAGCAGAAGCTAACACACCATTGTAAAGCAATTATACCCCAATAAAGATGTTTAAAAAAAAAAAGTGATTTTAAAGAGACATAATAATAAGAGTAAAGGAGATCAAATTCACAGATCCAAGGATTATGCAGGGTGTATTCCAGAAGGATGTGAAAACTTGGGGGACATCTTAGAATCCAGCCTACCATACCAGACAGAAAATATAAAATTCTGCCCAAAATGTATCAGATTTTAGATATAAAATCTAAAACTACAAACTTCTTGAAGAAAACATTAGAGAAAATCTTCCCAATATCAGGGTAGGTAAAGGTTTCTAAGGCAGGACACCCTAAAACACTAACCAACTTTAAATTTAAAAAATTAAACTTTAATAACATTCTAAAATTCTGCTTTTGAGAGATATATTTAGAAAAATGAAAAGGCAAGCTACCGGTTGGAAAATTATATTCAAATTATATGTCTGACAAAGGTCTTATATTCAGACTATATAAAGAGCTCATGACTTAATAATATAAGAACAAATGTCTAATAAGAATATGAAAAGGTACTCAGAATAATGATTTATAGCAATGATTTCATGATGATCCTACTACACACCCACAAAAAAGTCTAAAGTTAACAACACTGACAATACACAGTGTTGTCAAAGATGTGGAACAACTGGAACTCTCCTACTTTCCAGATAGGGATATAAAATAGTACAACCACTTTTGAAAACAGCTGGCAGCTTTTTATTAAAAAGAAAAACATACACCACCAACTGACCTAGCAATCCCATTTCCACACGTTTGCAAGACAAATGGAAACACATAGCTACACAAAGATTTTTACATGATTATTCATTGTAGCTTTGTTCATAATAACCCAAACTAAGGGCAACTCAAACGTTCATTAACAGGCGAATGGATATTAATTTTCTATCGTAACAAATTACAACAAATTCAGTGGTTTAAAACAACACCTCTGTGTTGGCTTATAGCTCTGTAGGTCAGAAGTCCAGGCAGATGCCAGTAAATTATTTGCAGAAGGTCAAAATCAAGGTGATGGCCAGATTGAGTTCTTATCTGAAGGCCCTGGGTAAGAATTTCCTTGCAAGATCATTCAGTTTGTTAACAAAACTCAGTTGCTTGTAGTTCTAAGACTGAAGTTTTCATCAGCGAGCTGTTGATGCAGGGTCCCTCTCAATTTCTAAAGGCTACCCACATTCCATGGTATGTGCCCATTCCATCTTTAAAGCCAGAAATGGCAAGTAAAACCTTCTCATGTTTTGAATCTCTAAATTCTGTTCTGCAGCCAGCCAGAGAAAATCCTCTCCTTTTAAAGGGCTCCCATGCTTCATTTCAGCTTACCAGGAATAATCCCCTCCTGTCATATAATGTAATATAATTGTAGGAGTGATATCTCATCATATACACAGGTTCCATCCACACTCAGATGGGGGTTGATTACACAAGAGACAGGGTCATTGGGAGACATTCTTAGAATTATGCCTGTGTATTTAAGTAAACCAAATGATAAATCCCTATCATGAAATACTACTCAGCAATAAAAAAGAACAGACTACTGATGCATACAACAATGATTAAACTATAAAAAACATTATGCACAATGGAAGAGACCAGATATAAAAACAGGGTACATGCTCTACGATTCCATTTATACGAAATTCTAGAAAAGGCAGATCAAATCTATAGTGACAGACAGAATATCAGTGATTGACTGTAGAGGGAAAGAGGAGTGACTAAAATGGTATATAACAGACTTTTGGGGGTGAGATAAATGTTCCTTATCTTAACAGAGGTGGTGGCAAATACATATTCCATATGTTTCACATTAAACATATATTTTATAATCATGTTTCTGTTTATTTTTACATAAATTGTCATGTGCTTTTGGTAGGCAGAATAACGGCCCCCAAAAGACTGTAACCTCATCCTTGGAATCTCAGACAAGGCAAAAAGGACTCTGCATATGTGATTAGGTAAAGCAATAGGCATTGAGATGGACTATTATCCTGGATTTTCCAGGTGGGTCCAATGTAATTATAAAATTCCTTAAAGTCAGAGAAGCTATAAGGATGAAAGCAGAGTGCCATAGTGATGCCACATGGATTTGAAGATGTTAGCTTTGAAGTGGCTTGCTTTGAACATGAAGGAAGGGGCCAGGAGCCAAGGAATGCAGATAGACATCAGCAGCTGGAAAAGACAAGGAAATAAATTCTCCCCCAGATTCTCCAGAAGGAACCCAGTAGGCCAATATCTTGATTTTGGTCCAGCAAAACTAGACTTCTAAACCAGTTGGATAATAAATTTGTGTTTTTTTAAGCCACTAAGTATGTGGTAATTTGTTACAGCAGCAATAGAAAACTAATACAGACATTTATAGACAATGCAATGCTCCCTTTTACATTTGTGGTGCACATGTTTCAATTATTATATATTTATTATATACCTTAATATCTGGCAATATAAGCTCTCTAGCCATATTTTCCTCTGAAATGTTTTTCTTGGTGATTTTTCTTCCTAATTCTTACATATGAACTTTATAAATATTTTGCAAAGTCAAAATTAACATTGCTATTCTAAGATAGCATTAATTAATTTAGGGGGAAAGTCTATTTTCACTATTGAGTCTTCAATCCAAAATCACAGTATGTCTCTTAATGTATCCAAGTCTTCTTTTGCTTTAATCTGTGAAGTTTTACAGGGTTTTTTACTTGATTTTTTTCTCATAAATTCAATTCCTAATGTTACTGATATTATGAATAGCATCTCCCCAGAAATAAGTATTATTATCATTTACCTATTTTTTCTGCATATTAAAATATTAAAGTTGTCATAGAAAGCTCATAGTATTGTTTGTTGAGTTCTTTCTTTTAGATAATTTCAGCATTTTTATGACCTGCTTTTCCTAGAGTATATTATATATAATTACATATATATAATATTTTTTCCTTTATTCTTTTGTAAACCTTGCATAGTATGTCATATCATGGCTATACCATTTTACATTTTGCCATTGAACATTTAAGTCACTTTTTTTGCTCTTATAATTTGTAGTGCTATGGGTATCTTTGTACATTTTTTTTTACTGCATCAATATTTCCTTTAGATAGAAAGATTTTATATTATTTTAAATTTAAATGGAAACTTCAAAAATTGCTTCCAAATTATTATTTTTCTTCATTTGAGACATTTAATAATCACACATTTTAAATCTTTTGTCAGTCTGATGGATTTTTGCCTTGCATCTTTCTTATTACTGAAGTCAAGTATCTTTTTATATTTTTATTAGCTATTCATATGACCTTTTCTGAGAAGTGATTTGTCATTTTTTAGTGAGTTCATCATTTTATTAGCCATTTAATTTATTTAACAAACACACATAGTAATTACTATGTGCCAGACACTGTTCTAAGGACTCTATAAATATGAACTTAATAAATCTTTATACCAAGTCGACGAGGTAGGTACTATTTTTATTCCCATTTTACAAAATGAGGAGACTGAGCCTAGAAGGGCTGAAGGACTTTTCTAAAGTCACACAGCTGGTAAGTAGTCGAACTGGGTGGCTCCAGGGTTTGCACACTCATCTGCTCTACTATATGCAAAGTTCTTTATATGTTCTGAATACCAATACTTTGTTATGTGTACCACAAATGTTTTCTCCCAGTATATTTGTGTTTGAACATTATTTGTTTTTATTTAATCATATACATCAATATACATAATTATATATGTGTGTCCATTTTAATTTAGTCATATATCAGTCTAAAATCAACATATAATTAGATTGATATATGATTAAAATATATGATTAAATAAAAACATAATAAATGTCCAAAGAAAAATATAAATAGTTTCATTTTAGGATTTATCTACTAAAACTCATTTTTTTTTCTCCAATGTTGTCACCTAATTTTTTTAGCTTTGCTCTATTTATATTTAAGTCTTTAATCATATTCTTTTGAATACTGTGACATATATTGATCTTTCTATGTATACTTTGTAACCAGCCAGTTTGGGGACTGTTTTACAATTTCTAAAAGCTTTTCAGTTAATTATTTTTGGTTTTCTATGATAAAGTTGTTTTATCTGCAGTGATAAAGGGGGGTATCATTTCTATTGCATTTTTATGGCATTTTATAAACTTCCAGAACAGTATTGAATAATTTTAGTGATAGCAGATATCCTTGTCTTTTTGCTGAATGTGTTGAAAAATGTTTAGTGTTTCAACATTAAGTATAGTGATGTTTGATATTCATCATCAATTTTAATATAGTGGTTTAATTAGTTGAGCAAAAATAAAACATAACTTTTTATCCCTTTTAAATATAACTCTTGAATTCCATAGTACAAAATACTATGGAAGAGTTAACTGTGCTAAATAAAGGCAACTCATCATCTTGTTGAACCATGGTTAGGGGAGAAATCTGACCCAAATGCTGGCATCTGTTTTTCCTGGTTTCCATTAAAGTACAAATATCTCTTCTGGTCAATATTATTATGAGACACCACCTATTGCTACTATACTGTTTCAATATGGTCCAAGATCCTCTTTGTCATGATCCTCTTTGTCATGATCCAGAGCTATTTGGTGTCTATTTTTAAAGACTCCACACGATAGTGAAATTGGGAGTATGTCACTTTTTCATCAGCAGGGATACCTCTATTTTCAGGCCCCAAGTAGGTCTAGTGTTTCTCTACAAGGTTTGTTGTCTTTTGGGCTACTCCCTGGCAAACCAGGTAGAGTCTGTTTTATTCTGTGAACTCCCTAATCTTCTCTGGGATTTCTATCAGTTTGACCTAGGGTTTTAACAAGAAGAGGCAGGATGCTCAATATTTTTCAAAAACCTTTATGTTGAAGATCTAGTTTTACTTTCTCTTAATTTCCGTTCCTTCCTGTTAATTGATGAAAGTCAACTCTTCTTTACTTTCCATCCTCCCTGCCTCCCCTCCTTTCTTTTTTTTTCTTTCTTCCTCTAATGAGAAAAATAGCTTTTACTTTAACACATATTTTTCCCTACTATATGGCTGTATGACTTTTTAGTATACTATGAATATCCTGTTCTCTGTGGTATCCCAGTGTCTAGCACAAGGCCTAGTGATTGATATTAAACAAGCATTTTTTGAATGAATTGATAAAAGGACAAATCCCTTTAACAATATATATCCTGTAATTTTGTCTTCGTTCTACTATGTGTTCCTGGTGTGACTTTGGAGAAGTTATTTAATCATTCTGGTCTCTTGCTTCATCTACAAAGTGAAAATAATAAACCAGAACTGTTGCATTAAATAATTTAAAAATGAGAAAGTGCTTTTTATAAACTGGAAAGCTACACAAATATGAATCTACCTTATTATTATTACATATTCTTCCCAACAGTATTGCATGTTAAAGGAGTTTGCTTAATAACCCAAAGTATTGGATCTCTGAGACAGTACTACAGCAGAAGGATTTTAAGTCAGAGGAACTTTTCTAGCTGTCCCTCAGGTTTGTACTGTGGACCATTTTATTTGTCCTTACCCTGACTACAAGGATGTGTAGGCAAGCACTGAACAGTAGGTGGCATAAGGTAGAGTGGGGAAGATTTCTTGACTCAAGAGAAGACAGGAAGACTTACAGGCAATGCTATGGCCAGGATTCCTGCCATGTCCTTCCACTGATTCTGTGACTCCAATCTCTCTTCTTTCACATTTTATGCAGACCTGGTAGTATCATGGCAATTTGTTCCTACATCCTCCTCCATTCTTTTCTTGATATTTCCAGATCATTCTAGAAAAGATCTGTTTTTCTTATTACTGTGAAGGGAGTATCTTTCATGTTCAGATTAAGCCATCTGATCTGTGGTGTTTTCTCTACAGGTTTCTAGAATTCTCATACATATATTCTTTGAAAAGCCTAATAGGATAGAAAAACCAGTCCTTGTACTAGAAGCTGTAAGAACCAGAGTCATGTTGCAGTTATAATCTCTTCCCCTGTTCCCCTGACTCTCTTTTTGTGGTGTCCACTCCACCATGTGTTCTTAATAAGCATATTTTTCCTACATATCTGAAGATGCTGTCCCTGTTGGTAAAAAGGGCATGCTAAGGATGCATGAATCATATATTCCTGATCAGTCTAAACACAGTTTAAGAGAAAAAATATAAAATTTTTTCAGGGCATCAAGGATTTATTAGTATGCTCTGTTGACAGACTCCTGTGCCTTCAGACAAATACAGGGATTCACATTAAAAGATGTGATTAACTATAAATACATGTTCAATAGCTGTGAAATTGAGTCTCTATGTATGTTTCCTGGGGTTTTGTACATTCTTGAAAGTTTACTTCTAAGAATGAAGAGTATACATCATACTGTTTTGTTCAAAGTACAAATTGTTCAGATATCCTCTATAGAATTATTGCTTGTTGTACATGCCAGACAAAATATTTGATAGAGAGGGCAGAGAGTTGAGAGAAGGAAGAAAGAGTCAGGCATGTTTGTGATAATTATTTTTCATAAAAGGTGTCTGTGAGGTCCATTATAAAATGGACACTGAATATTATTTAACAATATAAGGTAAATAATAATCAACATCAGTAATCATTTTTAAATTTGAGGAATTCTTTCAATCCTAGGTGTTCTTGTGCACTTTACAATTAAAGCCTCCCTCTCCTTACAATCCCGTTGTAACCCTGCTAGAGTCCACCTTGCACACAAATATGAAATGGATTAATTGAACTAAATCAAGAGGAATCATGAGATTTAGCACTGGAAATGTAGGAACACATTCCATACTGACTATAATGCTGTGTTCACTCTAATTCCCCTTGTATAAGGAACCTATTTTTACCCTATTCCATGATGTTTCTTTCCCTAAATCCTGACTGGCATACTCTGATTACTGTAAATAATTTAATTTTCACTAGCAAATTTGCTCCTTAATTTTATTTCTTAGCATTCTCACTACTTATATAATCTCTGACCTAGACTGTCAACGGTGATTTGAAGTAGGAAATGCCACATATCCCTGGAAAATGGGTAGATACCTCTACTTCTCTTTCTTCAAAGATTTGAATTGTTCTGTACAGTTTATAAAATTCATTCTTCCACTTCTATTTGTTTTATTTGTGTGTTTTATGTCTGTTTCCAAGGTTGACTTCAAGCAGCCTTCTTCACATTTGGCAACATTTTTTAAATTGAAGTATAGTTGATTTACAATGTTGTGTTAGTTTCAGGTGTACAGCAGTGATTCAGTTTTATATATATATATATATATATATATACACACACACATATACATATATATATATCAAATTTCTTTTTCAGATTCTTTTCCCTTATAGGTTATTACTAATTATTGAGTATAGTTCCTTGTGCTATACAGTAGGTCTTGGTTGATTTTATACATAGTAGTATGCATACATTAATCTCAAAATCCTAATTTATCCTTCCCCCTGCTTCCCCTTTGGTAACCATAAGTTTGTTTTCTATGTCTGTGGGTCCATTTCTGTTTTATAAATAATTTCACTTGTGTCATATTTAAGATTCCACGTATAAGTGATATGATATTTGTCTTTCTCTGTCTGACTTACTTCATTTAGCATGATAATCTCTAGGTCCATCCACGTTGCTGCAAATGGCATTATTTCATTCTTTTTTATGGCTGAGTAATATTCATCATTCATATACACACACACACACACACACACACACACACACCCCACACCCATATGTGGCAACATTTTATTTCTCACAACAATCTTGGGGGTTTGGTATCACTATACCCATGACAGAGATTAGGAAATTGGTAATTAGGTAATTGAAAAGAAAAATCACTCAGCTGCTCTGTCGTCCAGTCAGGATTTGAACCTATGAATGCCTTACCCCAAAATCCATCCATTTCATGGGCGCTAAATAAACATTTGTTAAGTATCTGTTCAAATGTATAAATGCCATTTACACACAAGAATACTGGAGAGAGCAACAGAATTATGAAAACATGAGTTATGGGAGGAAAGAGGATAATAATTAAAGGGAAATTCCACACTTGAATGAGGAAAAAGAGGAAAAAAGTCAGGTGCTTCTGAATTCACTTACTACTTTCCATACTGGGCCACCACACTGACCTCTTTTCATAGGCCCCAGACCTTTTTCACTGATTTTGCTTTAGATCTACCGGCTGATAAGACTGTCACTTCTTTAAAAAATTATCAGTAATATATGATACTATAAGAATAGTTACGATACTGCAATTATTTGACATTTGTATTTATAGATGCTAAATGTTAAGTTACAAATATATCAGATTTAAAAATATATTCCATCATCTGACAATACCTTCCCTTAAATTAAAATGCTCTCAGGAAGTACATTACTGCTATTTACTTCAAGTGGACAAAAACATCTCACTTTGCAACCACTGTGAAATAAATATCTAGGCTTTATATCTGTGAGAGCTTCTGAAGGTTGCACTGTTAGGAGACCTATCATAGAAAACATCACCAGGAACATTTTTATATACTCTCCAATGTTTAGTATTTACCAATTAATTTAACAACCCAAATTTACCATTCTGTACCCTTCATTGAAGAACATATTGTATATCCCATCTTAAGAATTTTAAGGGGCATCAAATTCTTTCATTCCACAAGCGTTTATAATGTGGAAATTATAAAGTAATTTTGAAACTAGCTTTAAAAACACATGACACACATTGCAGGGGGAGATCAGCTCAGTGCTTTGTGACCACCTAGAGGGGTGGGATAGGGAGGGTGGGAGGGAGAAGCAAGAAGGAGGGGATATGGGGATGTATGTATACATATAGCTGATTCACAGTTATACAGCAGAAACTAACACAACATTGTAAAGCAATTATACTCCAATAAAGATGAAAAAAAAGAAATAAACTTTTAAAGAAAAAAAACACATGACACTAATTAAGTAATTTGTACATTTCTAATTGGTTCAACAAACATGTGTTAACTAGCTGGTATATTTTAGATACTGGACTATGTACCTCGAGCACAAAAATAAGCAACAAATTCTATCCTGTACCTGTAATAGAAGGGAACAGGCATTTCACAATGATAATGAAGATAATAAATATACTAGTCATAGTTTACTTATATTTAATATATAATTAAGCCTAATATATAATAGCTTAAATAAATTAAATATATAATAAATGCTTTGTGTCAGGCACCATGATAATAATCGTAATAAGTTATCTAATTTAATCTTGACAATTCTGCACGTTAGGAAATACTGTACACAAATCACCAATAATGGAAGTGAGACAGGTTAAGTTTTTTACTAAGATTGAAAAGTACAGTGTAGGGTTTGTTTGGCCTCTGTAGTCAGAGTGCCCAGGTTCAAATCCCTACTCCATAACCAGCTTATGCCTCAGGTTCTAGATCTATAAAACTGGAATGACAAAAGAACATGAGCCTTGTAGGGTTAAGTATGAGGAATAAGTAAGCCATCCATCACCTGTAATGTACTTCAAGTGGGGCCTCACATGTAGTTAAGGGCTGAACAAATGCTAGCAGACATTATTTCTGTAACAAGAGCAATGGAAGTAATTGGGGTTGGTAAATGAGGCAAGAATGATAATTACTGCATAGAACAAAAGAACTGTGAAAAGCTTAGTTTTTTTCTTTTCCTTAATAAACTATCAGGTAGTTAGGAGGGCCTGATACATAGAGATAAAGTAGATGAGGGAGGCATTGATTATACAGGAAATTCACTGATCAGGGTACCATAGTTAAAGTTCAGCATGTGATTAGACTGTGATTTTTCTGTTCGTACCTTCCTCTATTCAGATAACAACAGAATTAGAAGTAAGAATATGGATAGAAGAGGGTCATAAAGAGAAGAGGGACAATTCTATTTTGCTAACTCTTTTTTTCTGCTAGACCCTTGCTTTCACTTTTTATTATCAGGAAAACTGCCTGTAGTTTATTTTCTCTATTAACTACAAACAGAAGTCATGTGTGCCATGGTTCCTGACTTATCTTACGGCTTCTTATGGACAAATAAAGACTCTAATCAGTTACTGTGGATTTTTTTTCATTAAAACAACTGACAAGTGACTGTTTCATGGCCCATAATTAAGAGGTAAAACAAAAACACACTTCACTGAATTACTTCAAACAGATTAATGAAATTTTAATCTTATAGATCACTGACCCTATATGGTGGCAGTATTTTGTTTGAGCAAAGAGTTGTACAGAGAAGTGAACAAGGGTTCTGGAGCCAGACAGATTTGGGTTCAAGTCCGGCCTCTGACATACACCTACTGAGTACTCTTGAGCAAATTGACTAATCTCTTTGATTTTTAATATTCTTATCTGTAATATGGAGATAATTTTTCCTTACTGTGGTTGGTTTGAAGATTAAATGGATGTGTGCAGGTAAGGTAACCAGATTAGTGATTATCAAGTAGCTTTCGCTTCACACATATTAGTTTCCTTCCACCACCTTCCAATAATTAGGGCGGGATTTGTTTTTGTTCTATTAATCAAAAACATTCTTCGGACATAAGAGCAAGGGCAAAAATTACAGTATCATAGGAAAATCAAAAGAAACACTGTGAAAGTAAGCAACTGGTCTTCTTACAGTCAGTCAAGTTTATCTGATTACTGTATATGTGTATATGTATGCATGTGTGTGTAGAGAGAGATAAACAGAGAGACAGGGATAGGAGAGGAGGATGAACAGGAGCAGGAGAAAGAGAAGAAGGAAGAGGAGAAGTTGTTTCTATGTGTTTTAAATGATCAGAAAAAAAAGGAACTCAAATTTTAGAACAGCATCAAAGTACAGTCATCATGAAATACACCAATCTATCATTATAACTTTTAAAGGAAGATAAAGTCATCATAATCATCTTGTATTTGACTCTATGCCTTACTGTAACAGGAATGTATAAATAACCCAGGTAATCCACCATGCCTAGACTTTGGTTTTCTAAGCCTTCTATAATCCTGATTTACTTCATTGATGATTCCTCATGTTTACTAACCAACAACATGTACTTTTTACTTAAATGGTCCCACCTTTATCATAGTTCTACAAAAGAGCTAGATTCTTCCTGGACTCTGTCTCTTCAAACATTTCATCCCTCTGTCCTGAAATGTCTTCTGATCCTTCCTCTGTTTACCAAAATCCATTTTGCTTGAGAAATCCAGCTCATTGTGTCTATAATGTCTTATTGGATCACTTCCAACACCAGCTTCTCAAACACTGATCCACGATAAATTTTTCACTAACACAGGACAAATGAGAAAAGCATCTTTTATGATGGCCCATGAATATAAAGACCTGAAGAGTAAGGTTCTGATTTTCATTATTCTTTGTTATATGTGAATATCCAAAGTATGTTTACATATCAGGTTTTTAGGGACAAATCTAATTGCAAGTATCTGCTATCCCCATAAGCCATTAAAATATCCTGAAAATTCCATTACTAAGCATTTAACACTACCTCTCTCAGACAGCTTCTATGACCGAATAATAAAGCAAAAATAATTTATTGGAACATGGGTCCTGATTTTGATTTTGTAACATATGGTCATATATTTATATCACATAATATAGCACTTAAAAATAGAACTTGCACAATTTACATAGACTATCTTACATTTTTGCCAATTTCTTCAGGATCTTTTGTACTGTCTCCCTTGTATATTAAAATGGTATTGTTTGGGATTCATACCTAGAGTTCATGTGGTGTAGAACAGACACAATACTTGCTTTCTGATTAGCTGCGAAGACTATTCATCTCATGGAATAGAAAAACAAAGTGACATTTCTATTAGAGGAAAGTTTCTTAAGGACAAGAATTTGATGAATAGAGAGTTAATAAATGAACCATTCCAAAAATATCCAACTAAATTAACATAATAGAAAAAGACGAAACATCCATTCTTGATTCAAATATTTCCTAAAGATTTATGAATTATTGATGATCCCTACAGATGCTGAAAACAGTGTTTATAGGTGCAGACTTAGGAAAACTTTCTCCCCTCTGCACTAAGAAGTGACCACCTCAGTTTCTCCAAGCCTTGCACCAAATTGATAATATAGTACGCTTGTGGCAAAAAATGATTGTCGAGCTTTCAGAGCTACATCAGAAGTCTTTCTTTTCCATATCAAAAATAGTAAAAAACGTAGCCTAGAAAATTGCTACAGAGCTGAAACAGCAACACCTTTGTTTATGAGGAAAAAGTCCAAGCATGTAATTCTCTTGCCTTGCCTTGGGCCAAACACATTTACATGTTGAAAAGGGAGGAATCCTCTCTTCTTACAAAAATGTAAACCTTTGTACTGTGCCCTATTTAATTTCCCCTTGGATTACAGCTGCCTCCACACAATTTGACCATTTTCATTCAACTACCTCCCATTCTTTATATATTTTTTAAAAAGTGAAACCAGTTTGTGCATAATGTTAAGGTCCAATGCAACATTCTTTTTTTATATAATTATATAAAGTCGCTTATAGTTTCCTCTACATAAATAGTATATTTATCTTAAAAATAATTCCCCAGATGTCCAAGAAATCCTAGTCTTTATTCCAAAAGGAGTATGTTGTTTGACCTAAGACTAGGATGTGAAAGAACGATACTCTGTGGGAAATATTTTAGGGAAGCAACTTAGAAAGTTTTGTACTAAGATCATCAAGGATGATCTGTACTGACTTTTACTCTTTAAGATCTATAGAAGTGCTTGTCATTTATTTACATTAAGAAAATGATTACTTGAATGCAGGAAAGCCAAAATCTTGTTTATTAAGTTCATGTTTCATATAAAAATTTATATTGTTCCCTTGTGGAGTTTAATAAGAACTTTATGATTAATACAACAAGGATAGAAGTTGTAAACAATATTAATCAATTAAATTGAACCAACTTGTTATGAAAATTTTAATGACCTCTTTCTTTCCTGTTGGAGGAAGAAAAAACTTTGTGAAGTTCTATACCAAGAAAAACAATCTGTTCCATGTCTAGTGTGAAGTATAATCGACCCTTGAGCAACACAAGGGTTAGTGGCTCCAACCCCCATGCAAAACTAACTTTATGCTTTGACCCTCGGTTCTACAACCACAGATTCAACCAGCCAGAGATCGGGTAGTACTGTAATACCTATACATTGGGGGGGGGGAAAAAAAAACTTGCACCTAAGTGGACCTGCAAAGTTCAAACCCCTGTTGTTCAAGGGCTAATTGTATACAGAAGATGCATATGAAATAGTTATCCCCAGCAGATCCAACTGAAGCACATAGCTTTTAAACTTGGAATGCATGACCCATGGAGTTTAATGTTTATATTTCACCCACATTTACCTGACTGATTTTTTAAAGGATGATACCTGTGCACTGAAAAGAAAGCTTCTCCTTTGAAATGAAGAAACCATGAATACTTAGATTGGCCCAAATTTAACCAGGAAGCAAGCAGTGATGAAATGTAAGGTTTTGCCTCAACTGGAGACAAACGGTAAGGAAACAAAAGTGGTGAGCTTCAAGAAGTTGTCCCAAGGATTACAGGAAGATAAGTTCCTTCAGGAAGCAAAAGAAGAAAATGTCTTTCTTTCTTTTTTATTTTTTTTAGAATTTTAGTTATTTTTTATACAGCAGGTTCTTATTAGTGATCCATTTTATACATATTAGTGTATATATGTCAATCCCGATTTTCTTCTCAAAAAAATTTAAAAGTAGAGAATATAATAAAGTTCAAATCAACACTTATTTACTTAATAGCTATAATGTGCACATACTATCTAAAACAAATCAAAGCAAAATAGTTAGTTTGAAATGGAAAAACTTCCTATTAGTATTCAGGGCTCTAGATCTAAAGAATACAATGACTACAACTGAAATATTCACTAGAGATCAGTAGCAGCAGACTCTATCAACCAAAAGAAAGAAACAGCAAACTCAAAGACAAGTCATTTGAAATTATCTAGTCAGAGAGACATAAAGAAAAATAATAAAGAAAGCCCACAGAACTTATGAGATACCATCAAAGAGAACCACATCATGAGAGTCTCAGAAGCAGAAAAGAAACAAAAAGGGGTGAAAAGCTTATTTAAAAAAATAATGACTGAAAACTTCCCAAATCTGGGGAGGAGAATGGACACCCAGATTCATGAAACCCACAGAACTCCAAAAATGTTAAATCTAAAGAGTTCTACATCAAAACAAAATATAATTAAATTGTCAAAATCAAAGACAAAGAGAGAGTTTGGAATGTAGTGAGAAAAAAAGTGATTCATCACATACAAGAGGACCTCATAAGTAGAATTTTCAGCAGAAATCCTGCAAGCCAGGAAAGATTGGGATAATATGCTCAATGTGCTGAAGGAAGAAAAGTGCCAATGAAGACTACTAGATCCAGCAAAACTATCTTTTAAAAATAAAGAAGAGAGAAATCTTTCCCAGAAAAACAAAAACTGAGGGAGTTCTTTACCACTAGACTTGCTCTACAAGACATTCTACAGGTAGCTCTTCAAGTTGAAATGAAAGAACACTAAACAGCAACACAAAAGTGCATGAAAGTATGAATTCATTAATAAAGATAAACATATAGACATATAGAGAAAAAATATTGCACTGGTATTGTATAAGTCACTTTTAACCCTAGTATAAAAGTTAAAAGACAGATACTAAGAATAACTATAACCACAAAGAATTATTTTCTGATATACAGCATAAAAGTAAGTAAATTCTGGCACTAATAACATAAAGTGTAGGGGAGAGTAAAAGTATAAATTTTTTGTATGCAACTGAACTTGTTATCAGCCTAAAATAGACTTATAAATATAGGAAGTTTTATGCAAGTCTTATGGTAACCACAAAAACACACACACACATACAAACTATAGTAGATACAAAAATGGTAAACAGAAAAGAAGTATATCACTATGGGAAAAACCACAGTAAGTCACAAAAGAAGACAGCAACAGAGAAAGAGAGGAACAAAAGAAATTCAAAAGGGAAAACAACAAAATGGCAATAGTAAGCTCTTACCTATTAATAATTACTCTATATGTAAATAGATTAAACTCACCAATCAAAAGATTTGGAGTAGATGAATGCATATTAAAAATACAAGATTGAACTATACACTCTCTACAAGACTCACTTTATTTTTTTCTTAATAAATTTATTTATTTGTTTATTTATTTATTTTTGGCTGCATTGGGTCTTCGTTGCTGCACATGACCATTCTCTAGTTGTGGGGAGCGAGGGCTACTCTTTGTTGCAGCGCGTGGGCTTTTCTTGCTGCGAAGCACTGGCTCTAGGCACACTGGCTTCAATAGTTGTGGCACATGGGCTCAGTAGATGTGGCTCGCCGGCTCTAGAGCTCAGGCTCAGTAGTTGTGGCACATGGGCTTAGTTGCTCCGTTGCATGTGGGATCTTCCTGGACCAGGGACTGAACCCGTGTCCCATGCGTTGGCAGGCAGATTCTTTTAGTTTGAATTTTATTTATTTTTTTATACAGCAGGTTCTTATTAGTTATCCATTTTATACATATTAGTGTATATATGTCAATCCCAGTCTCCCAATTCATCACACCCCACCCCCACCCCCACCACATTCCCCACTTGGTGTCCATACATTTGTTCTCTACATCTGTGTCTCAATTTCTGCCCTGCAGAACAGTTAATCTGTACCATTTTTCTAGGTCCCACATATATGCATTGATATACAATATTTGCTTTTCTCTTTCTGACTTACTTCACTCTGTATGACAGTCTCTAGATCCATCCACATCTCTATTATTGACCCAATTTCCTTCCTTTTTACAGCTGAGTAATATTCCATTCTATATATGTACAAAAGCTTCCTAATCTATTTGTCTGCCGACGGGCATTTAGGTTGCTTCCATAACCTGGCTATTGTAAATAGTGCTGCAATGAACATTGGGGTGCATGTGTCTTTTTGAATTATGATTTTCTCTGGGTATATGCCCAGTAGTAGGATTGCTGGGTCATATGGTAATTCTATTTTTAGATTTTTAAGGAACATCCATACTGTTCTCTATAGTGGCTGTATCAATTTACATTCCCCACAGCAGTGCAAGACAGTTCCCTTTTCTCCACACCCTCTCCAGCATTTGTTGTTTGTAGATTTTCTGATGATGCCCATTCTAACTGGTATGAGGTGACACCTCATTGTAGTTTTGATTTGCATTTCTCTAATAATTAGTGATGTTGCGCAGCTTTTCATGTGCTTTGTAGCCATCTGTATGTCTTCGGAAAAATATCTATTAAAGTCTTCTGCTCATTTTTGGATTGGGTTGTTTGTTTTTTTAATATTGAGCTGCATTAGCTGTTTATATATTTTGGAGATTAATCCTTTGTCTGTTGATTTGTTTGCAAATATTTTCTCCCATTCTGAGGGTTGTCTTTTCATCTTGTTTGTAGCTTCCTTTGCTTTGCAAAAGCTTTTAAGTTTCCTTAGATTCAATTTGTTTATTTCTGTTTTTATTCCCATTACTCTAAGAGGTGGATCAAAAAAGATCTTGCTGTGATTTATGTCAAAGAGTGTTCTTCCTATGTTTTCCTCTAAGAGCTTTATAGTGTCCAGTCTTACATTTAGGTCTCTAATCCATTTTGAGTTTATTTTTGTGTATGGTGTTAGGAAGTATTCTGATTTCATTCTTTTACATGTAGCTGTCCAGTTTTCCCAGCACCACTTATTGAAGAGACTGTCTTTTCTCCATTGTATATCCTTGCCTCCTTTGTCATAGATTAGTTGACCATAGGTGAGTGGGTTTATCTCTGGGCTTTCTATCCTGATCCATTGATCTATATTTCTGTTTTTGTGCCAGTGTCGTGATTACTGTAGCTTTGCAGTATATTCTGCAGTCAGGGAGTCTGATTTCTCCAGCTCCGTTTTTTTCCCTCAAGATTGCTTTGGCTATTCAGAGTCTTTTGTGTCTCCATACAAATTTTAAGATTTTTTCTTCTAGTTCTGTAAAAAATGCCATTGGTAATTTGCCAGGGATTGCATTGAATCTGTAGATTGCTTTGGGTAGTAGAGTCATTTTCACAATATTGATTCTTCCAATCCAAGAACATGGTATATCTCTCCATCTGTATCATCTTTCATTTCTCTCATCAGTGTCTTATAGTTTTCTGCATACAGGTCTTTTGTCTCCCTAGGTAGGTTTATTCCTAGGTATTTTATTCTTTTTGTTGCAGTGATAAATGGGAGTGTATCCTTAATTTTTCTTTCAGATTTTTTATCATTAGTGTATATGGATGCCAGAGATTTCTGTGCATTAATTTTGTATCCTGCAACTTTACTAAATTCATTGATTAGCTCTAATAGTTTTCTGGTGGCATCTTTAGGATTCTCTATATATAGTATCATGGCATCTGCAAACAGTGACAGTTTTACTTCTTCTTTTCCAATTTGTATTCCTTTTATTTCTTTTTCTTCTCTGATTGCCTTGGCTAGGACTTCCAAAACTATGTTGAATAATAGTGGTGAGAGTGGACATCCTTGGCCTTTTCCTGATCTTAGAGGAAATGCTTTCTGTTTTTCACCATAGAGAATGATATTTGCTGTGGGTTTGTCTTATATGGCTTTTACTACGTTGAGGTACGTTCCCTCTAATGTCCACTTTCTGGAGAGTTTTTATCATAAATCAGTGTTGAATTCTGTCAAAAGATTTTTCTGCATCTACTGAGTTGATCATATGGTATTTATCCTTCAGTCTGTTAATCTGGTGTATCACATTGATTGATCTGCATATACTGAAGAATCCTTGTATCCCTGGGATTAATCCCACTTGATCACGGTGTATGATCCTTTTAATGTGTTGTTGGATTCTGTTTGCTAGTATTTTGTTGAGGATTTTTGCATCTATATTCATCAGTAATATTGGTCTGTAATTTTCTTTTTTTTGTAGTGTTTTTGTCTGGTTTTGGTATCAGGGTGATGGTGGCCTCATAAAATCTGTTTGGGAGTTTTCCTTCCTCTGCAATTTTTGGAAGAGTTTGAGAAGGATGGGTGTTAGTTTTTCTCTAAATATTTGATAGAATTCACCTGTGAAGCCATCTGGTCCTGGACTTTTGTTTGTTGGAAGATTTTTAATCACAGTTTCAATTTCATTACTTGTGATTGGTATGCTCTTATTTTCTATTCCTTCCTGGTTCAGTCTTGGAAGGTTATACTTTTCTAAGAATTTGTCCATTTCTTCCAGGTTGTCCATTTTATTGCCACAGAGTTGCTTGTAGTAGTCTCTAGGATGCTTTGTATTTCTGCGGTGTCTGTTGTAACTTCTCCTTTTTCATTTCCAATTTCATTGATTTGAGTCCTCTCCCTCTTTTTCTTGATGAGTCTGGCTAATGGTTTATCAATTTTGTTTATCTTCTCAGAGAACCAGCTTTTAGTATTATGGATCTTTGCTATTTTTTTCTTTGTTTCTATTTCATTTATTTCTGCTCTGATCTTTATGATTTTTTCCCTTCTGCTAACTCTGGGTTTTGTTTGTGCTTCTTTTTCTAGTTCCTTTACGTGTAAGGTTAGATTGTTTATTTGAGATTTTCCTTGTTTCCTGAGGTAGGCTTGTATAGCTATAAACTTCCCTCCTAGAACTGCTTTTGCTGCATTTCATAGGTGTGCGATTGTCGTGTTTTCATTGTCATTTGTCTCCAGGTATTTTTTGATTTCCTCTTTGATTTCTTCAGTGATCACTTGGTTATTTAGTTACGTATTGTTTAACCTCCATGTGTTTGTGTTTTTTATGGTTTTTTCCCTGTAATTCATTTCTAATCTCATAGCGTTGTGGTAAGAAAGGATGCTTGATATGATTTCAATTTTCTTAAATTTACTGAGGCTTGATTTGTGACCCAAGATGTGATCTATCCTGGAGAATGTTCCATGCACACTTGAGATCTTTTAGGATGATCTTTTAGAATCTGCTCTCTTACGATGGAATGTCCTCTAAGTATCAATTAAATCTATCTGGTCTATTGTGTCATTTAAAGCTTGTGTTTCCTTATTGTCTGTTTGGATGATCCATTGGTGTAAGTGAGGTGTTAAAGTCTGCCACTATTATTGTGCTACTGTCGATTTCCTCTTTTAGAGATGTTAGCAGTTGCCTTACGTATTGAGGTGCTCTTATGTTGGGTGCATGTATATTTATAATTGTTATATCTTCTTCTTGGATTGATCCCTTGATCTTTATGTAGTATCCATCCTTGTCTCTTGTAACATTCTTTAAAGTCTATTTTATCTGATATGAGTATTGCTACTCCAGATTTCTTTTGATTTCCATTTGCATGGAATATCTTTTCCATCCCCTCACTTTCAGTCTGAATGTGTCCATAGGTCTGAAGTAGGTCTCTTGTAGACAGCATATATATGGTTCTTGTTTTTGTATCCATTCAGCAAGTGCTTCTTTGGAGCATTTAACCTATTCATGTTTAAGGTAATTATCGATATATGTTCCTATAACCATTTTCTTAATTGTAATGGGTTTGTTTTTGTAGGTCCTTTTCTTCTCTTGTGTTTCCCACTTAGAGAAGTTCCTTTAGCATTTGTTGTAAAGCTGGTTTGGTGTGCTGAATTCTCTTAGCTTTTGCTTGTCTGTAAAGCTTTTGATTTCTGTCAAATTTGAATGAGATCCTTGCCAGGTAGAGTAATCTTGGTTGTAAGTTCTTCCCTTTCATCACTTTAAATATATCATGCCACTCCCTTCTGGCTTGTAGAGTTTCTGCTGAGAAATCAGCTGTTAACCTTATGGGAATTCCCTTGTATGTTATTTGTCATTTTTCCCTTGTTGCTTACAATAATTTTTCTTTGTCTCTAATTTTTGACTGTTTGATTACTATGTGTCTCTGCATGTTTCTCCTTGGGTTTATCCTGCCCGGGACTCTCTGTGCTTCCTGGACTTGGGTGGCTCTTTCCTTTCCCATGTAGGGAAGTTTTCAACTATAATCTCTTCAAACATTTTCTTGGGTCCTTTCTCTCTCTCTTCTCCTTCTGGGACCCCTATAATGCGAATGTTGTTGCATTTAGTGGTGTCCAAGAGGTCTCTTGGGCTGTGTTCATATCTTTTCATTCTTTTTTCTTTATTCTGTTCCACAGCAATAAATTCCACCATTCTGTCTTCCAGGTCACTTACCCCTTCTTCTGCCTCATTTATTCTGCTATTGATTCCTTCTAGTGTAGTTTTCATTTCAGTTATTGTATTTTTCATCTGTTTGTTTGTTCTTTCATTCTTCTAGGTGTTTGTTCTTTCATTCTTCTAGGTGTTTGTTCTTTCATTCTTCTAGGTCTTTGTTAAACATTTCTTGCATCTTCTCAATCTTTGCCTCCATTCTTTTACCGAGGTCCTGGATCATCTTCACTATCATTATGAATTCTTTTCTGGAAGGTTGCCTATCTCCACTTCATTTAGTTGTTTTTCTGGGGTTTTATCTTGTTCCTTCATGTGGTACATAGCCCTCTGACTTTTCATCTTGTCTCTCTTTCCGTGAATGTGGTTTTTGTTCCTCAGGCTGCAGGACTGTAGTTCTTGCTTCTGCTGTCTGCCCTCTGGTGGATGAGGCTAAGAGACTTGTGCACGTTTCCTGATGGGAGGGATGGTGGTGTGTAGAGATGGGTGTTGCTCTGGTGGCAGAGCTCAGTAAAACTTTAATCTGCTTGTCTGCTGATGGGTGGGGGTGGGTTCCCTCCCTGTTGGTTGCTTGGCCTGAGGCAACCCAACACTGGAGCCTACCTGGGCTCTTCGTTGGGAATAATGGCACACTCTGGGAGGGCTCATGCCAAGGAGTACTTCCCAGAACTTCTGCTGCCAGGGTCCTTGTCCTCACTGTGAGCCACTGTCACCCCCTGCCTCTGCAGGAGATCCTCCTACACCAGCAGGTAGGTCTGGTTCAGTCTCCTATGGGGTCATCACTGCTTCCCCTGGGTCCCGATGCACACACTACTTTGTGTGTGCCCTCCAAGAGTGGAGTCTCCATTTCCCCCAGTCCTGTTGAAGTCCTGCAATCAAATCCCGCTAGGCTTCAACATCTGATTCTCTAGGAATTCCTCCTCCCATTGCCGGACCCCCAGGTTGGGAAGCCTGACGTGCGGCTTATAACCTTCACTCCAGTGGGTGGACTTCCGTGGTACAAGTGTTCTCCAGTTTGTGAGTCACCCACTCAGCAGTTATGGGATTTGATTTTATTGTTATCGCGCTCCACCTACCATCTCATTGTAACCTCTCCTTTGTCTTTGGATGTGGGGTATCTTTTTTGGTGAGTTCCATTGTCTTCTTGTCGATGATTGTTCAGCAGTTAATTGTGATTCTGGTGCTCTCAAAAGAGGGAGTGAGAGCACTTCCTCCTACTCTGCCATCTTGAATCAATCTCCCTGCAGGCAGATTCTTAACCACTGTGCCACCAGGGAAGTCCTGGACTCACTTTAGATTTAAGGACACACATAGGCTAAAAGGGAAATGATGGAAAAAATATTGCATGCAAATAACAACTGAAAGAGAGTATTGGGCAAAATAGATTTTTAAGTCAAAAACTGTCACAAGAGACAAAGTTTGTAATTACAAACTGATAAAAGGGTCAGTTCAACAGGAAGATAGAACAATTACAATATATATGTACCCAATATCAGAGCATCTAAATATATAAAACAAAGACAATTACAATATATATGTACCCAACATCAGAGCACCGAAATATATAAAACAAACACTGACAGATGTAAAGGGAGAACTGGAGAGCAATAGAGTAACAGTAGAAGACTCTAATATTCCACTTTCCAAAATAAATATATGATCCAGATAGAAAATCAATAAGGGAAATGAAACCCAAGAAATACTATACATCATTGTATAGTGGATCTAACAGACATATACAGAACATACAAAAGTAGTAGAATACACATTATTTTCAAATGCGCACAGAACTTTCTCCAGAGGGAGCTCATGCTAGGTCACAGAACAAGTCTTTACAAATTTAAGAAGAGTGAAATTATTCCAAGTAACAATTTTGACCACAATGGGATGAATCTAAAAATTATAAAAAAAAGGAAAAATTCACAAATACATGGAAATTAAATAGCACATTATTGAACCATTAGGTCAAAGAGAAAAGTCCAAAGGGCAATTAGAAAATAACACAAAACAAACAACAATGCAAACACAACATAATAAAACTTAGATGATGCAGTAAAAACAGTACTAAGAAGGAAGTCTATAATGATAAATACCTGCATTTAACAAAAGAAGAAAGATCTCAAACAACATATATTTACACCTCAAAAAACTAGAAAAAGAAGGACAAATTAAATCTGAAGTTAGCAGAAGGAAGTAAATAATACAGATTAGAGCTGAAATAAATCAAGTGAGAATAGAAAAACAAGAAAAATTGACAAAACTACAAGCTGGTTCTTGGAAAAACTAAAATCAACAGACCTTTAGCTGAATTAACTAAGAAAAAAGAGATAAGATAAATAAATAATATCAGAAATGGAAGAGGATATATTACAACTGATTCCACAGAAGTAAAAAATAAAAGGGACTGTTATGGACAATTATATTCCAAGTGACTTAGGAGAAATGGATAAATTTCTAGAAACATACAAACTATCAAGTCTAAATCAAGAAGATATAGAACATTTAAACAGACCATTAACCTATATGACCAATAAAGAGACTGAATCAGTAATCAAAAAACTCTCAGAAAAGAAATGACCAGGACTAGATGGCATCACAAGTGAATTCTATCAAACATTTAAAGAAGAATTAATACCAACCCTTCTTAAACTCCTCCAAAAAATATAAGAGGGAAAACATTGAAACTTATTTTATGAGGCCATTATCACATTGATACCAAAACCATACAAAGTCAACACAAGAAAAGAAAACTATAGGCCAATATCCCTGATAAACATAGCTGTAACTATCATCAACAAAAAATTAGCAAACTTAATTCAACATCACATTAAAAAGATCATACATAATGATCAAATGGGATTTGTGCCTATGATGCAAGGATAGTTCAACAAACACCAATTAATTGATGTGATACACCACATGAACAGAATGAAGAATAAAAATCTTTTGCCATATCAATAGATGCAGAAAAATCAGCTGAAAAAATTCAACACCCATTCATGATAAAAAACTCTCAAATTAGGTACGGAAGGAACTTACTTCAACGCAATAAAGTCTATATATTAAAAGCCCACAGTTAGCATCATACCCAGTAGTCAAAAACAAAGGTTTTCCTCTTAGATCTGTAACAAGGCAAGATGTCCACTCTTGCCACTTCTTTCAACATAATATTGGAAGTCCTATCTAGAGCAATTAGGCAAGAAGAAGAAATAAGAGGCACCCAAATCAGAAAGGAAAAAACTTATATCTGTCTGTTTTAAGACGAAATAATTTTATGTGTAGAAAAAGCCGAATACTCCAACCAAAAAACCACTAGAACTAATAAATAGATTCAGAAAAGTTGCAGGATACAAAATCAGCATACAAAAATCAGCTGCATTTCTATATACTAACAATGAACTATCCAAAAAGAAAATTATGTAAACAATCAAAAGATAGAGTACTTAGGAATAAGTTTAAATAAGGAGGTGAAAGATTTGTACACTGAAAACTATAAAACACTGATGAAAGAAAATAAAGCAGATACAAATAAATAAACATTCAGTGTTCATGGATCGGAGGAAATAAAATTGTTAAAATGTTGATACTACCCAAAGGAATCTACAGATTCAATACAATCACTATCAGAATCCCAATGGCATATTTTTACAGAAACAGATAAAAGAATCCTAAAATTCTTATGGAACCACAAATATCATGAATAGCAAAGTACTTTTGAGTAAGAAGAACAAAGTTGGAGGCATCATATTTCCTAATTTCAAAATATACTACCAAGCTAAAGTAATCAAAATAGTATGGTATTGGCATTAAAAAAAAAGACATATAGACCGATGGAACAGAATAGAGAGACCAGAAACAAACACATGCATATATGATCAGTCGAAGTTGGACAAGGGTACTGAGAATACACAATGGGGAAAGGATGGTCTCTTCAATAAATGGTGTTGGAAAAACTGGATATCCACATCCAAAAAAATTAAATTAAATGCTTATTTTACACAAAAATCAACTCAAAATTGATTAAAGAGTTAAATGTAAGATCTGAAACTGTAAGACTCCTAGAAGAAAATATAAAAGCTTCTTGACATTGGTCTGGGCAATGATTTCTTGGATATGACACCAAAAACACAGACTTTCTTCTCACCTCTCTCAGCTATGACTCCACAGAAGATGTCATAAAACAAATCACAGTTTGTGGGGGGAAAAAAACCATACAGATCACCATTAATTATAAGACTTTATTCAGAAGGCCAGTGATTATCTTTGGGAAAAAAGGCAGAATTTTTTATAGCTTTTTAGCAAGGGATTTATCTAAATTTCAGCTTGTTTAAGGAATAGTGGGTCAAAATTTGTTTTAAAGAGGGAGGAATTGTTCTTGTACTTTAACAGCCATGGTTTTGGCAATTTGATTTATCAAGAAGGTGAAAGAAACAATTAATGAGGTCAAGTTCAATAGGGGGTTGGGAGGAACAGCTGCAGGTGACAAAGGCATGCAAGGGACAGAGTGGAAAATTTTTAATCCTCCCAGGTCTTTTTCAATTTACGTATTACAGCCCTGCTATGTACCAATATTATTTCCTTTCATTATATTTGTTTTCAGTTATTTGTATTTATAATTGTTTCTTGTGATAATAGACTTACAAGTTAGGCAGGAATTTTTATTTCTTACTGGATTTTATTTTACAATATATTGTAATTAAGTTAATAATTTTATTCTCAACACATTTTTAAATTACTTTGAAGAAAAGTAGTTATTTTTTTCTAAAACTACTTGTAAAATTGAGATGCATCTTATATATTCCCTAAGCACTGGAAAATTATGAGAGTAGTTCATTACCTGGTAAAAACAAGTTAAGAAAAGTAGAGCATGTAAAAGCTGGATTGTAAGGGCCCAATTAAAACGCTGGTAGTGAGGAAGTGGGAGCAGCAAGTGTAGATATTTATGTTAGGATACCTGATGAAGAAGGGACAGGAAGAGGCAGAGTAGTAACTTAAGGGATCAAATGGGAATGTCTTATTTATTTATTTACTTACTTCCAGTTTTATTGAGATATAAATGACATACAGCACTGTAGAAGCTTCAGGGATACAACGTAACCAACTGATTTACATACATCATATAGCGATTGTCACAATAAGTTGGTGAATATCCATCATCTCATATAGGTACATACAAAATTAAAGAAATAGAAAAGTAAGTAATAAATTTTTTTTCTTGTGATGAGAACTCAGGATTTACTCTCTTAACTTTCATATGTAACATACAGCAGTTCTAATTATATTTATCATGTTGTACATTATATCCCTAGTACTTATTTATTTTACAGCTGGAAGTTTGTACCTTTTCACTGTCTTCATCCAATCACCCAACTCCCCCTCCCCTCATGGCCCCTCCACCCCACCCCTGTTTCTGGTAACACAAATCTGATCTCTTTTTCTAGGAGTTTGTTTGTTTTTGAAGTATAATCGACCTACAACACTACATTAGTTCCTGTTAAACAACATAGTGATTTGATACTTCTATACATTTCAAATTGATCACCACAATAAGTCTAGTTAAGATATGTCACCATACAAAGATATTAGGGAACATCTTTTAGAATAGAGAGAGTCTATTCATGTTAATTGGCAAAAGGAAAAAAAGATTTAAGCTTAGAATATTTGATAGAGTGATGTCTCAGTAGATGTGGGAAAGAGTGAGAGTGAGAACACAAACTAAAGATGATGCAATCCATGTCAGGTAAGTTTCATCTCCTCGGGAAAGCTGTAACTAAAATCATTTGCTAAGAGTGAGAGAGGTGGGGAAGGGGACTGAATCTTCAGGAAATTGAGGGAATGGAGATTAGCAACAGATGTCCTTAAGAGTCCTCTGAGGAGTCTCACTAGCTCAAGCTGCACATTGACTGCCAGCCCCTATTAAATAGGGAGCTGACAGAAGTAGACAGTAGGAACCTTTTCACAGTCTGGGAAAATAGTGCGTCAAGCAAATTAATAGAACTCTAGGCATGAAAACCTCAAACTTCTAAAACTGTGCTCAAATAGACATTGCAATAGACGATTGTGTTCATTTCAGTTGATTCTTATAAGTTTTAAAACCTATGCAGAATCCTCAAGATCCTAAGAGATGTGAGTACAGGTTCTATTTTCCCCCATTTCTGTCAGCAGTACATATACTTGAAGAAGGAGACATTTCTTCCATGCTTGATAGCTCCCACAAATCACTATGCCCCTTTAATCTCCCACTAAAGACAAAGACACACACATAAACACACATTGATTTTCATTATGTCTCGGCTTTTGTTTGATAAGTTTAAAAGGAACCATCTGGTGAGTTACAGCTTCAGTATATGTATATCTATTCAGGACAATATACTGAGTAATATTCTAAAAGCTGAGCCAAGGGTAGTATTTATGAATCTTGTAAATATTAGAATATATAGTACCTTACTAAAATTATAAATAGCAGCATATTGAGGTATAAATGTAATATCAACAGAATGCAGAAATATGATGCAAAGTAATCACAGTTGATTCCAGAAGAGGTCACAAAAAATTTCAGAAAATAACTATGACAAATATTAAGGCATAAATACAGTGAGGAAAACTTGGGACAGGGGAGGTCAGAGTGGATATGAAATAAGTACTGCACCTCCTGTAATGTCTGAGACACAGAGCTTTCCTTGAGACATTGGCATGTGAAGGGAGAGTAAGAGACTTCCACCATGGTATCAGCCTAACTCATTATGACCCTTTAATTTAACTCCTCAAAAACATGAAAGGGAAGCAACTAGGGAATCATGTTTACAGTACATAACCTTACCTCTATGTCCAAACTTTATTAAACTCTTATTATATATTTGACTCAACCTTCTCTCTCTGAATTTCTCTCCCCTGAGACTACAGACTTGTAAAATAAGGTCAAAGTTAGCAGATTTTTTTCAATCCTTTAAATGTGGTTATGCAAATGTAAGCCAGCCATTTTCCACAAACCACAGAGGCCAAGAAGTCGAAGTAGTTCACCCTTGAGTGTAAAATAATACAACAGGTATACAGAGATAGACGACAAGATTTCTAAAGGTCAGCCAATTCCTAACTGTAATCCTTCTTTTTGAGACTTGAACCCTACCTTCGGGTTCATGAGGAATCTCTGTCCTGTACTTTCTTATCATAAATTTCTTCTGTTCTTAATCTTGTTGAAGTTGGTCTCTCACACATGTCATCAGAAGTCCTGAATCTAGGGAGAGTTGAAAATCTAGAATAGAACTTCTTATCCAATTAAAGATATGCCTTTCTGACATGTAGCCTGTGTTTGATTCCTGACTCAACCACTTACTAGCTATGTATACTTTTTTTTTAATTGAAGTATACCTGATTTGCAATGTTGTGTTGTTTTCTGCTGTACAGCACAGTGATTCAGTACTTTTGCAGATTATACTCCATTGTGGGTTATTATAAGATGGTGGCTATATTTCCCTGTGCTATACAGTATGTCCTTGTTGTCTATCTATTTTTCACATCTAGCTATGTGTCTTTGAGTAAATTGCTTAATCTCTCTGTGCTAAAGTTTTCCCTTCTGTAAAACAGCAATTGGTACTTAAATCATAAGGTTGTGATAGGAATTAATGAAATGAGTTAGCATACATAAAGCACTTAGAAGGGTACCTGGTATTTAGCAAGTGATTATTATATTTGATAAATATATACATATCTTAGTGGGTACAGATGGAGATAAATAAAAAGTTAAGCAGCATGTTCAACAAATTAAGTTGTATAATAACATATTCTTATAAGTCAAAAGCTCTCAAAAAAAACATAGGCCTTTCAGATGTCTCTCCATAGTCATATATAATCAAATAAGGCAAAGTACTGGACGTGTTGGATGTGGTAAGACATAGATAAAATGCATTATGTTATTTGGCTAAATTTCTACAAACACATGGCTACTCTATGAGAAGATTCCGCTTCAGACCACTGAAAGATTCGGACTTGGCATCCTGAATGTACATGCATACACACACACACACACACACACCCATTTTGAGTATATAAATTTCCTCATACAGGAATATGAAAGGAATGGGCCAGTGGAATGTTTTGAGAAGTGGATCTGATTTCCTAATGATATGATCATCATTTATTGCTTCCACTGAATGTCAAATTGTAGAGACATGGGCTCAGCAGGTTTAAACACCAAAATAGACTTCAGATAAATTACTTGACATCTCTCTCCTTGGAGGCCATTAGGAGGACTGACAAGCACTTTCTTTCGGAAGAAATGCACACAGCTTATGAATAATCAGGGAACTGGATACAGAAGAGTTGAGAAAATATAAAAATGTTAAAAAATAATTTTTCCACCATTTCTTCAAGTTTATGGTAACTTTCATCCATGAAGTTATGATGAGAATTAATTTACTACAAAATTGGGAAAAGTTTAAAATAAGAATTTGGCTATTGCTTATATGATCATCTTTTGTCATATAATAATAATAAATGAAAATAATAAGAAGTAGCATTTACTGAGAACTTAATATATGGATGCCAGGCATTGTGCTGAGTTCTTTCATTTTGTTTAGTTCTGATAATGATTTATTTACTTCTCATTCTTCATATAATTAACAGTTACCCTGTGACAGATAGATTGGGAAACAAGGCTTTGTTTAAGGCAATTAAGGCAATTAAGTCACTTGCCTGCACTTAACTAGTAAATAACAGAGTTGGGATGAGAAGCTCAAACCCTTCTAACTACTCTGCTGTACTACCATTAGTCACCTTCAGAGCTTTGAACAATCAGTATTCAGTTTGATAAAAACACATACCACTTTTACCTCCATGTACATCAAAGTCCTACAAACTTCTCCAACTTCAATGTAACTTAGTGGAGTGGAACAAATCAGTTAATCCATGTCGTGTTCTGTTCAGTTTTCATGGCATTCACGTTTGGTATGTTAGCTTTATTTACTCTCTGCTTTTCTTACTGAAACCACTTCTCATCTTCAGACAGTTTTAAGTAGCTGTAAAATTAATCTTTCACAGTCCATTCTATGAAGAAACAGTTGGAAGTTAAGATACAGAAAGATGTATTTAAGTCACATACTATTTTCCATCTCTTCTGCTTTCAAAGATAAAACCCAGAATACAGGGATCTTCACCATTGGGGAAAAAAAATTCATTCTGACACAGTGTATGTCAAAAGAAATGTTCTTCTAAAATATCCATTTTCCTCTTCTAAAATGTTACTTTGAAATGCCAGCCCATAATTTCCAGACAGCATAAACTACCATAAAAATCAAAGGGAAGTTAGTGGGTTTTGTCTGAACAACACCTTCAATGTGCGATTTTAGTGCTTCAGTTTGGGATGTAGGGAGCTGGATATTCTGCATATTTCTTCCCTGTAATTCAATATGGCATGTCTAATAGTGTGAATAGTCTCTTTTTTGGATGGAGAGACAAGATGTGGGGGTAGGTGATGATGGTTCCAGTGACAGAGACTATGTGCAGTTAAGAACACTGTGCATAATTCATGCAATTCCATTTTTACTTTGCAAATGTGCCACAAAATTTCAATTGGGTGCTCTAAGGGGGAAAAAAAAGAAATGCTTCAAGAGGTATTTTTAAATCCTCAACAATTCCATTTCAAGTCTCTTAAGTCTACATCAATACCCTCTATATTTATTGATATAGGTTCTATAAAATGCCTCCATTTAATCAACTGCTTTAATTGACCTTGACACTGATTTGACAACAAGCCTAAATTCCATTCCTCCTTCTTGATGTTCATGATAAAACTCTCATGCATTCGCACTATTCAGAGAGCTGGAAGGTCATTTTTCAATGTCATTTCATGCAGCTTAGTGTTAAAGAAGTCTGTCTCAGAGAATGATTCTGTTTATTTAAACCACTGATGAAAACTTAAAGACTCAAATGTTTCAGGTAACAATAACACAAATGGCAAACATCATGGAAAACAAACAAAAATGATTTTGATTATAGAAACTACTGAGTCACTCCCTTCTTCCCCCTCCCCAAACAATTCAATAAACAAACAAACAAAGGCAAGCAACGAAAAAACTATGAGGTGATGGAGATTGGAGAATTCTGACTGGACAGGTGAAAATGACAGGAGTCTGGGGAAGAAAAAGCGACTGGTCAACACATGATAAAATCTGGTCCAGGTAATGGGGAAAAAAATGGTTGCTCAGTTTAGACGAAGGGCCACGTTAAAGAAAAGCAACACACAGGGAACCCAAGAAACAGATAAAGGCCTTACCTAGAAATGTAAAGCTGGTGTCTTTTGTGCCAGTGAGGGGAGGAGAAAAGATATGTAAGAGATTGTGGTTGGCCAGGGCTGAGTGATGCTGAAGTAAGGTCTTGCTTGGACAGTGTGACTGATGACCAGAACTACCACTTCCATGAGAGAATGAGGTTAATGGCAGCAGTAGGAAGCAGATTGTAACTAACCTACATAAAGCTAACTGGTCTGTGGAGACTCCCTCCTGGTTACTAGCTCCCCTTTCAAGAAGGAGAGCCTTCCCTCTGAGGTAGTGTTACCCTGGATCTAAGTGTAGTTGCAGTGGTAATAACAGCACCTACTATTTCAGGTAGTATATGATTTCCTTGGAAACCATATGGATTACATGAATAGCATGTGAGTTACTGAGAAAAGAATCCAAGTGTCAATTTAACCACTTAAGAGCCAGAGAAGATAAAGGACAGAAATGAGAAGTTGTGAGATGCCTCAAGTCATCTGCATGCATGTCCCCCCTTTATACACATTGTTTTAAAAACAATAGGAGAAATTTTGAAGGGTCTAGGTTCAAAATAGTCTTGTTATTAACTTAAGTATGTACTCTTTGCCCACTTTGGTAGTCATGAGAAACTGCAGCATTACTGTGTTCTCTAACCTGCACCGAATCTAACATGCCCTAATAATTAGGTAAATGCCTAATAAGTAAATGCCTAATTCATCAATATATTGCACATAGAGAAGCCCAATCAATTCCTTTATATGGTTCTCAAACCTCACTATTGCAAATCCAGCTCTTTCAAATGGCTCGAGTCATTTTAGTCTAGCTCAGTCTTCTCTTAAAACAGTTAGCGAATCGCACTGTAAGCAAAAAAGATGGGTTATTTTCTAGGCTCCTCTAGTAGCCAGAAAACCAAGGCACCTTCGTGGCCTAATTGTCAAATTTTCAGAGGGATGCTTGCTCCCAGTCTAATGGTCAATGGAGAGACTACATCTGAACTGTTCTGAGCTTTTTGATCGAAAGATGTTTAACTCTCTCACTGTCAGTGAAGGGGGTGGTGTGGGAAGCAAAGAGGTAAAGCTGAAACTGAGAAGGACTACTAATAAAATGTCCCAGTACTCTTGGGGTTAAATCACTTTTAATTCAACGGGGTTTCAGGGGAATGAGGTAGCAGTGACTTCTGTATAACAGAGAATTGGGCATGAGTCACAGCTTCTTGAGTGCAAGATGACTCAGGGACCCAATGGTTAATTTTCTCTGTCACTCTCTAGATTCATCATAAAAACAGCAAGTAGACTGAAGCAAACTTTTCAAGAGTAAGAAGAGAAGCTAGAAGAGAACAGAATAGTGCTACATGGTTCTGAATGAAAATAACTGTTAATCCTGAAAGGAGGTAAAATCAAGACATCTCAGAAAAACAAAACCTGGGCATTAACCATTGATAGACCTTCAATAAAGGAACTTTTGGAAGGAAACTGAACCAACAAGGAAAAAGTGAGATGCAAGAAGTAACAGTGATCAAAGAAGATCATAGATGTGTAAGTAAATCTAAGCAAATGATAACCACATAATGCAATACAATTAATGATAATTTGAAAGATAAAAATCAAAATTGCTCTTGTGGAATTAGAACACTGGAAAACAGTTCTATGGAAATTGAAAGAAAGTAATGGAAGTCAAAGCATTCTATAATGGCCCGTAAATACTATATTATTCAGAAGGAACACAGGGATATTGATTAACTTTAGTTTTTGTTAAATATGCACATTAAGTGTTTAAGAGTGACTATTAAAGAACAGAATCAAGGTACAACTTCCAAATCAGTATAGGAAAACATATACTTTAAAAATACCTCAAACATTTCAAAAGAAGTCTCTCTAATATGAAAAAAAAAGAAAAAGCACGATAAACTGAAAACTAAATGTATCTATTAAAAATAAGTGCAAATAGGGCTTCCCTGGTGGCGCAGTGGTTGAGAGTCCGCCTGCCGATGCAGGGGACATGGGTTCGCGCCCCGGTCTGGGAGGATCCCACATGCCACGGAGCGGTTGGGCCCGTGAGCCATGGACGCTGAGCCTGCGCGTCCGGAGCCTGTGCTCCGCAATGGGAGAGGCCACAGCAGTGAGAGGCCCGCGTACCGCAAAAAAAAAAAAAAAAAGTGCAAATATATTCATAAACACAATAAATATAAATAATCCAATTTATTAGTTAAAAATATGTATTTTCAGGTTGTGCTAAATTTTCCTAGCTATATTGTTTAAAGAGAAATATAAAACAAAAGCGCCCATAAATACTAACAATCAAGTCTGTGAAAATTTGGTGTAGCTATATTACGATCAAGCAAAATAGACTTAAACTTAAAAAAAAATAAAGACACTGGGCTTCCCTGGTGGCGCAGTGGTTGAGAGTCCGCCTACCGATGCAGGGGACACGGGTTCGTGCCCCGGTCCGGGAAGATCCCACATGCCGCGGAGCGGCTGGGCCCGTGAGCCATGGCCGCTGAGCCTGCACATCCGGAGCCTGTGCTCCGCAACAGGAGAGACCACAACAGTGAGAGGCCCACGTACCGCAAAAAAAAGAAAAAAGAAAGACACTGCTAAAGATAAAATAGGATGATGCAATATAACAAATAGTTTAATTAATCAGGAATACATAAGAATTCTAACTCACTTTGTACTTAATAATACAAACTAAAAAGGACATAAAGCACAAAGTGAAAGAATTACTAAGAAATTAACAAAGCTAAGGTAAAATGAGGAAACTATACATACTTGGATGCAGAAAAATTTTAAATATCTTTCTTAGGAGTTAATAGATCAATAGACAAAATAAATGTGTGAGTTTATAGAAGATTGAACCAATAGGAAAAAAACATATGCCCATGTATCATATACATAGAGCAGCATTCAAAATTAGAGAATACAGATGTTTCAGGAACAAAGGGGACATTTATGATAATTTATCACATATTAAGCTACAAACTAAGCCCTAACCAATATAAAGACTCCCACATTAGGAAGTTATGAGTTTGCCACTCACCCCAAGTATTTTTTACCATGGTGGCCTTGAAAACATTAACAAAGAACTCACAAGCAAACTACTGAGGGGGAAAATGGGAGTACAAATGAACACATGCAAAATCATACCATTCACTAAAACAATCATATAGTAAAAATATAAAAACCTGTATGTGAAGTTTTGGAATTTAAGAGATGTCACCTCTTGCAGATATTATGAGGAGTAGGGGGGACTAGGGAAACTCAGCTTTATGGTAATATTTTATTTCTTAAAACTAGCATTTTCACAGGTATTCATTATATTATTTTTATGTCATTTCATATGCCTGGGAATTTTATAATCAAAAATAAGCTAAAAAATAAATAACTGTTCTGTATATTTCTTACTGTGAGAAAATACAGTTTGTAACAAGTTATCTTTCTTGTAAAAAGGATATAGTAGTTCAATTTCTCAAAAATAACAAGAATGTGGAGGAGGATCAAGATGGCGGAGTAGGAGGACATGGAACTCACATCCCCCCACAAACAAATCAAAAATACATCTACATGAGGAAAAATTCTCACCAAAATCCAGCTGGAAACTGGCAGAAGATCTCTTTCGCAACCAGAGCTGCGAAAAAGATCTCCATGTAACTGCATAGGACAGAAAAAATAGGCATCTGGATGGGACTGGCACCCCTGGGAGGAATCTGTGAAGGAGGCAAGGTCCACAGGGGCAGGCCCTCACCCTGGGGAATCCCCTTGTCTGCTGAGAGTCTGCTGGGACAGATAGAGGGACTGGAGCAGCCTGGACTCTGCTCATGAGAGTGCACACATGCTGGCTTGCTAGCAATCAGGGAGCTAGACTGGTGCTGATGTCTGCCACCTTGCTGCACTACCCAGCCCAAAACACAGACCGGATCGGGCTACTAGAACATGCACTGACTAAGCACTGAATCTCCAGCAGATGGGCCCTGGGAGAGGACTTGATCTAGCTGCATGGAGACAACCCAAAAGGGCTGGGCTGTAGTCTGGGTCAAGCCTCAGAGCCCACTGTCAGCACTCACAGAGCAGGGACCGGTCCAACAGCAGCACACTTGGTTGGCGTACATACTGGATGACACCACAGAAACACATGTCTCAGGCAGACAACTCCTGGGAAGGAGTACTCAGTTGTTCATTCCTGGCAGGAGTACTCCAGTTCCACCCACCTCACACCACAGCTTGGAGCCAGCTCTGGGGCAGGCAGGTCCCAGGAAAGGCCTGACACAGAGGCAGCCAAGGTGCCTGTTGGCAGCAAAACCACCTCAATTCCTGCAGCCACAGAACCCCAGACTCCAGCATCAGCCCACTTGACAACACAGCCTAGCACTAGGTCTGGCACCAATACGCTAAAGAAAGGGATGCAACCTTGGGCTGCTTCTGGGCAGAACCACTGTGCCTGCACGGGCAGCACATAGGTTCTCTGTGACCGCAGGGGCCTCACTTGCTTCAGTGCTCACCTCCTTTGGGATAGAGCATGTACTCAAGGGCAATGGAGGCTTATCAGCCTGACCCTCAGTGCTCTACTCCAATAACTGGGGAGAAGACTTCGCCCCCAAAAGGGCTGAAGAGAAATACTGAAAGGCCATCTCTAATCAGAAAAGAAGGAAGAATCTACAGGAAAGGGAGAATCACAATAGGAAAGGCAAATATATAAAAGGATTGAAGATCACTTAATTAAGCTAGTATATAGATTAAAAAACAATAAAAAATAAACCAGTTATAACTACAATGAAGAACAAAAGTATAACCATGAAGATGTAAACTAAGACGTCATAAGAACAAAATGTGGCGGAGTAGAGTAAAAAGTGTAAATTTTTTAGAATGTGCTTGAACTTATATGACTATCAGTCTAAAGTAAGTAGATATAGCTGTGGGTCAACATGCTTGAAAATCAGGGTAACCACAAATCAAAACCCAAATATATATAATGTATAGATTTACAAAAACCGAAAAGAAAGGAACTCAAGCATAATACAAAAGAAAAACATCAAACCACAAAAGGAAAAACAAGAAAAAGAAAGGAACAAAAAAGAATTAAAAAATCAACTGGAAAACAAGATTTAAAATGGCAATAAGTATATAAATATCAATACTTACTTTAAATGTCAATGGACTAAGTGCTCGAATCAAAAGACAAAGAGTGGCAGATTGGATTAAAAGAACAAAAACCTACAATATGCTGCCTACAAGAGACTCACTTCAGGTTGAAAGACACACACAGATTGAAAGTGAGGGGGGGGAAAGATATTTCAAACAAATGGAAATGACAAAAAAGTGAGAGCAGCAATACTCATATCAGACAAAATAGACTTTAAAACAAAGTCCATAAAGAAAAACAAAGAAGGGCATTATACAATGATAAAGGGATCAGTACAAGAAGAGGATATTACATTTGCTAAAATATATACACCCAATATAGGAGCACATAAATACATAAAACAAACACTAACAGACATAAAGGGAGAAACTGATAGGAATACAGTAACAGTAGGAGACCCCCACTGTCATCCCACTGACATCAATGGACAGATCTTCCAGACAGAAAATCAATAAGGCAACAGAGCTCCTACATGACACAGTAGACCATCTATCTACAGGACACCACATCCAAAAAAAATAAGAATACACATGCTTTCAAGCACACATGGAACACTCTCTAGGATAGACCACATACTAGGTCATGAAGCAAACCTCAACAAATTTAAGAGTATAGAAATTATTTCAAGCATCTTTTCTGATCAGAATGGCATGAAACTAGGAATCAACCACAGAGAAAAATGGGGGAAAAATGAACACATGGAGACTAAACAACATGTTACTGAAACCCCAGTGAGTCAATGATGAAATCAAAGAGGAAATTTTAAAAATACCCCAAGACAAACAACAATGAAAACACAACCATACAAAATCTATGGGATGCAGCAAAAGCAATTCAAAGAGGGGAGTTCATAGTGATACAGGCCTTCCTCAAGAAACAAGAAAACTCTCGAACAACCTAACCTATAACCTAAAAGAATTAGAAAAATTTGTTCCCTCCCAAACAAAACTCAAAGTCAGCCATAGGAAGGAAATAATGAAGATCAGAGAAGAAATTTTAAATAAGAGATTACAAAAAGTAAAGATCAATAAAACCAACTGTTGGTTTTTTGAAAGGATAAACAAAATCGACAAACCCATAGCCAGGCTCACCAAGAAGAGAGAGAGGACTCAAATAAACAAAATAAGAAATGAAAGAGGAGAAATAACAACTGATACTGGAGAAATACAAAAAGTCATAAGAGAATACTGTGAACAGTTATATGCCAACAAATTGGACAACCTAGAAGAAATGGACAGGTTTCTAGAAATATAAAGCCTGACGAAACTGAGTAAAGAATAAACAGATAATTTGAAGAGACTGATCCTAGAAGGGAACTAGAATCTGTAATTTAAAAAACTCTCTTCAAACAAAAGTCCAGGACCAGATGGCTTCACTGGGGAATTCTACCAAACACACAAAGAAGAACTTATACCTATCCTTCTCAAATTCTTCCAGAAGACTGAAGAGAAGGGAACCCTCCCAAATTCATTCTGTGAAGCCAACATCACCAAGATACAAAAGCCAGACAGACGTTACAAAAAAAGAAAATAACAGGCCAATATCTTTGATGAATATAGATGCAAAAAGCCTCAATAAAATATTAGCAAACTGAATCCAAGCATACATGAAAAGGATCATACACCATAATCAAGCTGGATTAATTCCAGAGTCACAAAGATGGTTCAAAATATGCAAATCAATCAATGTGTTATACCACATTAAAAAAAGGAATGACAAAAACCACATGATTATCTCAAAAGACGCAGAAAAAGCATGTGACAAAATTCAACATTCACTCATGATAAAAACTTACCGAAGTGGGTACAGAGGTAATATATCAAGATAATAAAAGCCATTTATGACAAACCCACAGCCAACATAATACTCAACATTGAAAAGTTGAAAGCCTTCCTGCTAAATCCTGGAACAAGACAAAGAAGCCCACTCTCACCACTTCTATTCAACATAGTATTGGAAGTCCTAGCCAAATAAATCAGACAAGAAAAAGAAATAAAAGGTACTTAAATTGGAAGGGAAGAGGTAAAACTGTCATTATTTGCAGATGACATGATTCTTTATATAGAGAACCCTAAAGACTCCACACAAAAACTATTAGAACTAATAAATTAATTCAGCAAGGTAGCAATATACAAGATTAATATACAGAAATCTGTTGCATTTCTTTACACTAACAATAAAATATCAGAAAGTAAAAAGTAACAATCCCATTTAAAACCACATCAAAAAATAAAATAAAATACCTAGGAATAAATTTAACCAAGGAGGTGAAAAACCTATATGCTAAAAACTACTGGTAAATGAAATTGAAAATTATTCAAAGAAATGGAAATATATCTTATGCTCTTGGATTGGAAGAATTAATATTATTAAAATGGCAATACTATCCAAAGCAATCTACAGATTTAATGTGATCCCTATCAAAATACCCATGACGTTTTTCAGTAAACTAAAACAAATAATTCTAAAATTTATATGGAACTACAAACGACACAAAAATATGAGCCACACACCCAATGGAATGTTACTCAGCCATAAAAGGAATAAAATATTGCCATTTGCAGCAACATGGATGGACCTAGAGAATATCATACTAAATGAAGTAAGTCAAACAAAGACAAATATTATATGATACCAATTATATGTGGAATCTAAAAAATAATACAAATGAATCTATATACAAAACAGAAAGATACTCACAGATATAGAAAACGAATTTATGGTTATCACAGGGGAAAAGTATGGTGGAGGGATAAATTAGAAGTATGGGATTAACAGATACAAACTACTATACATAAAATAGATAAGCAACAAGGATTTACTGTATAGCACAGGGAACTATATTCAATATCTTATAATAAACTTTAATGGAAAATAACCTGAAAAAGAAAATATACACAACCAATTCACTTTAATGTACACCTAAAACTAATGCAATATTGTAAATCAACTATACTTCAATTTAAAAATAAGAAAAGAATAAATAAACAAGAGACAGTAAGATTTCAACCAGCCCTCAACTCCTTTACAGCTACCTCTCACCTATCTCACTATTTTTTCTATAACCCTACACTGTGCTTTTGTAATGATGTATTTCTAAAGTTAAATTTTAAGTTGTAATTTCCTATCACCAATTATCACATGTTAATAGTTCTAATAAGATTTTTTAATTAATTTCATAAAGTATGTTATTCATCAGGAAGATTTTTCATTTTAGCAAATTTTTTTATTTCACTAAAAAGTTTTTCTTTTAAATACACTTTTACAGATATGTAGCAATACTTGGAAAGACATGAATAAAATAATTTTCACTTGCTCTGTATAAAAATTAAAAATAAGAAAAAATTTAAAAATAAAAAATAATTTTCAATAAAAAGAAAGTAATGGAAGATAATTTTATGTTTGAGGATATAAATGAATTTTAAAAGGTGAACCAAAACAATTTAAAAGTAAAATTAGAGATAACCAACCACTGCAAAATATTACCTCCTGTTTGAATGTATTTGCAGAAATCTTCCATCATATTTTTCCCTAAACTGTACTATAACAAGCATTAATGGGCATTCTTGGTGAAAGTTTAGGAAACATTACACATTGTTTCTCTTCCTGGAGAATCACAAGGCATATTATTACATGAAATGGCTCTGAGAAACTACTGGCCTGTTTAATTTTGTTTAACATCAATTTTTGCAAATTCATTTGATTATAAAACCCTTGTTCTAAGGAACGTCTATTAGCAACTTTCAGGATATTAATGTCCCATTGAACACAATTTAGGAAATATTTCCCATAATCTTTATTTCCTGAAGTCACAACTAAGTGGGAAATACTTTACATCGACCATTTATATTTCGTTTATATAAAGAGTAAGGATGCGCAATCATTCTTCAGGTGAAGTGCCTCAAATGATTTCTTTCCTTCCAATGCCTATTGTCATTTCTGTAGTTAAAATTAAAAGAGAAGGTGTACTAAATACAGAACAGAACTTGTGAACCCATCAAGCCTTTACTCTTAACGATTTACCAAACATCAGATATTTTTCATTCAAAATATTTTTGATTCAGTTTTGTTTACCATGGATTGCAAAACCAAAACAGAAAACTAATTAAATACAAAAACGAAAAGGAAGAAAATAAAACTATGTGAAACACAGATATAACCACCATTATGGCTATAGAGCTATGATGGACCTAGTTTTATATATATTTTTCTTAGTTATATATGTATATCTTTTTCTTAATGTACTTTTCCAAAGGACTTTGCTCAACTGAAGTGCTCTCTCCCTCCCTTATTCTCTTGTTTTCTTTTTCTCTCCTTCTCTCCTTCTCAAATAACCTGATTTCTATCCTAAAAATAATTCATAATATTCTCTGAAGGCCAGTGTTTTCATGATTTAACGTATACCATCTTAGATGCAATCAATTTAAGTTCATCATATAGACCAAAGAGGCTTGATATCAAAGGCAAAGTCCAAGAGAAACACCTTCTGTTAGGCTTTCAGCACCAGGGTTAAATTTTTGCTTTACCAGAAGAGCAATTACAGAGCTCCAATGATCAGCACTCTAGTCCTTTTATGGACTGTCATAAAAGAGCAGCCAGCAATATTTCCATCATTATTGTGTAGGCTTCATTTCATTCATGTATTTATGCACTCATTTATTCATCCACTTAACTAGAAACACCATACATTTAACTAGAAAATAAAGATTTAGACTCCCTTTTCACACTAAACTGGATTATACAGGCCTGCTTGTATCATGGTAAATGTATAGGGAAAAGAGAGAGAAAACTCATTATTTCAATTTGGCACTGGCTCTCAAGTATTACTATTTCAGTAATCCTATATTTACTTTAGCAAAGTATTATTTTGTGGAAGCAGAGAATATGATTGAAAGTTATATGCCTCAGTTCATGAGCAGTCCCACTGGCACAGGGACCTGCTGGGAAACCTGGTGGGCCCCTTAGAGATCCTGAAATTAACCTCTATTGTGCTCCAGCCTTTCCAGCCCCCATTCATAAACAGTCCAAAGTATCCTGGGAAACATGCCTGTTAGTGACCTCTGAGGCAGGGCAGCCAAATTCCGTCCAATAGCAACTCCTAAAATGGACCTATGACTCAGCTGCAACCTCTCCCCGCTGTGGTCCACAAGTAGTCCACCTTTAGTCAGGCTTTCACAGACCCACCAGGAGACGTGCTGGCCTGTGCCTCTGAAAGTAAGCCTGCCAACCTCAGTCCGACTGCAGATTCTACAACAGTCCTCTAACTTGGCTGCAGTCCCTCCCAGTCATGGTCAGGGAGCACTGCTGCCTGTCCAAGGACCTGGCAGGAGGTGAGCCCATCTGTGCCTCCATAGCAAGGTGTGTAGACCTCAACCCTGGCTGTGGACCCAAAGTAGCCCTGGGTCTCAGTTCCGGGCCCTCTCAACCATAATCTGGATCCAGTCTTGCCTACTCAGGAACATATCCAGTGACCTGACAAGGAACCCTCCCAGCTACCCATCAGGATACCACCTGTCTATGCACCTGGTAAAAGGCCTGCAGTCCAAGGATCCAACTTCAGACCCAGAAGTGAATCCTTGTCCCAGTGCCACCCTACTGAACAAGGTCCTAGAGAGAGTCCCATTCATCTAGGGATCATAAAGGATCCAGGTGATCCCAAACCCCTTGTAACAAGCCTGCTAACCACTGATCCCACTGCAGACCCAACAACGGCTTCATTTAAAGCAATCATTAATAAAACTAAAGGGAGAAATAAACAGCAACACAATAATAGTAGGGGAACCATTACCCCACTTTTAACATTGGAAAGATCATCTGGACAGAAAATCAATAAAGAAACAATGGACTTGAATAACTCTACAGACTAAATAGACTTAATGGACATATTCTGTATTCAACAGAACCAGAATACACATTCTTCTCAAGCACATATGGAACATTCTCCGGGATAGATCATATGTTGGGCCACAAAGAAAGTCAACAAATTTAAGAAGACTGACTGCATAACATGATGAACACTATGGTATGAAATTAGAAATCAAGAACAGGAGGAAAATTCACAAATACGTGGAAATTAAACAATACACTCCTGAATGATTAATCAATAGGTCAAAGAAGAAATCAAAAAGTAAATCAGAAAGTATATTGAGACAAATGAAAATAGAAATACAACATACTAAAGCTTATGGAATACTGCAAAAGCAGTTTTAAGAGGAAAGTTTATAGTGATAAATGCCTACGATAAGAAAAAAGTTCTCAAATAAACATCCTAACTTTATAACTCAAGGAACTAGAAAAAGAAGAACAAACTAAGTCCAAAGATAGTAGAAAGAAAGAAATAATAAAGATCAGGGAAGATTAAATGAAATATAGACTAGAAAAGACAAAAAAAAATGAAACATAGAGTTGTATTTTTTGAAAAGATAAACAAAATTGACAACACTTTAGCTAGACAAACCAAGGAAAAAGAGCAATAACTCAAATTAAAAAATTATAAGTGAAAGAATAGACATAACTTCTCTTCCTTCACTTATAATGAGAGAAATATTTTCAAATCATATACCTGATATGGGTTAATATCCAAAATATATAAAGAACGCATACAACTTAACAGGAAAAAACAAACCCAAATAATCTGATTAAAAATGGGCAAAGGGGCTTCCCTGGTGGCGCAGTGGTTAAGAGTCCGCCTGCCGATGCAGGGGACGTGGGTTCATGCCCCGGTCTGGGAAGATCCCACATGCCGCGGAGCTGCTGGGCCCGTGAAACATGGCCGCTGAGCCTGCGCGTCCAGAGCCTGTGCTCTGCAACGGGAGAGGCCACAACAGTGAGAGGCCCGCGTACCGCAAAAAAAAAAAAGCACATAGTCTCCTTCCAATTAATTGCTTACATTTTTGTCTTTTAATTCTGCCAAGCTCTTAGTCATGGGAAATTTTTATAAATTTAGGACGAATAATTATTTTCCCCCAAAAGATAACTAAGTCAAACATGAATACCATTTTAATATTGCTTTCAAAGATAGGAGACCACAGATGTGAGAGTTCACATTTGCTTTTGCTAGTATTTCTATGAGTTGTTCAGGGCAATTCCCTGGCCATCCAGTGGTTAAGACTCCGTGCTTTCACTGCCAAGGGCCTGGGTTCAATCCCTGGTTGGGGAACTAAGATCCCGTTCCTGCAAGCTGTGCAGTGCAGCCAAAATAAATAAACAAACAAATAAATAAATAAAATAAAAAAGAGTTGTTCAGATAATTTCAGAAAGGTTTTAAAGAGGCAAGAGAAAACATAAATGAAAATCAAAGGAAGAAAAGTTCTAAGTGCAGACATAATAAACATGCCATTTGAAGCCTTCAGGAAAAAGAAATTGATCTATTTTTAGCAGCTGGGCATTATTTCTTAGCCATTTGCAGAACTAATGAGCTTAAAAGTTAATCCTCCAGTTTTTTCCAAATATTAGCGTATTTAACCTAATTTACAAAATGTTCTGAGGTCAAAGCTATCAACAGATTATTAGAGACTCAGTGACTTTTCTTCCCACTACTCTGATAGCACTGCTATAATCTCCAGCGTCTTTTATAATACAGAGATTCCAGTTTACAAATACAATAAAAAACAAAAACCAACCTCAAGTGTTCTATTGATCAGATACACAATCAGCTTAGTATATAATATATATGAGACAATGGTAAGCAAGTTAAGTAAAATTATAAATAAGTGACTTCTCTAAACTCAACCACAGATAAATGATTTTATATTTTGAAAATACATGAAAAAGACTATTCTTTGCAAAATCAAAAATGATTTAAGGGGGAAAAATGAGAAGTAAGTAAAACTCTTGTCTTTGACACCAATTCCATCTTGTTTTTCTCTTCCTGCCCCCCATTGCTACTCCTCTTCCTCTAAGTGCCAAGTGCTGACTCCCTGCAACCCTACCCCACTCTAAGTCAATTTATGTCTCAAGATTTTCTTGATCCTCTCTACTCCATCGTCTAAGCTTCTCAATTTAAAATGCCATTTTCTAAATGTGTCAGCGTGGTATTTCATCAACATGTCTCAGAATCAGAATCATCTAGGTATTTTTAAAAAATATACACAGATCTGGCCCCATCCTAGATGTGCTGACTCCAAATGTCGGCAGTAAGGCCCAGTGTTTGAATTAGCTTCCCTGGTGATTCTGATAATCAAGTTTGGGCAGGACAAGAGCTCAATCAGCTAAAACAGATGACAAATTTTTAAAATAAATCCAAAAGGCCGTGAATTGCTAAACGTATACTCTTCAGGATCTCACTTGCACTTTAACAGGGCATTCAATGGCAAAATTCCAAAAGTAAGCTGGCAATTTCAAATATTCTGGAGATTTTTTTTTTTTTTTTTTACTTATTCACCACTCACCTTTAGAATACCATACTGAGCTTCCACAGTTACTGTACTAGGCAGTAGAGATATGAAAATAAATAAGGTGTTACCTCTGCAATAATGGAGTTATAAGTAGAAGAGAATAACAAGAAACAGATGAGTTTTAAGCACAATAACAGAAATATGAGCCAGAACTTTGGGAATCAAAAGAAGAGAGTAATTTCTCCTTGGGGAGTTTGGGAAAATGCTATTGGAAAAGGTGATATTTGAGTTGGTCAGAAGATAAGGAGTTCACCAAGTACACAAAGACAAATACGAAAGGATGGAAAATGGGTGAGAAGTGCAGCCTGCCTAGGCAGTGGACTGTGTAGCTCTTGAGCAGAGAAAGATGATACTGAAAGAATGATTGAAGCCTCATTGTAAAGGGATTTGAATGCCCTGCTAAGTGCTTTATTCTTAGTCTAAAGGCGGATCAGCTAGGAATATTTGGTTGCAAGGGATAGAAATCTCAAAGAAAACTGTCTCACGGGAGTAGCTTCCATGGCTGGTTGAACCAGGCGTTCAAACTGTGCTCCCAAGACTCCCACTCTGACATCTCTGCTTTCCTCCCTGCCGCTTTTATCTCAGGCGCCACCTGGTGGCAAGAAAACTGTAAGAGAGCTGGAGCGATATTCTTTCCAGGTACTAATCCAAAAAGAAACAGTATTACTTTACTTTAGCTCTCCTCCAGATCTCAAGGTTCTTTCAAGTGGCCAGACTGCTACCAACCACTCCAGTCTCATCCTCCCAGGATCTACCCTGGGCAGAATGAGAATATTTCTTCTGTAGCTTATACTGCACATTCCAAGAGTCAATCTGATTGTAACCATCTTGGCTGGCTTACAGTCCCATCCCTGAACAAATCACTGTGCTATGAGTTGACAGGGGACAGCAGAGAGAGGATGACTGATCGAGACAGGCCAAATGCCCACCTAAAAACAATCCAGTGGCTAGGGGAATTTGGTGCCCTCATCGAAAAGGCCAAAAAATGGGGACTTGAACGCTTAGCATCGAAGACAAACAAAACACAAACAGAAGGAATTCTGCTAGCGGACTGAAGAATCGGGGTGAGGAGAGATGGATAACGGAGTCAAAACAAAAGATTATAGCCTGAATTAAACTGATAGAGTTCATGAGGAGAAGTAAAGGCAAAATCATTTACTTAGTAGAATCTACTCGGCATCTAAAGGATTGGGTGTGGAAGGGGAGAGAGACAGAGGAGGTGACACTAACTCTGGAGTTCCTACCTTCCACTGCCCCTAAAATTAGCATTTATATGCACAATTGGGCCTGATGTTAGAAATATTTTCAGTTTAGAACTCACACTTTCTCCAGATAATCTCTAGGCTCATAAGACCCAAATGAGTAAATGCTAAATCTCTCCAAAATAATGAAAACACTGAGAAACCTGCACTAATACCCCCTCACATAAACACACAAGCATACATTTTCTTGGATTTTAATCTATGTGCTGCTAATTAATACAATGTAAATTAAAATTGTGAATTTGTGACACTGTTGTTTCCATTACAGCTGATTTTTCAGCAGAAACTTTTAAAAAAGTTATTCCTATGATCCCTTGAGAAGAATATCTCTATCTAAAGGGTTTCTGTTATTTGATTTTAACTGTTCAAAAAATACCCTTAATTACAGCTTGAAAGAAGTTTCAGCGAAAGGTATTTTAAACAAATTGGAATTGTTAGAACAAAAATAATTCAAAAATTCTACCTGCTTGTTTATCTTTAAGAACAGTAAATATAAAATGTAATTTTAGATGAAGTTTATCAAAGGATTCTTTGGAAATGGATATTTTTCAGTCTTACCTACTCCATTAGTCTTTCAACTTGTTGCTCATTATTAAGGAAGATAGAATGTTTTACACACAATATGCAAGCAATTTAAATTACCTAAGTGAATCCCTTTAAGTAGCTGTCATCTGTTTCTGAACATTCCCTGTCAGAGTAATTCCAGACCCCATTTAACTACGCTACTCAGTATTTTACTGACATACCACTTTCATGATTGTCTACACACTTAAAATGTATCACATCTAGACTCCATTCAAAGAACACAGACAGCAAGAGTCTCCTTTGTAATGATTTGTTACATAAGATCTATTCTGTCTTGTGAGGAAAACGTGTTTAAAATGTGTTTTGTAGGGGCTTCCCTGGTGGCGCAGAGGTTGAGAGTCCGCCTGCCGATGCAGGGGACACGGGTTTGTGCCCCGGTCCGGGAAGATCCCACATGCAGCGGAGCGGCTGGGCCTGTGGGCCATGGCTGCTGAGCCTGCGCATCCGGAGCCTGTGCTCTGCAACGGGAGAGGCCACAACAGTGAGAGGCCTGTGTGCCGCAAAAAAAAAAAAAAAAAAAAAATGTGTTTTGTGTTGGTTTGAGGGCAACCACAAGAAGGCAGGGCAAAGCAGAACAAAGGAGGAGAGCTTTAGTCACGTTCTTCAGATTCAATGACTTAAAAGCGCAAGTAAGAAGGCGGACCAGCCAGGATGAAGGAACACTCCCAAAATCTGTACAGAAACAGGCAATACTCATCGTTATTTCATGGGGAGTTCCAGCTAGAAACAATCACTGGCCCATTAAGTACATCTTCATCTAGGAGGCAAACATGACAGAGACCACAGTCCATGTAGACAAGAGTTCTGGGCCCTCAGCACACATGTTTCTTCTCTACCAGTGGGGATGGGAGAAACAGGGAGCTGGAAGCTCCAGGAAAGAAGCTAAGGGAAGCTTTTGGGCTTCAATTGTATAAATGTCCAGCAGATTTGCATCTCAGCTGAAATAACTGTAAGTGCTATGACCTTGGACTTTCAGACCCCAAGCCTCATTTTTCTTCTTTGTGAAATACGATTGACAATGCCTACCTTCAAGGGTGATGGTCAAAATAGTTAGCAATTAGTAAAGTACAAGTTCCAACCAATCACCAGAGAACAATAGACAATTAGAACAGATAGGCATAGATGGTGAATGCCAGCTTAATATCTGCCCTCCTTCCCCCCACAAAGTTGATATGGTGATTAAATGATTTGGCTGTGAAAGCTGTAACAGCACAATATCAACAGGAGCTCCAAATGTTTATCTTGTTCTCTTGCTTCTTCCTAATCCCTGCCCTTCATTCAGGGCACAAGACTGACTCCAAGCACATTCTCTTGTTCTCAATGGGACCATTTCCAAAAAGTCCTACACCTGAATGAAGGCCTAAAAGGTATCTACCCAACTCGAGGGACTACAGAGAAGTAATCTGTTGCCTGTAAGAAAACACAGGTTAGTTTAAAAGACTGTCGTTCAGGGCTTCCCTGGTGGCGCAGTGGTTGGGAGTCCGCCTGCCGGTGTGGGGGGCGTGGGTTTGTGCCCCGGTCCGGGAGGATCCCACATGCCGCAGAGCGGCTGGGCCCGTGAGCCATGGCCACTGAGCCTGTGCGTCCGGAGCCTGTGCTCCACAACGGGCGAGGCCACAACAGTGAGAGGCCCGTGTACTGCAAAAAAAAAAAAAAAAAAAAAAAAAAAAAGACTGTCATTCACTCTTATAACTTCCATCTATGCTCATTCTTTTTAAATTCCCATGAATTACCACCTAAGTACTGATGATCCCCAGATCTAAGTCTCCAACCCAAATCTCTCCAACTCTATCTTTGAAAGTTCCATTTATGCCATTCATTCATTCATTGGACAAATATATATGTAGCAACTGCTAGGTGCCAGGTCTCTGCTAAGCATTGGTAATTTACTAGGGAACAAAAGAAATACCCCAACCAGACCATGTCCAAAATAAAGCCTCATCTTTCACCAGAATCAATTCATTTTCCTGTCTTGCCTAATTCAGCGAATGGCATCACCAATTAACCAGTTGTGCAAGTCAGGGTCTTGCCTGACATACTTAATTCCTCTTTCTGACTCTCCAATGCCCCACATGAAATCAACCTCATCAGTCATGACTGTGCCCTAACGAATATGTGTTAGGATCATACTACTCGATAAGAGAAGGGATATTTGTATTTCTATACCCTTTTTAGGAATTTTTATTAAAAAAACATTTTTGCAACTGTTAGAGTATGGTGCTTTATATTTGAGGATAAACTCTTTAAAAAATAAAAGCACATTTACCTGGCAGACAGAAAGCTTTTCCTCTCTCACCTCTTCTTTCACAGTCCTGAAACATTATTGCTCTGGCCCTCTGTACCCTCCATGGTAGTACCTTCAATGATCATTTTGATATTGATTCCACCTTGAAATGTGTTCCACAGCAGTTGTGACCTCTGACTTCCCATTTTCCCATTGAAATGTATATGTTTCACTCCTGCTAAGAAGCAACCCACATGTTTTGTCTTTTGAAGATGAAGTCTCAGCCTAAAATTTTCTTTGCTATTTTACACTTTATATTTTATCAGCAAGAGGCAAGGTTCAGAAAGAGAACACTGTTCTTTTGGTGGTGGTATATTATATCCGAGTTTGCACAACATCTGAAATTGCAGGCTGAAACACTGGGTGAAATACATAGTAGCGACTGCTGGGCTTTGAAAAGCCTTTTTTCACCTCACTAAAAAATTCTACAAGACCCATGCTGTCCTATCACAGTTACATTCTTTCTTTGAATAACTTATATTCAAACTTTTGCTTTATGTTATAGCTCTGAGAATTTCACACATCAAAGAAGGTTTAGGCAGGTCAAAAGAAGTCCCTGAATATCTAGGCCCTCAGATTGTCATTACAAGGTAAAGAACAATATAAAAACTAACATATACCCCATGATAGCAGCTGCATTTACTTTAACCTGTTATATCACTGCAGCTTTTGTGCTTTTCAGAGCTTTAAATCAGTACATAATCCTATCAGGGTTTACTCATTCATTTAACATATGTTTCCTAAGATTATCCTGGGAGGTTGAACCAAGCTCTCTTTTAGCAAAGGGGAATATGAAATGAAGAAGTCAAGCGTATGGTGGTAAACGAAGAAAAAAATATGCATAAAGAGCTTATTAAATTTGTTTCTAGAAACACTACCATTCACAATCACCAAATTAAAATTTATCCTCAGTTTTCTTCTGGTCACTGCCTTGAATTTCCTAGTAGAATATTGGAAACGGAATCATGCCTGGTCTTCTGTCATAAGGAAGGACAATCCCAGAGAAAGGCAGAGAGTCAGGCTGCACCACGAAGTCTAAGTGAATTTTGCCACAGTCTTTTATTTCCTCACTAGTTCAGTCAATGAGCATTGCATAAGTGCTTACAATGTATCAGACACTGTGCTGCAGCCTCAGGTTATAATTGTGGTTAAATCAAAGAAGTCTGTCCTCAGACAACTTAAGTTATGATGGAAGAGGCAGAGATTAATCAAGTAATATCTCAGATATCCAATTATTAAATGGGCAGACTTCTATGAAGAGATAAAGGACCTAATTTTGAGCCACATAATCTATGTTATGCCCTTCTTTTTTTTTGTCTACACTAATTATTGCTCTATTCTTGAAAGTAAAGCACCTTTAAGAAGATGGAAAGTACTGACTTCAGTCAGGGCAAACATTTATAGGGAAAATCCAGGAATGACCCATCTTTATTCCACGTACCCCTGCATAGTTTCATACTCTGAATACAGTCCCGTGAGAATAGGTGTTTCCAAAACTTGTAACTTGTTCGTTCTTTTTGGTTGTCACTTTTCATTTTACCCCCAGCTGTATACCATAATTGCTTATTCCTTCATTGTTGAGAAGGTAATTAGGTGTCATGATAGAAACACAGGTTTTAGAATAACAAATCTACCACTTGATAGTTTTAATCTCCCTGCATCTCAGTTTCCCTGTCTGTAACATGGGGATATTACTTTCCCCTACAGGATTATGATGGGGATTAAATAATACAATTCAAGTGGAAGTCCATTCTGGTACCTAACAGACTTAAAATACCTTATCTTCCTGTTGTGTGTGTGTGTGTTTGCATTCTCTAATTGATCTCCTTTGTCTATAGTTTAATCTCCAATGCAAATCACATACAGCTGCCCAGTTGAATCTCTACTGGGTTGTCTAACATGTATTTCAAACTTAACAGGTAAAAAACATCTTACTACTTACCACCACTTTCCGTGATGAAAATCTTGATAACAAGCCAGTATTGTCTCTTATCATCTCACCAATTTCTCAGTTACTACTTTTGAGTCTATGCAGGAGAGTCAAACTGATTCTCCTTACATAGAAAACAGATATGCCATTCAACCATTCAGAACACTCCAATGAGTTTCCCATTGCAATTAGAATAAAAATCAAAGTCCCAACCACAACTTATGAGCTCTTTTGTGATCTGGTTCCTCTGGACCACCTCCATGATTTTTATATTTTACAAATTTTTATATTTTATTTTTACAAATCTCCCCTTTAATGACTCCATTTCAGCTATTTCACCCACCTTGCAGTTTCTTAGCTGTACTTATTGTTCCCTCTGCTTGAAATGTTATTCCCAAAATATCCACTTGGCTCACTTAAAACTCATTCAGCTCTAAAACTGTACTCCATCACTCTGCCCTTCTGCTAACATAATCACTTAATTTGACTACAGTTAAGTCCCCTACATATGAACAAGTTCTGTTCCAAGAACACGTTTGTAAGTCCAAATTGTTTGTAAGTCCAACAAAGTTAGCCTAGGTACCCAACTAACACAATCGGCTATATAGTACCATACTATAAAAGGTTTGTAATATTTTCACACAAATAATACATAAAAAATAAACACAAAAATAATCATCTTTAATCTTAAAGTACAGTATCTTGAAAAGTACAGTAGTACAGCACAACAGCTGGCATCCAGGGGCTGGCATCGAGTGAACAGGCAAGAAGAGTTACTGACTGGAGGAGGGAGAGGAGGTGGGAGATGGTAGAGCTGAAGGATCGTGAGCAATAGGAGACAGAGGGCAAGCTGCAATTTCACTAACACCTGACGTTGATGGAATGCATGTTTGCATCTTTGAAAGTCTGCAACTCGAAGGATCGTATCTAAGGGACCTACTGTATTTAAAACCCTCTGCTAACTCCTTCCCTGACTTCAGAATACAGGTAAATATTTTTAGCAGCACCATGTAAGAGGCTCTACAGTCTGACATCAGCATAACTCTTTAGACTCACCTTCCATCATCCATTCCTCTCCACATTTCACCTCACTTTGCTTTTTTCTTCCCTAAATAGTTTTCCCATGAAGGAAGTAAAAAAATCTCTCTGGGTTGTTATTACAGTGCCTGAATTCAAGGCAACTTGATGCCTGTGGTTCTGCCTCTTTTCGTCCATTGTTGGACACTGATCCAAAAAAAAAAAAGAAAGAAAAAAAATTGTTCTTGTTCTGTTGGCGCATAGTGACTTACTGTGTACACTGCTGTTCTCCACCACAACATTTCACAGCTATGCTCTCTTGACTGAAATTATGCTCCAGGATGTCCTAAGGACATTTTTTAAATTAAAAAAAAATTATTCCCTTCTTATGTATTAATAATTTCTTGGGTATCTCGCTGTTATCTGCCCTTTGCCCACATCCAGTTCAGTGACATTCAAGGGCAGCAGGACAGGCTTCTCTGCTGATAGGCACTGCCATCCAGGATTCTGCCACTGCTGTTCCAAGTTTGCCATTTGATGACTCAGAGGTAACTGATGGAACTCGTCAGAAGCCTATTTTAAGTCACTGGCATTGAACTAAGAAATGTAGATGAAAGATAACTGATAAAAGCATCATGGATAAGTACATTTCTTTACTTTAGGTTTATTTTTTTCACTCAAGCCCATGATAAGTGAGTTTCATTCGGCTACATTTATGGCTCCTGTTTATTTCATCCATTTGGTTTCCTACAAAATATTTATTTATTATCAACTTCTGTTCACACACTGCTGTGTGGCTGGTATTTAGTAGGCACTCAACAGTGTTTTCAATGAATAAACAAACTGACGACTGCAAAACACAGTCTTTATCTACAAGTGCACTATATTTAGCAGGAAGATTAAAAAGCAAACACAACAGAAGGACACTGCCCCTAAGAAAGGTGCAAAAAGCATGCAGAACAGTGCCTGGCACACAGTAGGCACCACATATTTGTGGAATGAATTAATATGAATGAGTTAGGAGGTACCCGTTATTGTGAGTTCACAGGAAATGAAACACCTAATTTTGTCACATAAATAGAGAAGGAGTCACTGAGGAGGTATCATCTGAGACAGATCTGAAGTTTGTTTAGCTATCTGCCAGGTAGGCTAGGGAAGGCTGGCTTGCTGACTACATGAACAGTATGTGTTAAGTAGAGCTACCTAATTTGTGGGACCTAGTAAAAAATGAAAATATGGCATCAGACCCTTTGTTCGAAAAGCAGGGTGGAAAGTGTTAAAGGTACTGAAATATAAAGCTTTTCCTTTCTTCCATAGTCTTTCTCCACTGGTCATCATGTTTATTATCTGCTATTTCATGCCATTCTAAGTAAAATCAAAAATTTAAATTATGAGCATTAGTTGTACCATTCATCTTTTTTGTAATATCAGTTTTAAATGAAAATGTAAGAGCATTTAAGTCCTCTGCTGAATCACTGGATTACACAATTTGTATTCCGTAGCCTGCATGTGCATACATATTTTGTTCTTACCAGAACAATGCAAGTGCTGCAAAAATCTAACTCAACCGTTTTTATGTCATTCTTTGATATGCACACAGTCTACCAACACTCTCAGACTTACTGAAGGAAGGAGAAGGATTGGGGATAAAAAGAACCGGTGGGTTGTTTTATCTTTCCCTTTTCTTCTAAGTCGTCATTTTCAGCATAAATAGTTGGCTAATACTGGGAAGTAACACAAGTAACAAAGGACATGATAGGATCCCTTGTTATTCTGAGTTTCTCACAATGCCGTTGTCTTCCTTTTCTGTTTAAAGCAAATTGTGTTTCAACAGGAAAGTGTGGTCTCTCAGGCTATCTGTGTCCCTTGTGACTCAGTTGTGGACTTAATACAAGTACTTTACTTGGAGTTGTGCTGAACTTTGACACACTGTGGGTCCACCAGAATCCTGCACTCATGGGACATCTCAAATCCTATGGGCTAACAGCAACAGGCGAAGTCAGATACACATATTGTATTAATTCTCTCCACTCGTGCTCATGCTCCCTTGTCTCTGAACTTCACTAATAAAACACACATTCAAAAATAACATTAAGGGCTTCCCTGGTGGCGCAGTGGTTGAGAGTCCGCCTGCCGATGCAGGGGACACGGGTTCATGCCCCGGTCCGGGAAGATCCCACATGCCGCGGAGCAGCTGGGCCCGTGAGCCAAGGCCGCTGAGCCTGCGTGTCCAGAGCCTGTGCTCCGCAACGGGAGAGGCCACAACAGTGAGAGGCCCGCGTACCGCAAAAAAAATAAAAAATAAAAAAAGTGCTCCTCTCCTTCTAGTTCACTCTCTATCTCATTACCATAGTTTTTCGGGCTTTTAAAAAATTTTTTAGAATACTTTTTATTCTTTAAATTCTTATTTCATGTTTTACATATTGTTATTTAGCTTATCCTAGAATGTAAGCTCTTGTAATCAGGGAGTTTTTTTTTTTATTCACCACTATATCTTCATCACCCAAAACTGCCATGAGCATCCAACAGGCACTTACTATGATAAGTATTTGGCGGAATAAATGATCAAATGTATGAAGAAAGTACCACTGGACTTTACTTTTAGCCTTCTTATTCTTTCCATTATAGTTTCCATTATAGTTCAGAAGTATAAGGATTACTCATTTGATGTTCTAACTGATATCTGCCAAAGAGAGTTAATATTTGATCTGGTTTGGAAAGCTTTTGGTGTTTTATCTTATTTAGATAAAATGCACACCTGGAAAATAATCCAATTCTTACAGAAGAACTGAAACAAACATTACAGGTCCAAGTGCTGCCTTAACTATGGAATATTAGAAACTACAGCTATAAACAAATCAATCTAGTGGGCAGAACTCATTCCTTCATGCTCCATTCTTACAAGGTCTTGCTCAATCTCATTAACTCGGTGAAGCGTCCCCAGAGCCCTCCATTCTTCTCAGTTAAATTAATCACTCATGAATCTACATTTCTATAGCTACTTTCTATACCTACCTTTGCTGGAATAGAGAATTATATTTATCTGTCTCTTCTGCTAGAATAATCAGTCCTTTGGGACAGGGATCATAATTCATTTACCTGACCAGCCCTAGTATCTATCACATAGTAGAAATCAAAATTTTAAATTAATACATTAGTGGGCTTCCCTGGTGGCACAGTGGTTAAGAATTCGTCTGTCAGTGCAGGGGACACGGGTTCGAGCCCTGGTCCGGGAAGATTCCACATGCCATGGAGCAACTAAGCCTGTGCGCCACAACGACTGAGCCTGCGTTCTAGAGTCCGCGAGCCACAACTGCTGAGCCCACGTGCCATAACTGCTGAAGCCTGCGCACCTAGAGCCCGTGCTCCACAACAAGAGAAGCCACCACAACGAGAAGCCCACACACTGCAACGAAGAGTAGCCCCCACTCGCGGCAACTAGAGAAAGCCCACGTGCAGCAAGAAAAACCAAAAATAAATTAAAATAAATTTATTAAAAAATTAAATAAATAAAATAAATTAATACATTAGTTAATCATTCTTTAAAAACGAAACGCATCTTTAGACTTTCACAGTCTGAGGACCTGAAGAGTCCTTAGAGACCTATAGATATGCTAATATTGTGCTGATAGCTATATGGGGAAAAAAAGCATTAAATTGGGTTTTGGAAGTAGAAAGTCCTATTTCATAATCCAGATCCACACTGTGCTAGCACTGTGGTTTCCAGCACTTGATGTAACCTATATAAGACTCAGTTTCATCACTTTTAGAGCAAGAATTATAAACATTCATAAGGATTATGAGGATTAAATAAGATGACATCTCTAAAGTGTTTACTACAATGCCTAGCACATTGTAGTCACTAAATAATAATGAAAACTGCTGTTACAGAGGCAGAGAAAGAGATTATATTTGAAGCGAGGAGCATGAACACAGGAGACTGTATTATAATTCTCTCTACTTCCTGTAAGAGGGACGTGTAACTAAAACTTCTGATATGTATTGAGGACTGTTCCTCTGTATATTAAGAGCTGATTTCATGGTCATCAGGGCTTAAAGAAATCCACAAAAGGCAAGTTCTTTCTTACTATTATTTTTTGGGCCACTGAAAGTTTTAACTTTTGCCAGATTGACTAGCAGTAACATAGACTGTTCATACTGAATCCAATTTGTTAAAATCTCAACCTATGTCCAGTTGAGTTTAAAAATGTATAGATCTCCATCATTAGTCTTTGCACACATCAGCTGCTGCCTTAGAACAGGTGGCAGCATCCCGGGGCTCAGCTCCTGGTCTAAATCCTGGGTTTTATACAACTAGTCAGCCAAGAATAGTTTGTACATTTTTGAATGGAGAAAAAAAAATTAAAAGGGAGGATATTATGACGCTTGAAGAATTATGTTTCAATGTCCATAAATAATGTTCTATTGGAACCCAGCCTCCACAGTATAATTTTCATAGAGTTGAATAATTGTGAGAGACCCTATGGCCAACAAAGCCTAAAATATTTCCTATCTGACCCTTTTTGGAAAGGGTTTGCCCATCCTTACTTGAAAACAAAGGATCACCTTTATTTTCACACCCCATAGGAAAGGCTCGCTCTCTCTGAAACTTCCCTACCTACTCCGCACTGCACCCCGCCTCCCAAGCGTGGGGTCCCTTCGTACTGCACATCCAGACACCACACAGGAAGGAGACTTTGTTAGCTCAGCTCATCAGTGTGATGCTCCAAAATGTCAGTTTCAGGGGCCAGATCCTAATTTGCTCCACTCGTAAAAATGCTTCAGAATCACTACAATGGACTTTAAAACTGCAGACATTCTCCTTATTGTGATTTAACTAATTTAACCTGACTTTTCAAGAAAATAAGCTATGTTGAGAAACAGCTTGAAAGAGCACCTGATGCTTTTGCCAGATAGTGCACTGTTCCTCCACTTGATATGCATCTTGAAAGAAAGTCAATTTTCTTTTTAGCTTGGCTAAAAAAAGAGAGAAAGAGATGTATTTTTTCTCAGACTCCATGAAACACTGGAATGAGTAAGTCGCTGTTGTCACTTATTTGATGATAGACTTCAGGGAGAACAAAAATGTAATACTCAGAGAGAAAATTCTCATGTCATTTGTTGGACCAGATAGCCCTCCTGAGATATGCCTGTGATTTTTGTTTGTGTGTGTGTGTGTGTGTGTGTGTGTGTGTGTGTAATTCTTTGACTTCCTCACCTCCATTTTCAGTGCCCAACACAAATGCAAAAAAGTGCAAGTGCTTATCCACAAATGCACCCTCCCATTTCTCATTTTCCAAGTAAATCAACAAATTTGAACAGATGACAGAGCCAGTGAATTGCTACACAATACCACTGCTCTCAATTAGCATCTCCTCTGGGCAATCCAGCTGAAATAAGTTCCCTTTGCCTCTGGGCGACATCTTAAGGAAAGCAAGGTGTAAATTGATGAAAGGGAGAGGAATCCTTCCAAAGGGGCTTGTTAGGATAACATCTAATTGGCCATCTTTTCTCTCCTATGTATCTCTTAAAAGAAGAAGCCAAGAGTCCTTAAAAGATTTCCCATTTGTTTTGAAGTAATCATTGTTTAGGCTGATTGGAAATGCTGCTCTGTGATGGCGAGTGAACCTTGAGCATTGTATCCTGCATGAGAAGTGAAGCACCACCTCTCTGAAGAGACTGCACCCTTGCAAGATGAAAACAATTAAAATGCTCTTCCAGGCACTGAAACAAATACTAAAGTCCTAAATGACAAATTCACCAAATACACACACACACACACACACACACACACACACACACACACAGAGGAGACAAAGGCATTTACACATACATATCTAACTGAAGAACGCTGGGTATTTGCAAACTAATCCCATGAATTTAGACAATCCTTTGAGTTAGTGAGAAGCGTAAAAATTAAAATGCTGCAAGTGGGTCTCTCCACAGCTTACTCACTCCATCTTAAGAGAAATGGCATTTAGACACTGTTTTCCTCAGACTTAGAGCCAGGGGAGAAAAAGCACTTTACAATTTCCAAGCTGAAAATAAGAGCCACAGTATAGAGATAGATCAGCGGATAAAAGTAATGCTGACCAGGAAGCTTTTAACTTATTTTCAAAGTCTTTTATCAAGCTATAGCCTATTACAGAAAAGGGCGGCTTTTTAAATTGGATTTCCCTCAAGCTGCAAGAGTGAGCTTGTTGCTCTGGCACTATCTCTTCTGAGGGAGCCCCAGGATTATTAACCCTCCACCTTGGGAAACACAGACAGTATCCCGAACCTGAGTTCTAAGCGGACCTGGTATCTGCAAACCTCTATTATAGAGAGCCTGGCAGAATGTGTGCTTCTTAAGTCAACCTACAATTATCGAGCGCTACTAGGTGCTGTGGATACACCAGCAAACAAGACAAACAAAAACCCTTACCACCGAGGAGTTTAACTTCTAGTTGAGGGATACAGATAACAGACAATAAACATAGCAAATAAGTAAGTAACACAGTATATTCAAGATGATCATTACCATGGAAAAACTAAAGCAAGCTGAGAAGGACTGAAGTGGAGGAGGGGTTAACATTTTAAAAGTAGGAATCAACAATGTAGGACTTATTGAGAAGGAAACATCTGAATATCTGAGGGGTCAATATCCCGGAGAAGAAAGATTCAGGCAGAGAGAACAGCCAGTACAATAGCCCTGAGGTGGAAATGTGCCCAGTATGTTTGCAAAATATCAAGGAGGCGGGGGGCAGGGGGGGGTAGGCATAGATTGACTGAGGGTAAAAGTAGTAGGCAATGTAGAAATTAAGGGAGAAGGGAGCAGATCATGTAAGTGTTTAGTGTAATAATCTGAAAAAAAAAATAAGGACCCATTGTTAGATTTTGAGTAGAGGCACATTTGTGATGGAGTAGTAGAAGATACTACGTTGATATGGCATGAGTGTTACAGAAGCTGAAATTTACTCTCATACGTGAAGCATGACTTGTCTCATATGAGACGGGGCACTAGAAGATATTACAGTTAAAACTCCTTGTTTGGAACACAGGAGAACTGACTAGTTCTAGGTTTGCTGTGTGGGAAGTGAGTCATTTAATTTCTCTATTCCTCCAAGAGGTTGTAAAGAATAATGTTACCTGCCACGTATGGTTTGCGAAACTGGGGAGATAATGGAAGAAAAAGTGTCAGATCAATATGGGGAGTCTTACAGCTAAAGAGTTGATGATGATCTTGTGTTCATTCTGGTTGTCACAACAATTATAGTCCTTTCTATCAGGAGCCAGAGTGTCTATGCTGAGGCTGGAAAGTCAAATTTTCAGAAGATCATTATAGTTGTAAGAATGATAGGATATAAAGTATGTATAAGAATTTTACAGTGATAATGTAGAAGAGGTGCTGACAGGAGGCCACTATGATAGATGTCAGATCAGTCTATCAGATGCAAAACTCAGAAGTGGTATGTAAAACGCGGGAGAGGCTCAATCCTAAATCAAGTGTGTCACCAATCAAGCAGTGACAATGCTAGCTCCTGGGAAAGCTAAGAAAGAGAATAAGAACTGCCATGATGAAAATGTCTGATTTGTCTCTTTCCATCCCTGCTCAGGCAGGAAAACAGACTTCTGTTAGCTGAAAAATTAAGCTGAATCAGATTTTTTTAATGTCAAAAATGAGAGTGAAATGTTTTCTAAGACAAAAATGATATGAAAAAATAGATCAGTATGCATAAATAAACGTGGTAGAATAATGTAGATGGCCTACAAATAGACTCTCTTATATAATAAGATTTTTTGTATAACCAAAGTCCTGCAGGTCATACTTTATAGAATACAATTATGGAAGGCAAGTTTGCTCCATTAAGACACTTTCTCTGGGAAGCCTATGATTTTTTAAAAAGCAAATAAGTTAGCTGTATGTAAAAGCATTACCCCAACTCCAATATCGGAATAAAATGAATAGGTTTACAGATATCTTCTCCTAAAAGGAGGTCTGGTGGGATACTTACATAAAATAGAAACATTCTGATGCTAGAGGATAAAGACTGAGGAAGTATTTCCCAAAGTGGCTGGGTGATAATTTTTCGTTAAAGGAGTATAGAGGTCTGCAGTCAAGTATTATTCGGGACATATCATGCTTCAAAAAGAGGCCAACTAGGTAATAGGGTACAATGGTAGGACATTTAAAGGAGGGATGTAAGAACAGCAGGAACTATATTGTCCAACACAGGGAATATAGCCAACATTTTGTAATAACTATAAATGGAATATAACCTTTAAAAGTTGCAAATCACTATGTTGTACACCTGAAACTTACATAATAGTGTACATCAACTAAACCCCAACAAAAGAAAAAAGAAAACAAAGTTCAGTAAAAGCATCAATTCAAAATGGCACAATACAAAGGGTCATAGAATCCCAAAGAGAACACTCCTTATTTTATGGTTTTGCTGAAGATACACGTGTCATAGCTTATGGAAAAAAAACTATTTTGTGTTCATTTACTTTTAAAGCATCTGGTCTCCTCTTTTGCAGCTGTATAAGCTGAGACTCTAAGAGGTTCAGTGATTTACCTCAGGCCATAGAGCCAAAATTGGGTCTTAAATTCAAGTGTTCAATCAAAGTAATATTCCTTAACTTCTAAACTTCTAAATAGCATGAAAAGAATAAAAGATTCTTACAATAAATTTTTAATACTCTCCTCTCCTTTTTGACAAATTATTTCTAATGCCTTTCGTCATGGGAGTTGAATTTTTCTTCTTTGGAAGACAATCTTCCAGTTTCTAAGCAAAAAATACTTTGTACCTACCAAGTGTTCTATACATACAAGTGGGCTGAATATTTGATCTATGTTTTACTTTTTTACTTTCTCTTATCATTTTCTCATCAATAAATTTTTATCAGCATTTATAGATCTGAGACAATTATAAAGATGTTAGGAAGATATTATGACAATACAGAGTGGAAGGTGTAGCTGGTTGATAAATTTAGATCTGATATTAGAAATAAAGCATGAGACAATAATTCAAAGTTAAAAATCTCAACAATGCGGGATAAAAATATGATACACAGATTAATACATATACAGATACACAGATGACTGCAAGTGAAACCTATGACAATCAAATAAGTTCTGCACTCTCGTTAACAGTATTGCACCAATGTCAATTTCCTGGTTCTGATATCGTGCTGCAGTTACATACAATGTCACCATTGAGGAAAGTGGGGTGAAGGATTAACAGACTGTATTATTTTGGCAACTTCCTCTGAGTCTACAATTATTTTTACATAAAAAGTTAAAACAGGGTTTCCCTGGTGGCGCAGTGGTTGAGAATCTGCCTGCTAACGCAGGGGACATGGGTTCGAGCCCTGGTCTGGGAGGATCCCACATGCCACGGAGCAACTAGGCCCGTGAGACACAACTACTGAGCCTGCGCATCTGGAGCCTGTGCTCCGCAACAAGAGAGGCCGCGATAGTGAGAGGCCCGCGCACCGCGATGAAGAGTGGCCCCCGCTTGCCACAACTAGAGATAGCCCTCGCGCAGAAATGAAGACCCAACACAACAAAAATAAATTAATTAATTAATAAATTCCTACCCCCAACATCTTAAAAAAGTTAAAAAAGTTAAAACAAAAAGTGTAATTCAGAGGAGGGATCCATAGGCCTCTTCAGACTGCCAATGGGGTACATGGTACAAAAAAGGTTAGGAAACCCTGGCCTAATGCTTCTTGTTAAACATAAGAAGAAGAAAGGCCCAAGGACAGGCCTGAGCGTTCTCCTTAGAGCTCCTCCTAGTTGACAAGATTCAAACTGATCCATTTTCAGGAATGTTTGAGAACCTTTCTTTATCTGTACAGTGATTCATTCACAAGACCCACTCTGATCCAGAAGAACAGCAGGGAATTTTTGTAGTGTTTTTGCTGAATGTCTGCATAAGAACCTCTCCCACCCCTATTCTCCCTAATTTTGTAAGGAGCTAAAGATAAATGAGATCAGGTCAGCAAGAGCTGTTTATACAAGGTGAAAAGAAAACAAATTAAAAAAATGTGATTTGTAGAAGAGCTGATCTTCTTCACTTTTTCCACCTTGTTAATTTATTAGTTTTTTCCAAGAGTAAAGACAGAATTAGGAGCATGGCTTGTTATAGAAGATGTAGAAAGTATTTTTCTCCTTCCTTTTATGAAAAAGTATAAGTGTTATATTAAGAAATGTGAATGGGTCACATATTTTACTTATTGATATGCATTAAATACTTTAAAAATTAAATGTTAAATCTCTAACAAGTCACATTTAATAATTAAGTCTATTACTAAGGTAATGTGATCTGAAGAATGTGATTTGAAAAACTATTTTTGCAAATAATGCCAAGTATATAAAATAATGTTTGGAATATCTATGCATACCAAAAATGAAACTATGGACATATGGATTGTTTACTCTTGAAGGGGCTGCAAAAGGAACCTAAATATCTTCCAATAATTTTTGCTTCAGCTGCAACAACAGAGTATAACTCTGTACTTCAAACATGAAATGTAACTTTTGGAATTGAAGCTTAGCTTATTTGACCTTTGAAAGAAAGAGAACAAATTTCAGAATCTCCACGATGAAATCATTCTACTCAAACAGATTCATATCCTTTGGTGTAAAATGGGATGCACTTTGAAAAGCATCTTGGAGTCTTTTTTTTTTTTCCTAGTTAAAATTAACTGTGAATCCAGAGAACATTCATTAAGCTCAGGAATAGTCCAGGCTGGTTACTGTAACAATACCGCATGGAGATTGTATTAGTTTGCTAGGGGTGCCACGTAACAAGTCACCACAAACTGGTGGCTGACAATAACAGAAATTTATTCTCTCACGATTCTGGAGGCCAGAAGTTTGAGATCAAGGTGTCTGCAGAGTTGGTTCCTTCTGAGGCACTGAGGGAAAATTCATCCCTGCCTCTCTTCTAGCTTCTGGTGGCTGTCAGTTATCCTTGGCACTTCTCAGTTTAGGGCTACCTAACTGCAGTCCCTGCCTCCGTATTTTGTTTTCTCCTTTTGTATCTCTGTGTCTCCAATCTCCCTCTAGCTTTCTCTTATGAGGACACCTGTCATTGTATGTACAGCCTAACCCCAATCCAGGATGGTGTCATCTCAAGACCCTTTTCCAAATAAGGTCACATTCACAATTCCAGGGATTATGACTTGGGCATATATTTTTCTGGAGGCCCTAGTCAACCCACTACAGCAATTATCTATTTTAAAAGTAAACAGGGGGAAAAAAATGGTAACCTCTGCACAATCACAAATAATATGGGCTTAAGGTTTGGCCACATGGTAATAGTAGTATCACCCTACACATATGCAGGTCTTCTTAATAGTTTAAAAAGTGTTTTTACATTCACTTTCTCTTCAATATTTATAACAACTATTAAATATAGTTTTATCCTTATCCTCATTTCATAGATGGCAAAGCTGATGATAAGAACAATTAATGATTTATCAAAGTCAAACCAAAAGAGGGTGGTAGGACATGTCAGAGTTTAACTCAGCCTTGGAATCCAGGTTGTCTAATTCCAAGATAAATGCTCTAACCTATGAGAACCTGTCTACTTGGCATCTGATACAATGACAGGACATAAAAGAAGCTGGTGTCTTAATATGGTCAGGTAAGTGTTGCCAATAATAGAGTTTGAGCAAAATACAGACAAAAATCATTCAGAACGTTTCTTGCAATAACTGGATCATATTATGAAAAGAAATTGTGATCCATGTCAACAAAATTGCTGATAAAGTCTCAGTAAAAGGCTCATTTTGTTATTTCTTTTTTTCCTTTTATGTATTTTTTTTTTAATGTTAAAGTATACATAACAAAGAAATGGTCTGGATAATTTAGTTCAAAAAGGCTGAATTACACTTTGCAGGGAGAAGCAGTTCTGTTCACCTCTATATTTCTACCTCTCTCTTATGCCTTGCTGCAGGATTCCTTCTTTACCTCCTGGACAAAGCTGATGCTATATTTATCATGTGAGATTCAGAAAAGAACCACAGATAACACGTTTTTGACACTTATAAGATTGTGTGAGATGTCGGCAGGATGAGATTTCGGTTCTTTGATGCTTTTGGAAATCCTGCGTTTTCCATCGCAATCGAAATAATGGCCCTGGTGCCTTGCTTTATGTAAGGAGATTTAATGGTCAGGGACCTAGAATACCTGATTTCATGAAGTATGCCTTTTATCTCCCTAGAAATAGTGCCTTGCCGTCTCTGAAAGTCATATGAACCTGAGTTGTTCAAATCTTAAATTGGGACCTCTCTGGATCAGAACACTCCAAATAATATAATGAATCTATCTAAACCTGCATTCATCTTGCACACAGCAGGCTGACTAGATGAAAACACAGAAAGTATCTATTAAGTTCTGGTCTAGAAGCATTCTACAATGAAGTGAGTTCACTGGAGTTGATTTCTGCAGTCAGCTACATTAATCACTAGGTTCTTGGCTGCTGTGTTCTGCACGCTTGCGGCCTGATACGTAAAAAAGCCTAGGTAAATCTCACCAGCTCCTTGACAAGCAGCCACAGTTTTTTATTCTTTATTACAGAATAAAAATCCCGCTGAGGAATGGATTTTTTTTTTTATCACTCAATGTCAAGCAAGTCAGAAGTATTATTTCATAATGTACCTTTCACTGCTTAAACATTACAAATGGTGAGGTGCAAAGCAATATGGAACACATTGTATGCAAAGAACAAGGTGAGAAACTTAACAAGGATATGGAGAGAGAAGTAGCCTCTACAGCAATGAGGAATTTGCCTGCCTTCCTCTTTCCTTCCTTCCCGTGGAGAAGGAATAATAATTTTCCCTCTTCCCATCTAGGTTTTAGCTGAGCCCCCTTCGAGATAAAAAGACATATTAACAGAAGAAGAAGGAACAGAAATTCAATTACATGTATACCTCCTGTTTATAAGGGAGAGACCAAGGAAAGCTGACCAACTCCTGAAATGGCCCAAGCCACCACCTTAAATACCATCTTCAGCTAGTGACAAAAGAAAGATGTTGGGGGGTGGGGGGGTGGAGGTGGGAGAAGGTCTGTTAATGGGAGGTTATCAGGCAAAGCACAGTAAACAACGGTATGACTGTTACGTAGATTGAAGTCCATGCCTTCTCCATCATAAGAGTCCCTAGAGATTTAGTTGCCCTTCTCTCCCTGGAACTGAGAGGGAGACACCCTTGCAAAGGGAGATTTCCCTTACAAATGTAAATGTCTCTTATAAAAGGGTAACTTCTACTTGCTTCTCCGAGCTTCTCTCAAGTCTGCTGTTTTTAAAAACTACCCAGCTTAAAATAATCCTTATGCCAAAGAGGCATATTTTGAGGTGGCAAATTCTGCTTCCCTTCACCTCCCTCCCTTTGTCCCTCTTTCTCTCCCTTCCATCTCTCTTTCCTTTCCCCTTCCTTCCCTTCTTTTTCTCTTCCCTTCCTTCCTTCCTCTTCCTTCTTTCTTCTTTCTTCTTTCATTCATTCTTTTTAAATTTCTTTCAAAGTAATGTAAATGTCATGATTTACTCTAGAAGTCTGCCTCTAGCCATGAGACATATGGAAATAAACCTGGATGATTCACATTCAATTGCAGGATCCTTTATAGTTGTAAAGAATGTTACGATAATGTGACACTATTTTCATTCTTTTATGTATTCTTTCAACAATGTCTAGGATTACTTAACTATGTGTCAAACAGTGAACTAGACACTAAAGATTCAACAATGAACAAGATATTCAGGAAGCTCAGGCCCTATAGGGAAACCAGAAAATTAAGAAGGAAGACAACAAATTAAAAAAAGAAAATCAGATCCAGTTCTGATTTGAGACCTGAAAGAACAGTCTACTATTACAGAGAATAATAGGATAGAGTAGAATGACCAAATTTCCATGCTAGAGTCAAATATATAGAAAATGCAATTTTATGCTATTTGGCATAAGAGAATAATGAGCCCAGGATAATCAGATACTCTAGCTGATGAAACAATTCTTTGAATGCCAAACAACATCAGTATCACTCACCTAAAGGAACATAAAGCCATATTCTAACAAATGCAGGTTAAGTATTATTTATATGCAAAGTACTGGCTATTCACTATACATGATAAAAAGTTGAGTAAGCTCTAGACTCTTTCATTTGTGAATTTGTAATTTAAAAGAGGAAACATACACAAATAACCACACTGCAAAAAGTCAACTATGGTAATGTGGTATGACTAGTAAAAACATGGCTACAGAAGATGAAAGGAAAAATTGTTGTAGAATATGAGTCAGAGTATGTCACTCCTCTGCTTAGCTTTTTCTTTCCTCACTCAGTATAAATGTCAAAGTCCTTGCAATGAACCTCAAGGCTCTACACATTTTGGCTGCTATTATATATTTGACCTCATCTCCTACTATTGGGTTGGCCAAAAAGTCCGTTCGGGTTTTTCGTAAGATATTACGAAAAACCCGAACGGACTTTTGGCCAGCCCAATATTATTTCCCCCTAGTTCACCCCGTTCAGCCTGTAGGGGTTCAGAGCAAGCCTTCCCAAAATGTGTCACTTTTGCATGAGGATTATTTTGAGATAAAGGCAAGAGAAACCACTGCTCCTCCCTTAATTACAGAGAAACCAAGAGAAACCACTTATGGGTCCAAGAGAAACCACTGCTCCTCCCTTAACTACAGAGAAAAATTTAAATTGGGGATTTTCCCCAGGAAAGAGTAATTACCTGAGATAAATTTTATGTAAGTGGCCCCATCTATACGTCAGGGCAAACATCTAATTACCAAACATCTGCTTTTCTTATCTTCTTGTGAATGACCCTCCTGCCCTTGGAAGCCCCAGACCCCTAATCTATTCCTTAGCTCAGGATGGCATATATACCACATTTTACCTTCCTGTCTCTAATCTCTCATGTATGTGGGGTCCCCATATGTACAAAATTAAATCTGAGTTTCTCTTGTTAATCTGTCTCATGTCAATTTAATTCTTAGACCGGCCCAAACCTGGCTTGTGGCCAATCCTGTTTGTTCTGTAGGGTGGTCTGTCTCACTGCTTATTCCAGTTCCTGAAAGCTTCTGAAGAAATACATTACTGGAGTTGAGTGTTAAGAAGAACCACCTGATAATATTACTCAGGTCGCTTTGAAGTAGGACAAGACCAAGGAGCTGTTCATGGAGTAAATGTATAACATGAGAAGGAACGGCATACATGTAAAGGAAACACCACATGAAACACCGTGGAACTGGGAACTCTGCCTTTTAAAAAGGGTAAAAAGAAGAGTGAAAGATACTCTGATTAATCCTGGATGACTGGCAGAATTATAATATAATTGTTTTAGGACTTCAGAAAAAGATGATGATTCTTAGTCTAGTTTGGACATGTTAATTTAATGTGAAAAGTGAGGCACTGTTAAGATTTTCAGGAGGAAGACTGAAGCACTGGCAACTTGAGGGGATGCTCTATGAAGGATGTGGATGGAGAACTGTGACAGTTTGTGACAAAACCCAGAGCAATATATAATTGTAATACTATAATTTATAATAATTGAAAAACTATATAAAATGTACTTTTTTTTTTAAAGATACTGAACAAAGAAAAAGTAAGCAGCATATAAGAAAGCGTTTCAATACAAGAATACCGTCTGACTCAGTACATTCACATTATCCTTAAAAAATAGAAGAAAAACAAATCAGTGAAACATTGTCGCTATGAAATAGAAACAGATGACAAAGATGAGGAAAAACTGTTGATAAACAGCACACTTACTGAATTAAAAAACAAACACTTTAGTCTGAATCAATAATTAGCAGTCCTGACATCGCAGAAAATTTAATTAGTGACTTACAGGGCAGCACTCAGAATAAACTGAGGAATCCACAGGAAAAGGGCAGAGAGGGTACACTGAGAGGGAAAATGAGAAAAATGGCAAGACAAATGCAAATGCAGCTTACATAAAAGAGATTTCCAAAAAGAAAGCAGACTAAGTAGACTGTAAACAATAATCAAAGAGAAATTCTAGAAAATTATCCAGTTTTTAAAAATCTGTGTTTTGAGATTGAGAGACTAGTAATGTTCCAAGCAAATTAATAACAAAAGCAACACAACAACAACAAACTAGCCTGATGACACTGGCAAATTCTAAGCATAAAGAATGCTTCAAACACAGTAAAAGAAATAAATATGATGGCCCAACACTCCTTTCAAATAACAAATGCCCAAGCATGAGGGAACAATATCCCTAGAGGTTGAAGGGAAAGATTAAGACTAATGATTTCTACATTCTGCCTAGCTGCTCTTCAAATGTGAAGGTGATGCCTGCATAAAGTGTCATAAAATAGACCATGATTTTGAAAAAGTTTCTCTAAAAAGATTCATAAGTGATTGACGAATGTAACAAACAAGTGCGAGGATGGCAAACTGTGGGAGGAAAGTCTGGTGACAGGCATTGAAAAGAGTTAAACATACAGAAAATATTTATATTGAAATCATTTAAAATGTGGCAAATGTGTTTGCAAAAATATTAGGCATGCACAGTTTTTATTTAAAGAGATTTTTAACATTGTTTTAAATGAATATATCACCTAAAACCAGGCTAAGTTTGAAGATAACAGAAGCTTTAAATTCTTATATTCCAAAGTACTAAAAAGTCTTCATTCAACATGGAGAATAAGGTAGGTAGGTAGGTAGGTAAATAGACAGATAGATAGGACAAATTATTTTTAAAATCTGGATTAGAAATAAGATACTAATTTCAAAATATGTACATAATATAAAAAGCAACAGAGTCTGGGCTTCCCTGGTGGCGCAGTGGTTGAGCGTCCGCCTGTCGATGCGGGGGACACAGGTTCGTGCCCCGGTCCGGGAGGATCCTGCGTGCCGCGGAGCAGCTGGGCCCATGAGCCATGGCCACTGAGCCTGTGCGTCCGGAGCCTGTGCTCCACAGCGGGAGAGGCCACAGCAGTGAGAGGCCTGCGTACCGCAAAAAAAAAAAAAAAAAAAAGCAACAGAGTCTTCACAAAACAAAAATATATAAAAGGAAGCAAAAGTAAATAAAAGGAAGTATCAAAATGTAAAATAAAGGGTAAAAACTTAAATAACTATAACATAGAGAGTATTTTATTATATGCTCTGCTTTCTTTGTGTGTGGCTTATCTCATTTAACACTTAAAATTACCACATGAAATATACACTACTGTTATTTTCATCATAACAGATGGAAAAGTAAAGTATGAGGAAGTGAGGTAACTTGCCCAAGGTCACGCAACTAGTATATGGTGAGGCCAGGATTAGAAGCACATGGTCCTGGTCAGAGTTCACTCTTAACCTCCAAATTATGCTCCCTGGAACCTACACACATGCACATATGCAAACAAAATATATACATTCATACCAAACACATTCACACACAACCATATGTGCATTCATATATACATACAGTATGTCTGTTCATACAGTATTCATACATACATACAGTATGTCTGTATTCATACATGCATACCTAAATAAAATTAATACATGCATACATGCATGCATACCTAAATGAAATTAATAAAACATCATAGGTTTAAAACAATGAAAATTATTTAAATTTCTCTATAAAAAGGTAGAATTCTAAGATAAAACAGAAGAGTGAAATTTAATTCTAAGCTTCACCAAATTCAAAAACCCATGCATAACTTAATCATTCTTCCTTCCCTCCAGTTTCAAGGGAAGAGGTGTTACAACTTTTATCTAAAGACAATGCTCACACGTGCTCTGACATCCCTTTTTTTCTTTCGAAGTGACTTGTTTTCTAGATCATACTTTATTTCCCTCTTCTGAATCCTCCTTTTCACTAGTTATACATTCTCTAGTTTCCCATTTTAAGAAGGAACCTCACCGATTCAATCCTGCTTCCCCTTTCAGTTAGCTCAATTCCACTCTCCTCTCTTCACAGCCGAACTCTGCCTTCAAACATTTCATCTCCTATTGATGATTCAGTCCTGCACTCCCTACTCCAAAGTCCTCTAGCCAAGGTCGCACTATTCCTCCCCTCCTAAAAAGCCACCTACCTCCTTTGTATAGCCTAAAAATTTTACTCCTTGTTATTATTTTTAAGAATAAAAAAAAGTTACTTGAGATTTCAAAAATAAATATGACTGGAAAGAAACCAAAACAAAGGAATAATGTGCTGTTCATTTTTTTTTTTTTTTTTTTGGCTGTGCTGGGTCCTCACTGCTGCACATGGTCTTTCTCTAGTTGCGATGAGCAGGGGCTACTCTTCATTGTGGTACATAGGCTTCTCATTTCAGTGGCTTCTCTTGTTGCAGAGCACGGGCTCTAGAGCGTAGGTTCGGTAGTTGTGGTGCGTGGGCTTAGTTGCTCCACAGCATATGGGATCTTCCCAGACCAGGGCTCAAACCCGTGTCCCCTGCATTAGCAGGCAGATTCTTAACCACTGCACCACCAGGGAAGTCCCATACTCTTTGTTTTAAACCATACATTCTCCACTCTTTCCATGGGCATTCTCTTAGCCCTAGGAATCCTCAACTCACTTTACCACCTCCACTCCTCTCTCTGCCTTGAGTTCCACTGCCTTAAATCCTTATATGTTGCCCCTCCCTGGCATTTTGTCTTAGAGCCTCTGTTCTACACACTTTCCTTGGATGTGCTTATCCATCCAGCCACAAGGCTCCAATGAATATCTACCACACATGCTTATGATGCTCAAATCCTGGTCTCCTGCTTAGGTCTCTTTCCTAAGTTCCAGACTCATATATTCAACCACTAACAAAATCTTCATTTAGATAAAATTCTTCCTCCTACATATCTCGCAAATGTTTCAATTCTCTCCATTCCCAGAGCCACCACTTAGCTTAGGGCATAATTACTTCCCTTCTAGATTACTTAAATAGCCTCCAACAGCTTTCCCAGCATCCGATCTTGCATTTCTCCAAGTCTTCTCCACAATGCAACCAGAATGATCTCTGAAGTGCCACTTTCATCTTTTCATTCCTTTGAAGAAAGGCTTTGATTCATGGTTTGTTTCCCTTTGTCCTTAGTATAAAGCCCAACTTTTTTACACAGTTGAGAGGGTAATCATGTATTGTGTGGTGTTTACTGTTCTATTCCCTACCTGTTGCTCCGAGTTCTTCCTATTGTCCCCATTCTAGAAACCTTTTCCTATTCTTTCAATGCTAGTTCAGAGACACATTGCATGTTTTCAAAGCACACAGAATTTCCCCATTGCTATGCTTATCAATTGTACTATAATCATCTGTTTACTCATTTGTATCACCCACTAGACTATAAGCCCTCTGAAGGCAAGCACTGGGCCTGTCTTAGACACCATTATATCATTAGTACAAAACACAACATTGACACAAAAATAAATATTATTTGAGGGAATTAATGAATAAGTGGCTGAAAGGAAATGATACAAAATGGTATGCAAATAGAATTAAAACTATGGGCAAATCTACATAAACAAACAGAACTTTAAAACATCAGGAGTGACAGTATTGATAATAGACAATGTGTGATTTAAGATTCATCAAATGTATAAAGTCACATTTTATAAGTGAAAGCCATAATATAAATGAAGGCAATAGGGGTGAATATTATGCTCATATTAAATGACAACAATGTATAAAATATCTGTATTAATTCAAGGGTAACTGACAGATATACCATACCACTGGCAGATTTAATATACATCATTATTTCTTATACTAAATAAAAATGAATAACGTGTTTTAACAATGTACTTGGTAGAATTGAGTTTATATATTTTTACCTTAAAAACACACAGTAAAAATTTTTAGAACCATGGAAACATTTTTTTTAAAATAGATCAGATGAGAGACTACAAAGAAAACCAAAACCATTTCTAATGGTTATTTTTGATGTTATGAGTCACTTTAATGACTTTATGCATATTACAAAATTTTTTACAGTAAGTAGGTATTATTTCTATTGACAAAGAAATTAAGTTTAAATTTTTAAAAATTTGGACAAAAAAGGCAAAAAGAAAGAAGCGTACAGAATGGCTAAGGCAGATAATGACAGATGATACTGTTTGATGCTTAGGAGATCACTGTGATTTTTGAGAGAGAACATCAGAAAAGATGCCAGGTCACATGGCACTCTGGAATAGTGAGAGAAAAGGAAGCAACAAGTCAAAGCTCTTCTTGCAACAAGTTTGGTAACTAAAGAAAGGAGACGAAAACAGCTTGAAAGCAATCAAGGTTGAGGTAAGAATTTTATTTAGGATGAAGAGACATGAATTTTCTCCTACAGGCAAAGAGAAGGGGGTCAATATAGAAGGATAGCCTGGGGATGAAGAGAGGTCAAAGTCTAAGGAAGTGGTTGAAAACAAATCATGCTTACAGTTGTGGACTGTAGCACGAACAAGGGAGGGAGGCTTCTTCAAAGCAAAAGGAAATGAAGAGTGAGATTATACATATGAGAAATAAAATATCGCCTGCCATATCAGTAAACAAAAGATGTCCCAGTCATCAGCAATTGCAGTCACTTGATGGTGAGCCCTGGGGAAACTCAGGAAGGAAACAAAGAATACCTGCCATCTAGCAGCCATCAGACTGCAGCCACCCCAAGGGTGCAGCTTGAGAAAACTCAGGATGTGAAAACACTGGCCCCAGTGCTGGCCCCAGATAGCTGAGTGTGCACATCAAAGGAATGATTTCAGTGAGTCCAGACTCTTGCATCTTCCTATACATAGAAAAGCACTAAATTCCTTAACTTTTTTGGTTTTCTTTAATTAACAATAGTCTTTTGCCCTTCCGACTACCTGCCCTTTGTTGCAAAACTCCTATATTTCCTAGCTCTCCCCTCACCTCCTCGGAGCAGTTTTCTCTGGTTACTTGAGATGCTGCCTCTAAGGCTTTAAGTCCTAAGAATGTCCACCAAATAAAACATAACTCTCAACTCTTAGGTTGGACATTTTTTTCAGTTGACACATACATGGAGAACATTTCTAAGTGAAGGAGAAGGAAATAATTGAGAGCAGTGAAACCTGATCCATCAGACCATTCCAGTCTTCTGAATCAGGTGGGAGACAAGGTCACCGACCGGGTAAAAATAAGTGTTAGGGAAAAGCAGGGGAAACAAAAATGGAGTTAAAGAGTAAGGAAAGTAAGGGAATTCCGTGATTGAAATATCGATACAGAGTAAGATTTCTTATTTTTCACTTGCTCTTCCCTTTCATTTACAGATCTTTAGAATTAATGACATCATCTATATCTACTTATTCCTCCAAGTAATCTAACTACTAAACTCACCACATCCCTGAACTTTTCTACATCCATCTACAACCTTCCTCTGATGGGCACATTTCATTTTACCTGACTCTTCAGCAGCATGTGATATTGGTAAATACCTCCTCCCTCTTTTTTCAAACAGATGCTTACTTCTTCTCCCTTGACTACTCTATTTCTTGATACTCCTCCTCAACTGGCATCCAGGTAGATAAAGAGGCAAGTCAGTCTAGAATCGTGGTGCTAAGAAGAGAGTTAAAGTATATAACAATTAAGGTACATAGATCACAACCAGAGAGGGGATTTTGATATTTCACTTCTTGGAGTACAGAGATTACTGAAATATATGAGTGGCTGAGATGGAAAAAGAAAGGGTAGTCTTTGGATAGAAGGAACATATTCTCAGAGGTTTTAGAAGTATCATCAAGATGCTTTGTCAGTTGTGTTGGGTACAGGCTAAGCTGCTTTTACAGCAGACCCCCAAATACACTCACGAAGTATACTGCTCCCTGAAGTGACAGACAGGTATTGGCAGGAGCTTAACTCCACAAAGTAAGCCAGAAATTCAGGTTCTCTCTATTTTGTTCCTCTACCATCCCCTAGGGTGTTTTCCTTTTCCAAATAGTCCAAGTTCTCTCTCTATCAAGATCATGAACCAGTTTGCAAGAAGCAAAGGGGAAGCTTTAGGCAAGCAGCTGATCTGGAAGTGGGGCAGCTCTTATGCTCATAGCTCACTGACCAGATGCAAGGAAGGCTGAGATATATAGTCTCCGGCTGGCTGACTGTGTTCTGGTAAATCTAATCAGGTTCTTTATTAAAAAGAAGTAAAGACTGCATATTGGGAGTCTGCATAATTGGGAGATAATTAGAAGTCTCAGATACAAAGTCAAAATACAGGATAGAATAAAGGACTACGAACCAATGTTGAAATCAGTGCAGAAAGAAGAATTAAAACCTTCTCTGGGAAGTAGGTAGGTAACTTCGAAATAGCAAAGAAAATGCTATAAGTAGAGTGCATGAATTTTATTAAAGAAAAAAAATCCTAGGTTCTCCCTTGAGAATACTGAACTTTTTTACTGATATTGTGAGGTTTAGTGACTTGGAGAAGAAAGAAACTCAAAAGAGGTAGTATCTGTGGAGAGTAATGACACACATTCATGGAAGAATGTGGACCCCAAGTTTTGAAAGGAAGGAGTTAGCACAGAGGGAATTAGAAGTAAACAGGAATAACTAAGTACAAAGGGATGCCAGTTCTGGAGAATAAAATTAGGGAAAATGAGAGAGAAGGAAGACTTGTAGCACTCAATATCCAGGATTAGAAAAACATGGAGGAATCAGGGTAAATTAACAAAAAGGTAACTGAAGTAATATCCTCTGTCTTATATTATACATGATTTCTCATCCTTCTTTTTATCTCCATTTTAACAGTTCTTTGTAAAATATATTATTATAAGCAAACTTAACTTCGTGAATTTGAGTACAAATTATAAATAAATATATTCTAATTATATGAGACATTGGGCAAAATTTTATTTATGGGGTGAATTTGCTTAACCTGGATTCTTGGCATAAAAACAAATGTACCTTAGAAACTGTCATCTCCCAATTGCTATCTCACTTTGATGGTTGCACCACTCCTCCCGTGTTGGGGGGACCAGTGTGGTGGCCAGCATGGAAGCTGGTGTACATACACCGATTGCTTGTCCAAGTAATTTGCCCTAGTCATTTCATGGCTTCTTGTGTTGGATTTTATCCTCCTGGTAACAGTGATGGTTGCAGGATTTGAAGCAGTAGGTAACATGATTTGCTTTGCATTTTAAAGAGTTTACTGTGATGGCAGAGTGGAAAACTGATGGAAATGGAATTAAACTAAAAAATAGGGACAGCACTTTAGAAATTAACAGCATCAAACCAAATGAAAGAAGATACAAAAGGCATTACTGTGTCTTGTGGGCTGGTAAAACATCGTTATGAACACGGCTTATGAATGTTACAGAAATACAACTTAACTAAATGGCAGACAATAAAGCACATACTTTGTTTCATAATGGGTTTGGGAAAAGCCAGAATCATTACATATTATGCCCAATGCCACTAAAATATTTCCTAGATGGTAATATTTTTTTTATAAGTTCCCAGATTTTTTTTCAAATGTCTGCAAGGTTGGTTAACTTTTACTACAACATGGAGGAAGCATGACCACAGCAATACGCTCATGAGCACGTATTTTGTTAGTCTTATTTTGTTAGAAGAGCTTCAGTGCTATGCTTTTAAAAATACAGTACTTTGGTATTACCCATCAGATTTTGCATCAGAACCCTTGAAAGATCTTATTTCTGCTATCAGTGACCTCTTGGCTATATACTAATAGATTTCCAATCCACTGAGAAGCAAACCTTCACAGCCACTTTTCAAACTTTCAAAGGTCTGATTAAATGTGCCTTTACATCAAAAATCAATCTTTTTTAAGGCATGAAAAGGATTTGCTCTACAGAGCACAAACTACCATGTTAGACAGGCTCTCCTAGACTGTCCCTTGTAGGAAGTCATTGTTCTGGGTTGTTTATAAAGGGAGCTTTTCAAAGGCCCCAAACCTCAGTTAGCATCACATCCCTCTCATTTATACAGGATATTCCTGAATTACACAAAAGTTACATGCTGGAAATGTCACAATCAGCAATTAGTAGATGTACCTTTTTGATATGTTGGTTGGTTAGCTAAACAACACATAATCTTTACTCTTTACAATCTTCCAAGCAATATATAGGAAATATTTTTTCAAGGAGTTATACCATTTCCATAGAGTAAATAATATTTTGCCCTCTGGAACTGTCATAATAATAAAAAAAATTACTAGAGGTGAATTTAGCTAGGATTTATTGAATTCTTCATATATAAAACATAGATAATTGATTTAAAAAAATTTTTTTTATAATTTTAATGGTTTCTTATACTTGTTAATCTAGTCTCTCCTAAGAGATATATCAGCTCACTGGGCACAGGGATCCCATATTATATTTTTCTTAATTTTTCTACCACATTCAGTACAGAACTAGATGTTAGTAGGTAATCCTCAATAAATATTAACAAGAAGCCTTCAATACTAGAACAAGTCCAATCACAATTTATTTTTACTTTATGAGGTGCAAATAATTGCCCCATTCATCTCAATAAACAGAACAGTAGGTTAACAGGTTCTATTGTCATTGATCTGACATGATTAAATCGTTCACAGATTTTTGTTATGGCTGAAGCACAATATTGAAGCAGTCAATAAAGTCTTTTCAGCAATTGTCCCAAATGTCATATTGACCTCGTACAGGCTTTGTGATGTCACTGTCTATCACATTTGCTTCAGCTGTATCATTTTGTTATTTCTTAAAGTTTCTTTTTGTACCACTACTTCTTTATTAAATATCAAGTCTCCAAGTGGTTCCCCACTGTCTTTATGACGTTCCAATGTTTAATTATTTTGTTTAATTAATTTGCTAACGAGTCACAAAAGTGGACTTGAAATAATGAAAGAGGTCTGCACATGGTCACAGATTACTTGGCAGAGGCTAGGACAACATAGGACAAAGGAAGACTCTGATCATTTAACAGCTTGCAGGAACTAGGTCCTGAAAGCTCAGCAGGACACAACAGGAACACAGAGTAAAAATCCAGGAAAAAGCGATAGTGATTCACATTTCTAACACCATGATTCAGAGCAATTCAAATTCAACCAAAACCGGACACGACACCTTTATTTCTATAAATCTGTTATAGTCACTAGATTGGTGAACATACTTATCATCCGTCTTGTTGTCTACGGCACCAACATAATTTCTTTTGCATTCTCACAGTCCACATTTAGTCAACAGGTACTACTGTTTCTGTCTTCTTGATATCCTTCCAATCTCTCTACTTCTTTCAATCCCTAGGGCCACCACTATGTAACTACTGTTACCCTTTCCCTACTGTACCCCAAATCCTCTTGACTCTTTTCCCTGCCTCTAGGCTTGTCTTGCATCATAATTCCATTCACTACCTTGTCTCCATCCTTTACTTTCCAAACTCAACCATGATCAAGTTCGTTTTTGGTTAAATATTCTCCCAGATCCCCCACAGCCTCCAAGATAAAATCCAAATTTCCTAGAAGGATATTCAAACCCCTTTATAATCTAGCTTACGATCCTTTCCAACCTCATCTCTCACCCCTGTCTCATTTACAGTGTCTGTTCCAGTAATCTTCCATTCTGAGTGCTTGTTTTTTGGACCATGTTATTGCACGTGGCTGCCTTAACTATACCCCCACTCCCTCTCCTTTACTTAGACAACTTCTACCTAAAAAGACTCTCACTCAATTTTTATGTTTCACCTCCTCCGGGCTTCATCCATCTAAAGAACCTTTTGTTGCCATACCTTCTTTTCCCTTGGCTAAAATAAAGTATGGAAGCCTAAATTCCAAAGAAGAATGAGTTGGTTTTTTTAATGACAAATAAAATGGACATTGAAATTTGTTAGGATCAAGAAGAAACAAAAATACAAGTTCTGCTACTTGGAAGTGTCAAGGGGAAGGAAAACTGTCAAACAGAAATAGTGTCATATCATGTGCCAACTGACACATCAATCAAACATAATAATTTTCAAGCTGGGAACAGTGGACTAAGAGATAATAAAAAGTCAAAACAGATGAATTAGTTTCCTATTGCTGCTGTAATAAATTACAGATTTAGTTGCTTAAAGCAATACAAATGAATTATATTTCTGGAAGTCTGAAGTCCAAAACTGTATCTCATAGGGTTAAATTAAGGTGTCAGCAGGGTGGTCTTCCTTTCTGGAGGCTCTAGGAAAGATTCTATTTTCTCACCTTTTCCACTTTCTTGAGGCTGCCTGTGTTCCTTGACTCAAGTTCTCCTCCCATCTTCAAAGCCAGTAATGGCCAGTCAAGTCTTGTTTACATGCACTCTGACACTGACTCTTCTCTCTCCCTCTTCCACATTTAAAAGACCCTTGTAATGACATTGGGCCCATTGAATAATCAAGGATAATCTTCTTATTTTAAGATCAGTTGATTAGCAACCTTAACTCCATCTACGATCTTAATTTCCCTTTGTCGTGTAATCTAACTTATTCATAGGTTCCTGCTGGAATTAAGAGGTAGATATCTGGGTGGGGGGTGGGGGCATTATTCTAGCTACCACAACAGATAATATCACAAAAGTGTACAGCTTTCTTCAAAGGAATCCAGATTTGTATACTAATTTGTGATTAATTTGGGAGATTCTGTAGCCAGAAACACCTGACTCTCCCACTTAGCTGGAAAATTATCAAAACTCCATATATGGGAGCTCCCTACTCTTGAAACCTTGGGATATTAAAGTTTTCATCTGGTAGTATTGTTAGAATACACATGCTTTTAAAACATACTGCCTCTTCTCACAATCACTATATTGTAAAATGGAATAATAATGGAGTTATTTTGAGAATTAAATGACTCAAAATATGTAAAGTGTAAAACACATAGGGTGGTCAAGGTCCATAGCATGTTGGAAGAGCTCAATAAATGATAATTATGAGTATTTTATGTCTCAGTGAATGGTAGTGGTTATTATTATGAAGCTGGATGGAAAGTTGTTCTTTTTAAACCTACCAAGAGTTTGAGTTAGATGCCTTGGGAAGATACCAGAATTATTTTTAAACAGAGAACTATTCTTATTCAGTAAAACATCTAGATAGGCGCTTTCAGAATTATGAAAGCCAAGGCCTTATGGATGTGACCTAGGAGGATAGTAGAGTGCTCTGAAGAATAAAGAAACACATCTGGGAGTTTCCTCCAGGCAGCTGGAACAGGAGATAGATAGGTCAGACAAAGGCAGAGGTCAGGTAAGAATATTGGTCAAAGACACATTATCCAACTCAGAGAAAGCTAAAAATCTTTTAAGAACCCTATCACAACTATAAGTCGTTCTTTGTTCACTAATGTGTGACAAATGCCCCTGTTATCTCCCAAATTTTAGGACAAGAGGGTTCCCATCAGCAGTCTTGGTTTAGTGGTGCCGTGAGGGATGATGCAAAAGGGGCCACTGTTTGGCTCAGAGCAAAGCAGCCTGAGCTTCAGTGTGCATGGTTAGACCAGGGAAGCAAGGACCATATGGGGAATGACTCATCAGAGATATAAGACAAATCTCTTTCTTTCCAAATATGCTACAGGGAGGAGAACATTTTTTTTCTTCTTTTTCGAGGAGCGGGAAAGCAGAGGGAGTTGTTCATTTCTGATCTCACATATTTTTTTGTTACAGAGATTAGAGCTACCCAGATATTATTCATGTGATGATAATGGTGATGATGGTTTTGTCATCATTATTACTTCCAGATGATCTACATTATTTTGGCATTAAGAAATATCTGAAAATTATTTTCAGAAGTACCATAAGGAATATTTAAGAAACCCTGGGGCACAAAAGAAGTACAAGAAGAATGAAAGTGTCACATAATTTTCTAAAAAGGAAATATTTTAATATTTCTAATAAACATTCTAGTATATAAAAAGAGGTCAACAAGGCAAATTTTTACAAAAAAATCTAAAGAGTATTAATTAATGATTTGTACTTTGAGTATATTTACTGAGTCACTGGGAACTTGAATGGATTCACTCTACAAAAGATGTCATGTGGAATATTCTTTTCTATTTTGAAAAGATTTCTAAGCTTTTCAAGGCAACTAAGAAGTTTCCTGAAAAGACAAAAAAGTTTCATCTAAAGCATAAATAATAATGTTGTCTTTTGGGATATTACATTAACTCTTCAGGTTACTAAGTTACAAGCACAGCAATATAACTAGTTCTCTAGATGTCCAAAAGATTTAACATATAGTCTAAAAATATCTAATGTAAATAAGATATAATATTTCCCAGCCTGTTTGAATACATCTTACTTCCTATGGTAAAAATGTTCTAGCCTCTTTCAGTTCTATTTCTATTATAAATGTAGAACATAGCTGATAATATTTTAAATCATGTTATACAGCTGCCAAGTATTTAAGAAAGCAGTAAACATACTCCCAATTAAACCAAAACCAATGATTTTTGAAAGGAATGTGTATCAGCATATGTTCAGGAGAGACTCAGAAAGCCCCAATCATTCCGGCCTCCTGGTACTCATGACCTTGTGCAACCCCTCCCCTTGAGTGTGATGGGACTACCCAATAGAACATGGAAAATGTGATGCAATGTCACTCCCATGATTATATTACTACATAAGACTATGACATCGGTCCAGCTGTCTCTCTCCTTTGCTGGTTTTGATGAAGCAAATGGACATGTTGGGGAAACCCACCTGGCAAGGTACTGAAGGTGGCCTCTGACTGACAGCCAGCAAAACTTGAAGCCCTTAGTCTAACAATTCACAAAAAGCAGATGCTGCCCATAACTACCTGAGTTTGAAGCACATTCATGCCAAGTCAAGCTTTTAGATGAGAACCCAGTCCTACCTGACACTTCGTCCTCCTGCAGGGGGCCGAGCTAGCTATTCCTGGACCCCTAACCCACAGAAAATGTGAGCTAATAAATGTGAATATTTACTTAAAAATTTATGTTGAGATAATTACAGATTCCCTTATAGTTGTATGAAATACTGCTGAGAGATACTCTGTACCCTTTGCCCAGTTTTCCCCAATGTAAACATTTCTGCAAAGCTCTAGTATAGTATCTCAACCAGAAAATTGACAATGACACAGTCAAGGTACCAAAACTGTCCATCACCATAGAATCCTCATGCTGTCCCATTACAGCCACAGTCACTTCCCTTCCACCTTCAAGCCCTACTTAACCCTTGGCAACCACTAATACATTTTCCATTTGTATAAATTTGTCATTTAAAAATGTTATGTAAATGGAATCACACATTATGTAAACTTTTTGGATTGTATTTTTCCACTCAGCATAATTCCCTGGGGATTCACTCAGATTGTTTCATGTCTTGATTTCACGGTTTGAAAGTACCACAATTTGTTTAACCATCCCTCCTTGAAGGACATCTGGATTGTTTCCAGTTTTTGGCTATTACAAGTAAAGAGTCTCTAAACATTCAGCACAGGCTTTGGTGGACGTAAGTTTTCATTCTTCTGGGATAGATGCCCAGAAGTACAATTGCTAGGTTGTATAGTAGCTGCATATTTAGTGTTTTTTTAAAAAAAAATAAACTGCCAAATTGTTTTCCAGAGTGGCTGTACTATTTTACATCCCCACCAGCAATGTATGCACGAGCCGGTTTTTCTGCATCCCTACCAGCGTTTAATATGGTCATTTTTTTAAAAAGTCTGATTGGTGAGTAGTGGTATTTCTTTTTGGTTTTATTTCCCTAATGTCTAATGATGTTGAACAGTCTGTCATGTGCTTCCTTGTCATCTGTATATCCACTTCAGTGAAATATCTATTTCCATTTTGCAGTTGCCCATTGTCAATTTTCTATGGGTTGTTTGTTTGAATGTCGATTTGTTCTTTATATATTCCAGATGCTATTCCTTTGTCAGATATATGGTTTCCTAATATTTTCTTCCAATCTCTTAAGAGGATGAAAATCCAAGCCACGGAGTCTTACCCAGAATAACATTTTTCGTTTCGAAGAAGTCCAAGTTATCTATTTTTCATTTTATGGATTGTGCTTTTGGTGTCGTCTAAAAACGATCTGCCTAACCCTGTATCCTGAAGATCCCCTCGTATGTTTTTTTCTCAAAGTGATATAGTTTTATGTTTATTTAAACCCACGATCCATTTTGAGTTAATCTTGTAGATGGTGTGAGACTTAGGTCAAGGTTCATTTCTTTTAAGCCTTTTTTAGAACAGTTTGAGGTTCACAGCAAAACAGAGGGGAAGGTACAAAGCTTTCCCATATAGTCCCTGCCGCCATTCATGCATAGCCTCCACCACTGTCAACATCCCCCACCAGCTGTTAGAACTGCTGAACCTACAATGACATGTCATAATCATTCAAAATTCATAGTATACATTACTGTTCAGTCTCGGTATTGTGCATTCTATGGATTTGGACAAATGTCTAATGGCATGCATCAATCATTATGGTATAATACAAAGTATTTTCACTTCCCAATCATTATGGTATAATACAAAGTATTTTCACTTCCCTTAAAGTCCTTAGTGTTCCACCTATTAACTCCCCAGCACCCCGACAACTCTTGGCAATTACTGATCTTTTTTACTGTCTGTCATCATAGTTTTCCAGATGTCATATAGTTGGAATCATACCGTATATGAAAAGCCAACCTTTGCATATTGGCTTCTTTCACTTAGTAATATGCATTTAAGTTTCTACCATGTCTCCTCATGGCTTGATAGCTCATTTCTTTTTAGTGCTGAATAATATTCCATTGTCTGGATGTACCACAATTTACTTATCCTTTCACCTTCTGAAGGATATCTTGTTTGCTTTCAAGTTTTTGCAATTGTAAAGAAAGTTTCCATAAACATTCATATGCAGGTTTCTGTGTGGTCCTAAATTTTCAGCTCCTTTGGGTACATACCAAGGAACACAACTGCTAGATTACATAGTAAGAGTAGGTTTAGATTTATAAGAAACTGCTGAACTGTCTTCCAAAGAGTCTGTACAATTTTGCTTTCCCACCAGCAATGAACGAGGGTTCATGTTGCTCCACATCCTTGCCAGCATTTGGTATTGCCAGTGTTCTGGATTTTGGCCATTCTAATAGGTTTGTGGTGGTATCTCAATGTTGTTTTAATTTGTATTTCCCTGGTAACAAATGATGTTGGACATCTTTTTATATGCTTATTTGCAATCTGTATATCCTCTTTGATGAGCTATCTCTTAAGGTCTTTGGCTCATTTGTAATTGGATTGTTTTCTTATTGTTGATTTTTAAGAGTTCTTTGCATAATTGGGTAACAGATTTTTTTCTATTTTTTTTCTTGTTTTCAATAAATTTTATTGATTTTTTGCTCTCATCTCTATTTCCTTCCTTATGCTTACTTTAGGGTTTATTTTGCTCTTCTTTTTCTAGGTTCTTTGGGGGGAAGGTTAGATTATAGATGAGACTTACTCTTTTCTAACATATTCATTTAGTGCTACAAATTCCCCTCTCAGCACTGATTTAGCTGTATCCCACAAATTTTAGTATGCAGTATTTTCATTTCATTCAGCTCAATGTATATTTTAAAGTTCCTCTTAAGATGTTCTCCTTTATCTATAAATTATTTAGAAATGCTCTGTTTAGTTTTTCAGGTACTTGGGAATTTTCCTATTTTTTCCTATCAATTCCTAGTTTGATTCCAAACTATGTATCTCATAAGATATTGCTAGTATTCAAAATACATGAAGAGCTCTTACAACTCAACAACAAAAATACAGACAACCCAATTTAAAAATGGGTAAAGGACTTGGATAAACAGTTTTCCAAATATATACAAATGGCCAACAAAACACATGAAATAATGCTCAACATCATTAATCATCAGGGAGATACAAATCAAAACCACCGTGAGATACCACTTCACACCCACTAGGACATTAGTAGTAGTAGTAGTAGTAGTAGTAATAATAATAGACAAAAACAAGTGATGGTGATGATATGGAGAAGTGGAAATGTCATACGTTGCTAGTTAGAATGTAAAGTGGTGCAGGTGACACGGAAAACATTTGGTAATTCCTCAAAAAAAATCAAAAATAGAATTACCGTATGAGCCAGTAATTCCACTCCTAGGTATATACTTCAAAGAACTGAAACCAGAATTGTGTTCCAACAAAAACTTGCACATGAATTTTCCTAGCAGCATTGTTCATATTAGTCAAAGGTGTAAACAAACTAAATGTTAATCAACAAATGAATGGATAAACAAAATGTTATGTATCTATATAAGGGAATACACTTCAACCATTTAAAAAAAAAAAAAGAGTGAAGTACTGATACATGCCACACTATGAATGAAACGTTATGCAATGTGAAAGAAGCCAGTCACAAAAAACATATATTATTTCATTTATATGAAATATCCAGAATAGGCAAGTCTATAGAGAAGGAAAGTAAAATAGTGGTTTCTTAGGGCTCAGTGGATAAGGAAGTAGGGGATAATAGTGAGATGATATGGGGTTTCTCTTTGTAGCAATGAAAGTATTCTAAAATTCATTGTGGTGATAGCTGCACATATCTATGAGTATATTAAAAACTACTGAATTGTACATTTTAAATGGGTTAATTGTATGGCAAGTGAACTATATCTCCATAAAGCTGTTTTTAAAAAGAGAACATGATTAAATTATAAACTATCATGTTGAGAAATAAACAATGACATCTTAAAAAAACAAACACAGAAACAAAAGGAAACCCAGAAAACACACAACCATGTCATTCTTTAGGACCTGAGTTCCCAAGCGGGTCTGTCTTCTACCTTTCAGTCTGATGTTTGCTTTATATATAAATGTCCAGGTATTTTACTTTTACTTAGCAGAAGGGATAGGAAAACATATTCAACTACTCTATCTCCCTGGAAGTAGAGAGCCCCTATGTGTGTTACTTTAAGCTGATAAGTTTGCGGTAAAATTGTTATGCAACAATAAATAATACAACATGTAATTGTATGTGTGGCCATTAAGCACCAGCAGGTAAATATTTACCACTGAGCATTATTGTAAGAGATAAGTTAGACAGTGTCAATAAATTGATAGTAACATGTATATCTAACGTATGTCCCCGCTTCACATAGTAGGAAAAAATAGACCGATGAGGGTTCCATCCCCCACTCTTCCAACTATTAAAAGTGTCCACTGATCAGTATTTCTGAACCCTAATGGTATGTGAGAGTCACCTGAAGAATTGTACAAAATTAAAAAGCCCTGGGCTTTGGTAAAGACTGATTAAAAAAGAACAGACATAGATCCCTTGAGTCAAGATTTTTTAAAACTTTTCATGCGATTCTGATGGTGAGTGAGTTTTGGGAACCACTCCTTTAAACCTCTAATTGTTTCTTCTTCTATAAAATGAGGATAATACGGGATAATAATAAGACATAATACCTTCGTCACAGCTTGCTGTGTGACATAAATAACTTAATCTAAACCAAGTTCTGAGCACAGTACAGCATTTTGAGGTAGAAGGAGTATGCTTTTATAACCAGGGTTATGATTAGCTGCGGCAGTTTTTAGGCCTGTCACTGGTCAATTTACATGATTTTGAGCATCATATTCCTCATTTCTAACCTAGAGGAAACCGTACTTAGCTCAGGGAGTTAATCTAAGGATGAAATTAGGTAACACATATAAAAGCACTCATGCATTGTAGGTGCATCAGTTCCCATACCTTCTTCCTTAAATGTCTCTGCAAAGCACAAATGAAATCATCCTTATTGTCGACAAAGTTTCATATAGAGTTTTAAAAGCTAGGAAGGAAAAAGATATCTTATATTGGTCCAGCCATCTGGATGCTACTGATAGTTCTTTGTCCTCTTCTAGGCCTGGCTACTGGGATGGTATGGTTTTTGAGGTAGAGATTGCAGAAGTTTGCCTCATTAAGGAAAAAGTAGGCTTATTTTTCAGTCATCAAGTATTGGACTTCACTTACTACTTCTTCCACACTAACTATTTTATCTCCCTTTCCCAAGATTTCTGCATATCACCCTTGTCCTAGGAGTTGCTGCGTTCAAAGGGCCAACATGTCATCCCCAAGATGTCTCTTTTGACATTCTAGAATTGTTATGCATTTAAAACAGGCCCTAATGTATCTGTGAAATGTTTCCCCAAAATTAGCAGCCTTTTAAGATTTCTGGGATACCCGGTGAAGGAATTCTGAGAGATTTCTCTACATTGTCTATCATCATGAAATTTGTTCTGAATTCATTCAAGTGGGTTATACCCATAAGTGGGTTATACTACAGAGCATGTGAAACAGACATTTGGGGATCTGAATGATGTAATGCAAACTCCCAAACTTCCCTGTTCCAGATATGTATACGTATCAGTACTCACAGATTCAACATTTTGCCTTAGTAAACACAATGGTTACTCATACTCTCACCAATCTGAAGGTTTGGATGACTGAAGAAAAGCAATCAGTTTTGGAGCTTTACAAAATTATTCTCCTCCTAGTGTAGTTAAACTGTAAAATATCACTTGACATGTTGTCTTATCTTTAGACAATTAGACCAGTGGAAGCATGATTAGATTCTAAAGTGTAGTATTTGGGATTACACTGTACACAAATCAGAAGTTGAAATAACTCATTAAACCCATTACAAGAGCTCTAAAGACAAAACCCTGCAGTCTGCAACAAACAGACTTAATATAAAATGACAAAAGAAAATATAATGCCCAAAGGAAAACAATTACATTTTCTATTTCTAAGTACCATTAGAATAACTAAGTCATACTGTGAAAGTAAGATAGTAAAATGGTTTGTTTTAATAAGCTAGTGCCAAGGTATTTTAGGAAAGGAATATTTTGTGACAACAGAGCTGAGTCATCCCTAGTACAGATTATATTTTCTAAACAGATTCTTTTGGTCAGGGTCTGGGTTTAATTTTTGGCCAGCTTTTAAATGCTTTCTTACAAAAGAACTATTTTTAACTGAGTCATGATATTCCTTTCATTCTCAGAAGTAGTTTTGTGCAATCAGGGGTTGGGGAGGCTGAAACGAGATGGATCAGATACTAACAAAAGCATGTAGCAGGAGGACAAAAAAGTGTGCATTTAGAGCAGTGATTTAGGGTTCCTGGATTTCTGTTGATTGCTTTACCTTGACAAAGTCTAAGCCTTTTCATTTTCTTGAATCTAAACAGAAGCAAAATGGACTCTCAACTATTCCAATCTAAACTAAGCTCCTATTTTCCTACTAGGAAGTACTATTAACTTTCCCCTGACAAAGATAGGTTATAGGAGAGCCAAATAAATAAGACTCCATTTAGAGGACCCTAAGAGTACACACAATGAACACAAAAATCAATGTGAGCCCCTCTGACAGCAGAAATTAGATGTCTCATAATGTTTTGCCAGCTTCATAGAACACTATATACTTGCAAAGTACCCTCGCTGCTTTGTGCTCTTTTATCTTGCTTTGCCTCTCTCGTTAAAAATACAATTCTGCCCTTTTGCTAACATTTCCTAGGCTTAGGGATTTTCTCTTAAGACCCAGCCACAAAAACTTGAATTGGTGGCACCAGCATTGCTAAGAGCAAATTAACCTGGGAGAATATGCACCTTGGGATTATTCGATAGCACATTACTATTGATAATTTTTATTTTGAAGTTTGGCCTTCTTTCCCTTTTATGTCACATGGCATCTAGACAGAAATGAACAAAGACTACAGAGAGTTGCCTGGAAGAAAAAAGAAATGTCTTGTTTTATTTTGCAGTATCTGACATTCTCATGTCTAAAGATGTAGAACTGAACTGTGAGGGGCAGGTTTAAAGTTAGGAGAGAGAGAGATGGGAAACTAGTTAGCTAGTTCAAATCAGGTTTCTCAGACAGGGACAAAGGAAAACTACAGTAGTAAAGCACCACCATTTATTAAACACATGTACAAAGAAATATGCTATGGAATCAAATATCTTAAATGCTAAATGTGTTTTGCTAAACTTTTCATACCTGACTCTGAAAACTGATTTTATTTTTAAGGAAGAAGAATTAATAAGAAAATGATTCATTTTAGGCATTACTTATTCTATTATTAAAATAGTATGGTCTACGACTGCCTTTGAGGCTCTATCTGACCATTCATTTAAACTTCAAGTCCAAATGCCCAATGCATTCCTTTTTGTCATTGTAACATAACTATAGCATTTATGTATTTGTTTTTATTTTTTGTTGCAGATCTCCTCTTATTTAAATATAAAATCTATGAGGGCAAAGGTTTTTATTTTATTTTATTCACTCTTGGTATATCCCAAGAGTGTAGAATAACGCCTCACAAAACATATTTGGTGAATGGATGAATAATAGTACTATGACACATATTAATCAGGATCTTTGACCTGCTATTTAGAAATCAGCCCACTGTACGTTGACTTAGTTTTTAGCATTGGCTCTAACATTTAATCTCTTTATTAGCTGTTGACTATAATTTCCTATACCTGCCTCCATTTTATAAACATAAATTCTACGGTTTGAAAATATTTCATTTTCCCCCAGTCTCACAGGAATATGCGATAAAACCAGAAGGAGATTTAGGACCATATAGCATTATATGTATCCTTTCTGTGGCAATACAGTGAATAAATACTTCCAGTATTTATCCTGCACAAGCCTCCATTCTTTAAACAAACAACCGATAAGAAAAAGGAGACAAGTAGCAAGCTACATCATTTGCCTTGGTTTAATGGATCAGCAGAATCAAATATTAAAATGCTAAAAAGTGTTGAAATGAAATAATAACCCCATATAGCTAGAGAGAGCTTGTGTTTCATTGCTGAAGTTCTGAACCTTAATACAGAGGAATGCCAAATTTCTATTTAGAAAATGATTCTCCGTGACATTTCAGTGAGTTGTCAAATCTATAATATCCAGTGTTTGACTACTGCTAGAGGATGGTGCCTCTCCTGTGGGGTTACACCTCTGTGAGTGGTTAAAAAAGGAAGGGCGAGCTTTCTGCACACGGCACCACTATTTACTGAAGAAGGCTATTTTCGTGCTAAATCATCTGCATGAAACCATATGGTTAGAAGAAAATAGACTGCTAGCCAATATAGAGCATCTCCAGAGGGCACTAGACTGGCATTGGATGCCTGCTGATTTGTTTGCTATTTGAATAGATGCCTTCTTCTTCTTGACTTATTGAAAGAAATTGTGCTTTGGGGCAATAATTCCACTTTAAAAGATAGAACAAAACAGAATATCTTCAAGTAAGAAATACTTTCCAGTATTTTACATACATTTATATGTAGACATGAATCTTGATCTCAAGAAATCTACAAGTCAATAGAGGGTAACACATACAAAACCACAGTGAAATTATAAAGTGACAAATGCCATATAAAAATTTCAATGTTTCTGGTAAGAAAAAAAAAAATAGTGAAAGCATATAACTTGGATTTCCAGCCTCTGGAACTGGAAGAAAATTAAATTTCTGGTTTTTAAGCTATGCTGTCTGTGGTACTTTGTTATGATATACCTAACAAATTAATAAAATACATAAGAATCCAAAATACTTTCTCTTCTGGAATTAATTAACGAAGATAAACCAAACTGTAGGAGGACAGGTGATTTCTCCTCCTATAAAGACAGCAGTAATCAGAGGGCATTACGTTTGTGGGAAAAAAAGTCTCCATTTAGGTATAAAGATAAATATTAAATGTAAGACACAAGAATTTCAGAGAAAAAACAATGATAAATACAAAACAACTAATGTTTGTAATGTACTTTCTCACTGTTGTGGCCTCTCACGTTACGGAGCACAGGCTCCGGATGCGCAGGCTCAGCGGCCATGGCTCACGGGCCCAGCCGCTCCGCGGCATGTGGGATCTTCCCGGACCGGGGCACGAACCCGTGTCCCCTGCATCGGCAGGCGGACTCTCAACCACTGCGCCACCAGGGAAGCTCTGTAATGTATTTTTACCAAGACCCTTTTGTTTAATGTTATCAACCTTGTGAAGTGGGCTTGTAGATTTCAGTCTGTCGTTTGGCTTGTCCAATCCACAGAGCTGGGATCTGAACCCAGGCCCCCTAACTATAAATACTATTCTATCATAATGTCACCTCTGTGTGCCAGTTCCATTTGGGTTGAATTTTTGTGTTAATTGCCTTTAGTGAAGTAAATTCAATTTCTTTTAACCTTGGTAAAGACCATGTTCCTTGTAAGCAATGGAAATACTAGCAATCTGTGGTATAACAGGTAAGTCCTTTTTTATTTCTAATAATTTTAAATTAATAATTTTGTTCTTATAATGACAATTGATTCAGTTCCCCAAAACACTAAGATCACTCAGCCTTGTGGGTTGTAATCTATGTCTTAAAATCGAATGGCAAATGTATTATTCACTACTTTAGAATACCCAACATATAATACAGAAATACCTCAGTTATCGAAGCAGAACTCAGTTACTCTCAGGATGATTATTGCTACATTTATTGTTATGAGGTTACAACTGACTCATTTCAATTTTTGCTATTTTCTATATTGTTGTGTAATAAGAATTGATATTTAGGATGACAGAATTGCAGACTTTCTAACTTCAAATAGCCAATTATATCTAGCGACTTTATTTACAAGTCAAAAAAATGGAGATATGAGTCTTCATTAAATTTTTGACCAAAAACATTGAAATTAATAGCACTTTGTATTGTTATATGGTATTTAGCACTTTCTACTTTCACCATAGTTTTATATATATGTGTTTTACCCTCTACTGATTTGTAAATTCTTGAGATCAGGATTTATGTATAATTCACCTTTGCAACCTCACTTTGTCTTCTTTGTAGGCTTCCAATAAATATTTAATTCGTGAATGAACTAATTAAAAGCAAAATAGTTTGTGTATCACTCAGACATTAAAGATGTGAATTAAATCAAAATAATCCACTAAGTAATGATTTCATATCAAAGAAAACTTGCACATCAAAATAAGGGTATTTATACCTCAGACAGATTCTAAACAAATGAAGCACTAACACATGGTAGAGTCCTTTCATCTGTGTTAAAAAGATTTTTTATATTAATTTATAAATGGTGTTGATCAAATTTTCATGGCATAAAAAAGTTTTCTTCTTAAAATTTCTGCATTTGGTCTGTGTCTTAAGAAACCAAAGTCCATTAGTCTAGCTAATGTATACCATCACCTTGGCACATAGGACTCCCCTCCTGGGATATCTGGAAAGTAACCATTCTCTCCTGCTGTTTCAATTAGCACTCTGGAACACTCATTATCTTTAGTGGAAACTATCTTTGAAATCTTAATGCCCTTCAGCTTGAAATGTGTTTTTCGACAGTTCAGAGGCAAAAGGTTTAGGAGTGAGGGAAGTTATCCCTGCTTTTGAAGATCTCCAAATATGAAGAACCTAGGGAAGAAGTTAACGCCTACTTGACTCATTCTTTTATTGGACTGTAAGGAGAAAGACAGAAATGAATAAGAATTAGTGCTGCCAATGTCATTTTCTTCTTCAGATTTGGGTATACTGGAATGAGAAAGACACAAGGGACAAAATAAGGATCCTCCGCTCACATAAATTGGCCCAATTTTTAGGCAAGTACCCCACATGAATTTGAAAACACACGCCATTTACTGAAAGGTGACCTTATTAAGAAAATTAGCAACTACATGCTGTAAAGGCATGAAATGTGTAATAAAACGGTTCTAAAAATACCTTAGTGCAGCCATCACATTTTCAGGCAGAGACAACTTGATTAATGCAGGTGAAATCAAGCTTTATCAAGGTCTATTAAAAGCACAGTGCTTTTAAACAAACCTTGTTTTAACCTAAAGATTTGTAGGAATTCTCATCAAAATGTTTTATTTCCCACTAAAAGGTTGTCGGGGATTTTTTTTTTTTGTAGTGTGTGTGTGTGTGTGTGTGTGTGTGTGTGTGTGTGTGTGTGTGTGTGTGTGTGTGTGTGTGTGTGTGTGTGTGTGTGTGTGTGTGTGTGTGTGTGTATCTATTTGTTTGTTTTGTTTCCTGTAGTTTCATCTGTTGTTGCAAGTGTAGTGTTTTGATAAACAGATAAAGACAATGTGCAGCAACTCACTGGGAGAGGGAAGCCAATTTCTAGAGCCATTTTGTGATAACTGTAATCTCTCCTCATATCTTTTCCCTTGCAATGTTCTTTATGATCGATAAATAAGTTTCTCAATGTTCCTGAGATTGATTGGTTTCATCACAGGCAAGAAATGTATTCGACCTAAGTTCATTGAGTGCTATCCCCAACACAGTTTGGGCTCTGTCTCTCTTTCTCTCTCTCTCTCTCTCCTTCAATAAACATTTTAGGCGAAAGGAGAAAAAAACTACACTAAAGTTAATTAAGAACTGTGATAGGTACTCCTTTGCCAAATGTTGACCTCTGGAAAGTAGGGATGTACTTAAAGTTGAGTTTCCAGCTACACAGAGTGAAGACCTTTATATAAGTGAAAGGTCAACACCTAAGTTGTTGCATCTATAGAGTATTCAAATCATCAACCAATACACACTCTTAACACTGATTATTAACAGGTTATACTTTTACAGACCTCTGTTTTACTGGGAAAAATATTCTTGAACTTTCATTCTTTCTCTGTGGAATTATGAGGGGGTAGAAGAGCAACGACTTCCCACTGGCAAGATATTTCTTTTAATATTCTACAGTAATGCTCCCTGGAACATTTTCTTTTGAAATATTCAGCTACTGAAAAAGAGAGTTGGGAATCAGAGCAGATCAGGGAGCTGTACTTTGTGAGGAAGTGAGTGGGTGGTAATCTGATTAGGCAGTCTGGACAGCCAGTTCTGAAACAAAAGTAATTTCACAAAAGAATCAATTTAATGTTCAAAAGTAAAAAAGAGGAAAACATTATAGGTTCTATAGCTGACCTTAGTGGAAGTTTCATTACTTTGAAGTCAAGATTAACTACCTTTATAAAATATACTATAATGTCTTTCTTTAAAAAAAACCCACAAATTTAAATTATTTTAAGACACTGTGCATGTGTAGGCTCAAGCACTGACATACGTGCTACGGAAGGTCCATTGGATTTTCTTCTGAAAGAAAGGGAAATATTTTATTTCTTGAATTTGAATTTCTGTATCATTCATGCCAGAGAACTTATTGTAAGTTCTTATTCTGAGTTTTAGGCACATATAAAGTTGAGGAAAATGTGGTCTTTGATTCAAGGAGCATGTAGGCTAAGAGAGAAATTATAAGATACACACATACCCGTTTTGTTAAACAAAATATATTAAAAATCATTAGCGGTTACAAAGTGCTATGAATTGAGAGGCATTTTTTTTAAAAGTTCTTCCTGGAGAAATTAACAAAGGTTTAATTGGGGTAGTAGCCGTTGAAAGGGGCCTTGACATTTGGGCAAAATTTAGATGAGATGAATTGGCAGGTAGGGCTTTGGACAGAGTGAATAACGTTAGCAAGAACCCAGAGGAGTGAGAATGTGGGTATCCTGTGAGAGTGAATAATACAGTCTGACTAGAGAACAGAGTACCGGAAAAAGAAGACAGAAGAGGCAGCTTGATAAAATTCATCCATGTTCTTGAACGCCAAGCCAAAAATTTGGATTTTATTCCTCAAGCAATGAATGAGGATAAGAACTACTATATACTGCAAACATTTTTATACCTTCCAAAACCAGTTTTTATGCTATATCATTAAATTTCCCCATCGGCCCCATAAGGTAAGCAATTTATATACAGGAGTCTGTAAATGGGATTCAAGCAATTCCTATTCCAAAGCTCTTTCCTCTACATGGTCATGAACAACTTTGAAAATTTCATCAAATCTATAAACTTCTTCCCAGAAAAATGTGTATGCAAACATATACATGTATAAAATTTTTCTTACACTTTCAGGGTCTTCGCTAATTCTCATTTTCTTTGCCTGTTAGAAACTCTTGCACTATCCGAAGATATCACCCAGTGTAGGAATGCATTTTCTTCTAATTCTATGATCCAGTAATATTTCAAAATGAGAAGATATCAGAGAATGTTAAGGAAGTAAGATATTGAAAAAGGTCATTATTTTTTCTTATTACAGAATTATGAAGGGGGTATGTACATTAAATGATTAACTAAACAATGTAATAATTTCATCCCAAATTTGGAAATGTTCCTTTTATAAAATAAAAACAATAGCTTGATCTTAATCCATACCACCCCACAATCATTTCAGTCCCTTGAATGTTTCATTAGCTTTTGTTCTATTTGTCTTAATGTTTTATCTAAAGCTCTCTTGTTTTACCTTTACCCAACATGTTCCAATTCAAATGTCAACATTTGTATCAGTTCTCATGTTTCTGCTATTTAGAGGACAAGGCCTTAGGGACAAAATATGTAAATCTGAGTCCCAAATCTATACTTACTCACCGTATGAACCTGGATAAACCACACCTCCAATAAACTCATAAAAATCTCTCAGATCCTTCTTCTTTAAAATGGGGATAATAATTACCCTCCTTCTATCATTTCTAAATGATAGAAACAGTATCACTATTCGATTCATTAAACTTTTTTAAAAAACCTGTCTTCATAGCATTAAATTTGAGAAGCAAACAAATCATTTTAAAAAGGAAAGAGTTAAAAATAAGAGCTTCCAGTATCATGAAAGAGAAAGACACATAATAAACAGTTTGTTATATAATAACGACATACATAAAATGCTAGGAAGACACAGACATAGATGAAGAAACAATGACTGAGAGGCCTGGAGTAGTGCAATGAAGAGGTAATCCTTGAGTGGAGCCTTCTGGGAGGTGTTTTCTAGCCAATAATAGCAAGGCTTATTACCGAAGTGATTCTCAATGTAAAACAGCAACTTCCCATTCTCATATAACACATTAGCCCATGGAACAGTGCTTAAGCTTCAGAATAAAAATCTTATGTAAGCAGAAGAGAAATACTGTATCTTGGCTTAAATGCTACTTACTGGTTCATATATATGGTTGTAAAAGACAATACCTTTTCAGTTATATGGAGAAATATTTGCACTTGTCTGAAATTCAGATATCACAAAAAACAGACCATATAAATGATGTTTATAAAACAAGACAAATATGAATTCAGTTTTTTTCTAGAGTTTGAGATTCCATTATTCTGAATACAAGGGAACAGTCAACAGTTCTCGGCAGTCATCAACTCATGTTAATTTCTTTTCCTTGATTAAAAACTTAATTTTTTCAGATTTTAAAAATTTTATCTTTGGGAAAATTTTTTTCTCTTTTATTTATCATGAAGTGATCGCATTATTTTAGCACATTCATCAAGAAAATGTATATATACTTTATTAGCAATATAAAAGTAAATGCCTGTATTTGCACATCTGGACATTTCTACGGGGTAGGAAGCATCTGAATCTGCATAAAGTCAAATCTTTGCTATATTTTCCTGAATCAAAATATTCTGTCAGTTTCTTCAGATAGGTGTGCTGGCAGGTATCACCTTGGTGGGAGGGGAGACTGCAGATGGAGTGGCTAGAGTCAGAGCCAGGTGTGAGCTGGGGCTTTTCCTGTGCTCAGTGGCTGTCACAGCCCTATCAACAGTGGGGTCAGGTCCCAGGGTGCTGGAGCAGTAGCCCTGAGGGTCGGGCTTTAAGCCCTGAGGGTCAGGCTTTAACCCAGGCTCGCCAAGAAAAAAAGAGAGAGAACCCAAATAAACAAAAGAAGAAATGAAAGAGGAGAAAATACAACCAATCTCACAGAGATAAAAAAAACATAATAGAATACTAAGAACAGTTCTATGCCACCAAATTGCACAACCTAGTACAAATGGATAAATTTCTAGAAACAGAATCTTCCAAGACTGAATCAGGAAGAAATAGACAATCTGAACAGACTGATCACTAGTAGTGATATTGAATTAGTAATCAAAAATCTCCCTGCAATCAGAAGTCCAGGATAGGACAGCTTCAAAGGGGGAATTCTACCAAATATGTAAAAAAGAGCTAATACCTATCCTTCTCAAACTATTCCAAAAAACTGACAAGAAGGGTAGACTCCCAAATTTATTCTGAGGCCATGATTACCATGCTACCAAAACCTGACAAAGACACTACAAAAAAAGAAAATTATAGGCCAATATCTCTGATTAATATAGATGCAAAAATCCTCAACAAAATATTAGCAAACCAAATTCAACAATATATAAAAAGGATCATGATCAAGTGAGATTTATTCCAGGGATGCAAGGATGGTTAAATATCCACAAATCAATCAACATGATACACCACATTAACAAAACAAAGGATAAAAATCACATGATCATCTCAAAAGATGCAGAAAAAGCATTCAACAAAATGCAACATCCGTTCATAATAAAAACTCTCATCGAAGTTGGTATACAGGGAGCATATCTCAACATAATAAAGGCCATTTATGACAAAACCACAGGCAACATCACACTCAATGGTGAAAAGCTGCAAGCTTTTCCTCTAAAACCAGGAACAAGACAAGGATGCCCACTCTCATAACTTCTATTTAACACAGTAACGGACAATCTAGCCACAGCAATCAGACAAGAAAAAGAAATAAAAGCATCCACATTAGAAGGGAAGTAAAACTGTTACTATTTGCAGATGACATGATACTATATATAGAAAACTCTAAAGCCACCATCAAAAAAACTATTAGAACTAAGAAATGAATTCAGTAAAGTTGCAGGATACAAGATTAATATGCAAAAATGTGTTGATTTTCTATGCACTAATAATGAAACATCAAAAAGAAAAAGCAAGAAAATCCCATTTAAAATCACATCAAAAAGAATAAAATACCTAGGAATAAACTTAACCAAGGAGTTGAAAGACCTATATTCTGAAAACTATAAGACACTGATAAATTAAAGATGATACAAAGAAATGGAAAGATATTCCATGTTCATGGACTGGAAGAATTCATATTTTTAAAATGGACATACTACCCAAAGGAACCTACAGATTTAATGCAATCTTTATCAAAATAACCATGACATTTTTCACAGAACTAGAACAAATAATCCTAAAATTTACATGGAATCACAAAAGACCTCAAATTCCCAAAGCAACCCTGAGAAAAAAAAACAGGCTGGAGGTATATCCCTCCCATTCTTCAGACCATACTACAAAGCTACAGGAATCAAAACAGCATGGTACTGGTACAAAAAGAGACACAAAGATCAATGTAACAGAATAGAGAGCCCAAAACTAAACCCATAATAAATATTTGAATATTTTTTTAATAAAAATTTATTAAAGACCTAAATGTATGCCTGGAAACCATGAAACTCCTAGAAGAAAACATAGGAAGAACATTCTTTGACATAAACTGTAGCAATATTTTCTTAGCTCTGTCTCCCAAGGCAAAGGAAACAAAAGCAAAAATAAACAAATAGGACCTATTTAAACTTAAAACTTTTGCACAGCAAAGGAAACTATGGACAGAATGAAAATATAACCTACTGAATGGGAGAAAATATTTGCAAAGGATATGACTGATAAGGGGTTAATATCCAAAATATATATACAGCTCATATAACTCAATATCAAAAAACAAGCAACCCAATTAAAAAATGGACAGAAGAACTGAATAAACATTTTTACAAAGAAGACATACAGATGACCCACAGGTACATGAACAGATGCTCAATGTTGCTAATCATCAGAGAAATGCAAATCAAAACTATAATGGAATATCTAAACTCACATCTGTCAGAATGGCTATCATTAAAAAGACCACAAATAACAAATGTCGGCAAGGATGTGGAGGAAATGGATCCCTTGTATACTGTTGGTGAGAATGTAAATGGGTGCAGCCACTGTGGAAAACAGTATGGAGTTTCCTCAAAAAAAACACCTAAAATTACTATATGATCCAGCAATTCTACTCCTGGGTATTTATCTGAAGAAAATTAAAACACTAATTCAAAAAGACACATGCACCCCCAATGCTCATAGCAGCATTCTTTACAATAGCCAAGATATGGAAGCAACCTAAGCGTCCTTCAACAGATGAATGGATAAAGAAGCATGCTGAGACTTCCCTGGTGGTCCAGAGGTTGGAACTCTGTGCTTCCAGTGCAGGGGGCACACGTTCGATCCATGGTCGGGAACTAAGATCCCACATGCCGTGTGGTGCAGCCAAAAAAAAAAGAAGTATGGTATATATATACACAATTGACTATTACTCAGCTATAAAAAAATGAAATTCTACTATCTGCAGCAACACTGATGGACCTGGAGTGTGCTATGCATAGTGAAATAAGTCAGAGAAAGATAAATACTATCTGTGGAATCTAAAAAATAAAACAAATGAATGAGTATAACAAAACAGAAACAGACTCACAGATACTAGTAGTTACCAATGAGGAGAGGGGAGTGGGAAGAAGCAAGACAGGGGAAGGGGACTGAGAGGTATAAATTACTATGTATAAAGTAAACAAACTACAAGGATATATTGTACAGCACAGGGAATATAGCCAATACTTTATAATAACTTTAAATGAAGTATTATCTATAAAAATATGTAAAACACTACGTTGCACACCTGAACTAATATTATAAATACACTGTACTTCAAAAAAAAATTATACAGTGTTCATACCACATTATGCTTCACATGCTTACTCAGTGATATTTACTTTAATTTCCTGAATTTGATATTAAATTTTGGTTTCAAACAGATAAGCAAAATAGTAATATCCATGAGATAAAATTTCTAAGTCTCTCTTGTATACTTAGAGTCATATTCACAATATTTGTTGGGCTTTATAACCCGAAATCCACACCTCATCCTCAGCTGTGAAGACTCCCTCTTTACATAGTCTGTTTTGCTTATTTAAACCTAAGTCTTGGGCTTCCCTGGTGGCACAGTGGTTAAGAATCCACCTGTCAATGCAGGGGACACGGGTTCGAGCTCTGGTCCAGGAAGATCCCACATGCTGCAGAACAACTAAGCCCGTGTGCCACAACTACTGAGCCTGCACTCTAGAGCCCGCAAGCCACAACTACTGAGCCCGTGTGCCACAACTACTGAAGCCTACGCGCCTAGAGCCTGTGCTCCGCAACAAGAGAAGCCACTGCAATGAGAAGCCCGTGCATCGCAACGAAGAGTAGCCCCCACTCGCCACAACTAGAGAAAGCCCACGCACAGCAACGAAGACCCAACACAGCCAGCCAAAAATAAATAAAATAAATTTATTTAAAAATAAATAAACCTAAGCCTCAACTGTGATATCTCATCTGATTTTATGTTTATAAATTAATAAAATAACATAATCTAAACCAAAACATTTAAGATCGCAAAGTGTTCACCCATTATATTAAAGATAAATTAGCCATTGCAGATTAAATGTGAACCAGTCTCACGGCTTAAAAATCAGAGTTTTATTTCATGCAAAGTAGGAAACAACTGTCTAATGAGAGTCAACTTCTAAATCTAAAATTGAGGATAATAAGACAAAGCCCTGCTTTGATAACCTTGAACACTGTGGAGAAAGGAAACAGTTATCTGTCCTTTCCACAACACTGCAGTTAAGACAAGCCAGAAAGAGAGCATGACAACGTATATTTTGCACAGGGATGATTTAATAGAGATTTGAAAAATTAAATGTAAATAAAAAGAGGCACACTTTTCCTCATACTACATTGTTTATTTGCAGGCCTGTCATTCTTTTTATTTACTTACTTATTCATTTTCAGTTTCTGAGCTCTTGAGAGTACAGATTCATGTTTCATATATGTTGTTATAAATCACCAAACACACTAGCCATGCTCCATAAATATATAGTAAGATAAAGAGGAACACAAACATCACAGCAAAAAACTGAAGTCCACAGTGACTCAGCTTCTCAATTCCCATGTGCCCCTCAATTACTTTTGGCTCTGATTCAAATTCTCAGGACCTCTGAGATTCTCCCCAAGCAGTAGCTCTTTCCATGTACCTAAGGACTGACTTACCTTCAAGTCCAGTATTTACAAACACTAATATTTACCAAGTATTATAAAATAGCAACCACTGTTAGTGCTGGATTTTTGAAATACAACAAAGCTCCCAACTCCACCACGTGGTAAAAAAAACATATTATTGGAGCTAAATTGATCAACTTTAACATTATGCCCAATCCCATGAAGATAGGGAAATGAGGAAAACTTATGAATACAGAACTGGAGAGAGCGTTTTCCCAGAAAGCAGTCATAGAGATTACTTGGGACTAGAATATTAATACCAAAGTACATGAAGTGATTTCCAGATAAGGAAACAGAGAAGTATGAGAACATGTTCCTCCAAATGTGAAAAAATTTCTCCAAAATTTCCCAATGTTGGGCATAGCTGTGCAAAAATACACTGGTGATTGATTAAGAAATGTCTATAAAAGTGTGTAAATTCTTCACAGCCCCTTTCACAATTATTATACCAAATATTTATGGCAAAGAATCAGAAACTCCTGTGAAATTGTCTCCCTATGTATTTATCTTCAAAATAAATGTTATTAAATAAACAATCTATTTTAACCCCGAAATATATTGGACTATAGTAAACTTCTGTTATAATAAATAGGTGTGCCTAGTTTTTAGTTGATCTGGAACAGAAATGTACCAAGATTTTATTAGGTAAATTGGCCAATAACAACTTGATCCTAATTTTAATCCTAATGGAGGGACAATCAGATTCTGTCCCTCCCTTCACACTTCAACCTGCCTTTTCCCTTACTCTAAGCATTTCGATATAACTTACTCTTTTATTCTGATTTAGGTTTTCAAAACATAAACACGGTGATTTCCTTTTGGTATGTGTAGCTGAGGCAATTATGTATTTAAGGTGAAAAATAGTAAAAGAAATTGGTTTGGAAAACTATAAAGGCATTAACTCCTGTTTGTTTTAGTTCTTATCTCCCTATCTGAGCAAGATATATAATCTCTGTGGATTTTATTATGTTCACACATATGTGGTGCCTCCTTTCACAGCTCATCTTTGTGGGAGGATGCTACATCTATTTAACAAATTTGACCATGTGACTTGTTTGGACCAATGAAATGCGAGTGGGGTGACAGGTATCACCTCTGAACAGTGAGTGCATGGTTTGCATTTTCTTTAATGCCTTTGTCAACTCAATCAATTGGCTGTGTTCCAGAAAATGGCAACTTGATCATGGATCCTAGAATAAAGATAATGTCTGAAGTAAAACCATAGCTGCCTTGAAATGGACATGTAGCATGAAAAAGAAATAAATCTAAATCTTTTTTTTCCTAGTAAACCACTAAAATTTTATAGTTGTTGTTGCCACAGAATTACCTAGACTATTCTGTCTGATATACCTTCTTCAATATGCCTTGAAAACAGGTGATGATTTGTTTTGACAGAGTGACTCGCCATTATTCACATATCAGAACCTCAAAAAAAATTTTATCCAATAGGATCATTTATCGTAAGGAATTAATTTAAGATGAACAAATCATTGGTACTGTGGTTAACAGGACACAGAAATAGTTTTGCTTTAAAAATTCCCTTTGATAACCTGATTTGATCCAACTCTATGAAATAAAATTATCACACCCAAGTTTAATCCATGACTTTGCAATAATGTGAGCTTTTATCTTTTAGAATGTTTTCATACAGAGAAGCAAGAGTGAAGAACATAATTGGTGAAGCCACATATAATTATTCCCCTTTCCGTAAGAAGCACATACATTTAATTTTTTTTTTTTTTTTTTTTTTTTCCCTAACAACAACAAAAAAGCACTGCTCCCTGGTCCAACGAGAAAAATCAAACCCAGGGAAATGTTCTTTGGTCCAAAGCCCAAATTTCCCACTTCACTTCTCATTTTGTTCTTGAAATGCTGGTACTAAGAAGTGATTTTACAGTGTAAACAGCTCAGTATTCCCTTCATTTCTGGTAGGTGCTAATGACCTTTTATTATGACTTATAAGAATTATTTGTTCTATTTTCTGCCACATAACATGTCTGATAGATCATACCCAAACTAAACGGAGGTGCTAGGTGCCATGGCATTAATGGTGTTAAAATTTTAAACCCTTTCATATGCCCAGTCATTCGTGAGGACAAGAAATGTTACTAGCAACAGAAATCCTGAGAAACAGAGAGGAAGGGAGGGGCAAGGGAGAGGGAGAAAGGAAGAGAGGGAGAGGAGAGATAACAGCCATACCAATAAGCTGTTTGGTAGCCTCAGAAGGGAATCAACATGTTTTATTTTATCACCTTTCCTGTTAAACATATTACGAAGAACTTCAGAATCTACTTTCTGAGAACAATTTGCAATTAGAGAAATCTTCTTTCACACTAAAATATGGATATTCCCAGCTCAATAGGTTTTATAAAATGCCAGGCAACCAAAGAGCAAACTGGACCAGATTAAGAAAATTAAAATATCGAGATATTTTCTCTAATTGTGCTGCACTGTGGAGGCCTTAACTGCATGCTATGTTTAAAAAGATGGTCTGGGCCACCCGTAATGTTCACATTCTATCTTTATATAGCGGATGATTAGTCTTCAAGAAGACCGTGGTAGATGCCCTGCTACACTGGGCAACTAATGTGTGACTGTGGATATGCTCTGTTTTCACATCCGTACCAACACAATATCTTTATTTGCAAGGTCTGTCATTCTGACTTGCCTGTGAGAAATGATTTCCCCTTGAAGAGATAGTCTGTGCTCACGTCTCTCGGCCACAAGTCATCAGCCAGGACAGCAAATGGAGGAGAGTCATAACGCCAGGAAAACACAAATATCTTGTCCTAGAAAAAGATATTTTTAGTGATTATCGTTCTAAGAAAGAGGAGAAAAAGGAGTTTGAAAACACTCTCAGTTCAGTGAACCATTTCTACCTTTTCTCTTTCCAGAGAAGTGAAATATTCATGAATATAAGCAGTCACTTATAGCAATGCTGTTTCACTGCTGAGTGATAAGCCTTCAGAAGCTCTTCAAAAGCAATTAGGGTAAAGGAAGTTTCTTGATCTTCAGGAAATTAGTTGAAATTACAATGATTAGAAGTAAGAAATGTATGTAGAAAAGAAGCCAGACTTCTCTCACTCAAAGGCCAGATAAAAAACAAAACAGAGAAATTTGAAGGATGCTGATAAGACAGTGTTCAGGGCAGCCACAAAAACTTAGTCTCAGTTTTTGTAAACATGGAAAAAATACCAAAGAAAATAAGTCATCTCAACCCTCAAAAATGCAGTGTATTATTCTGAACTAGAGGAGACAAGCTTCCCATTTGGATGATCAAATATAAGATGTCTGCAATAAAGATGTTTTCCTAAGGCAAACTACTATGTAGTCAAGAAAGTATTTTCATACGGCAATATTATTTTCAATAATATCTGAATTGATAAGTATAGCCATTTGGCAAGCATGCCCAATGTCAGCCTAGGTATCAATCTTAGTTGTCCAGGAAAGATAACAGCCCACATGGAACCATCTAAGCACATTTTCTTTTGTGCTGTCTTTCCAGGAATTATGACCTGCTGGTCTTAAATCCCTAGCCAAGGATATGGCATCTAGGAGAAGCTGGCAGATGAAACCTTGAACTAGCAGTTTTCACCTCTGAGATAGGCTTGATTGCCCTGGCCTTTAAATGTCAGGAACTGTGCAGGAAAGGTTGAGACACTGCTCTTAAAGATGTAGCAACACCAAGATCCCCCTGCTGACGAAGAAAAAGCAAATATCTCAATTCTTTCAAAATCTAGAAAATGTATTCTCCTTAAATGACACAAATTTGGCAAACATTTATCACTTTTGTTCTTCAACTTAAAGAGAACTATTAGATTTAGTAACTTTCTTAAAGGGAGTCTTTAATCTTTAAAAGTTGTGTCTGAAGCATGTTCTTAAAAAGAGGAAAGTTAAATCTAAGATAAATGGCTCCACCAGAGTTGCAGAGGAGACACGGATAAAGAGTAACTATGAAGAGCTTATAGTCATAAGGAACGTGATATTTTTACCCCTGTTCATCTAGAATATATGTTCCCTCTTATGAAAGCTGCTTTAATGTTTAAAATGGGAAAAAGAAAAATTATATTTATAGAAATGAGAACAAATATAACTCATTAATATTTCCACTGAGCATTTATAGCCATTCTTATAAATGTCCGTAGAAGTAGGATTTTGAACAGAACTTATTTCTCTAGAATAGCACTGTCCACAAGAAATATAATGAGAGCCACATATGCAATTCTAAATTTTCTAATAGCCACGTTGAAGAAAAAGTAAAAAGAAACAAGAGAAATAAATCGTGTGTGTGTGTGTGTGTGTGTGTGTGTGTGTGTTCTTCCGGATATTTATGTGTATGTGTGTATGGTTTTTTTTAAATTTTTATTGGAGTAGAGATGATTTACAATGTTGTGCTAGTTTCAGGTGTACAGCAAAGTGATTCAGTTATACATATACATGTGTTCATTCTCTTTCAGATTCTTTACCCATATAGGTTATTACAGAATACTGAGTAGAGTCCCTATGCTATACAGTAGGTCCTTGTTGGTTATCTATTTTATATATAGTAGTGTGTGTATGTTAATCCCAAGCTCCTAATTCATCCCTTCCCCCCAACAAGAGAAACGAATTTTAATATGGTATTTGAACTAATTTCATTTCAGTAAGTAATCAATATTAAATTTATACTGCATTTGTTTGAAATCTGAATTTAAATGAATAAATTTGAAAGTTAGTTTCAGTTGCAAAAGCTACATTTCAAGAGCTCAATAGCCACACATGACTCGTGGCTCCCATACTGGACCATGCAGCCTTGGAACTCTTTAGGTTCAATGTACATTCACATAAAAGTTTAGGAAAGAAAGTCCCAGATCAGGCTAATGAACTTCTCCAGACTTCTTAGCTATAGAGTAACGCAACGTTCAACTAGAGACTTTCTTTCTAGGCTTACAATATTAAGTTTGTTGAAGAGATAAGTTTACATCTTACATACTAAAGTAGAACACTTTGAGGGATATCCTTTGTTATTATCTAATAATTCAGACCTAGGAAGACAAACTCATTGATAATGCCATAAAACTCAGATATTTCCACATGGGGTTCGTGATGACATATTCAGCTGCTCTCCAGCCTGGTTAGTAGTAAAGGGCACTCTTAGGACACACGTTTTACTCTTTTCCTAAAGGGAGTCAAACATCCAAATTGTCACAGGTCATCTTCTCATAGTTTTGCTTCCCATTTTAGTTGACCACTTGGTTAGTGGTTTTTACCTAAGGTTCTTGTGGCAGGGTCAGCCACATTCCAGAAATAAAGTGCATGTCATGTCATATCTAGATTCTTTTTTAAAGGGTACTTTCAGGCAACTGGCCACAGGCAGAGTCACTTCAGTTAACTCAACTGTAACAGATGATGAATCTCCCTCACTGTGGGCGCACTCATCCATCATAAGGCACACCCTGCCCTCTGTAGAAATGATGCATCATCACAGGGCTCAGGGCCATAAAGAGCGAAGAATCACAAGGAATAACACACAAAAAAATGCGTTTGGTCAGCACAGGATAGGCCCACATCAAACAAACACTAAGACTTAGAACCCTCTTCAGATGTGAGTGCCTTTTCCTTAGGAAAATCCTCTTGTTTGAGGCTCACTTTTGTCTGCTGCAAACATGCTTTTGTTGCTTCCTAAAATTAGGAGTCATCCCTTGCCTTCTCAGACCTTATATCCCTTTCATTGAATTATCCTCTATGCCCTGCACTGAACTGGGAACCGTCCCAATGCCTTGTCAAATCCTTTTATTTTTGTTATGAAGCAGGTTCTACCTGAAAAGAGATGCCCATTTGTTGCCAAACTTAATTAAGGAAAGTTGGATCTTTTAAACCAGGAGAAGCATACGAGTTGCTAAATAGCAAAGGGCATTTTCTGGTTTTTCTACAGCACTAAAACAACACCATGTTCTTTCCATCTAAGCAGACAGACAAAACAGAACACTTCTAACCCCTGCTTACACTGTGCACATCATTCGATCATCATTATCCCCATTTAACCGGTGGGGAAATTGAGAGAGTGGAAGATAACTGGAGCTACCTAGTGCTAAGAAACAGGAGCCAAAGCTAGAAGTCATTAACTTTGTCAATTTCCACAGCACAGCTGAGGCACTGGGGTTTTGAAAAAGAACAGATGGTAAGTGAAGGCAAGGACTAAGACAGAGGCCTTCCTTTAGTAACTTGGAAGGCTGTCAGGTGCTATTCTGCATGCTAAATATGAAAGAAATTCCAGACTTTGAGAGCCAGCCATACTGCCTTATATGAGGTTGTAAAAATAGTTCTCATTGGAAAGGGTGGCCCATATTAAAAATGTCCTCAGTGTCCTATTTTCAAGGAGTCTAATTCAAACAAGTTATTTTTAATAGTGGGTGGTCACCTCAGTGCTCTGTTTAAAATGGATTACCCTGAGTAGTAAGCTACAATTGCACTTTTTAGATGAAGTTTCTCTGTATCTCTCATTTTTTTCCTTTAATTCATTTCTATAGAGCATTCAAAAAAAAAAATCAAATCCACAGACTAATTCCATCTTTTTTCCCCTGGCAAATAAATTCTATCCCATCAAGGTTTTGCTGCTCTCTCCAGAAAATTAGAAAAAAATTTCTCTGTAATGCAAACTTGAAGACCAAGAAGTTTGGACACTTAGCTTTTACGATGTTACTTCCCATGTGCCCACGATGTTTTGCCTCCTTGATACATGAGAATGGGGGTGCTATAAACTATGAGGTATAATTTCCTTCTGCCATATTCTTATCATGGATAATATTGAATTTTAATATTATAATAACTTTATATCCATACTTACAATTAAGATAAATTACTCAACTTGTAGCTACATCCTCTAAAACTTCACTGGCTAATATGGTAGCCACTAGCCACATGTGCCTATTAGCACTCGAAATGTGGCATGTTTGAATGGAGGTGTGCTGTAAATGTAAACTGCACAACGGACTCTGAAGACTCAGTACAAAAAAGGAATGCAAAATATCTTATTAATAATTTTTAAGATGGATTACATATTGAAATAATCATTAGGATATATTAGGCTCAATAAAATATATGTTTGAAATTAATTTCACCTAGGTCTTTTTTGGTTTTTACTTTTTTTTAATGTGGCTTTCAGAAAATTTAAAACTATAAATGTGGCTCATGTTATATATCTACTGGACAATGCTACTGTAGAGCAGGAGTTGGCAAACGTTACTTGTGAAGGCCCAGATTGTAAATATTTTAGGTTTTGTGGCCATATGCTCTCTGTTTCAATTACTCAACTCTGCCATTATAGAAGGAAATCAGGCACTGACAACAGCAAATGAATGGGCATGGTTGTGTTCCAATAAAACTTTACTTATGAACATTGAAATCTGAATTTTATATAATTTTCATGTACCATGAAATATTCTTCTCTTGATTTTTTTCAACCATTTAAAACCGTAAAAATAATTCTTCATGGGTCGTTCAAAAACTAGATGGGGGGAGGAGCTTCAAGATGGCGGAAGAGTAAGACACGGAGATCACCTTCCTCCACACAAATACATCAGAAATACATCTACAAGTGGAACAACTCCTTCAGAACACCTACTGGACGCTGGCAGAAGACCTCAGACCTCCCAAAAGGCAAGAAACTCCCCACGTACCTGGGTAGGGCAAAAGAAAAAACACAGACAAAGAATAGGGACGGGACCCGCACCAGTGGGAGGGAGCTGTGAAGGAGTAAACGTTTCCACACACTAGGAAGCCCCTTCGTGGGTGGAGACTGCGGGTGGCGGAAGGGGGAAGCTTCGGAGCCACGGAGGAGAGCGCAGCAACGGGGTGCGGAGGGCAAAGCAGAGAGATTTCTGCACAGAGGGTCAGTGCTGACCAGCACTCACCAGCCCGAGGCTTGTTTGCTCCCCCAACGGGGCGGTCCGGGGCTGGGAGCTGAGGCTCGGGCTTCAGAGGTCGAATCCCAGGGAGAGGACTGGGGTTGGCGGCGTGAACACAGCCTGAAGGGGGCTAGTGCGCCACAGCTGGCCGGGAGGGAGTCCGGGAAAGAGTCTGGAGCTGCCTAAGAGGCAAGAGACTTTTTCTTCCCTCTTTGTTTCCTGGTGCGCGAGGAGAGGGGATTAAGAGCGCTGCTTAAAGGAGCTCCAAAGACGGGCGCGAGCTGCGGCTATCAGCGCAGACCCCAGAGACGGGCATGGGATGCTAAGGCTGCTGCTGCCGCCACCAAGAAGCCTGTGTGCGAGCACAGGTCACTATCCACACCTCCCCTCCCGGGAGCCTGTGCAGCCCGGCACTGCCAGGGTCCCGTGATCCAGGGACAGCTTCCCCCGGAGAACGCGTGGCGCGCCACAGGCTGGTGCAAAGTCACGCTGACCTCTGCAGCCGCAGGCTCGCCCCGCATCGGAACCCCTCCCTCCCCCGGGCCTGAGTGAGCCAGAGCCCCCAGAGCAGCTGCTCCTGTAACCCCGTCCTGTCTGAGCGGGAACATACGCTCTCAGGCGACCTACACGCAGAGGCGGGGCCAGATCCAAAGCTGAAATCTGGGAGCTGTGAGAACAAAGAAGAGAAAGGGAAATCTCTCCCAGCAGCCTCAGAAGCAGCGAATTAAAGCTCCACAATCAACTTGATGTACCCTGCATCTGTGGAATACATGAATAGACAACGAATCATCCCAAATTGAGGAGGAAGACTTTGGGAGCAAAGATATATATATTTTTTTCCCCTTTTTCTCTTTTTGTGAGTGTGTATGTGTACGCTTCTGTGTGTGGTTTTGTCTGTAGAGCTTTGCTTTTACCATTTGTCCTAGGTTCTGTCTGTCCGGTTTTTGTTCTTTTTTATTTTTTTTTTATTACTTAAAAAATTGTTTTCCTTAATAACTATTTCTTATTTTTTATTTTAATAACTTTATTTTATTTTACTTTATTTTATTTTCTTATTTCTTTTTTTTTCTCCCTTTTATTCTGAACCATGTAGAGGACAGGCTCTCGGTGCTCCAGCCAGGCATCAGGGCTGTGCCTCTGAGGTGGGAGAGCCAAGTTCAGGACACTGGTCCACAAGAGACCTCCCAGCTCCATGTAGTATCAAACAGCGAAAATCTCCCAGAGATCTCCATCTCAATGCCAAGACCCAGCTCCACTCAACAATGAGCAGGCTACAGTGCTGAACATCCTATGCCAAACAACTAGCAAAACATAAACACAACCCCATCCATTAGCACAGAGGCTGACTAAAATCATAATACGGCCACAGACACCCCAAAACACACCACCAGATGTGGACCTGCCCACCAGAAAGACAAGATCCAGCCTCATCCACAAGAACACAGGCACTAGTACCCTCCACCAGGAAGCCTACACAACGAACTGAACCAACCTTAGCCACTGGGGACAGACACCAAAAACAACAGGAACTACGAACCTGCAGTCTGCAAAAAGGAGACCCCAAACACAGTAAGTTAAGCAAAATGAGAAGACAGAAAACAACACAGCTGATGAAGCAGAAGGCAATAACCCACCAGACCTAACAAATGCAGAGGAAATAGGCAGTCTACCTGAAAAAGAATTCAGAATAATGATAGTAAAGATGATCCAAAATCTTGGAAATAGAATAAATACAAGAAATGTTTAACAAGGACCTAGAAGAACTAAAGAGCAAACAGTGATGAACAAGACAATAACTGAAATTAAAAATTCTCTAGAAGGGATCAGTAGCAGAATAACTGAGGCAGAAGAACAGATAAGTGACCTCGAAGATAAAATAGTGGAAATAACTACTGCAGAGCAGAATAAAGAAAAAGAATGAAAAGAACTGAGGACAGTCTCAGAGACCTCTGGGACAACATTAAACACACAAACATTCAGAAGAAGAAAAGGGAAAGAAAGGGACTGAGAAAATATTTGAAAAGATTATAGTTGAAAACTTCCCTATTATGGGAAAGGAAATAGTTAATCAAGTCCAGGAAGCACAGAGAGTCCCATACAGGATAAATCCAAGGAGAAACATGCAAAGACACATATTAATCAAACTATCAAAAATTAAATACACAGAACAAATATTAAAAGCAGCAAGGGAAAACAACAAATAATACATAAGGGAATCCCCATAAGGTTAACAGCTGATCTTTCAGCAGAAACTCAAGCCAGAAGGGAGTGGCAGGACATATTTAAAATGATGAAGGAGAAAAAACTACAACCAAGATTACTCTACACACCAAGGATCTCATTCAGATTTGACGGAGAAATTAAAACCTTTACAGACAAGCAAAGGCTAAGACAATTCAGCACCACCAAACCAGCTTTACAACAAATGCTAAAGGAACTTCTCCAGGCAGGAAACACAAGAGAAGGCAAAGACCTACAAAAATAAACCCAAAACAATTAAGAGAATGGTAATAGTAACATACATATCAATAATTACCTTAAATGTAAATGGATTAAATGATCCAATCAAAAGACATAGATTGGCTGAATGGACACAAAAACAAGACTCGTATATATGCTGTCTACAAGAGACCCACGTCAGACCTAGGGACACATACAGACTGAAAGTGAGGGGATGGAAAAATATATTCAATGCAAATGGAAACCAGAAGAAAGCTGGAGTAGCCATTCTCCTATCAGACAAAATAGACTTTAAAACAAAGACTATTACAAGACACAAATAAAGACACTACATAATGATCAAGGGATCAATCCAAGAAGAAGACATAACAATTGTAAATATTTATGCACCCAACATAAGCACCTCAATACATAAGGCAAATACTAACAACCATAAAAGGGGAAATCAACAGTAACACAATCATAGAGGGAATTTTAACACCCCACTTTCACCAATGGACAGATCATCCAAAATGAAAATGAATAAGGATACACAAGATTTAAATGATACATTAAACAAAATGGACTTAATTGATATTTATAGGACATTCCATCCAAAAACAACAGAATACACATTCTTCTCAAGTGCTCATGGAACATTCTCCAGTGTACATCATATCTTGGGCCACAAATCAAGCCTTGGTAAATTTAAGAAAATTGAAATTGTATCAAGTATCTTTTCCGACCACAATGCTATGAGACTAGATATCAATTACAGGAAAAAATCTGTAAGAAATACAAACACATGGAGGCTAAACAACTCACTACTTAATAACCAAGAGATCACTGAAGAAATCAAAGAGGAAATCAAAAAATACCTAGAAACAAATGACAATGAAAACACGATGACCCAAAACCTATGGGATGCAGCAAAAGCAGTTCTAAGACGGAAGTTTATAGCAATACAATCCTACCTTAAGAAACAAGAAACATCTCAAATAAACAACCTAACCTTACTAAAGCTGTTAGAGAAAGAAGAACAAACCACAAAGTTAGCAGAAGAAAAGAAATCATAAAGATCAGATCAGAAATAAATGAAAAAGAAATGAAGGAAAGGAGAGCAAAGATCAATAAAACTGAAAGCTGGTTCTTTGAGAAGATAAACAAAATTGATAAACCATTAGCCAGACTCATCAAGAAAAAAAGGGCGAAGACTCAAATCAATAGAATCAGAAGTGAAAAAGGAGAAGTAACAACTGACACTGCAGAAATACGAAGGATCATGAGAGATTACTACAAGCAACTATATGCCAATAAAATGGACAACCTGGAAGAAATGGACAAATTCTTAGAAATGCACAACCTTCCATGAATGAACCAGGATGAAATAGAAAATAAGAACAGACCAATCACAAGCACTGAAATTGAAACTGTGATTAAAAATCTTCCAACAAACAAAAGCCCAGGACCAGATGGCTTTGCAGGCGAATTCTATCAAACATTTAGAGAAGAGCTAACACCCATACTTCTCAAAGTCTTCCAAAATATAGCAAAGGGAGGAACACTCCCAAACTCATTCTATGAGGCCACCATCACGCTGACACCAAAACCAGACAAAGATGTCACAAAGAAAGAAAACTACAGGCCAATATCACTGATGAACATACATGCAAAAATCCTCAACAAAATACTAGCAAACAGTATCCAACAGCACATTAAAAGAATCATACACTAGGATCAAGTGGGGTTTATCCCAGGAACGCAAGGCTTCTTCAATATACGCAAATCAATCAACGTGATACACCATATTAACAAACTGAAGGAGAAAAACCATATGATCATCTCAATAGATGCAGAGAAAACTTCCGACAAAATTCAACACCCATTTATGATAAAAATCCTTCAGGAAGTAGGCATAGAGGAAACTTTCCTCAACATAATAAAGCCCATATATGACAAACCCACAGCCAACATCGTCCTCAATGGTGAAATATTGAAACCATTTCCACTAAGATCAGGAATAAGACAAGGTTGCCCACTCTCACCACTATTATTCAACATAGTTTTGTAAGTTTTAGCCACAACAGTCGGAGAAGAAAAAGAAATAAAAGAAATCCAAATCGGAAAAGAAGTAAAGCTGTCACTGTTTGCAGATGACATGATACTATACATAGAGAATCCTAAAGATGCTACCAGAAAACTACTAAAGCTAATCAATGAATTCGGTAAAGTAGCAGGATATAAAATTAATGCACACAAATCTCTTGCATTCCTACACACTAATGATGGAAAATCTGAAAGTGAAATTAAGAAAACACTCCCATTTACCATTGTAACAAAAAGAATATCTAGGAATAAACCTACCTAAGGAGACAAAAGACCTGTATGCAGAAAACTGTAAGACACTGATGAAAGAAATTAAAGATGATACAAATAGATGGAGAGATATACCATGTTTTGGATTGGAAGAATCAACATTGTGAAAATGACTCTACTGCCCAAAGCAATCTACAGAGTCAATGCAATCCCTATCAAACTACCAAAGGCATTTTTCACAGAACTCGAACAAAAAGTTTCACAATTTGTATGGAAACACAAAAGACCCCTTAGAGCCAAAGCAAACTTGAGAAAGAAATACGGAGCTGGAGGAATCAGGCTCCCTGACTTCAGACTATACTACAAAGCTACAGTAATCAAGACAGTATGGTACTGGCACAGAAATAGAAATATAGATCAATGGAACAGGATAGAAAGCCCAGAGATAAACCCACGCACATATGGTCACCTTATCTTTGATAAAGGAGGCAAGAATATACAATGGAGAAAAGACAGACACTTCAATAAGTGGTTCTGGGAAAACTGAACAGTTACATTTAAAAGAATGAAATTAGAACACTCCCTAACACCATACACAAAAATAAACTCAAAATGGATTAAAGACCTAAATGTAAGGCCAGACACCATCAAACTCTTAGAGGAAAGCATAGGCAGAACACTCTATGACATAAATCATAGCAAGATCCTTTTTGACCCACCTCCAAGAGAAATGGAAATAAAAACAAAAATAAACAAATGGGACCTAATGAAACTTCAAAGCTTTTGCACAGCAAAGGAAACCATAAACAAGATGAAAAGACAAACCTCAGAATGGGAGAAAATATTTGCAAATAAAGCAACTGACAAAAGATTAATCTCCAAAATTTATAAGCAGCTCATGCAGCTCAATATTAAAAAAACAAACAACCCAATCCAAAAATGGGCAGAAGACCTAAATAGACATTACTCCAAAGAAGATATACAGATTGCCAACAGACACATGAAAGAATGCTCAACATCATTAATCATTAGAGAAATGCAAATCAAAACTACAATGAGGTATCACCTCACATCAGTCAGAATGGCCATCATCAAAAAATCTACAAACAGTAAATGCTGGAGAGGGTGTGGAGAAAAGGGAACCCTCTTGCACTTTTGGTGGGAATGTAAACTGATACAACCACTATGGAGAACAGTAGGGAACTAAAAATAGAACTACCATATGACCCAGCAATCCCACTACTGGGCATATACCCTGAAAAAACCATAATTCAAAAGGAGTCATGTACCAAAATGTTCACTGCAGCTTTATTTACAATAGCCAGGACATGGAAGCAACCTAAGTGTCCATCAACAGATGAATGGATAAAGAAGATGTGGCACATATATACAATGGAATATTACTCAGCCATAAAAAGGAACGAAACTGAGTTATTTGTAGTGAGGTGGATGGACCTAGAGTCTGTCATACAGAGTGAAGTAAGTCAGAAAGAGAAAAATATCGTATGCTAACACATATATATGGAATCTTAAAAAAACAAAAATGGTCACGAAGGACCTAGGGGCAAGACGGGAATCAAGACACAGACCTACTAGAGAATGGACTTGAGGATACTGGGAGGGGGAAGGGTAAGCTGTGACAAAGTGAGAGAGTGTCATGGACATATATACATTACCAAACGTAAAACAGATAGCTAGTGAGAAGCCGCCACATAGCACAGGAAGACCAGCTCGGTGCTTTTTGACCACCTAGAGGGGTGGGATAGGGAGGGTGGGAGGGAGGGAGATGCAAGAGGGAAGAGATATGGGGACATATGTATAACTGATTCACTTTGTTATAAAGCAGAAACTAACACACCATTGTAATGCAATTATACTCCAATAAAGATGTTAAAAAAAAAAGAGGGGGATCAGTCAGATTTGGTCCACATAGTTTGACAATCCCTGCTATATATAGGGTACAGAAAGTACCGTGTATGGGTAATCCTATCATTCACCAAAGCCATGTTAAAGAGGACCAAGTTATGTTACAAATTAGAATAGAAGAGAAAATCTTCAATGAGGACTGCAGGTATAAAAGCAGAGGCAGGGTTACCACAAACCACAGGAATTTTTTTTTTTTAATCCACAGGAATGAGTACCATCAAATTTTATTATAAATATTCTTATGCTAGTACTTTTCTTCATGGGAGTTTTAAAAAACATAAGAAATGATAAGGCTGAGACAGAAGGTGGAGAAACATTCACAGATGTTAGCTAATTCCCCTGCAGAGGTGTCTGTTGCCCTCCCTGCTGAGCGGTAGGTGAGTCAGCTGCTGAGACTGAAGAGAGAAGTCTGTGCCTTGGCAGAGGTGAATAACAGATGAGGTTTGTTACTGACATTTTTCCATCTCTTCCATTTTTGCCCACTAATCCTTGACCTCATACAGCTTATAGCCTAGTAGGGCAAACAGGCTTTAAGCAAACAAACAGAGAAGTCATTTGAAAATGTGAAAATACTCCAAAATAAAGGACAGGTACACAGAAGAATGTCTCCCAAACTTAAACATGCAGAAGATTAATCTGAGGAGCTTGTTAAAAGGCCAAACATGATTTAGTACGTCTGGGTGACACTTACATTCTTTATTTCTTACAAACTTCTAGGTGACGCTGGAATTCTTGGGCCTTGGACCACACTTCACTACCATGCAAAGTTCACAACAGCAGGTATTTTTGCCTGTTTTTGTCTCTTGGGTTCACTGATGTATCTAAAGTACCTGGAATAGTGCTTAGTACATAATAGACACTCAATAAATATATTTTGAATCAAGAATGTTGATATAGGAAAAAAAATCACATGAAGGGATATATCATTTAGACTGAGGTAAGAAAAAGCAGTCTCTGATAGAGAACTATTTTAGCTGAAAATATATCCAGAGTCCTCTGACTTTCTAAATGCTACTACTCTATCCGTATCCCCTCCATCACTTACTCTCAATTTTAATAGGTTCTCATAAAAGACTCAAAGTTGGAAATTATGGATAATTGTCAAATATGTTGCCTCTCCTGTGACATTTGGATTTGTAAACTTGGCCCCTGAAGAAGAAACATCTTCCAAGGAATGACTCTCTAATGGTGGAGTTTAAGGACCAGTGACAAGCGAAGAGGGACATATTTGATGTCAGTGTCCTTTTGCTTATACTAAATAAACAACTTACCAGTGTCTGCATAAAAACAGTGATACAATCATTAACAATGATAAGTCACATTTTTAAAAATTAAGGCTAGAATTTATGATTAACACCATTTCCCCTTACAGAGGAAATGATAAAACAATGGATTTTCAGAGTTGCAAAGGACCTAGGACACCATCTACTTCAACCACTTTCTTAAGGTAAGAATGTTTAGTCCATATCCTGCCTTTGCATGGCCATACAACCTGAGATCCCTCATAAGACAATCAATTCCATTTTTAGCACCTGATAAATGATATTAAGTTATTTGTTTAAGAATTTCTCTCTTCCTAACACTTTTATTTACTGGTTCTGGTTCATTTTATCAGCAGATATTTTCGTGCCAACAATGTGCTAAGATGTAGCAGTACAGTCATTTGCGAGCCCTGCTTGTATCATCCTGCCCTCTGGAACCCATCAGAATAAGTCTGATACATCTTCCCTGTGACAGCACATCATAATTTTGGAAGACTGTTATTCTTAAAGATGTGGAAAACTGCCCATTCATCTTCATGAGAAATTACTTCATTTGGTCCTTCTTTCACAACTGCCACGTGCCAGTTGCTGTCCTAAGCACCGGGCACTGCTTGAGCACTGCTTTGCCCAAGACAGACATGGTCCTTGTCCTCATGGAAATTAAGGTGTATTTGGAAGTATTTGCATTAAAGAAGTTTAATACAATATTGAGTATTACAGCAAGGCAAGAAATGATGATATGATGAGACCTAGGGGTTCAGAGGTTAGGCTTCCTAACAAACTGACATTTAAACTAAATCACATTTGGAACAAAGATGGCTCCAGCATGAAGTATGGGGAGGGAAAATGTTATGAGATGAAGCTACAGGAACCGGGTCATAAAGGGATTAGAAATTTAATTTGAAGCTTTTGTTCTTTAGCCTAAAGACAAGGAGAAGAAATTAAAAGGTTTCAGCAAGATAGTGACATGACCAGATTTGAATTCTGTTGATATAATGATTGCTCTGGTTTCGGTGTTCAGAATGGAATGGAGGTGGATAAAGCTGAAGGCAGGGACACATATCAGTGTTTCTCAGAATGGAGCATGCACAGAAATCATCTGGGGATCTTCTCAAAATACAGGGCCTACTTATTTGTAGGTTTGAGTGGGGCCTGAGATTCCATGTTTCTAACAAGCTCCCAAGTGATGCTGAAGCTGATGAGCTGAGGTCCTCACTTTGAGTAGCAAATAGAAGGATCTCCAGTGAGAAATGATGGAGACTGCATGAGGCAGCAGCAGTGAAGTGGAAGAGAAGTAGATGGATTCAAGTGAGTTGCAGAAAATAGACTCAGTAGTAGGTCTTTTTTTTTTTAATTAATTATCTATTTATTTTTGGCTGTGTTGGGTCTTCGTTGCAGTGCACGGGCTTCTCATTGCAGTGGCTTCTCTTGTTGAAGCACAGACTCTAGGAGCATGGGCTTCAGTAATTGTGGCACGCAGACCCAGTAGTTGTGGCTCATGGGCTCTAGAGTGCAGGCTCAGTAGTTGTGGCTTAGTTGCTCCGCGGCATGTGGGTTCTTCCCGGACCAGGGCTCAAACCCGTGTCCCCTGCATTGGCAGGCAGCTTCTTAACCACTGCACCACCAGGGAAGTCCTCAGTAGTAGGTCTTTGTAACCAAATTAGGTGTGGGAGATGAGGAAAGAATGCCTCCCAGATTTCTGGTGTAGCAAATGGGAAGGGGGAGGTTGTAGTGTCTTTAAATATACTATTTATAATTCAAAACAAAACGCTCCGTTATTTTCAGCTTCTCATATATATAAGAAGTTTTCTCCAGTCAATTGCCTCTGGTCCATGAAACCTGATGTATTTATTCTAAACTGTTTTAAATGGCTTAGAAAATGCATAAGCTTAGGCATACTGCCTTGATACGGTGTTTGGGTTCTTTAAAGACAAACAATCTAGGGATTAGTTTCCTGTCCACATAGCAATGTGCACATTCAGTATCTATAGTCTTGCAAGCGCGCACATCTGTACTCCTACAGTGCACTGTGGACTTCACTGGCACGCATACCAAAGGAGTCTCTTTTGGCTTTAGCAGCAGAAGTGGGTAACGAGAAATGAAAAGGCTCATTTCCTAAATTTTTAATATGGGCATGATAGTGATAGTAGAAATCACATTTCTGTGATGGGCTGACATGGCTTTTAACAGCTAGGATTCATTCCACACTCCCACAGCACATCCCCAGGCAGATTTCTGTTAAACAAAAGAGGTAGTTTAAAGGTTTGATTAGCACTGGAAGTTTAGCACACAGAGCAATTGCAGCCAGCCTTGCTGGGATAGTTGGAGGGAGGACGGGTGGAAATCTGATGTAATGAAACAACAAAACCTCGTTTTGAGAGATGGCTCTGCTCTCTCCTGCCTGAAATATCGTATCCACTTTGTGTTTTATGAACAAAGTGTTTATTTGTTGAACTATTCAGGCAGAGGACTGATGAGCAGGTCCTAGGCTTGCCAGCTGACTTGGAGAGCTGAAATCTTCCTGGTTGTAAAGCTTAGAAAAGATTGTTGTTTATGATATATATTCCATAGTTTTCCATCTACTTAAATTGAAGCTGACAGAAATTCAAAGTCAATGCCTTCCTTATGAAGTGATTCTTTGTGATGTAATTACAGAATGAAATCTCTTGGCTGAAATAGGATTTTCTCCCCTAGAGATGACATTAAAAAGAAATAGAGTGGGCTTCCCTGGTGGCGCAGTGGTTGAGAGTCCGCCTGCCGATGCAGGGGACATGGGTTCGTGCCCCGGTCCGGGAAGATCCCACATGCCGCGGAGTGGCTGGGCCCGTGAGCCATGGCCGCTGAGCCTGCGCGTCCGGAGCCTGTGCTCCGCAACGGGAGAGGCCACAACAGTGAGAGGCCTGCGTACCGCTAAAAAAAAAAAAAAAAGAAAGAAATAGAGATTACCAGTAAACAGTCTGAGAACCTAGATGAGTAGCTGTGAAAGGAAGTAAAGTCATTTCTTTAATTCACTTGAACGCAGTCAGAAAATAACATCATTCCATTAAAACCAGTGATTCAAACCAGACTGCAGGAGCTGAGCAAGCCAACCAAGGCACTGCTGAAGCCCCAGGAAAAGCCAGGTGGTTGTCTCATAACAGAAGACATCTTTGGTGCATTTGCCCAGCACCCAACACTGTTCTTCCAACAACTCCTCTGCTGACCAACAAGCATGGTCCCTGTGGCAAAGATAATTCCATTTGCTTTACTCCTGAGATCATGGTAGACTGACTTCCCCAGCCTCCCTCACATTTAGCTAGGTCCAGTGACTGAGCCCTGGTGATGGAAAATGGGTAGATGTTTTGAATGCCTCTTCCAGGGTTGGCCCGAGACTCCTTCCACAAGCTCCTCCACTTGCTCTCTCTCTTACTCATTAGCTTCCCCGCCGCAGACGATTCAATGGAGAACTCTGACATTGCAGGAGAAGCCGAAGTCTCGAAATCCACTGATTTTTTAAAAATCAGCAGCATCACACCGTGACCAATACAGTTCCTGTGAGCCGTGCCTTGTGGCTCCAGAGCCCAAGTTAACTGGACCAAGACTGAGTAGGTCCCTCTTGCTGGCCCAGCTTCTCATCCTCTTCAGCTGACCTCCAGAACTGCGGACATGTCAGCTTAGGAGCTCAGCGTGCAGCCTCCTTTGGTCAGATGCAGACAGAAGTAAATAAAACCAAACTGCTGAAGTGAGTAACCCGAGTACTCAGGAGAGAGACCATGAGACCACAGAGATGTAACGTAAGATGTGATAGAACAGCTTGGCTTCCTGAAAGTTTGCTATTTCCTGGTTCTCTTTTCTCATTAATTAAAACTTTTCTTAAGTCTTTCTTTCAGTTGTCTTCTGATCGAAGCTGGGAGTTGGGAGAGTTCCTACAGCAGGCCTCATATCAAAGCCATTTATCGCTCCTTCTCTAGAGACTTCTCATTGAACTCATTCTAGTGAAGACTCAGAAGTTCAGATCACACTGTTTCTATTCAGTAATTCACGTACTTCTTCCACGATTGCAACAAGGCGCAAGAATCACTATCCCATCTGGAATGCCTGTTGCTTTATGTCAGTTCACATTGTTTGTTCAGCAGAGTAGGGCCCATTAGCTAACTGAAGACCTCGGGCTTCAGCGGTGGGAAGAGAGAAGGAGAGGAAAGTGCTAAAACATTGTGATTACATTTGGGAAGAAGGAAGGAGGACAGAAGTGGATGGTACCTCCATGCATCTGTAAGGAACAGATCAGAGGCAGGTAGAAAGGGAAAATAAGGCAGAAAGAAAGAAACAAGAGACAGAGAAAAGGAGGAAAGCAAACACTGTGCTCTCTCCATCTAACAGGTCTCTTGCTGGCAGGTCAAGTTTATCACCGATGGAACACCAAAAAGGAACTAAGTGGGAAAAGCAACCAAGATTGTTCTTAGAAGCCTCAACCAGTTCAATCCTCCTCAAAACAAATTACAGTTATGAAAAAAAGATGAGGTTCCTTCCATGTTTGGGTCTGGAGTGTTCAGGAAGCAGGGGAGAAGGCCTGTTGATAAATCTAGCTATCTGTGAGCAGAATGTTTAAACTCTGCATCTGAAATGCTATATATATGGGAGAAGGAGTAGAATTCTGCATCCTGATAGGAAAGGCAAGTGAAAATTTGTAGGATCCTGAAAGGACCTTTCTGTAGATAACGCAATTTCTCCATCAGTTGGCAAGCCAATCAATCATGATTCTTAAGCGATGACAACAGCCACTCCTATTCTCCTATTCTGAGAAAGGTATTGCCTTTCTCATCTCTGATCTCCCCGTCTCTAGTTCCTCCTGTGCTCAATTTCTCTGTCATAGGGCTCCCAGAATGATATGTTTACCGCATCATTCTGACTATCCATCTTTTGTGTAAAAAAATCTTCAGTGACATCCCCTATTTTGTGATTAAGCAGTATCTCCAAATCAGCCCAGTGCAAATTGTCCTTTACACGTAGGTTTGAACCTTCACTTTCCTTCCTCCCTACTCTACATGCAGCCAAACTGAACTCCTTCCTCTTCCTCTAACATTTGGCACGTTGCTGTCTTAGGCTGCAGTGCCCTTTCCATCCCCACACTTTAACAAATCACTGACAGTCCTTAAAGGGTATCTTTAAAGGCTAATTTCAACCGTTAGTTCCTTTACTCGTCTTTCCCTTCTCTTACCCCCCAGGACTTTTTTTTAACTGTTAATGAATTTGTTAGGTGCCAAGGACTTCACTCCATTAACTCACTTTCTTTAAAACAACCATAATGGAAAAGAATATGAACCAGAATATGTCTGTGTATATATATATATATGTATAACTGAGTCACTTTGCTGTACAGCAGAAATTAATACAACATTGTAAATCAACAATATTTCAATAAAATTTTTAAAAATGAAAAAAAAACCCTATGAGGTAGGAACTCTTATCATCTGCTTTTTTAATTGAGATATAATTGACTTATAACATTACATTAGTTTCAGGTGTATGACATAATGATTCAATACTTGTATATACTGTAAAATCATCACAATAAGTCTAGTTAACACTAATCACCATAGTTAAAAAAATTTTTTTCTTGTGATGAGAACTAAGATCTACTCTTGTAGCAACTTTCAAATGTGCAACACAGTATTATTAACTACAGTCACCATGCTGTGCATTACATTCCTTATAACTGGAAGTTTATACCTTTTGACAACCTTCACCCATTTTGCCTACTTCCCACCCCATTCACAGCCTCTGGCAACCACCAATCTGTGTATCTATGAGTTCTTTTTCTGGTTTTTGTTTTGTTTTGTTTTAGATTCCACATATAAGTGAGATCATATGGTATTTGTCTTTTGCCGTCTGACTTATTTCACTTAGCATAATGGCATCAAGGTCCATCCATGCTGTCACAAATGGCAATATTTCCTTCTTTTTTATGTCCGAATAATATTCCATTGTGTATGTGTGTGTGTGTGTGTAACATTTTCTTTATCCATTTGTCCATCATCAATGGACACTTAGGCTGTTTCCATATCTTGTCTATTATAAATAATGCTGCATGGACATGGGGGTGTGGATATCTCTTCGAGTTAGTGTTTTCATTTCCTTCAGATAAATATCCAATCATCTGCTTTATAAAGAAACCAAAAAAGTAATCTTAACAAAGCTACACAAATACTGGAGACAGAGCCAAGATTTTAATCCTAGCATACTGGCTCCAGAGCCCACTATTATTACCATGTTGCCTCTTCTACAATTCCTGCTCTGTTCATTGTTATTTGCAATTTGCTTATCATCCCACTAGAGTATAAAGCTCACTGAAGGCAGATGTATCTTATTTTTGTTTGTATTCCAAGCAGTGATTAGAATATTACAGTGCATATATGGATTTTTCCTTAATTGAACTGCATAGAGAAGTATAGTACTGTTTGGAAAACTACATATAAAAGTATATAAGATTTTATACTGTGATTGACTATTCCTTTAGGATGCTTCTGGTATAGGCAGATGATCAATTCATAAGCAGCAGATCCAATAAAATAACCCAAATTCTGTGGTTAAAAAATAAACTTATTTTTATTACACATCATCTCTGTGGCATGAATCCTTTTTCTTACTAGGAAATACAAAACTGGACAGAAGACTTCACTGAACCTAAAGGTAAAGGAATCTCTAGAAAAAAAAAAAATGTGACCACATTCCACAACCCGTCAAAATAAAATATTTTCAAGACGACACTTCATAGCCTCTTTAATTTTTACTTTCCTATCTTATGCTGCTTTCATGGCATTACCAGTGAATATTGCTTTAGTGCTATAAATCTATAAAATTTAATTTCTCCAATGAATAGTAGAAATTTAAAGGAGTCACTCTAATCTCCATCATACAAATGACCAGATATCGTTTTGATCCAAATGGTTCCTGCAAGCTTTTTATCATCAAACTGAAATGTGTCCCTTTCCCTTCCCTGACTTCTTTTCATGCTTTCCATGTGATGCTATTTTATTTGTTTGTTTTTATATGTCTCATAAGCATGTCTCAGCAACCATAATAGTACAAGAAGCTAATAGTCCTTTAAGTAAAGGTTATGGTGGATGCTATCCACTTCATTTGTAGCTTTTAAAAAGAATTGCTAAGCAGTTACTTAATCCTATTACATTTAGTAAATGTTTCCAAACTCTGATAAAATAACACATAAAATAAAAATTTTAAATATAGTGGTGGTGCTACACAAGCATGAACATGGATAGCTGCTGTGTTCACCTGGAAATGACTGATTACTCAAGTCCTGTTACATCAGAATCGTAGCACATTTCCTCCAAAAGGAAGAAACATGGCACATAAATGTGCGAGGGACAAGTTTGCTTTGCCTTTTTCCAGAGCACTGGACCAGACCATTCTAAACTTGGAATACTGCACTGCCACCTGGGGGATAAAATTTTAACAGTCATTTGCTGTCGAGCTGAGAGGAAGAGGTAAGAGCCCATAACCACCTAAAAAAATTGGGAGTGATGAGACTGTTTCTAAGATAAGCGTGGAGTCCTGTTTCTACACTTCGGGTTTTTTCCCCAAAGCAAAAATACATACACATCTAAATACATTTCTTTCCTTCAAAATAGCGTTCTGTCATTATGTTGTATCACTTTCTTTTTTGATTACATTTTATTGCTTTTAAGTCATAATTTGAACCCAAAGGGGTTTGGGGGCTCATCAAGCATAAGCCCCTCCTTGTACAGATGATGAAATGAGGGTCCAGTATTGCTGCAATTTGCCCTGTCATATAACTTATTAGTGGTAGATCCAAAAGACACAAGTCTCCTGTCTCCCAGTTGAATGTCCTCATTTCTGCAAGATCTTATTCCCAGGAATACCAGACCATAGATGCTTCCCAACTTGTAAAGAATCACTTAGCCAGGCGCCCAGGAGTAAAACACATGTACAAGTGAGTCAACAAAAGTGTTGATTTTAAGGCTCTATTACCTACATTCCTTTGGTGGAAGGCAAATAAGATATTAAAGTGGAACAGTGAGTGGCACTGATTGATTTACGTGCTTATTTTATAGACTAGTGTACTTATCCTTTATTAGTCTTTGATATTTATTTCCCATAAGGTTCAGAGCTGTTGCTGCATTTTAAAAAGAAAAACAAAAAAGCTTTGGTGGGGAGGGTGGGAGGGAGGGAGACGCAACAGGGAAGACATATGGGAACATATGTTTATGTATGACTGATTCACTTTGTTATAAAACAGAAACTAACACACCATTGTAAAGCAATTATACCCCAATAAAGATGTAAAAAAATTAAAAAAATAAATAAATAAAAAAAAAAAAAAAAAAAGCTTTGGTCTCTGCATAGTTATTATTATAATTAAAAAAAAAAACTAAACCACATTAATTTGACCTCTGCTTAGTAAGACAGTTAATCATTGGGTTATATGGAAAGTACAAATAAATCATAAATTACCAAGAAACATACCTTCATGTAGTCAAGTATTTTTCTTTTTGTTAATTTTTTAACTTATTTGCTATATATAAGCATCAGTAACACTACTCATTTATTATTCATCAATGTTTATGTTATTCCCATTCAGAAAGGATTGGGTAATTTATTGACATGAGCTAAAATTAAGTCAACCTTACTTGCATTAAAATTCAAAAGTTCTAAACCTTACTCTCCAATGAATGGGATTTCCAAGTGTCTTACCCTTATGTACAGGGAACATCTGAGGCTTCCTGCGAGTCCCTTCATGGCTTACTATACCTGTCCAATCCTTTAGACACAATAGGTAGAAACCTTACTCCTTAGCCAAGCGTTTGGAATAATTGATGAAGGGAAGCAGAGTTTGCCATCCCCAAATATGCCCCTTGGGTATAAGGATTATCTTGGATGGCTATTTTTAAGAAACTGCAGACAAGGAAAAAGCTTTGAAAACCAAGTTAAAGTTGTCATTTTATAAGAGACATTTGCATTTATAAGCAAAATCTCCATTTGTAAAGATGTCTCCCTCTCTGTACCAGGAAGAGGGAGATGACCAAATTCCTAGAAACTCTTATCAATGGAGAAGACACACAACTAAATCTGTATAACCACCATACTCTGGTTTACTGTGCTTTTCCTAGTAACCTCCCATAACTGCCTCCCCACCACTCCCAACATCTTGTCTGTAGCTGGAGATGATGGTATTTAAGGTGGTGGTTTCGGCCATTTTGGGGAGTTACTCAGTTTTCCTAGGTATCTCCCATGTATACATGTTATTAAAGTTCTGTTTGTTTTTCTCTCATTAATGTCTTTTATTACAGGGAGGGCCTCAGCCAAGAACCTAGAAGGATAAAGGGAGAATTAATTTTCCTTCTATACATTGATTAGAGATCATTTTTAGGGGAGGATGTCAGCATAATTACCATAGAGAGGCATAGAGTTCATGAGCCCTTGATCTACTGAGGAGACATAAAGAAGAGAATGCTTAGGAAAAATGAATGGACATCAGAGTAAAAGAATATTAATACAATTAATACAATGGAACAGTCTACTTACTTTTTTTAAAATACAACCCATAATACAAATAAATTTTATTGTCAATCACACATATGTACATGCATAAAGTAAGCTATCTGTTCATATGCTGTAACAGAGACCTGTTATATAATGATGCTTTAAGTAAGAAAGAAGTTCATTTCTCTCATGTAAAATTCCGAATCTTAGGCCCAGGCCTGAAATGTTGACCTCTCCTTCTATCTTGGTGTTCCACCTTCCTGATCAGACCACTTTTTTTTCTCAGATGGGTGCTTCACTTCCTATCACCATGCCACACTCAATTAGTAGAAAAAAGGAAAAAGGAAAGAGAAGGACATACCTCTTCTCTCAAGGGGCATGCTACAGAAGTTACACGAATCACTTCAGTTCATACCCCACAGGCAGGACTTAGTCATGTAGCCACATCCAGGTGCAAAAGAGACTGGAAAATACAGGCTTTAGTTGGGTAGTCATGTGCCAAAATAATACTCTATTATATGTAAAAAGGTGTGTTAGGTAGGGTAATACTAGCTGCTATTTAAAAAAAAAAAAAAGAGAGGTCCCTCGAAATGCAAAATAGGTCAAACACAATAAAAGTTTATTTCTCACTTATGTTTGGCAAGTCTTCAGAGACCTAGGCGAATAACGGCTCTGCTATCCTCAATATATAGATTCTACTGTCGCGGGTGTGGGAGGCATCATACTCTCCTTTCCAGTCATGGGATAGTGAGAAAAGAGGACGCAAAAGGTATTCATGTTTCTTAAACAACTTGGCCAAGAAATGACAGACTCCACATGTCACGTGGACTTGCATTCATTAGCAAGTCATTATATGATCCCATCTAGGTACAAGAGGGGCTGGAAAATGTAGTCCCTGGATGAGCATCCACTTCCCAAGATTAACTCTCTACTATAAATGGGAGCATGAATTTCAGTGGAAAGGGAGTTTTCTTTGCAACAGAAAAGGAGAATAGATGGTGAAGAAGTCTACTTCAGTCTTTGCCCTCATTGCCAATTCAGGTCACATTTTCCTTTGCATTCATAGTTAGGACACGTTCCTGCCCTCCTACTCTCCAAGAGAGACAACCCCAAAGTCCCATCTAGGTCCTGCATCCTGTTCCAAGTCTAGCATCTCTGGGTGATGTGCATCTATCAAAACTGGGAGTGGCTGCTCATGAATTGACAGTCTATGAGCCAAAACTGAGTTATCTGTCCTGATCCCCCAAACTAGCATAAAGTGGTGAATAATATAACACACATAATAAAAAAAAAACCTCAGTTCTAAAAAGGGAAGAATAAGAACAGCACCACAATAACTGGACTTACTATCACAGCACTGGAATAATTTCCTGTGTTGAGCTAGCTACCTAGCAGCTCTTGGTTCCACTCTGTAGGGCGTACCTCCTTGGTCACTATCCTGCCAATGTCTGACTTTGCCTTCAGGGAGGTTTTTACATGTCCATTATCTGCATGGCCACATATCAAGTAGACATTAGAGAATATTCCCATCTTGGAAGCTTTAGAATGTTGGTAGGTTGATTCTTGCTGGTTGGACGGCTTTAGGGAGACAAAGTTTACTTTTAGGGGTGAACTGTAACAGAATTCTACAAGCCTGGCCCATGATTTCTTTGGTAACACAATGCAGTGAAAAAAATTTAGAAGGTCCATGGACTCTTTATTTCCCTCAAATCTGATTGCAAATAAGTAAAGGCGAAATTCTCATCTGTATGTTGGCTTTTTAGCCAAAATTCTGGTCTTTTGTTTACTTGTTTCTGTGCCCTGTCAATCACTCTCTTGCTCAATTTAACAGTGACCACATTAAGGCCAAATAAAACAATTGGCTTCAGTAGGAAGGCAAGGTCCTTAATCAAATGTTCCCCCGGGCTGGCTCCCACCGTCTGGCAGTCTTAATGGTTTGTCCAGTCTTATCTCCGGCTAAGACTGTTTCCTGATTTAGAGACTCATTTTATCACTGCCTCAGTTTGGGCACAAACACCTCTGTTTCCTGTCAGGACTGATGTATAAAGCCCTGTATTTTAAGACTCTCAGTCCATTTAGATTGCAGGCCAAAGAAACAGAAAGCCTACCTTGCCAGAGCTTCATTCTCTCTTTTTTTTTTTCTCCTTGCTTGTTCTAACTTCAGTTCACCTCTCTGACAGGCCTTGTCACATGGCAAAATTAAAAAAAAAAAAATCTGAAAAGAATAAATAGCCAATAGGCAACAAGAATATGTATTAAAGGCTTGAGCGTATTAAACCCTTTACATCCAAGATCTCTCCACATCAAAGCTGGCTAATGTTCTGCCACAACATACTTATTATCAACAGCTTTCCAGTCCAATATCTGTGTCCTCACTCCATACCACCTAATAACTAAGCCATGTAATATCTTTTGGTGTTGTTCCTATAGCCCCACTCCTGTGTACCATGGTCTGTATTAATTGGAATATCAATTCAACCATGGTCAGAAAGAATTTGAAACAATAAAAGTTTAAGCAAGAGAGCTGTCCATTTACCTCTTAATTAGGAGACAGCGAGGAAGTCCAGGGCTGATAGGAAGTTCCATAACCATCAGGGGTCCAGCCTCATTTAACTTCCTTGTCTAGTCATTCTCAATATGTGATTTCTATTTAGTGTTTTGGCTACTCCAGAGGTCACCAATATGTCTGTTTTCCAGCTAAGGCAGAAGTCAGAGGAAGGAAGAGGTCCCATTTATTTCCCTCAAAGGCTCAACCCAAAAGCAGGATAATTCACTTCTGTTCTTATCCCTTTAGCCAGAATTAGATTGTAGGGAAGGGAAAAAAAAAATCTTTTCCTCTACCCACCTTTGGTTTAACTACTGGGACCCTGTAAATTAGACTGGCCAAAGAAAGATTAACAAGAGAAAAATACAGAAGTTTATTAACATGTGTGTTGTGCATATACTCATGGGAACACCCATTGAGGCACAACCCTAAGGGCTGGTTAGAATTTAGGCATATATACCATCTTAGGCTAAACAAAGGAAAAGGGGCTTGAGGCTTCTGGGCAGGGGAGGCAAGTTAAGGGTAGGTGACCAGATAAGTATGGTAAACAAGGGTTGTTTATTAAGCTTTGTTATGCAGATTTATAAGTGGGTGCCTTCTCAGCAGATGGGTAAGAGTTTTCCTCTTCCTGGTCTGTGACAGGGAGACATTTTTTACAAATGGAAATTTCCTTTACAAAGGGGAAAACAGGCACCCTGTTTTTAGAGCTTTTCCTGCCTCTCCTCGTTTTCAGTGGCCTCTAGCTCAAAATAAATCCGTATGCCAAAGAGGCATATTTTGTGGAGGCATATCCTGGTACCCTTCAAAGTTATATGACCACATAGCTAGAGGGTAGCTGAGAAATGTAGTTAAAATGCAGCTGCTTATCTTTTGAGAAGAGGACAATAGGCATCTGGGGAAAATCCAGCAGTCTTTTCCATTCATTTGCATGTATAACTGAAAGAAAAATTTAACGTGAAACCTTCCCTAACTATTTGTAATACCCTCCGATATTTTCTATTAGTCTATTCTAATAAAAGTGCTATTCAAACCCACAAAATTTATTTCGCCATTCATTAATGCATCAAAACCACCAGTTTTAAATCTATGAGTCTAGAAGGCAAATTTAAACTCTATATCCATCAGTCTAATTCTGCATCCTTGATTTCTAAACGAGGCTTACATTTGGTGATAATCTCAGGTACAGGATGATTTCAGGAACAAAAAACAAACCTACTCCTAGATACAAGACAAAACACCGAGGACAAAAGAGAAGAAAGGGGAAATTAATCTCTCCCATCAGCCTTTAACTGGAGACTGAGTCTTTCATAATCAGAGATAAAAAGCTTAAAGATGCAAGCACCTGCAGGCACTAACACATGACTGTGAATAGTTTCAGCAGGTTTCACACCTTGCAGGGCTAACTACAGTCTACTACTTTGTTATTCAAAATAAATATTAATACCCCTATTAGTATTGACCTCAAATTCTTAGGATCCCTCTGAGCTCACAGTCACATCCTTTTCAGACTGCATTTATCCCCAGCACATGAATAGGACAGGAAAAAGCAGCTGTCTTTTTCTTAGCACAGGTCTGAGGGTGTACTTCGTATGGCTTCGCAGTAGAAAAAATATAAATGTACATATTTTTAAAAGTAATTATTTTCCTCTTTTTAAAGGTTTTTTTAAAATTTCCATTTTGGAATTACATGAAATCTGGAGGAAAATAAACATTGATTCTCAGTAGATAAAAATTTCAACAGTGAACAAGGTTTTACAAATGTTCAAACAAAAATGAATCTGAGACAAAGCTTTACTTTAAAAATGTGGCTTGAGGAAATACACTGACTCTTCAGAGAAGGTGCTGGTGCTGAACTTTGATGCTTCTGGGTTTTTCATTAATTATTGTTATTTAAATAAAATTGCTTGTAAAATAGCATATGCCATTAAAAGTTTTCGTTGCAGAAACAACAAATGCAACCTTCCATAAGTACTTCCAAAGCAGATATAAAATAGCGAATCCATTTCAGAGTAGTCAGGTGCTATTCTGCCTATCATGACACGCGACCAAGGACTCCCTGCTCCTTCTCCAGCTGCCCCCCACCCTGTAATGAGGACTGTATCTAACATATTTACCACTTTTCACTTTTATTCTATCAATCACACTCCATATTTGCTTATCACTGGTCTGATATCGCCAGTATTTTGAAATAAAACAGTATAATATCCGAAACAACTTTACCATTGTTACCATTAGAAGATGCTATTTCATAAAGTATGGATACTTCTACTAACATTTACTAGAAGACAAAGGGTAATTCCAAACAGAAGGCATTTAAATGATTGTTTTAGAATTATGTTTCTCTTTTATGTTCACCATCTCCTTTACCCCTACCTATGCTTCCCGTTGGCCACCATACAGAGGAATCAGGCTGACTTAACTGTATTACTTGGCTCATATGATCTACATAGAAAACCACATTAGCTCCATCTAGGCAACCTGGTATGAGATTTGAAGCTATGTTCACATCAAATCCCATTCCTCTTTATCTTGTACTTGAACTCTGAGTGATGCTCAATCAGCCTAAACATGTGATCTAGCCCAAACTTTTGTTCATGGCATCTGCTTTATCTGGAATCAGTTTCCTCCTTTTAGTAATCCCACTGCTACCTCACTCCTCTGTGGTTCCTTAAAATCTCACTCTTACCTAGAGTTTGTCCTTACAACAGGCACTGTAATTGCTTGTATTTATAGCTGCCCTTTCTTTTAGATAATGAGTGCCTTAAGAGTATCGCCTATACCAAGTTCATCCTGTTTACACCAGCATCTACAACAGTGTCATACATAACAACACCTTAAAGAAAGTTTCTTAAATGAACGCATAAACATAAAATTAAGAAAGTGCTCATGAGGGCTTCCGGGAAGATGGCGGAAGAGTAAGACGCGGAGATCACCTTCCTCCCCACAGATACACCAGAAATACATCTACACCTGGAACAACTCCTACAGAACACCTACTGAACGCTGGCAGAAGACCTCAGACCTCCCAAAAGGCAAGAAACTCCCCACGTACCTGGGTAGGGCAAAAGAAAAAACAGAGACAAAAGAATAGGGACGGCACCTGCAGCAGGGGGAGGGAGCTGTGAAGGAGGAAAGCTTTCCACACACTAGGAAGCCCCTTCGCGGGCGGAGACTGCAGGTGGCAGAGGGGGGAAGCTTTGGAGCCGGAGCCGCGGAGGAGAGCACAGCAACAGGGGTGCGGGGGGCAAAGTGGGGAGATTCCCGCACAGAGGATCAGGGCCGACCAGCACTCACCAGTCCGAGAGGCTTGTCTGCTCACCCGCCGGGGCGGGCGGGGCCTGGAGTTGAGGCTCCGGCTTCGGCTTCGGTCGAGCGCCAGGAGAGGACCGCTCTCCGCCAGGAGAGCGCCAGGAGAGGGGTTGGCTGCATGAACACAGCCTGCAAGGGGTTAGTGCGCCACGGCTAGCCGGGAGGGAGTCCGGGGAAAAGTCTGGACCTGCTGAAGAGGCAAGAGACTTTTTCTTACCTCTTTGTTTCATGGTGCGTGAGGAGACGGGATTAACAGCGCTGCTTAAAGGAGCTCCAGAGACCGGCGCGAGCCGCCGCGGCTAAAAGCGCGGACCCGAGACAGGCATGAGACGCTGAGGCTGCTGCTGCCGCCACCAAGAAGCCTGTGTGCGAGCACAGGTCACTATCCACAACCCCCTTCCGGGGAGCCTGTGCAGCCAGCCATTGCCAGGGTCCCGGGAACCAGAGACAACTCCCCCGGGAGAACGCACGCACGGCGCGCCTCAGGCTGGTGCAACGTCACGCTGGCCTCTGCTGTCGCAGGCCCGCCCCGCACGCCGTGCCCCTCCCTCCCCCGGGCCTGAGTGAGCCAGAGCCCCCGAATCAGCGGCTCCTTTAACCCCATCCTGTCTGAGTGAAGAACAGACGCCCTCCTGCGACCTACACGCAGAGGCGGGGCCAAATCCAAAGCTGATCCCCTGGGAGCTGTGAGAACAAAGAAGAGAAAGGGAAATCTCTCCCGGCAGCCTCAGAGGCAGCCAATTAAAGCTCCACAATCAACTTGATGTACCTGCATCTGTGGAATACATGAATAGAAAACGAATCATCCCGAATTAAGGAGCTGGACTTTGAGAGCAAGATTTATGATTTTTTTCCCCTTTTCCTCATTTTGTGAGTGTGTATGTGTATGCTTCTGTGTGAGATTTTGTCTGTATAGCTTTGCTTCCACCATTTGTCCTACGGCTCTATCCGTCCGTTTTTTTTTGTTTTAAATATTTTTTCTTTCTTTTCTCTAAATAATTATTTTTTTAATTTAAAAACTTTATTATTTATAATAAAATTATACTATTTTATATATTATTTATAATATAATAAAGTTTATTTATAATAAATAATAAATTATTCATTAATAAAGTTTATTATTTATAAATAATAAGTTTATTTATTAATAAAGTTTATTATATATAATAAACTTTAATATATAATAAATGTTAATATATAATATATACCTTATATTATATTATATATAATAATAGGTATTATTTATAAATAAGTTTATTTATTAATAAAGTTTATTATTTATAATAAATTTATATATTATATATTATTATTTATAATAAAGTTATATTTATAATAAAGTTTTATTATTTATTATTTATAATACAGTTATATTATATTAACTATATATTACTAAATATATTTAATTTATTTTATATAACTTTATATTATTAAATATATTTATAATTTAATAAATATATTATTTAAAATATTATTAAATTATATTATTTATAATATTTATAACTTTATTATATTTTATCGTACTTTATTTCATTTTAATTTATCTTCTTTCTTTCTTTTTTTCCTTCCTTCCCTCCTTCCTTCCTCCCTCCCTCCCTCCTTTCGTTTTCTTTCTTTCTTTCTTTCTTTTTCTTTCTTTCTATTTCTACTAATTCTTTCTTTCTACTTTTTCTCCCTTTTATTCTGAGCCGTGTGGATGAAAGGATCTTGGTGCTTCAGCAAGGAGTCAGTGCTGTGCCTCTGAGGTGGGAAAGCCAACTTCAGGACACTGGTGCACAAGAGACCTCCCAGCTCCACATAATATCAAACGGCAAAAATCTCCCAGAGATCTCCATCTCAATGCCAGCACCCAGCTTCACTCAACGACCAGCAAGCTACACTGCTGGACACTCTATGCCAAACAACTAGCAAGATAGGAACACAACCCCACCCATTAGCAGAGAGGCTGCCTAAAATCATAATAAGTCCACAGACACCTGAAAACACACCACCAGACGTGGACCCGCCCACCAGAAAGACAAGATCCAGCCGCATCCACCAGAACACAGGCACTAGTTCCCTCCACCAGGAAGCCTACACAACCCACTGAACCAACCTTAGCCACTGGAGACAGGCACCAAAAACAACAGGAACTACGAACCTGCAGCCTGCGAAAAGGAGACCCCAAACACAGAAAGCTAAGCAAAATGAGAAGACAGAGGAATACAAAGCGGATGAAGGAGCAAGATAAAAACCCACCAGACCTAACAAATGCAGAGGAAATAGTCAGTCTACCTGAAAAAGAATTCAGAATAATGATAGTAAACATGATCCAAAATCTTGGAAATAGAATACACAAAATGCAAGAAACATTTAACAAGGACCTAGAAGAACTAAAGATGAAACAAACAATGATGAACAACACCATAAATGAAATGAAAAATACTCTAGATGGGATCAATAGCAGAATAACTGAGGCAGAAGAATGGATAAGTGATCTGGAAGATAAAATAGTGGAAATAACTACTGCAGAGCAGAATAAAGAAAAAAGAATGAAAAGAACTGAGGACAGTCTCAGAGACCTTGGGACAACATTAAACACAACAACATTCTAATTATAGGGGTCCCAGAAGAAGAAGAGAAAAAGAAAAGCACTGAGAAAATATTTGAAGAGATTATAGTTGAAAACTACCCTAATATGGGAAAGGAAATAATTAACCAAGTCCAGGAAGCACAAAGAGTCCCATACAGCATAAATCCAAGGAGAAATACACCAAGACAATATTAATCAAACTATCAAAAATTAAATACAAAGAAAACATATTAAAGGCAGCAAGGGAAAAACAACAAATAACACACAAGGGAATCCCCATAAGGTTAACAGCTGATCTTTCAGCAGAAACTCTGCAAGCCAGAAGGGAGTGGCAGGACATATTTAAAGTGATGAAGGAGAAGAACCTAAAACCAAGATTACTCTACCCAGCAAGGATCTCATTCAGATTTGATGGAGAAATTAAAACCTTTACAGACAAGCAAAAGCTGAGAGAGTTCAGCACCACCAAACCAGCTTTACAACAACTGCTAAAGGAACTTCTCTAAGCAAGAAACACAAGAGAAGGAAAAGACCTACAATAAAGAACCCAAAACAATTAAGAAAATGGGAATAGGAACATACATATCGATAATTACCTTAAATGTAAATGGACTAAATGCTCCCACCAAAAGATGCAGATTGGCTGAATGGATACAAAAAAACACCCATATATTTGCTGTTTACAAGAGACCCACTTCAGACCTAGAGACACATACAGACTGAAAGTAAGGGGATGGAAAAAGATATTTCATGCAAATGGAAACCAAAAGAAAGCTGGAGTAGCAATTCTCATATCAGACAATATAAACTTAAAAATAAAGACTATTATAAGAGACAAAGAAGGACACTACATAATGATCAAGGTATCGATCCTAGAAGATATAACAATTGTAAATATTTATGCACCCAACATATAAGCAACTCAATACATAAGGCAAATACTAACATTCATATAAGGGGAAATCGACAGTAACACATTCATACTAGGGGACTTTAACACCCCACTTTGACCAATGGACAGAACATCCAAAATGAAAATAAATAAGGAAACACAAGCTTTAAATGATACATTAAACAAGATGGACTTAATTGATATTTATAGGACATTCCATCCAAAACCAACAGAATACACATTTTTCTCAAGTGGTCATGGAACATTCTCCAGGATACATCATATCTTGGGTCACAAATCAAGCCTTGGTAAATTTAAGAAAATTGAAATTGTATCTAGTATCTTTTCTGACCACAACACTATGAGACTAGATATCAATTACAGGGAAAGATCTGTAAGAACAACAAACACATGGAGGCAAAACAATACACTACTTAATAACGAAGTGATCATTGAAGAAATCAAAGAGGAAATAAAAAAATACCTAGAAACAAATGACAATGGAGACACAAAAACCCAAAACCTATGGGATGCAGCAAAAGCCGTTCTAAGAGAGAAGTTTATAGCAATACAATCCTACCATAAGAAACAGGAAACATCTCGAATAAAAAAACCTAACCTTGCACCTAAAGCAATTAGAGAAAGAAGAACCAAAAAAACCCAAAGTTAGCAGAAGGAAAGAAATCATAAAAATCAGATCAGAAATAAATGAAAAAGAAATGAAGGAAATGATAGCAAAGATCAATAAAACTAAAAGGTGGTTATTTGAGAAGATAAACAAAATTGATAAACCACTAGCCAGACTCATCAAGAAAATAAGGGAGAAGACTCAAATCAATAGAATTAGAAATGAAAAAGGAGAAGTAACAACCGACACTGCAGAAATACAAAAGATCATGAGAGATTACTACAAGTAACTCTATGCCAATAAAATGGACAACCTGGAAGAAATGGACAAATTCTTAGAAATGCACAACATGCCAAGACTGAATCAGGAAGAAATAGAAAATAAGAACAGACCAATCACAAGCACTGAAATTGAAACTGTGATTAAAAATCTTCCAACAAACAAAAGCCCAGGACCAGATGGCTTGACAGGCGAGTTCTATGAAACATTTAGAGAAGAGCTAACACCTATCCTTATCAAAGTCTTCCAAAATATAGCAGAGGGAGGAACACTCCCAAACTCATTCTACAAGGCCACCATCACCCTGATACCAAAACCAGACAAGGATGTCACAAAGAAAGAAAACTACAGGCCAATATCACTGATGAACATAGATGCAAAAATCCTCAACAAAATACTAGCAAACAGTATCCAACAGCACATTAAAAGGATCATACACCAGGATCAAGTGGGGTTTATTCCAGGAATACAAGGATTCTTTAATATAACCAAATCAATCGATGTGATAAACCATATTAACAAATTGAAGGAGAAAAACCATATGATCATCTCAATAGATGCAGAGAAAGCTTTCAACAAAATTCAACACCCATTTATGATAAAAACCCTGCAGAAAGTAGGCATAGAGGGAACTTTCCTCAACATAATAAAGGCCATATATGACAAACCCACAGCCAGCATCGTCCTCAATGGTGAAGAACTGAAAGCATTTCCACTAAGATCAGGAACAAGACAAGGTTGCCCACTCTCACCACTCTTATTCAACATAGTTTTGGAAGTTTTAGCCACAGCAATCAGAGAAGAAATGGAAATAAAAGGAATCCAAATCGGAAAAGAAGAAGTAAAGCTGTCACTGTTTGCAGATGACATGATACTATACATAGAGAATCCTAAAGATGCTACCAGAAAACTACTAAAGCTAATCAATGAATTCGGTAAAGTAGCAGGATACAAAATTAATGCACAGAAATCTCTGGCATTCCTATACACTAACGATGAAAAATCTGAAAGTGAAATCAAGAAAACACTCCCATTTACCATGGCAACAAAAAGAATAAAATATCTAGGAATAAACCTACCTAAGGAGACAAAAGACCTGTATGCAGAAAACTGTAAGACACTGATGAAAGGAATTAAAGATGATACAAATAGATGGAGAGATATACCATGTTTTTGGATTGGAAGAATCAACATTGTGAAAATGACTCTACTACCCAAAGCAATCTACAGAGTCAATGCAATCCCTATCAAACTACCACTGGCATTTTTCACAGAACTAGAACAAAAAATTTCACAATTTGTATGGAAACACTAAAGACCCCAAATAGCCAACGCAATCTTGAGAATGAAAAAAGGAGCTGGAGGAATCAGGCTCCCTGACTTCAGACTATACTACAAAGCTACAGTAATCAAGACAATACGGTACTGGCATAAAAACAGAAAGATAGATCAATGGAACAGGATAGAAAGCCCAGAGATAAACCCACACACATATGGTCACGTTATCTTTGATAAAGGAGGCAGGAATGTACAGTGGAGAAAGGACAGCCTCTTCAATAAGTGATGCTGGGAAGACTGGACAGGTACATGTAAAAGTATGAGATTAGATTACTCCCTAACACCATACACAAAAATAAGCTCAAAATGGATTAAAGACCTAAATGTAAGGCCAGAAACTATCAAACTCTTAGAGGAAAACATAGGCAGAGCACTCTATGACATAAATCACAGCAAGATCCTTTTTGACCCACCTCCTAGAGAAATGGAAATAAAAACAAAAATAAACAAATGGGACCTAATGAAACTTAAAAGCTTTTGCACAGCAAAGGGAACCATAAACAAGACCAAAAGACAACCCTCAGAATGGGAGAAAATATTTGCAAATGAAGCAACTGACAAAGGATTAATCTCCCAAATTTATAAGCAGCTCATGCAACTCAATAACAAAAAAACAAATAACCCAATTCAAAAATGGGCAGAAGACCTAAATAGACATTTCTCCAAAGAAGATATACAGACTGCCAACAAACACATGAAAGAATACTCAACATCATTAATCGTTAGAGAAATGCAAATCAAAACTACAATGAGATATCATCTCACACCAGTCAGAATGGCCATGATCAAAAAATCTAGAAACAATAAATGCTGGAGAGGTTGTGGAGAAAAGGGAACCCTCTTTCACTGTTGGTGGGAATGTAAATTGATACAGCCACTGTGGGGAACAGTATGGAGTTTCCTTAAAAAATTAAAAATAGAACTACCATATGACCCAGCAATCCCACTACTGGGCATATACCCTGAGAAAACCATAATTCAAAAAGAGTCATGTACCAAAATGTTCATTGCAGCTCTATTTACAATAGCCCAGTGATGGAAACAACCTAAGTGTCCATCATCGGATGAATGGATAAAGAAGATGTGGCACATATATACAATGGAATATTACTCAGCCATAAAAAGAAACGAAATTGAGCTATTTGTAATGAGGTGGATAGATGTAGAGTCTGTCATACAGAGTGAAGTAAGTCAGAAAGAGAAAAACAAATACCGTATGCTAACACATATATATGGAATTTAAGAAAAGAAAAATGTCATGAAGAACCTAGGGATAAGACAGGATTAAAGACAGACCTACTAGAGAATGGACTTGAGGATATGGGGAGGGGGAAGGGTAAGCTGTGACAAAGCGAGAGAGAGGCATGGACATTTATACACTACCAAATGTAAGGTAGATCGCTAGTGGGAAGCAGCCGCATAGCACAGGGAGATCAGCTCGGTGCTTTGTGACCGCCTGGAGCGGTGGGATAGGGAGGGTGGGAGGGAGGGAGATGCAGGAGGGAGGAGATATGGGAACATATGTATATGTATAACTGATTCACTTTCTTATAAAGCAGAAACTAACACACCATTGTAAAGCAATTATATTCCAATAAAAATGTAAAGAAAAAAAGACAAAAAAAAAAAGAAAGTGCTCATAACAGCCAGAACACGTGTTGCTATGGGAGGGGGAGTGGAAGGAGGGAGAAGGTTGGGAGTATGAAAGCGGAGACTTTAACAGTGTTGTAGGAAAGTCACCATTAAACATTCACATCTTGTATTTCTGACTCATTGGCATTTTCCAAACTTAAAGTTGACTCCGTTGCAGTTACAACCATATTTATAAAATAGAGAAGTGCTGAATGGGGTAAACATTTTCATTCTTTCAATTTGCAAGGACTGTGATTTTGCTCAAGCCAAGTAAGAGGCATCCTTAAGTATCAGGTTCTGATGCTAAAGCAAGTTTTATTTTCTTACTTTTACAGGCTGAGAGCTAGAGCACCTGTGATAGCTCACAGTGGAGACTTCCCGATGACTGGCATCAATCTTCCAAGCCATCAAAAAATCTTTCAGAAGAGTCCAGAATTGGTCATTATAAAACAGGAAAAGCTCCTGATTGTTTAAAGAATGGATAGTTCAGCAATATAAGACCAATAATGGCCACAGATCTAAGTATGAGAGGCCTATGCCCAAGGCCTACACTTTGGAGAGCTTGAAATGATCCTGTTCTGGCCATGCCCATTTTCAAAGTGTAAGCAATATAGATTCAAGGAGACCTACCCAGCCAGAGTCTCTAGCGTTGCTTTTCTAGATCATGCTCTAAGTAAATAGGAAACCAAATTCTATGCCTATGTGACCTTAGCCTGATCCACATTTTTCTTGTGTCTCTTCCTTGAGTTGATCATCCTAAAAGCAGACTGAACCACTGGTATTCACATTCCTAGGCTGAAGGGGCGACTAAGGGAGAGCTGTGTTTTGGGGCAGGGATGGAGCTTGGATGCATGGATGTCATGTCTACATGCAAGTGGGGGAAGCCCCTATATTACGGCAGGGATGCAATTGTGGATGGAGAAGGGGAGCAGGCAGCAGGCTATAGGCCAGGGGCTCTGGGGCTAGGAGATACCTTTCTTTGTACCACCACATTCTAGCACAGATATATGAAGAGCCCAAGAATTCTAAATTCAAACTTGGCTTTTCACATCATTATAAAGGCTTATCAAGATTGGAGGATAGAACATATTTTATTTAATGACTTAATTTATGATATTTAAATATGTACACATATGATATGTAGGCCTCTATTTTATACTTCTCCTGAGCCCTGGATTAGAAATGGAACTTTATGGAAAACTGAATTTTCTTGAAAAACCTTACCAAACAAAATTCCTACATTGGAAAAAAATTCAACAAATACTTACAGAGATGCTTTCATAAGAAGGTAAGGAATACTTCCAAAGTCACAGAAAAACAGATAGAAAATATAAAAGATGAAAAGACATGACAGACATAATAAGAAATGTCTTGCAGTTTGAAGAGGAGAAATAAAAGGAAAAGCAAAATTTTCAAAGAAATAATGTCTGAAAACTTTTAGAATTTACAGAAATGCAGTTCTTCAGGTTCAGGGAGCTTAACAAATCCAAAGCTAGATAAATAAAAATGAATCAAAACCTAAACTATAAACAGTAAAAATTCATAAAAGGGGGTATTTCAAAGGAATTATGGGAAAAAGATGTAATACGCACATAGGAATAAAAATGGCACTGACACGAGACTTCCAATAGCAACGAAGGAAGCCAAAAGACAGTAGAACAATACCCTCAAACTTCTGAAAAAGTAATTGTCAATCCAAAATCAAGCACACAGATAAACTATCATTCAAGACCCAAGGCTAAATAAAGACATTTCCAGATAAAGGTAGGTAGTTTATTACAAAAGAATCTCCCTAAAATAACTTGTTTTGAGGAAGTAAGGAATTATATCCAGAAATATTTTAGAATCTAACATTTCATTTTAGAAAAAAGAAAATGATAAATGTGGATAAATTTAAACAAACCTTGACAGTAAAAATTAATAATCATCATTATATAATTTCAAATTTGGGTAGTGTTATGGGTTGAATTGTATCTCCCCCACCCCCTGGCATTCATATACTGAAGTCCTTAACCCCTAGTAGCTCAGAATGTGATCATATTTTGAGGTAGGGTCTTTACAGAGCTAATCAAGTTAAAATGAGGTCATTGGGGTGGGCCCTGATCTAACAGGACTAGAGTCTTTATGAAAAAGGGAGACTTGGACACAGAGACCTGCAGAGAGGGACAATGACGCAGAGAAACATAGGGAGAAGATGGCCATCTACAAACCAAGGAGAGTAGCCTGAAACAGACTCTTCCTTCCCAGCCCTCAGAAAGAACCAACCTACTGACACCTTGATTCTGGATACCTAGACTCTAAAACCGTGAGACAACAAATTTCTGTTATTTAAGCCAGCCAGGCTGTGGTAAAAAATAACAGAATTAAAAAAAAAAAAAAATCAGAATTACAATTTTGTAATGAATGACTTTTAAGACTGGTGGGGAATGGCTGTAAAACTTTCTAAGGTTCAAGAATATTATAGAGATATTAAAATCAGATTTTAAGCATGCATGTGAAAATTATGATGAACAAATAATAGGAATAGGAAGTATACTTCCAAAATTAGTTGAAGGGAGAAAACAGAATTTAAAACTAAAACCTCAATTAAAAAAAAAAAAGAAGGCAATAAATAATGGGGAAATACCTAAAGGAAGGGAAAATGGATAGGAAGTACAAGTGAGATGGTAGAAGTAATTGCAAATATTAATATAGCATTTATTAAAAAAATGAACTAAATTCAACTGCTGAGCAGAAAAGATAGATGGGATTTAAAAAACTAAAATCTAGCAATAACATTTACAAAATATACATATGAAATATGAGGGCATACTCATATATAACCAGGTGTCTACCAGAATGTCTGAAAAGCAGTTTGGAAAAAGAATTATAAGAAAATTAAGGGTAAAATATTTTTAGGTATGTCTTTAAAATGCCATGGCATATTTTGATAAATTATTTTTTTAAATAGCTTAAGTAATAGCAGTTCCCATCCCACTAAAAGGTGGAATATATTATTTATAGAATAACAAGTAATTAGGGAGAAAATATTAGTTCTTCTTTTCCTTTTGTTTTAATATCTAAAACACATACTGGGTTTTAAATAAAACACTGAGGCTCCACAAAGATAAGAAGCTGCTTTCTTAGTAGTATATTTTCTGTATTAAATATAAATGAATATTATGCTATTATTACAATAAGAGATAACTTTTCAACCAACTTTGATATTCATTAAGTTATTAATGGAGTGTTTATGTCTAGAGACTACAAAATGAAATAAAATTTCAACTAGGAACATCTAAAATACATATTTTCACTATTTTATAAATCATGTTCTAGATCAGCTGAAAATTAATACAGAAATTACCTCTAACTTTGGCAGATAGTAAAATTACTATTTATAGGTCATCAAGCTGGCAGAGAATGAGTGACGCCAAATGTGTAAAAAGATGAAATTTGAAAGATAGAAAATTTTTTGATTTCCTAGGAAGCAATCATTATTGATCAATTTTTTTCAGTTACACGTATCTTTTTCCCAAATTTAATTAAAAACAAAAAAGCTTTTCTATATTTTCATGTATGATGTACATAATGTAAGTAGTGCTAAACATATTAATAGTGCTAAAATAAAAGAAGAAATTCTAGGGCTTCCCTGGTGGCACAGTGGTTAAGAATCTGCCTGCCAATGCAGGGGACATGGGTTCGAGCCCTGGTCTGGGAAGATCCCATATGCCGTGGAGCAACTAAGCCTGTGCGCCACAGCTACTGAGCCTGCGAGCCACAACTATTGAAGCCTGCGCACGTAGAGCCCATGCTCCGCAACAAAAGAAACCACCACAATGAGAAGCCCGTGCACCGCAACGAAGAGTAGTCCCCACTTGCCACAACTAGAGAAGGCCTGCGTTCAGCAATGAAGACCCAATGCAGCCAAAAATAAATACATAAATAAATATAAAAAAAAAAGAAGAAGAAATTCTAGGAGTATCTGACTGCCTCACGTGTAAAGTTATGGTTTTAGCACTAAGGCTGTTTTGAATAAATTAGGGTAATCCCTAGTTGTATATGGAAGAGGAGGGAGGGAGGCTGAACCGTGCATTGTAGGATGTCAGCAGCATCCCTGGCCTTTACTCATTAGCCTCCCTGATTCCTCTCACCCTCTCCTCAAAGTCGTGATAATCAAGACTGTCTACAGACAGTGCAAAATGTCTCCCGTGGGGCAAAATTATCCTTGGTTGAGAATCACTGATTTAATTTGAGTATTTCTAGCTCATTTCCTTTTTTTATTTTTTTTTCTTAGTGTTACTTCAGTAGTCCCAATTTTATTTAATTTTAGCTTATATTATAAATATGCTCAATATGTAGCCCAGGAATCTTCATCTAAAGAAATGATTGACACTTGAATGGAAGCTGTTTATATATATATATATATATATATATATATATATATATATATATATATATAAAGCACATCTTTTACAGGGTATTTTAAAAGTAGACTGAAACATTTTTAGTTCTCTAATATGACTACTAAGGAGGCTCATTAGCATTCTTTTTGGCTGGCTTGATGTATTAGGGATCTCAGTTGCAAATAGAATCTCAGTGCAAATTTAATTTAAAGAAAGAGGAGTTTGAGGACATCTTGTGTAACCCGAGGGCAGGACAGCAGCTGGGCTATCTTCTATAAGCTAGTGTGTCGTGAGGCCCAGAAATATTCTCACTCCTTTTATTTCTCTTTATATGTCTGCTTTATGCTTTTATTTTAAACTTTTTACTATGAGAATTTTCAATTATACACAAAATTAGAGGAAAGTATGTAGTTAACACCAATTCACCTATAACTTAGCTTCATCAATTACAACATTCTGTTATTCTCATTTCATCTCTTTTTTTTTAAACTTTTTAATAAAAATATTTTATTTAGGACTCTAATAAGACAATATGTACATTCGCATCTTGTTTTCTGAAAATTTAATGGGGAGAGGTTCACCTGAGAAACATTTCCCCCAGGAAATCATTTTGTCTCTTACTTTCTTCTTTCACTCTACACTATTAGAGCATATGAAGGCAAATTCTGGACTAATTATAACATTTCTTTAGTAAATGTTTCTGTACATACCACTAAAAGATATGTTCCATTTTGTAATATAACCATAAAACCACTGTCACATGTAAATTCAAAGTAAAATTAATTTGTTAGAATTATCAAATATCCCATCAGTGTTTAACTGTCCTTGATTGTCTCATAAATGTCTTTTAATAGGTGATTTGTTTAGAATCCAAACAAGTTCAGCATTTAGCACCTGGTTGGTCTGTCACTTAAATCTGTTTCAATCTATAATAACTCCCAGGTCATCTTTTTTTTCATAGTCCCTTTGATTGGTCAAAGAAACTGAGTTACTAGTCATATAGAAATTTCTAAATTATAGATTTTACTAACTATACCACCTTACCATGTAATGTCCTGTGTACATCTTTTATATCTTATATCTCTCCTGTGTATATCTTTTATTTTGGTATTTAGATGCTAATAAGACTCAGATTCAAATTTTTGGTGAGAATAGTTCATAGGTGGTACTGTATAATTAGTTCTTACTGCAGCAAATCAGAAGGCAAAAATGTTACATCATCTCTCTTATGTGAAGTTAAGTTCCCCATCTCTTCTTCATCCTTTATTAAATATTTAATTGTCCAAAATTATGTATTTAGCATTACATAGCTTTAGTGCGTGCAAGGATACCGTACAGACAACTGGTTTTCTTTACAGTCACAGTGAACCCATAGTCGATGAGTCTCTATTTTTTAATGGATTCTAAATCATGTTTGAATGCTATAGCCACATCACTGAGATAAGTAGATAACTTCCCAGATATTAGTTGAAGAGTCTAAAACTCATTCAGATGTATAATTGCTAGTAAATTTGCTTAAAACAAAAATGTCATGGCCTTATAAGCACACTATAAAGCTGGTGACAAAACTAATAATAATGATCCCCTAGATGTGACTACTGCTTTAGACCTTACTAAGCAGTTTCACTTCCTCAATTTCATTCGTTTCTCTAGACAGATGAGAGGTGATGCTGGCAAGCTGCCTTGTCCACTTGGGATGGATGTGCTCCTACCTGAGAGGCCATCTGTTGTCCTCCTGCAGAAGGGGGCTGACGGCTGGTAATGTGATCGTGTCTCTAATGAATGCAATGCTGCTACCAGAAACAGCTTATTCAACTTTAATAATCAACTTTAAAATATGAAAATCAAAGTGGTAAACTTGGACTGGGTCTTCAGGGACGACACAATGAAAACAGGATGCACAGGTCTGAAATGACGGTAGGGATCATCCATATCATATTATGGGAGAGGAAACCAAGACCAAAAGGAGGGAACTTAAAAATGACGCAATCACCTGTGGGTATTGTTTCTATTTATTCATTTATCACTAATTACTAAGATTCTTATGATCTGTGCATTAAAATGTAGTATTACTCAATACTACACTGGACTGAGACATTAAACATTTGAAATTAGATCTCTGTGAGAAAATGTTGACAGAAGACCTGTCAGGGAGATGTTTGTACTCATTCCTAGCCAGGCTGTTCCAAAGACAGGAAAAATAAAAAATAAAACATATGGAAACTCATGAACAAAGGAAAGATTATTTAACTTCATTATGTTATATATAAGTATATCAATTCCAGTTTGGTAAATATTTGAGGGTCTTATACATCCAAAGTTCTAAACTGGTGCTATAGAAGACATAGCTATGGATTGGTAATGGTCTTTGACTTCAAGTCTGTAGGTTACTGTGAAATGTAATAAACCATTGAAATGAACAATTAAGATGATGAATGTTATAAATGCTATTAAAATGTTATAGGTAAAAACTCTAGGGCTTCCCTGATGACGCAGTGGTTAAGAATCTGCCTGCCAATGCAGGGGACACAAGTTCGAGCCCTGGTCTGGGAAGATCCCACATGCCGCGGAGCAACTAAGCCTGTAAGCTACAACTACTGAGCCTGCGAACCACAACTACTGAAGCTCACACACCTAGAGCCTCTGCTCTGCAACAAAAGAAGCCACCGCAGTGAGAAGGCTGCTCTCTGCACCTAGAGAAAGCCTGCTGGCAGCAACGAAGACACAACACAGCCAAAAATAAATTAAATAAATTTATAAAAAAATAAATTAAAAAAAAAAACTCTAGAAAGCTAATACCAACCAGAAGTAGTTAGAAAGACTTCATGAAGGGAGTGGCAATTTTAAAGGATGAATAGGATTCAGGCCTTCTAGGCAGAGAAAACAGCTTGAGCAAAACAAAGAGGTTTAAAAAAAAGTTTATATCCTCTAGAGGGAACAGTGAATATCGTGGTTTAAGGAAAAAGTGACGTAGAGGAAGGATAAAGGCATGAGATCAAAATTCAGTGGAATGAAGTTGTGAGGGCTTTGGATTCCATGCTAGGGAATGGGACTTCATTTCATTGACAATGGGATACCTTCAAGGGATTTTTAGCGGGGACACACATATTAATGCACTGATGCAGAAAGATCCTTCTGCAGCTATATAAAAGATTCATTGAAAGGGGAAAAGACTGGAGATGGGAAGAAAACCAAGCTCTAAATCAGAAAATGAAAGTAGGGAGAGAAAAATGAACAAGAGTGTTAAAGAAAGAAATAGCTAGGCCATGACTACATAATGGTTGGAACCACCTGCTGCATCAATTTGATGTTTCCACTTTCCAGTCAATCAGATTTTTGTATTTAAACTTCTATTTGAATTTCTAAGTTATGTAATTTTAAACCACCCAAAAAACACATCCACTGGATAATAACATAGATGTATACTGTTTCATTCTTGCTGCCATAAAAGAGTATCTAACATTGCTTGACACAGCATAATCATTCAGTGGATTTTTCTTAAAGGTCAAGTGTGAAAAAACGGTAGCCTGCAAATACAGCATGAAGTAATGAGATAATGGGATTCACTTGCCTTGGTTCTAGATTTTAGTGACCCAGCTGCGGAACAATTGAAGACCACGACCATGAAAAAGCCTACCTCCATATTCATTTACAGAATCCTTCAGTGTTCATAGATAAAATATATGGGTAGAAATAATAAGTGAAAATGTGTATCTTTGGGGCCAACATAAGTTCTTAAAACTGGAAAAGATTTTTTGCATGAGAAGAGGCAGGAAAATTAATCCAGAAATTATATTTTATACCTGGGTGAAAAACTGAAGAAACCGTATGATAATCAATTTGCTACCGTCTAGTAAAAAGCACACCATTACATGCAAATCAGTGTATAAATATTTGAAAGAAAGCATCACTGCAGCTCATATTTCTCTTCAGGTCTGAGAGGCCAGCATCTCTGATGAGAGGAAGCCCTCAAGAAACTGGGTAGTGTCAGGACTACCATTAGACCTTTGTTTTCATCATATGTAATATTTCTGAACACAATTCAATTCAATATCCTGTTGTAAGATACTGGAACAAATAAAATGCCAGTTAACTTCTAGTGTCTTCACATTGCCTGGGCCCCATGGGGTCTCACTGGATGCTATTGCCATTCTATCAGACAGCTCAGGGTAGCCTAAGGAGGACTATCTGTCTCCTTTTTTTGGTTCTATTTTGTTGCTTTTAGTTATTCCTTTATAATGGGAATAATATATCTTTCTATGTACAGCGGCTTTTCTCTTTCACATTTAAGAGTATCCAATCCCCTCTCTAATCAGATTAAAGCATGTACCTATCTATGCGTGATAGGAGACTGGGGCAAGGTGGGATCATTACAACAGGAAGACAGGAAACTGATATTTAGTTTCTGATCATCTTGTCCACAGCCTCTTGGGCTAACCTGGGAGTAGCCATATTCATCCATTTATTCATTCCTCCAACCGATAAATATTTCCTGAATGCCTATTTTATTCCAAATATGGTTCTCTGCCCTGGAGATGCATTGTGAACAAGTCTCTTTTCTTCATGGAGCTTATTATATTCTAGTTATGTTTCTAGAAAAGCAAATAGGTCATATTTTCAGTGGGGATACATTCTATGGAAAACAAAATAGATTAAGGAGAATAGTGTCCATATAGGGTGGGGGGAGGTGAGGGGAAAGCACAATCTTTAAAGAGGACTCAGGGAAGGCCTTGCTGAGGAGATATTTGAGCAAGTTCTGAAGCAAAGGAAATACTGAACCCCGTGAATAACTGTGAGATGAGAATTCCAGGCAAATGACTGAGCGAGACAGAGGCCCTGAGAGGGGAGCATGCTTAGTTCACTGGAGGGACTGTCAGGGGATTGACCGGTGAGGCTTGCGGGCAGTAAATGGGGGGAACAGTGTAATGTGTGCCTGGGTGTGGATTTCTCAAGATGACAAACACAGACTGGCTTATGTCAGTGAAAGAAGAATTTACCCCTGACACTTCCGGAGAGAAGACGACACGCCACACCACACACAGCCACACAGGGATGCACTAGGTTTGGTCCACAGGCAGAGCATGAGTGAGGGGAAAGCACAGGACACAGCCTTTACCAGGGTTTCTGTGGAAAAGACAAGGAAAGCAGGGTAAACACTTTAGGACTGGCCAGTTTGAATAATTCCGGCAGACTTCGGAATATTGGGGCTGTCTGTAGTTGTCTGGTATCTGACCCTGGACTGGTTTAGGGCAGGAGAAACCCTGAAGTGGTGTGTGAGAGTTAAATAAAAGAGGGGCTTGGGAGTATGGAGTCAGTATAGATTAGAGGGTTTGTAATATGATTTTCATGTGCCTCCAAAAACTGGATTACGGGGAGATGTAAACGAGTTTGGCCATTAGATTGGCCCTGCGATTAATGGATGCCAAATAGACAAATACAGAATTTAGGAAAAAACGGTTTGAACACCGTGGTGGGATAGAAGGCCAGGAAAGTAAAAGGTGCAGATGATTGATACCGGTGTCTATAAGTCGTTGGAAATGTTCGGGATTTTATTCTCGGTGTGATAAGAAAGCAGCAGAAAGCCTTGAGCAGAGGAGTGACGTGACCTGACTTATGTGTTAAAGGGACATCTGTCGCCGCTGGGCTGCTGTGGTGGAAACAGACTGGGGTACACCTGCTGAAAGATTAGCAGGTTATATAAATCTGCTTCTGATTACACATTTGGAAATCTGTGGTGTCTTTCAGACGGTTTTTTTTAAGGCCATGAGACTCAGTGAGGTCCCTCTAGAGAGTGGGCATAGACAGAGAGGCGCCATGACTGAGCTCTGTGGTGCAGCAACATTGTGAGGCGAAGAGTTGAATGAGATGAAACCAATAGGAGAGACTCATAAGGAACAGTTGGTAACCATATTGCTTTGGAAGCTGTATAAAAAAATTAGCTTTGAGGGCTTCCCTGGTGGCGCAGTGGTTGAGAGTCCGCCTGCCGATGCAGGGGACACAGCTTCGTGCCCCCGTCTGGGAGGATCCCACGTGCCGCGGAGCGGCTGGGCCCGTGAGCCATGGCCGCTGAGCCTGCGCGTCCGGAGCCTGTGCTCCGCAACAGGAGAGGCCACAACAGTGAGAGGCCCGCGTACCGCAAAAAAAAAAAATAGCTTTGAGAAGGAGAGGGTAATTGAGTAAGATGAGGTTGACTGGATTTAGCAGTGTGGAGGTCTTTGGTAACATTGATAAGGTGTGTTTTAGTGGAGTAGGGCAGATGAAAGACTAACTGGAGAGGATTCAAGAGAAAATGGGAGGACAGAAATTTGAGACAGAGTATAGATGACTTTTTCAAAGAGTTATATAAATGAGCAGAGACTTGGGAGGACAGCGGGAGACAAATACTGGATCAAGAAGTTGTGGTTTCATTTTTAACATGGTTGGTATCACAGTGTGTTTTCATGTCCGTGGGATTAAGTCAGTCAAGTGGGAAAACTAAAGATACTGGATAGAGTGGGGGAAATGAATGGAGAAATCTTCTTCAGTGAGTAAGACGGGGTAGGATCAAGTGAGCAAACAGGAGAGTTAGCCTTAGGCAGTTAGCAAGAGCATTTTATCCACAGTAACAGCAGGGAATACAGAGCATAGGGATACAGGTGCAGGTGTGTCATGGTAGATGTGGTGGAAGTCATTTCCTGATTGCTTTCTATTCTCTTCAGTGTAATAAGAAGCTGAGATTACAGAATGGGGAGGAGGTACTGGATCTTTTCCACTTCACAGCCTTAAAGTATACACCATCTTCCCATCATGGACAAACAATAAATAACCTCCTACAGTGTTTGCATCCACTGGGCCATATCTCTGGAGAAGGGTATGCCAGAATATGCAACAACTAAAGATAGTCCCCCTCCATGTAATTCAGAGGCGCCTCTTCAGAGAAACGCTGCCTTATCCCGTCTCCATTGGGAATCTATTATTTAGAATGAGTTTTTCTCTAAGGATACTCTCTGCCCCTTGTAAATAAGTTTCTACTGGATCGGTCCTTACTGCTTGCTGGACATGTGCAGGCTTTTATGATATCCAGAAACAGGTTCACTGCTGATTGTGAGACAAATATTAATATTACACAAATATGTAATTACCTATCCTGATAAGCGCTGTGAAAAGAAGAGGTAAATTTGAGCTAAAATCTGAAGGAGAAGGAAGTAGGCGAAAGAGAAGAGAAGAAGAGCATGCTCAAAGACCTTGAAGTGGGCACTGGAGAAACCAAAAAGAGGCCAGTGGGGCAAGAGCACAGAAAGTGAAGGAGAGAAGGGTGATGGAGACAGGCAGTGATAAGGCTGGGGAGACAGGTCAGAGTTAGGTCATGCAGAATCTTGTAGGTCATGTTCTGAATTTTGGTCTTTATCATAAGACCAGTGGAAAGCCAATGAAGTCATTGATGCAAAGATGTAACATGATCAGATTTGCACTGTGAAAACACTTCAGAACTCAGGCAGCCAGAAGTGAGAGATCAGTTTCTCTTTTTATGCAGTGAGCTCCAAGAATAGGTATGGTGGTTTAAAGGAGCCAGAGATTCAGATATGCATGAGCAAAGTGCAATAGGTATTTAAAGACCGAAAGGATGAACATATGAAATGAAGCTGGGAAGGCAATATTGATTTAGTCCATCATTTAAGTCTTCCATCTCACAGTTCTATATCCCACAGACAATATTTGTCTTAACAGTAAGGTCATTTCCTGAGTCTCCTTTTATTCTTCTTTACCCAAATCCACTACTGGTCTCTTCCACTTTCTCACTGAATCTTAAGAACTGTCATCTCCAGCTTTCCCAAAGATTTCAAAGGCTCAGAATTTAAAGCCCTTTTTTATAGCACACCCTTCCCTCCACTAGTTTCTTATCCTGCATTTCTATTACAATTGCTACATTAAGGTTGTGCCTTCTCACCTCCAGTCACAGCCTATTAACTAGAGTTGTCTCTCCCCCCAGCTCTGTGTCAGAAACCCTCAATCTTGGGGCAGGATTCAGTGATTATCTAAAAGTGTTGCCCCAATGCTAAACTACCATTTGCTTGAAAGCAACCAGGTAGAATTAATTTGGTTGATATCTTGATCAGTATGAGAAAGTTATCCCCCCCACCACCAAAAAAAAACAACAGTGTGCTAAGGAATTCCTATTATACTGGATATGTCTCATTAGTAACCATTAGAATGATCCAGAATTTCCTTATATAGTTGGGAACCTCAATTACAGAGAAGAGAAAGTCACATAGTTTTTCTTTCAATATGAACAAAATTACTACTGAGAATAATGAACTTTAATTTAGTTGTTGGGGGTACTATAACACTAATGAAGAAGAAAAGAATGATTAAAATATTTTAAAATGGTAACTGAACAAATGTCTTTATATGACCTACTTAAAATATATGTATCATCATGCAGAACAGTTTTGTGAATTTTAAAGTACTTTCAGGTTAATTTGTTCCATGATGACAAAACTACCTAGAGTTTATTTTTCACATAATGTGTGCAGGCTCACATACATTATGTCAGCATTATTTTTAAATTATAGACCTTTTCATAGTGATGGTGAATACTAATACAGACAATATAATACCACTATTCTAAAAATCCCCCTGAACCATCTTTGGGACTTGCTTTTTATCTCTGTTTAGAGATTCATTTGGTTTACGGATCTCCTGAGTTAACTCCATAAGTGAGTTCTCATGTGTAGCCCTCAATGTTTCCAGTCAATGGCAGTTTTAAATGAAATTTCACCAAAGTTCAGTATAGCAAATTAGCTCTGGGCTAGGAAGCCTTGTGCAGAGTTATAGAAAAGACAACAATCTTGCTCTTTATATCTTTTATTAGAAATGAAATTTATAGGGTGTGGAGGAGGACACTTTCAGTTGTTTAAACAACAGCCATTCCCTTGTCTGTCCTATTCTTCTTTGCTAGGATATTTATTCTACTTTCCATGCTATAGAGACAGAAGATGACACACAATCACTCAATCTCTCTCAGGTAGAGCATGGGCAGGTGACCCAGTCTTCATCAATGGGACTCAAGGTTAAGTTTGCTGACAGGCTCCTGGGAAACATTTCTGTTTTTCATAAAAAGAGGATGTCCTGCCTGGAGCTGTGGTAGACTTCCAGCGACCATGAGGAAACAAACTTATGGATAAACGTCAACACACTGAAATTGCAGATCAGAAAGAACCTGGGTCCCTGATGTCATAATAAAGTCTCTAAACCAAGCCTGGAGCCATCCTACATTTACATTTTATGTTCTATGGTCTATTACATTTTTCCCTTGCATAATCTATCTTTATTTGGGAATAATGACTGGATTAAATCTCTAAGTAAACACATTAATTAAACATCTTCCTAGTAGTTACAAGTACAAAGGCAATGGAGAATTCTTCTCTCTTCATGCTTTTAACGGATTCCAACTTGATTGTGCAGATTGTTAATGGTAAACAAACCCAGAATTTATGGATTTATGAGGCATGGTCAGCTACAAAATGCCATGTCAGCTACATAATTAACAGAGTATAAAATGAAGAGTTTTATAACCATCACATCTCCCTTTGTGTCAGCAATGCCGTACATGCATCCCTTAGAGACTTTATGTATTAAATCTGGGCCAGGGTAAATATTGGGTTGGCCAAAAATTTCATTCGGGTTTTTCCAAGTTATGAAAATCCTGAACTAACTTTTTGGCCAACCCAATACCAATGATATAAGGAAAGGTGTAGAATACTGTGTTATCAGTCCCAGACTTTACCATATTTCACCTCTATTTCCTTTGAATGATTAGAAAAGTTTGATATAGGGTCAGATCTCTGGATTTTGTAAATGTGATTTGACAACTGAACCCATAGTGGTATCTCACTGTCACGATTTATAACTTTCATTTTCTAATGAGCAATATAAAATGGCAACTCAAGCAGCACAATAATATTTTCAGAAGATGTCTAAACAGCAACACTTGCTGTTTTCTCCCTTCTAATTAGCTCTGTATGGGTTCTTCCCAACAAAAAGCCAGACTCTGAAACTGGCCATGGATAAAATTTTTATTTGAAACTGTGGCTTGTGATCTAAAGAGGAAGACTGTATATCCTTCAGAAACACTAGATTTTGAGCTGAGTTCAGTAAGTAGGTATCTTGTTTGAGGAGGTTGTTGGGGGAAGGATAATTAAGGAAGAGGAAGGAGTGTGTCTGGATATTTGAATGCCTTATTGTACAGACTGACACTTTCCTCTCAAAATCATTTTTTCCTTCTCACACAGTAATAGGATTTTTGTTTAATCACAAAGCTTCTCTATGTAAAGCATTTCCCAACTTCCCTCACAGCAAGGTATGGTCTTGTGACTAACTTCTGGCCAATGAAATATAAATGGTGTTATCATGGACAATTTCCAAATAATGGCCATAAAAGAAAAAAGTGTAGGCTCTTTTTTCCACTTTTTATTCTCCCTTCCTCTGACTAGCAAAACCCATATTGTACCATGAGACGGAAGCTGTTTGTTAAAGATGAAAGGGCAACAAAACAGAAGGAGCCTGGGTATTTGATATTTATAGAATTACCATGCTAGCCTGGACCAATTTCCTAGGCTTTCATGTGAAAGAGAAAAAATTCCTTTTTGATCAAGACACTATTATCTTTGCTCTCTACTACTGAGATGAACCAATATTCAAACTAATGTATTCACTCATCCCCATAAAGATTCAGCATTTGCCCTCTGTGTGTATGTGTGTGTGTGTGTGTGTGTGTGTGTGTGTGTGTGTATGTGTCTGTGTGTGTATATATATAGTATTTGGTCCTTTAAATATATAAAATTTTAATTTTATTTTTCATTCTCTCTTGAAAGATCTTAATACAGTCAACTAAAACTGTTACCACTACACAAAAAAAGGAAGAATAGATATTGGGGAACAACTAGCAGCTTCTGCAAATTGGATTATTTTGGTAAATGAACAAAATACAATTTCAGTGGCACATGGGCTTCAAATATTATTTAACAAGTTTATTTCTCGATTATCACCATCCACAGATTTTCCTCACCTGTTATTTTAAGAAAATGTTAGCATTTGCCTAAAGTTCTCAATATAAACTCTTCTTTGCATCATAAGCCTTCCCAAAATAATCAGGTAGTTTAAAACTTGTTCCTAGAAAATCATTTTGGTTGGAAGGATGTCAATACAGACACTCCTGCATTTATAAACTTTTAAATTAAGAAGCTTTGTGCATTCACAAAAGCTGCCTCTGCAGCAAAGCACCTTAACTCTTGACTTTACAAGCAGTTGGAAGAAGGGTATATAAGATCAAATTATTTTCCTCAATCTGGTTTTTTCTTTTTTTTTGCATTTTTTCCTGTTTAGAGTTGGGTTTTTATATTTTATGAACTTATGTTCACCAGCACTTCAAAAATGCAAAGACAGTGAGAATGTGAAAAGTTCCTGGTAAAGAAGACCTCTGATTTGGAGTGAAAATAGTAATAATAAAATGAAGCAGTTTGTGAGAAAAGAATGTTGCATGTACATAAAGCATACTAGCACTGTCTTAAAGGAAAAGAGTAAATCATGCAATGTGTGGAAAGAGCTCTGTACCTTTACAATACTACATAATCACCAAGTGATAAGAAAAATGAGTTGCAGATGGGAAAACCAGATCTGTGTGGCTGGCTCCACAGTCACAAACTTTGCCAGTTGTTGAACTCACTGAGAGGCCATTAAAAATCCTGATGTCTGCTTGCCCCTCCCCAGAGGTTTTAATTTAATTGGTCTGTGATGTAGCAGTGGCCTGGAGATCTAGATTTTTAAATCTCCCCAAGTTCTTCCCATGTGCAGCCAAGATTGAGGATCACTGAATCAAGGTAATAGCATCCATGCCAGACGCCAGCTAGTATCATGTTAATGCAGGAGAAGGTTGGGAATTCATTCAAAACCTTAAATTTAAGATTGGAGAAGGGTCTGATTATAAAAATGTCTCAAGACATTATTTGCAAGAATAAAAAAAGACAATGAATTTTTTTAAAGCTCCAGAGAATATAATCACACTCTTATACTTGCAAAAAGAACTATAACCTTTATTCATCCTTTGTAAATGTTGAATCCCTGAACAAACAGACTTAAAAACAGACTTTCAGAACAAGAAGCTGTCTGTAAGTATAAATTTATACATGATTTTTATTTTGATAATTGTTATTAAATCAACCACCTAATCTATAAATATAAAAGTATGGCAATAAGCTTCATGTCTGAAATAAACTCACACAAATGCACACATAGAGAGGTATGAAGTAAGAATCTATGCGCATAAAATAAGCATGCATTCTTTTTTTCTATCTTTACATGAATAACTTGAATTGTGTGCTTACTACAGACCAGACACTGTGCTTACTGCTTTAGATGCATATTCTCATCATCATCTAAGGAGATAGGTACTATTACCCACACTGAGCACATGAGGAAATGGAGGCTCACAGCAGTTAATTTTTTTATATTCACCCAACTCATGAACGTTAAAGCTGAATGCTGCGTTCTGTATTTATTAATAGTAATAATTGACAAACCTCCTTATAATTATATAGGGATTTTAAGAATGTTACTTTTATTGCTATTCAACATTTCTTTACCACTACTGAAATTCTCTATCAACAGAGAATAATCAGTCACTGTCTGAACAAGGTGTAATCTGTGTCTATGCGTGAATACGCTTTCACTGTTACTATACCATTTATATTTCTATAACTCTAGCTCTTCAACAGCAGCTTGAACAAAGCCAAATTCTAGAAGTCACGGTGACAAAAATTCATCACTATTCATAAATTAGAACAATGGATTGCTTCCAATTGTCTCCTGTAGTTTTGCCAAGGCAGCAAGAACAAAAGAAGGATGATGAGTATCACCCATTCCTTTTGTTTCGGAACTATTCATTAAATAAAGATAATTTAGCCAAAATACACTTGAAAAAGACTTGCTGATTTGCACATTCCTTACAAATGCATTCAGCAAGTGACAATGGCATTTTAAATCTAAATTTACAATAAAGAGATATCACAGGATTTTGAAGTAGCAAAACCATTTCTAGCTGCTGAAGTGTAAGAATGAAGAGACAAAATAATGAGACCTTGGGAACATGTCTAAAAATGTGACACCAACACATGGAACATCCATCCCCAGCTGTCTTCAGAAAGCTTGATGTACACTTAGAATGCATGACACCACCATACCAGAGCCGCTTTCAAAATTTATCGCCTGGTTTTGTATATTTTACTCCAGATTCCACTAGAAAGATGTTAAACCAACTGAATTACTGTCACCAGCTAGTGAGTTCTTGCATAGTTATTCTCCAAATACCTTGGAAATGAACATCTCCAAGGCCTCATCTAATAACCAAAGTTGCCATTTTCAAATGGGAAATGAAACAGTACATTTGAAGATTCGTTTTCTCATATTCTCCAATGCTGCCTCTACTTTTGGTTAACATACATGTATATGTTCCTATTAATATTTCAAAATCTTTTTTTAAAATAAGGAGTCATCTAAAACAAAATCCAACTTCAATATCTAATTATAGCTATTTATTAAATATATAATATATGTACTATAAATGTTCCAGGCACTGTGCTTGTGTCATCTCATTTAATCCTCTCAGTGCTATGAAAAAAACATTATTTTCTATAGTTCACCTATGAGGAAACTGAAGCTGAGGGGTAAATGACTTCCCCAAAGTAACCTAACCAGTAGGGAGGTGTGCCTGGTGTGCCATACTCTCAACCATTCTCTTTTATGCCTGGCTAGGAATATAACTGGAGGTAGTTAAAAGTGTTCTAGCCCTTTCTTGTCTGAAAATAGACTCCCATTTCTTTCGCAGAAAACAGCTACTTTGAAAAAAACAGTGAGAGTAGTCTTATAATAGACTCCAATGATATACTTACTTTCCCACCAGTTATCCAGAAATAACCAACAAGAAATAATTTCTTTCATTTTTTTATAACATGTTGGAGTCTTTCCTTACTTTTCCAGATGGATTCAAAATCATATTTATTAACTCAAATCCATTTTATTATGTTTTTATTCTATACTATGAATTGACCCCTTTCTTAATAAGAACTCAAATTGAGTCAGAAGTAAATTGCTACACTGTTACAGAGCAAAAGAACAGATGGTAACATAAGTTTAGAAGGGAAAACAAGACCATGTAAATTCTAGAAGAAAACATGGGCATATTTCTTTAAAGTCCTGAAGTAGAGAAAGCCTTCCAAACTAAATAAGTACCACTCACTGATTGTGCCTCTGGAGCTCCAAAAGCCTTCCAAATTATGACCTCAATTCCACACACTATTGAAAGTTCTATAAATTCAACTTTTGCATGATTAAAAACACCCTAAGAAAAGCAAATTACAAACAAACAAACCTAGTAAATATCACAGAAAGAGTATATAAAAAGCTCTAAAAATTAAGTAAAAAAACCAACACCCAACAGAAAAATGGACAAATAATATGAACCTACTGTTTATAGGGTAAAAGAAAAATTAGTCTCTTAAACATATAAAAGCTTATTCTCTTATTCTCTAAGAATAAAAGAACAGCAAACTATAAACTATACCAAGATATAATTTTAACCTATATAGATATGTCAAAAATCTAAAATTTACAATAAGCTCTGTTAGACAATTTGTAAGGAAACATTTCCTCTAATACACTACTAGTAAAGCATGATGCAACATCCATGTGGCCACTTGACAATGACTATTAAAATCAACATGCATTTACTCTGTGATGCATCTATATTTCTAAGAATTTATTTTGCCAATTTACATGCATATATATATATATATATATATAAAATACAACATATCTATAGAGCTATTCATTGCAATATTTTTCTGCAATTACAAAAGACTGAGAAAAAGACCAGAAAGTAGACAGCAGAAGCAAGAAGAACTACAATCCGGCAGCCTGTGGGAAAAAAACCACATTCACAGAAAGATAGGCAAGATGAAAAGGCAGAGAGCTACGTACCAGATGAAGGAACAAAATAAAACCCCAGAAAAACAACTAAATGAAGTGGAGATAGGCAACCTTCCAGAAAAAGAACTCAGAATAATGATAGTGAAGATGATCCAGGACCTTGGAAAAAGAATGGAGGCAAAGATGGAGAAGATGCAAGAAATGTTTAACAAAGACCTAGAAGAATTAAAGAACAAACAAACAAAGATGAACAATACAATAACTGAAATGAAAACTACACTAGAAGTAATCAATAGCAGAATAACTGAGGCAGAAGAACGGATGAGTGAACTGGAAGACAGAATGGTGGAATTCACTGCTGTGGAACAGAATAAAGAAAAAAGAATGAAAAGAAATGAAGGCAGCCTAAGAGACCTCTGGGACAACATTAAATGCAACAACATTCGCATTATAGGGGTCCCAGAAGGAGAAGAGAGAGAGAAAGGACCCTAGAAAATATTTGAAGAGATTACAGTCGAAAACTTCCCTAACATGGAAAAGGAAATAGCCACCCAAGTCCAGGAAGCACAGAGAGTCCCAGGCAGGATAAACGCCAAGATACACAGTGATCAAATTGACAAAAATTAAAGACAAAGAAAAATAATTGAAAGCAACAAGGGAAAAAATGACAAATAACATACAAAGGAACTCCCATAAGTTAACAGCTGATTTCTCAGCAGAAATTCTACAAGCCAGAAGGGAGTGGCATGATATATTTAAAGTGATGAAAGGGAAGAACCTACAACCAAGATTACTCTACCTGGCAAGGATCTCATTCAGATTCAATGAAGAAATCAAAAGCTTTACAGACAAGCAAAAGCTAAGAGAATTCAGCACCACCAAACCAGCTCTACAACAAATGCTAAAGGAACTTCTCTAAGTGGGAAACACAAGAGAAGAAAAGGACCTACAAAAACAAACCCATTACAATTAAGAAAATGGTAATAGGAACATACATATCGATAATTACCTTAAACATGAATGGATTAAATGCTCCAACCAAAATGCTTACTGAATGGATACAAAAACAAGACCCATATATATGCTGTCTACAAGAGACCCACTTCAGACCTAGGGACACATACAGACTGAAAGTGAGGGGATGGAAAAAGATATTCCATGCAAATGGAAATCAAAAGAAAACTGGAGTAGCAATACTAATATCAGATAAAATAGACTTTAAAACAAAGAATACTACAAGAGACAAGGAAGGACACTACCTAATGATCAAGGGATCAATCCAAGAAAAACATATAACAATTATAAATATATATACACCCAACATAGGAGCACCTCAATACATAAGGCAACTGCTAACAGCTATACAAGAGGAAACTGACAGTAACACAATAATAGTGGGGGACTTTAACACCTCACTTACACGAATGGACAGATCAGCCAAACAGAAAATTAATAAGGAAACACAAGCTTTAAATGACACAATAGACCAGATAGATTTAATTGATATTTATAGGACATTCCACCCAAAAACAGCACATTACACTTTCTTCTCAAGTGCGCACAGAACATTCTCCAGGATAGATCACATCTTGGGTCACAAATCAAACCTCAGTAAATTTAAGAAAACTGAAATCATATCAAGTATCTTTTCTGACCACAACACTATGAGATTAGAAATCAATTACAGGGAAAAAAACACAAACACATGGAGGCTAAAGAATACATTACTAAATAACCAAGAGATCACTGAAGAAATCAAAGAGGAAATCAAAAAATACCTAGAGACAAATGACAATGAAAACACGACAATACAAAACCTATGACATGCAGCAAAAGCAGTTCTAAGAGGGAACTTTATAGCAATACAAGCCTACCTCAAGAAGCAAGAAAAATCTCAAGTAAACAATCTCACCTTACACCTAGAGGAACTAGAGAAAGAACCAACAAAACCCAAAGTTAGTAGAAGGAAAGAAATCATAGCTATCAGAGCAGAAATAAATGAAATAGAAACAAAGAAAACAATAGCAAAGATCAATAAAACTAAAAGCTGGTTCTTTGAGAAGATAAACAAAATTGATAAACCATTAGCCAGACTCATCAAAAAAAGAGGGAGAGGACTCAAATCAATAAAAGTAGAACTGAAAAAAAAAAAAAGGACTGAGAAAGAAAAACAACAAAAAACATCTATCAATTGGGAGAATACAGGAATACACCATAATTGGCTTAACCACTAACCTATGGTTGATTTTTTTTCCTGTTTTCACTTTTTTCCCATAACTTTACATGCCCCAGCCTTTTCCTAGAAGAGAATTAACATAGACTGGGCTGTAGCAACATGGAATTCTGGGAGTGCATGAGACCCAGATAGAGCGTGAGAACAGAATTCACGTGATCTCCCTCCTCTAGAGAGAATCCAGCACAGCACAGTCACCAAGCCAGATGGAGGGAATCAAACTTGAGCCAGGTCTAGGCAATAATCAGCGTGCAAAGGGAGATATAACTCTAAAGAAAAGGATTGAGGTCATGGCATTAGGAGAAGAAACAGATGGAAGGATCATGTGAACCATATCCAGGTCTTTTGGGGATGGTCAAGAAGAAGAGAGAGAAAAAGCTACCTTGGATAATTTTGCTGAAAAGTTTGCCTCAGAAGAAAACTGGAAGTGTGTCAGAGACCTAAGGAGATAAGAAATATCCCAGGCAAACCGTGGTTAAAAGCAAACAAGCAAATACAACCTTCCTTCCTATTCTCATCCTCACCAAAATAGATTTACTAAGATGCAGCCGGACAGGATTGCCAGGCCTCCTGCATCTCTCCAGACAACCTTATAGTTGATCTCAACACTATATTGGAACATATTTCCATTATCTACAATATCATAAATGCAAGAAAATAGTTACTTATAATATTTACTCATAGTGAATCCCAGCATTAAAACATGGAATCTTATTCCAATCATATTGGCAGTAATCTAGGCAATTGTCAAGAAATCAAAAAGATGGAAAAAACTTGAACAGCAATCAGATAGTCTGGATATTGTAGTGACAGATCTGAATCAGTTATTTAGAAATGTGTTATGACTGTATTTAAAATAACCAAACAATTTGAAAAGAATCACTTCAACTGTGCATAAAAGGCAGGTTGAATTTTTCAGTGCACATAGTTTCTGCTACGCCCAGAACATTAAGTTTTCTTCTCCTCGGTGATTATTTAAAATAGTCCTGCAAGTGCTAAGGCTATAATTTCTGAAAATTTAAATTTTCAGGAGACCATATTTTAGCCACAGAAATCTGATTGACTAAATCACTTTGTAATATATAGAGTCTCAACACCTTAAGACTATATAACCTGTGACATTATTAGATGGGAGTTAGTGAGACTGGGACTTTAATATACACAGGCTTTAACTGTATGCACCATAAATACAAACATCTTGACTCAAATGACTAGTCAGTTAGCCAACCTGTACAAAAAAATAGTCAAACTAATTTTGCTTGGGTTTACTGGAACCTTTGTTTTAGAAAAAATGATTATTTAACTAAAGTAATATTTCATTCAAAAGTCTATTATGCAAATATAACCGTTTTTTAAAAATCACTGTTTTAGAAAGTCAACATGAGATTTAATAATTTAATCTAATACATCTAATAATAAGTATTTAATTTATCTAATCTAATAACTAGTGTTTTTTACTTTTTTCAAAGAATTCCTATCTCCAATTATTGTTATAAGATGAAGCCATAGGGGACATACGTCATTCTTCAAAAAATACAACACAGCAGGATGCAGGATGTGATTTATTCTGGTTGAAATAATATCTTCTTGAGGATAAATTAAAGCAATTTCATTAGAAGGGTTTCTGAGAGTCTGGTTTTTGGACTGATTATTTAAAAAGTCTTTCCATGTATTATAAAATTGTTTGTTACAATGCTTATTGAATTTGAACTGTAAGAATTGAACTAAATTAATTCTAAGCCTGACAACGTTATTAAATCATATAAGACCTTGCCAATGTACTGCCTATGATGTCAGGATCAGACAGGATTTTGTAGAAAATACCCATTTAAACTTTTGCTTAAATTGAAAAAAAATTATTTTAATACAAACAAAAAATGTAGATAAAGAGTATCCATTGCAGGGAGACTTCAATAAAATTCTACACTTGAGCTTTATTAGCTGTTAGGAGAGTATGGTGACCCAAGTGCTTTGTCTACAAAAACAGCTGAATAGAACATAACTGGGTTCTAATATCCTACAATCGTTAGGGGAAGAGGTTCCAATAGGATGAGAAGCCTCATAGCAAGAAGATAAACGCAGAAACCCAAGACCAAATTCACTCTCTGATCATATCTTTCATTTATAGAATTTAAGAAATTTTAGGTATTCTCTAGACTTCTACAGGTAGAAATCCTCAGAGACCAAGAAGACTTTAAAAACCAAGTTGTCAGAAATGGCCAAAAATAACCCCAACACTTTTACACATAGTATAGACAAGATCAACTCACCCTTCAGACTTTAGGCAAAGTATATCTTAATTACCCAGCAGCATTGTAGGCTGCTTGCCACATAATTTTAAGACTGGAAATACTGATATGCTAATATTTCTTATCTATGGAAAACTGCTAGTTGTTTCCTAACATCTTTCTCTCCTTCTTCCATAATAATATGATGGTGCCTGCTCATATGGCTGCCCAGTTAGAGCCAATAGTTCCCAGCTCACCTTGCAACTAGATATAGTCATATGACTAAATTCACAACAAGGCCAGTGAGCTTAATGGCAACCTCCTCCTCACTTTCCTAAAGTAAACTGATGCCCTCCATTTGGGGTTGTTATCACCCTCCATGGGTGGGTGGTGACCCAGCTTCAACCACATAGACAAGTGTACTACCTTTGAGGGCAGAGAGACCTGGTACAAGGACCATTTCCCTAACACCTCCTGGAGCCGGTCAGCCTCACCAGCTGTGACTGGATAATTGCATTCTATAGTATCTGAATAACCATATTTGAGGATCTCATTGATAAAGCAACTTAGCCTTTACCCTAAGAAATTCAACTATCCTCATCCTATATCAGTGTAATATCCTGTACTGTGAAATTCTTAAAAACAATGACTTATTTACTTAGTCCAGGACCTGACTCATAGTAACATTCAAGAAATGTGTATTGAATAGACAATGAAGAATTCTCTCAAAGAGTTCCTAATGCTTTTTTCAGTCTACCACAGCATCACACCAAAAAAAATTCATATATTTGAACATAGTAAGCATCTTACTCCTCTCCAGGCTAAATGCCAATTCTTTTAAACTTTTCTTGTTAAGACTTACTTTTCAGCACTTTAATCATTATGTCACTGTCACTCTCCTTTGGATTCTGTTCAGTTTCTCAGCATTTCTTTCAAATGTAATGATCAAGTATGCACATAAACTGTACAGTGAAGGAGTTTGAAGCATGTCACCCCAAAATAACCTACATTGGCATATTGACAATTTTGAGTTAAAAACACTTGAAAAATAGCAAATACAAGAACAACAGTCTGATCTTCCTTTAAGGAGATGAAATTCCAACATGAAAAATATCGTCTCTTTACCAGAAGGAAAGTAGTATCATTAAGGACAAGAAGTTGAGACTGAGAGAATTCTGTATAGACCTTGCTAAAATCATTCTTAATGTTCCTTTAGGTTCCCTACATAGTTTAGTCACTTTTCTACAATTTCTTTCCCTCTCTTTGTTCAACCTAAGATAAAAGTTAGTAGGTTTCACGATTTCTTTGGGTCTTCAGTCCTTATGAAGGCTTCCATGTCATGTAAACCTTAATGTAAATCTGTATGCTGTTTGCCCCTGTTAATCTGTTTTATGTCAGTTTAATTCTCAGACCCAGCTGAAAAACCCTGAGGGTCGAGGTAATCCAGGAAGAGTCTGACTAATGCAGATTAGAATGGAAAGATTATCTTCCAATCCCTCCATGTGATATTCAGTAGATTAGTAAGAAGTAGTAAGTACTTAGTAAGTAGGTTAGTTGTTCACCACAGAACCATAATAATAACATATTTACTTCATTATGCAGAAGAAAAGCTCTACTGTTTCTCTAAGCTATTTATTTGCTACTGTAAATCACTGTCTTTACTATTAGTACTTACTTGCTGATATGTCTTCTCTTTTTGAATTCCACTATGTTTTTGTGGAACTACATTTTTATTACCTACTAACACAGTAGATTTTGATTTATTTTACCAGGTTATCATTAAAACATCGAACAAGATAGGAAAGAGCTCTGTGAATTATTGTCTAAAATGTTACTGAGGTTGATTCAGAGCCACTGGTAATTATCAATACTGTGATTTTGTTAAGTATCAACATGTGAATCATTTGAGGGACTGCATTCAACTCCATGTAATAAAACTTTCTTTGAGCGAATGGGTTTATTTCTCTCACTTAAAAATAAGCCTGGGAAGAGAATAAGGGAATAAATTAAGATCGGCACTGTCGCTCCATATGACAGACTTCTGTTTTTGTTTTATTTTTGTTTTGCTTTGCCTTGCCATCCTTAGAGTTGGCCTATCATCCTCATTATCGAAAGACAGCTGCCACACACATGGAACAGGACAAAAGGGACATACCAATGTACCTACACCTCTTATTCAGGATAACAGCGATTTTCCCATAAGCCCCACCCAGTAGATGTCTCCCAGAACTGCCTCGGATGGCCACCCACAGCTAAACAGGGATTGCAGGAGGCAAATATTTGAGCTGGGCACACTGCCTCCTAGACCAAATTTGGGAAATGTTAGTAAAGAAGAGGGCAATTAGCTACAGGTGGAGAATTTACCATATCTGCCATGTCTTACACTGTGAGAGTCCAGATTATAATTCCTAGATTATGAACAAGAGCTTATCATTGGGCAGAATAAAAAATGAAACCAATAATTATCCCTTCTTTCCCATTAATAAGCATAGCTCTGTCTTCACTAACCATGCTCTATATAACACATACTATAGCAAAATTAATGTTTGATCATCTATTTTGGTATTTATGTAAAGCTGTAATTTCTGAAATTTCTGGTTTTAACTCCTTAAAAACTTCAATAGTTCCCTTTAACCAGCCCTCTGGCAATATGAGGCCCATGCTGTCAAGGAACATTGAGAAAAAAATAAAACCAAATTTTTTTAACTGTTTGGGACCTCACTTCTGAAGTGAAGTCCCCACTCTGAAGACCCTCCCCCCCTTCCTTCCCCAAAGTAGGAAAGCCTTGAAGAGAGAATGGAGTTATTACATCTCCATCAGGTGTGTCTACTTAAATGGATTAGAACTGCTCCTTTTGATGTGGGACACTTTCAGTATACAAGAATATTCAGAGATACATTCCTTATATTTGCTTTTTTGCAGGTGGTTTACATAGTCATTATTCAAGTGACAATAATAAGCTTTTACAGTGTATACCTTCTATGTTTTGGTATGACTGTTTAATCTGTTCTCAAATCTAGTGAATTAAGGAAGAATCTCAATACCTGCTGCATATTTTCCATTCAGGAGTCCTTTGACAATTTAGTACCCCCTAACTAGCATCAGAACATTCTGACCATATGCCAGGTACAGTAGGAAAATGTCCTGACTTTAAGATTAGACATGCCTGAGATTGAATTCTCTACTTCCTATCATTGTGTGACCCTCATCAAATCAGTTGAACTCTCAGACCCTGTATCCTTAGCTGGGAATTGGGTTCATATTTCCTTGCAAGATAGGATTTAAAATGGTCTCTTTCCATTATTGTCAAACTGCACACTCTACCAGAATGACTCACCAGAACTAGGATTTCATACCAATTATTTCCAACTTTAGCAAAACTCTACTTCAAGGAAACTAGGAAAAGACATCTTTAGCAGGCTTTGCACCTTTGAAAGTTGACAACCTTTAGGAATAGTATACAAAGTCTATTATTTTTCATCCTGTTAGTCTCTAGAATTATGGATCTATATGTAAATAGTGGCTTTTGTCATTCTGAAATTTGTATTGAGTGTTTTTCTAAAAATAATGCACTAAATGTTGAAAAACTGACAGCTAAAAAAACATAGCCCAGCACCTACTCATCATAATTCCATTTGAATCTCTTTGCCTCACTGGTATGACTCTGTTTCCTATTTTGCCTCTTTGTTTATTATATATTTCAGATTCTTACTGTCTCTGCATTTACTATATAAGGTGGTACACTCTGAGTCTTTACTAAGTTTAACCATTAGAGAAATTATTCTTTCAAAATTCTGTAAAGCTTCTCTTGTAAAGATGGTACACTTTATTCAAATTATCTTAGGGCTATTTTTTAAAGTTTTAAATTCACTTTGTACTACAAAATGTTTGATGCCATTATTAAAAATGAAACTTCCTCAGGTTGCATGGATTATCTACCATTTGAAACTTATCCTAGGATGCACATTGAATAGTTATTTCTTAATGAAAAATATTTTAAATAATTAGAATGCAATATTTCCATTTTAAGTCATCTGCAATAATAGAGCAGCAGAGAGGGAAACCTATGACCTTCTCAGTGAAAAACACAAGGGCTACTTCAATCTCTGTCTTCAGGATAAAGGATGAGGAGGCTGCATCATGGATATTTCCTGCCATACAGGGAAGCCATTATGGCTCACACACACTGTCCTCACAGGGACTTTTCTCTGTGCATAGGCATCCCTGCTGTCTCTTTTCTTTGTAAAAGGACACCAGTCATATTGGATTAGGGCCCCACCCTTATGATCTCACTTAACCTTAACTATCTCTTTAAAAGCCCCATCTCCAGAAACAGTCATATTGGGGGCTATGACTATAACATAAGAATATGGGGTGGAGGGAAAACACAATTTAGTCCATAACAACATCTGTGCAGCTACAATATAGGAAACCCTGTCTCCTTTGTAGTTTCCAACACCATCATGGGTTTACTGGTGAAAGAACAAGAAATTTATAGGCCTGGGGTAACTATTGATGCATGTTACACGCAGGGTAGGAAAGTGAGGATGTCATTTGGGCTTTTGTACATACTATAGGAGAGAACCCCTTTTCTAATTAGGGTTTCAGCAGAGGCTTTCATTCTGGGGAATTACAAAAATCTGCTAGTAAGGAATATCAGTTACAGGACACATACGTGCATACAACAAATACGCGTTGAGTACCACTGCTCTGTGCTGGCTCTGGTGGACACAGCTCTAATTAAATCAGATTTTCCCTGTGCATTTATGGCACCTACACACTAACAGCCCTTAAATATCTATTAGTATTTTGAAGAAGAAATAGAGAAGGTAATATTTTCTTTTATAAAAAATCTTTTAGAAGATGGCGGAAGAGTGAGACGCGGAGATCACCTTCCTCTCCACAGATACACCAGAAATACATCTACACGTGGAACAACTCCTACAGAACACCTACTGAATGCTGGCAGAAGACCTCAGACCTGCCAAAAGGCAAGAAACCCCCCCACGTACCTGGGTAGGGCAAAAGAATAAACAGAGACAAAAGAATAGGGACGGGACAGGCACCAGTGGGAGGGAGCTGTGAAGGAGGAAACGTTTCCACACACTAGGAAGCCCCTTCGCCGGCGGAGACTGTGGGTGGCGGAGGCGGAAGCTTCGGAGCCGCGGAGGAGAGCACAGCAACAGGGGTGCGGAGGGCAAAGCGGAGAGACATTCCCACACAGAGGATCGGTGCCGACCAGCACTCACCAGCCCGAGAGGCTTGTCTGCTCACCCACCGGGGCGGGCGGGGCTGGGAGTTGAGGCTCAGGTCGGTTGGAGCGCCTGGAGACGACTGGGGTTGGCGGTGTGAATACAGCCTGCAGGGGGTTAGTGCACCACTGCTAGTCGGGAGGGAGTCCGGGCAAAAGTCTGGACCTGCCGAAGAGGCAAGAGACTTTTTCTTACCTCTATTTCATGGTGAGCAAGGAGAGGCGATTAACAGCGCTGCTTAAAGGAGCTTCAGAGACGGGCGCGAGCCGCGGCTAAAACCGCGGACCTGAGACGCCTGAGACGCTAAGGCGGCTGCTGCTGCTGCCGCCACCAAGAAGCCTGTGTGCGAGCACAGGTCACTATCCACAACCCCCTTCCGGGGAGCCTGTGCAGCCAGCCATTGCCAGGGTCCCGGGATCCAGTGACAACTTCGCCGGGAGAACGCACGCGCGCCTCAGGCTGGTGCAACGTCACGCCGGCCTCTGCCGCCGCAGGCCCGCCCCGCACTCCTGCCCCTCCCTCCCCCGGGCCTGAATGAGCCAGAGCCCCCGAATCAGCTGCTCCTTTAACCCCGTCCTGTCTGAGCGAAGAACAGACGCCCTCCAGCGACCTACACGCAGAGGCGGGGCCAAATCCAAAGCTGAGCCCCTGGCACCTGTGAGAACAAAGAAGAGAAAGGGAAATCTCTCCCCCGGCAGCCTCAGAAGCAGCGGATTAAAGCTTCACAATCAACTTGATGTACCCTGCATCTGTTGAATACATGAATAGACAACGAATCATCCCAAATTGAGGAGGTGGACATTGACAGCAAGATTTATGATTTTTTTCCCCTTTTCCTCTTTTTGTGAGTGTGTATGTGTATGCTTCTGTGTGAGATTTTGTCTGTATAGCTTTGCTTCCACCATTTGTCCTAGGGTTCTATCCGTCCGTTATGTTTTGTTTTAATTTTTATTTCTTAATAATTATTTTTTTATTTTAATAACTTTATTATATTTATCTTACTTTATTTTATTTTACCTTCTTTCTTTCCTTTTTTCCTTCCTTCCCTCCTTCCTTCCTTCCTTCCCTCCTTCCTTGCTTCCTTCTTTCCTTCCTTCCTCCCTCCCTCCCTCCCTCCCTCCTTTCGTTCTTTCTTTCTTTCTCTCTTTCTACTTCTACTAATTCTTTCTTTCTACTTTTCTCCCTTTTATTCTGAGCTGTGTGGATGAAAGGATCTTGGTGCTCCAGCCAGGAGTCAGTGCTGTGCCTCTGAGGTGGGAGAGCCAACTTCAGGACACTGGTGCACAAGAGACCTCCCAGCTCCACATAATATCAAACGGCAAAAATCTCCCAGAGATCTCCATCTCAATGCCAGCACCCAGCTTCACTCAACGACCAGCAAGCTACACTGCTGGACACTCTATGCCAAACAACTAGCAAGATAGGAACACAACCCCACCCATTAGCAGAGAGGCTGCCTGAAATCATAATAAGTCCACAGACACCCCAAAACACACCACCAGACGTACACCTGCCCACCAGAAAGACAAGATCCAACCTCAACCACCAGAACACAGGCACTAGTCCCCTCCACAAGGAAGCCTACACAACCCACTGAACCAAACTTAGCCACTGGAGACAGACACCAAAAACAACGGGAACTATGAACCTGCAGCCTGCAAAAAGGAGACCCCCAAACACAGTAAGATAAGCAAAATGAGAAGACAGAAAAACACACAGCAGATGAAGGAGCAAGATAAAAACCCACCAGACCTAACAAATGATGAGGAAATAGGCAGTCTACCTGAAAAAGAATTCAGAATAATGATAGTAAAGATGATCCAAAATCTTGGAAATAGAATACACAAAATGCAAGAAACATTTAACAAGGACCTAGAAGAACTAAAGATGAAACAAACAATGATGAACAACACCATAAATGAAATGAAAAATACTGTAGATGGGATCAATAGCAGAATAACTGAGGCAGAAGAACGGAAACTGACCTGGAAGATAAAATAGTGGAAATAACTACTGCAGAGCAGAATAAAGAAAAAAGAATGAAAAGAACTGAGGACAGTCTCAGAGACCTCTGGGACAACATAAAATGCAACAACATTCGAATTCTAGGGGTCCCAGAAGAAGAAGAGAAAAAGAAAAGCACTGAGAAAATATTTGAAGAGATTATAGTTGAAAACTACCCTAATATGGGAAAGGAAACAGTTAATCAAGTACAGGAAGCACAGAGTCCCATACAGGATAAATCCAAGGAGAAATATGCCAAGACACAAATTAATCAAACTGTCAAAAATTAAATACAAAGAAAACATATTAAAGGCAGCAAGGGAAAAACAACAAATAACACACAAGGGAATCCCCATAAGGTTAACAGCTGATCTTTCAGCAGAAACTCTGCAAGCCAGAAGGGAGTGGCAGGACATATTTAAAGTGATGAAGGAGAAGAACCTAAAACCAAGATTACTCTACCCAGCAAGGATCTCATTCAGATATGATGGAGAAATTAAAAACTTTACAGACAAGCAAAAGCTGAGAGAGTTCAGCACCACCAAACCAGCTTTACAACAACTGCTAAAGGAACTTCTCTAGGAAAGAAACACAAGAGAAGGAAAAGACCTACAATAACGAACACAAAACAATTAAGAAAATGGGAATAGGAACATACATATCGATAATTACCTTAAATGTAAATGGACTAAATGCTCCCACCAAAAGAAGCAGATTGGCTGAATGGATACAAAAACAAGACCCATATATTTGCTATCTACAAGAGACCCACTTCAGACCTAGAGACACATACAGACTGCAAGTAAGGGGATGGAAAAATATTTCATGCAAATGGAAACCAAAAGAAAGCTGGAGTAGCAATTCTCATATCAGATAATATACACTTTAAAATAAAGAATATTACAAGAGACAAAAAAGGACACTACATAATGATCAAGGGATCGATCCAAGAAGAAGACATAACAATTGTAAATATTTATGCACCCAACATAAGAGCACCTCAATACATAAGGCAAATACTAACAGCCATAAAAGGGGAAATCAACAGTAACACATTCATACTAGGGGACTTTAACACCCCCCTTTCACCAATGGACAGATCATTCAAAATGAAAATAAATAAGGAAACACAAGCTTTAAATGATACATTAAACAAAATGGACTTAATTGATATTTATAGGACATTCCATCCAAAAACAACAGAATACACATTTTTCTCAAGTGGTCATGGCACATTCTCCAGGATACATCATATCTTGGGTCACAAATCAAGCCTTGGTAAATTTAAGAATATTGAAATTGTATCAAGTATCTTTTCCGACCACAATGCTATGTGACTAGTTATCAATTACAGGGAAAGATCTGTAAGAACTACAAACACATGGAGGCTAAAAAATACACTACTTAATAACGAAGTGATCACTGAAGAAATCAAAGAGGAAATCAAAAAATACCTAGACACAAATGACAATGGAGACACGACGACCCAAAATCTATGGGATGCAGCAAAAGCTGTTCTAAGAGAGAAGTTTATAGCAATACAATCCTACCTTAAGATACAGGACACATCTTGAATAAACAACCTAACCTTGCACCTAAAGCAATTACAGAAAGAAGAATAAAAATACCCCAAAGTTAGCAGAAGGAAAGAAATCATAAAAATCAGATCAGAAATAAATGAAAAAGAAATTAAGGAAAGGAGAGCAAAGATCAATAAAACTAAAAGCTGGTTCTTTGAGAAGATAAACAAAATTGATAAACCATTAACCAGACTCATCAAGAAAATAAGAGAGAAGACTCAAATCAATAGAATTAGAAATGAAAAAGGAGAAGAAAAACTGACACTGCAGAAATACAAAAAATCATGAGAGATTACTACAAGCAACTCTATGCCAATAGAATGGACAACCTGGAAGAAATGGACAAATTCTTAAAAATGTACAACCTGCCAAGACTGAATCAGGAAGAAATAGAAAATAAGAACAGACCAATCACAAGCACTGAAATTGAAACTGTGATTAAAAATCTTCCAACAAACAAAAGCCCAGGACCAGATGGCTTGACAGGCGAATTCTATGAAACATTTAGAGAAGAGCTAACACCTATCCTTCTCAAACTCTTCCAAAATATAGCAGAGGGAGGAATGCTCCCAAACTCATTCTACGAGGCCACCATCACCCTGATACCAAAACCAGACAAGGATGTCACAAAGAAAGAAAACTACAGGCCAATATCACTGATGAACATACATGCAAAAATCCTCAACAAAATACTAGCAAACAGTATCCAACAGCACATTAAAAGGATCATACACCATGATCAAGTGGGGTTTATTCCAGGAATGCAAGGATTCTTTAATATATGCAAATCAATCAATGTGATAAACCATATTAACAAATTGAAGGAGAAAAACCATATGATCATCTCAATAGATGCAGAGAAAGCTTTTGACAAAATTCAACACCCATTTATGATAAAAACTCTGCAGAAAGTAGGCATAGAGGGAACTTTCCTCAACATAATAAAGGCCATATATGACAAACCCACAGCCAAGATCATCCTCAATGGTGAAAAATTGAAAGCATTTCCACTAAGATCAGAAAAAAGACAAGGTTGCCCAATCTCACCACTCTTATTCAACATAGTTTTGGAAGTTTTAGCCACAGCAATCAGAGAAGAAAAGGAAATAAAAGGAATCCAAATCAGAAAAGAAGAAGTAGAGCTGTCATTGTTTGCAGATGACATGATACTATACATAGAGAATCCTAAAGATGCTACCAGAAAACTACTAGAGCTAACAATGAATGTGGTAAAGTAGCAGGATACAAAATTAATGCACAGAAATCTCTGGCATTCCTATACACTAATGATGAAAAATCTGAAAGTGAAATCAAGAAAACACTCCCATTTACCATTGCAACAAAAAGAATAAAATATCTAGGAATAAACCTACCTAAGGAGACAAAGCACCTGTATGCAGAAAATTATAAGACACGGATGAGAGAAATTAATGATGATACAAATAGATGGAGAGATATACCATGTTCTTGGATTGGAAGAATCAACATTGTGAAAATGACTCTACAACCCAAAGCAATCTACAGAGTCAATGCAATCCCTATCAAACTACAACTGGCATTTTTCACAGAACTAGAACAAAAAATTTCACAATTTGTATGGAAACACTAAAGACCCCGAATAGCCAAAGCAATCTTGAGAATGAAAAACGGAGCTAGAGGAATCAGGCTCCCTGATTTCAGACTATACTACAAAGCTACAATAATCAAGACAGTATGGTACTGGCACAAAAACAGAAAGATAGATTAATGGAACAGGATAGAAAGCCCAGAGATAAACCCACGCACATATGGTCACCTTAGCTTTGATTAAGGAGGCAGGAATGTACGGTGGAGAAAGGACAGCCTCTTCAATAAGTGGTGCTGGAAAAACTGGACAGGTACATGTAAAAGTATGAGATTAGATTACTCCCTAACACCATACACAAAAATAAGCTCAAAATGGATTAAAGACCTAAATGTAAGGCCAGAAACTATCAAACTCGTAGAGGAAAACATAGGCAGAACACTCTATGACATAAATCACAGCAAGATCCTTTTTGACCCCCCTCCTAGAGAAATGGAAATAAAAACAAAAATAAACAAATGGGACCTAATGAAACTTAAAAGCTTTTGCACAGCAAAGGGAACTATAAACAAGACCAAAAGACAACTCTCAGAATGGGAGAAAATATTTGTAAATGAAGCAAGTGACAAAGGATTAATCTCCCAAATGTATAAGCAGCTCATGCAGCTCAATAACAAGAACAAAAAAAAAACAACCCAATCCAAAAATGAGCAGAAGACCTAAATAGACATTTCTCCAAAGAAGATATACAGACTGCCAACAAACACATGAAAGAATGCTCAACATCATTAATCGTTAGAGAAATCCAAATCAAAACTACAATGAGATATCATCTCACATCAGTCAGAATGGCCATCATCAAAAAATCTAGAAACAGTAAATGTTGGAGAGGGTGTGGAGAAAAGGGTACCCTCTTGCACTGTTGGTGGGAATGTAACTTCATACAGCCACTGTGGAGAACAGTATAGAGGTTCCTTAAAAAGCTACAAATAGAACTACCATATGACCCAGCAATCCCACTACTGGGCATATGCCCTGAGAAAACCATAATTCAAAAAGAGTCATGTACCAAAATGTTCATTGCAGCTCTATTTACAATAGCCCGGAGATGGAAACAACCTAAGTGCCCATCATCGGATGAATGGATAAAGAAGATGTGGCACATATATACAATGGAATATTACTCAGCCATAAAAAGAAACGAAATTGAGCTATTTGTAATGAGGTGGATAGACGTAGAGTCTGTCATACAGAGTGAAGTAAGTCAGAAAGAGAAAAACAAATACCGTATGCTAACACATATATATGGAATTTAAGGAAAAAAAATGTCATGAAGAACCTAGGGGTAAGACAGGAATAAAGACACAGACCTACTAGAGAATAGACATGAGGATATGGGGAGGGGGAAGGGTAAGCTGTGAGAAAGTGAGAGAGAGGCATGGACATATATACACTACCAAACGTAAGGTAGATAGCTAGTGGGAAGCAGCCGCATAGCACAGAGATATCAGCTCGGTGCTTTGTGGGATAGGGAGGGTGGGAGGGAGGGAGACGCAAGAGGGAAGAGATATGGGAACAAATGTATATGTATAACTGATTCACTTTGTTATAAAGCAGAAATTAACATACCATTGTAAAGCAGTTATACTCCAATAAAGATGTAAAAAAAAAATCTTTTAAAAAAGAGATTAAGGTGTAGGGAGTAACAGGAAATGACTGCTGAAGCGTACAGGGTTTCTTTTTCTGTGGGTAAAGAAAAGTTTTGGAATTAGATAGTGGTGATGGCTGCACACTTCTCTGAAAAAATACTAAATTATACACTTCAAAGGGTGAATTTCACTGGATGTTAATAATATCTCAATAAAACCATTTTTTTTTAAAAGGCAGTAAGGGAATTCCCAATCTTGGCCTCTCTTCATGGACGGTTTAAGCATTTCCCAACCGCTACTATAAGAACTTTGATTCCTCTGAATTTTACCACAGTTAGATGCTGAAGTTTATGAAAATGTTCTTGAAACAGTGAAGGCACACTAGGCCTTCATTCTACTAATTTTAGGAAGCAGTATTGTGTAATAGTTAAGAACTCAAATTTAGGAATAAGAAACATCCTATGTTCAAATTCTAGTTGTAACTTTTTGCAAGTTATATAACCTGTGACAAGTCATCTAATCTCACACATACAGGCATAAAAAAAATTATGAGTGAAGTGTACTTACTAGTCTCATTTCACAGATAAAGAATCAGGCTCAATCAATGTCATATAGTGAAGGTCTGAGCTGTTAACAGTAGGAAGAAATAAAATATAATGGGTAAGAGGGAATGCAGAGGAATTAAATAATCTGACTCTAATCTTAAAGTTCAGGCTCTGTGGCTTACTCTGTTGCTTCCAACGAGTTACTTAAGGTCTTTAGGCCTGAACTTCCTTATGTGTAAGATGGTATTTCAGATGTCCGTTGCCATATAGCAAACCATCCCAGAACTCAAGGGCTCTAATTTAGTCACTGTGATCTCCCCTGGTTCTGTAGGTTGACTGGGCACAGCTGGGCAGTTCTCACTTGGGGTCTTGTGCAGCTGCAGACAGATGTTGGCCTAGAACTGCAGTTATCTGAAGACTTCCCTAGGCTGATGTCCAGCATGATTTACACACACGGTTGGCAGCTGATTCTGGCTGTGGGCCAGGAGCTCAGCTAGGGCTGTCAGCTGTGGCCATTCCATATGGCTTGGGCTTCTGCAGCATGGCTGCTGTGTTCCAAGAGGGAGCACATCAAGCACAATGCTCTCAGAGTCCCAGGCGGAAACGATGAGCTTTCCTATATGAATTAACTTTGCAAGTCCCCAAAGGTTACTTCTGCTGTGTTTTACTGACCTGATTTAACAGGATAGTCCAGATTTAACAAGAGGAGAATGAGCTATCACATCTTGATGAGAAGATCAGCATGCACATATAGCTAGGGAAGGACGTGGTGATGACCATTTTGAAATTTACTGACCACAGTCTGCCCTCTAGCTACTGCCATATATTCATCCTCCTCCCAAGAGCTCCACAGGCTCATCCCATTATGGGATTGATTCGAAGCCCCTGATCTCTCATTTCAGTCAGCCTCAAGTACAGTTCCTGGGGGACAGTTCTTCTCAAACTACAGACCTATGAACCAACAAGTCTTCTTTGCTTATCTGTTCCCCACACACGCAACATACAGTGGTGAAGCAAGCATAGGATGACAGCCAAAGATAATCCCATTCAAAAAGGAAAGGGACGGACAGCACAGAGCTGTCATTGGTCCACAGCAGTCATTTACACCCTCCAGATTTGACTTAGGTGCCCCACTTGCATGATCATAGAGTGCCATAGCCTTATCTTCATCATTAAAATTATTAAATTCCACATAATCGCTTGTTTTCTTACCTAGCTTGTCCACTAGGTGGCAAGAGTTTTGAGAGCAAGGACTGTCTTATCATTGTTCACCTACTGCCTAGCACTTAATAGATGCTTAATCAGCATTCGTTGAGTAAATTAAAACCAGAAACATGGAGTTGTCTTTGCTCCACTAATGTGTGACCTTGTATTGGTCACTTAATTTCTCCATGGTTACATTTCCTGTACTGAAAAGCAAGGAGTCTGGATTAGATCTCAAGAACTATGGCTAGTTGCATGATTCTATTCTAGAATTTCTGCATTATCATGCCAGGAGCTACAGCACCAACACTACATTCTTCTCAGATACCACAACTGGTTGGCGTTTACTTCAAAGTGCTCTGATAGGTGCTGAATGGTGGAAACGAGGTGGCTTTGAACAGTATTTCACAAAGCAATGAGAAATGAGGCTCAGGTGCACAGCCACATTGGGCAGAGGGACCATGAAGACCATCAAACTGAAACAATGCTCACATTGCTCCTCAGACATCCTACACATTCATCCTAAGGCTGGAGGGCAGACCTCAGGAACATAGTCCAGACAGAAACACCCCAGCTCAGTCACCTGCAGTACTGACTCCGAGACCCCTCAGCAATGTCTGGAGACGGGAGCAATCTATGCTCATCTCTACCATCATCCCAATGCTCAGAAACTCCTGAGGTTTCTGCTCTTGGTTGTATTAGGAAGCAGAATGTGGGCACAAGGCCTCTTTTGACTTTCTCTTTGTGTTTTGATTTCTGTCCTTTTGCCTCTGCGTTCCTCCGCAGTGAGGTACAAGAAGACAAATGCCCACCTTTGGAGCCCTGATAGCGTGTCTAAGTCATATCATTTCCTAAAGACTTTTTTTTTAAGGTGACCTTTCCCTTTGTTTTTCTATCACTGTTCCTCTTTGTTCCTTAGAAAGAGAAACCTCTGCAATCTCATTCATAGATCTCCCTCCTTCTCCTTCCCTTTATTTAATCATTTGCAGCTCTAGGGCGGTGGCTTTCAAACTTTAATGTGCATCAGAATTACCTAAGGCTTGTTAAGCCTCATATTGCTGAGCCCCACCCCAGAGATTTTGATTCTACAGATGGGTCCAAAAATATGCATTGCTAACTAGCTTCCAAGAGATTCTGATGCTGCTGGCATGAGAACCACAGTTTAAGGACCCCATGGCTTTAGGGTATACACCAAGAACTGAGTTTTAAATTATTTTCTCACTCTTAAGTATATTTTTAATGACTACATGTTTTACTGCCTCCAAAATATGGTTTGCTCAGAGCTCAGATTTTGAAAGCCTGGAATTTCTTACTTTATGTGAAAACTAGACCTGTTGGCTTACTTGCCTAAATTATCCAAAGTAACAGGATATCTGAACTGACGTCAGAGATGAGCCTTGGTGAGGTAATGTCCCATCCACTTTGAATTGTTTCCCTAGGAATTTTAATCCAAGAGAGAAAACAGTTCTCTGTTTTCTCATATATTCTGTTTGTTTTCTCCCCCCATGACACCATTCAGAACACTAATAAATCAATACATTAAGATAACTAAATTCAGAGCATTAAGAAAGAGAGAAAGCCCAATTCTACCAGGTGAAACTCTTCCCCAGATTTCCTTTTCACTGATTATTATCAACTCAACCTTAAACTCCAGTAAGGTGGACAGCACTTTTTTAAACCACTTAGAACCTGAAGATATTGGACAGGTTATTTAACCTCTCTGAGCCTCAGTTACTTTGATGGGGTCCAGGGCAGGCTGCCCCAGATTGTGCCACTTTGGCATGTGCATTATTTTGAGCTGAAGATAATCAAGACCCAACAAGCAGACTCAAGAAGAGCTTTTCACCTCCCCCTTAACTGCTAAAGAATTTAGACGGGGTGGGGGGGGTGGGGGGGTGTCTGGTCCAGGAAGAGAACTATCACCAGAGATAACTACAAAGAGTGTGGGCTAGATGTGGTAAGTGGGGGGAGGGGGGCGAGCAGGCAGGGTCCATTTGTTCAAAGTCCTCTCTGTGTGCCATTATCTCTACATAGCATGGCAAACACTTGTTTACCAAACACTTGCTCTTCCCGTCTTCCTGTGAATTGCCTTCCTTTCCTTTGAAGCCCTGACCCTTACCCCCTGCTCCTTAGCTCAGGATGGCATATAAGCCTCAGTTGCCTGACTGTCTGGGAGACTCATGTATATGGGTCTCCCATATATATAACACTAAATTTGTTTTTCTCCTGTTAATCTGTTTTATGTCAATTGCATTAGACCAGCCAAAAGAACCCAAAAGGGTAGAGGAAAATTTTCCCCCCCTACACCTTCACTTATAAAGTGAGAGTAATGCAACTTGCCTTCTATTAGTTTTAGAAGGACTAAATCCCTAACGTTCCCCATTGCCAAGCCCTGAAATACTGCTGATTGCTCTTTCTCTTTCCTCTCTTCCTTCTCCTATCTCTGATTATCTTAGTATTTCATAAAAACAAAGATAAAAACAAAAATTATGGAGAAGTGTTGTCTTGCTTCATCATACTTTTGTTTTATCTTGGAGTAAAGTACAACTGTTGTAAATTCAAGACCTGCATTGATTAAGCATTCTTTAATGCTATTAGCTTTCTAAGTTGACTTTAATTCAGTCCTTATTTTTATTTATTAGATTTTAAATTAGTCGTCACTTCACGTAAAAATCCTCTCTTCTTTTGCATCTTAATCAATTCCTTTTTCAGGTTTTATTGCTTCCCTAAATTATTGTCAAGACCTTGAGAGCAGGGCAGGAAACGCTTAACTCACACCAGTTTACATGTTCCTCTTCATCTTCTCTGGGTTTATACTAAAAAATATAGTTAAGAATTTCCAAGGTTTGATACAGAGAAAAAGCAATAATACACATTTTCTGAGCACTTACTACATGACACCCATTGTTCAAAGTGTTTGCTATACATGGCCTCCTTTAGTTTTTGTAACTCTTTCAGATAGGTATTGTAACCATCCCAATGATAATGTGGAAAATGAGGAACAAATAATTAAGTCGAATGACACACAAGTCTAGGAATATGTTTCAGAGCCAAAGTTTTAATCCTATCTATCTAATTCAAAAGATCACAAGTTTAATTATTATGCAAATTCCTGTTTAAACTTAGAATAGTGCTGGATTTTTAAAACAATTTCCAACTATTATGTAAGAGAGCAGTTCCACAATGACCAACCACATCATTGCTAAATGGAATTTTTACCTGGTGCTACCAAAGAAAGCATCAAATTTTTCATCAAACTTTTGTCCATTGTTAGCCATTAGGCTCTATGCTCTATACACATAATCAAAATATGTTTCAGAAAATATCAATTTTATCAGCTACCATATATTAAAGTCTAATCCCTGCCATTACATTTCTACATATTAGATGGTGGCAAAGGATGAAGCCATGAGAGTTTATAGCCTTGTCCATCCTTTAAACCATTGCCATTAGAGTAATATCTCTGTCTCCTAGATGTGAAAGCAAACATGAGTAAACAATCCATCTCTTCTAAGTCAATCATTTCATGTAATGCTTCAGAAATTATACTTGTTGCTATTAAGACAAGCCAAGATCTCCTATTTTTCTATGACCAGAATCTTTCAACAGCTTTTGACCTAAAATTGCTAAAAAGAAACAAACTCACTAGTTACTGTTCATTCAGACTGCTATGATTTTTAGGAGGATGGCAGGTGCAAGCCATAAAGGATATTGATAATTACAAGGGGGAAAAAAACCCCACATGGATCACTAAAATCAGAAGCAAAAGAAGAGACTGCATTTGGCAGCCAGGCCTTTTCTATATATTCCATTTGGTTGACATTCCTCTATGATCAATTCTTAGTTAAACCTAGAATTTTTTGGAGGAAAGTCCAGAAGTTGCAAAAGCTGTGATTCAAAAAAAAAAAAGAAAACCTTAGAGGTTTTAAGAGACACAAACAATATTCTATTGAGAAGAAACTACATTTTATTGACATAACACCTGGCATACTGAGGTTAAAGAAGGCAAGGCAGAGGGAGGATGTAAATTAGAAGCAAAAGCCAGTGATGCTAAAGTTGGTGGATTTGGAGCAGGATGATGCACAAGAGCCAAGGAGAATGTTTGCAGAAGGAAGCAGGCATAACTCAAAGCCAAAGCCAAAATGATGGCGTCCTCCATTTCTAACTAGTTTCTTCCCTCCTAGGATTCTGCACAGGCTGATATGGGGGCGGGCGTGGGAGAAGGGATGCTGGCAAAGCAGCAACCATCACATATGAGTCAGATCTGGTGATCCTCTGTGCATTAGTTTCCCGTGGCTGCTATAACAAATTACCACAAACTTGTCATCATCAAACGAGACAGAAACTTATTCTTTTCCAGTTATGGAAGTCAGAAGTCTAAAATCAAGGGATAAGCAGGGTCAGCCTCCCTCCAGAGGCTCTAGGGGAGATTCTATTCTTTGCTTCTTCCAACTTCTGGTAGCAGTTGGAATTCCTAGACTTGTGGTTGCATCACTCCAATCACCCCTACGTGGTCACATCATCTTCTTTCCTGCTGTTTGTCTCAAACCTCCCTCTGTCTTTCTCGTATATAGACACTTGTCATTGGATTTGGGTTCACACAATAATCTAGGATGATCTCATCTCAAGATTCTTAATCACATCTGCAAAACTCATTTTTCCAATAAGGTAACATTAATTGGTTCCAAGGATTTAACATGGATGTGTCTCTTTTTGGGGGGAAGGGGGGGCACATCACATTTCAACCAACTACACTTTGACTGAATATTCCTCACAAATAGTCACTGAAGAAGTGAAAGAGTCTCTGTTCCTGGTGATGATTCTCTCTCCTTCAGATGAGTTTGAGCTTGGTCTTCTCTTAGTGTGGTCAGGGGGCTGGGGTAGGGGAATGGAATAGAGAGGTGTCCAGCTGTACTTTACACAGATGGACATTTTCTCCAACACAACTCAAATAAAATCCTGTCTCTGTGAAAAGTATTCTAAGGATGCATACTTAATATTATTAAGGTATTACCAACAGATACTTATTCCCAACAGAAAAATATTTCTTTAAAAACTTTTCCATTACCAAAAGCAATTTTCTTAGGAAAAGTTGAAGTTTACAGCAAGTCTCCACTCTTTCAAGCCACCAAAGATCTACTGAGTGTCTCTAATAGTCATAAATAGTCCCAGACTTGAGCAAACAAAAAGAAAAATGTACAATATACACCCAGAACCTGGAGTAAACCATGCCCTTGAATGTCTGGCTTGATGTGGTATTAAAATGTTACTGTCTATCTTTCTGCAATAGGCATACTGTATCATCACCAGGGATGTTAGAAGCTTAGTCATTTTCCCAACAACAGACGTGAAGGATTAATTTTTGCTGACCAAACAAAGGGTTGCTTCTTTATTCTTATCTAACACAATATTCCTCATTTTCTTTCCTAAAGCTTATGGCTAAGGGCTTCAGAAGGAGATATGAATACTAATTACAATTAGACCCACAAATTGAGTTTTGTAAAATCAAATTATAAATAATGGAACTGACTTTATGAACGTTACAAAGTCATATTTCATTTGCCATATTTCTTGCCAAACTAATAGTAGATACGCAGGCATAAAAATTCCAAGATTTTAACTCTTGTAATCTTTATTACATCCAGAAAGAAGCCAAAAAAAAAAAAAAAACAAACCAAAATATCAAACAACAAAAATAGGAACAAGACAAAAACACCTGAGATCCACTTGAAAAACCTATGGAATATCTTGCATCTTGTCTTTTTCATCACCCATATAGGAATACCCCGAGACAAATAATTGGCAATAGAAAAAAAAAATAAAACTCAGTCGAGTTTAGTTCCCAGTTTAGTAATTTTTTTAATCTGCAGATGCCTTTCCTCTTGATTCAGTATTAACACCATCACAGAGGGCCTTTTCTATTTCACATTCACTTCATAACCTTCATCTGTATGCCTCTTTAAAGACAAAACTAACTTACAAAAACAATTTGCTTCACTGGAGGGGATAATACAGCGCTTGTTGATGTGGGAAATTTCCATCTCTAGCTCTAAGGGGTTAACAGTTGCAAAGAAGGCAACAACAAAGGGCTCTCTGCCTCTGTCTCTCTCGCTGTCTCTCTCCCCTCCCTCCATTCTCCCTCACTCTCTCCCTCTCACCCTTTGTGATTCCTACTCCCCTGATTCTCTGCTCGCTGCTTCCAAATGAGAACATTAACTGTCAGCCTTGTGCTACAATGCGAAGGGTGTCAAGGACATTCTACTAAAGCAATGATCAGGAGGACCACTGATCATTGTTTTTCCTCAGCGTTTACAGAGACTCCCTGGGCAAGAGAACTGTCTTTGCCATGCAGATAGCACGGAGGGGGCTGCAAGGTTTCGGCTTTTCCGAACAACACAGTAAGCTCATTAAGTTTGGAATATTCAGGAGGTTAAAATCGCTGTTTGCTTTTCATCATTATAGCCTCAGTGAAAGAATATACATCTTTACATCCAAAAGCCTAAATCCAGAGTCTCTGCATAGCAAATATAGGGAAACAAATCTTTACCCCCAACAGTTCTGTCTTGAAGCCGCACAAGTGACAAAACAAAACACTCAGGCATAACCATTTTAGTCTGATGACTGCGCACTTTAGAGACAAAAAGAACAAAAGTAAAGAACACTCAAATTACCATTTGCAAAATAGCCATGAAATTTTAGCATACAGCATGAACCATGAAAGCAATACAAGTTGCTCTTTAAAAGCTTTGGCTAAGCTTTTAAAGTTATGGATCTGCAACACAAACAAATTTAAACCTAAGAAGACATCCTGTTGCCATGACAATATGATACATGAGCTCCCTGTCATGATGGATCATGGGCTTCAGGCATATGATCATGCCATTGTACTTCAGGGTTCTCTGATAACAATGTGCTGCTTTTAAATCTTATTCACGTATTACTCAGACATTTGGTTTTGGTCTTAAAAAATAGATATAATGCCACAGGCAAATAACCTAGCAAAAATAAAAAGTATTATGTATATTTCTTCCAGAATATGTTTTTATCTGATGTTTGTAATAACTGAATGTACCTACGAGATCTTTAGATTAGAGAGAGAAAGAAAATCTATTGTTCAAAAATGAGAAATATTGTTTGTTAGAATCACTAGTTTTGAACGCTTCCATGAAAAGAAAACCATTTACTAATCTGAAGCCTCAGAAAAACTTATTGTGATATATTATTCATTACATAATGGTGTCTACAAATATGCTTTAAAGACAAAATAGAGGAACAGAGGACAGGCCCTAAGTTGTTACAAACAACATGAATCAAAACCAATCTCTTCTGAAGCACATAACGAACAGGGAAAGAGGTTTCTTTCCGTCAAGGCTGATGGCAGCTTAGCACCAGCTCCTTGCCTTTCCTGTTTCCTGAGTTTCCTTGCCTTCTCCTAGCCTTTTTATTTTGGAAGTGATAAGAAATGAAAAACTAAACTGCATTACCCCTCGTTCATTCTATCAGTAAACATTTCACAAACATTTTTTAGGAGAAAAAAAGACCAGAAAAGAATAAGCTCAGCCTACTGAGGAATACAAATGTGAGAAAAATAATTCTAATGGAATCTTCTTAAAGGCTGTAGTCCTGAAGTGCAAAGGATTTCATAAAATCACAAAGGCATGTAGTGTCTTGACACAGGTAGAACTCAAGAGAGAAAGTTATGTTTGAGGTGAGCATTTTCCCAGGCAATGAGGGGTGAAAAGGAGAAGGGTCATTTCAAGAAAAGGACATGTACAAAGGTACAGAGTTTTGGAATTCATACTCTATTTTGGGAAATCCCACCAGGTCTGTTTACCTGGAGTGAGGTGCATATGGGAACACAGTATGAAAAATGTTTGCCATAATATGGAGTTTGTACTTTGTCCTCTACAGCAACCCATCAAAAAACATACGGAATTACAAACCATGTGAAAGCAAAGTCCAAAAGTATTTGAGAAAGCTCACTTAAACAGAATGGTGGAGGATTCATTTGGGTTGAAGTGAGACTGAAGACAAAAATTAAGTGGCTCTTCCAACCATCCAAGTTGAGAGAGACTTGAACAAAGACAGCATCTATAGAGAGATCTGGGAAATATTTGAGTGGTGAATTTAACAAATCTTGGTAATCTACTGAATATAGAAGTTAAAGAAGAAATATTTCTGGCATGAATGGTTGGATGAATGCTATTACAATTTTCCACAGTGAGAAATACGATTCAGGAGACCATCATGCCAGATGGATTAGTGAATGACAGAAAAATTCCAACCAGTGGGCTATAAGGAGTGAAGAGGGCAGATCAAACACCAAAGGATACTAATAGTTACACTGAAGAGATACAGAGGAAGAGGATACAATAGAGGGAAACAAAAAAGATAGTCAGAAATTGGTAGCCTTTCTTTCAACAAAGGCATTTCAAGAAGGAAAGAGCCTTCCACATTGAAATGTATTTAAATGATGTTTTAGTGTGCTAAAGATATCTTCTAATATTTTAAATGTGTATGTAATATTTAACACTTTACAGTATATCTTTGTACAATGTATAAATATCATTTGATCTCAACCACAAATCTATGTAGCTAGACTGGGTATTATTATTTATCTCACTATTTCATGGAAGAGAAAACTGAGGATCAGAGAGATTAGCTAAGTTCCCCAAGGTTACACAGCTGGTAACCCAGGACTGCTGAATCAATTTTCTCAAGGTATTTCATTAAATAATCTAGTTATACCTGAACTGCATGGAGAGGTTTATTTCATTAAAGTATTTAGAAAACTATGTCATTAGCTAAAACCAATCCACATCTTCTCAATTATAGAAATTATTTAAATAACTAAACAAAGACTATTTGGAGATAATTGTCTTCAATACAACTATAAACTCATTTTTTTGTGGAACTGAGATATGACAGTTATAAAGAGTTAAAAAAAAGACTAGAAGAAAGTGTTATAAACATTTTCTGTAGAGGGTATTTTTACTCAAATCAGAGAATCAATGTAATTTTTACTCTCAAGTGAATATTGCCAGCCTCAAGGTAATAATAATTACCCATTATCTGCTTCAGATATACAAACAGGATATTCAATTTTAGACTCACTAAACCTATTAACTGGCAACCTATTAACTGAACCAAAAAAAAAAAAATCAATAGAAAGAATAAAACTATTCCAAATAGTTCCTTTAAAAACATTCAAAAATAGCACACATAAGTCTCTTGCATAGGTGCATAAAAGATAAATGGTAAAATGCTTGGGAAATCTGGCCCTCAAAAAGTGACACAAAAAATAATGAACAGGTCAAATGAAGAACTGAAACTAAAGCCACATATGCACAAACATCTTTCAGAACTCTGATAGATCCTGCAAGAGCCATAGAGAAGTCAGCAAGTATCCTAAGATCCATCCTTATTTCAGTGTGGTCTTTAAGAATATCTTTTTGAAGATTAACTAGTATTTTATGTCACTTTACAGGTTTTTTTTTAGATTTTAGCCTAAAATTTTTTTTGGTGATAGGTGAGTAGATATTGTTTCCACCATCTTCAAGATGAAGAATCAGTGGCTGAATGAGGTTGATATTTGCCTAGTTTTACCAAAAGGAGAAGGAAGAAAGCCATAAAGTGAATTCATGTCTTCTGACTAAATCTGTCAGGTCACTATACTACTCTATGCTCCCTTTAATAAACCTCTACTTTAACACTCCCATGATAAAGCCCATGAAATGATCTTTCACTAGACAGGATTAAATCAAATCATATTGAGATGTCAACTGTCTCACAGTTTTATTTTGTTATGTTTTATTATGAGGTTACTCATCTGGTCCATAGATGGCTAATTCCTTTTTTTCTCTAAACATAAAGTATGTTCACAAATAGCCGAGTGTGTGTGTCCCAGGTTGTACTAAGCCACTAGTGTGTTACTACAGGACTCAGAGACTCTGCATTGATTTCATAACTCAGTCCCATGGCCAATCACTACAATAAACACTTCAAAAGAAGCCTCATCTCTTTATGCATAATGTGAGCATCAAATACAATGACCTTTCCCATATTTGCACATTAGTCATTGTATTTTAGTGAGGGTACTGAATTCCTTTACTTCTCCATTTGCTCCTTATTTATGTAAAATATTAATCACCTGGTATTCAGAAGTCTTTCTTTATAAGTCAAATTTTAAAGTCGCTCTGCTATAACCAAAAATATAAACGTGGAATTCTCAGATAATAACTGTGGATTCCCTAAGCTTCTTAACAATATTTCAAGTAGGCCAGTTAAAACATGCCTGCAAACAGAAAAAAAAAAGTCTACTAAGGCTTTATCCCCAGGACATTTTCAGGGAGTAGAGCGGTTCTGAAAAGTTTCATTGGGCTTCTTTAGGAAGTCATATAGATTTGTGCATACCATCACCAATGTTAGGTTTCCAGAGTGAGGCAAGTATTTAAATTATTGATTAAATTAGGTTTAGGCTGTGTTTGTGAGGTGTGTATGTATTTCTGTCCATAAATCTCCCAGAATTAATGAGACCTGAGTTTGAACACTGTCAATAGATATAGTGTCCAAAACAGGAGTACAGGTTCACACACTGTAATTATTATTATATTATAATTATATTTATATAATGTTACTTACATAACAATTACCTAGTTATCGTTATTTATGTCTCTATTTTTTCTCCAGCAATTTTTAAGCACCTACTATGTGCACTCTGCTAGGTGCTGGAAATACAAGGACAAGGACCAGAGCCTCCTCTCAAGGAACTAACATCGTTAAATATGTCTACTAGCAAGTTATTGTCATTATCAAACATATCTTTACATAAACGTAATTTTGAAAAAAGGGACTCCACGCTGAAAAACAATTTCCCCACAAATAAATTAAAACGTTTCCTCCTGAATTCTCAGGATTGGATGCAGGAGGGCATTTCTACCTATTTTCGTCTTACTCCTATTAAAAATTATATTGCTCAATTAACATTTTGGTGGGAGAGATCAATCCCTAAGGCCCTATATGAGAAATACAACTCCCAGGCAGGCTCCTAAACGCAATATTACAGCCAATTCTAACAGCTGGGGAGGTAAGTGACACAGAAAAACATATAGGAAAATTGCTGGACAATTTGAAGAAGTATGGAGGAAGAGATGAAAGAGAGAGGCAGTAAGAAGGATCACAGAGTGCATGAAGAAAAGAAAGACATAACTAAAGTTATTAGACAGTAAAGAGACAGTCAAGTGATGTTCCCATCAGTGGCACCATAGTCTGCCCTGTGGCTAGTCACTAGTAGGATGCAAGATGCGATATCTCAATTCTGCTTACACTACATTATTTATACTTAAATAAAACCTCTGCACACGTATTATTCCAAATAGAGTTACTCCTAATCATTCATAAAAATTTTAATAATAATTAGCATTTATTGTTTTTTGTAGGTCTAGTAAACATGCTAAATGCTTTAGGTACATTACTTATCCTTAATATGCAAAACTCTATGAGACACATACCACTAATATGCCAATATACAGATAAAATGTAAAACACAGGGCTTAATTCATCATATTCCTTTCCACGTGTTGCTACTCTTCCCCAAAAAGCTTGACATAAGTGCCAGAATCTAAGGTAAGGTTCAGGCAATTAACTGTGTAATTTTGGATGAGGTATTATACCTCTCTAAGCCTTAATTTTTCATCTACAAAATGGATACAATAAAATTGAGTATATCATAGCATGGTTGTAAGAATTAAGTAAGATAATTCACATAAAAATTTTTCTTTTTTTTTTTTTCATTTTCTTTTCTTTTCCTGTCCTGCCCCTAGGTTCTTCAGAACCTTTTTTTTTTTTAGCTTCCATATATATGTGTTAGCGTACGGTCTTTGTTTTTCTCTTTCTGACTTACTTCACTCTGTGTGACAGACTCTAGGTCCATCCACCTCACTAAAAATAACTCAATTTTATTTATTTTTACGGCTTAGTAATATTCCATTGTATATATGTGCCACATCTTCTTTATCCATTCATCTGTCCATGAGCACTTGGGTTGCTTCCATGTCCTGGTTATTGTAAATAGTGCTGCAATGAACATTATGGTACATGATTCTTTTTCAATTATGTTTTTCTCAAGGTATATGCCCATTAGTGGGATTGCTGGGTCATATGGTAGTTCTATTTGTAGCTTTTTAAGGAACCTACCTAGTGTTCTTCATAGTGGCTCTATCAATTTACATTCCCACCAACAGTGCAAGAGGGTTCCCTTTTCTCCACACCCTCTCCAGCATTTATTGTTTGTAGATTTTTTGATGATGGCCATTCTGACTGATGTGAGGTGATACCTCATTGTGGTTTTGATTTGCATTTCTCTAATGATTAGTGATGTTGAGCATTCTTTCATGTGTTTGTTGGCAATCTGTATATCTTCTTTGGAGGAATGTCTGTTTAGATCTTCTGCCCATTTTTGGACTGAGTTGTTTGCTTTTTTGATATAGAGTTGTATGAGCTGCTTGTATATTTTGGAGATTGATCCTTTGTCAGCTTCTTCATTTGCAAATATTTTCTCCCACTCTGAGGGTTGTCTTTTCATCTTGTTACAGTTTCCTTGGCTGTGCAAAAGCTTTTAAGTTTCATTAGGTCCCATTTGTTTATTTTTGTTTTCATTTGCATTTCTCTAGGAGGTGGGTCAAAAAGGATCTTGCTGTGATTTATGTCATAGAGTGTTCTGCCTATGTTTCCTCTAAGAGTTTTATAGTGCCTGGTCTTACATTTAGGTCTTTAATCCATTTTGAGTTTATTTTTGTGTATGGTGTTAGGAAGTGTTCTAATTTCATTCTTTTACATGTAGCTGTCCAGTTTTTCCAGCACCACTTATTGAAGAGGCTGTCTTTTCTCCATTGTATATTCTTGCCTCCTTTATCAAAGATAAGGTGACCATATGTGTGTGGGTTTATCTCTAGGCTTTCTATCCGGTTCCATTGATCTATCTTTCTGTTTTTGTGCCAGTACCATACTGTCTTGATTACTATAGCTTTGTAGTATAGTCTGAAGACAGGAAGCCTGATTCCTCCAGCTCCATTTTTGTTTCTCAAGATTGCTTTGGCTATTCGGGGTCTTTTGTGTTTCCATACAAATTGTGAAACTTTTTGTTCTTGTTCTGTGAAACATGCCAGTGGCAGTTTGATAGGGATAGCACTGAATCTGTAGATTGCTTTGGGTAGTATAGTCCTTTTCACAATGTTGATTCTTCCAATCCAAGAACATGGTGTATCTCTCCATCTGTTTGTATCATCTTTCACTTCTTTCATCAGTGTCTTATAGTTTTCTGAATATAGGTCTTTTGTCTCCTTAGGTAGGTTTATTTCTAGGTATTTTATTCTTTTCGTTGCAATTGTAAACGGGAGTGTTTCCATACTTTCGCTTTCAGATTTTTCATTATTACTGTATAAGAATTCAGGAGACTTCTGTGCATTAATTTTGTATCCTGCAACTTTACCAAATTCATTCATTAGCTCTAGGAGTTTTCTGGTGGCATCTTAAGGATTCTCTATGTATAGTATCATGGCATCTGCAAACACTGACAGTTTTACTTCTTTTCCAATTTGGATTCCTTTTATTTCTTTTTCTTCTCTGATTGCTGTGGCTAAAACTTCCAAAACTATGTTGAATAAGAGTGGTGAGAGTGGGCAACCTTGTCTTGTTCCCTATCTTAGTGGAAATGGTTTCAGCTTTTCACCATTGAGAACTATGTTGACTGTGGGTTTGTCATATATGGCCTTTATTATGTTAAGGAAAGTTCCCTCTATGTCTACTTTCTGGAGGGATTTTATCATAAATTGGTGTTGAATTTTGTCGAAAGCTTTTTCTGCATCTATTGAGATGATCATATGGTTTTTATCCTTCAATTTGTTAATATGGTGTATCACATTGATTGATTTGTGTATATGGAAGATTCCTTGCATTCCTGGGATAAACCCCACTTGATCATGGTGTATGATCCGTTTAATGTGCTGTTGGATACTGTTTGCTAGTATTTTGTTGAGGATTTTTGCATGTATGTTCATCAGTGATATTGGCCTGTAGTTTTCTTTCTTTGTGACATCTTTGTCTAGTTTTGGTATCAGGGCGATGGTGGCCTTGTAGAATGAGTTTGGGAGTGTTCCTCCCTCTGCTATATTTGGGAAGAGTTTGAGAAGAATAAGTGTTAGCTCTTCTCTAAATGTTTGATAGAATTCACCTGTGAAGCCATCTGGTCCTGTACTTTTGTTTGTTGGAAGATTTTTAATCACAGTTTCAATTTCAGTGCTTGTGATTGGTCTGTTTATATTTTCCATTTCTTCCTGGTTAAGTCTAGGAAGGTTGTAGATTTCTAAGAATTTGTCCATTTCTTCCAGGTTGTCCATTTTATTGGCATATATTTGCTTGTAGTAATCTCTCATGATTCTTTGTATTTCTGCAGTGTCAGTTGTTACTTCTCCTTTTCCATTTCTAATTCTATTGATTTCAGTCTTCTTCCTTTCATTCTTGATGATTCTGGCTAATGGTTATCAATTTTGTTTATCTTCTCAAAGAACCAGCTTTTAGTTTTATTGATCTTTGCTATTAGTTCCTTCATTTCTTTTTCATTTATTTCTGATCTGATCTTTATGATTTCTTCTGCTAACTTTGGGGATTTTTTCTTCTTCTTCCTCTAATTGCTTTAGGTGTAAGATTAGGTTGTTTATTTGAGATGTTTCTTGTTTCTTGAGGTAGGATTTTATTTCTATAAACTTCCGTCTTAGAACTGCTTTTGCTGCATCCCATAGGTTTTAGGTCATCATGTTTTCATTATCATTTGTTTCTAGGTATTTTTTAATTTCCTCTTTGATTTCTTCAGTGAACTCTTGGTTATTTAGTAACGTATTGTTTAGCCTCCATGTGTTTTTATTTAATACAGATTTTTTCCTGTAATTGATAACTAGTCTCATAGTGTTGTGGTCTGTAAAGATACTTGATATGATTTCAATTTTCTTAAATTTACCAAGGCTTGATTTGTGACCCAAGATATGTTCTATCCTGGAGAATGTTCCATGAGCACTTGAGAAAAAAGTGTATTCTGTTGTTTTTGGATGGAATGTCCTATAAATATCAATTAATTCCATCTTGTTTAATGTATCATTTAAAGCTTGTGTTTCCTTATTCATTTTCATTTTACATGATCTGTCCATTGGTGAACGTGGGGTGTTAAAGTCCCCTACTATGATTGTGTTACTGTCAATTTCCCCTTTTATGGCTGTTAGCATTTGCCTTATGTATTGAGGTGCTCCTATGTTGGGTGCATAAATATTTACAATTGTTATATCTTCTCCTTGGATTGATCCCTTGACCATTATGTAGTGTCCTTGTTTGTCTCTTGTAATAGGCTTTATTTTAAAGTCTATTTTGTCTTATATGAGAATGGCTACTCCAGCTTTCTTTTGGTTTCCTTTTGCATGGAATACCTTTTTCCATCCCCTCACTTTCAACCTGTATGTGTCCCTTGGTCTGAGGTGGGTCTCAGGTAGGCAGCATATCTACGGGTTTGTTTTTATCCTTTCAGCCAGTCTATGTCTTTTGGTTGGAGCATTTAATCCATTTACATTTAAGGTAATTATTGATATGTATGTTCCTCTTACCATTTTCTTAATTGTTTTGTGTTTGTTATTGGAGGTCTTTTCTTTTTCTTGTGTTTCTTTCCCAGAGAAGTTCCTTTAACATTTGTTGTAAAGCTGGTTTAGTGGTGTTGAATTCTCTCAGCTTTTGCTTGTCTGTAAAGGTTTTAATTTTTCTGTTGAATCTGAATGAGATGCTCGCTATGTAGAGTAATGTTGGTTGTAGGTTTTTCCCTTTCATCACTTTAAATATGTCCTGCCACTCCCTTCTTGCTTGCAGAGTTTCTGCTGAAAGCTCAGCTGTTAACCTTATGGGGATTCCCTTGTACATTATTTTTTGTTTTTCCCTTGCTGCTTTTAATATTTTTTCTTTGTATTTAATTTTTGATAGTTTGATTAATATTTGTCTTTGCATGTTTCTCCTTGGATTTATCTTGTATGGAACTCTCTGCACTTCCTGGCCGTGATTGACTATTTCCTTTCCCATATTTGTGAAGTTTTCAACTATAATCTCTTCTAATATTTTCTCAGTCCCTTTCTTTTTCTCTTCTTCTTCTGGGATCCCTATAATTCGAATGTTGTTGCATTTAATGTTGTCCCAGACGTCTCTATGACTGTCCTTCATTCTTTTCATTCTTTTTTCTTTATTCTGCTCTGTGGTAGTTATTTACTCTATTTTATCTTCCATGTCACTTATTTGTTCTTGTGCCTCAGTTATTCTGCTACTGATTCCCTCTAGAGAATTTTTAATTTCATTTACTGTGTTGTTCATCATTGTTTGTTTGTTCTTTAGTTCTTCTAGGTCCTTATTAAATGTTTCTTGTATTTTCTCCATTCTATTTCTAAGATTTTGAATCATCTTTACTATCATTACTCTGAATTCTTTTTCAGGTATGCTGCCTATTTCCTCTTCATTTGTTTGCTCTGGTGGGTTTTTACCTTGCCTTTCATCAGCTGTGTTGTTTTCTGTCTTCTCATTTTGCTTAACTTACTGTGTTTGGGGTCTCCTTTTCACAGGCTGCAGGTTCGTAATTTCCATTGCTTTTGTTGTCTGTGCCCAGTGGGTAAGGTTTGTTCAGTGGGTTGTGTAGGCTTCCTGGTGGAGGGGACTGGTGCCTGTGTTCTGGTGGATAATGTTGGATCTTGTTCCTCTGGTGGGCAGGGCTGCACCCAGTGGTGTGCTTTGGGGTGTCTGTGAACTTATTATGATTTTTAGGCAGCATCTCTGCTAATGGGTGGGGTTGTGTTCCTGTCTTGCTAGTTTTTTGGCATGGTGTGTCCAGCGCTGGAGCTTGCTGGTTGTTGAGTGGAGCTGGGTCTTAGTGTTGGGATGGAGATCTCTGGGAGAGCTCTCGCCAATTGACAGTATGTGGGACCAGGAGATCTCTGGTGGTCCAATGTCCTGAACTCGGCTCTCCCACCTCAGAGGCTCTGGCCTGACACCTGGCCAGAACACCAAGACCCTGTCAACCACACGTCTTTTGGGAAGTCTGACAGCATTCCCTAGGTGTTCTGTAGGAGTTCTTCCACATGTAGATGTATTTTTGATGTATTTGTGGGGAGGAAGATGATCTCCATGTCTTACTCCTCCGCCATCTTGAAGGTCCTCTCTCTTCACACCTCTTGTTGCTAGAGGATCCACATTTCTTCAGGGCCACCAGCCAGCAGATCCCACCAGGCCATCCATTTCCTGGTCAGTAGCTCTCTGCACAACTGGTACCCTGGGTCCTCATTCTTAAGAAACTTTATAAACATTTCATTATTATATTATTTCTAGTCTGGGAAGGAATGGAAGAAAAAAAAGAAAAGAACCCAAATGTCTGCTATTCCTACAAGTGATTCTGAGGAAAAAGTCCATGTTCACTGCTGCCTTCTGACTAGGCAAGTGGCATCCAGGACCATAGACAGCTGTGCCCTCCCCTTTAACCAAAGTTGACTGCACCTAAAATGTTTCTTCATTTTCTGACCCCCTGGGTATCTCTAAGTATTCTCTGAGGAGCCAGGAATCAGTCTGGAATGTCTTCAGCTGAATTATTTTGAATGGCTAGCCCTCACTGTCCAATTTTTCACAAGCATGTTGGCTGTGCCAACATGAAGCAGAGATACAGGGAGAACAAAAAAAAAGTCACCCAAATCATAGAGCACTAGAACACCATGTAAAAATGTCTGCTTCTGAGGAATCAGTGAGTTCCCCTGAACAATCTTCCAGCTTCCAAATGTCAAACCAGTCTCCATAAGGCCTGCTTGAAAGGCAATTACTGCATCTCACAAATTCTAGCTGCCCTTTCCTCTTGCAAATCCTTATAATAAGCTTCCATTACATATCCTTTTTCTTTGCAACCTATAAGATTCAAACAAAAAAGGAACACCTAGGTTTCTGAGTGAAAGAGAGAAGAAACTCAACATATTATACAAAACCTGAACATCTATATTTCTTTCCCCAACTGCCACCTACAAGCCTGGTCCTGACTCCAGACTGCTGGGCAGGACAGCTGACTCAGCCCCACACTGTTCTGAAGGCAACTGCTTGCACCTCCAAATGTTTCTGTGTCCTATGGTGTGCAGAATGGGTTTTGGGTATATGCTGCTTAGTTTCTATTCAGCTCACTTTTACTATAAGGGTGATGAGTATATGCTGCCATTTAAATAACCAAGGACCTACTTGAACCATTAATCAAGGACAATAAGGTATTATTTAAGTGTTCTTCATTTTTTTTTTCCTGATAAACTCTTTTTTTCTGGCCCACAAAGTGTCCCTAACCATCCTTGGAGGACCAGGAATCAAACTTGCAGTATCTTCAGTTGCATCATCTTGAGTAGAGACACCTCACAATCAATAATATCAACCAACAGCCTGTGATATCCATTATGTAAAGAGGTTTGGGTAGGCAAGGTCATCACTTCAAGGGTCATTGCTATCTGAATTGAACACACACAGGACTCCAATGAAGTTTTATGCATTTCTTTACTCAAGGACATAGGCAATTCACCTAAGCTGTAGAGGTTTAGCAGGAGGAGGGGTGTAGGATATTATACCGCACCCTGAGCTAGACCTCACTCCCTCACTCCCTCCTTTATCCTGTGGTGTCATTTGAGTGTGTTGCTTATTCTTTCTCTGCCCTTTACTTCCAAAATGTATCTCTAACCCCACTTTTCTCCATAGGTCTTACTATATATTTCTATAGGCAAAGAAATCAGGTCCTACTTGCTGTTGCCTTAAATTTTTCAATTTCAAGTGTTCGGTAAATATCCATACATAATTTCTGCTGGCTCTGAAGATAGAAACAGGCATTCTTTTCTCAGTCTTTCCTTGTTCTGTAAGAGAAAGAAAGTAGCGAATTCTGGGTCTAGCTTGCAGGGATGAGAATGGGAGACTTTTACTCCAGGCTTTCATTGGTTTTCTTATTCTTATCCTTGATCCAATGGTGACATTGATTCATTAATTGTGGCTACTGGAACTGTGATGAGGAAGACATTGAGGTAGCCACCATTAATGAGTCAATGTCACCATCCCTGTGTAGAAAATGTGAGGAATGTCATTCTTTTTATAATAAGATAATTACATGGCTCTGATCAAGGCAAATAATGATTGCTCATTCCCTTTAAAGCATACACACTGAGTGGAGAAGCCAGCCTCAAAACATAGACCTTTTGGACCAAGTCAAAATACAAAATGAGCATCACTCCCTGGATTAGGAGTTGGCAATACAGACCACACATTTATTTTCCCCTCAATGTTATCATAACTCTTCTCAACACAGAGATTAAAGAGTTTACTGACCAGAGTCCTGAGGTTAGGAGCCCAAAGTTATGACTTCTCCAATTTTATTTATATCCCCCTTTTCCAGTCCCTGGCATTGACACAGTAGATAAATTTTGGTGATGTACTGTACCATGTCAGTAAGAGAATCTGTTCATTTATATCAAGAATGGCACAGCCTTCACCTTTCACAATCTAAACACAGTACTTGAGAATTTACAGAAGTTTCTACTGAATAAAAGTTTAGAACTTCTTTCCCAAACCTTCCCAAAGGGGGAATAAAAGCTTCAGGATATCTGAATCATATAAACCAAAGCATTAAATAAACAGATTATCTTCTTTTCTGCATTCATCTCAGACAAAGCAAAACTGGCATTTTTACTGTGTAAGATCAGGTTTTAGAAAGTAGAAGAAATTGTATCCTCTTAGATGGAGTTTGGGAAGAATAATTGCTTGTCTGTGGAAAAATTCTACCTGGAAAGAAATATAAACTAAATGCTAAATCAAAAGTTTTCACATAGGTTTTAGCACAATTCTGATAGTGGTTGAAAAAGAAGCTGCCCTTTTTATTCCTTTTAGAAAATTTTTATAGTAAGAAACTAACCATAAGAAGAGAATATTATGTGGTCCAAGGAATAACCAAGTTCACGTAAAAGAATGATACCAGTATGGCCTTCCAGCATATCAAATATATGCTATAATCTAACAGACGCCAAATGGAGCAATTCAAGTAAAAAGATAATCTGAAAAATGGAACAAGGCATTATAAACAAAAGATCCTATACATTCAAATCATAAAGTACATATCACAATTTTCCTAACAACACATTTCATTATATATAAGACTGAATGGGGGCTTCCCTGGTGGTGCAGTGGTTAAGAATCCACCTGCCAATGCAGGGGACATGGGTTCGAGCCCTGGTCCGGGAAGATCACACATGCCGCGGAGCAACTAAGCCTGTGCACCACAACAACTGAGCCTGTGTGCCACAACTACTGAAGCCCGCATGTCTACAGCTTGTGCTCCATAGCAAGAGAAGCCACTGAAATAAGAAGCCTGTGCACCACAATGAAGAGTAGCCCCTGCTCGCCGCAACCAGAGGAAAGCCTGCACACAGCAATGAAGACCCAACGCAGCCAAAAATAAATAAATTTATAAAAAGACTGAATGTTCTTTAAATAATTGATTTTTAATGAATTATTTTAATAATAAAATGCTATCATTTTAATCATAAAATATAACATGCTTATTTTTAAAAATGAAACAATACAAAAAGCTTTAAAAAAAGCAAAATTAGTAGAAATCTAAAAGTTCAAAGACATAATAGCTGATATTTGGTTATTTTTTCAGAAAACCTTTTAAGTTTATACACTAATAATATTACATACATTTGATCCAACAAGCAATACAATCTCTAACTTGTTTATTAAAGTAATAATATATTATGGGCAGCTTTTAATATCCATAACTATCAATCAACATAATTATTTAAAATAGTGAATAATCCCTTGTGTGAATATATCATAATATATTTAACTATTCCTCTACTGATGAACATATATTATTTTCAGGTTTTATCACATTAAATTTCTGAGAACATCCAATGTATGCATTGCATGTATGTCTGATATTCTTCATGATAAATTTTGTTTAACTGAAGTATAATTGACTTATAATACATATTAGTTTCAAGTACACAACATAGTGATTTAGTATTCTTATACATTACAAAATGATCACCAAGACTAGTCTAGTTATCTGTCACAATACAAAGTTTATTACAACGTTATTGACTATATTCCTTATGCTGTACATGCTGTGACTTATTTTATAACTGCAAGTTTGTACCTCTTAATTTTCCTCACCTATTTCACTCATTCCTCCACCTCTCCTGTCTGGCAACCACCAGTTTGTTTTCTGTTCTATGAGTCTGCTTCTGTTTTGTTATGTTTATTCATTTGTTTTTTTAACATTCCACATATAAGTGATAATATATAGTATTTGTCTTTCTCTGTCTGACTTATTTTACTTAGCATAGTGCTCTCTAAGTCCAAACATGTTGTTGCAAATGGCAAAGTATCATTCTTTTTCAATCAGAGTAACATTTTATTGTGTGTGTGTTATGTATATACACATATATGTGTGTGTGTGTCTATATAAATCACATCTTCCTTTTCCATTTATCAGTGGACACTTAGGTTGCTTCCATATCTTGGCTACTATAAATAATGCTACAATGAACATAGGGGTACATATATCTTTTCAAATTAGTGTTGTTATTTTCTTTAGGAAAATACTCAGAAACAGAATTGCTAGGTCACTTGGTAGTTCTATTTTTTTTTTTTTTTTGAGGAACCTCCATACTGTTTTCCATAGTGACTGTACCAGTTTACATTCCCACCAACAGTTCATGGGGGTTCCCTTTCCTCATGTCCTTAATAACACTGATTTGTTGTCTTTTTAAAACAAATCCATTCTGACAAATGTGAGATTATATTTCGTTGTGGTTGTGCATTTCCTGACGATGAATGATGTTAGCATCTTTTCATGTGTCTGTTTGCCATCTGTATGTCTTCTTTGGAAAAATGTCTATTCAGGTCCTCTACCCATTTTTTACTCAGGTTGTTTTTATTTCTTTGATGTTGAGTTGTATGAGTTCTTTGTATATTTTTAATATTAACTTTTTATTGGATATATCATTTGCAAATATCTTCTCCCATTCAGTAGGTGGGTTTATTCCTGGGCTATTCTGTTCCATTGATCTATGTGTCTGTTTCTGTGTCAGTACCGTATCTTAATTATTGTAGCTTTGTGTAATAATTTGAAATCAGGGAGCATAATACCCCCAGCCTTGTTGTTTTGGCTGTTCTAGATTTCCATACAGATTTTAGAGTTATTTGTTCTAGTTTTATGAAAAATACCACTGCTATTTTGATAGGGATTGTAGTGAATCTGTAGGTTGCCTTGGGAAGTATTGTCATTTTAATAATAGAAACTCTTCCAGTTCATGACATAGTATATTTTTCCATTTGTTTCTGTTGTCTTCAGTATCTTTCATCAATGTCTTATAGTTTTCCAAGTACAGGTTTTTTATCTCCTTGATGAGATTTATTCCTAGGTATTTTATTTTGTTTTATGCAGTTGGAAATGGGATTGTTTCTTAATTTCTCTTTCTGATAGTTCATTGTTAGTGTATGGAAATGCAACAGATTACTTTAATTTTGGATCCTGGAACTTTACTGAATTCATTTATTAGTTGTAATAGTTTTTTGGTGCCATCTTTAGGATTTTCTATATAGAGTATCATGTCATTTGCATACAGTGAGAGTTTTACTTATTCCTTTTCTATTTGGATCCATTTTATTTCTTTTTCTTGTTGGATTGCTGTCACTAGGATTTCAAATACTATGCTGAATAAAAGTGGTGAGAATGGGCATCCTTTTCTTGTTCCTGATCTTAGAAAAAATGCTTTCAGGTTTTCACGATTGAGTATGATGTTAGCTGTGGGCTTGTCATATATAGCCTTTATTATGTGGAGGTATGTTCCATTTATATCCACTTCATTGAAAGTTTTTATCATAAATGGATGTTGAAGTTTATCAAAAGCTTTTTCTGTGTCTATTGAGGTGTATATGATTTTTATTCTTCAAACGTTAATATGGTGCATCACATTTGTGAATACTGAACCGTCCTTGCATTCCTTGATAAATCCCACTTGATCTTGGTGTATGACCCTTTTAATGTATTGCTGAATTTGGTTTGCTAATATTTTGTTAAGCATTTTTGCATCTATGTTCATCAGTGATATTGGCCTGTAATTTTCTTTTTTGTGGTGTCTTTGGTTTTGGTCTCAGGATGATGTTGGCCTTATAGAATGAGTTCAGAAGCATTCCTTCCTCTTCAATTTTTTGGGAACAGTTTGACAAGGATAGGTGTTAATTCTTCTTTAAACGTTTGGTAGAATTCCCAAGTGAAGCTGTCTGGTCCTAGACTTTTGTTTGTTGGGAGTTTTTTCCTTCTGATTCACTTTCATTACTGTTAATTGGTGTGTTCTTATTATGTATTTCTTCCTGATTCAGTCATGGGAGATTGTACATTTCTAGGAATTTATCCATTATACATTGAATCCATCTTGGCCACTCTTCGAAATATGTATTCTTTTGTAAAGTGGCAAAAATCTTGGCTGAATTATTTTCTGCTGTTGAGTGGAAAGTGGAACTTTAAGGCATAAGCTTGGATAATTAGCTGAGGAGATTTCCTAGCAAAGTGTTGAGGATGTAATCTGGTTTCTCCTTGTTGTGTATAGCAAATGAGAAATAGATAAATTTTAAAAGGAACTTGATGCTTTGGAAATTTTTCAGCCTGTTCAGATAGTGTGATCTGAAACAGGGCCAAGGTCTGACTGTACAAACTTTTGCTGGAGATATTAGATATGTAACCCATGGATCCAATCACTTAAGCAGAAATACTGCCAGCTTGGACTGAAGGGTGCAGAGGTGGGATGAAATAAAGAAGGGTGTTGGGATGCTGGGACTCTCCAGAGAGGACATGGACCAATAGATCCACCTGGCTATGAATATGTGTAATCCTTCACAAAAAAATTAAAAAGTAATAAAATAAAATATCTCTAAGGGTCACTCAGAGATCTCCTTCACAGTTATGATTATCCTCCCATTTGTGGGTTTCCTACTCATGAGTTTGGGTCTTGACTGTATCACATCCCTGCCCCTCCTACCTGTCTAATTGTGGTTCCTTCTTTATATCTTTAGTTGTGGAAAATCTTTTCTGCTAGTCTTTAGGTCATTATCATATAGTTATTCTATAAATAGTTGTAATTATTGTGTGCCCATGGGAGGAGGTGAGCTCAGGGTCCTCCTATACCACCATGTTGGTCACCCTTTATGATAAATTCTTAAAAGTAAAATTGCTGTGTCAAATTTTATTCATTTTAAATTTGAATGTACATGCCAAATTACTCAATAGGGAAACTGGAAATAAATGTTCAAACAAAATGCTTTATCATGGGCCTCCCTGGTGGCACAGTGATTAAGAATCTGCCTGCCAATGCAGGGGACACAGGTTCGAGCCCTGGTCCAGGAAGATCCCACCTGCCGCAGAGCAACTAAGCCTGTGTGCCACAACTACCGAGCCTGCACTCTAGAGCCTGTGAGCCACAACTACTGAGCCCACGTGTCATAACTACTGAAGCCTGCATGCCTAGAGCCCATGCTCTGCAGCAAGAGAAGCCACCGTAACGAGAAGTCCATGCACCGCAACGAAGAGTAGCCCCCGCTCGCCGCAACTAGAGAAAGCTTGCATGTAGCAACAAAGACCCAATGCAGCCAAAAATAAATAAATAAAATAAATAAAATTTTAAAACATGCTTAATCATAATTTGTTAGACTGTAAATTTCTCAAACTCAGGGACTGCTACTGTCTTGGATTTTGCCCTCTTCTCAACGTCAGAACTACATCTAGCATGCAGACAGTACATAATAAATATTAGTTGAATAAATTAATAAAGATTACATTGGATTTAAAGAATTTAACTTCCACCTAATTACTTTTATATTTGAAACTGAACCCTTTCTCTTCAATATATCCACTGAGGACATTTTGGCTAGGAAATAAGAACAAATTCTCTCTCCTCAGACTCTACATGAATTATGTACCCATTGTGCTCTACCATTTACCAGTTTGCATGACCTTAGGCTAATTGTTTAATATCTTTGAATCTCCAATTTTCCATCTGTGAGATGACTATAATAAAACCCCACTCTGTCTGCCTGTCAGAAATGTTGTGAGATTTAAATGATACAATGTGAGGTAAAGGCACTTTGTACAAAATAAAATGGTCTACAAATAAAAGAGATTAACAATTAAAGACAGGTTTAATGCTCTGGAAGGCATTGCACTTCACTCATATTAACCTGAAAAGATTTCTGCAAACAACCTAAAGCTCCAGGCTCAAAAGCTACCTTTTCCGGTGCCCACCTGCAGATGATGCCTCATAATGGTGATTTCTTATAAGATTGGGAAATGGCATTTGTTTTCACTCTTATCTGCCATACTTAGCTAAACAATGCTTCTCATTGATTTGCGGCATCCAAGTCACTTCTCTGTTCCAAGCATGGCATTTGTTATTTTCTCTTTGTAAGCACAGAAATCTAAAAGCAACACCATAAGAAAATAAAAACTAAAACCCCCATAGCTTAAGTATTGATTAAAAACAAGCTTGTTCATTAAAAACACTGCTGGGATTTGAAGCACTTAGAGGTAATCTTTTCTTTTCCTCAGCATTAAAAAATATAGTGATTTACAGATCTTAGTGGGTCTGAGAAGGAGTTATTTAAATAAGCTTTGGATTTAAAAAAAAAACCAAGATTGTAAGTTAGAGTCCAAATTTCCCCTTATTCCATTTGGTCCCTATATATGGGGAAGATGTTTCCCCTTAAAATAATAACAATATGCCTAATCAATATTTGTATAGCACTTTTTCTACATAAGAATCTTTCATATAATGCATCTTATTCTTTGCTTCATCCTAGAATTTCTTGGTCATCCTCCAAAAGGGACAAGGTCAGGGATGTGGTAGAGGTAAGCTGAGAAGCCACTAGCTACTGTCTTTAGGGATCCTCCCAGAGAGGGAAAAGACCTGTGCTTCTGTCAAGAGGAAATATGTGTTCCTATCTCAACTGACTGCATCGTGTTCCTCTTTCCAGTCAGGTGTCATCTTGGTTGGAGGGAAGAGTGGTGAGTCACAGGGTGACCCAGAGCCTTTGCCCTCCTAGAAGGACATTCAGATAACACCACACTCTAGACAAAGGGAAATAAAAGACATTGTTAATTGAAATGATTCTTAAACTTGCTTAAAACTCTTTGAGAATAAGCTCTGTCATGGATTCATGTTTTAGTTTTTTTTTTAAACATTTTAACAATGATTTCCCTGTATATCAGTGGTCTTAATCTTCAGTTTTAACACACATCCATCACAGTGTTTTCCATATCCACGTATCAACTATATTATTACTGTCTTAATTACTTAATTTAAAACGGACAGATTTTTACTTAAATTTTATCTTAAAGGGAGTTTCAAATCTATCATCCTTTAAAACCATAAATATAGAAAAAAAGGAAAAAAAGAAAAAAACCCCATAAATATAAAATGATTATAAACAAAAATGCAACAAAACCAAAACATTGGCAAAAATCCCACTTTGTTATTATTACCTGCCCAAAGCTATTTCTCTCTCTTTTTAAGAAGGACAATGGTAGAAAAATGTTAAGAGAAATAGAGTCTCAAAAATGCTTGATCTGAGTTGATCAGAGGATTGAGAGAGAATTGAAAATGGAGTTATGTCCTCAATCTTTGCTGTATAACATCTTGTCCATGTACCAACTAAAATGATCTGTCTCACATCCGGTGATACCTATCTTACCCCTGGGGAAGCACGGTAATGTTATATATTTTTTTCATGACGTATCTTTTGAGCCTGTCTCACCTCCAAATCTGGTGCTCCTACTTAAACAGATAAGGCAGAAGACACATGACAAGCATTTTTACTGAGCAGGCAAAATATCCAAAGTAAGTTTTCCAATTTTCATCCAGATTTATTGATATTACTTAGGTGTAATCTCTGTCTATGACTCAAACACTGGAACAAAGTCCATAGGAACAAAAGGCATTTTAGGCCTATTATCCCAGAAAGATCTTCTTTCAAAAGAGCCTGGGGTGCAGAAGTAGTGTGCCATGCTTCTCAAACTTTCATGTGCATGTAAATCACCTGCAGGTGTTGTTAAAATGCAAGTCCGGATGGGGCCTGAAATTTTGTGTTTCCCACAACTTTCAGAAGATGTCAGTGATGCTGCTTAGTGCACTTCCATTGAGTAGCAAGTGTGTGCTTAAAGGACAGGCTGTGAATTCAAGCTCTGAAGTTATAATGTCAACTGAATGCCGTATTCAACATTTTCAAATTGTGTGAATATAGACAAGTTATGTAATTGCTCGCAGCCTGTCCTCATCTGTTAAGTGAGATAAGAAAGAGTGGGGCTACTCCACTGGATTGTTATGCAGAACAAATGAGTTCATACACGTAAAACACATTGAGCTATACCTGGCCCTCACTACTACAATTCTACTATCAACAGATCTTGGAAAACAGCTGCCATATCCCATCATATTTATGGCCATCCCTTGCTACACTTCTTTAATAGCCCCACTAAGTCTACATGGTACATTCTCAATCCCTTGACAAGGTCATAAAACTTAAGCTGGCTTGCGATTGTCCCTCTAATGCTAATTTCTAGTTCTCACTCTCAAACATTCTAATCCTTTAGCCAGACCAAACAACGTCAGACTAAATAGGCCATGCTTTCTCATATCTCTGTGCCTTCAAAGATTAGAGCACTGGAAACCTAGCATATTTGCCGAGTGAATTTTACCTTCCAGTGGAGAACTAGAGCATCTTCTATCGAACTATACTCTTACCATCTTGCTTTTTTTGCCATAATACTCTTTATCATATGATTTTTAAAATGGCATATGAACTCCTTGATTCTCTCATTATGATGTGTTATATACTTTGGGAGCAAGAACCATGCATCAATGTACCACTAGCATGAGGTAATATAGTGAGAACTGTAATTTCAGCATTCATTATACTGCTTGCTGCAGTAGTACTAAATACATGCTGAATTAATGAAAATCAGGAATTAAAATGATATATGCATACTTATGATATCCTTCTTCTCACTCATTCAGACAAGCTTTCATTCACTGGGGAAAATAATAATGTTTCATTCACTGGGGAAAACAATAATGTTTAATAATAATGTTAACCGCTGCTTGATATATATTACAGGATCACTATTTTAAAGAATTTCTAAAAGGATCCAAAATTTACCTGTTACTCATAATCAGTAATTCTCAAATTCTTCACAAAAGAACTTTTGGTGTGTCATGTTTAAAAACTTTTGTACCCTATTACATAATATATGTTTGTATATTTATTTTTAAATGCAAAGGTTTCATATTAATTATCATAAAAGAATTTTTAAATTTCATATCTACTTCATTAATTAATGATGATTTTTAGTTCAGCTATCAACTCCAAAAATATGACTGAATTGAGAAAAACCCACATTATGTATCACATTTTTATGATAGGCAATTTTGTATTTCTTTGTTTTCCAATATTTTGAGATCCCAAGTTTAATTTAAAAAAAACTATTTTTCTTATTGTATGAAACTATATATAGTTTTATAGTTCATATAGCTTCATATTATTAACATTTTGGCATTTCTGAAATCAGGAAGCATCTTAAAATTTTGACATAATTTGATAGCATTTTTTTCTTTAAATTATGATATAAAACATTTTATTTCTTAAAATCGATGTTATCTTAAACACAATAAAATTTAGTATGTGGGGAAAAAAATGGCAAGAGATTAATATGATCACACAGGAGTAATGCCCAGAGTATTACTGAAAACATGATGTAAAACAGGTCACTAATACTGGAAATTTTGATGTACATCTCATAAGGAGATAAGTTACATAAAATTGCTACGAGTGTCTGGGAACCACCGATTAGTAATGTTGACTGTCTCATATAAATACTAGTTGAAGTTTTTCTTAAATGAAGAGGTAAGAGCGCCACTTTTAATTCTGGCTATAATGAACTAGCTTGAATCAGACCAATCCTCTCACCAATAACAACAGGAAAAGATGGATAATATACATTAAAAACATCTGTTTGAAGAAATGGGAGAGCTGCTAAGGTACTCAAACTTATACCCAAGATCCTGATGAGAAGTGCAGAGGGACAGTCTGACATTTAGTACATTTTTTGTCCTGGCAGCATATGACTGTTCATCAGTGATGGATGAGCCACTGAGTAGCCTTTAGCAGTTTCAAAAGGCTAGAAAGAAGAAAAAAAAAAGGTATATAGAGTACATCAATGAGGAGGGGACCTGGTGACATTCTCAAATTTTCAGTTGGAATGCTCGAATGGCTGCTACACCAAAGAATTAAAGGAGAATCAGAAATGGTTTTCACAATGACAGAAAGCCAGTTTAATCTGTGATAGACTTAAATGATCTTCTCCTAGTCTAAATCCTGCTACAGGCAAGAGGAAATCCTCAATGAAGAAAAAAACACCTTCAAAAGATTCAAATTATATCTATAATTTTTCATATATAATTTTCAGCATGCAATCAAAAATAACCTGACACAGCAATAGACTACACTACATTTGACACATGAATTACCACAATCAAGAGTTAAAAAAAAAATCTACTGGAGATTCTGATATTAGAAATATCAGGCTTTGACTTCGAGGACGCTATGATTAATATATTAAAGAAAATGGGGGGGGCGTTAAATGGTTAATATCAGCATATAACCAGGATCTATGAAGAAGAATTACTATGGAAACTATGGAGAACCTAGATGTAAAGAATACAATAAATATTAAAAATAACTCAATGGACGGCATTGACAGCAGATTAGACACAGCTGAAGAGAAGACTAGTTGGAGATAGATAAGTTAGTAGAATATATTTAGATTAAAGCAAAGACAGTAAAAGAAAGGAAAATACAGAAAATCAGCCTATACACCAAACTACAAAATATTTTTGAGAGATATTAAAGATTGCAAAAATAGTTGGAGGGATTTTCATGGATTGGAAGACTCAATAATGCAAAGATATCAATTTCCTTCAAATATATGTATACAATTTCAATGAAATTTCAATTAAAAATCCAGACTTTTTTGTGACATTTGACAAATTGATTATTAAAATGAAGTGAAGATGCAGAGAGACAAGAATAGCCAGACAATTTTGAAGAAGAAAAATAAAGAAGATATACAATGACCTTAACGTGGGTTATACCAGTCTGTTTTCATGAAAATTTGACAATTTTTTTTCAGTGAACAAGCTTTTTAAAGAATCAATGTCAGGGAGTTCCCTGGTGGTCCAGTGGTTGAGGCTTCACCTTCCAATGCACGGGGTGCAGGTTCGATCCCTGGTCAGGGACCTAAGATCCACATGCCTCGTGACCAACAAAACCAGAACATAAAAAAACCCAGAAGCAACATTGTAACAAATTCAATACTTTAAAAATGGTCCACATCGGGACTTCCCTGGTGGTCCAGTGGGTAAGACTCCACACTCCCAGTGCAGTGGTCTGGGTTCAACCCCCGGTCAGGGAACTAGATCCTGCATGCACGCCGCAACTCAAGATCCTGCATGCCACAACGAAGATCTCACATGCTGCAACTAAGACTGGCTCAGCCTTAATTAATTAATTAATTTAAAAAAATGGTCCACATCAAGAAAATCTTTTTAAAAAATCAACGTCATCTTTATATATCCTATCTTTTTTCATCATGTAGTTTATCATCCTTCATTCTTCACATTTTCATGTTATCACAGATATCATCATAAAATATAAATATATCAAAGACAAATAAGGGCTTCCCTGGTGGCGCAGTAGTTAAGAATCCGCCTGCCAATGTAGGGGACACGGGTTTGAGCGCTGGTCTGGGAAGATCCCACATGCAGAGGAGCAACTAAGCCTGCATGGCACAGCTACTGAGCCTGCACTCTAGAGCCCACAAGCCACAACTACTGAGTCTGTGAGTGTAGAGCCAGTGCTCCGCAACAAAAGAAGCCACTGAAATGAGAAGCCTGCGTACCGCAAGGAAGCGTAGACCCTGCTTACCGCAATAAAGAAAGCCTGAGCACAGCAACGAAGACCCAACACAGCCAAAAATAAATAAATAAAATAAATTTATCCAAAAAAAGATGAATGAAATGGACAAATAATTTATATTAATAGTGTAGTCCAACTGTAAAATATTCAGAATCAGCATAGTCTCTCAACTACTTGTGCCGACACGTTTTTCACTACATTTAAAATGTAATTAGATAGCATTGTTTAACAAAGACTATTTTTTTAAAATTTGCTGCTTCATTTTGACCCAAACATTTTTGTCCCTTTCTATAATAGTTTAATAATAATTACAATAATAACGACCTAAGAAGGCAAACTCATATACTAATCTAGAACTTAACCATATTAGGTAGTTCTAAAGCTGACCTTGAAATAAGATTCAAGCAATTTTTAATTGCTATTTTGATCAAGTTATTATTTTATTGTATCCTATAAACAACACTTTTCTTCTTTTCCCTATATTTTGGTGATTTTCATTTAAATTCATGATTATTATGTTATGGTTATTACTACAAAAAAGAAGTGAATTTATATAATTTTTGCTCAGGGGGATGACATTTCATTTTTTGTATTCGTATTTTAAATAAGCATGTAAGTACATCCTACTGTTTGACTGTTTATCACCACCTACCATCAAGTCTCATGTTATGATTAGAATGATGATAGTATCTTCTTTGCTATTGTCTTAATAATTTAATGTTCCCTTGAACTTTTTGTATTACATTATATATTTTAGCAAATTCATTCTTATACTTCTAATGCTTTTTAGTTTCTTAATTCCTGAATTATTGTTTCAAGTTAACACATATTTTTAAAATAAGGCATAGTAAAATGGTAAATTATCGATGCAACTAAATCACAACCTTGGACTATTTGGTACTGTCACTGAGAAAGTGGAACTAAACGGTACAACATGTAACCCAAAGATCTGATCTATAATAATTGCAGCAGGAGGATGAGTGGATTTTTGAGAGTCAAGGGTTTTTTTAAGTAATTAAAGTGAAAACCAAAATTAAACTGGTTTATAAGGTGATAAAATTTTCAAAAGAGGACTTTTAAAAAATAAATTTATTTATTTATTTTTGACTGCATTGGGTCTTCGTTGCTGTGTGCAGGCTTTCCCTAGTTGCAGCAAGAGGGGGCTGTTTCTCGTTGCGGTGTGCAGGCTTCTCCTTGCGGTGGCTTCTGTTGTTGTGGAGCACGGGCTCTAGGTGCGCAGGCTTCAGTAGCTGTGGTGCGCAGGCTCAGTAGTTGTGGTGCACGGGTTTAGTTACTCCGCAGCACGTGGGATCTTCCCAGGCCAGGGCTCGAACCCATGTCCCCTGCATTGGCAGGCGGATTCTTAACCACTGTGCCACCAGAGAAGTCCCCAAGAAGAGACTTTCAATGTCATCCTCGATAATTTCAATAAGCGATTATTACAACACATCCATGCCATACATTGGCATACGTTGCTTATTCTAAAATAGTATATCCTATTTACTTTGATACAACTATCCCATGGAATTCCCTAGTATTACAAAAGAATGCACTGTCAAAACATATCTATGAGATTGGCTGATGTAGTAAAGTGGGATTCTACTCATACTGCATATGAGTGAGCATTAAAATACCATTAAAGAGAATATACATTCAAAAATATTTTTCTGTAAATATTCAGGGAAATTTGGCATTGAACTGAAATGTGCTTTGGTTATCCTACAGCTGTGAAAACTCATTGATATATTTTCGTGAGTTGTCATCTGGAAGATACTCTAGTTTGAGAAGCATGACTCTGCGTGCTCTGAAATCTGCCCTTAGATGAAGCCAGGCCACTGGAGAACTAGCTACATAGAATACATTCCTCTGTTCTTCTTTGGTCTCTTTACTCAAACTGAGCTTTGGTATGATGCCTTCCCTGAATAAACAGGGAGAGTGTGAGTATATTTTATGGATGTGTTCTAGCTAGTAATGCTCCTTGATAGAAAACTCATACTACTTTAAGAAAGTTCCTTGTAAGATATGCCTGGAACCATAAGAGAGATGAAATACCAGGGAAATCTAAGAATATAACTGGGAGGTGTTTGGTGATCAAGACTGACTTCGTTTCTTCACCCTTACTCTCTAACCCCAACTTATGCCAACTTTGAGGCATAAAATAGGAAATTAGTAGAGCCAATGACTGCATGTAAAATTAATACAAAAATGTTTAATTTTATAATTCAGTAGAATGACTTTAAAAGCTGGGACTAGGGCTTCCCTGGTGGCACAGTGGTTGAGAATCTGCCTGCCAATGCAGGGGACACGGGTTCGAGCCCTGGTCTGAGAAGATCCCACATGCTGCGGAGCAACTAGGCCCGTGAGCCACAATTACTGAGCCCGCGCGTCTGGAACTTGTGCTCCACAACAAGAGAGGCCGCGATAGTGAGAGACCTGCGCACCGTGATGAAGAGTGGCCCCTGCTCACCGCAACTAGAGAAAGTCCTCGCACAGAAACAAAGACCCAACACAGCCAAAAATAAATTAATTAATTTTTTTTAAAAAAAGCTGGGACTATAAGGCACAAATATATCAGGAGAAAATATTTAAAATTCAGTAAGATACTATTTTATTACTTGTAGGAAAAGATTCTAACAGATAAGAAAGAAAATATAAACAGAATTCAGACTTGAATGTTTTAGAAAATATATAAGTTACATCCAAACAGTGGCATAATCACCTTACAGAGGATTACAGACTCTAACCTGACTTGTAATTTAAGCAATTTGATAAGGCTCAAACCTTCCTTTTTGGCTACCTAACCCAATGTTCTCTTCAAATTTTGGAGTCTGTGGTATATGGCTGTAAGAAGGGGTTCCATTAGAGCTGTCAGAAGAGTGCAAAAAACACTCAAATCACCCTGCTTCTGAGCATCTTTAAATTGTATTCCCGAATTAGATCTCTGGTTGATAAGCAATATTTGTTAGCTGAGAAGGTAACCCTAAAAATATTCCTTGTGGAGACCCTCCTAAGTTAATTATAATGGATTAGAAGATTTATCTCTCAGGTAATTGAAGTACAGAAAGAAGAAATTTAATATTTTAAAGTTTATAATTACAATTTAAAATATTTAAAGGGATTTAATTTTCCAAGTTTAGGAAGGAGACTACATATTAATCAAAAACCCTCTTAAAAGTGATTGTTCATATTTGTTAGACTTGCAAGCAGAATAAAAGTATTTATTGGGACTTCCCTGGTGGTGCAGTGGTTAAAAGGTCACCTTCCACTGCTGGGGGTGAGGGTTTAATCCCTGGTCGGGAAGCTAAGATCCCACATGCCTCGTGGCCAAAAAAAAAAAGGGCTTCCCTAGTGGCGCAGTGGTTGAGAGTCCGCCTGCCGATGCAGGGGACATGGGTTCGTGCCCCAGTCCGGGAAGATCTCACATGCCGCGGAGCGGCTGGGCCCGTGAGCCATGGCCGCTGAGCCTGCATGTCCGGAGCCTGTGCTCCGCAACGGGAGAGGCCACAACAGTGAGAGGCCCGTGTACTGCAAAAAAAAAAAAAAGAACCAAAACATAAAACAGAAGCAATATTGTAACAAATTCAATAAAGACTTTAAAAATGGTCCACATCAAAAAAATCTTAAAAAAAAAAATTTGTAAACTAAGCTTAAATTTTTAAGATCTAGCTCCTCTAAGAAATCAAATATATATTTTAAAAACCAAAGTGGACCCCTGAATAATCTTTTGTGTCTGCAAAAGTCATTCTGAATCCATCAAAAATGTACTTTAACAATAAGCAACTTCAAAGCTGGTAAAATATTTATCATTATCATAATCTGCACCTTAAGTAACTTATAACAGTTATTGTCAATCACAGTGTGGGTTTTCTTGTGCCTCTGTAGGAAAGCAAGTTTTCACATGCAATTGATCAGTCAGAAATCTTCACTGGATATGGTATGACCTATGAAAACTCATGTTGCTAATGAAAAAGGAAATACTTTTGTCAACATGAAATAAAGTTACCCAATTTGCTTTATAACTAGGGATCAGGTACTTTCAATGGCATCTTTGTTATCTTATTTAAATTTCAAATGTTACATAACACAAATTCAAATTTTTAATTTTACTCTTTGTTGAGTTTTGTACATGAACATACTGGTTAGGACCAAATGTCTGTGAACTGCACAAGCCAGGAAATATCAATAGTTTTCATACTGCAGTTTATATAAACAGTGGTACTTAAGATTGGCAGCTTGGTCCATAATCATGGTAGCTTTTCAAATATGATACATTTTTCTAGAAAAAATTCATGAAGTTACTGAATTTCAAGTGTTCTTTGCTTCCTGTGGTTCATCTGAAACATTAATTTGCCCATCTAGCACATTTTACCTACAAGCACAATATTTTTGATCTCCCAATAGCATGCTGTTGTAACTAGACAGATTTTTATTTTTTCACAGCAAAGTGAATTTAAGATGATCTAATATTGCTTGGTAATGTTATGGAAGGAATTACAGGCATTGAAGTAATGCACATTACTCTGAAATCTTTCACCTCACTGTGCAGTCAGCCAAATTATATATTTATTAATTTTGTTAAGCTGGCCTCATGAGTCAATAGATTGAATAGAGTCCCCGTTAATTAAGTTTGCTGATGAAATGACTAGAAGCTTGGAGAATAGCTTTGGAATTAAAAATGAGTTTAACCAGCTGGAGGCGATTTATGCATTGGATGAGGATTGGACCAGATGACCTCTGTGGTCTTTTTCAACTCTGGGATTCTATAAAAGACTGAGAAATCAGTGTAACAAAATTTATATGAAAGGAACTCAATTTAACAAAAAGTTAGATGGAATGAATTCATTATATATATATATACATATAGACACGCACGCACACATATATACAGAAAATCAAAATCAGAAATAAATGGTAAGCACAGACCTAGCTTTGATTCTAATAGAGAGACAGTCAAGATAGGCTGACTTAATTATGATACTGAGATGCCTTGCTTTCTAAAAACCTTTCTATAAAATATTTTTTAGTATGTGCCAGAGATTGACTAGGTGTTCAAATTTATAGTCTCTACATCCTGGCTAATCAACAAGATTACAACTTCTTACAGTTAATGGAACTCCTGTAGCAAAATTAAATTTTGACCAATAGAATGGGTGGAGAAGTAACATCAATTTCAGGCCTTCCCAATAAGTGCATCTTCATGCAATCCTACATTCTCTTTCCTTTTTTGTTTTCTAATTGGCTATCATGGAGTAACTTCCAGGGCAAACTCGGATATCCTATATCAAAAGTAGACTCAGATCTAAAGAGATACACACACGTGCACGTATACATACATTTTTTTCTTACTGCACAATTAAAAACAGCAGAAGTCATGAAGAGGTATTTAAAAAGAGTATATCAAAATATCCAATAAGGGTATGAAAGGGTACTCATCTTCATCAGTAATCAAGAAAGTGCAAGTTAGAACCTCAGTGAGATATCTTTATATACTACCAGAATGGCTACAATTTTAAAATAACTTACAAGGCCGAGTAGTGGTAAGACTGTGAAAGAACAGAAATTCTTATACACTGACAATGCAGGTATGAATTGCGAAAGAGTTTGATGATACTATTGAAGCTAATCATACACATACTCTATGATCTAGCAGTCCCTCTCCTAGGTATTTCCCCAACAGAAATGTACACATAGCTTTACGAAATGATACACACAGGAATGCTCAAAACAACTTTATTCATAATAAAATGGAAAAAAGAATATTCATCAACAGTAGAATGAATAAATTGTACTATATTCATACAATGGAATATGATAGAACAAAAAAATTCCTTTAGTCAAAGCTGAATTATGTAATATTGAACAAAAAAGCCCAGAAACAAAGATAAACATATACAATTACATTTATATTAAGTTCAAAAATAGGAGAACTAATTAATATGTCTATAAATAAGAATGGCAGTTACTTTCAGTGTGTTTGTGGGGTGATGGGGGAATACTGAATTGTAGGGAATTGAGGGAGGCTTCTGTAATGCTGAGAATGTGGTATTTTATTTTGATTTGGGTTGTAGTCCCACTATATTTATTTGTAAAAATTCATGGAGCTTTAAACCTAAAATTTGTTCACTGCAATTAAAAACAAACAAGTTTACAAAAAAGTTATAGTCTAATGATTTTAGGTTAAGTGTGCCAAATACATATCTGAAATATTAAAACAGTAGAAATGTTGTACAGTTTCCTTTCTCAAAGGAGATTCAGTGGTTTAAATGCACTCATGCCCAGAGGCAGGCTGGGAGATTAGATGACCTTTCTGGGTTCCTTTCAGCCCTATGATCCTAAGACATTTCGTACAATGTGTTGTTTTTCTCAAAACCCCACCTCGGTCTTTCTATTTCTCTAGTATTGATTTGTCCAGGACTGAATTTAATACTCTGGGGGGTTTTTCACAAAGGCAACATAAATAGAAAGTCTGTCACCTCCCTAATAGGTAATATGATGGAGTTGTATCCAGTGGGAAAACTCAATGGCATTTTGCGCAGCCCTGCTTCAGTTGGATGGATAATGCAAGGTCATATACAATTTTCTCTCTGCTCTCACCTCTGGATATTTTAACATTATTTCTTCACAAGTTTTCCTTCATGTTGCATGCTTTGCACTAGATTTATTTTTCCCCCCAGAGGTACTAAATTGACTTCCCTTTTGTCAACTTCAGAACAATTTTTTTAAACATTCTAAGTCTGTAAATACCATATAGGATGGAAAATACTGGTGATTTCAAGAAATTTTGTGGAAAAAAAACAGTGGATTATTTTATCATTATGTAAACAAGAGGATTAATTGACCAAATAAATTATTTTGCTTTTAAACACATATTAGTGTCATGAGGATGCAATCGAAGAGAGAAAGCCAAAGAGATGGGAAAAAATACATACATAAAATGCACTTATCATGACTATAGAGATTTGAGATTTCAGTTGTTAAATTTTATCTTACAGGAATTTTAAACTTTCCTATCAATGCTACTAGTAAAACCCTTGATTAACTCAGTTTCAATTTTTTATTTATTTATTTTTTTTTTTGTGGTACGCGGGCCTCTCACTGTTGTGGCCTCTCCCGCTGCGGCGGAGCACAGGCTCCGGACGCGCAGGCTCAGCGGCCATGGCTCACGGGCCCAGCCGCTCTGCGGCATGTGGGATCTTCCTGGACCGGGGCACGAACCCGTGTCCCCTGCATCGGCAGGCGGACTTTCAACCACTGCGCCACCAGGGAAGCCCTCAAATATTTTTAAAATGAACTAATTCACACTAAAGAATATGGCAATGTGAATAAAATATTAGTGCTAAAATATTTGCAACTTGCAAATAAAATTTAATACTAATTTCCTTCTAGTTTATGAAATGCAATACATATATTTTGCTTTGGCGTTGTTGAACATCCAAAGAAACAATGAAGAATTAGCTTCCTCTCAACATAGACATTTTAGGAACATTTTTAGTTGGAGACTTCACTGGGTACTAGAAGCCTATTATTTCTGGAAGTTTCCCAAGTAAAACATGTACTCTGGAGAAATAAAATCCCAGATTTGAAGACATCTACATTAATTGACACGACACAATTTGTTCCCAGGATTTTAAGGCTCTCCAAAGGCTGTAATTTTAGGACACTCATTTAAACTTTATGCCACTGAATGGTTTGGGGCAACTACAGCAACACAGCATTCCACTGGTACTGTGCATCTGTGTACATAGCAATCTCTAAATGCAGATAACGGAATCTCAGCATAAAACCAGAAAAGATTTTTCCAAACTCATTACAGTTGCCAGTTACTCTAGTTGAAAAATTGATTTTGCACTAGAAAGTAAAAACCTAACTTCACTATGTCATCAATCATTGGGAAAACATAACTGAGACCTGAATGCAAAACTTACCCATTCACAATTCATAGGAAACCTTCATGTCATTCAAATACAACCAAAATATCAATATAATTTCAAAGAAAACTTACAGGAATGCAAACAGCAAATTAGTATTTGTTTCAGAGAAGAAACTTTTAAAAAATACTGTGTCAATTACTGGATATTCTAGTCCCAGGAAAATTTGTAAGAGAGTGCATAGTAACCAGAATTAATTTTCATTCAAGGAACATCTCCTTCTTTGTATGACTAACGTCAGAGCAAAGACTCCTAAATTATACCCATCATATCAGCATGCCTAACAGACAAAGGAGTGAGTTTCATTTATTCACTCATTCAGTGATTCAGTTAACAATTTTTTTTAGATTTAACTGTTTAAATTTCCCAATAAAAAATAGATTTTATAAACCTCATGGCTCTAAAGGTAGAGAAACGTGAAAATATTTCTAAACACACTAGGATTTTATAGCTCACTGACTGAAAAACGCTGGTCTGGTTGATATAAGATAAATAATGATATCCTCTTAAAGAGCTTTGAGAATTTAGATTCCATAACCATGCCCAGAACCCTGTTGCCATCTGCCAATTACACAGTTACCATATAAGTCAGAGAAGAATTTTTCACTAATGGCTATTGCCTGTATTTATGGACCTGGTGTCTTGGACATCTTAGACTTTAAAGTTATACCTAACCTGCTGGAGGCAGCCTCCCAGATGGCTGCCAACATCCTGCTTCCTGGTATTCCCACACTGTGTCCCTTGAGTGGGGGCTAGACTCATTAACTTACTTCTAACAAATAAAATACAACAAAAGTAGCAAGATTTTCATTTCTGAGATTAGGTTGTAAAAAAAGACTGTGGCCTCCACCTTGGGTGCTTGTTCTCTCTCCTCTCGCTCATTTGTTCACAATGTGTTGTTACATTGTGAGCTAACCTATGGCAAGAGCCACATGGCAAGGAAATAAAGAAGTTCTCTGGCCAATAAACGTTAAGGAACTAAATTCTGCCCCCTGAAATGAAGAAAGTCTCCTGCTAACAAGCCATCAAACAATTGAATTCTGTGAGGAGCTCAGTCCTACCAACAACCATGTTACTGAGTTTGGAAGTAAATCTTCCCCCACTTGAGCCTTCAGATGAGACCAAAAATGACAGGCTGTCTGAAACATCAGGAGAGACCTTGAGGGACAGGCACCCAGCTAAGCTGTGCCCAGATCCTAGACCCAGAGGAATTGTAAGATAATAAATGTTTGTTGTTTTATGCCACTAAGGTTTGAGGCAACTTGTTATACAGCAATAGATAATGAAATTACTTTTTTATATCCATAGCAAAGTGCAATTAGCTTGTTTTATTACATCTTACGATTAGCTTCTGAATTTTAATATGCCTCAAAAACATGCATTGTTAAAGTTGGATTATGAGTACACTGGAGTTTATGACACTCTTTACCTTAGTATATTTTAAAAAACCACAAAAGTTCTTAAAATGCTCTGTATAATTAGAAAGAAGTTCCACATTTTCCCTTTTTTTTCCCTCAGATAAAACATTATTTCCAGGGGGGTTGGTGGTGGTGGGATGAATTGGAAGATTGGGATTGACATATATACACTAATATGTATAAAATAGGTAACTAATAAGAACCTGCTGTATACAAAATAAATAAAATAAAATTCCAAAAAAACCCCATTATTTCCTTTTACATTTTCTCATAGGAATTATTCTTTATCTTTTTAGTTAGTTTTTTCCATATATTTTAGAGCATATTGAAATAATTAGATACCTTAGCCCAAAAGCATCCTGGCATTAAATGAAAAAAAGCCTTAATAGATTTTTATGAAATGTAGGATCTGTAGGGGAAAGAGATTTCTAACTCACATGTATATGTAATAAGTACAAACTTTATAATAAAGCAAACCTGAGTTCAAAACCATGCAAGAATAGTTAATATTACTTATCTTCTTTAATTATTAAAATTGATTTAACAAAACTTGCCTCATCGGCCTGGGATAAAGAGTATTAGTGTAATAGTAGCTAACATTTGGTGAGTACTTATTGTGTATCTGGCCATTGTTTTTCTTGTCTTTTTAAAATCTCATACAAACCATAAAGGAACTAACGAGATAGATTCTGCTATTTTTCCTATTTACTAACAGGGCAACTAGGCACCATGGTGTTAAGTAACTTTCCCAAGGACAAACAGATGATAAGTGATAAAGCTTGATAAAACTTAGATTTTGATCACTGAGCTATACTACCAATGAGATAATATGTGTTATATACCTAAAGTAGTATCTAGCACAGAGAATGCACCAGTTTAATTTCTTTCTCTTCATCATCCTCATGCAAAGATAGATTTGAGAGACAGTGAGTTAACGATCTGTATTTGTCAGGTTTCTGCTGACATATGCTGTATAACTACCCCCAAATCTCCATGGCTTAAAACAAGAATTTATTTCATGCTTATAGGTCTACAGGTTGGCTGGGAAAGCTCTATTTCAGACTGAAGATTAGGTTCTGAACCATGTATTTGTCATTCTAGTCCACCAAATGCCCAGGGCAAGTGCTTCTCATTTATGGGGGGAAGGATCTCCAAGAAGGGTGAGCAAAACCATTTAATGTTTCTTGAGGCTTCATCTTAGAGTTGGTACATTCTCACTGCACCATCATTTCATCCCATTGCCAAAGGAAGTCACATGGCCAACACCAAAGTCAATGGGCAGGGAATTACACTAGGATCACAATGAATCACAACAGGGAGGGGGAAGGAAGGATGAGTTATAGATAAATAATAATACAGCATTATGGCAATGTTATTAAATTAACATTGAATAAATACTTGGAATAGTTGATGTTTAAATGTTATATGTTTGCGTATACCCTAAAATTAACATAATTTAAAAATTGCTTCCTAGCTCATAAGTCATTCTCTGCTTAATGTGTCTATTAACACAAGCCAACATTTTATTTATTTTTTTATCCAATCCTTTTTTAAATAAGGAAAACATGGATTTTAGCTATTCTCAGGAAAGTTTATTCCACAAGTCCTCAGTGTAATGACTAACGGTTCTAAAGTAATAGCTATAATTACTAAATCACTTTAGAAATTATGTCCTTAGTCACTGTAAATTTAAATGTATTATGTTTTTTAGGTACCTCTGAGTAAAAGCTTTCACAATTTTAGTCTGATTTCCATGGGTAGAGTACAACGGATACTTGTCTTAACGAACTCTACATCTGACCGCTTTTGCATCAAAATTTAAGGAACCTCAAAAGACTTAGTGTTCAATTAAACCCTCCTTCACTATCAAGGACACAGAATTGCCATTTTTGTGTTTTCCCAGGGATATCCCTCTTGGTGTTTCTATTTTACTCGTTGTTTTGTTTGTTTGTTTGTTTGTTTTAGAATGAATGGTTCTGTCTGTATCCCTCACTTACGTTGTAAATTCCTTCAAAGAACGGATTGAATCTCATTTTTCTTGGTATCATTTGTGCCCGTTGCAGTGCTTAAAACCTAGTAGGCACCCAATACATGCATATTAAAGAAAGACTGGATGAATGAATAGACAACATAATTTTTCACTATACAGCCTGCCTCTCAAAGTTATAGTTGAAAGTTCTACTTTGAAAATAACAGTTTTTGAGTAAGAAATATCTCAGTTATGTAGAAAATAAAAGCTTGAATTATCACCAAGTAAGATGAAAAAAGACCATCATTTATAAAACCAGCAGTGCCATTTCTTATTAGGTAATACTAATCGGGTTAGAATAGTTTGGGGCCACACATCTGTGCTCAAAAGTGCTCAGAAGGAAGAAACCACCTCATTTTGTATCTATCTCTTAAGGAAGAGACCACATTTTCCAAAAGCTCCGTAAAACTCTCCCCCCTTTATCACTATTGTATATTAGAGTATGTGTTTGTAAGGGAGCAAAATTTGCCACCCCAAAATATCTCTTCAGCATGAGGATTATTCCCAGCTGAAAACAATCAAGGCTAAAAGACTCAGGAAGAAGCTTTGACCTTCCCTCTAGCTGCCTAAAGAATAGAGATAGAGGACCTGTTCCAGGGAGGGAGCTGTCACTGTAGATAACTATAGTATGAACTTGGGGTGTAAACAGGGAGGAATCTAGCAAATTCTACTGCTTAAAATTCCTCTCTGTGTCCCACTGTCTCTGCTTGGCCCAGCAAACATTTGTTTACCAAACATTTTGCTTTTCCATCTCCATGTGAATTGCCTTCCTCCCCTTTGAGGTTCCAAACCATTACCCCCAACATCCATTTTTTTTGTCTTTAGCTGAAGATAGTATTTAAGGTGAAGGATTGAGCCATTTTGGTGAGTTACTCAGTTTTTCTGGATCTCTCCCATGTATATTATTAAACTTTTGTTTAATTTTGTCCTATTAATCAGTCTCATGTTGATTTAATTCTGGGACCAGCCAGAAGAACCTAGAAGAGTAGAAGAAAATTTCTTCTTCCCCAACATGTCCATTCCTGAAATAATTATTGTGGCTAGGAGAATTGTATGTGTCACAGGCTTAGATGTGGGTTCCTCTAGCAAGATTGATAAAGAAAAAAGTATGTAATAGTAAAAAGAAAAAAAAAAGGGCTTCCCTGGTGGCACAGTGCTTAAGAATCCGCCTGCCAATGCAGGGGACACGGGTTTGATCCCTGGCCTGGGAGGATCCCACATGCCGCGGAGCAACTAAGCTTGTGAGCCACAACTACTGAGCCTGTGCTCTAGGGTCCGTGCTCTGCGACAAGCGAAGCCACGACACTGAGAAGCCCGCACACCGCGATGAAGAATAGCCCCCCCTTACCACAATTAGAGAAAGCCCACTCACAGCAATGAATACCGAACACAGCCAAAAATAAAAACAAATAAATAAATAAATTTATAAAAAAAAGAAGGATATAAATAAACAGTATTTCTTAAAGGGGCAATATGGTGATAGTAGTTTAGAGATTGTTTTTTGATCATAAAAGAATATTATAAACCACTTTATGTCAATATATTTGAAAGGATAGATGAAATGAGCAAAACTGTATAAGAAATGTTACTAAACTTGATTTAATAAGTAGAAAACCTGAATAGGCCAGTAGCCATTAAAATTTAATCAGATGGAAAAAAACCCTTTCTCTAAAATTGTCATTCATTCCAGATCATTGCAGAGTTAAGTTTTACCAGACCTAAAAGTATAAGTAATTCCTATATTACCAAAATATTTTAAAGATAAAAAAACTATCTTACTCATATTGTGAATCTAATGTAACATATATGGAAAGCAGGCAACAGCATAAAAATTAAATTATAGTTAAATCTCACCTTTCAAGAAACAAGAAGAAATACAAAGAAATCATGGAAATCAAATTCAACCCAATAGAATATTTAAAAAGAACTCAGAAATACCAAAAAAGGTTTATTCTGGGATACAAGTTTGGTACAACACTTTTTTTTAAATTGGCAAGTCAATATAAAACATCTATTAAACTGAAAGGTTATATGATGAAGAAAAATAGGTGCAGAAAAAATCATTTGAAAAATTCTCAGCAATTTAAGAATCAAAGGGAACATTTTTCTAATAAAGTTCTAACAAAAATCTATAGGAATATTATATTAAAAGTAAAATGTAAGGATCATTCCTACTAATATCAGAAATAAAACAAATGTTTTATTATCATTCAATTATTGAATGCTGCACTAGACATTCTGGCCAATATTTTAATTAAAAAAAAAAAAATGAAGCATACAAATTTTTTTTTTTTTTTTTTTTTTTTTGCGGTACGCGGGCCTCTCACTGTTGTGGCCTCTCCCGTTGCGGAGCACAGGCTCCGGACGCGCAGGCTCAGCGGCCATGGCTCACGGGCCCAGCCGCTCTGCGGCATGTGGGATCCTCCCGGACCGGGGCACAAACCTGCGTCCCCTGCATCAGCAGGCGGACTCTCAACCACTGCGCCACCAGGGAAGCCCCCAAAATTTTTAAAGTCACAAAATAGTTGTTATTTACACAGAAAATCCAAGTCAAACCTAGACATCATTCAATCTAATAGAGAGTTTAGTAAATTTGCTGGATACAAAAACAACATACTAAAATCATTAGAATTCTTATAAATAAGCAATAACAAATTGAAAAATGCTATAAAAAATGTAAGCATTCACAACAGCAATGAAAGTTATATTTATCTTTACTACCTATTAGGAGTAAATCTAATAAAAATTATGTGAGTCCTACAAAGAAAAATTATAAAATATTAAAGAACACAAAAGATGAATAAGTGAAGAGATACACAGAACAAAACTTTAACATGACAGTATTGGCCAATTTTGTATGGTGGCCACCTGGTATTTGTTATGTTACTTACTGTACCTTGCCTTTTTTCTTTTTTTTAACTTTTCAAAACAAAGACAAATCAGTAAAAGGAGCTTCATGTTTCTGCAGAGAAAGATATATTTTACTTCATGAATCAATGGCATAAATTTCCTACTAATGCTGTTTTATAAGTGAAATTTGAGACAAGAATTCTATTCCTAGAATGAAGACAGAAATGTTTCATCTGGGGTGCCTGCCTAAAAACACTTGCTGTTTGAGACCAGGAAATACTAATGTCTATTTAAAGTATACAAAGAGAATTGAACAGTAGGATTAAAATCTTAGATAAAAATTTCCAAAATGATTTTCTGCTCCCTTTTTTATTAAAATGATTATGTCAATATATAGTATCAAGATGAGTATATGAAAAAATTGTGACAATTTTTTCACTCATTCAGAAAGAAACAAATAAGCTAATGTGATTGAAAAGTGTTTATGAAACAAAGTGAGGTGAATTTTGAGGAAAATACTATTTTTCAACTTTTATCAATGTATTTTTCTTAACAGTCTCTGCCTTACTGCAATGAAGTACTGCATTCATTTCTGCTAAGACACTGAATTACATATATTTCTGTTGGAAAGTTGTATTAACACCTTTCAGAATACCCATAAAACAGGATTAGTTTTTCCATGAGAAGTAGTGAAGGATTTTTTTCATATCTTATTTCCAAACATTATTAGATATTTGATGCTTTGGGATGATTTAAATGACTTTCGATGAGCTTGAGATACAGTTTTATCACATTGCTTTCTTGAACCAAGAGGAAAGAAAATTGCATACTGGTTTTATTTTCTCACCAAGACTAGATTAAACTAAAATGGGAATAATAAAGTTTTGTTTTGCTCTGTTTTTAACCAAAGAATGTATCTTGTAGGGGTCAAATACCAACATGTATGGGAACCTTGAATTTAGTTGTTCTCTTCACAAAAGCTGGGAGTTGGGAAATCACTGGTGGTTAGATACAGGATTCCAGACAGTCACATAGCAATGAACTACAAATCCTGAGTGTTTTCCTGCCTAAATGTGTAACACTATTGTCTCAACTATCAAAATTCTATGCATGATTAAAGTCTAATTTAAATTTTATTGTCTCTAAATGTTTTCCCAATTGACTAAAATTAGATATGAACTCTGAGTGAAAGCTGATTTGAGGGTATGCGTGAGCCATGCTTAGAATCACACTCTGCTAGATTTGGAGAGAACATTTGGATTATCTAGGTTAAGCTTCTTCTCAATGTATAAATGATTTCCTTACATAACAATGGTGGTAAATAGGCCAGCTTGTGCTTAAACACTGCCAAGTACTTACAAACTTCAGCAGACACTCCACATGACTTAATACCCAATACCAATACTCCCCATTTCTCCTTATTCCCCCAAACCAGAGATTGAAGTGTCAAATAGAAACAAATCTGGACTTAGATAAGGAGAGACTTTATTTAGAAGAAAGACTATTGCAATAGGTAGAGCTCTTCAATCTCAGAAATCAAAATCTCCAAATCAAACAGAAAAAGGGTTTTCTTTAGAAGGAGGGGGTAAGCAATAAGTAAGAGAAGTCAGCAAAAAAAGAGGGAGTATGCAGTCTATGTTCTGTGAGGGTGGACAGGGAATGTGTCTCGTGGTCCTCCACTTCTCAGCATAAGCTGATAGGTGGGAGTGTTCTGCATTTTACTGCTAGTTTAGGCTTGGAGGCAAGCTGATGTTCTGGGCCTTCTGGGAAAGAGAGAAGTCTGACTGAAGTTTGGTCAAGACAAAGCAGAGGTTTAAACATGGGAAATTATGACACTTGGTGAGAAACAATGATGTATAGCTGGAGGATGGTTATGTGACGTAGTCCTGCAAGCAGAAGATGATGTCTGCTTTTGTTTTCCTGATAAAAAGAGACCCACTTAGCTGGCAGACATCTTTTACAAACATGATATGTCTGTAAGTAGACCAACAATCTAAGAAGTATGAGGAACAAAAACACAAATGAAGGATGAGAGAAGGACTCAGGTCACAGCTGGCATCACTGAGCCAGCATAAATGTCTGGACTACCATTTTTTGCAAAAAAATTAAGTGCTGTTAGATTAAGTAACAGTACTCAGATTTCTGTTACTTGCAGCCAAACACAATCTTAACTGACATGAAAAAATTTTTTTTAATAATCTATAAATTTGCCAAAAATTAACATTAATTTTTTACTTTTTAAGACACCTACAATCTCCACTGCACCATCTTTTTAGTTTTCACATGTTTACATCTCTAGCCCTGTGGATTTCCAATAACTTTTCATAATTATTTTCAAAGATAAATAATTCTTATCTTTATTTTTTAATTCCTAGCCACATATTTCTTTTATGATCCTTATATTTTGCCTTTTATTCTAATTACTGACCTATATATCTTAATAAATATATATTTATATACTAATAAATGTACATTTATATACTAATATTAATAAATATATCATGAAGCCAAATGTTTAGTTACAGTTAGTATATATATATTTCTTTTCTTTTTGCGGTACATGGGCCTCTCACTGTTGTGGCCTCTCCCATTGCGGAACACAGGCTCTGGACGTGCAAGCTCAGCGGCCATGGCTCACGGGCCCAGCCGCTCCACGGCACGTGGTATCTTCCCGGACCGGGGCATGAACCCGCGTCCCCTGCATTGGCAGGCAGACTCTCAACCACCGTGCCACCAGGGAAACCCTAGTATATATATTTTTATTCTGCATTCTGCCAGTGCTTTTCATTTGGTAGATACTCCATAAATACTTTTGAATAGTTCCATGAAATTTCTAATTCTGACAAATTATAAACATTGAGAGGACTTGGGAAGCTCTCACTTAGTTTTAATGGTATTTCAAAACATCACCACTGTGCTAACAGCTACATGACAAGAGTTAACCAAAACTAAATATGGATATCTTTCTGAAAGTCTTTTTTTTAAGTTAATTGAATTATTTCAATTACATTAGAGAAGTACAATAGTTAAAGAAATCCTGAGGTGAAACCTTTTAGAAATGTAATAAGTCTCCTTTCATTCACCCATAATTTATCTGCTGGGTTTTTGTATTGCTCTAGGCAGAATTTGGAAGACACGAGCACTTGCTATAGTCAGTTATATAAGATTTAACCAGGATGTCAGCAAACATTTAGAAGAGTTGTCAGGGAGACAAAGGAGAGGCAAAGGGAGCTCTGAAAAAAAAGCCAAAGCTCTTCCAATCAAGAATTCTAGTAAACAAGACGATTTTAACTGGAAGCAGCTTGATTCTGCTGACCAGCTTTGCCCAGGGTCAGTCTACGTACCACTTTATGGTCGATGTAAAGCCCATCCCCTTTGTAAATATGCAACTCTCCTGGCTTATTAAGATCCTCCTTGTATCTATGTAGTTTTGAAGATTCCTTTTTTTTTTTTTTTTTTGCGATACGCAGCCTTCACTGCTGTGGCCTCTCCCGTTGCGGCGCACAGGCTCCGGACACGCAGGCCCAGCGGCCATGGCCCATGGGCCCAGCCACTCCATGGCACGTGGGATCCTCTCGGACCGGGGCACGAACCCGTGTCCCCTGCATCGGCAGGTGGACTCTCAACCACTGCACCACCAGGGAAGCCCCGAAGATTCCTTTTTATTAGATTTTTTCCTCCATGTACATTTTGGGGTTATCGGTCTGACAGATAGAACATCTGATTCAAGGCTTGATACCGCCTAAGATACAGTTCTGTAGGAACTGTATGGTATTGTATAAGGACAGTCAGAAAGCTAAGTCCAGACAATATATCCTATCACTGCCATAGTTAAACAAATTTCCTTAGGGAAGACACACATCAAAATAAGTTTTAAATGTGGTTCTAAATAGACTTACTTACTGCATGCTCAATGAGGAAAAAGATTAATCCAAAGAAGAGAAACTTTAGAATTTTAGCATATATCAAAAAATCATATCTTTCAAGCAAATTGAATGACTATAAAAGGTTAGCATTGTTCATTATAGGTATATAGAATACACAGAAAAATGGTTTATAATTAGGAATTCAATTATTCATAAGTAAACAAATGTTTCCAAATTTCATGTATCTAAAAACAACATTCATTATTACATTTTAATTCTTTTAAAACATTTCCTTGACAATTAACTTTGCGTAACTCATTTTGTTTAGCAAAGCTTCTAATCATGAAATGCAAAGTTAAACTTCACGTTAGGTATCATATGAAAAACAATACATTCTCAATTAATAAAATCTCAATTTAAATATGTGTAATACTGAGTTTTCTATCAATATATTATACTGCTCTTTACATAAAGACACAAAACAATAGAAATTATTGGTGAGTAAAACTTTAAAACATAAAAACTATCACCAAAGCCTGGAAATAAAACTGTCAAATATCAAAAAATGTCTGATTATTATTTGAAAGGCATTCAATTCTAGGCACTTATAAACAACTTCCCCCTGAAAGAAGAGATGTGTTTATTACAAGCCTTTTACAAAGGAAGTGTCAGAGGTTTTTAAATCATTTATGTAAGCAGCTTTCAACTGTTATATTGATCAAGCTACAGTACAATTTGCTCTGCATTTATAGCCAGGACTTGTGACCCTAAGAACTCTGCAAATCATCTGTATAATGTTTATTGCAGATTGAGTTTAGTGAGGAAGAAAACAAAGAGTAAAGAATTGGAAGGCAACTAAGAAAACACACCCGAGGTGCAATAATTGTGACTGTATATTTAATATTGAACAAGTGAGAATTATTCTGCCAAACCTGCAATGTTTTTGTAGATCAACTAGCAATTATTTAAGGAGAGGAAATATTCTTGTACATTTTGATTTAGTCACTATCTCTTCAGTCTGTCTCAGCTTTTATTACTTTGAAAAATCTAGGAAAATAGGCCATTTGCATTACACAAGTACATCAGTGGACTTGAGAGTTTCAGCATTGCTTCCTTGGAAAGCAGAGGGCATGTCAAGCCCAATCGGTTATGGCGACTAATGATCACAGTGCCTGTGCATGGGCTGGCCGCCCTCAGCTGAAGACCTCTGCCACCTGTCATTATTATGGGCTGTCTACTGGCTGGCTGGCCCCAGCTTCCTTCTGCTCCCACAGCCCTTTAACACTCAATGATTAATGAACTGGAAAATAACAACCAGCCTTTGAGCAAGTCAAGATTCCTTCCCATGAATACTGAAAGGAAATGCAAAGTTTCTTCCCTGAACTTGTCAAGATTTTATGGGCAGATTTTCCTTTCTCTTTTTTTATCCTCTAGCTCTAGTGAATGTTTTGTTGCCAATCAATGCAGAAACCAAAACTTCAAACCAGATATTCAAAGACCCTAAGGTACCACTTATAGGTTTTCATCAGTTTATTCCAAACTGTTCCAAGTACTGTGATTCATGATTAGCTCTTTCAGAACTTCCATCTTGGGGCTGTACTTTGGAACAAGGGGCTTTGTGAAAGAGAGGTAATGCAGTGAAGCAAATACAATTTGACAGCTGAGAGCAGGCTGACATCCTCAAGCTTACAGAACTGAGTGAGAATGTTCAATGTGCATAGCAATGTTTTTTCTAATAATAATATTGTTTCCTCAAAGAAAGGAAAGTGCCAATACAGTGAGATCATAAGCTAAAGGGAAAAGCCACAAGCCCAGGAAAAGAGAAAATGAAACAGAAACCTAAGGAAAGAAAGACGAGACCTGGTGTAATGCTAGAACATCGATTTCTAGACATCTCATCCAAACTGCATTTCCCAGGAAACACTTCTTGCTTAAGAATTCAGTGCCAGTTGATTTAAAAGCTTATCATGGATCTTGAGTATAAACAACTAAAAGCTGACTTTAGCTTTCAGTAAACTTGGATTTAGCAAACATTTTGTAATTAAGTTCTATGAATGAAATAAATTTCTTCTCTTTTGCAACCATGCTTTCTCATCCTCCTTTTTATTACAGAAAAATAGTAAATGTGAAATAACTCATACTGCTCAATTAAACCCTTATAATTACATCTGATTTATAAAGTTGCATTGGCCAAAAACATATTTCTCATTTTTTTCTTTTGCATTATATTGTATGGTTTTTGAAACATTTAAAATTCCATGCTGTATTCTTATTGCTTATATTTCAAGAAAAAATATTTTGTGTTCTCTGAACTGAAAATAAAATTCAAAACTCCTCAAGCATCTTCACATGAAAAAATTTTTTTATCTTCCTTCCAGCACACATTCTTCCTACCAATAAACGTATGCAGTTGACCCTTGAACAACACAGGTTTGAAATGCATGGGTCCACTTACAAGTGGATTTTTTCTCAATAGTAAATACTACAGTACTTCATGACCCAGGGTTGATTGAATCCTCCATGGATGTGGAACCTCAGATAGGGAAGAACTGAATATTTATGGATGGCCAACTTTAAATTATTCATGGATTTTTCACTGTGTGAATCGTCATGGCACTACCCCTGCATTTTTTAAGGGTCAACTGTAGTAGATTATATTATTGTAAAAATAGTAATTTTTTTCTGAGACATGTGAATTCACATCATGACATATCAGGATAGCTCAACATTTTGAGAGTACAAACATTATTTGTGAGAATTTAGAACAAACATTATTAGTTACTCAAAAAACTTTATTCAATAGCCTTGAGATATAGTGGCCAAAGAAAGAAAAAAACATCTAACTACTTCAGGAATCAGAAAATATCTTAAAATTACTACTATTTACGTTTCCTAAAAATAAGCTTTGTTAAAACAGAAAAAAATTCCCATTTTTGCATTCTGATGAAAGTGTAGCTTTAAATGTTTTTACCTATAGCTTTAGAATCACAATTAATGTCTTCAACTCCTCAGTACAGTGGAAGCAGCAACATGAAACTGATAGTGATTGTGAATTGACCCATTTAGGATCAGTGCAGGTGTTTGGACTTTTAAAAACTAACATCTATCGTAAAATTCAAGATGCCTAACAAAATAGCTAAAAATGCTAAGTATTCAGATTTTTCAAACCCATGTTTTCCTCGAATGGATATGGTCCTACTGATAGGGACAGAGTAAAGGGACAAAGTAGGTGATTAAATAGTTAATCCCACTAGGGGATTATAAGTTAAAAAAATACGGGAGACCCCTGTTAGTTAATGATTACTTAAGAAAGCAGGTTTGCTTAATCATGAAACCAAGCAGACTTGCTTAGCAACAAAACCATGTAACGGAAGCCGAAACGACACCTATCAGTTTCACTACTATCGTAGGAGTTGGGGTACTCAAAGTTATGTAACACAGGCTTAAAAGCTGTATTCAAAGTTACTAAGTTTTTCACAATTGTTTCAAGAGATGAAACACTAGAACAAAATTTTTTAAAACTCAGCACAAGTTTTTTGTTTGTTTGTTGTTGTTTTTCCTTTATTTCTACCCATTCTCTGATAGCTTTCTCAGAGGACAAAGCTCTACAGCCAGGGCACAAGATAACAGGAGTACCCTGGTGAGTCAAGGGAATGTGGTCACTGCAGCAATCACTCTCCTCACTGGGTATGTGTTATCAGGTTAAGAAAGCAACTCATTTTTTGGCCAGGTTCTCCTTGAGAGCCATCGACCTACCCATTCTATACATATACCCTAGGAACAACCTATGTCAAAGCGGACAAAAATGGAAAAAGCACAAAAGAGAACAACAGAAATATCTTCTTTTTGACCCTTCTGTTCCCTTCAATATCCTCGTATGAAAACAAAATGAGCCATATACATTGTATACTCGATTCATATTTTTCATAAGAATATATTAAGGATTGATTTATGGGTACCAAAATTTGCCAGGGTTTAGGATTTATACCTGTCATTTCTTCAGATAGATGGCCTGTTTATATATTCATTCATTCATTCACTCATCCAACAGTCTATTGATAATATGTGGATTCATAGCCATTCTATTTGCTAAGAATAGAGTAGAATACAAAGACAGAAACATTGCCTAACCCCAAAGAACTTCCATCTAGAGGAAGACAGAAAATATAGAAGTTGACCAGAAAAGTGATAATTTCGTAAGTACTCTGAATGAAAATAAAACATGATGCTGTAAGACTGTGTCTAAGGTAGGAGAGAAACTAGTTTTTTGAGTAGTTTAGAGTAACTACTCTAAAGTGGGATACAAGAAAGGGTTTTCTAAGAACATATCATTTGACTTGTGACATGAATGTTGAGTAGGAGCTAGTCATGCAAAAGCTAAAATACTCCGTGCACAAAGGGTCAGGGAGGAAGAAATTTTCCTCTACCCTTCTAGGTTCCTCTGGCTAGTCTAAGAATTAAATTGACGTGAGACAGATTAACAAGAGAAAATCAAACAAAAATTTAATAACATGTATACGTGGAAGAGACCCAGGAGAAGTGGGTAACGTGCTCAAATGTCCGAAACTTTAACCTTAAATACCATCTTCAGCTAAAGACAAAAAAAAAGGATGTTGGGGGTTTTGGTTTGGGACTTCAAAGGGGAGGAAGGCAATTCACATGGAGATGGAAAAAGCAAATGTTTGGTAACCAAATGTTTGCTGGGCCACACAGAGACAATGGGACATAGAGAGGAATTTTAAGCAATAGACTTTGTTAGGTTCCTCCTGTTTACACACCTAGTTAATACTATAATTACCTATGGCGATAGCTCCCTTCATGGAACAGATCTTCTATCTACATTTCTTTAGGCAGCTAGGGGGAAAGTCAAAAGTTTCTTCCTGAGCCTTTTGGGCCTAAAAAATAATCGGCCTAAATGAGTTCTTATGCCAAAGAGACATACCTTGGGGTGGCAGATTTTGCTCCCTTACAAAGGAAAGGGCTTGAGTTGAAACAAAATTCAAGAGTTCAAGAACTAAAGAAAGTTTAATATGGTGTGGCTTTTTTCTTCCTTACATGCCACAGTTTAAAATTTTGCAAAGAGAATAAGACTCAGTATGCTCTGAGCTTTTCAGGGAGCAAGATGCTAACTTTCTTGCCTAAGGATAATAGACTATTTCAAATTTTGAAATTGATTCATCCAAAACTTTGGGTAATGACCGCTTTTACAGCAACCATTATTTTGGAAGTGAATTCTGGGCTTGGTCTTTAGCTAAGTGACCTGAGCCCAAGTTCACAGGCCACACCATTAATATTTATTTTCAATGGCATCACATGCATAAGCACATATGAACCTCAGAACAAGCCTATGAGGTAGAATTAATTCCACTTAAAATTTGTCATGAAATGTTGGGAGTAGTTCTTAAATATTTGAATCAAGAATATTAAATCCCAAATTACTAATCTTCTAAAACCCACTCTTTTGTGGGTATATTCTTATTCTCTCCATTTCTGTTGCATAACTTAACTAATTCATTTTTCCTTCAGAGTGCCTTACATCTTTTTTTCTAGTCCAACTATTATTCTCCGATTTTTCATCACTTTATGTTTGTTCCTAATTTTTAATGCCTTTTCATCTGGCTCTTTCTGACTAAATCCTACTTATCTTTCAAAGCCCAGCTTAAAGCTCTCCTTACCTTGATGTCCCTCCTAAGATCTAGGCCAGAAGGAATAACGTTTTATGTCTCTGACACTTAGCACTTTAGGTATCAGTTTCCCTCCTACATGAGATTGTTTTAGGGCCAAGGAATTTGAATTTTCTGGCTGTGCATATTTCCCCAAACTTGGCAAATCACCTGCCCAGAACAAATACTAATGGAGAGGGCAGACATGGGGGAGCTGGAGCCAGTTCTCTATCCCATACTTTTCCTGCAAAGGGAGGAGAGTGGGCAACCTAGGAGAGAAAAGTGTGGAGGATCCTGGAGGCCTCTCTCTCCTTCCCAAGGAGGAGAGGCGACTTATCTCAGTGGTTAATTAGGGGTAAGAACCTGAGCCTGTCAATCCCTGCTCCTATATTTCTTGCCAGGAGTTTTGCCTCAAGATGCATGCTTTCTCTGCTTTCTGAAATCAGGCTCTGTATCTGTCAAGGGGAGATGACTGCATTTCTGAGTGAATGGATTATATTCTGAAGGAAAAATCTTAGGAAGCCTGATTGGCGCTACATATCTGAAATACATTTTCCAATTCAGTTTATTAGTAATTAAGCTGTAGTATTTTGATCTCCATCTCCCTGACTCATTTTCTATCTTTGAAAAATAAAACAACTTAATAAGGTCTTGATGAAGGAAGGAAGGGAAGGAGGGAGGGAGGGTGGGAGGGAGGGATGGAGGGAGGGAGGAAGGAAGGAAGGAAGGAAGGGAGGAAGGAAGGAAAGGAAGGAGGGAGGGAGGGTGGGAGGGAGGGAGGGAGGAAGGGAGGAAGGAAGGAAGGAAGGGAGGAAGGAAGGGAGGAAGGAAGGGAGGAAGGAAGGAAGGAAGGAAGGAAGGAAGGAAGGAAGGGTGGAATATACACCAAGTAGAGGCTGACAACACATCCACCTGTCTCAGCCTTCTATTTGGGTTTATTAAGTCACTACTCTTGGAAGTTTCACAACATAAAACGAGTCTAAATCAGTATCTCCTGTATAAGAATTACTCACCTGGCAGCCAAGATAGCACAACAGTGTGGCACAGTTATGTTTTTATATTAAAAAAAATTTTTTCCAAATAAAGGCCCTCTCAACTTTAAAGAATAGAGGGCTGAGTGCTAAATATCTTTTCAACCAACATTAATGAAAAGCTATATCAGGTAGAATACTTTATATACAAAGAGAGGCAAGTTTTGTGTATTGCTAATTAGCCAACTGTCCCCATTAATTTCAATACAACTTTGTGTGCCTAAGGAGTGACGTTTTAGAAGGTAGGAGCTTTAAATTCTCAACAAAGTGAAATAACAGTAAGTATCCCATGATTAAGTAATTGTTACATAGGAAATTAATATCTAATATTCTTTCATATAAACCAGAAATGATGCATAACAAATACTTCCCCAGACCCTCATTAGGTTTATGGGAGAGCCCCTTCTGTACCATAATTTCACTCATTATGGAAGGCTCACTGGATTTGGAAAAAAAGAAAGAAAAATATTTAACAGCATCAGAATTAGTTATTGAGAATAATAATTCTCAACATCAATGCAGTTGTTAACAACAGCTCTGCCAAGAGAATTCCCTGCATCTCATCTATGTCTAAATAGTATATTACTAAAATAAAAACCATGAGTCATGCCAAAAAACTAGAAACCTGAATTCAGCAGCAAAGCAAGGTGCAAGTGAAAATCACTTTGTCTTTTTTTAAGAAATGACTTTCAGAACTTTTCCTCTAGTGCTCTTAAAGATTTAATGTTTTCTAGTAGTGTTTCTTTTCTAGAGTGGTCACGTTTCTCTCTGTAATAAGCAACAGACAATTTCTTGGGAAGAAATATCATTCTGTTAGAATATAACAATTACCTAACAATTTAACTGTCACTGAGAAATAAATTAAAAATAAAAAATTCACTACATACAACACAACACCCTCTTTTTTCTTTCAGGACGTTAATTTAGATTTTAATTCTTGTATTCCACCCTTTAGAACTTTTCCATTTACCTCTCCATGAATCTGACATTTCGATTTGAATCCACTGAGAGTGAATTGAAGCTTAAGCCATTACAGCTGGGAGCAATTATCGTATTAACCACCAGTACACAGGCTCACCTATTAACAATTTCCCACAATGTCTGAGATGGAAACGCCACATCACAGAGGCTGTTCTATTAAAGTCAGGCCTCCTTCAGCTGAGATCTCACCCTCTAATCACATTTTTCACAAGTTATAAAAAAGGCAGTGCTTGTTAGGTGAAAGAAGTAACACGCTTTTCTGAATCTAAAAATATCGTAATCAAAGAAGAGGAAATTTATAGCTGTTAGCCACTTGCCATTGCATGAATACGACACTGTAGTAAAATATTACCTCTCAACCGAGAATCAATGATTCTTTCATAAATTTGTATACCATCACATGTTCTGAGTGCAAATCTTTACCCATCCAGACATCTGTTAGCAAACAGCCCCTGGTGAAGTCTTGGCCTTAGAGGAAAGGGATATTTTCGCAGATTTTGGTATGACAATGTTGCTCTGAAATTTATCACATTTAAATGAATTTCCTAAGGAGGAAAATTCAGAACTAAAACTCTCTCTCCAGCTCACCCATCCATATTTTTCTCCATAGGATCTAGGTTCAAGACTTCCCCTGATCCTGATTATGCAGGAGGAGAGCGGAACTCAGGCATGTGCTCTGACCTGGCTCACCCATGGGTTTGCACACTCCTCCATCATGGACAGTCCTAAGGCTGTTATGTTTTGGTGCTGTTTTCTTTATCTTTCCAAAGTCTACTTGACACTACCATCCTCTTTTTGCTCTAAACAATGATCTACTTTTCCACTCATTATCTTGTCCATAGAAATCATCAATAAACAATCTATTATAGGAAAAGAGTTTTATTTGAGCCAAACAGGATTATAGCCCAGGAGACAGCCTCTCAGATAAAATCCTGAAGAAATACTCTGGAGGAGCATGGTTTTCAGTACAGTTTTCTATCTTGTTAGAACAAAGAACATCAAACAAGTCAGGGATACAACATTTAAAGGTTTTAAAAAAACCAGATCAGCGTGTACAGGAGTCTTATCATCTAAGGAGTACTAGCGTTGGCAACCAAAGAAGGGAGGCATTCAATCTTCATCTTTAACATGTATATTTTTACTTCTGGTCCATGTACTCTTTAATAATTAAAGCACATGCACAATGTATGTTTGACAACCACAAACATGCTGTTTTAGCATAAAATTTGAATTAGATCATGTATAAGCCAGAATGGCTTCCCCATACCTCAATATGTGAACATTTCGTTCATTAACCTATATACTGAATTATGCATGTTTTGAAAATATGGAAAAAAAAATCTTAATACTTTGCTAGACTTAGTCCTTCAGGCTTGTTTAAAAATACTACTATGAGGGACTTCCCCGGCGGTCCAGTGGTTCTGTATTAGACATCCCACCTTCCTGCAGATATCAGCCACCATGTGCAATATCAGTATTATCAATGATACTGCTTTATTCTTTTGTCTTATATCTCAGCTGTTCAGAACTCCAGGTAGGGAATTGATAGTGTTGTTTCTTAGGCTTCCCAGACCCCCGCATGTTTGAAGAAATTATATTCTACTTAATTCATTTACCGCTAAATAGAATAAGTAATGCAAAGATCATTATATATGTGTAGAACAACCAAGGGACTTGAACGAATACCATTCTTTTCTCACGTTTGTTTTCTTAGCTGCCAGCCTATCATACAAGTGTTTTAGCATAACAAGGCAATTATCTGAATAACTATTCAAATATATAATAGGACATTCGTATTTGCAAAAGTTAATTTTATGAATTCCAGATCAATAACTTAATGTGAGGTAATAATAGTTAACATACCAGTCAAATGATAATTAACAGCTAACATTCCTGGGCACCATGTAATGATAATTCTACTGAAAACATATTGTCTTACTTAATCTTCAAAACAGCCCTAAGAGAGGCACTATTATTACCTCCACTTAAAAAACGTTAAAATTTGGGATTTCCCTGGTGGTCCAGTGGTTAAGACTCCACTGCAGCGGGCTTGGATTCGATCCCTAGTGGGGGAACTAAGATCCTAAGTGCCACACTGCCAAAAAAAAAAAAAAAAAAAAAAAGGTTAAAATTCAAGCTTAGAAAACCTGCTTGAGGACATAGACAGAAGAACTCTTTCACAATTGAAAGCCAAGTCTATCTGACCTAAAAGTCCAGAGCTCTAAAACCATACTATACATTATCTCCATATCATATTTTCCAGCACGTTCTTGTTAAACTAGAGAAATGATTTGGAAAATAAATTCAGTTTAATTCAACTTGTACTTGCTGCTTAAATCTCAACAATATGCAAACACATACATTAATCAAGGATACAGTGCTGAAAAATCCATAGACTTGATTAGGAAGCCATTCTCTTTAAACAAAAGATTTGCCTGAAAGATGATAAGTAAAATGAGGATTGTTAAGGTTTTAAAGAACAGATATATGAAGAGATTGTTTCAATAAGTAAAGGCCTAACCTAAGGGTACACACATGGGAAAGTAAGAACTAACAGAAGTAGTTCCAACTGCCACACAGTCAAATTTCATGGAGGAATGAGATGCTGATGTCTAAAATCAGCTCCAGCAACACCTATCAACTATCTTCTGCCCCACCCTTATGGTAACTCAACAGCTCCATTTCTGTTTCTCTCTCTCTCCATGCGCTTCCTTTTTCCTATTCTGCTCCTGGCTGCCTTTACTCTTCTTCATGACTTCTGCTTTCCCTAGACATCAGTTGCCTCATGGCTTTTGTTACAGATGAGTCCAACTTACAACATCATTGACCTTCTGACTCGTTCAGAGTCAAGCTGTCACAGGTCGATGGATTTTTGTCTTCATGCTTTTGACTTCACCCTACTCTAATGGTACATATACCAAGCAATTTATTTTTCCTGAAGCCGACTTTCTTTGGCTCATCCTGAAACCTCTCCTTTGATGTCTCATCGTTTGATCCTAATGACTTCAAAGAAAGACAATGCCTTTGATGATATCCTTACTTGGTTTAGAGGGCTATAGATTTGCTATAAGACACAGTATGAAAAAAAAATTTTAAAAAAAAGACACAGTATGTAGCCGCTTAGTTTAGGTTTTTTTACTTCAGTGTCAGCCCATCAGTTTTTCGTTTTGTTTCGTTTTTAATCATCATTGATGAGGTTGCAGTCAACTAGTGTAACATGCATGAGAATTAATATCCAGCACAATTATACAGGTGTAAATCTCTTAATCATTGTTGCATCATAAAATTGGGAGGTACAGTTGAGCCGTCTTAGTCAAAACTATAGTTGCTTTTCTCTATAGACATATTTTCCTCCATCACTTCTTCTAGTGATACATCCCACCTTCCTATTGTTGGGGAGGGGGAAATTTCTTTCTCTTGAGTTCTTATGGCTGGACCAGTAATAAAATTGACACCAGACAGATGAACAGGAGAGAAACAAATTTTAATTCATGGGCATGGAGGTCCCATAGAAATATAACCTAAGAAGTTGCCAAAGTAGGCAGCTTTTATACTTTTTAGAAAGAAACAAATTTGTGAGGAGTTAATAGAGCAAAGAAACTTAGGTTTTGGGTGGCCAATTAGTGAAGAATCTAAACAGAGTTTGGGTTTGGGGTAGTAACTTAAAGAATTAACAAGGTATATTTATATAGGTCTCTTGGCCCCAAATTCCCTGTCTCTGGCAATAAGGGTGTCCTTCTACCTGCAGATGCAGGGAATGCACCCTTCACATGAGAGATTTATTTCCTGCTTTTAAGGAGACAGAAAGTAGAGTCAGAGTGTTTCCCATTTCTTAAGTAACTTTAATTCAAAATAATCAATATACCATTGGGGCACATTTGGGGTGGCCTACCCTGGACCCCAACACTATCCACAGAGATGGATTTTTAACCAAAGTGTCCCCTGCCCCTGACTACACTGAGTTACCCAGGAATAGATTCATGACCCAAAGCAAATCAATCAGAGACCTTTCCCAGATCAGATTTTATGGAACTAGAAGTTCCTCTTTACTTATTTTTTTTTAACATCTTTATTGGCGTATAATTGCTTTACAATGGTATGTTAGTTTCAGCTTCACAACAAAATGAATCAGTTATACATATACATATGTTCCCATATCTCTTCCCGCTTGCGTCTCCCTCCCTCCCACCCTCCCTATCCCACCCCTCCAGGCGGTCACAAGTTCCTCTTTAGAAAAATTCTCTAATGATGTGATTCCAAAGTTGTTCAGCAATTACCATTTTTATCACAAGGGAAAAGTTTGTCTACCATAGAAGAAAACAGGACCAAAGGGAGACAAACATGGAAAGACAGAGGGACAGAAAGAATTGTGGTTGTGGCAAAGCCCCAGCTTTAGTCCTCAAGCCCCCAGAACTGCCCAAGTCCTGAAGTTTTAACCACAGAACCAGCCCCATCTGGCCCCATCCTATTTCTAATGAGATACTGAGTTGTTTTTCAGAGACACAGAGCAAAACTGCAAGTCATACAACTGAAGCACGGGCAGAGGAGAAAATTTTGACTTCAAATAACACTCCCTTTTTCCCTCCACAGAATCAAAGGACAGGGGCATGACTGGAACCTTAATGTCGGAATCCGTTCAGAAGCCAAGGGTCCATTATCCAAGAAGATGTGGTTCTGGAGCCTCTTAACCATATCTCACCATAAAGGACCAAGTTCCAGAGCCCACCAGCACTTCAGCCTACCACACCTCCTTCCCTAACTCATAAAGGTTTGATGGAACCCCAGGTGGGGCAGACAGATTTGACCCATGCCTCCTGTCTCCTTGCCAGTCGACCTTGCAATAGCTCCTTCTTTTCTCAAAAGCCAGTGCCACAGTACTGGCTTCTATGTGACTGGGCAGCGAACCCTTGCTCTGTAACAAAGTTGTTCCTTCGTTGTGTGAACTACCCGAGTACTCTCCCAATAAATCTTTATTGCTTAAACCAATTTGAGTTAGGTTTCTATCGCTTGCAACTGAAATAGTCATGCTATAGCGTCCCTCTTAAACTATCACACATTTGTCCTCCCTAATCCAGAAGACCCTGATTGTGTCTCTCAAACTCTATCAAGTATAAAGCATCATTTAACAGACTTCTCATCCACTGCTACTAATGCTACTAATGCTACTAATGCTACTACTAATGCTACTAATGCTACTAATTAGTGCCTCTAATTCCCCATGAGTAACAAAAATTCATTCTTTTTCTGTGATTGCTTTTCCTATGTAACTTCCTATGTGGATCAGTGATACTGTTTTTCTCAAAGAAGCTAAAAAAATCTTACCAAAGTCTTTTCCTTTGTATCTGTCTCACTTCATTCTTATCCATTTTCCAGTGTCTCTTAAATTTCTCACTTCTTGTCCATTTTCTCTAGAATTGCAGTTCAGATTGTTATACAAATCTGTGTATTTGATTTCTGTCTCCCGTGTTCTTCTACAAGCCATTTTCAGAGTAATCTATTTAAAATGTCATTTTGAGCAACACTGCTCAACAACTTCAGATGAAGTTTTAAAATGTATAGGATAAACTAAACTTTTCAACTTAAAATTCAAGGCTATTTTGTATCCTATAACAACCATTTCTATCTAAACTCCCATTGTTTTCTTTCAGAAATCCCATAATTACCCATATAGTGTTCCCTCGTCATATTATGTTTCTATCTCTTCACCATTTATTTTGCCTAGAATGCCTTCCCTATTTTCATCTTATTTTCTAAGCTTTGTCAAGCTCAAGCACTTTTTTCTCCTTGGAGAATGTGTTTGCCTTGAGGCTAGATAAACTAATCAAGAGGAAACTAAATGCAATGAGGGAGGAGAAAAACATGGAGATAAATATGTAAATCGATTTACTATGGAAAACAGTAGCTATAACACTGAAGGAAGGAAAACACTATGGGTGGTGCCAGTGAGTCATATGAGAAAACAATTGGACCCGGAACCAGTCAGTATAACCCCAAATGTACCGAGAACCTCAAATGCAAATATATATCATTGTGCTGGTCCCAAGGGATGTGAATTTAAATTTTAAGAAAAAATCAATTTGTAGACTTGGTAGACTTTTGTAAGACGGGAATACAGTGTTAGAAGGGCAAATAGACCTACTAAGAAGTGGAAGAGGAGTGGCATAGTTTTATGTCCACTAGAAAACCAAGATTCTAAGAGGTAAAGATTACTTAAGAACATCTAAGAGGTAATTTTTTTAAAGAACAATAATTAACCCATGAGATTTTGCTTTGGAGTTAAAGAATGAATCATTAGGGTTAGTGTTAGCGTTAGGGTTCTGTTAAGGGGTAAAATTAGGATTAGGGCCACCAAATGAGGAATAAGAAACACAAGACTTAGTAGTGTGTTGAGAGAATCCTTTGATTCAAAACAGAGTGTCTGAAAATTTCTATACTAGCTTTGCTGAAAATTAAAACTCCCAGAGAGAGGGGGTATTAACTAAGGGAAATCATTTAGAAGCTAATTATGACCAATGAGGAGGACTGGATGGTAAAATGAGTAAGATGCAAAACTTGAAAAAGGATATTAAAATACCAAGAAAATGTTAACCCAAAGAGAGCTAGCGTGGCTAAGCACAATATGTTTTAAGGTAAAAAGCACAATTAAGAGAAAAAAAAATGTTCTCTACATAATAATAATACTTAACAGAAAAATTAAAAAAATTAAAATCAGCATGTACCTAAGAACACATCTCAGAGCACAATTGAGACAATTACCTGGAGAAATTAAAAATTCTACTACCATTGTGGGAAATTTTTAAAAATCTGCACACCTCCTCCAGTAATTGGAATATTCAGCAGATAGTCAATAAGAATATAGAAGATTTGAACATATCAATTAACAAACTTGGTATGATGATACATGTATAGAGCCATGCATGCCAAGATTAAAGACTATATACAATGTTTCAAATTCACATGATATATTTACAAAAACATTATCAAGCATCAAACAATAAAATGAGTTTGAAACAAATGCCAAAATATAGGTAACATGGAGAACACATTCTTAATGATAAAGCACTGCAATAGATGATTTTAAAAATAACTTAAGAAACACATCTGAAATGTTTAAAAAGCATTTCTAAACAACTCATAAAACAACAACAAAAAGAAATGAGAATAAGTTTAAAATACTCAAATGTGAAGATGCTACATGTTAAAACTTTGTGAAACAAGCTAAAGCATTACAAGTATGCTCACCGCAAAAACTTTCTTGATATGAATATTCAAATGCTGAATTGCAAATTTTTGCCCAAGTTCATTATTTGAGTCAAAACTCTCTATTAAAAATCTACATTTATATACCAAGAAAAATGTTGAATGTGTACACTACCCAGGGCCATAGAAAGTAATGTGGCTTCAGTCTACGCTAGATTATCTCCTAAGGGTAGTGGGTTTTTTTGTTTTGTTTTGGTTTTTTTTGCGGTACGCGGGCCTCTCACTGTTGTGGCCTCTCCCGTCGCGGAGCACAGGCTCCGGACGCGCAGGCCCAGCGGCCATGGCTCACGGGCCCAGCCGCTCCGCGGCACGCGGGAGCCTCGAGGATCGGGGCACGAACCCACGTCCCCTGCATCGGCAGGCAGACTCCCAACCACTGCGCCACCAGGGAAGCCCCAAGGGTAGTGTTTTAATCTCCTTCTATTTTAAAAGACTCTGCGTAATCACTACATGTTCTCTCATATGCCCTGGGCACTACAGTTTGCTTATGCTAAGCAACTGGGTCCAGTTAAAATTAATATCCTCAACCTACTATTTCACTGATTATTTTTATATGGTAGAACATATTCTTTGTATGTACACATTACAAATACCATTTGCGTCTGATACTATCATTATTTAATAGTGAAAATAATTGAATAAGTGGTTTTAGATTCCTTCTATTACACAAAAAGCCATGTATTAAGAAAGTTTTAGTGATATGTGGAGAAACTTGATGAGGGCTTTGGATGGTCTGAGAATGCATTTTTTGTACCATTTAAAAATGGTACACAGGGGCTTCCCTGGTGGTGCAGTGGTTGAGAATCCGCCTGCCAATGCAGGGGACATGGGTTCGATCCCTGGTCCGGGAAGATCCCACATGCCACGGAGCAGCTAAGCCCGTGAGCCACAACTACTAAGCCCACGTGCTGCAACTACTGAAGCCCGCGTGCCTAGAGCCTGTGCTCCACAATAGAAGCCATCACAATGAGAAGCCCGCGCACTGCAACGGAGACCCAACACAGCCAAAAGTAAATAAATAAAAATTTTTTTAAATGGTACACATAATATACACATAATATGCAAATATATTCTGTCCAGCATATTTCCAGGTATATATTATCTGATGCATATTAATAACAAAGGATGCCTGTATTTATAATCATTGTATGAGGATGATAAAACCTTACTACAAGACTAGATATGAACAACTAGATATGAACAACTGAAGAAAGAAAAATAATGCAAGAACTATATTCATGAGTATAGATATAATAATCCTAAATAAAATATTGGCAAAGAGTGCAGCAACATACGTAAAAATATCACAAAATTTGATTTACCTTAGACATGCCAAGATTATTTAATATTTGAAAATGTAACTAACCATGCTAAAAGATGAAAGAAAAAAGCATCATTACAACAGATATGGGAAAGGCATTCAAAAAATAAAAATAAAAAATAAAGTGTTTAAAAACTATGGTCAAATGGAAACTAACTTGTTAGAGGGTACCTGCCAAAAAACTACAGAAAACATTATGCTTAAAAGTGAAATATTAGAAGTATTTTCTTTAACGTCAATAACAGAATCTCGCCATTCCACTGTAACAGTTGAAACAATTGTTACAAATAAACTACCTCACAACTTAGTGCTTTAGGAAAACAATGATTACTAATTCTCATGATTCTGTGAGTTGACTGGGCAGAGCTCAGATGGGATGACTTGTCTATTTCACTTAAGCCTCAGCTGGGCTTACTAACATGGCTTTAGTTTGGGGTGAAGAATTCAAGATGGCCTCACTCACATGTCCAGTCCCTTATCTGGGATGGCTTCCCAGACCTCTTTCCCGTCATAGGCTTTCATTCCCTGGAATCTTTCTCTCTGTGTGGCCTTTTCAGTAGGATAGCTCAAGCTTCTTTACATTGCATTTCAGGAATCTCAAGAGGGCAAAAGCAGCAAGCGCAATGTTTCATAAAGTTTGGGCATTTGAACTCAGACACCATTGTATCTACAACAGTCTATAGCTTAAACCAAGCTAATACCTAGGCCAGATGCAGTGTAGGAGGAGATAGAGTACGAGTACGGAGAATTGTGGTTCATTGGGGGTCATTTTGTGACAATCTATCACAGATACCTCATTTCAAGTTTGTTTATGCATCATACTAAAATGAGGAGGAGGAGAAGAATGATGCTGATGGTGATAATGATGATATTAAGGGTTGGAGGGAACCACATTCAAGAATTACATGATTGCCTTTAGAATACTGACCCAATGGAATAGTATACAGCTGTAAAAATTAATAAATATGAGCTATGCTTATAAACACAGATAAATCTCACAAATATAAGGTTGAGAGGAAAAAATAAAAGTAAGTTGCTTGAGGGCTGTATAACTTGATACCAATTATATAATTTTTAAGTATTCAAATCAAGCGAAATAATGCTTATATATTACCTATGTGTGTATATTTAGTAAAACTATCTTTTGAATGAATAAAATTAAAAATATTCAGCACAGTAGTTAGTTCCAAGTATATCTATAACGCTTTATTTCATAATCTTGATGGTAGACCCATGGGTATTCCTCATAGTATTATCTATACTTGTGTGTATCCCTTGAAATATTATAAATGTTAAAAAATAAAATTATGGAGATTAAGAAACATGCTGGGAACTTGTAATTTGCCAAATGAGGATTTCCTGTTTTTAAAAAGAAAACAGATTTTTCATTCTTTTTTTGTTTTTTTTTAATAAATTTTATTTTATCTATTTTTTATTTTTGGCTGTGTTGGGTCTTCATTGTTGCATGCGGGCTTTCTCTAGTTATGGCAAGTGGGGGCTACTCTTTGTTGTGGTGTGCGGGCTTCACGTTGCAGTGACTTCTCTTTGTTGTGGAGCATGGGCTCTAGGTGAGTAGGCTTCAGTAGTTGTGGCCCTCAGGCTCCATAGTTGTGCCTTGCGGGCTCTAGAGCACAGACTCAGTAATTGTGGCTCACAGGCTTTGTTGCTCCATGGCATGTGGGATCTTCCCAGACCAGGGCTTGAACCCGTGTCCCCTGTATTGGCAGGCAGATTCTTAACCACAGCGCCACCAGGGAAGTCCTTTCATTCGTTTTTTAATAAGTATGCTATACTTCCATTACATGCCAAACACTGTACTAGGCAATGGAGAAATAATAATGAAAAGTAGGGCCCAGCCTCTTTTGTAGTATTTATAATAAGCACTATATCACCTACAGAGAGTTGGCATTTATGTTGTTCTGAATCAAAAATTTTATAACCAATGTTTAAAGTGGTGGCTCATGACAAAATAGAACAAGTCTTATCAGATTAACTTTATTTAGTTAAGGCTAACTTCATTTAGCTCTTTTAAGGATTATTATTATTACTTTTTATAGCCAAGAGAAATATGGTTGATGTAGTAAATCTGGAAATCAGCAATTCTATGACAACATATGGATTAACTGATATTTATCTAAAGTTGAGGTGTTGGGGGAATATTGCATAGCCCAGTTCTCTACTTTGATCTATTAAGAATTTGTTGTTGTTTTATTTCTTTCTTATTGGTTTGGGCAAAGCTATAGCTCATAGCTTTATCTTTATTTTTCCAAATGAAACTTGAAGAAATAGAGAATATTAATATGGTAGTTAATATCAATATGCTAGTTAATATCAATATGCTAATTGTTAATATACTAGTATACCAAATTAACCAGTAATATGCTAAAATTATATTTTTCTCTTAAATCACACTGCTTGTCATCAATTTACAAATACTCTTACAGCAAAAATATGTAACCTTTCTTGGGGGAGGAACAAAATAGGGGTAGGGGGTCAAGAGGTACAAACTGCTATGTATAAAATAAATGAGCCAAGTATATATTGTACAGCACATGGAATATTGAGTCAAAGTAAACTCGATCAAATCCCAGCAGCTTTTTTGGCAGAAATTGAGATGCTTGATTCTGAAATTTATATGGAAATATAAAGTTCATAGAATAGCCAAAACCATGTTAAAGTTTTTCCAAAATTAGAAGAGTTATATTACTGATTTTCAAAACTTACTATAAAGCTAAAGTACTCAAGACTGGGTGATGCTCATGTAAAGTAGATGTATAGATGATCAGAACAAATAGTTCAGAAAGAGAACTGCACAAATGGTCAAGTGAGGATGCAGAGTAATTCAGTGAGGAAAAGATAGACTTTCCAACGAGTTGTGCTAGAAGAGCTACATATTCATAAGGAAAAATAATGAACATTAACCCTTACATCAACCTATGCACAAAAATTAACTGAAATGGATTACAGATTAAAAAAAAACTGTAACTACAAAATTATTAGAAGAAAACAGAGAAAATCTTTGCATCCTAGAAGCTAAACAAATATTTCTTAGGAAACAAAAGGCATTTCCTACAAAGAAAAAAATATATCAATAAAGTCTCACAACTAACAAATTGTAGAATTTGTACTTAAACTTACTCTGACTCCTAAAATTAAGTCTATAACGTTATGCACGTTTTCTCTTATATTCCTTTTTTTTCTTTTCTTTTTTTTCTGATTCACGTGAACTTCAGGACATGCATAAGAAAAGCAATTCCTGATTGGAATAAATAATGACAAAACGGGACTTCCCTGGTGGTCCAGTGGTTAAGACTTCACCTTCCAATGCAGGGGGTGTGGGTTCAATCCCTGGTGAGGGAGCTGAGATCCCACATGCCTCACAGACAAAAAAAAAAACAGAAGCAATATTGTAACGAATTCAATAAAGACTTTAAAAATGGTCCACATCAAATAATAATAATAATGACAAAACATTTTTCATTCCTCAAAAAGTCCTCTGATTTCTTTGGATTTCTAGTAAAGGTTTATTTTCACTTCGAGTTCCCTGTAAATGTTGGTGAACACAAAAATGTTGCAAAACAATTGCATACAGTACGTTTCTAATGATGAGTACTACTTACGAGGGCTTACTATGTATGTACCAAGCGCAATTCCATGTGTTCTATACGTATTAACTCATTTAATCCTAAGAGTAAATCTATGAGTTTAGGTGTTTTTAACATCTCATTTTTACAGATGAGAAAACATAGAGTACAGAAAGGTAATTTACCCAAGTTGACACAGTTTAGTAAGATACTCAAACAGGATTTGAATTCAGGCAGTCTAAACCCCACAGTCTATGCTCTTAACCATCCACAGTGTACAACTGATGTATCATAGAGCTCAGTGTTCCCCAAACTTAAGCAGACAAGACAATCACCAGGAAGCCTTGTTAAAGGCCCACCACCAGAGATTCCTCAGGTCAGAGAATTTGCATTTCTAAAACTAAAAGCTTTCAGATAGAGCAGATTCTGCTGATCCTCAGACCATGGTATAAACTATGTTGGGGTGGAGTATGGATGGTTAAAACCATCCCACTAAAGATCTTTAAAACAGGAGAAACTTTATCAGGCCAGTGTAGTAAACTATAATCTCACATCAGGACAACAAGATGGAATAAACCCCGTTAGATCCTATGATTCAATGAAATCCTTTCCTAAATCAACGTGGTTTAATGCTTAGAGATAACGAAAACATGGTTTATGTAATAACATTAAAAGCATTCTTTGCCTCTCAAAACACAGAGAAAAACAGTGCATACTAGGAAGAGTTTCCTTATGACCACTGTACAATGAAAAGGAAGGTAACAAGACAGTAAGCCTCCACACTTCTGAAATCTGTTGCGTTTAAGGGCTGAACTCTGTCCTCTACTAGCTTGTGATACGAACCCTAGAACTAATATTTCAGCCAAGACTGAATTCTGCTCAGGAAACAAGATGGGCATTTTATATTAGAAGCTCCCCACACATATTTTTGTTTTTAAAAGAGGAAGTTAATTTGGGGGAAGCATGCAAATCTTAGCTCCCAGGATGGAGCGGGGAGGCTGCTGTGAGCAAAGCTGAACATTACATTAGTTAGGTTCTCCGGGGCCCAGGCTATCTGCAGAAAGACAGCTGCTTGAACCTAAGTCCCAATTAAAGATGTTACAGGCTGTAGTCACTTTCTTTCCCAGTAACAGTCTACTAGTGTACTAGAAAGTAGATCAACTGAATATTCTATTTTAGGGGGCAGGGAGAAGACATATGCTGAGGGTCTTTTAACAGGAGAAGCAAATATTGACAGAAATAATTTTCAAATAAATTGGCAATATAGTTTGGATATGAAACCTCTTTACCAAGTGTCAGCTGCATGTGCCCTAAAATGGCTCACTTGTCAGCCTCCCTGCAGTAAACTAGACTTGAGAACTTGAAGGGTCATGCCTCAAAGACATAGTTTTCTAGCATTCTTTGTCTTTTTCTTACTGCCATGTCTTGGTACATAGTAATTTCTTAGAAGTTAGAAAGTTGGGACTTCCCTGGTGGTGCAGTGGTTAAGAATCTGCCTGCCAATGCAAGGGACAGGGGTTTGATCCCTGGTCTGGGAAGATCCCACATGCCACGGAGCATCTAAGCCCATGCGCCACAACTACCGAGCCTGCGCTCTACAGCCTGCGAGCCACAACTACTGAGCCCGTGCGCCTAGAGCTGGTGCTCTGCAACAAGAGAAGCCACTGCAATGAGAAGCCTGTTCACCGCAATGAAGCGTAGCCCCCGCTCGCTGCAACTAGAGAAAAGCCTGCACACAGCAACAAAGACCTAATGCAGCCAAAAATAAATTTTTTAAAAAATTAAAAAAAAAAAAAAAAGGATAAGGCTCAAAAAAAAGTTAAAAAGTTTGTGTATTGCTACTTCTGTTTTGGGAAAGAACTTCCTTTGAGACCCATATTTCCCGTATTTGCAGGTACAGTGAAAAATATTTCTTGACGTTTCCACTGGTTAAAAATAAACAAGAAAAGGGGTGGGTGTGGGGAAAGAAAATACAAGCAGTAATCCGTGCCAGTTCACACTATATTTCTAGTATGCATTATTCAAATGTTATTAGCCATTAAACCTGAGGAATGGGCTCTTGCCTTGGGAAACAAAATGTAGGCATACATAAAATGCTCATAAATTATATGGATGAATATTGATGAATACAAGTGCATATCTTACAAGAAGCCTATGAAAATGTTCATGCTCATGGTTAAAGGAACTTAATGCAGCTTTGACCCTGGAGACAGTCTGCCGAAAGTCTTTTTCCACTCGATTTCTTAGACAATTTAGAATGTACCCAGATGATTCCTTCATAATCCAGTGCCAAGCCCAGGAGATGCTGTAATTCTTCTACGTTAAATCTGTTTGTTTGTTTGTTTGCGGTACGCGGGCCTCTCACTGCTGTGGCCTCTCCTGTTGCGGAGCACAGGCTCTGGACACACAGGGTCAGTGGCCATGGCTCATGGGTCCAGCCGCTCCGCGGCATGTGGGGTCTTCCCGGACCGGGGCACGAACCAGTGTCCCCTGCATCGGCAGGCGGACTCTCAACCACTGCGCCACCAGGGAAGCCCTATGCTTGTATTTTGCCAGAGGTAATAAATGTTTTCTTTATGAAGTCTCTGCTAATACACCATAGACACCTTCATAAACTCAAGGTTCTTATAGAAACCGCTGGGGTTTGCTAACTTTTAGCCTTAACATCAACTAACTTCAGCCTTTGTCAGTAACTCTCTCTCTCTCTCTGTCTCTCTGTCTGTCTGTCTGTCTGTCTCTCTCTCTCTCTCTCTCTCTCTCTCACACACACACACACACACACACACACACACAGAGTGAGCAAGTCCACAGGCCACCTGTCATTCAGTATTTCTGAATGTTCTCCTCAGTATCTGATGTCTGGCAGTCTACTCCAGGGGGGCACAGGTGGAAGAATTCAGATCTAGGCACGTGACAAAAGGTAGAAGTGGCATCAGTGCAACACACCTGAGAGACCGGGTCTACTTCAAGTCAGCGTGAACAGCCCGAGATATGAGAAGAGGATGAGAGAGGGAAGAGACTGTGGGATTTTTCTCCTGATGACGTATTACTTACTATAACAAGAGGGCTAGTTGGTGGGGCTGAGCACCCACTGTCTCCTCAGCCCTTGATTTTTCTACAACACAAGTCACATAAGGAAACAATCCTAGGTAGGTTTACCCAAGGAAGGAGGGAATGTATCCCTAGCAGTACCAGTGATTCGAAATCAAACAACCAGTCCTAAGGAAATAAGCCCAAATGAAATGATCATTTGACTTGAGCTCTGACAGATTTTTGTTCAACGCTTCTCTGGATATTGAATGGAAAGAAAGAGACTCTTTTCCTTAGCACTTTTCTCCATTTGTATGCCAATCTCGCTCATGAGCTGCGTTTTTTTCCCTTAAAATTGAAACACTCTTTCCTCCTACCCAGAGGACAGAATGCCAAATGCTATTCTCCGATCAGCTATTGATGTGGCGTCATCTGTTACCTATGAAGCATCATTTCAAGGAAACAATCTCTCAGCTTAAATTGTTCCAGGCAACCCCTTCTTCCTAAGAGCTAGACAAAACCTGTTTGTTCCCTGTCTGCCACCATGACTTGTTTACGATTTTTTATTTTTTATAATTTACATCTAAATGAATTCACAAAATATAATGGAAATTTGCATTTGAGTTGATAGGTTGCACAGAAGGTTTTTAAACCATTATTTTCCTCAATCAGGAGGTTCTTATGGACAGGCCAGTCACCCAAATGAGCTTTCTATAAAACATCATTTCCCACAAGTTTTCTCTGTGTATTTCTGGCAATGTTAACCCTTATACCCTCCTTGGGTAAAGAAACATGTCAGTGAAGAAAATCTACACCATTCTTTAATTTGAACTTCACCATTTACTAAAATAGTGTGGTGTCCAAGGATATGCTTCAAACTGCTGGTCAAAATAGAAGTTTGATGTAATGTTATCATAAGAACCATAATTACACTCATTTTAAACATATAGCAATGAATGAACTGAACATGTGCTATTATTTCACATGACGTAATTTCCACTTTCCTATATCTATGGCTTTTCCCTTCTCTGTTTACATAACCATCTATTTTACATACATTCTCTAATTCTGTTTCCTTTGTTTTCAAAGAAGAGAAATATATGAAGCCAAATCAAGAAAGAAGATGTGGGGTTATTTTTATCATCATAAACATGGTAGTTTATTGAATACAGAAATAGAAACTGAAGTACCATTGTATCTACTTGGGACCAGGACAAGAAAATCAAGCATTAAGATGACTCTTTCTTTCTCTCTGGTAATACTGTCTACCACGCATATATATTGAGTAACCTCTATGTGTCACGCACTGTCTAGGCAGCAGAAATGAGAAATTGTCTCTGACCTCTTGGCACTCACAGTTTTGGGGGGGAGGGTCACAGACATTGATTAATTAAAATATTTTAAAATTAGTAATATTGTACAAAGAAGAAATATTAGACACAGAGCCCAGTTGATTTTGAGAGGATAGTAAAAGCTTCTTAGAAGTGAAGTTGAGGTTGAAATATTAAGAATAAACAGAAGGGAACCAGGCAGGTGATGCTATGGACTTTCTATTAGTACAATCGTGTGTGGCCTAAACCCCTCCTTTTGACATGTCTGCTTTATACTTCTGCCTATGCAGTTTCTTTTGCCTATTTACAAGTTTTGCAGAGACCCAAAATACAGATGGCTTCAAATCTGGAAATTACACAACCATTAGGCTATTACATGTAGCCTATGGTCTCTGTTGTTAAAGTGGAGAATCTGACTGACTTAGCCTGGTCCATGCAGGGTTTGGCTAACCTTCAGTGCTGCCATTGGTGTAATCGGCCTCTGGAGGGGTAGTAGAGCAGGGAGGGTCTTGAAGTAAATGGCTGTGGTTGTGGATATGCAAGAAGGAAAGTGGATGATAGCAGGTGAACTGATTGACAGGTCTGGAATACAGATGATTTATGCACACACATATGCAGAGTCTCATGGACAGTACTTTTTGTCGTTTCTCACTGGTGGTGAGCAGTCGTACACACCCTAATCCAGCTTTCTGAATGATTACTGTGCAACATGGGACAGGAGCTGAGGAGTGGCCAGAGGCACTAACAGATTGTTGAAATAAGTCTGACTTCCTTGGGAAAGGAATGCATGACCTTGACTTGGCTCGCTAGGGTCTCTACTCCTATATGAATTGCTATTGCTGCTTTGAAAAGAATTATGTTGAATGTTACATGACTTGGATATTCACAATAAAATTTCTCTATCAGTATTAAGCTAGTAGTAAATTGTTGGGTTCTAGAGTCAGACAGACCCCAATTTGAATCCAAATACTGTTAAAGTTACCTAATGTGGTTAAATCATAGGATCCTTCACTCATAAAATTGAGATAATACCTGTGTACCAGTTAAGAATTCTCTTGAATAGCATATAGTAGACTATTCAAAATAACAGTGGCTTAAACACATATGGATTCATCTCTCTCATAAAAGAAATACAGAGAGAAGCAGTCCAAAGCTTATGGTAGGGTAGCTCCAGGAAGTCATCCAGAACCTAGGATCCTTCTATCTTTCTGCTCCCCCACGCTCAGCACTGGCTTCCATCCTCAAGCTACCATAGTCCACGCTGGCTGCTGAGTCATTAGACATCACATCTGCATTCCAGAGAGTAAAAAAGAGAAGGTGGGGGTAGAGGGTGGACTCAAAAGGAAGCATCTCTCAACAGCCTAAGTTCCACACAACAGTTCTGTGCACATCTCATTGGCCAGAACTCAGTCACATATCTGCGTGAAGCTACAAAGTAGGCTTGGAAATGGAATCTTTTAGCTGACACTTTGTCACTTTAGATAAAATTGGGGTACAAAAGAGGAAAAGGAAAATTAGATTGGTAGCTAACCTGCGGTTCCTGCCACAATGTTCCTCACAGGATTAATGTGCAGGTTAAATGAGTTAATCCATGTTAAATTCTTAGCACAGAGTCTGATCCATTGTCCGCACCCAGAAGCTACCATTATTACTGTTAGCCAATGACCAGGGACATCAGATTCTATTATTTAAAACTCATTAAAAAGGAAATTATCTATAATTCTGGAATATGTAAATTGCTTTATTCTATTTGGTACTGATTAAATTTTAAAGGCAAGGATTTTTAAAAGTCATAAACGAAATATGCAGGAAAAACAGTTTAAGCCATTAGTTAAAATTTATACTTTGGAGAGCTTGTAAATGAACACAAATTTATTAAATAAAAGGTCCAAAACTGGGAAATGGCAGAAAGCTAAATATATAGGGGAGGAAAATGGTTTCCTTGAATTCTAGAATAATTTTTATTAAAAAAATGATAATAGACTGTGGGCTCTTTCTCGTACTTCACAGATTTTTCACACAGTTCAGCCCAAGTGTTATGTGGGTGGAGAATGAAGGGGAAGCAGCAGTGTTCCCGTTCTTCCTTAGATGTCTCTAGTCTCCACTCACTGACTTTTTCTATTTTCTCCATCCTTTCCTTTTCTCCCTTTTTCTCCTATTTCTTTTCTCCTTTTCTTTACATTTTCCTCTAGGACTCTTCCGTCCTGCTACTTTGCAATGTTTTTGAGGTTTGATGCAAATCATAATCAATGTTCTTTATTCCTTTTTAGAGGATACATGATCCTGAATCACTGTTTCCAGGCAAAAGATGGTGTCAGGTTCTCTCAGTGCTGTCTCTTTTAATGCTCTCTCAAAACTAAAATGGAGACATTCTGCTAGGAACCTAGTAGCAAAATAAGTTCAGTATCACACAGACCTAGGTGTGTGCCACCTTATGGGAAGTGAGTTAACTGTTATCAGCCTCAATTTCCCTTTCCCTAAAGCTGATATAATAACAGCATATGTTACATAAGAACTTCTGTTAAGGATTAAATACGGTAACGTATGTAAGTTCATAGCATGACAAGAAACATGAAGCAAATGTTAGCTCTGATAATGATAATAATGAAACTAGATACAGAAAAGCCAAAGTCAAGCTTCTAGCATCTATACAATATTACTGTTAAATAATCATTATGCTACTACGCTATTAGATCAATAAGAACTTTCTACGTGGAGCAAAGCAAATAAACAAAAACTCAAAAGAAAATGGTACATTTGATTCATCTATTGGGTAAACTTTATTACCTGATAGGATACTGCAAATTGTCCAAAGTCTGTCCTTGTGACTATAGTCCAATAGCCAATACTGTTATACATTTTCTGTATATGAAATACAATGTCGGGAGATTGGTTCAAGATGGTAGAATAGAAGGACATGCTCTCACTCCCTTTTGTGAGAACACCAGAATCACAACTAACTGCTGAACAATCATCGACAGGAAGATACTGGAACTCACCGAAAAAGATACCCCACATCCAAAGACAAAGGAGAAGCCACAATGAGATAGAAGGAGAGGCACAATCACAATAAAATCAAATCCCATAACTGCTGGGTGGGTGACTCACAAACTGGAAAACACTTGTACCACAGAAGTCCACCCACTGGAGTGAAGGTTCTGAGCCGCACATCAGGCTTCCCAACCTGGGGGTCCAGCAATGAGGAGGAATTCCTAGAGAACGTGAATGTGGAGGCTAGCGGGATTTTACTGCAGGACTTTGACAGGACTGGGGGAAATGGGGACTCCACTCTTGGAGGGCACACACAAAGTAGTGTGTGCATTAGGACTCAGAGAAAGGAGCAGTGACGTCATAGGAGACTGAACAAGAACTACCTGCTAGTGTGGGAGGATCTTCTGCAGAGGACGGGGGTGGAGCTGTCTCACTGTGAGGACAAGGACACTGGCAGCAGAAGTTGTGGGAAGTATTCCTTGGCTTGAGCCCTCCCAGAGTCCACTATGAGCACCACCAAAGAGCCCAGGTAGGCTCCAGTGTTGGGTCGCCTCAGGCCAAACAACCAACAGGGAGGGAACCCAGCCCCACCCATCAGCAGACAAGCAGATTAAAGCTTTACTGAGCTCTGCTCAACAGAGTAACAGCCAGCTCTACCCACCAACAGTCGGTCCCATCAGGAAACTTGCACAAGCATCTTAGATAGCCTCATCCACCAGAGGACAGACAGCAAAAGCAAGAAGCGGGCTTCCCTGGTGGTGCAGTGGTTGGGAGTCCGCCTGCCGATGCAGGGGACGCGGGTTCGTGCCCCGGTCTGGGAGGATCCCACATGCCGGATCCCACATGCCGCGGAGCGGCTGGGCCCGTGAGCCATGGCCACTGAGCCTGCGTGTCTGGAGTCTGTGCTCCACAACAAAGAGGCCACAGCAGTGAGAGGCCTATGTACTGCAAAAAAAAATAAAGCAAGAAGAACTACAATCCTGCAGCCTGTGGAACAAAAACCACATTCACAGAAATACAGACAAGATGAAAATGCAGAGGGCTATGTACCAGATGAAAGAACAAGATAAAACCCCAGAAAAACAACTAAATGAAGTGGAGATAGGCAACCTTCCAGAAAAATAATTCAGAATAATGATAGTGAAGATGATCCAGGACCTCGGAAAAGAATGGAGGCAGAGATCGAGATGATACAAGAAATGTTTAATAAAGATCTAGAAGGATTAAAGAACAAACAAAGATGAACAATACAATAACTGAAATGAAAAATACATTAGAAGAAATCAATAGCAGTATAACTGAGGCAGAAGAATGGATAAGTGACCTGGAACACAGAATGGTGGAATTCACTGCTGCAGAACAGAATAAAGAAAAAAGAATGAAAAGAAATGAAGACAGCCTAACAGACCTCTGGGACAACATTAAATGCAACAACATTCGCATTATAGGGGTCCCAGAAGGAGAAGAGAGAGAGAGAAGGACCCGCGAAAACATTTGAAGAGATTATAGCAGAAAACTTCCCTAACATGGGAAATCAAATAGCCACCCAAGTCCAGGAAAGAAATCATAGATATCAGAGCAGAAATAAATGAAATAGAAACAAAGAAAACAATAGCAAAGATCAATAAAACTCAAAGCTGGTTCTTTGAGAAGATAAACAAAATTGATACACCATTACCAGACTCATCAAGAAAACGAGGGAGAGGACTCAAATCAGTAAAATTAGAAGTCAGAAAGGAGAAGTTACAACAGACACCGCAGAAACACAAATCGTCCTAAGAGACTACTACAAGTAACTCTATGGCAATAAACTAGACAACCTGGAAGAAATGGACAAATTCTTAGAGAGGTATAACCTTCCAAGAATAAACCAGGAAGAAATAGAAAATATGAACAGACCAATCACAAGTAATGATGTTGAAACTGATTAAAAATCTTCCAACAAACAAAAGTCCAGGACAAGATGGCTTCACAGGTGAATTCTATCAAATATTTAGAGAAGAGCTAAAACCCATCCTTCTCAAACTCTTCCAAAAAAATGGAGAGGAGGGAACACTCCCAAACTCATTCTATGAGGCCACCATCACCCTGATACCAAAGCCAGACACAGATACTACAAAAAAAGAAAATTACAGACCAATATCACTGATGAATATAGATGCAAAAATCCTCAACAAAATTACTATCAAACAGAATCCAAAAACACATTAAAAGGATCATACACCATGATCAAGTGGGATTTATCCCAGGGGTGCAAGGATTCTTCAATATACGCAAATCAATCAATGTGACACACAATATTAACAAATTGAAGACGAAAAAGCATATCATCTCAATAGATGCAGAAAAAGCTTTTGACAAAATTCAACACCCATTTATGATAAAAAACTCTCCAAGAAGTGGGCACAGAGGAAGCTACCTCAACATAATAAAGGCCATATACGACAAACCCACAGCAAACATCATTCTCAATGGTGAAAAACTGAAAGCATTTCCACTAAGATCAGGAAGAAGACAAGGATGTCCACTCTCACTACTATTATTCAATATAGCTTTGGACGTCCTAGCCACAGCAATCAGAGAAGAAAAAGAAATAAAAGGAACACAAATTGGAAAAGAAGGAGTAAAACTGTCACTGTTTGCAGGTGACATGATACTATACATAGAGAACCCGAAAGATGCCACCAGAAAACTTCTAGAGCTAATCAATGAATTTGGTAAAGTTGCAGGATACAAAATTAATGCACAGAAATCTCTTGCATTCTTATACACTAATGATGAAAAATCTGAAAGAGAAATCAAGAAAACACTCCCATTTACCATTACAAAAGAAAGAATAAAATACCTAGGAATAAACCTATCTAGGGAGACAAAAGATCTTTATGCAGAAAACTATAAGACACTGATGAAAGAAATTACAGATGATACCAACACATGGAGAGATATACCATGTTCTTGGATTGGAAGAATCAACATTGTGAAAATGGCTATACTACCCAAAGCAATCTATAGATTCAGTGTAATCCCTATCAAACTACCAATAACATTTTTCGCAGAACTAGAACAAAAAGTCTTAAAATTTGTATGGAGACACAAAGGACCCCGAATAGCCAAAGCAGTCTTGAAGGAGAAAACCGGAGCTGGAGGAATCAGACTCCCTGACTTCAGACTACACTACAAAGCTACAGTAATCAAGAGAATACGGTATTGGCACAAAAACAGAAATATAGATCAATGGAACAAGATAGAAAGCCCAGACATAAACCCACACATCTATGGTCAACTAATCTATGATAAAGGAGGCAAGGATATACAATGGAGAAAATACAGTCTCTTCAATAAATGGTGCTGGGAAAACTGGACAGCCACATGTAAAAGAATAGAATTAGAACACTCCCTAACACCATACACAAAAATAAACTCAAAATGGATTAGAGATCTAAATGTAAGACCGGACACTATAAAACTCTTAGAGGAAAGCATAGGCAGAACACTCTATGACATAAATTACAGCAAGATCATTTTTGGTCCACCTTCTAGAGTAATGGAAATAAAAACAAAAATAAACAAATGGGACCTAATGAAACTTCAAAGCTTTTGCACAGCAAAGGAAACCATAAACAAGACCAAAAGACAACCCTCAGAATGGGAGAAAATATTTGCAAATGAATCAACAGACAAAGGATTAATCTCCAAAATATATAAACAGCTCATGCAGCTCAATATTGAAAAAACAAATGCAATCCAAAAATGGGCAGAAGATCTAAACAGACATTTCTCCAAAGAAGACATACAGATGGCCAAGAGGCACATGAAAAGCTGCTCAACATCACTAATTATTAGAGAAATGCAAATCAAAACTACAATGAGGTATCACCTCATACCAGTTAGAATGGGCATCATCAGAAAATCTACAAACAACAAATGCTGGAGAGGGTATGGAGAAAAGGGAACACTCTTGCGCTGTTGGTGGGAATGTAAATTGATACAGACACTATGGAGGTTCCTTAAAAAACTAAAACTAGAATTACCATATGATCCAGCAATCCCACTACTGGGCATATACCCAGAGAAAATCATAATTCAAAAAGACACATGCACCCCAATGTTCATTGCAGCACTATTTACAATAGCCAGGACATGCCTAAATGCCCATGACAGACGAATGAATAAAGAAGATGTGGTACATATGTACAATGGAGTATTGCTCAGCCATAAAAAGTAACGAAACTGGGTCATTTGAAGAGACATGGATGGATCTAGAGAATGTCATCCAGAATGAAGTACGTCAGAAAGAGAAAATCAAATATCATATATTGACGCATATATGTGGATCCTAGAAAAATGGTACAGATGAACCAGTTTGCAGGGCAGAAGTTGAGACACAGACGTAGAGAACAAACCTATGGACACGAAGGGGGGAAAGCGGCGGGGGTTGGGTGTGGGTGTGTGATGAATTAGGCAATTGGGATTGGCATGTACACACTGATGTGTGTAAAATGGATGACTAATGAGGACCTGCTGTATGAAAAAATAAAAAATAAATCATACATTCCTTGGGGAAAAAAAAGTAATACAATGTCTTATTCTCAGCCTTCCACCATTTGGTATAACTCAGAAATATATCATCTCTCTGTTTAATTATTTCCTTTGATCTTAAAATTATTTCCTTATTGTTCATCATTCTGCAGACAGAATAATCCAGACTTTATCAGGTAATATATACAGTATCAGTCCTCACTGATATACCTTTGGTCTAATTAGTGTGGGTAAGTTTATTCTTTGCCTGACCATATGAAATGAATTCTCCCACTCATTCACTTCCTTTCGAAGCACATATGGTGTTTTTCTGTCTAACAGTCCTTTTCCCAAGGTACTGACATATCTTGACAGACTTTCCCTATTGCTATCAAAAGCAAAGTTTCTTAAACTGTTTTGCCTGATGGATGTTTTTGAAAATCTGATGAAAAGGATAGATGTTTTATGTGGGAAAAAAAAATGACCGTGTCCCCTCCAAACTTCATATGTTAAAATCTTCCCATGGTGATGGTATTAGGAGGTGGGGGTCTTTGGGAGGTCATTAGGTCATGAGGTGGAGCCCTCACACATGGAATAGTGCCCTCATAAAAGAGATCTGAGCGAACTCCCTAGACTCCTCCACCATGTGCAGATAAAAGAAGAAAATATCCTGGAAGAGGGCCTTCGCCAGACCATGCTGGAACCCTGATCTTAGACTTCCAGCCTTCAGAACTGTGAAAAAAAATATTTCTTGTTTATAAGTCACACAGTTTATGGTATTTTGTTATAGCAGTCCAAACAAACGAATTTCCAAGTGGCTTTTCTCCCTTCCCTTTGGCCCTTTTTTCTCCCCAGAAACTGTGCCTTTCAGAGACTGCCTCTTCAAATCCCACATACTTTCAAACTCCTTCCTGTTGTCTATGCTCTGATCTACCAGGCACATTTAGTATTTCCAGACCTCCTAGGGTGGCTGTCTTTCTGGTGGTAGGTTTGAATCAACCCTAGGCCAATTCTAGCTCCCATCTTCCCTCTCCCAGAATGGTTCCATGCCTCTTTTGCTTACTGCAAGGCCTTGCTCTAGGCGGTGCTGGATGGTAGCATGAGACCACAGGCTGGATTTTGCTGTTTCAGATTTCTGTCTTAGAATTTATATGAATTTCATTATTCTCTATCTCTAAATTATGCTGAAGTTATTGTTTTATTTTATCCTCCTTGTTCATCCATACTGTTTTTGGAAGAAATATTAGGAAATATGGACATAGGCAGCCACCACTGTCTTCAACTACCTGGAATTCCTGAGATAATTCTTCTAGCAGTGTGAAGAATGGATTGGAAGAGAGGCTAAAAAATGGAAAGACTCATTAGGAAGCTATTTTAATAATGTAAGTAAAATATAATGAGGGCCATAATTAACTTTGTAGATGAAGAGGATATAGTGAGTTCAGATGATATTAAGAATTTGGTAAGTGTCAAGCAGCAGAAGGAGGGAAGGGTGACCCCTACATTTCTTGCTTAGCCATTGAATATCGTTATGGTAGAACCATTCTGAAATAAAGAAAATAGGATGAGGGCTGATATGTGTTGACAGAAATTGTATGTAGAAGGAGTTCAATGAATTCAATTGCAGAACTAGGAGTTTGGGATGCCTGAGAAATATCCAGGTGGATTTGCTCACTGGGGATTTAGAAATACTCTAACTAAATACTGTTAAATATTGTAACTAAAGATAGAAATCTGGGAGTCCACAACATAAAGCTGTTAGGAGAAACTATGTTCATGTGCGGAGTTTTCAAGGAAAAGGGAGTAGAAAAGAGAAGAGGAAAGGATGCCAAGATGAAAGTATCACTTTCATGGATGGTGTAGGCAGAGGAAGAGACCTGGAAAAGAGAAGCCAGTGACACAGGGGGAAAACAGAAGAGGCCCATCTTGGAAGCTGAGGATGCAATCAACCCCTTGATGGAAGAGTTGGTCCACCTTCTAAATACTGAACAGAAAATAAAGAAGGAAGTGAAGGTCTGAACATCAAGTTGCTTGAAGACTTAAGATGTATTGAAGTTTTCAGCATTAGGAGGTCATTGATGATGTTTGCAAAGCACATTTCTTAGAAGCTAGTGAGGATGAATATCAGATTACAGTGGGGTAAGGGATGAGTAAGAGGTAAAGAATGGGAGACAGAAAGTATAGACCCTTTAAATCTATAGTGCCTCATCCATTTCAGTACATGAAAAACACAATAAGGGCAATAGTGAAAATAATACAGCTAATAATATTCTCATAACATTTAGCACTCCTGATCTGCGGCTCTTCTGACTATATGTGTACCTACATTCTCTCTCATTTTAAATGGGAAGTTCCCTTATGTAAGGATACGTATCTAAATCGTGTTTGTATCATTCAGTAGTGAGCAACCTATGATGAATAATAAGGATCTGTGGGCCAAATGAATGAACCAATGGAACAACTGAAGAGTCAAGACTCAACTCTGTTCCAAATCCTAGGCATAATACTTAGTCCCTGTTTCCAGGTGCCACTTCCTATAAGGATGTTTAGCCTCCAGTTCGGAACAATGAAGAGATTCTGACTCTTATTTTATGACAATGTAAATGACAGTCTCTGGCAGCCACAGTAGAGGAGCCATTAGGATGCATGGAAGACTCTGACAACCAGCTGGGGTCTGTAAATGGCCATTCTGAGAGCCTTCTTTGAAAGGGGCTTTCAAATCCTAATGTGCTTCACCATTTATCTGTTCTTATACAAGTAAAGGAATATTTTTTCATATGTAACTACCCTAAGGCACTTATTTAATTTTATTACTGCTCTCTGTAGTGCTGCCAGGCAAATATTCTTTGAGCCTATTTTGATTAATAACACCGTTTGCATTTGTTGCTTGATTTCCAAGCCCATCACGAAGTGATACTCCAGTGTGGACCTCCAGATCTTCTCCACATCAGCTCTGTTTTGAAAGGCTCTGATTGATACAGGTTTCAGAGAACACACCACTGAGTATGAATATAAAAGCAACAGCATGTACCCAGAGCCGCAGAAAGGAAGAGAAAACATCCTAGAGCAAATGTGTTGGAGCTTAGTTTTTAAGGAGAAAGAACCAAAGGACAAATGTGGATCGAAATATCCAATGCATGATTTCATAATCCTTTTGACTTTAACCCCAGGTGTGGCTTCCAACACAGGCCAGCAATTTTTTTGAAAGCCAGATAAAGAAGTAAAACAGAAAAGTTTCCATTACACTGTAATCCAAACATCTGGACATACTTAGTTTCTCCAGATGGCTTTGGTGACCATATTCTTAATATATTTGCATGAAATTAGCTTGAACTTCTTAAATCCCCTATGATTATCTGGGGAGAGATGTGGTAGGCAAGCCCGTGTTTCTCTGTGTCATTTCAGCTTAATTTTCACCCTCCATCACGAGTTACACCTCCTATGTGCGCAATCCTTTGTTCTATGCCTCACTGACCCATTGAGTCACACGCAGATACTTTATTCTCTCAAATTCCCCCATCCCAAGGTGATGTGTATTTCAGATTTGACTTAAGAATTTAGAGATAACAAGGAGAGAGGTAGGTTTACTTAGCTGTACAGCAGGACAATGACTTAACATTGACTATTAGATACCTCTGGCCTTGAAACTCCTTGAACTTACCTAGGGAATTTGTGGTGGCCATTTTTCCTGCTAGGATTTTAGCATTGCAACAGGTTGCTGCCCCCATTTCTCCTCAAACCAAGCTCACTCACCTGGAGCTCCCACCCAATGTTCAGATAATTTCTGCTGCAGAAGTGTTTAGCTAACCCTCTGTTTTATCACAAAGCATCTGCTCGTGCCCAAAGGGCCTCATCTTCATATTTATGACCAAACATGACTCTTCTCTCCTTAGAAGGAGCTCTGTGCCAACCTTCAAACTGATACAATGTTTTTTCTTCTTCTGCTACTTCACACTAAAGCTCGCATGACTTGGGCTCTCTGTTACAGATATTCTGTGCTTACGTCATCACATTCTCATAAAAAGTAAAAAAGAGATAGACGGACATATTTTACTTCTTTTGCTTTTTCCTCCGAAAGGATTTATCCTAATCCTTCCCATCTTGAACTAATCTCTCCTTGAAAAGTCCCAAGAAAATGGTTAAAGAAGGAAAAGTAGAAACCTTTAGTTGTAGGCACCTCCCCTTTCAGTTCCCCAAACTCCATCTTGATTCACTATATCCAGAGGGTTTATTATATCCTTGTGATGGTTAATTTTATGCACCAACTTTTATTTTTTAAGATTTTCACTAACATTTAGTTTTATCCATTTTAATGTAAGCATATTTTTTAACAACATAAACAACCAAAATACTCGGTATATTTTGCATCTGATTTGAAAGATACATAATTCTATTGAATAAAAAGTTTTCACAATACACCTTTTAAATCTACTATACCTTAACACTTTACATAAAGCTGCATTAAGATATTTAGAATTTCTTAATACTGGGAAGAATGTGGTCTCTCCTATCCATTCCCACAATATCCTACACTGCATATCATGCATAATTTTAAAATTTAAAAAAACCTCAGGGTGCCCAGATGTTTGGTCAAATATTATTCTGGGTGTGCTTTTTAATGAGATGAGAATTTGAGTCAGTAGATGGAGTAAAGCAGATTGCCCTTCCTAATGTGGGTGGCCCTCCTCCAATCAGTTGAAGAGGTGAATAGAACAAAAAGGCTGAGAAAGAGCTCAGTAAGAGTGCTCTGCTCTGACCTGACAGCCTGAGATGAGACATTGACTCTCCTGGTTCTCTGGCCTTTGAAACTGAATTGAACTGGAACTTACACCAGCCACTGGAACAGCTGCATGATATTGTTATAAATCTTTATCAACTTTTCTCTTTACTCCTACCCAAATCACACATACCCACTCAAAAATGTCCCTATTCTAGATTCTCATAATTTGAAGAGCCAGGCTCCCCAGAATGTCTGTTCTCACCTAAAAGTTTGTGGGTTTTTTTGTTTTTTTGTTTTTTTTGTGAATAATGCCCATCATGGAAATGCCTGTTGAAGTTCTATTATCACAACAAGTAATGGCCCAGTTCAGTCATAGGTTTGCTCTGAGGGCAAAATCACCATTGCCCTTACATCACTCTTTTATCTCATCAGTTGTCTTTCCTTTTATTTTATTTATTTTTAAATTGTCTTTATTCAGATGATATGATTTTTTTTTTTGGCCGCACCATGCGGTTTGTGGGATCTTAGTTCCCCCACCAGAGACTGAACCCACGCCCCCTGCATTGGAAGCACGTAGCCTTAACCACTGGACGGCCAGGGAAGTCCCTTCACCTAAAAGTATTAAAAAGTCCTCCAATATAACAGTTGAGAGTTTCACCACTGCTTGATCTCCTCCAAGTAATACACCATGGACATTCTCTTTACAACATTATTATCTCTGCATTTCATTGCCCACTGCATTCTGTTTTTGAGCATTTGACTTACAATGATCCGAGGTGATTGAAAAAGCGACTGGGAGAAGGAAGAAAAGGGGAGGGATGAGTGGTCTATATGAGGCCATTTAAATAAATGTCAGCAAATTCTCTGAGCACAGGTGGGCATCTCCTGGACAAGTTCAAGCAGCAGTTTTTGATGAAAACTCTCCTGGCATTGACAAGAACTGCTAATGAGGCCCCCCAGCACCAGGAACACAATGAGCTTGCTCAAGTGGCACCAATGGCCTGCAAGCCTTGGCTTGTCTCCCTCTCTGCTTACTGGAACAGGAGACTGAGCGCTTTCAGCAGTCTCCTGGTGCTGACTATTATTTCTGATGTCACTGCCAATTTGGAAGTCAAACACTGAAACTTGTCTCTTTCTATTTGCACTCCTGGCACAACAGTCTTATTCTCCAGGCAATGTGCATGCTCTGACTATGGGAAGACTCGTGTACAAGGAAGTTCACATTCAATATTTCACTGTACTATCTCACTGCATAAAGCACCTACATTTCCCACTGCACACATTCCCCAGTAAGCAGCGGAAAAGTAAGTGGCAAAATAAGTGAGAAGAAGCAAATTTAAAGACAGGAGAGTTTCCACATAGGTCTGTATAATTAAGGAGATCTTTAAAAATGGAGAGGGGAATAGAAATCTGTAAAAGTTAATTCCTCAATTATTCGGTTATTTCTACCTCCTCCTCCCCAAACATGTCTTCTGTTCTTTAAGAGTATAGATAAATCCACAGATAATCTTAGATGGCTTTTGCTTCAGGGTCTAATCCTCGGGATCGTTTTAGGAGAGTTTCCTCTCTGTCTAGTAAATATTCAAAACAATCTATGTGAGCAAATCACAAACCACTTATCTGGTTAGTGCTCTTAGTCTTATCCCCAAGTTTCCAACAGAGCTTTGGTTACCATTTGGCAGGGAGAGATGTACCTATTAGGGCAGATGGGATAAAGCTGAAGGGAAGTGAAAAAAACTAGGTGTTGGGAGAATAGGGAGGCTTAGAAGTGGTTTGCAGGTCAGTACAGATATCAGCTGTCACAAGAACTGCCAGCCTGCAATCGCCACCTGTTCTTTGGTGTCCTGAAGATCAGGTGTTTTGCAGTTTCAATGGGGACATGACTCATGCAATATTAACTCAGCAACAATTTTCAATATCTACTTTGGTGCCAGCCTCTGTTCGAGATATTGGAGCTCACATTCTATTGTTTGCAGAGACATACACAGTGACTATTATGCTGATCCTTCTGTTCTGCACTAACATGGAGCATGGCATATTGGTGTGTAAACGTTGTTCCCCAGGACTCAACAATTCTGGGTTCTACTTCTTGAACTTCCTTTAAGCAGGTCTATGGTTTATTCAGTGCATAAAGTCTCATGTTTCTCATGTGTAAAATGTGGATATTAGTTTATCACCTTAACACTTAAGTCCTTATAAAGTGTAAATACAACAATGCATTAAAATACTCAAGGGAGAATCAACTCAAATGAAAATTAAAAGGTACATTCAAGAAATACAGGAAAGCAACCAAGAGAATAAAGATGACATAAAGAAAGAAATGAAAAGGATCTGAAGGAAAGCAGTGGAATAGAAGACAGGCAAAGAAGGAATAACATACATATAATCAGAGTCACTGAAAAAGAAAAAAACACAATGGGGCAGAGTTAATATTCAAGACTCTAATCCCAGAAAACTTTCCCGAAATATAAAAAGAGACCCAAATATACACACTGAAATAACTCAAAAAATTACCTGGTAAAGTGAACCCACATCAATCAATTCTGAGACATATTCTAGCTAAAACTATTCAATTTCAAATATGAAGATAAGATCTTCAAGACATGCAGGCAAAATGTCATATAAAGATATCTGACTTTTCAAAACATAAAAAGCAAGGCAACAGTGGGACTTCATTTTTTTAAAATTCAATGAAAGAATATATGAAACAAAAATTTTGTATCCAGCCAAGCTGTCCTTCAAATAACGAGGATGTAAAACAAAGCCAATGAGCAATTTTCAATATACAAGAACTTAGGGAATTCTGTATAAATCAGACCTTTTTGAGAAATTTACCAGATTACTATTTGGCAAACTATGGCCCAAGGTGCTGTTTGGTAAGGTACAGTCACACTCATTCCTTTACATAGTGCCTGTATCTACTTTCACACTATGATAGAGTTGTTGTGACAGAAACAGTTTATGGCCTCTTGGTTTACATAGCTCCAAATTTTTACCATCAGGCCTTTTACAGAAAAAGTTTGCTGACCTCTGCCAACTAGAGGATGAGCTTTATTCAACCAAATAATAATGAGGAAAACTTCAGCAAAAGGACTGAATGCAAGCACTTTAAAATATAGGCATATGAGGGACTTCCCTGGTGGTCCAGTGGTTAAGACTCTGCACTTCCAATGCAGGGAGCACGGGTTCAGTCACTGGTTGGGGAACTAAGATCCTGCATGCCATATGGCTCAGCCAAAAAAAAAAAAAAAAAAGGAATATACATATAAGACTAAAATAATGTTGGAGGTGAGAGTGTAAGACTAATACCCAACTGTTATATATTGTGATAAATCAGAAATATTGCAACTAAAAATGGGAAGAGAGGGAAAAAGAGGAAAACATAAAAAGTTCCTTGTTGTATAGGTGATATGTGGGTGCTAAAGGATACTTACAAAATAAAATGAAAATTGATAAGCTAGGTGGTAAAGGGTTGAATAAAGAGCATTCAAAAGATTACTACTAGGTTACCACTAGACAAAAATAGACCTTCCTGTATACTCCCCCAAATTTTTAAAATAAAAGAGCAAACTATATGTAACTTATACAGAAATACTCTCATAGGGCAACACATGTAATGAGTGAACTATATATATCACGAAGAATTGAGACCAAACATATCAGTCACAAAAATAATTGTGAATGAGCTTAATTCACTGTATTACTTTGCTAGGGCTGCCATAACAAAACACCACAGACTAGGTGACTTATACAACAGAAATTTACTTTCTCATAGTCCTGGAGGCTAGAAATCCAAGATGAAGTTGTCAGAAGGTTTGGTTCATTCTGACCTTGGCTTGTAGGTGGCTGCCTTCTCTCTGTGTTCTCACATGGTCTTTCCTCTCTACATTTGCATCCCTGGTGTCTTTCTTTATGCCCTAGTCTCCTCTTTTTATAAGGACACAGTCAGATTGGATGAGGGCCCACCCTTGCAGGCTCATTTTAACTTAATATTTTACTTAAAGGCCCTATCTTCATGTTCAATCCCATTCAATATAATGGAGTTTAGGGCTTCAATATGAATTTTGGGGGAACACAATTCAGCCTAAAACATTCACCTACTAAAAGAAAAAAGATTTTCTAGTTGGCTCACAAAATAAAACCCCACTATTGACCCCATTCAAGTTTGAAATTTGAAACAGACACATTCTTTAGAAGAAATAGAAAAAAATTTTTTAAACAAACTGATAAAACAGCACCAGGCCTAGGGGTTTTTACAGAGGAATTTTACCAAATTTCTGAAGACCAGATAGTCCTAATACTCTAAAGTTATTACAGAGCATTGAAAAGGAAGAAAAACTTCCTAGTTTCCCTTATGAAGCAAGAATAATAAACTTATTTAAACCAGAAAGTGTACAAGGGAAGAAAATTAAAGACTAACTGCACTCATAAATAATGGTGAAAATTTTTTAAACAGAATATTAGTAAGCAGAATCCAGAACCACATTAAGAAAATAATACACTGTGACCAAGTGGGATTTATTCCCAGAATGTAAGGTTAGTTTAATATTAGGAAATCTATTAATATCATACACCACATTATTAAATCTAAGGGGAATATTATGATTATCTTCAGAGGTGCTGAAAATATCTTTGACAAAATTCAACACCCAACTATTGCTTAAAAAAAAGCCTCAAGAAAATAAGAACTGAGACATAGATATTTTCTTAACATATGTGTGTACCTTACTCCTTAAGCTATTATCTTATTTAAAGGGGAAATACTGCATGCATTTCCACTATCTCTTTTCCTAGTTGATATTGTACTAGAAATATTAGTCAATACAATTAGACAAAAGTAGTTGACAAGAAAATAAGAATGGACAAAGGAGTGACATTATCTTTATTTGCAAATAATATGATAGTATACCTGAAAATCACCAGAGAATCAATGATAAACTAACTCAAACAATAAAATAATTCAGTGAAGTAACAAACTACAACATTAAGATACAGAAATCAATAATCTTCATATAAACATGTAATAAATAGTTAAAGGACATAGAGATAGAGAAAAACCATTAAAATCTTATTTTAAAAGATAGAATACTTGGGAATAGATTTAACATAAAATGTGTAAGATCTCTATGAGGAAAATTGTGAAACAATCCAAAAGTCACAAAAATAGACTTGAAATAGACATTTCCTCTTCTTGGATAGAGTACCTCGACATAAAGATGTCAGTTCTCCCTCAGTTAATATATAAAATTAATACAATTCCAATAAAAATGCAAAAACGCTTTTTTGCAGTTAGACAAATTTCTATTAAAGTTCATATGGAGAAACAAACATGCAAGAATTGCATGAAAAAATGGCTAAAGAAAAATTATGAGCCCTATGCAGTTATTAAAGTTCATAATTGGATGCAAATGCACATGGTGGACTTCCCTGTTGGCACAGTGGTTAAGACTCCGCCTACCAATGCAGGGGACACAGTTTCAACCCCTGGTCCGGGAAGATCCCACATGCCACGGAGCAACTAAGCCCATGCACCACAACTACTGAGCCTGCACTCTAGAGCCCATGAGCCACAACTACTGAGCCCACGTGCCTAGAGCCCACAACAAGAGAAGCCACTGCAACAAGAGAAGCCACCGCAATGAGAAGCCCACGCACCACAACGAAGAGTAGCCCCCACTCGCCACAACTAGAGAAAGCCTGCGTATAGCAATGAAGACCCAATGCAGCCTAAATAAATAAATAAATAAATTTATAAAAAATGCACATGGCAACTTAATATATGACAAAGACAGCATTCCAAATCCCTGGGTAAAGATGGATGTTTTTAAATAAATGGTGGTGGGTCAACTAAGGAGCCATTTGGGGAAAAAAAAAAAAAAAGATAAAATTGGACCCATATCTCACACCTTAAATAAGAATAAACTCCAAATGGATTAGGAACCTAAATGAAAAAAATTAAACCACAAATAATAAGAGAAAACACAGATGAATTCCTCTTTAACTTCATCATAGAGAAAGGCTATCTAACTATGACTCAAAATTCAGAGGAAATAAGAAAAAGACAGGTAAGTCTGACAACATTTTTTTTAAATTTGCATGGAAAAAAACCACCATAAACAAAGTCTAAAGGAAACTAACCAACTAGGAAAAACTATTAACAACATACACCACAGACAGACGGCTCATATCCCTAGCATATTTTTTAAAAAAAACCTTAAAATTAAGGGGAAAAAAACAAAAACTCAATAAAAATGTCAGAAAATATGGAGACTTCCCTGGTGGTGCACTGGTTAAGAATCTGCCTGCCAATGCATGGGACACAGGTTCGAGCCCTGGTCTGGGAAGATCCCACATGCTGCGGAGCAACTAAGTCCATGCACCACAACGACTGAGCCTGCGTTCTAGAGCCTGCAAGCCACAACTACTGAACCCGTGTGCCACAACTACTGAAGCCCATGCGCCTAGAGCCCAGGCTCTGACATAAGAGAAGCCACCACAATGAGAAGCCTGTGCACTGCAACAGAGTAGCCCCCGCTGGCCGCAACTAAAGAAAGCCCATAAGCAGCAACAAAGATTCAACACAGCCAAAAATAAATAAATAAATAAATAAATTTTAAATGTCATAAAAAATGAACAGACACTTCTGAAAAAAAAAAAGATATTAAAAATTCTCCTCAAATAGGGAGAAAATGTTCAAGCTGACTCATAATGAGAGAATTGCAAGATGTCATTTTTGATCTTTTAGAGACTGGAAAAAAATTTAAAATACAACAGAACATTTTGTTGATGAGACTATGGGGAAAAAGACACTCTCATACATTACTGATAGAAATGCAAATATACATATAGCCCTTCTAAAATGAAATTAACAATGCCTAACAAAAGTATATATGCACATATCTTTCAGACCAACAATCCCACTTTTAGGAATCTACCCTGAAAATACACTTCCAATAATACAGAAATACAAGTGCATAAGGTCATTCATTGTAGCATTGTTTGTAATTACTTGATATTGAAACAACCTAAATGTTCATACATAGGAAAGCAGTTGAGTAAACTCTAGCACATCTATACAACAGAGTCTCATGCAACTGTAATAAAAGAATTAGGAATACACTTATGAATTGATACAGAATGATTTTAAAAATATACCGTTAAGTGAAAAAAACAAAGCACAAAAGAGTATGCAAACTTCACTTAAGAAAGAAAAGGAATATAAGAAAATATACACATTATCTCTTCATCTGTGTGAAATAAATACTGGAAGGATAAACCAGAAATTAAAAACAACATATTACCTATAAGGACTGGTGAAAATTGTTGTAAGAAGTGAGAAATGGGAACAAGGTAGCAGGAACAGGAGGGAGTGATACTTCTCTGAGTAGATATGTTTTTTTGCATAGCTCTAACCCAGAGACCCACAGTAATGTTTCACATACTCAAAAAAGGAAACAAACAAACAAAAAACAACAATAAAACCAACCCAAATCGGTAAGAACCCAAAACAGGATACAAATACTACAAAAGAACTCTAAATGTATTACAAATGAATAGTAACCACATTCATTTGTGATAGGGAAGAGAAAAATTAACCTAGGTAACTTTGGAAAACAATGTCTAAACCGGATATAGCATGACCAAAAAACTGTACATTAAGTGTTGTTATCTAGTTGATAAAAATCTTTCTCACAGGGATATAAGTTAGGAGTTCAGAAACTATCTATGGGTATACTAGATTTAAACAAATAGGTAACCATATGGGAGATAATAAGAGCCAGGTTTCTCACTGTTGGAGCAAAGGAAGGAATCTAAAATGAACACTTGTTATTAAATTGGAATTCAATATCTCAGAGAAAATTCATGGTTTTAATATATATACAAGGAGATGGATACCTATATATAGATATTTGAGGATGCCTGAATTAGTATACATATATATGTATATGTGTGTGTGTGTCTCTCTCTCTCTCTATATATATGACATCCCAGTAGCAATGCGCACACACAGTACCCAGATCTTGGTTTCTAAACACTATCCTCCAATAAAAAGAACCAGGGATCCTTAGGGAAATAGTTGATTCCAGGACTGGGGCAGTGAAATATAAGATAAAACTAAAAATTATGTAATATCAGATAGTATGAAAGTATTCAAAAAAATACTTCTCAAAAACAGGTACCAATCTGAAGCAATTCATAATGGCCAAAACTAGAATAATTTGAGACCCCTCCCTCAAAACAAACAAACAAACAAAAAAAGTATTAACTTATAACCCATAAAAAATAAATATCCATGAGTTCATAGTGATACAAATATACAATCAATTAAATAAATGCATGAGGAAGAAAGATAGCTCTTTAATACAAAGTCCAATTAAAAATATAAAGGGAAATATAAAATCACCACTGGCAAACACCACAGTAATAACTGTTGCAGACAAGATCAACAGATAGAAGCTAAAATTACTGATTAAACATTTGAAGAGAAAGTGGATTTGCACAGTATCAAATTAGCACCCAAAGATATTCGTCATTACAAAGGAAAAAATATTAACTTTACGGTGGAGGAATCTGGCAGAAGCCACCTTAAGCAAGTGATCGAGGTCAACATCCCCAGTAAAGAAACTTATCAATATCATGAACCCCATGATATGATGCACTGAGGACATAATATCATTTCTGTGATATTCTTGTCAAAACACATAACCTCAATTCAATCATGAGAAAACTTCAGGCATCCATAAATTGAAGAAGATTTGACAGTCATTGATCAATAGCCTTCAGTAGTATCAAGATCATGAAGAACAAGAAACAACTGTTATGAAAGATAAGGAAAAACTGAGGAACTATTACAAACTGCAGGAGACTAAGGAGAAATAAAATTTAAAAGCAAAATGGGATTCTGGATGGAATTCTGGAACAGACAGAAAACATTAGTAGAAAAACAGGTCAAATTCAAATAAGGTCTTTAGTTCAATCAATAACCTTACACTGATGTTCATGTCCTGAATTAGTCCTGAATATTAGTAGTTGCAATGTGGTTAAGAGTATGGAAACTGCTATTTTTGCAAATTTTCTGTAAGTCTAAAGTTACTTCAAAATAAAAGGTTTAAAACAAAAATGGACTCTTGATTTATCCCAAGAGCAATGTCCAAAATAAATCTAATTATTTCTTTTTGCAACCCAAAGTACTGGAACTATCCTATGATTTATCCTTTAAGAGTCCTGGTTGTTCAACTTTCCCTGTGAGTGTATACACTGCTGCTCATAGCTACCCAATAAATACTTTGTTGTTGTTGTTCAAGACACCAAAATCAAGTTCTGTTTGCTGGTAGTCAAAGAAACATAACTGCCATTGGAGAGTTATGTTTACAGGACAGACTTTTAAATTCTCTTCAAGGTTTAGTGTTTCCATGTACAAGCGGAAAATTTACTAAAAGAAAAGATTAAAGCAGGTTCTTACGTGTGCTTTCTTTTTTCTTTCATTTAATATAAAATGCTCGCAAACTGCTGTCTTAAGAACAAAAATAAGCTTTGAAATTTAGGAAAATTCTTAATTATAAATACAAGGATGTCAATAAAAGAAGTGGTAATAGAAGACAAAGTTGACTTTTGATAATAACTTTTACTGCTCTCAATTTTAATATGCCATGACTTGACTTCTGTCTGACTATGCCTGGGAGCTTCTTCTGCACTTTGCTATATAAATCCAGGAGCGATGTCAGAGTGGAAGGTATTTACTTTTCTCATTGTGAGTCTTCAAGCCCAACTTTCTCTCTTATTTTTCTCTTCACTCCTGTCTCTGCATCTCTTGGCATATACTGCAGCACCTCAAACCTTTCTGTCTCCACCAGAATTCAAGAGCATTAATTAAAAACAAAAAAAGTTAAAATACCTTCTACCTCTATGAGTTTCCAATAAAAATTCTCTGATTCTGATATCACCCTGTATCAGAATGTAAATATATTTAGTGATAGGACTAGATTGAGAACAAGGCAAAATTGTGAGGAAACTGAATTTATCCACACTTCTTACCCTCATCTTCATTTTTTATTTACTCAAACATTTATTTATTCATTTGAAAATTAGATACCTATAGACAAATGAGAATACACCCACTAGGATCTCATACTTTGGCAGGAAGACAAACAAGCAAATACAGTATTATATAAGGGCTATAATATTTGTACGAATATTCTTTGATTTAAAGAATAACAATCAGAATAAATTACGGGCTTTTAATTAAAAAGTGTGCATTTTAGCTTAATAACAGTAACAACAGCAAAAAAGAAATGATGGTCTAGACCCAGCAACCATTAATTTAAACTTTTTATTAATCCAGTTGCAATTTAAATGTTCTCTTCCAGAGCACTATTTTTTTTTTTTTTTTTTTTTTTCCGGTATGTGGGCCTCTCACTGTTGTGGCCTCTCCCGTTGTGGAGCACAGGCTCCGGACCTGCAGGCTCAGCGCCCATGGCTCACGGGTCCAGCCGCTCCGCGGCATGTGGGATCCTCCTGGACCGGGGCACGAACCCGTGTCCCCTGCATCGGCAGGCAGACTCTCAACCACTGCGCCACCAGGGAAGCCCTACACTGAGAATTTTTGATTATGCATAAATATTTCTAGACCAAGCAACAAATCTTATTTGATGAAATCATTTTGGTTTGGTGAATCCAGCCTAGCAAAGATATTGAATGGTTCTTATGTTTAATTTCCTGTTTTCTCTGATAACACATCTTTCTGTGGTGATAGGCAGAGGAACAAGGATATTTATTTATTTATTTTTTCTACTGATCATAATTCACATTGCTCTCAACATGCAGTCTAGAGCTGCCTAGAAGTCTAGAATAACTCCGAAAATTCTTTCCTTGGGTTGTAACAGTTCCTCGAAACCTATAATTTTCTAAGTACTGGTTTTTCGTTCCTGCGCACTTAGCCAAATTAAAGTTTTATCTATTAAACATGGTCATAAGTGATTAACTTTTGGAGTAACAAATTGGTGCCTATGTAAAGTGTTATAAAGAAGCCTACCACGGTACTAACGTATGTAGTGGTTAGGGTGGAAAAGTCACAAAAGAGGGAAATTTGAACTGTTTGGGGAACTCGAGAAAGGCTACTGGAAAAGTTAGACTTAAGCTGAGATGAGAATAGTGAAAATGAATTAACAAGACAGGAAGATGTGAGAAGTGTTCTGAACACAGGGATTAGCGCTTGCAAAGGCCTAGGGTAAAAAAGAAGTTGGGGGTAGGAAGAACTTAAGGCCAATGTGATTGAAACTGATCAAGACCCTGTGGGGCCCTCCTAGGTACAAAGCCTTTCCTGTCCCCAGCTTCTTATTTGCAGGATAAAAGCTTCAGCCTCCTAGACTTTCCTGAACACTAAAGAGCAAATTCAAACAGTAGCTAATCACCTAATCATGGAAGGGAGGGGATGAATAAACAAAGGAGGAACAATCAAGAAACAATAGTGTAGCCTTGGGCCCTGGCCCCAGTTCCTCCTCAAGGGATATATATAACAATATCTTTGAATTCTTCTACAGGAACTAAGACCTCCACCCAGGTGGAGGATGGTAACTTCAGGCTGAGCACAAGATTCCTAGAGCACCGCACTGTTACCTTACCACCAACCAATCAATATAAATAAAGATAAAAGGTCAATAACATTATGAAAGATGGGAATTTATTGTTTGTACATTAAATACAAACAAAAATTATTAGGAAAAATGTGATGTGATTATAGGTTTCTAAGTCTGTGTTGCACTGAAATAAAAAGTCATTTTGAAGTAATAAACAAATATAATTGTAACAATGACTTGGGCTCACATGGGAGCTGAGGAACTAATTATTTTCACCTTCTAAAGTGCCTACTGCTGTTTAACAAGTTTGCAAGGTGAATGCTTAATTATATTTACATAAATCCCCTTGCAGTACCTTCTTTATCAGTGCACTTACAAAATGAATTGCTTTTCTAACACTTTCTAACGTTTTTCAATTAGCATATACTTACAGTTACATTTTATTAAATCTGGCTTTTCTTCAGGTAAAGTATCTTATCAACTTAGCCCCAAGAAGTGTGGATTCCAGAATGAATCAAAATTTGAAAATTTAATTTCCTCCCTTATGGATAGATTCCACCTCTTCTCACCTTCCACATGAGGGTCACTGTTTTTATTAAATCAAAACTGGTTAACTCTGCCCACATTAGGTTTAGCCGCCTTCTAAGAACTGAAATATTAAATGGCAGGTTGGTACAAAAGCTCAGTATATCATGAGGAAGACTGCTGGAGAAAGTTTTTTAAAAAGATTAAACTCTTCAGGTATGAATTTTTCTTAACGGGAATGCCTCCTCTTCTTCAGAACATAGATCTTAGTAAGTTAATTTGTAATACTACGTTTCAATCAAGAATCAAAATTCCACCCTTTGTAATGCTCACTAAATATATCAGAATAACAAGTATCAGCATACACTTCTGTTCTTATTACCTTCTTTAAGCACCTCCTAGAAGAGGATGAAGTGGCATTTGAGAGATGGGAGGAAGCAGCAGAAGGATGTAATGAAAACTTTAAGTACATTAAAGAAGAGATTAGATCTACGGTGATCTATTACACAAATAGCTCTTAGGCACCTCTAAATATTAGCCTGGACAAGAGAATAGCTGCCTCTTTCTCATTCTTTCTCCTTGGGTACACACTCAGATTTGATTTACTGGGCTACTGTTTTTAGCCACTTCTGAGCCTTATGGGTGAGAACTGACACCACCCACCTGAGGTCTAACTCCTCAGCTTAACTAAATTTTAGACAGTTTTCTTCCTAACTATAGGCTCCTGACACCCCTTTTCTTAGAGCATTTACTTAATCCTTTCTCTGACCCTTTAAGATATAAATCTTCTACAATCTTCTACTTATTCCTTTCTCTGACCCTTTTAGATATAAAATGAACCTAGAAAAATAGTACAGATGAACCGGTTTGCAGGGCAGAAATAGAGACACAGATGCAGAGAACAAACGTATGGACACCAAGGGGGGAAAATCGTGGGGGGTGGGGGGGTGGGATGAATTGGACGATTGGGATTGACATGTATACACTCATGTGTATAAAATGGAACCTGCTGTATAAAAAAATTAAGAACCAGAATTATTTTTCTCAGAGACCTATGCAGAGCCATCCCTTTGAAATGTAATCATCAAGAAAGATGGAGCCTCACATGAAAAGATGCTCAACATCACTAATTAGTAGAGAAATGCAGATCAAAACTTCAATGAGGTACCACCTCACACCAGTCAGAATGGCCATCATTAAGAAGTCTGCAAATAACAAATGCTGGAGAGGCTGTGGAGAAAAGGGAACCCTCCTACACTGTTGGTAGGAATGTAAGTTGGTGCAGTCACTATGGAGAACAGTATGGAGGTTCCTCAGAAAACTAAAAATAGAGTTGCCACAGGATCCAGCAATCCCACTCCTGGGCATATATCTGGGCAAAACTATAATTCAAAACGATACATGCACCCCTATGTTCATAGCAGCACTATGTACAAGAGCTAAGACATGGAAACAACCTAAATGTCCATCAACAGATGGATGAATAAAGAAGATGTGGTGTATATATATATACACAATGGAATCCTACTCAGCCATAAAAAAGAATGCAATAATGCCATTTGCAGCAATATGGATCGACCTAGAGATGATCATACTATGTGAAGTAAGCCAGAAAGAGAAAGACAAATACCATATAATATCACTTATATGTGGAATCTAAAACGTCACACAAATGAACTTATCTATGAAACAGAAACAGTCTCACAGACATAGAGGACAGACTTGTGGTTGCCAGGAGGGAGGGGGAGTGGGAGAGAGATGGACTGGGAGTTTGGGATGAGCAGATGCAAACTACTATGTATAGAATGAATAAACAACAAGGTCCTACTGTACAGTACACGGAACTATATTCAATATCCTGTGATAAACCATAATGGAAAAGAATATGAAAAAGAATGTATATATATATATATATATGTATAACTGAATCACTTTGCTGTACAGCAGAAATTAGCGCAACATTGCAAGTCAACTATACTTCAATAAAATAAATTTTGTAAAAAAAGGAAGAAAGATGGAGCCTCAATCTCCCAGTCTCTGTGAGAGGACAGGAGCCTAACTTCATGATAAGCACCAGCTAGCAACCTTAGATGGCTTAATCACATTGACCGACTCCACCAAAAGTCCTCCAGTACTTTCCCTCTAGCTCACCTCAGTGCTTAAAACTCTCTCACCGTTTGTTTCAGTGAAATTTAGTTCATTCTCTATCCCTTCTTACAACAGTCTTGACTACTACTGTAATAGTCTTAAAGTCATCTTTTCCTCTACCATCAGGTACAAGTTTTTTTGAAGAGGCCACACACTGATGTCCCCCACTGATGGAAACAGAGCCCTGTTGGAGCATAGCTTTAATGAATAAGCCCAAAGAGTAACAGGAATACAAGACCAGAGGTTTTGAGTATGTGTGTGTTGACTGGGTGAGTGAGGGAACATGTTTCCCTTGATTTCACCTTTTCATCTGCAGGTGCTCCAGTGGATAACTCCCCTGTCCCATCCCCTCCCCTCCAGGGGAAGAGGAGTGGATTGTTTATCTGGTAACCTTGGGAATAAAAGATCTTCTTGACTATGGGGTAGAGCAGACTGAGAGAGTAAGCACTATAAAAGTATTTGTTAAATTAATCAACTAAAAAATAGATAAATAGGTTTCAAACTCAGGCAAGGAGCAGGTAAACCATTTTTGGCATCTTCAGACACCAAGAGTTTGTCAAGTTGGTGCTTAAAAATTGAAGATATTAAAATTATAAATTTTGTTTAAAATATTTTAGGGGATTTAATTAACGAAGTTGCTCAAGGAATTCATTGTTTAAGAGAGTTTAAGCCATTAGACTTGAGCTAATCAAAGTTAATTAAAGGATAAGTAAACGAGGAGAGGTGACTGTTCTTTCTCAAATAGAATTTATTAGATTTATGTGACAAGATAAAATTTGTGAAAAATAGCTTAAAGGCCAAAGGAAAACATGATTTTTGAATGTGGAACTCTAATAAATTGTCAATTTAACTACAAAACTTAAGAATATATTCATTGCCAAAAGGCATTCTAAGAACTCACATTAACTATTAAAATACTTTACTGATATATTCAGTCTTCCAGATATTGTTTTGAAAAGCATGACCACAGATGTGAATGCCACTAAAAGGTCAACAAAAAGACTCTGAACATTAACTATGGGGAAATTATCTGTACAAACTCCTTTGGATAGTTTATTAAAAAGGAATCAACAATCAAAAGATATGGCTCTTTACGTGGTACCACAGTAGGAGTGATGCTGTGCCTCTAGAAGCCCATGACGTAAATGGTGCTGTGGATGCCAACCTCCCACCACCCTCTGTCTCTCTGTTAAGTAACTTAATCCTGGTGTGGACAAATAAAGTTGTTATTTCTACAGAAGAAAAAAAAGATATGGCCCTTTAAAATAAATCTTCTGTAATCTAAAATATCAATAGAAATACCATTTGGTGATTTTAATTGACATTTACTTTAGCAAGCATACTGTTAAAAACAAGAAAATAGGCACAAAATGGAGTTGCTTATGCTAAGCCCAGTGTCGCCAAACTGAGATGAGTTAATTACAGTTTCTTCTCTTCCAGAAATGGAATCTTAAACCAGTCAATTAGGAATCACCTGATAAGTATTAGCTAGGTAAGCTGCTGGAGAGACCCGTGCCATCCCTTAAAGGAACATGACCTTGCAATAACAAACCTGATTTTTAGTGTAGTATAACTTTCTCGTTCCTGCTCCCTTCTGCCCATAATTCTTTCATTTCGTATGGCCCCTCAGAGCTCCTTTCTATCTGCTAGATTGCACGCTGCCCGATTCACGAATCACTGGACAAAGCCAACACAATCCTCAAATTTTCTCAGTTGAATTCTGTTTTTTTAACAGTATAAAATTTCAATAGATCCTTCATGCCCAGTGACCCAGTTCTACACATGGGTAGAATTTTATTTTTTAACGTTGTTGAACCAAACTAAAACAGAGTTGCTTACGTCTGAGACAAAATGGAGTTGGCCATTTAAAGCAATGCAGGCGCATTAAAGAAAATGAAAGTTAACTTTACCTAACAGAAGTTGCAGGAATTTACAGCGCTTCTCAGAAATCAGCAGAGGATGCCAGCCAGTCCCCAAACGCCAAGTCTGTTTCCGCCATCTCTGGACTTCCTTGCTCCCCTGACTCAGCTACCCGGATCCAAATGAGGAAGGAGACCACCAGGCAACCAATCAGCTGAAAAAGCCAAGTAACTTCCACGTGTATCCCATAAAAACTCCCTAGCCTGTGAGCAATTCAGAACTCATTGCTCCTGTAGCCTTGAATTTCTCAGCTTGCAGGTTGAAATCCTTGCAATAAACTCATCTTTCTGCTTTTTATTTTCACTCAGTGTGCAGAGTTTGGCTGTTGACAATATTTTAAGGAATATGAGACATCTTTGTACTAGAAACAAGCACGATTGATTCAAGTGTGCCTATTTAGAGCATTTCCACCTAACTTTACTATTTTAAATCATTATGGAGGTAGAAGGCATTATGCTAAGTACCTTAAACTAATCCACTGTTTCTATTCTAGTTATGAGTGTTGAGACACACATACAAAATATTATTTAAAAAAACTGAAATGAGAGAGCTAATACTATATAACACATAGTAAGATTTCATTTCACTTCATTTCTTACTGGGGTCCCCAAAGAATCAGGTGCATTTGTTCTAACTCTTCTAGAATTGCTAGGAACTTGAATGTGACCCAAATGTGTTTTACATAACTAAGTGTCTGTTATCACCTGTGTGACTTACCCAGTCATACAATTGTTCCTGTGGGAAATAGGATGCATTTCAAGAAGATCTGAGTTATTCTAAGTTTCAGGAAAAAATTTTGTGAGAAAATGGGAACTCCTTCCTTTCAGACCTCTGAAGGCAGGCCCTGTTCGCTCTTTGAATAAACATGTCACAAAGATAACATTACCATCTAAATGGATGCCACCAATGGGAAGTCAGTAGCACTTAATAAAACAGCTAATTGCAACACCTTCAAAGAGGAAAAACCTGGAGAGACTTCTCAAAAGGCTAAGTGAAAAATAGATGTGGGTTTAAATTAAAGGGAAATAAACTAAGCAAGGATGAGGAATGCAGGAACCTGGGAAGGTGACAAGGCAGAGTGGGAGATGACAGAAGACTTTTGCAAATGGATTTGAGGGAGGAGAGGAGGAAAAGAGGAATCAACAGCAGTGAAACTGAGATTGGCAGTTACTAAAGGCAGTTTGGTTGCCCCCATAAACAGCAGGGAGAGGCATTTCTCAAGTCCACTCCACGACACAGGAAAAGAGGACACTGGAGAAAACAGCATGCCCCAAGGCCAACCTGTTTTACCCAGAAAGGGTTGACCTAGCTCTGTGAGGTCTTGCAAAGAATTGCACAGGCATAGCTGAGCGAGAAATTCAGTCCTTTTCATTTTTCATCCAGTTCAAATAAAAACCAGGACACAATCAACATAACAAAAGGTATGCCGATAACTTAATATAATGCTACTGCATTCATCAAAGCCTTTCTCTCTTTAGAAGCCTGTTCTCTGCAAGTAGTTAGGTGTCTCACAGAGCTAATGTAATGCACCATCAAAGAAGCGCTTGTATTCACGGGCATTTGCAAAAGCATAGGCAGGGCCACCTACTGGATATGCTGTGAAGTGCAAGGAGAGGTTCCCCATTTAAAAATACCTCCCTCACGGGCTTGTTATTGTGCAGAAAATAGGTACCCCCAGCCCCGTCATTCAGGCTTAGGTATTCTTTTCTGTGAAGGCTTGGGTAAAATGTTAAGTCTGCTAACTGAAAGGAAAACTAGACTTCTTTTTCAGGCATGATTCTTATCTCTAACGGTTAATAGCGTTGTAGATGGCAACTTGGGAGTATCTCCCCAGCTTTTCTTCTTTGTAAAGTACCTCAATTAATATGAGTTAGCCTGAGAGAAATATTTATCTAGTGTGAACCTGCCATGCTAATCATAGGTCACTGGACAAGTGGGGATACATGATTCAAGCTGGGCCAGGATCTTTTTGCTCAATAATTTATACTCAGATACACAGAAATTAGGAATTGCAAATTGAGATGAATGGAATACCTCCAGGATTTTTGTTTTCCAAATCTGAGTCATGGAGGTACACTTTTAAAGGAGGAAAATATCATGGAATCTCAGTATGATCATAATAATTTTTTACAATGTGACAACCATGGATAAGTATAACACTATATTTGCATGTATAGCCACTATCCATTTATAAGGGCAAAGATAATACAAACAAAATTATATAATCAATGATAGTCAAATTAAGAGCATAAATTTCATATGTAGAGAATGCTATTTTGCTTAAAGTGAATCACTGACTTCTCAGTGTGTTATGCTGATAAACAAATTTTCCCATGACTGAACTTTCAGTCAGCATGTTTGACACCATGGGTTGATATCACAGACATCTTAAGTGCCCATTATTTATGCAGAGACTTAAATTCTGTTCTTTTATCAATGGCCCTCAACATTTAGAGTAGCACTGCCTGGTTGGAACTCCATTATAAACATCCAAATTCAAGGTCTTAAATCACGAACAGAAATCAGTTAGCAATATTTGGTTTTAAGACACTTGTCCAAATGATCTGGAATGCATTTAAAAAAAAAATCATCATGCCAAATATTTAAATCTAAATAAAGATCACAAAATGTATCCATGTTTTCCTAAGTCTTTGCAGGTTCCCATTTGAGCCTCATTGCTCTAGAGAAACACTAATTGAACTTTCTGTGATAATGAAAATGTTCTATATCTGCATTATCCAATACAATAGTCCCATGTGACTATAGAGTTACTTGAAATGTAGCTAATGTGACTGGTCAATTGAATATTAAATTTTATTTAACTTTAATTCAAATTTAAATAGCCACATGTGGCTAGCAGCTACTGTAATGGCCAGGACAGTTATATGTTTTTTCTCCCCTGTCAAATGCTGGCTTCCATATATTACCAAAATGACTTCTTGTGTAACAAAAATTACCCACAGAATTTAGTAACTTAAAACAATAAGCATTTTTTTGTTCACACAGTTTGCATGGGTCAGGAATTGGAGAGCAGCTTAGCTGGGTGGCTCTGGTTCCGGGTTTCATGAAGATGTATGCTGGGGCTGCAGTCATCTGAAGGCCTGACAGGGGCTAAAGGATTAACTCTAAAATGGCTCACTCACAAGGTTGTTGGCAGAAGGCCTTGGCTTCACACCAAATGGACCTCTCCATAGGGCTGCTTGCTGTGCTCTCACACATGGCAACTGGGTTTCTCTAGAGCATGCAATCCTAAAGAGGAGGTTGAAGTGCTTTTTATGACCTACTCTCTAAATCCAAACACGTTACTTTCTCTTTATTTATTAAAAGTAAGTCACTACATTCAGCAGAAGCTCAACGGGAGGGAAATTGAGCTCCAACTCTTGAAGGGAAGAATGTCAAAGAATTTGTGTACATAATTTAAATCCACTATACAAGTTAACTTATCTAAAGCAATGGAGCTAAGAAGTGGAAAAGCCTGCATTTGAATTTGTTTCAATCTTTGTGTGGACCAGATGTTTTAGTCACAGCTCTCTACTGCCTAGAACATCTATACATTTGAACACATGATCTCTTGAGGGCACATTTAGAAACCAAATGCAAGTATCTAGTTCAATTTTTGTTGATTTCAAAAGGTATGCATTTAAAACATCTATTTGTTAGCTGCCAAATGTTATTTTATAATTTCAGATTTTGAAAAAAGTCCTTTCTCAAGTAATTAAATTCATATTATGCTCACAAAGAAGGTAACAGAATCAGCATGGTGTTTGGAATTCCAGGATCCATTGCTGTACTGAATAATCTAATTAAACTGCTCCCTCCTAGGGAGGCTCAGAGTGATGTCCGTGCCCAAACTCCTCTTTGCCTGTCCCTTGTATAAGCCTATTTAAACTGTGTTCCACATGGTTAGGCTAGGGAAGTTTCACAATCAAAGAAGCATGGTACAAATGATGTTTCCTATCTTTGCCTGATCTCTCAAAGAACAAAGAAAGGATCCACAAGAATTCTTACTAAAATTCCCCATCTTCTTCTATTCTCTAACATCATGAAACACTCCTGAGCCTCTCATTATTCTGACAGAACTATTCCCATCCTCTATGCCGTTCCATGCCCTGCTTTCTCCCCTTCTCCCACGCCACCTACAATATGTTGCTTTCACAAGAGCTGTTCTTTGAGTTAACGACCCCTGAGTAAATTAGCTATTCTTTCCTCATTGCTATTGTTGAAAAGTTTGGCAATAAAGCTGTTGTCCCTTCTGTCTTTTCTCTCACAGACTCTTCATCACCACAACCCGAAGCACCAATGACCTTAAAAGCAGAAGAGAGCAAAATAATGTATTTATCTGCAACTTCCCTTCACAAGCAGGCAGTAGGGGAAACACAGGTTTACAAGTGTTTTCTCTGCCATGCTAGGCACAGCTGAAAGAGCCACACTTAATGGTGATTGGGAAAACCACTCACATCCTTTCTTTTAAATTTAAATGTGAAGCACTTAGCAAGAAAATAAGTTACTGGAGAAAACAGAAGCAAAGAGATGAAGAGCTATATGGCAGTAAGTCTTGCATAAACATTAGACCTGAGGCAGAAAGAAGCAACATAGGTTTAAAATAAAGTCTAATTAACTGAGGCAACTCAATTGTGCCTCTTCCGGGCAACCCAGAGGAATCTAATATGCATATTTAAAGGGATAAAAATTGTTTGTTCTTTTCCAACAAGTTTTAATTGTGGTTTCTTATTTCCTTTTTTATCTCAGTGTTAGCCCCAACATGGATTGTTAGAGGAGCAGTGATGGCTAACATATCCTGGATTGTTACTAGGTATCAGGCACTGTTCTAAATGCTGTAAATATATGAACACATCTTCACTGTCATCCCCATTTTACATTAAGATTTTAAGACAGAGTATAAAAATAATTCACCCCAAGTCATATAGCTAGGAAGTGGCAGAGGTGGGATTTGAACCCACATAGTCTGGCTCCAAAGGCTGACTTCTAACTACTGTACTCTTCTGTTGCCCTAAATGAGATTCCCTGGCTGCCATAAGATAATTTCTGAATGTCTTACCCTGACAAGTAGCACCTCCACAATCTCGCCCACAACAACCTTTAGCTAATTCCATTACTTCAACCCTTATCAACTCCAGACTCCCCCCAAAACAAGCAGCCAGCAGGCTTTGCACCACCTCTCTGCACTCTGTGCCTTCTGAAACTGGAAAACCTAACTGAATGAAGGTGTGATCACAGAGAGACCAGCACACAAGAAGCACTGGGTCTCCCAGCTGCCACGGTTTCAGACATCTGAATTCTGAGGCTGAATGAACTTTGATGAACAATGTGATCTGTCAGACTGTTTCGTAAGTGTTTGTTTAGACTCTCAGCTGAAGAATAAGGAAAATGAAATTTAGTGCTGAGTTGTGTGAACATGGTCTGACTCTTGGATGATTTATTTTTTATGACAGATTCCATTTTCTGCTGCGGTCATGATGACACAGGAATACATTTGTCCACTGAGAGTACATTTGTGTCTTTTGCGTGGGCTAACTCAGCGGTAGCATTTAATGTGTGCACTATTATTCACTTATCAGACCAAAAGATGGTACATGCTCAGAATTACTAAGTTTATTGAAATGTTATTACAAGAATCAGTCTCGAGAGGCAAAGGAACATCAGTGCCAGCTTGAGATTATCTTGTTATTGTCAAAGTGCAGAGATCATTGAGTTTCCAGGATAAATTTAGGTTTGAAGAGGTATGAATATGTACTCTGTCAGGAAGGTTGTGTTGCAGTATTGTTTATTTTGTAAGGCAGCTGTTGAAAGCAGAAATATGTACAGAGTGAAAGTGGGTAGATGCACATGAATGGCGATTGGTGAATGCTCTTCTGAGAGAGGCTATCACTTGTCAGGTCTAGCCAGTTGTAATGGTGGAATGTGACCCAATGTTGCTGGAAATTCTCCTTTTAAGAGAAACCAGATTTCTGGATATCTATATGAAGTACCCTGATGTTTAAATGTTGGTAAATATGGCAGGCATAATTTTAAGAATGACTCCCAATGACCTTCCCATCCCCTTTGAATGTGAATAGGATCTGTTAATGTGATACTTTTTCCATGACTTTCATATCATGGGGCAAAAGGTTGACCTAATCTAATGACATAGCATCAGAGGGGGAAAGCAGGACAAGGGTAGATATGACAGCCTTTGCTGGCTTCAGAGCTGTAGAAGGCCATGCCCAAGAACCCAGAAGCCTCTAGGAGCTGAGAGTGGTCCCAGCAAGAAAATAGGGATTTCAGTCCTGCAACCACAAGGAACTGAATTCAGCCAACAACCTGAATGAGCTTAGAAGCAAATTCTTCCTCAGATCCTTCAAGGAAGAGCTCATCTTAGCCAACACTTTCATCTTGGTCTTGTGAGATCCTAAGCAGAGAACCGAACTGAGCCCAGCCTAACTTATGACTTACAGACTATGAGATAATAGATGGGTGTGATTTTAGGTCACTAGCTACGTGGTTGTTTGTTACCCAGCAACAGAAAACTAATACAGTAAGCAATTACAATTTTAAAAAAATCATCGGTAGGTCACTTAGTACCTTATCATTCAAGAAGGTATTAGTTTGCAGCCTCTGTTATAAGTTAGGTGAGGTGAATGAGCTCAGATGGAAGCGTTTTTCCATCTTGTAATGTAACAAACTATACAATGTGCTTCTTATGGTCATCACTTAAAAGCATACTTAAAAGAAATAATCTTTTGGGGCTTCCCTGGTGGCGCAGTGGTTGAGAGTCCGCCTGCTGATGCAGGGGACACAGGTTCGTGCCCCGATCTGGGAAGATCCCACATGCCGCGGAGCGGCTGGGCCTGTGAGCCATGGCCGCTGAGCCTGCGCCTCCGGGGCCTGTGCTCCGCAACAGGAGAGGCCGCAACAGGAGAGGCCACAACAGTGAGAGGCCCACGTACTGGAAAAAAAAGAAATAATTTGATTTGAAGTGCAAATAAAAATTATCCACATTTTGGATAATGGGTGAAATCATAAGGTGATGAAATGCGCGAGCGCATTAATAGAGACAGTTTATTGGCTTTGTGGATGTTTTCTGCACGTGTTACTTTGAGGTCATTGAGGTAAATCAAGAGGAAGGAAATTTTCTGTTACATTTTTTCCTAAAAATAAATTGGGAATGATTATTTTCTTAAAACTATTTGTTGAATGCATCCACAGATGTGCTTCATTTATTCTTGATTGAGGAAGCATCTTAAAAATAGGTGGCAAAAATTGGCATTCCCATACGTTCTCTAGCTTCAATAGCAAACAGTAAATACAGTTAAGTTCAAAAATTCTATAAGAGGTAGTTTCTCTTGTGGTAAACAAATTTTAGAAGATTATTTCAAGTGGCCCTGGAAATAAATTTATTCTCACTTCATGGTCCAAATAATAATGTTCTTTGGCTAAAGTGGTTTTTAAATATAAAAATGATTAATTAATAAGTACCTTTTCTTGCGGCCCTTATAAGACTCTCCTTATCTATTCAGCACCTTTAATTGAACACCTATTATGTTCAAGGCACTGAATTATGAATAGAATTCTAAGAACAAAGACAACTAAAAAGATATGATAGCTAGCTGGCTTCGAGTCCCTTACTATCTACCTCATTTTGTTTAATCTTTCTATTGTAGTTAGAAGTGGACATGTATAGGTTCCATTAAAGATGCTATCAAGATTTCCTAGCTACCCTTCTTCACCATCACACACATAAATGCCAATTTGAAGACAGAAGACAGTTGGACTCATTCGGTTGCTCGTGGAGAAGCTGGGGAACTTCAACATCTTTCCAAAATCTCCTCCCACTGCTTGCAGAGACCCTGCCCAGGGATGCTTACTGCATAAAAGCTGGTGAACTGGATCTGTACACAAGTAGATTTGAGACCATTCTGCCCTCCTTGGCAGATAAATGTGAGCAGCTGCTTGTATTACCATTCACATAAGTACTCCCACTGTGGGCGGGTTCAAGTAAGGGGTAGAGCTTTCAGGAGCAGGTTAGGACCCTGGAGAAAACCTGAGGGAAACCTGGCTAATAATCTTTACATGAGGTTTTTACAAACACAACTTGTTTGGACTTTGACTTGGCCACGTAACCCCTCCCCCTTTCCAGAATACCAGGCCATTACTTGTGCAAGGCCCTTACCCTGGGGGTGGAGATGGAGAAAGAGTCTCTCAGCAGCTCTTCCCAGGTGAAATTTCTATCCCCTATGGCCTAAGGCCAAAATGTGAGGAGAGGAGAAGTGTTATCCTTTCATTAGCACGTATTAAGTCTTGAAATCAGCCATTTGTATACTCAATGCACTCATAAGATAATGGATGGTCAATGGATAAAACAAATGTCTTACCTTTAGAGGCCACAGATGATTCTTAATATCTGTTTAGAAATGCTAAAGTGTACATAAAACAGAATATCACAGTATCACTGTTGTTTCTTTTGGAATTTTCCAATTAGTGTCCCATACATATTAAAAAGGCATCCATTTAACTAAATTGTTCCCTTTGATTGAAAAGTAGTGCTGATTCTGGGATTCCACTTTTTCTTCAGTTTAGGTCCCTTGTTCTACATGAAGAGTAATATAAAATTACTTAATAGATATTTTTGTAGATCTTCTAAAAATTGGTTACACTACCTTGTAGACAGATCTCTATGATATTGTTAACATTATAATATGCTAGAAGTTACAACTGTTTGGCCACAAGATCATTTCTTTCTTCAAATTAACATGGGTTGATTTCCCAATAAATGGTAATGATTTAAAATTGTTTACAGGGACTTCCCTGGTGGTGCAGTGGTTAAGAATCCGCCTGCCAATGCAGGGGACACAGGTTCAAGCCCTGGTCCGGAAGATCCCATGTGCCACAGAGCAGCTAAGCCCGTGCACCACAGCTACTGAGCCTGTGCTCTGGAGCCCACGAGCCACAACTACAGAGCCCACGTGCCACAACTACTGAAGCCTGCGTGCCTAGAGCCCGTGCTCCGCAACAAGAGAAGCCACCGCAATGAGAAGCCCGCGCACCACAAGGAAGAGTAGCCCCCGCTCGCCGCAACTAGAGAAAGCCCACGAGCAGCGATAAAGACCCAACGCAGCTTAAAATGAATGAATAAATAAATAAATAAAATTGTTTACAGTATTTTCCTATGATATGTTCAAACTCCTATTCCGTTTTTGCCTTAGTAATGTTGAGACGTGATCTGCAACTTGACCTTTCTTTGAAATTAATAGTCACAATATAACTGTAGGCCGGCTTCTGGCAGTATCAATATTTGCCTGGCTGGTAAAATGTTTTCCTCTGTTTGCACATGATCTAGTTTCTAGTTCTCTGGAGGTCCTGCATATCTTCTGTAAATCATTCTGTGAGAAGGAAATTTCCAGAGTATGCTGCAAATCCATGGTGTCCTGCAAGGAGTAACACAGGAATTGCTCTCGCATAGTTACACCCGCCAACTGGCTCCCCCGAAAACTTTCCTCCACTATTGTTTTGTGCTAATGGCATATAGAAATTTTATTTTCAGGTTTGCAGTTAAGATAACATTAGTACCAAGTATAATTTTATTTGATAGGATAACTCATTCATTTTACTTAAACCCTAATGTGTATTATTTCCAGTTTCTGAGTGTGCCCCAGTATAACAGACATCTTCCTCTTAAGCTAGTTAATAAAACTCCTGGTTGATGCTGAAAAAAGCAAACAGCTGAAGGGTATACTATTTTTTAATAAGGCTAATTACTGTGCTGCTTTCACAAGGGGACATCTTACAGTGTGTTCTCTATAGTCAGCCCTGTGGCTTCTGCAGATGAACTAAATTTCTAGTAGCGGATCTTAAAAAACAAACAAACAAACAAGCAAACCAACCAACCAACCATGTGTAGTCAAGGAAATATGAGGTTTCAGATCTTGGAAAGAAATAGTCACTGAATTTTAATATATAAGAAAAAGAAAGCAAAAAAATGTTACATTTGAGAAATACCTTTATAGGTTTGGGGGTTTCTAGAAAGCAAGATAAACAATTAGTGTTGTTTGGTAAACAGTGAATGTGGGCAAAAAAAGTAGGTGGCTAGCCCTGAGGGATATTTTATCCAGATCAGAAAAAGCACTGCTTTAATCTGTTTCTTCTATCTCATACTTAGTATGCGTGTCCATTTTTAGTGTATTTGTAGATATTTCTCTTATTCTCCTACTTCCAATCTTAAAAACATTCTTTTTATATTTATATATGTTAATATTATTGACAGGTTTGCATTGAAGTTCTGATCTTGCTCTGGGAGTCATTCTGCTATTTAAAATGTCTTTGGATGCTACCTCTTTTTTTTTTTTTTTTTTAATCTAGAGAAGAGAATTCTTTCCTGTCAGAAAAAGAACTTTTGTCTCTCTTTGAGGAGAGGTCCTTTTTCATCCAAGTGTGGGATGAGTAGACAATTTTTGTCCTAGGATTAAGAAGACATATGTAAATATATGGAGATACATATATGTAAAGATATGAAGACATATATACATATAATTATATAATTACTATATATAGTAATTATAGAATTACTATATATACATGTACCTATATTATATATGTGTATATATTATATATATATGAAATGAGATGTCCAGACAAGAAGTGGACACATTTATTAAGGACTCCATGGTTTTTCACTCAGTGGGTCACTGAAATAGTTACAAGCAACTGTTGTAACTCAGCACCTGCATGTGAAGGGAAAACAAGTCTGGGTCTCTGAATACGCTGGAAAAGTTTCAACTTAAAGCTCCGTGTTGGCATTTGCACCTTGGAAGAAGTTCTACCTGTGATCTGAGAAAGCTGGCTGTGGGTGAGGCTAGGGCTGGACTGTCTTATTCAGGAGTAGCCACTGTCCACTTGTGGTGATTTAGCACTTGCAGGCTGTAGCAATTTACGAACTCAATTTTTAACCTTAATGGTAATTATCTAAAATTTAAATTTAAAACCGATACTCAATTCATGTTAACTATGTTTGGAACGCTTACCTGTGTGAATCTTTCTAACAAATTGTTGAAACTTGAGTACAGATTAAGTCCTTCTGAAAATTTAGTCTCCAAATTGAGATGTGCTCTAAGTGTACAATACATGCTGGATTTCAAAGGCTTGGTACAAAAAAAAGGAAAAAATGCAAAATATTAAAAGTCTTATTAAAAAGTATTTTAGCTTCTTTATATGTTGAAATGACAATATTTTTGATATGTCAAGATAATAAAGTATGTACATTATTATAATTAATTCTACCTATTTATTTTTACTTTTAGTAATAAGGCTGCTGGACAATGTAAAATGGCATGTGCGGCTCCCATTATATTTATACTGGAAGGGCTGTAATAGTTTAATATGAAGCCTCACAAGTGAGCAGAGTCCAGGTGAATTTCCCTCCTCTGAGAAACCACTGATACTGGCAAAGACTCGCCTCTAGCTTTTATGCAATGGCCAGATTGGAGGATTTATCTCCAGCCACCATGAGCCTGACTCTGGCTGTTCACTGTGCTCGCTTTTGGCCTCAGAAGTCCAACCCATACCAGGTTTCTGGGCAGCACTGCTCCATCACTGTCTGAGTCTCTAGCCTGCCCACTGGCTAAAGAGCCTGCCCAGTACCTACGTCCCACGGTAACCCATGAAAGGTCTGGACTAGGGAATGTGAAGCTTCCCAAGAAAGCCATTTTCCTGGGAGCTAGGCAGCTCACCCTCAAAAAATACTGATGTTAGGCAAACAATCATTCCACCATATTCGAAGTGTCTATAGGGCATTTGGTCCAGCTTCTAATCTACACCTGGAATACCACCCTCTAAAATCAACTTATATTCAGCTACCTCCACTCAGGACACCAAGGTAGGACCAAATCACACTCAACACGATTACCGACGATACTCATAAACACTCAAGTGTTCTTGGCTAGGCTATGACTAGACTTCTAGACTTTCTACTGTTTCCCAGGAATATGGTTCTCTGGGAACTGATAGATACACATTATTTGTATCACAGATGATGTTTAGAATGACTCCATTTGCATTGGGTACATTTCATTATCTGTCACAATCTTTAGAGTATAAAATCTAGTGAACACAGATAATAGAGTAGTTGATTCTTCCTGAAAAAAAATCACAAAACATGACTAGGACACAGATTTTCTGACTCTGAATTCAATGGTTTTTCCCTTACATTATACCCCTCTTTTAGAAATGTCACATTAAATGGGCATAAATATATTATGCCACTTGAAAAATAAAAGCCAAATGAAATATAAAGATGTCCACCACATCTCTCAGGCTCTCTTCTGTCTTCTCTACTTGGTCAAGATCTTTCTTTTTTTATTTTATTTTATTTTTTATTTTATTTTAATTTTTAAATTTAATTTATTTTTTTATACAGTAGGTTCTTATTAGTCACAATTTTATACACATCAGTGTATACCAATCGCCCAATTCAGCACACCACCATCTCCACACCCCTGGTGGCTTTTCCCCCTTGGTGTCCATACGTTTGTTCTCTACATCTGTGTCTCAACTTCTACCCTGCAAACTGGTTCATCTGTACCATTTTTCTAGGTTCCACATACATGCGTTAATATACAATACTTGTTTTTCTCTTTCTAACTTCACTCTGTATGACAGTCTCTAGATCCATCCACATCTCAACAAATGACTCAATTTCATTCCTTTTTATGGCTGAGTAATATTCTTGTATACATGTACCACACCTTCTTTATCTATTTGTCTGTCGATGGGCATTTAGGTTGCTTCCATGACCTGGCTACTGTAAATAGTGCTGCAATGAACATTGGGGTGCATGTATCTTTTTGAATTATGTTTTTCTCTGGATATATGCCCAGTAGTGGGATTGCTGGATTATATGGTAGTTCTATTTGTAGTTTTTTAAGGAACCTCCATACTGCTCTCTGTAGTGGCTGTATCAATTTACATTCCTACCAATAGTGCAAGAGGGTTCCCTTTTCTCCACACCCTCTCCAGCATTTGTTGTTTGTAGATTTTCTGATGATGCCCATTCTAACTGGTATGAGGTGATACCTCATTGTAGTTTTGATTTGCATTTCTCTAATAATTAGTGATACTGAGCAGCTTTTCATGTGCTTCTTGTCCATCTGTATGTCTCCTTTGGAGAAATGTCTATTTAGGTCTTCTGCCCACTTTTGGATTGGGTTGTTTGTTTCTTTCATATTGAGCTGCATGAGCTGATTATATATTTTGGAGATTAATCCTTTGTCCATTGATTCATTTGCAAATATTTTCTCCCATTCTGAGGGCTGTCTTTTGGTCTTGTTTATGGTTTCCTTTGCTGTGCAAAAGCTTTGAAGTTTCATTAGGTCCCATTTGTTTATTTTTGTTTTTATTTCCATTACTCTAGGAGGTGGATCAAAAAAGATCTTGCTGTGATTTATGTCAAACAGTGTTCTTCCTATGTTTTCCTCTAAGAGTTTTATAGTGTCCGGTCTTACATGTAGGTCTCGAATCCATTTTGAGTTTATTTTTGTGTATGGTGTTAGGGGGTGTTCTAATTTCATTCTTTTACATGTAGATGTCCAGTTTTCCCAGCATCACTTATTGAAGAGACTATCTTTTCTCCATTGTATATCCTTGCCTCCTTTGTCATAGATTAGTTGACCATAGGTGCGTGGGTTTATCTCTGGGCTTTCTATCTTGTTCCATTGATCTATGTTGCTGTTTTTATGCCAGTACCATATTTTCTTGATTACTGTAGCTTTGTAGTATAGACTGAAGTCAGGGAGTCTGATTCCTCCAGCTCCGGTTTTTCTCTCAAGACTGCTTTGGCTATTCAGAGTCTTTTGTATCTCCCTACAAATTATAAGATGATTTATTCTAGTTCTGTAAAAAATGACATTGGTAATTTGATAGGGATTGCATTGAATCTGTAGATTGCTTTGGGTAGTAGAGTCATTTTCACAATATTGATTCTTCCAATCCAGGAACATGGTATATCTCTCCATCTGTTGGTATCATCTTTAATTTCTTTCATCAGTGTCTTACAGTTTTCTGCATACAGGTCTTTTGTCTCCCTAGGTAGGTTTATTCCTAGGTATTTTATTCTTTTTGTTGCAATGGTAAATGGGAGTGTTTCCTTAATTTCTCTTTCAGATTCTCCATCATTAGTGTATAGGAATGCAAGAGATTTCTGTGCATTAATTTTGTATCCTGCGACTTTACCAAATTCATTGATTAGCTCTAGTAGTTTTCTGGTGGCATCTTTCGGGTTCTCTATGTATAGTACCATGTCATCTGCAAACAGTGATAGTTTTACTTCTTCTTTTCCAATTTGTATTCCTTTTATTTCTTTTTCTTCTCTGATTGCCATGGCTAGGACTTCCAAAACTATGTTGAATAATAGTGGTGAGAGTGAACATCCTTGTCTTGTTCCTGATCTTAGAGGAAATGCTTTCAGTTTTTCACCATTGAGAATGATGTTTGCTGTAGGTTTGACGTATATGGCTTTTATTATGTTGAGGTAGGTTTCCCCTATCCCCACTTTCTGGAGAGTTTTTATCATAAATGGGTGTTGAATTTTGTCAAAAGCTTTTTCTGCATCTATTGAGATGATCATATGGTTTTTATTCTTCAATTTGTTAATATGGTGTATCACATTGTTTGATTTGCGTATATTGAAGAATCCTTTTATTCCTGGGATAAATCCCACTTGATCATGGTGTATGATCCATTTAATGCGTTGCTGGATTCTGTTTGCTAGTATTTTGTTGAGGATTTTTGCATCTATATTCATCAGTGATATTGGTATGTAATCTTCTTTTTTGGTAGTATCTTTGTCTGGTTTTGGTATCAGGGTGATGGTGGTTTCATAGAATGAGTTTGGGAGTGTTCCTTCCTCTGCAATTTTTTGGAAGAGTTTGAGAAGGATGGGTGTTAGTTCTTCTCTAAATGTTTGATAGAATTCACCTGTGAAGACATCTGGTCCTGGACTTTTTGTTTGTTGGAAGATTTTTAATCACAGTTTCAATTTCATTACTTGTGATTGGGCTGTTCATAGTTTCTATTTCTTCCTGGTTCAGTCTTGGAAGGTTATACCTCTCTAAGAATTTGTCCATTTCTTCCAGGTTGTCTAGTTTATTGGCATAGAGCTGCTTGTAGTAGTCTCTTAGGATGCTTTGTATTTCTACTGTGTCTGTTGTAACTTCTCCTTTCTCATTTCTAATTTCATTGATTTGAGTCCTCCCCCTCTTTTTCTTGATGAGTCTGGTTAATGGTTTATCAATTTTGTTTATCTTCTCAAAGAACCAGCTTTTAGTTTTATTGATCTTTGCTATTGTTTTCTTTGTTTCTATTTCATTTATTTCTGCTGTGATCTTTATGATTTCTTTCCTTCTGTTAACTTTGGGTTTTGTTTGTTCTTCTTTCTCCAGTTCCTTTAGGTGTAAGGTTAGATTGTTTATTTAAGGTTTTTCTTGTTTCTTGAGGGAGGCTTGTATAGCTATAAACTTCCCTCTTAGAACTGCTTTTGCTGCATCCCATAGGTTTTGGATTGTCGTGTTTTCATTGTCATTTGTCTCTAGGTGTTTTTTGATTTCCTCTTTGATTTCTTCAGTGATCTCTTCATTATTTAGTAACGTATTGTGTAGCCTGAATGTGTTTTTTTTTTTTCCGTGTAATTGATTTCTAATCTCATAGCATTGTGGTCAGAAAAGATGCTTGATATGATTTCAATTTTCTTAAATTTACTGAGCCTTGATTTGTGACCCAAGATGTGATCTATCCTGGAGAATGTTCTGTGTGCACTTGAGAGGAAAGTGTAATCTGCTGTTTTTGGGTGGAATGTCCTATAAATATCAATTAAATCTATCTGGTCTATTGTATCATTTAAAGCTTCTGTTTCCCTATTTATTTTCACTTTGGATGATCTGTCCATTGGTGTAAGTGAGGTGTTAAAGTCCCCCACTATTATTGTGTTACTGTAAATTTCCTCTTTTAGAGCTGTTAGCAGTTGTCTTATGTATTGAGGTGCTCCTATGTTGGGTGCATATATAATTGTTATATCTTCTCCTTGGATTGATCTGTTGATCATTATGTAGTGTCCTTCCTTGTCTCTTGTGACATTCTTTATTTTAAAGTGTATTTTACCTGATATGAGTATTGCTACTCCAGCTTTCTTTTGGTTTCCATTTGCACGGAAAATCTTTTCTATCCCCTCACTTTCAGTCTGTATGTGTCCGTAGGTCTGAAGTGGGTCTCTTGTTAGACAGCACATATATGGGTCTTGTTTTTGTATCCATTCAGGAATCCTGTGTCTTTTGGTTGGAGCATTTAATCCATTCATGTTTAAGGTAATTATTGATATGTATGTTCCTATGACCACTTTCTTAATTGTTTTGCATTTGGTTTTGTAGGTCCTTTTTTTCTCTTGTGTTTCCCACTTAGAGAAGTTCCTTTAGGATTTGTTGTAGAGCTGGTTTGGTGGTGCTGAATTCTTTTAGCTTTTGTTTGTCTGTAAAGCTTCTGATTCCTCCATCGAATCTGAATGAGATCCTTGCCAGGTAGAGTAATCTTGGTTGTAGGTTCTTCCCTTTCATCACTTTAAGTATATCATGCCACTCCCTTCTGGCTTGTAGAGTTTCTGCTGAGAAATCAGCTGTTAACCTTATGGGAATTCCCTTGTATGTTATTTGTCATTTTCCCCTTGCTGCTCTCAATAATTTTTCTTTGTCTTTAATTTTTGCCAATTTGATTACTATGTGTCTCGGCGTGTTTCTCCTTGGGTTTATCCTGTATGGGACTCACTGCGCTTCCTGGACTTGGGTGGCTATTTCCTTTCCCATGTTAGGGAAATTTTCCACTATAATCTCTTCAAATATTTTTTCAGGTCATTTCTCTCTCTCTTCTCCTTCTGGGACCCCTATAATGCGAATGTTGTTGCAGTTAATGTTGTCCCAGAGATCTCTTAGGCTGTCTTCATTTCTTTTCATTCTTTTTTCTTTATTCTGTTCTGCAGCAGTGAATTCCACCATTCTGTCTCCCAGGTCACTTATCAGCTCTTCTGCCTCAGTTATTCTGCTATTCATTCCTTCTAGTGTATTTTTCATTTCAGTTATTGTATTGTTCATCTGTTTGTTTGTTCTTTAATTCTTCTAGGTCTTTGTTAAACATTTCTTGCATCTTCTCGATCTTTGCCTCCATTCTTTCTCCAAGGTCCTGGATCATCTTCACTATCATTATTCTGAATTATTTTTCTGGAAGGTTGCCTATCTCCACTTCATTTAGTTGTTTTTCTGGGGTTTTATCTTGTTCCTTCATCTGGTACAGAGCTCTGTGCCTTTTCATCTTGCCTATCTTTATGTGAATGTGGTTTTTGTTCCACATGCTGCAGGACTGTATCTCTTCTTGCTTCTGTTGTCTGCCCTCTCAGTCAAGATCTTTCTTGTGGGGAAACATCCCAAAGTGAAATTCACATCACTTCTCATTTTTATGCTAAGGATTCTTATTTTGATCTTCCCAGTCCCCACCTGTCTTCTGGGCTCTAGCATTACATTTCCAACCTCTTGATGTATTTTATCTCTTCCCCTAAAAAGCCCACACATTTAAATTGTGCTATATACAATAAGACGTCTTCAAAGGACTTGAAAAGCAGAAAGAAAAAAGAAAACTTGGTGGATGGTATGTAGTACATTACATCTAAAGGGAAAAAAAATAATCCCAAGCGTGAGGCAGTATTTTGTGCTGGATGACACAAATCCTCAGGTAGCCTCCTCCTTCTGTGGTCATTAAACAGTATTCTAATTATTAATCTGGCTTTCCAGGGAGTTCTACCTGTAAAGTGGTTCTTCTCAAATTTACTGCTTTTGTTTACCATAAAGTTCAGTTGCTGTCTCCATGTTCAGAAATATTTTTATTCAATACGTGTTTATTGAGAGTGCACTATATTCTAGGCCCTGAAATCGAACATGATAAGTGACTCACAGTATATATATGTGGATCTAGAAAAGCAAATAACTCAGATTTTTGACCTAGTCTGTGGGATCAGAGGGTTTGTCTAAGGTAATGGCATTTGAGAATGTTTAAGGGCCTTGGGGTAAAGGAAAGTAAATTACAGTAAAAGAAATATTGTTCTAAACCTGGTCTGGGACAAAATGTTATTGCTTGATAAAACTAGTAATCTTCTTTGAATAAATTAGAACATTGATAAATGTTTAGTAATTTTCAATAATTGCCTAATTACTTATAGGATTAATATTTGATTTTGGAAACCATCTACTCACCCATCCACCTGACAGTCAAAAGGCTGGGAATCTGGGGCTTCCCTGGTAGTGCAGTGGTTGAGAGTCTGCCTTCCGATGCAGGGGCACGGGTTTGTGCCCCGGTCCGGGAAGATCCCACATGCCATGGAGTGGCTGGGCCCATGAGCCATGGCCGCTGAGCCAGCGCATCCGGAGCCTGTGCTCCGCAATGGGAGAGGCCACAACAGTGAGAGGCCCGCGTAAAGAAGAAAAAAAAAAAAAAAAAAGGCTGGGAATCTTTAAATAGGTTTTTTTTTTTGGTCTAATCTACATTTTCTATAAATGTCTCTCTACTAAGAGAGAAACCTTTAAATTGGCATGCCAGAAGTTTTTTCCATACTTCAAGATTATACGAAAATGTTGAGGCATGCTCATAGCTAAATTGTCTGGAAAGTTGTTGTTAATGTTTCAACAGTTACTTCTAGGTTCTACAATTAGGCTAATGTAGAGAACAGACCAAAATGGTGGCAGGGGACATGGTGAAAAAGGAAGTCAAGGGATAAGCAAAATCCAGACTGAGCAAAGAATTGTCCTTTGAAGTTTGAACCTTATTCCTAAAAACAAAATGCAAAAGAGGTGAGGGAGGTAAGTGATCACATTTATGTTTTATAAAGATCAATCTTTCTATAGTAGTGTTATCCAACAGGAATAGAAATATAAAGTGAGACACAAATATGAACGTCATATTTAATTGTAGAATTCGTAGTAGCCACATTAAAAAAGGAAAAATAATCAGGTGAATTAATTTTAATCCTGCAGTTAATATAATCCAATATACTGAAAGTATTTTCATGTTAACATGTAATCACTGTAAAAATTATTTACTCAGTTGTTCATCAGCTTCAACTGTACCATGCTAGTCTAGAATATTCAGGCAAACTTTAAAAATTCCAGTGATAAATAAAATGTTTACAAGTTTTTTTACAATTTTATGGAAAACAACTTGAGAACTTTCATTTTTCTCTAATAAGATTCTAGTTCAGAAAGTGCTATGTTTAATTTCTATAAATTTGTTTTCTTGCTGATGAACTCCTGAGTAACTAAGAGATAATGTATATTTCATGTGGAGAAGAGAGCCTCCAATGATTACTTATCCAAATCATCTCCACTGAACTAAAAATTAATATTGAATTCAGTAATGCAATATTTTACCTATCAGTCGGTTCCCCCACCCCCGCCCACCAAGCAAAACACTGTTGAAGCTTTTTAAACGTCTTAGCTGATCAAAGATATAGATTTAGACAATTTTTAAGGTGGCCTATTTCTTATAAAAATACTGTGATTTTTTTTTTTAACATTAAAGTCCAAAAGTCTGAAATAAAGGTATTTGAATTTCTCCAAATTTAAACACAATCCACTGGTACTGTTGATTCTACTAGTGTCTGAATATCTTTTAGCCACTATTCATTGGATTTCTCATTGGTCATTCTATAGTAGAGAGCTTAGGTACTCATCAAAATAAGAAGCAGAGACCCAATTGTACTAACTGTAAGTCACTTAGGTTTGTGGCCTGAGTCTCAATGATTCTGAGGCCTAAGAAAGTTGCTTGGCACATATTAGGTGTATAATATAAACATTTGTTGAGTAATAATAATAGCCAACATATAGCACTTAAGATGTGACGGACTTTTCTGAGCGCTTCATGTATTTTAAAATATTCCATCTTCCTAAAAACCACATGAAAAGATGATCAACATCACTAATTATCAGAGAAATGTAAATCAAAAGTACAATGTGGTATCACCTCACACCAGTCAGAATGGCCACCATCAAAAAGTCTACACACAATAAATGCTGTAGAGGGTGTGGAGAAAACAGAACCCTCCTACAGTGCTGGTGGGAATGTAGATTGGTACAATCACTATGGAGGACAGTAGAGGTTCCTTAAAAATTAAAAATAGAACTACCGTATGATCCAGCAATCCCACTCCTGGGTATACATCTGGAGAAGACCCATCATGCACTCCAACGTTCATTGCAGCACTATTTACAGTAGCCAAGACATGGAAGCAACCTAAATGTCCATTGACAGTGGAATGGATAAAGAAGATGTGGTACATATATACAATGGAATATTACTCAGCCATAACAAAGAATGAAATAATGCCATTTGCAGCAACATGGATAGACCTAGAGATTATCATATTAAGTGAAGTAAGTCAGAGAAAGACAAATATCATATGACATCACTCATATGTGGAATCTAATTTCAAAAGATATAAATGAACTTATTTACAAAACAGAAAAAGACTCACAGATTTCAGAACAAACTTATAGTTACCAAAGGGGAAATGTTGGGGGGGGATAAATTAGGGGCTTAGGATTAACATACTCACACTACTACATATAAAATAGATAACCAACAAGGACTTACTGTATAGCACAGGGAACTCTACTCAGTATTCTGTAACAATCTATATGGATAAAGAATCTGTAAAAGAATGAATATATGTATAACAGAATCACTTTGCTGTATACATGAAACATAACATAACATAAAAATAAAAAAATAGAAAATATCTAAAATAAATAAAATATTTCATCTTCAAAGCAATCTTATGAGTAGATACTGTAACTATCCCATTTTACAGATTAGGAAACTGGATGAAAGATGTACTTTTCATAAGACTTTAATATTACCATGAATACATTTACAGATTGAATCTTGAGAGTATTTGTTACACTACTGACATTATTAATTGATTATAATGGCAGCGCTAATACAGCAGCTGGCATTTTTTCAGTTTCCTGAGTGCCAGGCATTGTTTTAAGTGCCTTACAGATCTAAACTCACTGCTACCAACAGCCCTATGAGGTAGGTAATATTACTACCCCCATGTTATAAATGAGAAAACTTGGTTAAAAGATGCATTCTTAAAAAAATTATTTTAAATACTGTTAACCCCTGAACAACACAGTAATCTGTGAGAAATGGGTATTATTCTGATCATCATTTGATAAGTGAGGAAACTAGGCATAAAGAGGGTGAGTAAATTGGCCAAGGTCACACAGAGAAGAATGACAGTGTTGGGATTCACACTTATGCAGCCTGATGTTGCATGTGTCAGAATTATGTTCCAGTTTTGCATTAATTCAGTGTTTATCTGGATAAGATGAATTGTGGAAATTTCCCAATCTCCTAAATTTTAATCCATTATGGATACTAGACCCATTTTAACTAATATATACTTTTTTTGCTCCATAACTATTCTAAATTTCCTGTTTTTAGAATTAAAACCCTACTTAGAGTACCCAAATAAACATTCCAATTACTGGGGTTGGAGACTGAGGTGCTTTGAAAAAATTCTCATTTTAAAGGGGGTTCTGTTTCTTTTTATAATCTCTATTAAAAATAAAGCACCACCAGAAAAATTATTTTATGTTAAAAGCATCTTTAGAGCTAAAAGCTTAAAAAAAAGACTTAATGGAATAAAAACAAATAATTAAGTGAATATCAACATTTTATTTTATATTAATGCTTATTTTATAACCATTTAGTCAGAGTTTTCTAAAAATAGTCACTGAATAAATACTTTTCATTTAAAAAGATACACCTAGTGCCTTCAATTTATTTCCTTACTTAAAAGCTATGAGGTCCTTTCTACAAGGAATGAAAAATAAAAATTCACATACATCCCTACTTATGGCATATTAATAGTACAAGCAACATTTTAAAGCTTGATACTTCCGGTGCGTAATTATTCAATTTTCTCCATATATAGACGCCACACCTTGTTGTCAATAAATAATTCCACTTTAATGGCAAAGTAATAATTTAGACAGATACAGGGTGCACATTTGCAAAAAAATATATGCAAGCTGGTTTACAAGCTAGAGGAACAATCAACCAATAGAAAATACATCACCCAGTTATGTCCACTGACACCAAGTACTTGTTGTCGGGGCTTTACAAAGACTACAAAACTTTTCAGATGATTTATTTCACTGTTTCTATTTACATGATATGTTACATCAAAAATGTACAAAATATAAAATGTATACAGACAAATGTTTCACAAACTAGTTTAAGTTGTAAACTAGGCGGACCTACTGGGATGTATTGCAGGAATTTGTTTATGACCGTGTTTGGACTGTGTTTCTCAAAACGGCAGGGAAAGATTAGCAATTTTCTTAGATCACATATTATACAAGGGCCACTAGTCACTCATCCAGCTACATATATTGATGCTTCACCACAGATGTGATCCACGTTTGAGGCTTCAAAGTCAGGGTGACCATTCTATGTGCATAAATTCAGTTCCGATTTCCCTTAGGGCAATAGCACCGTGGAGGACCTATGGACTGAGTGACATTCTGACAACTGCGCAGATGTCTCGTGTTGTTATTGTTCTATAGCAACTGACCCGTGGGTGGTCACAGAGAGTAGCACCAATTGCACGTCCTGAAAGTAGCACATTTTCACATGCATGGGACAAGTCTACACCATGGCCTAGCCCTTGGGTTGATAAATTTCAAACCTGTCCCCTGTGTGTGGTGGGAACTTCTCCAATCACTCCCATCAGTTTTCATGCACTCTCTTGAAAGCCTGTCACGACAGATGCACTTTCAGACATTTTTACTTTTCCGAAAATGGATTGGCTTCATGGACAGTTTTGAAGCATGCTCACTCTAGCACTGATAGCTCCTGCATGGTCATCACAACTGTAAATACAGGACAAACACACCAGATAATAACAGTGTTGAGGGTTTGCATTCTGTATTTGCAAAGTACAGGAAATCTCAGCAAGTGAAACATCTCTTAACACCCACAGGATAAAATACAATTTTTTTTGTGTGTTTATTTCGATTTGTGCAAGTTTTTAAAATGATTATTTACAATACCTACCCAGTAGACTGTGCAAATCTAACGTCCTTTTACAGTATAAACGCTTCCTCATCCACAGTGACTTCACTGCATCAGTGTTCTCGAATGCTGAATTTCTCATGTACAACAATATCCATCAAAACAACATGTTCAAAACTCATAATAATTAAAAAAAAAAAAAACAATAGGGGAGAAAAGCGGAATCGTTGTGCTCATGCTGCATCTAGTGCTTCCAGCTCTGCTGGATAAGAAATCACAATCTCCCGCCTTCTGAAACTCTTTCCCCTAGAGCTGGATGAAATTTAGCCACATGGCTTCGCTTTTAAGTGACAGTCAAAGAGGGTTTCTGGGTTTACTTGAGTATTTTGGAGGATAGGCAAAGCAATCTATTCACAAGGTAAAAATACGGATCTTTCTCCTATCCATTTCTTCAAAAACAAACACAAAAATAGAGAGAGATGAGGCTACTGCGTTAACCGGTGGTGTAAATGAAAAGACAGTGGAAATCACCCATGGTTTAGGATTTCAACCAACTGTTAAACTGTTGTAGAAATTGGTTTTAAGGCAGTGAGACAGCACCATAGGAAATGTTGCTTCTTTTCACTGACAAGGCTCAAACAAATAAAGCCCTAAAAAAGCCTTTTATCAGTGTTGACTAATAATTGGTATAAAACTCTTTTTAAGGGAGTGGGCAGGTGGTTTAAAAAGACCACGGTGGTAAAAACAACCTTATCAAACCCGTGACTCAGACACTAAAAAGTGGGTGGAGCACATCCTGTGATCATGGCAGTTGAATGACACTGGCACTTCTCCAGCTTGTCACAGCAGTGTTTCCCCTGGCGGTTGCACAATTCCATTTGTGCTTGCGGAGGCCTGGCCTCTTCATTTAGGAATGGGGTGAGCGCACAACACAAACACTACTGGGGCTCCGTGACCAGCACCATGTGGCACAAAGGAGCTTGGACGGATCAGAAGAATGGACCCTGCTTGGGGAGAACAGCCCCTCAGAGGAAACCAAAGGAAGGAACAACAACAAAAAAAGGTCTGCATTGTAAACTTTTAAAGAGGAAAAACAGAAAGTCCAGTTTGGCTATCCCATGTGCAATCTATTCAGTTGCCCTGTCATTAGGGTCCTTTCCAGTTGAGTAATGGAGCCTTACATCACTCCACGGATATAAAAATGCCTAGAAAGGAAAGCAAGTTACACTTCTGTGTCAATTTAGCATCTTGGCGGTTCAAACTTAGTTCTACTGCCTCCTCGGAGACCACGGCCCTGGATCAGGGTCCTGGACAGGGTGCTTTCATATTGTCAGTGGTTTAGTGAAAATACCTTACTTTTTAACCTTTTTTTCTTTTTCTAAAGCATAGTCTTTTCCACTAACTTTTTTCACCCTCTAGAGGGTAGATTCAAGAGACGAATCCAGAACGTCTTCATGGTGGCTGGTGCTATCACTGTCGCAGCTTTGTGTGCCCGAGTAATTGGCTGCTTCTTGGAGTTTCATTAGCATGTTCATCTGAAGAAAGAAAAGGAGACATCGATGGAGGCAATGATGCATGGAGGAAGCCAGTCCCAGAAAACACACGGCCCCGAGCCACACGGACGACCCATCTCATCCCCTCCAAGGGAAATGGAAAAAAATTTTAGATTTTTACTAGTTGCCCCTGGCTCCTACACGGTTTCTCCCAAACGTGACTACAACAGCAAACCATAAGGACAAAATAGGGCCTCCGCATAAGTCTTTTATTTGCAGTTGTAAATGAATACAGCTCCAGCAGGGAGAGGGGAAAGGAAACTGTATCACAGCTGGACATCTGGGCTCGTGGCTGGAGAGTACACCAAGCCGCCCAGCTCTTTGGCTGCGAGAAGCAGAAAGCACTGAATGACAACTGAAAGTCCTGAATGTTCCTACAGGCGGATGCACACACGGGCTCCTGGACACGGTCCCTGGAGAGGAGGTGGGGATGGAGTGGAATGGAGCCCCCCATCTGCTGCTTAGGAGCTGACTTTGAGAGGTGACCAAATGAAGCCGACCATGAACGTTGGAAGAGGGAAAAGGGAAGAATCACTGTCAAGTTTCTGTGGTTGTTGAGTGTCTGGCTAAAATATGATGGATAACTCACTGAAAACTACAACCACCTTCTGGAACAAGAGCGGCTGTCTCAAGTTTCCCAGCCTTATAGGACAATGGCAACGTTTGTTCTCATAAAAGGGACGTAGGTGTGAAAGCAGCTGGGGAGAAAGACAGCTAGCATTTCCATGTATTAGAAAATAAAAGGCAGCCACCTTGCTTGGATTTTGATAGATCTGCAGATCCACCGGTAGGGATGGAAAAAGAAAGACTGTTTAAAAGTGAATCATGAATAAATGGTTCAACAGTTTTAGAAAGTGCAGAAAAAATGGCACATGCCTTCGGGAGGGTTGTTTTCTTATCAAGGGTTTCTGTAAATTGTAATAATGTTTGTATTGTTTAATGCATGCTAACTTTGCTATTTCATAATGTAATCAAAGTTTTTTGGGTTTTGTTTCCAACTTAGAAATACAGGGAATCTGATCCCAAAGAAAGGAGAAATCTAAAAAGGATTCCTTAGTCATATGTTAGGCTCTGCATGCTTGTATGCTCAGTGTAAAATGTGTGTTCAAAAAAGAGCTGTGAAATAAAATGACAAACTGGTAATTACCAATTCCAGCAAGGATGCCTTTCTGACGAAGAAGCTACAGTTACAGCATATTTTAAAGTCATTTTAATATTCTTCAGGACAATATTTTTCAATATAATTTTTTGTCTAATTCCCTGAATTTATTAAACTAGCTACATAAAGATATGAAATTAAAGTAGTTGGTGATAACCTCTTAAACCCAGTGAGTCAAAAAGCTAAATGTCTCCATCAATATACTGTTTCTCTCTTGCCCTCTCTCTCCTCTCTTCTTCGTTTCTCTGTCTCTCTCGAGCGTGTGAGTGCATACACACACACACACACACACACACACACACACACACACACACACACACACACACACACACACACACCCCTACCTTCATGCACATTCATATTCTCTTTTTCCTTTCTTTTGTCAATCCCTCCCTTATTAGTAGCCGGCTGTATATTCAAGCATCTGGGTGAAGATGATTTGTAAAAGAGAATTGTGTTTTGAGCACCTTCCCAGAGCAGAAATGGTTTCAAGGGTTGTGCTTCTATCTCAGTCACAAATGTTTGAAATCACTTGAATGCTGACTGTTGTAAAAGTTTTACCGTGTAATAACAGTATTATTAAGGTCTTAATTTTTGAAAATGGTGCCATATAGTAAATATGTTCTATTAGAATAAGTTCAGAATCTCAGATTCATAATAAATACATATGAAGGCTTTACTCTGCCTTCTCATAGGGTTGCTCATAGGGTTGTATATTCAAGTCAAAGGAGATTACAAGAGGGAGGTAAGGTTCCATACCATTCAGCAGTCACTCGGATAGATCATTATTCTCTACAAAAGTATTTCCTTGCTCTCTTCCCCCCTCCTTCTTTCCCATACCCAGGGTCAGAAATATAACGTCTTACAGTTGTAACACCTCCGTCAGGTCCTTATCATCCCTGGTATTTACACATCTGCTAGTCTCCCAGCCTCCATCCTTCTCCTTTAACCTGCCCTCTATTCTATTATCAAGGTGATCTTTATAAACTGCAAATCTAATGAGGTAAGTCCCTTGCTCAAAAACCTTTGGTGGCTCCCCACTGTCTGCGTGATAAAATTTTAACTTCCTACAAGATAAACAAGGCTTCACATGATTTTACAATTGCAGACTTCTGTAGCTGTAATTCCTCCCGTCCCTTTTGTTCTAATCCCAACAATTTGTATACAGCTCCCTAAACTCATTATTTTTACTGTACTGTTCCATCACGTTTCACGTGCTATTTTCTTAATTTTGGATCTTCCCCACCCAACCCCATGATGTTCTATTCATCCTTCCAGACCTAGCTCAAGCCTTTCCTCCTCTGGAGCTTTCTCCTAATCACTTCCTCAACAGACTCACAACTCTATCTAGGATATATCTATCTAGGATATACTTCTATCATTATTTTACTATAATTTATATATATACATGTCTCTCTCCACGGCTGGACTGTGAGCTTCTTAAGATCAGAAATGAGATCTAATTTATTTTCTGATCACCAGGTCTTAGCCTTGAGTACATACTTATTATTTACTAATATTTACTGAATGAATGAAATTAATGAGTTTGTTGACGATGAATACACATTATATTTTTAAACACTGTGAGATGTGCCAAACACTTGCATCCGTGTTCAGATTCAAAAATATATTACTGACATTAAATAGTAGATTTTTTTCTGATTTAGATTGGACTGCAAATAGGTTTTTACCTATGTCAATAATTATAAAAATATAGAGCAATAAATGCAGAGAGGTACTTACTTCTCTATGAGAATGTGCCTAATTCAAAGATTTTTAGATGATAAGGTTTTTGTCATTTAACATGTCAGATATCATAACCCCTTGTTCCTTAAGATGTTTAGGTGAGCAGCAGGTTAGGAATCAGAGATATTTTTTACCCAAATTCTCATTCAAAATGTGGAGATCCTGATCTCTTTTCCATACTAGAAGACAAGAGCATTCTGAGCCAGGGAAAGGAGTGATTAATGGGTTTAGCTGACCAGGACTATGGGAATTGGGAAAATTTAAGATATCCCTTAAATGTCCCATACTCTGTAGAGTAACCCTGAAAACAAACCTTATAAACACCTCACCTTTATCAGGAACTGTATTAAAATCTGCAAAAGGAGAACTGGAATTTATAAAAAATTCAGAGGAAATAACCCATATTTGTCCTCTAAGGCTTAATTTTACTCTATTACATTTTAATCATCCTATAAGGAATTACTTAGTGTCTGCTCACAATTATGCAGAATTCAAACCAATTCCACCACCACTGTTGATTTCTAGCTACGTATGAGCTAAAGGGCCAGACACTTGTTATAAAAATACAACTCCAGGCCCTTAAGAAGTTTATAGCCTAGATCAAAACTCCTAAATAAGAGATACCTGGGCTCTAAGTAGGTCAATGTTTATATCTCTGTGACTTTATGGAACTTCTTGAAATAGTATGCAAAATCTTCTGTGTGTGTCCATTTTGTTGGGAAAAAAATCATGAAACTTTATCAGATGGTTCACATATAAACCCCCAAATATTCAGAATGATCAGCTGAAATGATGACGACATATACATGTCGGGGTTGTTGGTATAAGGGTATTCCACAAGATAGCAAGTCATTTTCTGTCTTTAGGTGTAGTTATAGATTATGATTTTAATCATTTCCTTTTTTGTTTGTTTTAAGTAACATAATGACCTTTATCTCAGCATGTCTTCTTTCTGTATTGGTTTCCCAGTGATCCCTTTAGTCAGAGAATAGTAAGCTAACAAACACATTACGTTTGATACCAATCTATGGAAAGTCATCTCTAAAAATAAAATATACATACAAAAATAAAGTCATTTTCCTATCATGTACTTAATATTTTCAGAGTATTCATACTTTGGAGTTTTACTGACTTATATTAAGCCTTTCATGATTGCAAACTGAGCAAGGCAGAGAATAACATCCCTTTGATTTCAAGTCAGTTTATTCTTCCCTACTGTTGCCAACAGAGGACTAATTCTAAATTTAGTCAGATACGTGTAAAACATTCTTTAGTTCTTCAAGCATACATTAGATTATATTCTTTTGGTTTCTTTCATTTTAGAACAAAATTCAGTTTTCTCTTACATACCTAATGAATTGAGTACTGAATGTTTAAAATTTATTGATTTATTTACACAATTTTCTGCATAAAAAAGAATAATTATGGTCGCAGAGTTCAGCCTGGTTTCAGTGTTTTTTGATTATTTTTAAGCATATGAGTTTGGTCTTTCATTTTAAGAGTTTCACCCAATGAAACTAGGCCAAAGGTAAAAATTTTAAAACTGAGTACCAATATCAGGACAGTTTCAAATATTACCTAGGATAACTAATGTCTCTGATGCATAAATACTAATGACCGCACACTATAGTCAAGATTATATAGGAGGAACCAAACATCAGCTTCTTACCAGGGGATCCCCCTCTGTGTCAGTTTGTGGAATGTGCTTTGAGGTTGTAGCTTCCTTTGTGGATATGCAGCCCTCATACCCAACATCTTCTGGTCTCAGCTGAAGTAATGCTGGGCCCTCCTGAGGCAAAGATGCTGAGCTCCATGGGTATGTATCAAGCACCCACTTTGAGGGATCTTCCCAGGGTGCTCGTTTCCCATACATCTAAAAAGTGATCACAAATTTAGCACATATCAAATGCATTTCTATTCAGTACAAAAGGTGACTACTAATTGATTGATTCCTTTGCACACTGAGTTCCTATGGGACTCAGGGGAATGAAGTGTCCATACACAATTTTCCAGATTTTAAACATATATCTCTCTATATAGTTCACTTAAAACTTGAAGGCTAGACAAAATAAAGCTTGAGACAAAATAAAGCTGAACATTTGGGATAGATTATCAACATTTGGGGGAGAGCATGAGGGAGCTTTATTTTAAATACATGAAGAAATGGCTGCCCCATTTATCTTTGTTAGTAATTTTACAAACTAAAAGAAAGCTCATCATTGAGAAAGGAAAGTTCCAGTAATGGAAAAATTAAAAAGCTAGACACTAAATAGCTTTCTTTACTAAAGTGCACTTTGGAAAGATGGTGAATAAAAGAGACTTCTTTTCTCTGTCCACTTCATTCTACTCAAATTTTTCCTTGAAAATAAGAATCCTTTCTCCGACAACCATTTCCCTCAGATTAACTTCCTCTATAATCTCACTGCTTCCCATTAAAACTCTTTTTAGATTTTTTTTTATAAGGCCACTAGTAAAAGAGGAGAATCATGGGAAATGAAAGATTTGTCAAAACTCATATGGAGGGAGAAAATTAATAGAAAGAGATTATAAAGCCTGGTTAAAGTACTGGCAGTGGAGTAGAGGGCAGATGAATCCAAGCGATGTTAAAGAATTTTTAAGCTGAACGCAAAGCCAAAACCAAAGTGGGAAGGGCACACTGAGGAGAAAGAGGTTGATGGGATTTGGTAAAAAAAAAAAAAAGTACAAGCCACAGGGGCACAGAAAGAAAAGTTAAAATTAAGAGAAGAGGACAGTAACATGGGTACGCTAGTTCTTTAATGGACTCTCCTACTCCACTGAGGGCAATCCTGGTTACTAGGTGTATACACATCTTGGTCGTGGATGGCACAGAACACCGTGTTAAGTGTTCTATGTGCCTTCTTGTGGTTCAGTGAGACAAAAGCAAAATGGCGGACATTGAGGCCATGAAAGCCCATGGCTGCCTTGGAACTGTCTTTTGAGTTTTTCCTGGAGAAGTTGTATGACATTGTGGCAGCTTGTCTTAAGAAAAAAAAAAGTTCAGGTCTTGATAGCTGTGCATTTCTTTAGATGATGGTAGGGGTGGCAATGGTTAGTTTTTTTTTTTTTTTTTTTTAATAGTTCTCTTCTTTTAGAGCAGAAAATTTCTCTCAGTTAAAAATCTACTTTATAGAGGATGTAAAACATAGCTTGCTTTACAACTTAAACTAATTGAAGGAAAGCATATAATTCTTGGAAAGGAAAAGATGCCAGCCTTTTAAAGAATCATCAGGGACAGCAAAATTGGGGGTGACCAATAGAAAGCTAAACAGGCTCAATTCTATATTTCAGAGTAAAATAGATGCTATAGAAGAAGAATTGAAAGAAATGAAATTTAAACATTCAGAAGGAGATAATCTGATGGTTGATGTTTCAAGAAAGATAGAATCATCAGAATAAAAATTGAAATCCAGTGCATCACCAGTGTTTTTTTCAACTAGAACATCTGGTAAAGTGTATTCCCCATACGGTTCTCCATCAAAGTATCAGCCTTCATTTGAAGAGAGCTTTTTCTGTTCCTCTCAACTCAGATTTTCATCTTTGTAACCATGCTTTGTTTTTCCACCTCTTGTTCCAATGCATGGTTCTTTGTTGCCAGGATATCCAAGGAAATGGTTCATGACATGTGTGATTCCTTTTTTTCCTGTTCCTCCGGAAGTCACATATGGACCATCCCAAGGACATCATCTGCCAACAGACTTCTGGTCCAGCATATCCTTCAGTAGCAATGAGAACTCTCTACTCACCAAAGGGTTTTCCTTTTTCTCTCAAGTGCTGAATTCCTCCTGCCTCCTGCCACCAACCCCCACCAACATCCAGCTACTCCCTACATCATGGTTGAACCAGCTTTCACACTAACCTACTACTAAACATCTAGAACCACAGCAAAAAACTTGAGATCTTTTAATCCCACCTCAAAAAATTTTTTTGAAGTATCTCTCAGTTTGGGAAACTGGTATTACCTTAGTGATTATGCCTTTGTTTAAATGGAAGCTTTATAGTATGATAATTCTCAGGACAGTGTTTTATAAATAATATTGACTTAAATATTAAAAACACTATGTAGTTAAAAAAATGAGATCTAAGGATTTTTAGGTATTATGGTTTTTGAGTTTTTAAAACGCTTCTAATTCTTTCTAGATATTAGCAAATGAATACGAAATAAGGAGAATTTCACATATAAAGATTTGGATCATAGTTTATTAATACTGAAATAGTATCTAGAGAACAAATAATTCATTTAAATACTTATTCTAAAATTATGACTGTGAATATTTTAAATACATTTTCATAAAAAAAAATATATATATATTTTTAGTAAAAATGGTTGAAATCAAGAGACCCAACTCACATCTGAGATAGCATAATAGTTTTAGAGGAATCCTCACATGTGCTATGTTATACTTGAAAAATAAAAACCTTTGGTAGAGTCTTTAATTTTGTTGGAGACACTTTCTGGGGCTAGTTTGGCTTATACCCTTAAAAATATGAAATTGAGTTACTTAAATATGGATTAGAACCAATTGATAGCATTCTCTAGGATCATTACCTCTGAATTTTCAGAACACCCTCATAATATGATAGTTCTAAATCACCTTCTACTAGGTGAGGAAACCATGATGGTAAAAGGAAGCAAAATGAAGTAAAATAGAAAACCAGTTTTTCAGACAGTAAAATAAAGACTTAACACAGTAATGCAGATGACAAAATGTGAAAAGCATGAAGTATGTCTTGATTCTAGCAGCCGTTGTGATAACCAGAAATAGAGATGCCTAAGCAAAATACTACCTAAACCTTAGCTAAGTTATTGTAAAGATGCCTGGATTTTTCTGCCACAAGTGTGGTAATTATACAATATCAATCTTAAAATATTCACACGTAAGTTTTATAATTCTACAATTTCGTGAAATTTCAACTTCAACATAAGGAAAAAATCAAGAGTGATGGAAAAGGGATGATACATTTTATTGAAGAAAAAGGGTTTTCTTATTAGTGATATATTTTGACTTCTTAGTGAAGAGTAAATAGAAGGGGTGGATGACAGGTGGATGACAGGGACAGCAGGGGCGCTCCTAAACCCGCCTGCCATAGATTTTAAAAAGTCAAATGCCTTAGATTTAGAGCACTCTCATAAATAGTAAAGGATCTTACAAGTGACGTTAAAGGGCTTCAAACAAAGAAATATCCTAAAGCAAGGAAACTATAAGCAAAAACTACTTGTTGCAGATTAGATAAGAAGGGAATAAATGATCAAGGTCCATATAAACATGCCTTTCTTATAAGATGCAGAACTGTGCAATTAACTAACTATCTAATAAGCACAGGTCTGGGGACTTCCCTGGTGGTCCAGTGGTTGAGAATCCATCTTACAATGCAGGGGACGCTGGTTCGATCCCTGGTCAGGGAACTAAGATCCCCCATGCTGCAGGGCAACTAAGCCCATGTGCCACAACTAGAGAGTCCTCGCGTCGAAATTAATGACCCTGCGTGCCACAACTAGAGAGAAGCCTGCGCACTGCAACAAAGAGCCCACGTGCCGCAACGAAAATCCCGGGTGCTGCAACTAAGACCCAGTGCAGCTAATAAATAAATAAATAAATATTTTTAAAAAAACAGGTCTGTAAACACCTATGGCAATAAATTTGGCCTTCAATGTGTACTTGTTAGAATAACTGTGCTTTCTCTTTCTCCTACATATTTATTCTCAGAACAGAAAAAAAGTAGTGTATACTATTTGTTCTTTCAAACTTTACCACTATATTTACATAGTTCATGCCTTATTTTTCTGCACAAATACTCAGAGAAATGAATTATTTTTGCTTTTAAAGGATGATTTTTTTCACTTAGTTTTTTAAAACAGTAAAGAAAATTGAGTACTATACCTGCAGACCTTCTCTCACTGCCTCCAGAATATAAGGTACCAAAGAATAGTTCCAGAGATCCATGAACCATACTCTAGAACCTTCTACATCCATGGGGCAAGGAAGGAAAAGTCGAGGACCTGAGAAGAAACAAATAACAAAACATTTTTAAGAACCATTATATGTAGCAATCTAAACCCATATTTAGACACCATTTGGGGGGAATGTTTCTTATAGGATTCTTAGAAAATTATAATCTTGGCCAGTTTGATTATATTAAAGTGTATTTCACTGAAGACCCAATCTCCAGGACCCTCCTTTCTTTTTACACTAAAACCTTCATCTAAAATGTAACATTTTAGCATCAGGAGAAACCTTAAAGGTCATAATCCAGTCAATCTGCCCCATTTTACAAATGACAAAACTATGCTGGAATGAATTGTCAAATACAAAATATGTCATTATTTGCAGAAGTGGGTCTCTGCCTTGGTCTTCTGATCACAAATATAGAATTGTTCTTTCTAATTTACCCTGTGTCTTTAGTGAGTATGTCTTTATGATCCACCGCAATGGGAAAGGGACATTTTTTTCATGCAATTTAAGAAGGAATACAAAAACAAACATCTTTATGCCAACTCAAGAAAATAATTCAAACAATTTTGTCTTCATGAAAAATGTAAAACACTTAAATTATCTCTAACTAAAATCTTCTCTCACAACTATATTTGATATGAGCCATAAGCTAATATTTGTTTTTAGCATAAAGAAAGGTACTCTAAACAGACACAATTTATTTCAAATGGTTATCTGATTTTTAGATATTTGTCTATATTAAACTTATTCGATGTCAGTAAAATCTTAGTAAACCATAATAGTCAGACAAAATGAATCTAATTAGAAATATTTATGCAAAGCTTGGAAGAAGGCAAACTTTCAGAAGGAAAAAAAAATGAAAACTTAAATCTCTGGAAGTTTGAAAAACATTAGCTTCACTTGTTATTTTCTGCCCTCCAATCTGGCCATCTTTACCACGTACTCGTAGTTCCTGGAAAATGGCATATTGCAATTTTGGAACTCACCAATGGTAACATCAGAAGAACTGTGTGTTTCCAAAAAACTGTTGAGATGATGCCATGTCTTAGGAATCCAATCTATAATTTTGACTAGGTCATTATTGCGTATGTTCCTTTCAATTTCCATCTCTATCAGTTTCCTTCGAAGATATCTGCCTAAAAAGCCTTTTACTGGTTCTGTGTGGTTTGCACATAGTACCCACCTACAAAAAGAGAGAAAAAAACCAAAAACTCAGAAATCTTTATATAAATTAAACTTTTATATAAATTAAACTTTAAGTCTACAGTGATTCTCTTTCCAATATAAAGTAATAATGTTCCTAATTTAATTGGTGGCCATATGTTAATGATCAAAGGGATGAGAAGGTCTATTAGCATTAGAGCTATACTGTAACTAACTTTTCATCTTGAGCTAAAGAGAAGCTTATGTGCGTCACAGCAGTGAGTGGGCATGTACAGGCTGAGCACTCTTCTGTAGGAGAATCACAAATCCTGAAATAGGAACTGTCTTCACATTTCTCACACTTAGAAAAAAAGTGCTCTACTTTAGCCAGGACATAGTGAGCAGAAAAAACATTTCTTTTTTTCTTCTTTTTGAAAGAAACACTTCTGATTACAGATTGAGGATCACAAAATGTCTGCTTGAGAAAGAGTGTCAGAAGAAGTGAGAATTATTTTCACACCCCAGGTCACCAATGGCAGGATTTCTCAACGTACAAATGGAAAAAACAATAACCAAAAGCAAACAGAAATGAGACAATATTAAAAAAATTCAATTTATCTTCACCTGAAATTGTGATGCAGCTCTAGATTTGGTGATGAAGAAACTCCCTGATTCATTGTTCCAATAATATATGGACTGGGGAAAAAAAAGAAAATTTATATGTACTAAAGGTAAAAGAGATTAATACATTAAAATTGTCTGCGAAAACAATTTAGATAAATATGGATTTTTCCATTTTAACATTAGGCTGTAAAAGGGTAATTTTGTAGTGTTTGGTTGGAAAATGACAAAGATCACTGAACTGGAAATTAAGATTTGGGGTTCTAATTTCAGATCTGGCATCCTAAGCAAATCATTTTCCCTCTCTAATCCCATGTTTTCTCATCTATGAAATGAAAAGATTAGACAGAATAATCGCAGTGATCTCACTCTACTCCAACATCTTATGATTCTTGTGCTTATAATCTAATTCATTAATTTTTTTCTTTTGTTTCATAATTATTTCAAAGGTTCTTAATAACATGAAAGAATTTGTATTCTTGTTTCAATATTTATTTTATGCTGATTAATTTTTAACATTTAAAAAATCTCTAGCAGAGATAACTGGGTTACTTGCACCATTAAAACTAACATTTATGTTGTTGTTCTTATATGTCTTTTTTTAGAGGCCATACTATAGTGAATCTTAAGTGGGTTTTCAGATTTTTTTTATACCCTACTTTAACCTTTTCTTTCATGTAAATAGTTAAAAATTAGAATCACTAGTGGAGAGAGGTATATCTGAATGTATTAAAATTATTTCTATAGGAAGGCTGAATTTAAACTTTAAATGGACTAAGAGTGAAACAAGAGCTCTATAGCTTCGTTCTAGTTCTTAATTTCCCTGATTCAAACATTCCATCATTGATAATGGTCTCCCAGACTTCTAGCATACCTGTAGAAGGTAACATCATCAAGTAAGTAATGTTGCCATAAAAGTGCCTGGGACGCAGTTGTTGAATGAATAAATAGATGTTCTAATGAACACACAGAGGTTCTTTGGAAATATGGTATAATAGTAATGAAGGCTTCTCAAATTAATAGCATCCACTATGCGTCTTAAAAGGTATAAAGGCACAAGAATGCATATTTGATCACCATTTTTTCATATCTTATCACTCGAAATATTTCACAAGCATACCATTTATTGTATTTACAGTTGAGAAAACCATTGAAGATATCACTCAAAGAGCCCACATGATGAAGATTATCAAGAATTATTACAACTGGAAGCTCTACACCGTTATTATCCGCACTGCATTGTTCAGCCAGGTTAGCTAGATATTGTTGCAATTCCTTTAAAAAAAAAGAAAACAAATATGTTAATGAGAAATTTATACCAATGGAAAGCAATTCATAGTTTAGGAATGATACATTTTGTCGTCCATCCAGGTTCTTTGATTAAAACTCACAGATCATTCCATTGATATAAAACCTTACTCTACAAAGCAAAAAAACATCCAATGTTGAGAGGATACACTTTTAAAGGAAAGAGAAAAGCCAGTACAGGACACCTGAAGTAAATATAAAGCTGTAAACACAAGGACACACTCCTCAGTTGTTTTCTCCCTGGAAGAAAAGTGAAAAAAAAAAGAATTCTGGATATGAGCTCTTAGGATAAACCACAAATACTGAGATTCATTCTTGTTTTTGGTATTACAATGATAAAGATGGATTTTAGCAAACCTTATAATTTCAAGTATACACTAAATCCAAAATGGTACCCCCTAAGTTTCCAATAAGACTTTAAATATTTTAATTCCAATTCATTTTGATGAGGTGCATCTGAAAATACAGGCCTGGGACTCAAATAAAACTGTGGTTGGTTGGTTGGTTGGTTGATTTGTTATTTATTTATTATCTGCTTGCAATTGTTGTAATTTATAACAACAGACAAAATGTGTTATAGTTCATTAGGTCACTTGACATTAGCATTTAGCATTTATTAAGCTTCTTGGTTCTTTACAGATATTATTCCTTTCTAATAGCTTTTAATCTAAATATGATAACCAGTTCACTGATTGCTCTCACAGATGGGTAGGCCAGAAATATAATTAGATTTCTTAGAATTATCCTAATCAGTAAGAGCATTTCCATAATATTTGCATATTCACAATGACATTTTCCATTTGTACATCTTGAGCAGGGTTAAAAAACAATTTCATGATGGATCTTGAATAATGAATAGAATTCCAAATGATAAGTACGTAGTTTTTTACTCTTTCAACACAGCTTTAGCAAGCGCCTACTATGTGCCAGGTACTTTTATATTACTTTTATATTCAGGCATTAGAGCTGATAGAAAGGCAGGCCAACAAGAAGTCTCAAGGCAATGTGATAACTGAAATGCATAAAACACTATAGAAAAACTAAAGAGAGGCATCTAATCCAGATTTAAGGTTCATAGAACTATAGCGTATGAGGGCAGGAGCTGTAATTGAAGAATAAAGAGTAAAGCGTAAGAGGTGGAAGATACGAGTGTGTGATGTGTTGGGAGAAATACTGGTGTTCTGCTTTTGCAAGAGAAATGGTCCATGGCAGTAGTGATCTCAATGAAAGGGGAAATCGAAAAGACTTTGAATCCATGCAGAGGAATTTGGATTTTACTATATAAACATGTGCACCATTCATATGTTGTTGTTTTCCCCAGGGTAGAGAAATTTATTTATCGAAGGAGACATACATGTGAAGGATAGGATGATTAATTAGAAATGGAAAACACATTCAAGATGCTTACTGCCCAGAATAGGTTAGGCATGTATATAGATAACTAAAATTCACAGTGAAAACTAATACGTTACCTCAAAAGAATATACACTAAAGATTTTGTTCAGAGCATGTAAAGATTACTTGCAGCTTCTGGGAAAGACTTTGTGGTGGTGTATTATTTGCTATTAACCCTTTATTTTAAAGATTAGGTAATACTGTGATGCTTAAAAATGGAAGAAGAGCTTCCTTCATAGATGGAGAAGAACAAAGGCAGAAACATAAAAATATGATATCCATGTAGGAAAAACCCAGTAGTATATGTTTTGTGAAAGAGTGGTAAATAAATTGGAAAGGAAAGTTTGCAACCTTGAATGGTTGGTAAGACTACTGGACTTTTCCTACTGACAGTGAAGAAACATTGACTATTCTGGGGATCTGAGTGATGTAGTCAGAATCATGATTTCAAAGTGTGGTAAGTATATTGCAAAGGAGGAAGAGAAACCAGTCAAGAGATACTGAAATTGCTGAAGCCAAGAGACACTGTGGGACTCAAGAGAAATAGTAGAAGTATGGGAAGATTTTTGACCTAGAGCAGAAAGCAGTGGGGAAACACTGCAGGATTTTAATGTGGTCAGCTTTTAATTATGAAAGAAGAATTATGAATGAATAGAAGACATTCTATTTCCATGAGGTGCAAGGATAAAGAGGCAGAGAGAGGAGGGGGATTTAATGCAAGTTGTAAATCAAGCAGTTAGTAAACAATTGCAATAGTCCAAGTAAGTGACAGAGTGTTTATTTGGGTGGGAGGGTAATGGTAGTAGGGATGGATGAAAGAAGATGGATTTGTGATATATTTTCACAGATACATCACAAATATACAAGAATTGAAACTGGCATCCCTAAACATGTATATTTAGTACACTAATGAAAACATACTTGTAAGCTAATAGAAATGCCTACTATATGGAAGAGTGGGCATGGCCAATAGTGTCCAATTGGAGCCAATACAAGTTGAAACAAGGGAGTTATCCAGATGAGAACAGAGGTGGGAGAGAACAGAATGTTGGGGAATATTTTCATTTACTGGAAGGTGAAGGAAAAACAGTCAGTGAAAGGCACTGAGCAGCAGCTTACTAGAGGGTAGGAAGGAGACAAGGAGAGAATGATAATCATGAAAATCAGAACAATTTCTAGAAAGGGGGGATCAATTATAGCAATTTAGTATATACGGATCAAAAGAGGGAGAGAGAGGTGGGGGGAGAGGAGGAGGTGGTGGAGCTGAAGGGGGCAGGGGAGGGGGAGAAGTTTGAATTGAATTTGGTAAAGAAGCAGCACCGGGTGATTTTGGAAAAACAGGGCCATTAGATTCTATTGTGGTCCTCTGTCATCTTGAGAAGGGTAGTAGATCCCTTTGGGAATCTAATGAAAGCTACGGACCAGTCACAAGTAGAAACAGGCATACACAAATAATTTGGTCATACAACTTGAGTTTTCTCAAACCTCTCTGAAATCACTTCATGATCCCCACTCTAGCTTAATCAGGGTAAAATCTTAGATTGAAGTACTGATACATTAGCATTAGAAGTTTCATGTCCAAGATCTAATCGGGCAGAAAAAAACAGGTATATCTACTAGATGGACATTGATAATGAGGTGAATCCCATGCTTTGAAAATATACACAGAACACAGCAGTTATACAAAAACTATTGATCATTGCTATCTCTGATTTTGACTCCAGACACACTCAGAATGAATCTGCCAAGTTCAGCTTTCTGATCTTTTCCCACCTAACCTTCCAAGTGGCTTCAGTTGGCCACATATTCTTTACTTAATCCATCTCTAGCCTCTGGGCCCACCATATCAAATGTCACAAAGTGTAACTGTTTATGTGTCCTGCTTTCAATCAAAATATTCCAGCTGGCAACTCGAGAGAGGGCTTGAAGAGTGGGAAGAGGAAAAGAATCTAAAATGCAGAGGGAACAAAAACATGAAAAGATTTTTTTCATTTGATGGTTTATTATTGGCTTTTTTCGGAATCAGTGAGTGATTTGTGGCTTTGTCTCTTCAGAGCTATCGAAGGCATAGCAGAAAGCATGTCAGCAGTTACACAGTTCCATTTCTCAGGAAAAGAATTTATTTCGTACCTCATTCACCCTTTACTTAAGCAAATCTACACTTGGCAGCATCCTTCCTACAATCCCAACCTGTCATCCCCATTTCTCTATACCACTCTCACATACCATCAACCCCCCGAAAATAAAGTGTGGATTCTCTGACAGTTTGGCAATAATTGGCCAAATTCTCTGGCCATGACTTGGTATGCAACGTTACTGACAGCTCATTCAAATCTTACAAACCTAAAGAAACAATAAGCATTTGTTAGTTGTAGTTTGTGCTTTCTTGGTGATGAATGCCATGTGATTTGTCCATGGATTTCTTCCTATTACTGTTTACTAGCATCATTTGTTCTGTTCAAAGGCTCTTGGCAAGCTTCATTTTTCATCAGTTTGTAATAACAAAGATTAAACTGAACTCAAAATGGCACAAGTGATTTTATTCAGAAAAAGTAGAAAATAAGAGTGCTGGATATATTTGATCAAATTTTAAAGGACATATAAATTATTATTAAGAATATCTCCAAGTACTAAACATTTTTTTAACTGAAATAAAAAGAACTTATATATAACAGTATATTTTGGAGTGAGGCAAATTTTAGAACTAATGTTAAGTTACCCTACTTTATTTTAGCATGTCGAATTATATCCAAGTCAATCTATCTGATTCGAAACTTGATTTTAAGTGATTCTCCAACTTTATCAAAATGCCTGTTTCCTCTAATAAATCTATTCTTCTCTCATCTTCCAACCACTTGTTTTTTCATAACAGAAGTAACTTCTAAAGAGTTCTGTCACATCAACATTAAGGAAACACCAAAGAGAGCACTGAGGGTAATTAAGAGATGTCAATTCTTTCATCATTTTGGCTGAAAAGAAAACAAAATGTGCTAAAAGCTTTTAAATAAAGCTATGAGGAGACCCAGAATTCACTGGAGGCATTAAAGGTGTAGGCTGAAGCAAACAACTGTGCTCTTCCTGCTTCTGCTTAAAGAAGAGTTCAAGGCTTCCCTGGTGGCGCAGTGGTTGAGAGTCCGCCTGCTGATACAGGGGACACGGGTTTGTGCCCCGGTCCGGGAAGATCCCACATGCCGCGGAGCGGCTGCGCCCGTGAGCTATGGCCGCTGAGCCTGCGCGTCCGGAGCCTGTGCTCCGCAACGGGAGAGGCCACAACAGTGAGAGGCCCGCGTACCGCAAAAAAAAAAAGGGAGTTCAATATTCTGCCTCAGATGCCATGTCTCTCTCTACTTGAAATGAGAATGGGTGGTTCAACCACAATCCAAATAGTGTTGAGTTCCAAAGAAACACTCGGAATTCATGTGCTGTATTGAGTCCACATTAAGAGATCCCATCATGCTTTATACACACCTTTGTTCTCCTTGAAAAATACATATAAGCCAATTTTGAACAAAGATCTGTGTATGTGATGGGGGTGGGTGGTCTGTATGTGTCTGTGTGTATTTGTGTAAGAAGCCGTTACAGTATTGGGAACCAAGAGCTATAATTAATAACTGCAGGCAACCCTTAGGTGGTGCTTGCTACTTGTACTATTCTCTCCCTCTCCCTGCTTCTATCTGTCTTTCTGTCTGTCTGTCTGTCTCTCTCTCTCTCTCACACACACACACACACACAGATACACACCCATTTAGTCCTTACCACAACCCCACTATTTTTTCCCATTTTACAGCTGGGAAAAGTAAGGCACAAAGAAATTTAACAATCAGCCCTAGGTCCCACAGTTGGTCAGTGATATGGACTTAATGAACTACTCCTTTAAGAAATTTTTGTTCACTAGATTAAATGTCTTGTTTATGTCAAGAATCCAGTGGGTTTGGGTTGCTTTGGGGAGTCATGTTTCTTTTCTAAAAATTTGCAGGCCAGAGGTTTCTGCAAGACTGGGTCAGTTTAGATCATCTAACCAGGTTATCTCTAGAAAAACAACAGAACCCAGTATCATCTGGATATCTTCAAGGTATTGCTTATACCAGATGTAGTTTCCTAAGAGAACCTTAGGTTGCACTGATTGAGAATGTAAATAACTATAGGCAAAAATAGTCCAGTGTTAGGAATATGTTAGGCATCAACTATTTCCTTCTTAGGATTCTTTATTTCACTGTGAATGTACGAAAGTACTGGCTGGGTTTTATAGTCCCTCATGCCTATTTAAGAGCTGAGAGCACTCAGGATGATTATGGTACATTAAACCTTAGCAGATGGTGAAATGGAATATTGTTCAATTTCCTAAGGTTCCTAAGCAGAAATCCTATAGAAATATGATGTAAACAAATTGCTGCTCCCAGAATTTCTGCTTAGAATATATTAATTACACCCAAATCCCCATTGCTGCAACATCTCAGTTAATTCCTACTTACTTATTATGACCTAGACCAAGTATTGGCTTTTATAAAGCTCTGATTCCTGCAGGAAGACTCATGGCCTCTTGTTTCTGTTGTATTTGCATGGATCTCTTTCTGCTCTAATACTTCCTAAATGATGTCTACGAGAAATCAGACATCAGAGACTCTCTCCTTTTCTTCTGTCCATTCTCAATGCTTGTGAACACCTGATACCTGAATGTCACTGAGCAGTCTTGTTCAAATTCATGAAATAGGGTTTAGTCATTCACCAGATTCTAGTTTCAGCCGAAGAGCTGGATATGTTTCCATGTACAATATGGAAGTTTCATATAATCTTAAAGCTCAGCTGCTTAAGACACAGATAAATAGCAGCAGTTGTCTTAGGAGCCTTGACTTACCTTACTAGACTTGTGGTCCACATTAAAAGTGGCAATCGCATCCTCTGTTTTTTTCCTCCCAGCTTTGGTTATTACATATTCAGCAAGTTTGTTTGCTAAATAGGTCTTTCCAGTACCACTAGGTCCTGAGAGTATAATTCTGTGATGCTCCATCAACAAGTTAAAGTACCTTTGGGTAATTGGTTTAGGAATCAGCGTATCAAAAACAAAACTGTCCAAACTGTTTTCTTCTACCCCTGAAGGGAGAAACAAAGGGAAGAGTGTGGCTTATTGTTCTACATAAGCTTGAAATTAAAATAGAGTGTCAACTGGCAACTGGGCTTTGTTAGCCACTGGAATGCAGTCCTTGCAAGATACTTTCCTTGACATTTGATCCCACGTGTGTTGCTATTTTAAGACAGAAAACATCAGTAATAAGGCAGAGTGAACATCCAAATGAAAGCAGGTTTTTCCTCTTTGCTTAGACTTCCCTCGTCTATTTCATGCTTCTCACTTATGTTTCCACAAAGAGATGGAAGCATTACTATGAATTCTATCATAAAATCCTCCTTCTCTTTGAAGGTGGTAGTTTTGTTAAGAATAAATGTAAAAATTAAAAGTATAAAAGTGTGTATGTTCTTCTCTTTTTCTTCCTCTTTCCTCCTTCTCTTTATTTCCCTCTAGCTCTCATTATACATCCCAGCTGTACCACCCCTTAAGCTTTTGAAGAATATAAATATAATAGGTATTTGGTAAGGAATTAAGAAGGAGAGCAACAGTTTCTCCTTTTACTCACCCAATTACCTTAATCATAAAATCAAATATTGACAAATCCCTCTATTAATCTATAGTTTATATAGATGTGTTCTGACTCTTTAACATATATGAACAAGGAATTATGGATACAAGCATACTTTAGATATTCCATTTGCCTAGAATTAGTCACATTATTCAAAGCAAAGAGAATTTCTCATCCCTGATTCTTAACTTCCATTCTCTATCCCCAGTGGGTACTTATTGGGTATACATATTTTAAAATTAAAGGTAAAAGAATGAATATATTACCTTGGAATATGCAATAAACTTTTTGAATCTCCCCTAAATCTAAGATGATAATGGGGAAAATCTAGAAAATTGAAATTCGCTACATCACATTTGTTTTTCTGAGTCTTGGAGAAACTTCGAAATTACATCTCAAAACTCAAAGAATTTCATTTACTTGGATTTTTGTGTTTTTAGTAGGATTTTAGTGTTTTAAATATAAATACAGCTCATATCATATCAAAATTATCAAAGTGGTTAACATAGTTTTCAAATATGAAAATTTGAAGGGAAACTGCAAAAAAGAAAAGAAAATAAATGTTGGTAAAAAAATACAACTGTGCTTTTCATTTTTATTCTTACCTTTCAGGTTCACAGTGATGATGTTATTATCGCCGACAAGGTATCCACAAGGCAGCAGTTCAGGCACTTCTAGGTTATGGGATCTAATTAAATCTCCTATACAGTAGCTGGCAATGCAGTCAGAGCTCAGACCAAGGCTAGTGGATGTATCAATTCGGAATACATATTCCTGAAATGGTATACACAAAAAATGAAAGTCAAAACAGAGGTCCAACTCCTCTACAACAAATACAAAACTCATGGGGATGTGAAGCTAGCTATCAAGAATTTTAGAAATGGGTAATATAAGAACAATTAATATCAAACAGCATAAAGAGAGAAAACTTTCCTTAATATTTGAAATGGAAGAGAGGAAAAGCAGATATCTCTATGCCATTAAAGCTAAGGGAAGCATCCAAAATGAAACACATTTGAAAATTAATATCAGGATGTCTTGCACAACTTACCTTAAAGAGACGTCTAATTACACCATCTAAGACATCCCACTTGGTTTTTCCACTGACACCAATGGATCCTATCAAATATGCCTGAGACTTCTGATCCTAAGTAAGAACAAAATAAAACAAGATAAAATCCAACTGTGTGTCTTTTTTTATTATGATATCTTCTACTAAAAATATTAATATTAGTGGTGATTAACACTAAAATATAGATTAAACCTATGGGTTTTATAATAACAGACATACACAGTGGATTATACAAAATACCCCAACAAACAAACAAACTAACTAACAAAGTAACAGGATAGCAACAAAAACAAGAGAGAAAGAGATTAGATGAAGTGGTATGGTCAAGGAAAACTGATTCATGACCTGTTCAGTAGAAGGGAAAGGGCCAGGAGAGAACAAGTCTTCCGTTTTAATGCAGTGGGTGCATTCCTGAAGAGAAGCAACTTGGTAGGAGGGAAATAGTGATAGAGATGGAACAGAACTATATCATGAGTCCTAGAGCCTCATCTTAATGTTTTTGTGATCTTATCTTTGTTAAGTCCAAAACTCAGTTTGTTTTTTTATTTAGGTTATCTCTAATATCCAGTCCAGCTTTGAAAAATAAGTTATCCATGGTAGTATGGCATTCACATATTCACAACACAGGTCCCATTTTGAATGTATCAGAAAATTCAATATTTAGAAGAACTTGCCAGGGAATCCTACAGGACTCATTTTGTCAAGCAAAGAACTCCTTTATAAGACAAACAAATGTCCCAAATTTATCGTTTTTGTAGGATGGGATTTTGAGGAATTTCTACATATATTAGAAAAGTAAGCAATTCAATTTATAGTCTAACTGAAGCCGTTTTTATGTTGACTGGAATGGTTACATGAGATAGTGATCATGACACCAGTATATATAATTAGACAGTTGATATATCACAATCCTGATTCTAGTCACCAACTTGCATAGTCCTTAAGAGGTGGAAAAATAACTGAGTCAGGTGTTAGAAGACATGGATTCCACAACACACAACATCTACCATGTAATTAAGAAATGTGATGTTAGTTCAAGTCACTTAGCTGGCTCAGAGCCTCAATTTCTTCATCTGCAACATTTAACTTTATAAGGGTAAATGATTATCAGCACTATTTAGATATAACCTGAAGCCAATATCTGTTACAGAAAAAGTTGAGAAATTCACAGCAAACCATTCTTATTTTGTAACAACTGTTATAGACTGAATGTTTGTGTCCCTCCCCCCAAATTCATATATTAAAGCCTCAACCCCCAATTGATGGTATTTGGAAATGGAGCCAGAAGGAGGCAATAAGAGCTAGATTAGGCCATGAGAGTGGGTCTCTCATCATGGGATTAGTGGCCTTCTAAGTAGGGGAAGTAGGAGACAGATCTCTTTCTCTCTCCCCAAGTACAAACACTGAAGAAAGTCCAAGTGAGGACACAGGAAGAAGGCAGTCATCTGCAACCCAAGGAGAGAGCCCTCACCAGGAACCACATCAGCCAGCACCTTGATCTTGGACTTAATAACTGTGAGAAAATAAATTTCTGTTGTTTAAGCCACCCAATCTATAGTATTTTGTTATGGTAACCCAAGAAGACTAAGACAACTACTTTCCAATGTTCAAAAATATTATCTTTCAGAATTATTTTGAAAAAGAAAACTTGTTTTACAGCGTTATTGTAACTGAGTCAAAACGGACATGCATACAGTGCTTTTAAGCAGCTGCTTTCAAATCAGAGATCATTAGACTATCTAAGCTTCACTGAGACTATTACAGTCTTTTACATAAAGACCCACTTGGGAAATTCAGGCACAGATCTGCAGCTCAAGCAGAAAGTTTATGGCATTAGAATTCTTGGAATATATGCTCAGTGTAAAAATTCACAATTGCTAGCTCACTTTTCAAACTTCAATACTGCAATTATCTTAAAATTCTGAAGATTTTTTTGTTTTTCTGTCTGATAAAACATTTTTGGATACTTATAAATTTGTAGTTTTGGCCACTGAACTACAATTTCAACTTGAAATAATAGTTTTAGTTTCAAGAAGAGGCTAGGGTCAGAATGGTATTGCCAATTTGAAGGCAATATCTGATTCCAGAAAAATTAGAATATTTGCCTTATCATCTAAGACCTTGCTTTAAAATGATACACACAAGTAGCGTCAATGGAATTTGTTATAGTGAGTTCAATAAAATATATCTTTCCAGTGTCTAGAAGAGCCATATAACTTATAGTCTCTTCTTTGTACAAAGACCATCTTGGCAGCTCTAGCAACATGTTTCTATACATCATAAATATCACCTGTATTTAGTTAGACAAAATGTTAATGTCAAAGAAAGCAATGTGCTTTTTTGGTTTTAGAAATGAGGGTGGCTGACAGCCAATATTGTTTTCAGTGAATGAACATGACATACTGAGACACATTTTTACCTATAGGATGATGTCATTTCTTTCGAGTCCCTAACTTTCATGCTTTTATAATAGATTAGGCCAATGCCGAGACAAACATTGCTGATAGTATATTTATGACAAATACTTATTTGATTCATGGTCATTCTCATCTTTTAGTAATAAAGAACTTAAGGTTAAAGAAATACCTTGGCTCGACCGTAGCCCTTGCTTATGGAGACTATAATTTTCACGCTGCGGCCATCTTTATGTCCGGTTGCATCACCAGCATCATCGAGCAAAATATCTACCAAATTTTCAAAGAAACACACACAAACACACACACATACAATAGAGTCACATTAGCTTGGATGTCTTTACTGTCATCGTTTTCTCCCTCATAGTTTTACATCTTTCGATGGGAATATTCAGATTTTCTGCCACCCATTCTAACCTAACTGGTTTGAAAAACCTCAGCTTCCAAGAAGGTGAGTGACTGTGTTGGGTTAAAGTTTCCATCTAAGAATTTATTTCTGCTTCCAAAGATCTTCACCCAAGTGTTGGGCACCCATTGCATTTAGATGAGGAAATAAGGGGTTTCCTTTTTTCTATTATGCACAGGTATGAGTAATACCTGAGTAATAGTTACCATTATAACTGTGACAAACTGAAAAGCAATCTGAGTTTTCTATCCAACCGAAAACATCCAAGCTCATCACCCATGTAGTTATGAATGCAAAGGTGGTGAGACTGACTGGAAACTGAAATGATTTTCAAGCATTTGGCACATTCCCTGCTATATGACTACTCACCTTGTATCGATAATTTTAGGTAATGTTTTGAATTTCAACCACGGCATTATACTTCCCCGCAGAAATATATTAATTATTGCTTTCCTGTTCTCTTTATGCTTATAGCTTCAAAACCAAAATAATACTTCTAGTAATCAGCTAAGAGTTACAGAAGCATGATAAAGCTAGCTAACCTTTAACCCACCAACCTTAAAATGTGATTAAAGATTAATTTTCAAAATATATGAGATTAATGTCCAGTTTGGAGAATGATTAAGGCAAACTATCCCACATATATGTTTTCATTTGACAAGGATGCTATTATGTTTAATATGAAGATAGTTTTCTGGGGACAAAGAAAACTTGGTTACGTGTTGAAGAGTACATGTGCCAGGTGACAAGAGGACTCAACTGCTCAAAGTGTAAATTTAGAGAGCCAAGGACTGTGACTGTACCATTACAGAAGCAACAATTTCATCAAGTGCCTTCTGAAAATAAAATGCTTCTATTATAATATATAATAATAATATATATAATAATTAGGAATATGCAATTTTGCAAAGGAAGGAGTTTAAAAAATGCCATAACACCATAACAATCAAAAGCATATTTAGAGTTTAAGGAATATGGAGTTTTTCTGCTAGAAATTTTTAAATTGTCAGACAATCTCCCTTACTGAAATTTATTTATTTTTTTTACTAGATTAACATCCTCCCAGTCTCTCGCCATTCTTCCTATCCAACTCAAACCTCTTCCTTAAGTGTCATTTTAATTCTCTTCTTGCTCCTTTTCTCAAAAGTTTAAAGTGGCTTATCGTTCACATCTAAATATCTTGTAATTCATGACCAAATTACCTCTTTAGTACTTTGCTCAATTATTCATAACTTCATAAATATTCAAAAATATTTATTTTTAGCTCACAGTTTATTAAGCATCACAGAAATCAGGAGCTGTGGATTTCCCTGCTGGAGCTGTGGTTAAGAATCTGCCTTCCAATGCAGGGCCGTGGGTTCAAGCTCTGGTCTGGGAAGACCCCACATGCTGCGGAGCAGCTAAGCCCGTGCGCCGTAACTACTGAGTCTGCACTCTAGAGCCCACCAGCCACAACTACTGAGCCCGTATGCTGGTACTACTGAAGCCCGTGTGCCTAGAGCCCGTGCCCCGCAACAGGAGAAACCACCGCAACGAGAAGCCCACGCACCACAACAAAGGGTAGCGCCCACTCGCCGCAACTAGAGAAAGCCCACACACAGCAACCAAGACCCAACGCAGCCAAAAATAAATAAATAAATGTATTAAAAAAAAAGAAATCAGGAACTGTGCTGGGCATTGGGAATGAATACCATGGTGAGAAGGAAGATGAATTCCCTGCTCTTTTGGAGTATACATTCTCAACAAGGTAATCTTTAATGTTTTAAGTGCTTTAGCAAAAAGAATACAGTAGTTAAGAGTCAGGCACTGGAATCATCCAGATCTGGGCTCAAATATTAGCTCTATCACATATTGGATGCATAATCTTGAAAAATTATCATAATCACTTTCCTAATTCTTGGGACACAAAAGCACCAGCTTCGTAGGGTTATTGAGAACATAACAGAAAACACTTTTAAAGCACTTTATCCTCCGTGTTTAGTAAGTTTATCTGTTCTAACCATTACTCCTTTTCCCTGTGTGTTTATTCTAACTCCTTGTGTTGACAGTGGAAGGAGCACATCATGACTCACTCTGGGTGAGTGAGTCAATATACACCCCCCACCCACATTACATTGACGGGATGATTGCCTGAACAAACAACTCTGAGTAAATACAAATAACAGCCAGTTTGAGATAAGGGTTCTCTGTGTTGTTTCATGGAAAATAAGTTAGAGTCCTCCGTCAACATTTTGAAAAAAGATTTGCCATTCTGGTTACAGTCAAGTGAAATTCCGACAAAAACTGAAGGTGTTTCAAACTTCTGTCTTCACTGGATGTACGGAACATGCACTATTATTTCAGGAACTGGACATTTGTCAATTAGCCTCTCTCCTGCCTACTTCTTTTTTTTTAAAAAAACCATGAACTCTAGAAACTTTTTCTATTAAAAAGTCTCAGCATAAAGGCACTTTTGATTTCCAATTTTGAACCCACTAAACAAGAGTGAAGGCAATGAAAACTTGACTTGAAAAGTATCCTAGTCAAGTGATGTCAAGTGATTTACATTTTTCTTGCTAGTTCAGACACAAGTATCGCTACTGAAAAATAGTTGAGGAAATAAAATAATATAGGACTAAAAATAAACCATGAAACGGGTAATTATAAAGCACGTTTTTGAAAAAAAAAACACCTCTCCTCACCAAATTGCCCCAAATTCTGAATCACGGCCATCAGTTAGGTGGACACAGAAAATGTAAATTTAATTTCTTTGATTTTATATTTATCTTTATGAGTCCTAGTCTTTCCTAGACATTCATTTTGGTTTCATTTTTATATGGCTGTTCTTCCTAAACTACCTTCAGTACTAAATTTGCCTCCTTCAGGCCTTATCATATTTCCATAGGCTAAACTAAAATCATGTAACAGGCAGTAAAATCCCACCATTAAGCCATCCTATAAGGTACCAGTCCTTTTCTCTCCTTAGAAGTGAAGCTCCAGGACATAGGCAGGCACTGACTGCCACTAGGTGTGGCTCCTACCTCACCTCTCTCAGGTTCATCACCGGCAAGCCAATGTATAGGATGTGACTCAGGACTCTCAGATTCTATACATTTAAATTTTTGTTCTTTCTTTTTTCCCGTCTTTTGAAGAATGTGGATGATAACACTTCATAGACAACTTACACACTCAAGTTATTACCATATTTCTGTAGTTTTATTTTACCTAATGATTTATAAGCTCATTTAATTATGACATCTGTTTTTTCTTAGCTACCAATATTTCTTTTACTTGATGAGTATTCTCAAAATTCATTTTCCTTCCCCAGTCACTGCCAAATGGTATAAACGTTGTTTTCATGAACTTCAGGAAATTCCTACTTGCCTTTTAGTTTCTAGTTACCTTTTATAAGAAGAAAGCAAGTATGCATTTGGGCCATTCATTTTACACCATGAAGGGCAGATGTAATTAGTAGAATTTTTAAAATTCTGACCTTTTAGAAGCAAGAGATATGATTCATTAAAATATCATCAATATCAGCTTGCTGTATTTCTTTTTTCTTCTTTTTCGTTTTCATCTTTATCTTCTTTTTCTATATTTTGGTGTAATTTAAGGTAAGCCATGAAGTTTCTCAATTCTATCACGGGATCTAAAATTGCCCAGGAACATGTATACATATTATTGGTTTCCAAGTGTCATCTAGTGGCTGTGCTTTGCAATCACTGCAGATCCTCATGTAAATCTTTCCTCAGCTAAGTCTTATATACATAGAATGATTCGATGCCATAGGAGCACTTATACTTTATAACTGAATAGTTCATCAGCTATTAAGACAACATTATGTCATATGATTCTATTTGCAATTGAATAAAACTGTACCCTTGTTCCATCATTAGTACCATTGAATACAATAATAGAATCCAGTGTGTTCTTTTTGTTTGTTGAAAATCTAATACAGCTGCAGTCTGGGTGATGTAGTAGCATTATGTTCTCCCTGGGCCACATCATGCAGGATCATCTAGTCAAATTTAGGAATAGGTCCTGATACACTTGTATACGGGCTTCGTACACTTAAAACACTATCAAATTGCATGGGGTTCTGAGTATTATATTCATTAGTACTAACAATCATCACTGAGAATATTACTTTCTCATCCTATTTGTAACCCTGGAGGAAGTACTTCTCAAACACAAGTAACTGTTTTAAAAAATGATATGAAAACCATATCTCTATGTCTTTTTACTCTTTCACACAGAATGTTCTTTTAAAATGATAATGAAGGGGTTTCCCTGGTGGCACAGTGGTTGAGAGTCCGCCTGCCAATGCCGGGGACACCAGTTCGAGCCCTGGTCCGGGAGGATCCCACGTGCTGTGAACCAGCTGAGCCCGTGCACCACAGCTACTGAGCCCGTGTGCCACAACTACTGAGCCTGCGCTCTAGAGCCCGTGCTCTGCAACAAGAGAAGTCACCGCAATGAGAAGCCCGCGCACCGCAACGAAGAGTAGCCCCCGCTCTCCACAACTAGAGAAAACCCATGTGCAGCAACGAAGACCCAACGCAGCCAAAAATAAATAAATAAAAGAAATTAAAATGATAATGAAGTAAAATAAATTTATAAGAGGAAAAAGGACTATTTCTGAGAGCTAGGACGTTAACATTTTTAAGAGGGTATGGGTGAGAGCTGCAGCTTGGGTAAGGGTCTCCAAATTCGAGGTCTCCGGGCTTGTGAAGTCAGAGGCATGCTTTGATTCAGGCAGGTGTGTGCACAAAATCACCTGAGGTAACAGACTCCGTGATGTTCAAATTGTTCAGAGAGAGTCCTAAGGACTGGCGTGAGGATGAGGAGGAAGTGCTACTTGCGGACTCAGACGGGGGCCGAGCTGGCTTCGCAGCGTTCCCCGTTTCTGCCTTCAGCCGGTCGTTTTCAGCCTTCAGTATTTCAATCTCATTCTGTTGTGAAGATGGAAAACATGAAAAACATAGAGCTAGCCTGATTGAGAAAAGGGTACCAACTCTTTTAACAGGGTCAATCGGTTCATGTATTAAATAAACCATGTGGTGACATATTAAATAAACAAACATAAATTATGAAAACAGGATTTCCTTCCAAAGAAGGAAAAGGAATCCCTTTCTCTGTCTCTCACATACACATATTCAGCTATTCACAAATACACACACTAACCAGTAGAATTGTTTATAATTTTTAAAAAATCTATCATATACTTGAGGAGTTTTCCAAATATGACATGGTCTTATGTGAATTAAGAATAACATAATTGAAGAGTTCATACCATTTCTCATTTTAAAAGTAAACATACACACTACTACATATATAAAAATAGATAACCAACAGGGACCTACTGTATAGCACAGGGAACTATACTCAATATTTTGTAATAACCTATATGGGAAAAGAGTCTGAAAAAGAATATCTTTTTATATCTATATCAATCTATATATGTATATATATATTCAGTTATATACATATAACTGAATCACTGTGCTGTACACCTGAAACTAACATGACATTGTAAATCAGCTATGCTTCAATAAAATAAAACATTTAAAAAAACTTAAAAAAAAATTTTTAAATGAAAGTAATGTTAAAATCTCGTAGAAAATAATACTGTTTGTAATACTCTGAATTCAGGGAGAGTTGAAAACCACAGTAAAACAAAAATAATATAAATAAGGTGATTTAAAATTACCACCTCAGGATCCTAACTAACGTCTGAAAAAGGTTTTTTTCCTTCAAAATGGGGCACTAAGCTCATAAAAACAACACAAGCCTATTGATGAATATATCCATTGGCAGATGAATCTGCTCAGCAATAAGCTTTTCCTATTTCAGTCATCTTGTGGTACCAAGCGATTACTGGTTGACCATAATAAAACGAAAACTTAGTCTGAGCACAGACTGATTCTGAATTTAGCCTTCAGATGCTTCCAAAAAATAGAAAAGCTTTACTTTTACAGATGGCATTCTATATCACACTTACTTTCATATTTAGAAAGTTTGTGTTATATTTCTGTTGATTCCTCATTACGTTTGTTTTTCAATAGAAAACAGGTAAAGTCAGATTTCAAAAGCATAGGAAAAAGTTACCATAAGGGTAAATCATGGAAAAGTGAAGAAGCAAGGGCTGTAATAGTTTCTCTAAAACCTTAGCTCTAGTACAGTGCCTTCAATGGTCCTTGAGTGCAACTGGCCAGTTTGCACTTCCACTTCCAAACCTGGATTTGACAAAATTCTCCATCCAGTATTGAGAAATGAGGTGCAGAGACTGAATAAACAGAGTGCATTTCCGAAAAGGATTTAAACATGAGATTTGCTTTTATAATAACTAAGAGAAGAGAATAAGCAGCATTTTAAATCTCTCCTGTTTGTTCCCTGAAGGTGCTTTCGGACCGACCTGCATCCGGTTCATGGCTTCTCGGATCTGATCGAGATGATGAGCAGAGCTGAGGGCCTCCAGCCGAATATCCGTTAATTTTAATTCCTTTTCTCTGAGCTCACTCTTCAGCTGCAGAATTATCTCTGCCTCAGCCTCTGTGCATTCACAGATCCTGAAGAAAGAAACAAGCACAAAATCAGTGGTTGGGGAAGCCAGAGGATTATGAAAGGCAATGCTTCTTTTAAAAGCTGAACTGCAATATTATCCAGCAGGTACATAGATTATTTGCTGCTGGCAATACCTAGAGAAAAGGAAAAAGAGTTTTACAGACAGTAATACATTCACAGGTTCAAAACTGAAAATAGTAGCCGTCTCTTTTAATCTTTTCTTCCTATTTTCTGAAGTTTAAAAACAATCTATCTTTACTGTATATAAAGTGATCCTCAAAATTCCCTTGTTGCTGATGTTTATGGAGCTGAAAAGTCATAATATTACTACATCTCATTCTACCATTTTTCAAGGGACTTGAGCCTCTATTTGCAACATGAAATTTGTTTAAAGCAAAGTTATTATGTCCTTAAAATGTTGATTTCTTGTTTTGTAAAATTTTGCAAAGAATAACCTTATTTGCCACAATACTATCTTCAGGTTACGATCAAATTCAATGTAAATATTGTAGAAAATAAATCAGGGAGATTAGTTTTGGATATTTAAATAATGGATGAGTGTTATATAATCCTCCTGGTAGGCTCAGCTGATTTAGGAGATCAGCTAATGAAACTGAATCACAGGTTTCAACCCAAATGAGCAGGCTACTTGGGGGCTGCCTGAAGGTAATATACATTATATCCTATTGTTGTTCTATAGACAGCTTTGTAGGAAGTATGTCAAAAGAATCTGTTTTATGTTAATGAATATCTTTTCCATTTAAAATGTGAGGACTCATTGCTGGTCACAAAATGATAGTGCTATGTTCTTTCCTCTAAGTCAGGAAATTATACAGGGTGTACAAGGGTCTTAAATGGTTCTAATAGTGGCCCTGCTTTATATGAGTTCTGGGTGAGCCACTGTCTTGGGCACACAAGGAAATCTCATTTAAATAGTATATAGAACAAAGAGAATTATCAGAGCACATGTTTTACATTCTAAATGTTTTATTCTTTCTTGTAACATCAACTAGTGGGATACTATAAAAAATTATGCTAGATTATCTAACACAATTAAAGAACAAAGGATTGAAGTTTGGCTTGAGGAAACCAAATTTTACTTCCAAAACAGGAGGACAGAGAAGGTAGTCATTGTTGAAATGCATGCGAGTGATTTTAGAAAAAGCAAGAGTGAACACTGCTTAGGTTAGAACCAGGATCTTTGCAGTTTTCATGCATCACACTCCATTTTACCGGGATCTATGCTTGTAGATCACAGGGCCATTTTGCCGTTTCTTTGGTGGCCAGACAAGGGGTAACCTGCATTTAATGCACAGTTAGACAGATACATGGACAAATGCAAGTGAAAAGAAGTGAAAATAATAACTTAGAAAAGGGGAGAATGAGATCAAGAACACTCAATTTCTAATGTATGGAAAGCAGAAGAGAAACAAATGCTGTCTACTATTCTAAGGAAGATCTGAAAATAATTGGTATAGAGATGGTGCTGCAGTTCCATTTAGAACACAGATCTAGGCTTGGCCTGAAGTTGTCTTTAACAAATACTTCCGCAACCGGCAGAGGGAGCGACTTACGCTGAGGCAGACTGCGAGGGCTTCATGGAGGCTGACCCACAGTCACCCGCATTGTGGGGCAACTTGGGGGACGCTGGAAGGGACGAATCAGTAAGCTCTTCAATGTCCGAATGTGAGGATGGAGGCTTGGTGGACTTTTTCTTCCCAAAGGCTTGTTTGAATGAGCTTCTCAGCTGCAAGAAGGACAGAAATTACCTTCCTTGTCTATTTGCACTGGGGGCATCTTGCTTTGGGCCGTTAGTTTGCAGGTGCCATCCTAGCCACTGCCTGGGGTCAGTATGTATAAGCAAAGGATTAACAGCTGCAGCACAGTATCTCTAAAAAACAAAGATACCGTGTTTTGTGTTTTTGTTTTATTCTTGTATTAATCCAGCGCAGCGCAAACATGGAAGGCTTTTAAACAGTGCAGGGTCAAGGGCATGGCTGTCAGAGCACTCATTTAAAACGAAGTACCTTGAAGGGATCTCCGTTCAGAAGGCTCCTCTCTTCAAGGCAATTTGTTTTAAATGGCTGCTTTAGCGCTACAATCAAGTCAGGGCCTGCTGACAATATAAACTTAAAAAGCAAAATGAAATCAAATTCACCTAACACTTCATTAATTGTGAGTTTCTATTCAAATTTTCAGTTCCCGGACTATGAGAAACCAGAGTTGGTATGGCCTACAGCGCTATTCAGAAAGTAGTTTTACTTCTCTTTAAAACTGGAGATTAAAATGAAAAGACACAAAGAAAAGACATACAAGGTAACCTGTTTTTAAAAGGTATAAAAGCCTCCTGCCAAAATGAATAGCATTCATGCCAAGGGTGGGTATTTTTATAGATGCATGCCAAATTGTCCATGGTTTATATTCACCTCACTTCCTCTAGAGTTCACCTTGCAGAAACATGAAAGAGTGTGGAATTACAAATCAAGGGAATGAAGGCTGATCAGTACTTTAAAATATTACCTACATAAACATTTTTTTAAAACAGAAAAGCTATTTCTCTCATTCTTTACAGAAAGCACTCCAGTAAAATCCTCTGCTAGTTATATTTTGGATTTCATCAAGAGTTCTACTTATGTAACATCTACCTTTCTTGCATGGCATTAAAAGAAATCCTTTACTTCATTGTTTTTAAACATTTTGCAGTGATAGCATCTTCCCCTCAGTTTTTTCAGCAATTACTTAATATCATAAATTCTATCTCTAGCAAACTTAAGGGACAGTTCTGTTAAAGTACATTTTTATATTTATCCTATGTTCTTGGTAGAAATACATAAAGTTGATTTCTTATACAGTGACACTTCATTCACACTATAAACCCTGTTGATGCAAGGGGTGGAGAGGCTTTCAAGGTCTCTTCTTTCCCTTTTACTTTTTTTATTCCATTTTTTCTCCACTTCCACCATCCACCAGCACCACCACCATCAGCATCACCATCATCTTTTTCTTCTTCTTCATCTCTACCTCCACAGTAAGCCCCTGCTCGGAGCCATTTATTTACACATGTTACCCTATTTTTCTTTACAGTATCTCTATAAAGTCAGTATTAATTAACCAATTTTTCCAGATGAGAAAATTTAGGCTCCCCAAAAAGGTGAGGTCACTTGCCTAAGATCCAAATAGTAAGTGTCAAAGTTGGGATTCAAATCCAAGTTAAGTTAGTGCCAACTCCAAAACATTTGCTCTTCAGCACCATGCTGCCCTAATCTTGGTGATGAGTGTAGCCTTTGAGGTGTCAGTCACTTGAATGAGACACTGTAAACTGCTGTGGATCTCTAAAGCCCAAAAGGAAAAAGCCTGACTCACTGCGTAGTAATAAGCTTCTGAATTAGATGAATGGTAATGGCTTACCCAGTTTTTCTTTTTCTTCTTCTTGGAGTCAGCATCGTTACCACTGCCAATGCTGGAATGGCTCGTGGCACTGTTGATACTAGAAACGCTTTCGGAGGAATGCTGTCTTCTGATGCGGAGATCTAGCCACAGATAGACAGTATCATGTTTACTCATAAAAACTTGCAATCTGAACAAACAAGACTTTTAGGCTTTCTGAGAGGAAGTCCTCTAATAAATGTCAACATGGCTTTGTACAGATTATTTCAATGCAGTTTTGGTTTTATAAGCTTAATAAAGTACAACCATATTTGCTTTAATTAACTGGGTTATCCATATTAAGATTCAATGGGAATCTCAAGTAAGTCTGTAGCACTGGTGTTTTAATGAATTCTGAGTTTTGTCCCAAAATGAAATGCTATGCTAGTGATTTTTACTGAATACCTGGATCAAACAGCACTTCCAAAATGATTTATTCCAAATGATTTGTTCCATGGAGTAAAAGGAAACTCTTAATAGCATGATAATTAATTGTGTGTTTTTAATATTTGTCCTTTGAATAAAGCTACCGAAGCCAAATATATTAACTTTCCATTTCATGGAATCATACCTTGTTAGAGCCAAAACAAACCCTGCAAGTCATCTAAGCACTTCATACCACAGATGGAGCAACTGAAGCGCAAAGAAGTTAGGTAACTTGACCAAGGTCAAAGAGCGAATGGGGCGAAGGTCCTCAAGAGAGAATGTGGGTAGACTGCATTTGTGAATTAAACAGAAATCATACTTAAGACAGTGTAATTCTTCCATCATACCCCTAACCCCTGTCCATGACTTGGAAGAGTAATAGTAGTAACAATAATAACAGGTAATAATAAAGCTAGCTTTTACTACTCTGCTCTGGGAGTACGTAATTTTAAAGCAAACCACTGAAATGAGTGTAATTATTAAATTTTCCCTGTGGTCACGTAGCTGAAAAACAGTGGAGCCAACTTGAGACTTAGAAGTATCCTACTGTCTATTGTACTAATTGCCAGGTGATATCACCTCTATATACTCCTAAAAAGCATGGAGTGCTTCTCTAGATAATACGATATTTTGAAGAGGATACCATTTGATACTAAATCACTTTTTTTTTTTTTTTTTTTTTTTGCGGTACGCGGGCTTCTCACTGTTGTGGCCTCTCCTGTTGCGGAGCACAGGTTCCGGACGCGCAGGCTCAGCGGCCATGGCTCACGGGCCCAGCCGCTCTGCGGCATGTGGGATCTTTCCGGACCGGGGCACGAACCCGTGTCCCCTGCATCGGCAGGCGGACTCTCAACCACTGCGCCACCAGGGAAGCCCCCTAAATCACTTTTTGAACATACTCACTTACTCCATACAATCAGCTTATAAGATTTATTTATAGTCATTAAAATTAAAATTGAAATGATTTCTACTCACAGTGAACTTAAGTGTTAGTGGAGACACTAATAATTCATAAAATTATTTTAAGGTCAAATATGCTTTTAGGCCATTTCTATTGTCATATATAATTGGTATCAATGCATATTATCCAAGCAAAAAAAAATCTCAGTGGAACTTAAAAGATGTCAGAAATTATTATATAGCTTTCAAAAAGTTCCCATAGAAATAATAGTATATAATCAAAGCTTTGCAGTTGACTAATTTAACAGTAAAATGGCTGATGGCAATGGAACTGTAACTGGTTACTTTCAAAACATACAATAAGTAAGTATATGTGTGGGTGTATAATATGCATATACATATCTCCATCCTTAATCTCATGTACATACATAACAATAAGTACTTTAATTTTTCCATTAAGAGAAAAACCATGTTGAAAAATTTTACAGGAGGGTAAAAACAGAGCTGTTTTTAAGAATCCCTAGAGTTTGGTCCAAAAGTATTTTTTTTTTAATGATGAGAACATTTACTGTTTTTGCATGTCCAAAACATTACTAGTACCAAAACCTAAATCAAGGTATTTATGTGTGTTGTTTTGATTTAACAATAAAGGAGCACAGTATCCCTTAATCAACTAATATGGAAATAATATGAATAAGCAATAAAAGAACATGTGTAGGTATCTGTGTTTTAAATTTCTGCTACAGTTGGCTATAAGCTTTTCTGAACAAGATTAGTATTTTCTATTTTTCCCTTCATAACTGACTTTTACAAATAAAACAGATGTATTAAGCATTAAAGTATTCCAGAGTTTTTATTATATCCAGAATTAATAAATTATATTTGACTTCAAGTAATCCCAAATTTTAAAAAGATAGGTAAATTCTTGTTAACCGTAGGTCAAAAGTAGTCCTTGGAGGTATTCGTTATGTTCAATTATGACCGCATTTCCAATAAAGATTGGCAAGAGCATAATTTCCATAATACCATGGAATGAAGGGAATGCACTTTACTTTTCTCTGGCAATTCTTTTCTAGTGTTTGTAAGTATTTGACTGAGTACATGTGGCATTGCAGAGCTCAGTAAAGAATGGGTGACCAAATGAATATCAACAATCTGAATGAATGGAGAAGCTTATTTTAAAAATATCTATTTCAGTTATATGTTTATTCATTCATTCATTTTCCACTTCCCACCTTCTGCACCGTCACTGTTCTAGTTCAAGCCACCAACATCACCTACCTGCTCTAAGAAAGAACAGCTGTCCAACTCACCTTCAAACCATTCTACAAACCAGAGTTAGAGAAATCTTTTTAAAGAAAAACCTCACCATCACTCCCTTACCTGAGACTTCCCAATGATTTCCATTTCAATAAGAATAGAAAACATTTCAACTCTTGCGCAGACTCAGGGGCCATGGCTCACGGGCCTAGCCGCTCCACGGCATGTGGGATCTTCCCGGACCGGAGCACGAACCCATGTCCCCTGCATCGGCAGGCGGACTCTCAACCACTGTGCCACCAGGGAAGCCCTCAACTCTTAAATATGGCCCAAATGTTCCTCAGTAATCTGGTCAGTACTTATCTCTCCAACCTGGTTCTACTTACTTTACCTTTGGTCATTATCTTCCTTGTATCAGTTCCATAAAGACACTAATCTCTTTTCTGTCTCAAGACCCTCCTGGAATGCTCTTCTCTAAATATTTACAATATGCCTTGATATGAGTTTTACTACTACAGAAACACAATCTGGATATTCTATATACATTCAACCCTTTATAACTATTTGTTTTTGTTAGCTTTAAATCTTATAAAATTATTTTTTTAATCTTTCTTAGCCAAGTTGAATATTAACTGTTATCGTTTTGTTCATTTTAGGTATCCCTCCCACATTTCTGAGCAAAGGAATTCCTATTTTTCAATTCCAGTAGATATATCAAGCTACCTGTTGCCTGAGATAAAAGGAATCTTTCCAGAAAGTTTTACTTCAGTGACTTGTACTGTGGTAAAGAAAGGATTAAGCCTTTTTAAATCCCTTCTGGACCTATTTACTGACATGAAGATTTAGAACATAAGCTGCTTTATTATAGCTCTAAGATAAGCTTTAAATATGCAGTAATTTTCCATGCAGCATATACATTAACTCCCCCACATGGAAAGTTGCTAAATTCTTAACAGAAGTAGCCCCTAGAGAACTAGTTTGTCCTTCAATTTAAGTATATCTCACTTTATATAACTGTTTTCCTATAAGTTAAATTTCAAGTTTTAAAAAATTGTATTAGTCCTTTCTATAAAATTTGAATAAACCCCTTTTATGTGCAAGCCATCATTACGGCCAGGATTAAGGATTAAGAAAACAGACCACCCTGCCATCGACCAGGGAAGGCAGACCATAAACAAATTAAGGCACCAAAGTGTCTTAATGCAAATTTTGATGAGGGAAGTACAGTTATTTCCAGAAACACATCATAGAGGGACCTCATATAGCTTAGGCACAAGCAGGCATGTTTAGGCTAACTCTTGCAAGATCTCAAAAAGTTTTTATGCTGAACAAACAGGGTAGAAAGTTCCAAGTAGAATAAAGAGAATATATAAAGAACTTTTGAAGAACTGAAAGAAGTTCTGGATAGCTGAAATATGAAATACACAACACGACAAAATAGCAAGACACAAGGTCTAGAACAGTGTCTAGCACATAAATGGTAATATCAGTAAGTACTTGTTGAATGAACGAAGCTGGCCAAGAGAGATTATGTCATGTTAAGGAGTTAGTATTTCAACCAAAGGCAATGGGATACCTTTTAAATATATATTGTTACACAACTGCTCTGGTCTCAGTGTGAAGAATGGCATAAGGAGGTGAAAGATGAAGAGCAGGAAGGCTCCTTGAGACTTAGGAGTTTGTGGTCATAGTTCAGGGGAGATATGAGGCATGGTGATAGCAGGATCAGAGAAAAGGGAACAAGATATATTTAATGGATGGAATCAGTAGAACTTAGTGATTTACTGTGTACGAAGAGGAGGATTTCTGGCCACGTGGAAGGATGGTGATGCTGTTTACTGAGAAAGGAACACTGAAGGCAAAGCAGGTCTGAGAAGGAAGAAGACAAGTTCAAATTTGGGGATGTTGACTTTCAGGTGACAAACAGACATCCGAAGATAACCTAATGGAGTTTTCTCTTTGGCAGCTGGATATACAGATCTGTAACTCAAGAGATGAGCCTGCCCTGGAGAGATATATTTGACAGTTATCAACACAAATAATAATTATAGGTAGAGTACTAGATGAGCTCGTACAAAATTTTAGATAGGATGAAGAGAATCATAATGTATAAAATCATAATGGAAGACAGTTTAGGACTGCATTCTAAGAAACATCAACATTTAACAAATGCATACAAACGAGTGAATCTACAAGAGAAACTGAAAGAAATTTCAAAGGAGCAGAAGAAAAACTAAGAATGTGGATGTCATGAGCATTAGAAGAAGTGAATATTTCAAGTAGGATGCAGTGGACATCAGCATCAAATGCTATTTGCACAACAAATACAATAAGAATTTTAAACTTTGTACTGGATTTAGAGTCATCTAAGTCATTATTGATGCTGGAGAGAACAGTTTTGCTGGAGTAGTGGAAAGAGAAACCACACTCCCATGGTCTGAAGTGTAACTGGCTGTTGAAGACATTGAATGATTCCATCAAGCTTTCCCAAAATTCATCTGGAAATGCAAAGAGAGATGACAGAGCACTCAGGATTTAGGAAAACATTTTTCAGCTGGTCAAGAGTTGAGCATATTGAATGCTACTGAAAAGAGTCAGAATAGGAATAAGTACAACCTATGCAAAGAAAATAATGACATGACATTATCACAGAGTATTTCTTCAGTGACAATTTAAGGAGTAGGGTGGTGGCAGAGAAGATTATTTTATCATTGCTTCCAATTACTGAAGCACAGTAATAATTAAAAATACACCAATGTTTAGTCCATTTTCTTACTGTTTTTTAAGTTGTCTACAGAAAATGTACCTTTTTATTGCCCCCACCCAGGACAAGTTGCTCCCAGTATCCACTACTTCACCATATTGATTATTGTATTTTTACATACAGATCTAGATTTCCATACTCCTTCCCAGGTTTGTTTTGCTTGAAGGCAGATATGAATACATTAACCAACCTCCTCAGAGAAAAGTGTTGGACTATAGAAGCAATTTCCTTAAGGTCAGTTTGATACTGAAGCCTCCTGTTCTTAAATTCTGAGATTCTGACTGCATTAGTAGCAACTTATGCTGATATATTATAAAAGGCAGTGCGACTGAGTAAAAGCAGCTTTGCTCTAATTAATGAATAAAAATAGATTCCTAGCAGATTGGATGAAAAATGGCAAGATTTCTAAACATACCTTTGGGAGGGTGGTCTGGACCATTGAGCGCTCCCTGAATGGCTGCCTGGGCAGCAGAGTTCTGGGCCTTCAGCATTTCAATGGTTTCTCTTAGTTCGATCAGTTCAGATTCCTGTGAAACAAACAGAATTTAGGAGCTTTAAAAGTAAAAGATTCTTATTCATAGCTCACTATCAAATGAGTTTGATTTTATGTAGTGCTAATGTCCTGGTAGATTTAGATGCGTGGCTGACCTTTCAAGTTGTGTCTTACAACCTCTTACTTGTAAATGTAAGAAGGTAAATGCAATAGAGAATTAAAAAATAATGTCTTAGTTATTCTCTTATACATGTGGTCTGAACAGTCTTTATTTCTTTAAAGGGTGGTACCCAGAGCTGACCAGTACCATAAAAAGCAAGATATCACACTGCTTATTTCAGATACCAAACTTATTAATACTACCCATGATTATATTACATAGATAAATACTATTATTGCATTGGTACATCATATTGCATTTACTGTTAACTGGAAACCCTGAGTTTTTGTCAAATGAGTGATTTTAGATTTTCTCATTTATTTTGCCCTTAGGAAATAGATTCTTTACATTCAAGAACAAAACCTAGAATTAATTCCTAACTCACTCCTATTAAATGCCATATGTCATCTTAGATTCTGGCACTGTTCATCCAACAAAATTCCTACTATGAAGATCTAGTTTCACCAAGCCAAAGCAATACAGGAATTTTAAAAAAGTGAATAGAAATATATGTAATGTATAGTCCTTAAAATAGTTAAATTATTTAAAAAGTTTACAAATCAAATTTTTATAAAACACCTATTTTCTTATTGAATTAAGGGTAATTTTAAGCTATGTCTCAACGAAAATCCGTGTATAAATTTGATCTCCCATAGTCATTTAAATGAATATCTTTATCAGAAATAAAGGACTCACTATTAGGAAGATAAGATAACAGCACCAACACAACAACAAGGAACTGGAGTGCTGTTTCAGCAGAAGCAATATTTCCATCAGGAGCACAAATACAAGGAGTATCCTTCTTGGCAGTGATAGCAAGCCTAAAAATTAGAATTTTTGTCAGCCTCTGGGGGGGGAGAATTCCTCCATAACGTGTTTGTCATTCATCATTTTCTCCATTTTCTTTCTTCGGCAGAAAGCCAAAGAATCAGGCTTGGGTTCTTCACTCCATGGTAAGCAGTTTATCCCTACTTAATGTCTCCCAGTATATATGAAAAAAGGCAGGACCATGACAACTACCTCTGCGGGAAACTGCTTCATACATGAGAATGTCCAATGACTATTCCAGCCTTAGACACTTTTTTAAAAAAAAGATAGGTGGTGCTAACTGAAATGATATCCAAGTTTGGACTAGCTCCTTGGCATCTCACATATCTATCTTCTCTGAGTATCTGGCATACTCCTGATAGAAGACAGTTAGGTATTTTTAAAAAACAAACCCTCTTACAGACTTTTAATAGCTTATAAGTCAAAGAATCTCATAATAGAAAATCAATAGCGACCTCCTGGATTCATAGATGGATCTTCAGATACTTGAGTACAATTTCATTTGCATTTACTTATCATAAAGGAAAAAGAACAGGTTTGTGAAAACTGCCAATACCATGACAAATTCAATCCATCATAATTTCTCAGTCCCTCTGAGTTTTATCTATATTCTGTCACTTGTCCAACTAGTAATAGATAATTGTACCAAAATTGAATCTATTTCCCACTTAAAATAAATCTCCAAAGTGATGAAATATTTATTGGAAATCCATTCTGCTTTTACCAGGAATTTATTCACGAAAGAATACCTATAGTGCATACTTAGTGAATCACATAATTTAAATAGTTAATTTTATAACATATAGACTAAGATGAATGTTAAATTTTAAATAAAGTCAGATTTTCGTCCTTGAATTTAAAATTAACAGTGCTTGTACTTTGGATTAAAAATCTGCTAAAACATTTGGCTTTAGGTTTAAAGAGGAAAAATGATATTGAAATCTCATACAAATGTCTAAAAACTTAGCTTAATTTTATGGGTTGGCTGACTTATTTTACTGTCAAAATTCTACCCTTTTCTAGAGAAATCTCTTCTAAAAACTATTTTTTTTTAATTAGAAGTAAAATGTTCAGGTAATATTGATTTTTCAGAAAACTGTGTTTAATGAAATAGAAGAATGATCACTTTCTAAAATTTTAAGTATATTTTTAACAACAACAGATATTAGCAGGGTAGTTGTTACTCAGTGTGGCACAATAAGCCCAAAAGAAGAATAACTAAGTAAGAAATATATTTGTTATATAATGTGGGGAAAAAAATAAATGAAATAATTAGTTTAGCCAAATTCAGATTAGCAGTTCTTTTAGAGAACTTTGTAAGTATAAATTGTCTTTCATTAAAAAGATAGTTAAGAGAAGCAAGAAGAACTAAAATCCTGTAGCCTGTGAAACAAAAACCGCATTCACAAGAAGATAGACAAGATGAAAAGGCAGAGGGCTATGTACCAGTTGAAGGAACAAGATAAAACCATAGAAAAACAACTAAATGAAGTGGAGATAGGCAAGCTTCCAGAAAAAGAATTCAGAATAATGATAGTGAAGATGATCCAGGACCTCGGAGAAAGAATGGAAGCAAAGACTGAGAAGATGCAAGAAATGTTTAACAAAGACCTAGAAGAATTAAAGAACAAACAGAGATGAATAATACAATAACTGAAATGAAAAATACACTAGAAGTAATCAATAGCAGAATAACTGAGGCAGAAGAACGGATAAGTGACCTGGAAGACAGAATGGTGGAATTCACTGCCGCGGAACAAAATAAAGAAAAAAGAATGAAAAGAACTGAAGACAGCCTAAGAGACCTCTGGGACAACATTAAATGCAACAATATTCACATTATATTCACATTATAGAGGTCCCAGAAGGAGAAGAGAGAGAGAAAGGACCCGAGAAAATATCTGAAGAGTTTCTAGTTGAAAACTTCCCTAACAGGGTAAAGGAAATAGCCACCCAAGTCCAGGAAGCACAGCGAGTCCCATACAGGATAAACCCAAGGAGAAACATGCCGAGACACATAGTAATCAAATTGGCAAAAATTAAAGACAAAGAAAATTATTGAAAGCAGCAAGGGAAAAAAGACAAATAACATACAAGGGAACTCCCAAAAGGTTACAGCTGATTTCTCAGCAGAAACTCTACAAGCCAGAAGGGAGTGGCATGATACACTTAAAGTGATGAAAGGGAAGAACCTACAACCAAGATTACTCTAGCCGGCAAGGACCTCATTCAGATTCGGTGGAGGAATCAAAAGGTTTACAGACAAGCAAAAGCTAAGAGAATTCAGCACCACCCAAGCAGCCCTATAACAAATGCTAAAGGAACTTCTCTAAGTAGGAAACACAAGAGAAAAAAAGGATCTACAAAACTAAACCCAAAACGATTAAGAAAATGGTAATAGGAACATACATATAGATAATTATCTTAAATGTGAATGGATTAAATGCTCCAACCAAAAGATACAGGCTTGCTGAATGGATACAAAAATAAGACCCATATATGTGCTGTCTACAAGAGACCCACTTCAGACCTAGGGACACATACAGACTGAAAGTGAGGGGATGGAAAAAGATATTCCATGCAAATGGAAATCAAAAGAAAGCTGGAGTAGCAATACTCCTATCAGATAAAATAGACTTTAAAACAAAGAATGTTACAAGAGACAAGGAAGGACACTACATAATGATCAAGGGATCAATCCAAGAAGAAGATGTAACAATTATAAATATATATGCACCCAACATAGGAGCACCTCAATATATAAGGCAACTGCTAACAGCAGTTAAAGAGGAAATCAACAGTAACACAGTGAGACTGGGGGACTTTAACAACTCACTTACACCAATGGACAGATCATCCAAAATGAAAATAAATAAGGAAACAGAAGCTTTAAATGATGGAACAGACCAGATAGATTTAATTGATATTTATAGGACATTCCACCCAAGAACAGCAGATTACACTTTCTTCTCAAGTGTGCATGGAACATTCTCCCGGATAGATCACATCTTGGGTCAAAAATCAAGCCTCAGTAAGTTTAAGAAAATTGAAATTATATCAAGCATCTTTTCTGACCACAACACTATGAGATTAGAAATGAATTACAGGGAAAAAAGCGTAAAAAAACACAAACACATGGAGGCTAAACAATATGTTACTATTAATAACCAAGAGATCACTGAAGAAATCGAAATCAAAAAATACCTAGAGACAAATGACAATGAAGACACGATGATCCAAAACCTATGGGATGTGACAAAAGCAGTTCTAAGAGGGAAGTTTATAGCTATACAAGCCTCCCTCAAGAAACAAGAAAAATCTCAAGTAAACAATCTAACCTTACACCTAAAGGAACTAGAGAAAGAAGAGCAAACAAAACCCAAAGTTAGCAGAAGGAACGAAATCATAAAGATCAGAGCAGAAATAAATGAAATAGAAGCAGAGAAAACAATAGCAAAGATCAATAAAACTCAAAGCTGGTTCTTTGAGAAGATAAACAATACTAATAATCCATTAGCCAGACTCATCAAGAAAAAGAGGGAGTGGACTCAAATCAATAAAATTACAAGTGAAAAAGAAGTTACAACACACCGCAGAAACACAAAGCATCCTAAGAGAACACTACAACAACTCTATGTCAATAAAATGGAGAATCTGGAAGAAATGGACAAATTCTTAGAGAGGTATAACCTTCCAAGACTGAACCAGGAAGAAATAGAAACTATGAACAGCCCAATCACAAATAATGAAATTGAAACTGTGATTAAAAATCTTCCAACAAACAAAAGTCCAGGACCAGATGGCTTCACAGGTGAATTCTATCAAACATTTAGAAAAGAGCTAACACCCATCCTTCTCAAACTCTTCCAAAATACTGTGGAGGAAGGAACAATCCCAAATTCATTCTATGAGGCCACCATCACCCTGATATGAAAACCAGACACAGATACTACAAAAAAAGAAAATTATATACCAATATCACTCATGAATATAGATGCAAAAATCCTCAACAAAATATTAGCAAACAGAATCCAACAACACATTAAAAGGCTCATACACCATGATCAAGTGGGATTTATCCCAGGGATGCAAGGATTCTTCAATATATGCAAACCAATCAATGTGATACACCATGTTAACAAATTGAAAAATAAAAACCATATGATCATCTCAATAGATGCAGAAAAGGCTTTTGACAAAATTCAACACCCATTTATGATAAAAACTCTCCAGAAAGTGGGCATAGAGGGAACCTACCTCAACATAGTAAAGGCCATATTCGACAAACCCACAGCAAACATCATTCTCAATGGTGAAAAACTGAAAGCATTTCCTCTAAGATCAGGAATAACACAACGATGTCCACTCTCACCACTATTATTCAACATAGTTTTGGAAGTCCTAGCCATGGCAATCAGAGAAGAAAAAGAAATAAAAGGAATACAAATTGGAAAAGAAGAAGTAAAACTGTCACTGTTTGCAGATGACATGATACTATACATAGAGAACCCGAAAGATGCCACCAGAAAACTACTAGAGCTAATCAATGAATTTGGTAAAGTCGCAGGATACAAAATTAATGCACAGAAATCTCTTGCATTCCTACACACTAATGATGAAAAATCTGAAAGAGAAATTAAGGAAACACTCCCATTTACCATTGCAACAAAAAGAATAAAATACCTAGGAACAAACCTACCTAGGGAGACAAAAGACCTGTATGCAGAAAACTGTAAGACACTGATGAAAGAAATTAAAGATGATACCAACAGATGGAGAGATATACCATGTTCTTGGATTGGAAGAATCAATATTGTGAAAATGACTATACTACCCAAAGCAATCTATAGATTCAACGCAATCCCTATGAAATCACCAATGGCATTTTTTACGGAACTAGAACAAAAAATCTTAAAATTTGTATGGAAACACAAAAGACCCCAAATAGCCAAAGCAGTCCTGAGGGAAAAAAATGGAGCTGGAGGAATCAGACTCCCTGACTTCAGACTATACTACAAAGCTACAGTAATCAAGAAAATATGGTACTGGCACAAAAACAGAAACACAGATCAATGGAACAAGATAGAAAGCCCAGAGATAAACCCACGCACCTATGGTCAACTAATCTATGACAAAGGAGGCAAGGATACACAATGGAGAAAAGAAAGTCTCTTCAATAAGTGGTGCTGGGAAAACTGGACATCTACATTTAAAAGAATGAAATTAGAACACTCTCTAACACCATACACAAAAATAAACTGAAAATGGATTAGAAACCTACATGTAAGACCGGACACTATAAAACTCTTAGAGGAAAACATAGGAAGAACACTCTTTGACATAAATCACAGCAAGATCTTTTTTGATCCACCTCCTAGAGTAATGGAAATAAAAACAAAAATAAACAAGTGGGACCTAAAGAAACTTAAAAGCTTCTGCACAGCAAAGGAAACCATAAACAAGACGAAAAGACAACCTTCAGAATGGGAGAAAGTATTTGCAAATGAATCAACGGACACAGGATTAATCTCCAAAATATATAAACAGCTCATGCAGCTCAATATGAAAGAAACAAACAACCCAATCCAAAAATGGGCAGAAGACCTAAAGAGACATTTCTCCAAAGAAGACGTACGTACATGAAAAGCTGCTCAACATCCCTAATTATAGGGAAATGCAAATCAAAACTACAATGAGGTATCACCTCACACCAATTAGAATGGGCATCATCAGAAAATCTACAAACAACAAATGCTGGAGAGGGTGTGGAGAAAAGGGAACCCTCTTGCACTGTTGTTGGGAATGTAAATTGATACAGCCGCTACGGAGAACAGTATAGAGGTTCCTTAAAAAACTAGAACTACCATATGACCCAGCAATCCCACTACTGTGCATATACCCAGAGAAGACCATAATTCAAAAAGACACATGAGCCCCAGTATTCACTGCAGCACTATTTACAATAGCCAGCAACCTAAATGCCTATCGACAGATGAGTAGATAAAGAAGATGTGGTACATATATACAATGGAATGTTACTCAGCCATAAAAAGGAATGAAATTAGGTCATTTGTTGAGACATGGATGCATCTAACATCTGTCATACAGAGTGAAGTAATTCAGAAAGAGAAAAACAAATATCATATATCAACGCATATATGTGGAACCTAGAAAAATGGTACAGATGAACCGGTGTTCTAGGATGAAGTTGAGACACAGATGTAGAGAACATATGTATGGACACCAAGGGGGTGAAGCAGCGGGGGTTGGGGGTCATGATGGGATGAATTGGGATTGACATGTATACACTGATGTGTATAAAACTGATGACTAATAAGAACCTGCTGTATAAAAAAATTAAATTAAAAAAAACAAAGATAGTTAAATTCTACACTGATAGTGTGTTAAACCTGAACTAGTTATCTCTCCATATCTGCAAAAGTCCCTTCCTTTTTTCTTACTTCAGTTAATGAGATCCACCCTCACCATCATTCAAACTAGCACTATCTCTTTCTCTGAGTCTTTCCATGTGATTTCCTCCTGTGCTTTGAATATCCTTCACCCTTAAGGGCCATGGTGACACGTCTCCATCCACATGACACCTCTTAGTTTTCCTTTGAGGAAAAATGAACAGGTTCCTTCTCTATGCATCCAGACCATTTAATGCATTCAGCTTATTTATCTGTCGGAGAGTTTATCTTTTCACCTGATTTATGATCTAATCTCAGTAAATGTTGGGACGATTTTGTTCAAATGTCTGGTCTATGTTAAACAGGTGTTTCTTCCCTTCAAAAAATGATGTAAAACTTCAACTCTACTGCATATTTTAACAAGAGGGTGTCTGATCACTTAGGATGCTATATACTAAAAACGTCAATAACTTTATTATTCATTATAAACTGAAAGTCTCAATGTGGCTAAATCAGTGGAATCACTTCCTTTGGATGGCAACAAAGTGGGTTTTCCTTTCTCTCTTTTCCAAAAGTGTATAGCTATGAATATAAAGAATTTTAGAATGAAAACTGGACTAAGAAAGAAATTTCTAAATAGTTTATTTCTAGCCTTCCTTTTTTCCCCTTTGTAGTTATAGCTGATTGCTCACATTTATTTTTAAGGTACATATTCTCTAAGATGTCTATAATCATGGAGCTTGCAGTGCTGCCGCCAAGGACAACTATGGTCTCCCTGCTTTAGTTTTGGCCGTGGCAGGGAGTGTGGATTAGAAAAATAATTAGAAGTGAGTTCCAGAGATAACCAACTATAAAATCTTTTGATAATCTGAAACATTTTCACATAGTCTTTTCATTTTAAAGGTGACCTAATAGAAGATAACTTAAGTTTTGAGAATCCCTATTAAACCTTCAGAAAGAACCTGGAAAATGTAGATACCATCAAGAGATGAATTTGAAGTTTGTTCCTCTAATTTAGTAGTTTTCAGTTTCCTACTCTTCTCCCAAAGAGAAGATTGGGGCTGGAGTAACTCTTCAGAGGGTCTTGGGAATAAGATGATCAGATAATATTTTATTGATATTTTCCACTTTTCAAAAATGATACTTTAAAACATGAGAACCGAACTCAAATTTCATTTACCTACAATGAGCCATTCAAGATAACGATGCCCCAAACATAGGCTGACCACGTGAGATTCCAGTAATGTAGTCCATGTGAGTTACTTGTGTAAAAGAGGCTGGATGGAGTCAGTATCTCTTCTAACTGTTTTCTACATGTCTCTGAGGCTAAACAAGCTATCAAGGTCAGACTTGAAATGCTTCAAAGTAAAGTGATCAAATGATCAAATACTGTGTCATAATACTGGCGTTGCTCCGTGTTTTTCCAACCTAACTTCCTAACAACATCTGACCTCTTTCCAAATTTCTCCTGGACACAGGCCTTATTGAGAATCTCACAGCTTGGCAACAAATCTCATCAACCAGCCTGACCTTCTACTTGACCTTCTAGGCAAGGCTCTTAAAATTTTTCCACTAAACCAGTCTTTTGTTTCCTCACACTGACACAGTTAATCTCACATTATCTAGCTATAGTTGCTTTGAACACACCCCACTCTCCACCCCTTCATATGTGTCTTAAAATTTTGTGAAGTTTTCTGCTGAAAGAACCTGGCCAGCCCTGGTTCTAACTAAATGAACTGAATTCATCAAACCCCAGTACCACAAGTAACTTGAATCCATAAGTAACTTACAGATTCAAATTATCCTATGCCGTAAAAGGCTAATGAATGTATTTTCTGAGTCTAGTGATAAATTTTTAAAAACACTTCTAGATGATAAATATTTAACCTGAACTAGGAGTTAATGTAAAGATACAATTCAACTAAAATTTTAGCTTCTACATTATCTATTTCCAGAGAGTTGGTTTTGAATTTTCTAAGTTTTAACATTTAAGTGTCTATTCATCTAGTCATCCAAAAAAGTAGTTTCACAGAGGTAAGAATGAGCAAACCCTAGACTTTATAGTTAGCATAGAATCAACATCTGAGCTTCACTACTCAAACAAAAATATATTCCTCTGTCATGCTCTGACCTTCTAACAAGACTAACCTACCAGACCTTAACATATGTTCTAATTGCCTCTGGCACTACAGATATAAGGAAGTGATTTGAAAGTCTTCTAATTGTCAATGAGTATATAGTCTTAGTAAATTTGCAAGGATTTAGCAGTAGTTGTGTAAAAATTTCATTCATAAAAATATAGATTTGCAGAATTCTTATCATTTTGATGACCTTTATTGCAGCATAAGAAAATAAAACCCTGAACTATAAGTTGAGTGACAATTTTTTCATTTCTGATACGGATGGTATGTAGCTAGTACCACTCTAGATGCACTGAAAAGAAGCCGTTTCATCACATATAATAGATGCTTCAGGGCATTCGGTCTTAATTCTTTTAAAGAATCTTGGTGGAAAAGTACTAATTAAGGGACAAGGACCTGAAATCCAGGTAAAATTCTTGATCAAACTATGTCACCATCACAATCTGTTGAGCCTTAGGTATAGGGGATACCTAGAGATAGTGTCACCCTCTGGGCAGCATTACTGACAATTATCTTAATTACTCTTATTTATAGATTTACTGTTCCATAACACATGGTCTTCTGGCAGCTACAGGGAATGCTGTTAAACTACTGGGAAATGCTGCTAGACTGATCTTCATTAACTAACTTTTATCATGTGAGCCTAGTGTCAAAAATCTTTGAATGGCTCCCTGTTTCCAAGGACCGGATTCCTTAGATATCCTTCAAGCCTTGGTTCCACATTTCCCTCCACATTCCTTCTTTTTCCCTTAATGTCTCCCATAATTTCCCTCCTTGCAGTTCACACTCATGGTGTTCCTTCCTCTATGACAAGCGGCCCTCCATCTCTCCTGAATTAATTTTTTTCATCCTCCCAGAGCCTGACAAGGCTCCTCTTGGCCACCTCTCCTCTAAAACTAATGTAAATAGACCCACAGACATAGAAAACAAACTTATGGTTACTAAAGGGGAAAGGGGAGGAGGGAAAAAATAGGAGTTTGGGATTAATATATACACATTACCATATAAAAAAGAGATAACAAACAAGGACCTGCTGTATAGCATAGGGAATTATACTCGATATTTTGTAATAGCCTGGAAGAGAAAAGAATTTGAAAAAGAATAGATATAACTATTCCATAACTATATATATAACTGAATCATTCTGCTGTATACCTGAAATTAACACAACATTGTAAATCAACTACACTTCAATAAAAAACAGAACAAAACAAAAAACCACACCAAAAAACCCAACCCCCCCCCCCACACACCAAAACTAGTGTGAAAATGCAATGGTTCTCTGTGAGAACACTCAGGACACTGTCCTGTTATACTTCTAATTGCACCTCATATTTTCTGCCTCCTGAGTTATTCATACATGTCTTTTCTTTCTTTTATTTTTATTTGTTTATTTATTTTTACCAGGCTACAAGTATATAAAAGCAGTGTTTTGGCACATATATTTAGCAAGAGAATCGGTGTGACTTGGCATCTGGAAGCAAGGAAAAAATTTAGAACATTATTCAAGGGAGTGATTTTGGTCTATGAACCTCACTAAAATTTTGATACAGTTTTCAGGCTATTAATGCCATATGATTGTTGAAAATCACACACTGAAGCAGGAGTCTTGGATCTGAGTCCTAGTTTAGTTTATCTCTTTCTTTCTTTCTTTTTTTCCCTAGTTTATCTATTTCTTAAGTAGATACCCAAGCACATGCAACCACCTTGGCCTTCGGTTCTTCATGTGTTAGCATCCTAACTTGCTTCCCAATATACTCATTCTTAGCTTTAAATTTTTCAGTAGTCCTTACCTTCACCTGAAATTCCCATATAGTTGAATTATATTTTTATCATATTCTGTCACCTACTAGAATATAAACTCTATTTTATATTATAACCGGTTATAAACTAGGATATAAGTATGTGTGTGTGTGTGTGTGTGTGTATTTCACTGCTGAATTCTCAGTAGCTAGAACAGTATCTCATACACAATAGAAATTCATTATAACTTTGGTGCATGACTAATGGACAAAGGAACCTTGGAAGTCTAGAACAGAATTTCAAAACCTCTGCTTTATATTCTCTGCTCTTTTTTCCCAGGATTGTTGGATCACCAGAGAACAATATGCCCTTTTATCTCAGCTCCCTGAAGAAAATGGCTTTCCTGAAATATGATTAAATGTTATGCCCTCAGCTTTTAGAGAAATGTCTATTTGAACAGAGATTTTGTCTTTTGTTATTTCATGACCCCAATTGAAGAAATTTTACAATAAATTTGTCCTTGAATTCAGTGTCTGAAAGTTTGTCTCTTCAATCTAAATTATGCTCTTCTGGTCAGAAAATGAAAACTAAACATGCCAAGCAATCTCCCTTTGTGCCTTAGCTTCCTTGAGAATCAATTCAGTTCAGTGAATTTCTACTTTGGGGTGGTAATTACCTAGGCTCAAGTATCTTGTTATATACATTCCTCTACTGGTTTTCACTAGATTCTGTCATTGAATTGTGTTATATCATAATCCAATAAACTTTATAAGATTCTCAAAACCACTCTGGAAAAAAGCAAGTTATAAATCTCAGATTACTAAAATAAACATTGTTAAATAAATAATATAATGAAATAAACATTGTTAATAAAATACAATGCTAATGTGAATGTTAAAAAACCTAATGTTGATAAAATAAAATAAGCATCGTTTTGTGTGTATACATATTTCAATTAAAAGAGCAACCATTCTACTTTCAGTTAAAAAAATGGCAAGGGCAATTGCAGACATCATGATATCTTCTGAGAAAACTTTACAATTTTGGCAATGTTACTTCAAGGATAATGTGCAACAATTATACAATTCTTTGTATTATGGAGATGTATTCTAAAATATTCAGGAATTTTTCATAGACATTATAAATTAACAAACATGTATATATTTCCAATTTCTACGAGAAATTTGCCTACAAATAAAAAAGAGCTGAAGGAAATATGGAGAGGCAAAATATATAAATTTTGACTTCTTAAAGATATTGAGACTTAAATACTAACCATGATTTCTAGCAATATGCCTGGCATATGACCAATGATGAATTTGGTTTATCTTACATTTTTTAAGGAAAAAAAGGAGAGAAATATAAAGAAAGGTAACATTTGTTGACTATCCACTACCTGTGACATATTACAGTATCTCACTCCTCAGAATGATTCTACAAGGTAGTTATTATAACTCCCACTTCTATAATGACAAAATTGAGGGTTACGAAAGGGAGATTCTCCAGCTCTTGAGAGACCTCGCCGAGATTCAAACTTGAGGCTACTGGACTCCAACATTTATAATCTTTCCCACCTGAATGCCCTTAAAAAGGCCTTGTAATCCTATTTGCTGAATTCTTATGTTACATAGTGAAATGGTAAATTGTATCACCCCCAAAAAGATTAAGACAAAATTTATGTGGTCAAAGGAGTTTGTTATCTTCTCTTTCAGAACAGGCTTGACAGGGATGGACAGTGTTCTCTTTCATGGGCAGGGGAGAGCTACGAAATGGGAGAATGAAAGATAAGGGCAAACAGAATACAGTTCTATAATTATACCAGGCAACTACAGGAATATTTGATTTTCTCTTTTGGTTTAATTGGACTGTTTAGTTTTGTTTTGTTTTGTTTTTTTAACTTTAAAAAAAGTAGTAAACTGACAAAACTCAATAACACATGCTAGTTCTTTAAAGCCAAAGCCATACTTTACAGAACTGAAGCCAAAATCGAAGCCATCCCTATGGAAAGATATAGGAACTGATTCTACATCAGTTGAAATTATCCAAAACTATTTCGATATGGATCTCTTTGAAAATTAGATGAAAACCATGGAAATCTGCTCATATTATGCACATATGCCATTTTTACAAATGTTTCCACACAATTTTAAAGACTTTTTAGACACTCATCCAAGGACTCAGGTTAGGGCCACCAAATTAATGGCAGGGAGGTAAGTTACTGGTCATCATATGGAAAGTGTCCAGATTCTTTCTATCCAGTGTGGACCTTTTGATATTTCTGCCTTTGTGAACCAAGTTCTCTGTTGCTTTTTTTTTTTAAACCATTCCTTCTTCTACTCCATAAAATCCTTCAGGTTTGCTTTAAAGCTTTTGATGTAGCTTAGCTTTACTTCAAAGACAGCGTCCCCAGATGCCAACTAGTCTTGTTACTCCAAAATTATGCAGGACTGTTCCTTGTCTCGTGGATACTGTAACGTAAGGCCCCTTACTTTACAGAGCCCTAACCTCTATTTCAGGCGTTCTTCATGAGTATCTCAGATCACAGCCATGGTCTATAACTGGGCTTATAGACCATGAATTTGTGAAAATTCTTGTCAGAGTGCAATTCTCATCAACTGCGTTAAATTATTCCTAGAATATTCTAACTCTTCTCCTGTTTCTTTTTCTTAACATTTGGTATGCTTTCAATAGTTCCAGTCAGAAGTAAAATAATAGACTGCCTGAAAAGAACGTGTGTGTGTGTGTGTGTGTGTGTGTGTGTGTGTGTGTGTGTGTGTGTGTTCCAATATAGGTTAATCGGAATCATAAGTCTTTAAATTAAAATCCGAAAAGAAAAGGTATTATCTTGCCATTGTTCCAATTTACTTTAGAATGGATCCTCTCAGTATTATTTCTAAGGAGCTGCATCTCAGGTATTGTTTAACACACTATGCAACTTCCTATCTTATTTCAAGCCCCAGTGGCAATTCCTGAACATACCTTCTGTTCCGCTGTCATGGTTAGACTTTGCAGTCGGCCAGTCATATTCCCTAAACTCTTTTCAAAAGCTGCTACGAGGTGAGCCTGTGAACAAAACAGAAGGAACATATCTTAAATGTCAGAACCTTATGTGGATGGATGAAAACCCTTCTCTTCACAAAATGCTTAATTTCAGGTATTCTTACTCTTTAAATACTATGACTGCCATGTCTGGCTTTCAGTGCTGACTCTCCATTAACACACATCTTCATCTATTATTTCTAAACTTCAGCTTAAAAATCAGTGTTTCAATCTTGACATTTAATGAGTTCAACTTCTGAAAGGGAATGCTATTTTGCAAATAAAAACACCTTCTAACTTGCACATCATGGAGGATTTGATACCCAAAATACTGGATAAAGTTCTGAGTTGCCAAGTTTTTAGACTCAAAGCCCAAGAGGAGGTTGCGGCAATACTCAATGGACGAATGTTCCTCATTCTTATACCTGCATGATGACCTTTGAAGACATTGTTAGCTCCTCTATTGAAATGATGCTCTCTTCCAAGTGCCGGAAATCTGCTGACAGCTATAGCATTATCTTTCCTCTTTTTCTACTAACAAAAAATTGAATCGAAAAGAGTTGTCTTCACTTTCCAAACTCTTTTCAATAAAAAGGGCTTTTATTCCTACTTTTTTCCCTTCCACTAAGGAAATGTAGGTAGGCCAGCTAGAAATAATATTCAGTTATATTTTATTTAAGTTTTTGTGGCTCTGGGGTTTTATTTTAAATCTCAGAGAATTATACATATTGCAGTACATAACCGTAACTCTTACGATTAAGAAGTATTTGAAAATCTTATTCTAGTTCTAAAATAGGCCAGTTCCTATTGACATGCTATCATGCAACAGCTTGACCCACAGAATATTATGCATGAAGAGACACGTCAACCTCTCACTGTGGCTTGATGTAGAACCACAGGTATGTTCTCCAATTTTATCGCATCCATAAAAAGATACAAGTACAGAATGTTTTACAACCTACATCTATAATAAACTATGTGTGGGGGAAAATTTGCCAAAAGGTTATTTTTTTGAGAGAAGGGAGTGAGAGGATGCAATTAAAATAAATCGCCTTGTAACTCTAGCAGAGCTGAAAGGCTAAGGTACCTATTATCAAATGGATCACAGGAGTCCTAAGAATTAGGGTGCTAGAAGTTTATTTCATTATTAGTAACAGCCAGAAGTTTATTCCATTATTGGTAACAGCTAGAATGTACAAGTCCCTTGCATTAGCATCATGATACAAAGGTGTCTTTGTTCCTAGCTCTGAGCTCATCCTGGGATGCCTTTGTTTTCCTGACACTATAATATAGAGAAAGATGATTTATAGAAGATGCTATTAATCTCCAGTCCATCAGTAAGTAAAACTCTATTCTTTCCCACCTAGCTACAAAACAGAAACAGACTCACAGACATAGAGAACAGACTTGTGGGTGCCAAGGCGGAGGGGGGTGGGGGAGGGCAGGACTGGGAGTTTGGGGTTAGCAGATGCAAACTACTATATATAGGATGGATAAAAAACAAGGTCCTATTGTATAGCACAGGGAACTATTCAATATCCTGTGATCAACCATAATGGGAAAGAATATAAAAAAAGAATTTCTATATAAATGAGTCACTTTGCTGTACAGCAGAGATTGGCACAGCATTGTAAATCAACTCTACTTCAATAAAAAAAATTTTTTAAATAACCAAAAAAAGCCTCTATTCTTTTCCACTCCCTTCTCCCTCTTTCCTCCTTTCCCTCTCTCTCAGACACACACATACTCACGACCTTGAGAACTGTACTCCAAGGTTTGTTAGCAGGTTTAATCAGATAAATAACACTCTTTTTAAAAAACAAATCGTATCTAATAGTTCAAAACGTTTCCAATGACAAGGAATGTCATTACATCAGAATTAGTACCCTCAGAAATTAGCATAAGGTTATGTCCCACTTTCTCTTATACTTAACCTTCACACTATGTTAAAGGTGAACAAAATGAAAATGTACAGCTCACTGGTTCATCGTCGCGAATATTCATGCACTCAGAAAGAGGATTTGAAGACCCTGGAAGTCCTCCCTTGCCCCTTCCTCATCTCTGTCCCCTCTCCCTTCCGAGAAGATAACCACTAGAGTGACCTGTGTTATAATTATTTTCTTGCTTCCCTATATAGTTTGGCCACTATGTTTTAGCTTGGCCTATTTTTAAAACTATCCGAGTGGAATCACATGGCATGATTTTCTTGGTGACAGTTTTCTTTTGCTTAACATTGTATTTTGAGATTCATCCATGTGGTATGCAGCAGGAGTTAGAATTTGCTGTAAAGCACTGCTCTGTGTGATTTATAATTTATTTGTCCATGACGACCATTAGTGCTGATTCCAGTTTAGACTGTTAAAAATAATCCTGCTATGAAGATAAAATGGGTTACTAAATTCTAAAGCTAAAATTGCTTGTTTTCCTCTAAAATAGAAGAACTTTGTTAATATTCACTACAAGAAGTGCAAGACTCTACGTAACATTGAAAAGTTTCAATTCTCCCAAACAACTATAAGGTTTAATTGTTGGACAATGAGTCCTTGAATGTATATACTTATAGAAAATTGCTTCATTTTACCAGCTGTGCGTATTTTATCAGTTTAATAGGAATTAAAAATATGACAAAGAAAGCAGGACTGTGAAGAATACGCTGCACAAATATATTGCTTATATTTGGTATCTATGAGTAAATATAAAATGTTCACCATTAGAAGGTCAGTTTTCAATCTTTGGAAAATTGCTCTTCATTAATTATTTACAAGAACATATAAAACTAGTTACAAAAGAACATTTTAATTTGAGTCACATTGTTCTCCGTGAAAAGTTTGTTAAAAGTATGTTTGTGAAATGCTGCTTTAAGTTTATGCCCCCTTAACTTAGTTTATCATAATAGCTTTGTTACTTTGAAGTTAATAAAAGGGCAACTTTCGCACCAATTGGATTCATGGAAAGGCACTACAATAGGTAAAATAAAGGAAGGCATTTATACCAGTGATAATGTTTGTCACCTTACTGGAGAAAAAAATGGAATGTAAGACTGATTAAACTATAGGAAAATATATCTTGTCTAAAAACTTTATAAAATGATAACTTTAAAAGAACTGTGGATTTTTAGGGGGACTGTTAATCATAGTTTACATGGTTCTGACTTTTCTCTTAGCAGCTGCGTAATTTTCAAGCCACAGTAAAGTTGTATCAATATGTTGATGAATATTTCCTACTTGTGTTAGGTGAAGTCTGTGAAGGTAATAAAATAGACAAGACTGAATACTAGTTAAGGGAAAATATTTTTAATACATATTGTCTTTAGTTTTGAAATCACATAATCTGAATAGACATGTAAAAAACTGTGGTACTAAACAATAAGATGGAATATCATTATGAAAAATGCCTGCATTGCATTTGTTCATTCAGAATTCAGTGACAGCCCATCAGCCGAATAAAACATACGCTTTACATAGATGTATATGGGGATAGATAGACAGATTAGATAGACAGAAATAGATGACTTTACGTTTGAAATTCAATAGTTAGATGAACTGAAAATGACTCTGAAACTATCATAAATAAGATTTCATATTTCTTTTACTGTATAAAATTGTCCCTTCAGTGTCTGTCATTGTTAATTATGTGCAAAATAGTTTTCCCTTAAAGGAGATGTAGAAAAACAAAAGTAACTGCCAGATTATATAAAAATATTAAATAGCGCAAAGATATAGGACACAATCCCAAGGAAAATAACACCTGAGAGATCTGTGGTTACAAGACTTATGCACTGAAAGGCAAGAAAACAAAACACACAAAAAACAAAAAAAACTTTTTTTGGTTACACATTCATTCAGCGATATTTTTGAAAACTGGTAGTAATAACTAGCCTTAGTGCCCATTTCCAGATCACCTAAGGGCTGAGATTTGTAAGAAATACATTAAATGCATCCCACCTGGCTTGGCAGCATGAAGGTATGGGTGAGAGGCCAGGGGGCACCTGGCTGGCTGACTGATGTGACCATACATTGCCGGGGGCCTTGGACTGTGGGGCTCCTGTTCTCTTCCTGTTTGTTGGTGGGGTATTGATTCAAAGAAGGCCAGGCAATAGCGCTGGCCAGCATACCCTCTCTCTCCTTTCTCCAGACATCCTAGTGGACACAGCTCTATAAAGAGGCTTCCCAGGCTTTCTGCAGCTCTGCTCAGAGAACTTCGCAAGGGGAGGGAAAGGCTCAGCGTACCTTCTACTGAATGGAGGTCATATTCTGTCAGGCAAATGAGAGGTGAGCTGACTGAATAACTTTCTGACTTACCACTGCCCCTTTTAACAAAGGGGGAGAAAAAGCAGAGAAACAGATGTTTCAAATTTAAATATTAAAACACAGATTATTGTCTGGACTCCATATAAATATAATCATGCTGCCAGGTCCAAACATGTGACACATCAATTACAAAAAGAAAAAAAAACCCAAAAGCCCAAATTAAGGAAAACCAATTAAGTCCTGATAGAATTATTCATATATTGAGTAAAACTCAATAGCTGGATCTTAAAATGATTACTAAATAAACGATAATAATAACAGTTAATGATATTTTCTACAGAACCAAACATTGTAATTTGTCTTTATAAATCATGGCTATTACACTTCTATACAACAATGGTCATCGTAGTGATCCCATTTCACCAAAAAGTAAAAAGTTTACTCGTGGTCTGTATAAAATAATAAATAAAAGGCATATCTTTACCTCCAAACAGGAAATGTACAAGATTAAAAAAAATTTTTCACTTACATTGAAGAAACTCGACAGAAAAATTTTTCAGTCTTATAATTAATTTCATTTCTGTACAAGTATATTAAAATATATGCATATATTACATACATCAACAAATGTTAACTCAGAGGCAATGACGTGAAACACACTCTGAATGAAATTTAAATGCAGTATTTCTTAGAACTGAGAAACCAAGTGTTTTCTCAAGTAAATCCTTTGATGACTTATAATGGTGCACGGAATCTAAAGTGACATTTTAAACTAAGTGCTAAAGAGAATGAGTTCAAGATGGTTTGCGCCTTATAAATAATTCAAATTTCTGAATGTGTAAAGGAGATTATATCCTTAAAGATACAAAGGAACATAAATATACAAGATTCCATCCCTAGTAATTATAATGATACTATTAAATGTTTAAAATAGGACTGACCTTAAAATTATTTTATAAACATTTATACAGGCATCCACTTACACAAGTTCTTAGTTACTGCAATAGTTTTAAAGTAAATTTTGATAAACTGCTTTGTAAAAGACTAGAAGATAATATATATCTTCACTACCTGAATCTTCTGACTTTTATCTTTTGACAGTTTCAGCAATACGTTTATCTGATGGTAAAAAGCTGTAACAATCCATATCACCACTGAATAAAAAAAGCACTAAAGGGTGAAATAAGATTTAAATTCCCAAGAAATTAAAACCTAGACATCAATTTAAAAAATTGTGATAGATCTTTAGGTGTTTAATTTTTAAACTTGAAATAATTATAGATTCGCAAGAAGTTTCAAAGAGAGTACAGAGAGGACTCTTGTACCCCTTTATTCAGTTTGCCTCAATGGTTACATTTTATAAAATTATAGTATAATATCAAAACCAGAAATTCATTATTGGTACACATATGAAGATTCACACATGTAAATAACCACCTTTCATCACCACAAAGCTCTTCCTATTGCTACCCTCTATAGTTACACCCACTCTCAGGAGAGAGGTGACCACCTTCCTTAAACCCTGGCAACCACTAAGTTGTTCTTCATTTCTATGATTTTGTCATTTGAGAATGTTGAATAAATGGAATTATATAGTATGCGACCTTTTAAAATTGGTCTTTTTTTCACTAAGCTTAATGCACTTGAGATCCATCCAAGTTGCTGTGTGTATTAATAGTTATTTAATTTTACTGCTGAGTGGCAGTCCATGGTATGGATGTATCTATCGGAGTTTGTTTATCCATGGACCTATTAAGAGACATTTTGGTTGTTTCCAATTTTTGCACTATTAAAAAATAAAGCTGCTATGTACAGGTTTCTGTGTGGGTCTGAGGTGATTTGAGAATATTTCTAAAATGCATTATGAAGTAAAAAAAAAAAAAAAGAAGAAGAAGAACATACCAAATAGGATATATATTAAGCTCCCATCCACGCGCAAAATGTACTACTAATGATAACACAGATGTGGACAGGGAAGGCTGGAGATATTTGGATAGTTTTTCCAAGACTAGCACTTTTTAAACAAATTTATCAGTTTGGCACCGATTTTTCTAATTTTATGTTTCTTACTTTTTTTTTCTTTATCATCCTCTAGGGAGACATTATAGATTTTTTTTTTCCTAATTGTCCCCTTCCTCCATGGCCATTTTAATATCACAGATATGCTGGATACCTGTTTATGTACTCTGTATATATCTGTGCTTTATGCATAAAAAGAGTACTTTAAAAAAAAAAGAGTACTTTTTTTTTCCCACCATAAGAAACACTATTTATGCTTTGACGATCATATCAATGCCCAGCTGAGAATACACAGTCCATAGTCGTGAAAACACAACAGTGAAAATAGTGTGGCATGCATGACTTGAGAGAAGTGGCAGATAGCCAATGGCTGACATCTTTGTAAAATGTTTGGTACCTTTCCAAACAATGGCATCGAGTTGTCCCCCAGGACTGTCCTACTATGTTAGAACTTGGCTCCTTCTGTGTGTGTGTGTGTGTGTGTGTGTGTGTGTGTATAAGCCTTTGAAAATGTGTACTGTGTATGTGTATAAGCCTTTGCAAATGTGTACTGTATATATGTATTCAGGGGTATACAGAAGAACAATGTTGAAAGGAAACAAAAGAAATCAATAACCAAGAATGGGAATGGGAATCTCAGAGGGAAAAACGAATATATATCTTTTATTAAACACTTCTTTTAATTTCAGTTTTTCTTTTTAATACAATATACATGTACATTTGTCCCTTGGTGTCTGTGGGAGATTGGTTCCAGGACCCAAATCCGTGGATGCTCAAGTCCCATAGTTGGCCCTCTGCATCTGTGAGCTCCACATCCAGGGTTCAACCAACCATGGGTTGTGTACGGTTGACCCTTAAACAACACGGGTTTGAACTACGCGGGTCCAGTTATATGCAGATATTTAGAAATGTGTGGATCCACTTACATGCAGATTTTTAAAATATCCATGCATAAGTGGACCTGCACAGTTCAAACACGTGTTGTTCAAGGGTCAACCGTATGACTTTTTAAATGGAGACAGTATCAACATTATTGAGTAAAAGCCCAAATTCCATTATGTATAGCAGCCGTTTATTAATCCAACAACTGATATGTAAGTCCATGCAAGAGACATTTACAAAATAAAACAAAACTCTGAGTAATCGTTCAAGACATTTATATCTTTACTATCCAGCGCATAGGGTCTGTCATTGAGCCTTCCTCATTGCAGACAAACACAACCCAGTGTGTTCCGGCTTTTACACTGCAATATGTCCTCTGGGTACAAATTCAGGGATCTAGACAGGAGTGCTTTATACTACTATACATATAGCCTATAGTATAAAATTTACAGTGGCTTCTGAACTATTTAAGAATTATTCTTAGACAAAAAATATGGGTTAAATATTACTGTTCTCTTCCAGTATTGTCTAAACAGTTCTCTAAAACCTGCTATTATTTTAAGAATCCCCTGACAACATCTATAAAAAATAAATATAGCCAATCCCAAATTCATTTGATTCTCCCAAAGTTAAAAAGATAAAGTCAATTCAAAAACAGTGCTAAAATGAATGCATTGTGAGTGAAATGACTTACTTATATACTGTGGAAGGTACTGGATTGGCCAAAAAATTCGTTTGGGTTATAGATGGTACGGAAAAACCCAAACAAACTTTTTGCCAACCCAATATATTGCACAATAACTTTTATTCTTAAAATATCTCTTATTTAGGGCTTCCCTGGTGGCGCAGTGGTTGGGGGTCCGCCTGCCGATGCAGGGAACGTGGGTTCGGGCCCCGGTCCGGGAAGATCCCACATGCCGCAGAGCGGCTGGGCCTGTGAGCCATGGCCGCTGAGCCTGCGCGCGTCTGGAGCCTGTGCTCCGCAACGGGAGAGGCCACAACAGTGAGAGACCCGCGTACCGAAAAAAAAAAAATCTCTTATTTAAATCATACCCAGTGAGCCCACATTTGCTCACTCTTGCTGTGTTAAGCTTTGCTGAGCAGATGGAAGAACTCCACGAAGAGCAGAGTGGTGAGGCAGGAACAGGCTCAAAGCCACCCGGTGGAAGTGAGCAGACTGATGTTGAGTGAAGGTGTCAGGACATATGGCAAGATAGCGGGAGCTTCCTCACCCCTCACTGCTGCTTCTAACACTGTTGTTCCCTAGGGCCAGGCACAATGCCACATGTTCGCCTTTATTTCTGCTCCTACTCTGAGTATACTCCGGGGCACACTGAAGGATCTTCAGTAAATGTTAATGTAACTGATGGTTTTTGCCATCATCATTTTTTGCGATCCTCAGCTGCTTTAACTGCTATAAGGCGGCTACCAAGGTTTTTGAGAGAACTCTAGCTCATTTATAATATAGCTAAGAAACCCAAATTTAGAGAATTAACTGGCTGCTTAACTAATTGTCCAATAAATTGTGCTGAAGGAGACAGGGCACAAGAATTTTTTATACTCCACAGTTAATCACTGTCAACCTCTCATTGTCTTGGAGCTGAAGAAAGTCTTACGTATGTGGGGCTGGGCATTGGTAACAATGAGAAATAAGAAAAGAAATAAGACTTGTAGCTTTTACTAATGTTTCCAACTTTACATGAAACAAAAAGCCACTTTAACCACATTGTGATTCCTCATCAATGTGGATTTACGTTTGATTACCCAGCGTGCAGGAAAGTCCCACTATTTAGTGACCTAAAGTCTGTATAATTTTGGACATTTAAAGTTTGTGAGTCTGTTACTAAAATTATCCCATTTACTATATAAACATCTGTTTTAATATATCAAAAAAAATCAAAAGTGACTTACATTTGCTGAAAGTTGAGATGTGAGAGTGGCAACTTTTTCTTGTGATGCAACAAGCTCTCTCCGTAGTTTATGGATTTGCTGAATGTAATTAAAAAAAAAAATCAAATCAATATGCTAGTAGATTTTAACTTAAAACTAAGAATTCAATCCAAAAAAGCCAATACTATAATTAGCTCATCCTACCCCCAGTAAATAGACATATATATTTTTTCTGGGTCTTTTTATTTTTCTATCCATTTTTTGGTATGTTTATTTTTATTTCCTATACTTTGGCAACTTCTCAGAAGCTGTAGAATATCCTGCAGTCACTGAAAGTTGGCTCCAATTCAACGTTTAATGATTCCATATTTGAAAATAATTTTATTGGCTGGAGTTTTAATTCCTAACACTTAGAGAAGCCTTCCCAAGTCTTTGTTATAATGTCCTTTATTCAGGGAGTTACTATGAGCTCTGGGCAGAAATGCTGTTATAGATTATCCATAGTTTCAAAGGGGAAAAATCAGTAATACAATGGCTAGATAAACCACCAACATAAATATGCTAAAATGTTTTCCTGTTTGGTTAGGTCCACACTCAAATAAAAGTGAACCAGAAAAAGATGAGAGTACATATATCATACTTAAAATTTTAATTTAAGCACTTTCCACAGTTTAATCTTCATGTTTCATGTTTCCATGAAATATAGACAGTGATTAGTAAGGTTAAGATATTTATAAGCAACTGAGACTAAGTCTACAAGTATACTTCTGGTCTCAAGGGATTTTAGTTACTTAGGTGCCAAACATTCTACTCTGATGATTCTCATTTCTTCAAAAACAAGTCTTCTATTGTTGTAGTTAGACTTTCAAAACACTACCTAAGTTTGAAAGAGCATTCTTGACACAGTTCATTAACTGTCTTTTTTTTTCCTACCCATTAAATTTTTGTGGAGAAGAAATGGTGGTAAATACTGAAAAAACTCTAAAGAAGAACTAAACTTTAAACTGGAATTAGAGACAGGGGACATTTACATAATTTTAGTAAATGTGATTCCATTTGGCTCCTGTCCTTTAAAAAAAGAGATACACCCAGACCCAAAGAGCATTTGAGCTGCATTCAAATGATGACGACTGCAAATGGTTCCAGAAAGCAGAGAACATCTATTTTATTCTTAAAACAATACAAATTCAAAGAGGCTTTCTCAAATTAAGAGTCTCTATCACATGATCAGATTTCCTTTAAAATAGAATCTAGGAAAACTTAAAGTAATATAAATCATTAAAAAAGAACCATAACCTACTATGGGGCATAAATAATTAAAGGAGAGGTGGATAACTACTAATACGGCAAACAGATGTGGTATTTCTATGCCTTAGTAGCTATACGTATTGCGGTCGATGGTAGAATTTTGCCATGTCCGTGAGATGTAAATAGTTTAGGTTTTTCAAAACCGTATTTACTCTTTGGTCTCGCAATTGTAAAGATAAAACTGATATAATTTATACTTTTTCAATTTTTTAAAAATACAGCCCAAATTTTACTTTAAAAGGCTAATAAAATAAAACTTCAAAGGGAAGAGTTCCTTTGCAGAGGCTGTTACCAATGCATTTTTCTTTGCTCATGGTAAAACCAATCAAATAGTCATTAGCACACCTTGAATAAAGGCCTAATTAAAGTCTCCCTGCTCTCCTTGGCCAGGACAACTCTTATACAAAGGGAAAGAAAAATAATGTTCTCTCCAGGCTGCAATCTGATTTGTACGTGATTGCAATGAAATATTTGTGAATTGTACGTGATTAGAACAATATACTACAGTATACATCAAGTGATTAGAAGCAGCAAAGTCCTGGCACCAAATAATAGATGGGTTGGGACACTGGTAAATTGTGTTGTGGCGGTCTAGTGCCTCAAATTCAATACTTGCCTTAATCCTATGCACTTAGTCTAACAGGCAGTGGGGGAAGAGACTATAATATAATAGACCACACATTCATTCATTCATCCATCAAAGATTTGTAAGTGCTTACTACTAGAGACAACTTATTAGATGTTGAGTTAAGACTCCAAGCTAGAACATGAGAAAAGAGTTTGCTTCTAAAAACTTCGTTTCATTTTCTTTTAAGAGGAAATATCCAAGACCATTTATCACTAGCTGGGTCACTTCTATTAGCAGTGTTGGAGAGTTATGGGTTGTATCATAGAGCCCTCTAGTGGTCGAAATACTCATTTCATCATAAATGTAAACGAAAACAGTCAAATGTAAAAATGCTACAAGGTTTTTACCTCTGAATGAGCCTTTTCTTCAGCCTGTAAAAGAAAAAAAGGAAAAAGAATTTAACTATAAATAATTAGTGTCAATTCATTCTACAAGTATAAAAGAATAAAATAATTATACTGTGTATTTAAAATGTTATTTTGGTCTAACATAAGAACATGGTAAAATATATGATATTATTAAATTAAAACAGTAAAAACAGGAACCTGTAGGACTGCAAATGAATATTTCGTTATATATAAACCTAACGGTATTTAAAAAATATCAGTTATTTGATTTATGGATATGTACTATGTCTTGAAAGCAAAGGATAGAATTAAAAAATGGTGTTACCCTAAGATCCAGACCATAAACAACAAAAAGGTATAAAATTAAACTTTAAAAAATATGAGTGCAGAAAAAAATAATAGAGTAGATCTTTTTTTCATACAGATTTTAGGAAATTTATACTCTATGAAATTACAGAGATTTTTAGCCAAGACCTAGGAGTCGGAGTTTTATTCTGTGATATATAGATTATAAAGAATGCCAAATAAGACTAGAGGAAAAATATTGACCTATACTGACAATCACAGAAAATCTGCTGATTAGTTTCTATTTTATTTGCTTTTCTTAATGATCATTAAATAAGTTTATTGGGCTCCAAGTCAGCAAAACATTAAAACCCCCAGTGGTAAGGCAGTGATAAAAGTGGCTGACAAACATCGGCTCCACAGATAATGGAAATGAGCACTGCTGTAGGACCTTGAGGGGTGTTTTGGCCTCAGCTGTAGAAAACTCCTAGCTCTGTTTTTCTTCTTCACGTTGGGCTACAAAATGCCAGAAAATGAATTATGTGCGCCATTGTATTTGGGAAGCTCCCTCATTCTGGAAAAAGTTGGAGAATGCATAATATTGCTGAACATTACAAGTCTGTTCATTGCCTTGAGTAGATCCAAAGCTGAAAGACAATCTCCTATCTCCTATCTCTCCTTTTGAGACATTTCCTGATTAATTGACACAGAAGTACCTAAACCATTTTTTATCTCTTCTTTTCCTCCAGAAAACATAAACTAAAACAAAGTAAAATAACCCTCAGGATATTTTTTATGCATAAGCATTCTTTTAAACTGGATTTTTTTCTATCTTATATTTTCTTTATTCTTAAAAAATATGTACAGTTATTAATATAGTGGTTAAATGAAGAGTGGTTAACTAGTAGAATCCTAATAGCCTTTATAAGAAAACTGTTTTAAAAACAAATTCTGACATAAAGCTTTAATGTTTTATATCTCAACTTTTTAAAGTGAAGATTCAATATTTTTAAGTTATAATAATTTCAATGTTTCATATAAAGTTTGATTTTTGAATCAGACAGAATGAAGGAATTTTAAGATAAAAATTTCATGGATCAAAAGCTGGAGGTTGCTTGCCTTGAGACATACGGTACGATTAACTTTGACTATTTGGTTTCCCTGGTATTTTGCATATTTACTGCCAGTTTATTCTGTCCAAATCCTGCTTCTAGGCTTGCTAGGATTATACAGAACTGATACTCAGTAAGTAACTTGCATATTGAAAAGAGCATTGTATGCTATTTAAAAAAAATAGTCAAGAAAGACAGTCATCACATTTTTTCATTAAAAAAGCCCTGAATAAGTTACACTAGTTACATGCATAACCATCACATATTAATTCTATATATACTGTACAGAATGACTTTCTCTTTGCTGACTTTTCAGAACTAGCTTTTTCTTTAATCTTTGCCTTCTTTCATATCCTGTGGTTAGCAATACTGGGTAGGTGTTACCATAAAGTTGAAGCAATGAGCCAGAATATTAATATTTCTTTCAGTGGGTTAGGCATGGATTGATGACATTATGATGGAATATGATTACTTGCCATTTTTAAATGATGGTTTTGAAGCTGGCCCAATGTCCTCAAGGGTGGTAAACAATATAAAACACCTTGCCTAAATAAAAATATATTAGATGATTCTTTATTCTGTAAGCCATTACTTGGCCATTCATTCATCCTTTCAAATTTACTAATCAAAAAATGTTTACTTTAGTATTAGCTATGTGTTAGGAAATATGCTGAAGGGCTCCACAATAAACTAACATAGCCCTCGCTCACTCTTATTAAATCAATACAAATTAGATTCCAAGTACAAAACGGGTTCAATACAATTTTTAATATACAGCCACTCAGAAAACATCTATTGCAAGGATCAAAATTTTAAATGTTTAACAGGACTAGACATACAAAGAATAAAAAGAGCCCTGGGTATTAAAAAAAAAAATCACACAGCCTTCCTAGGTTAGCTGTTTTCCCCACTTTTCATACAGATATGGATACTGAGGAGTATTTCTTTCCTGCAATAAACGCAACAGCACAATAATAACTAACAGTGCAAACTCAGCTTCAGTGTCAGGAAGAGAATTGGTGGAGGCTGGGTCTTGCCTGAATTCACATGCCAACATCGAAAAGGGGCGATGCTGTAAACCTGGAGGAATTTCATTTCCGTGTTGCTAGATATTCCGATTACTTTCAAAAGGAACTGAGAAATTTGAATTTTTAGGTAGAACTCCATATTTTTTCAGTGTTGGCTTAGATTTAAAAACAAACACACAAACTCAAAGTTTGCCAAAGGTAACAGCTTGGCAGGTCAGATTGGCTCTGTGATTTCCAACCAGTGTGTAATCTCCCTGGATCTTTCTGCTCAAAAATTCTGTAAGATGATTTACTCAGCTTTATAACAAGGTACTTTGGAAAATTTTACCAAATTATAATTGGTAGAGACTTCAAGAGTTATATGTGAAGAAACAATCCTTTCAATTGGATTTATTGTATTGTAATTTGACAGGTAAATGTTCTTTACAACAAGTCATCTTTGTTAGTTTAATTTTTTTTTTGCGGTACGCAAGCCTCTCACTGTTGTGGCCTCTCCCATTGCAGAGCACAGGCTCCAGACGTGCAGGCCCAGCGGCCATGGCTCACGGGCCCAGCCGCTCCGCGGCATGTGGGATCTTCCCGGACTGGGGCACGAACCCGTGTCCCCTGCATCGGCAGGCGGACTCCCAACCACTGCGCCACCAGGGAAGCCCTAGTTTAATATTTTTAATCAAAACATATAATTCTGTAAGTTGCATAAATGATGGTGTTAAAGACTGTTTATATTCATGGTTAGGAAGAGCAGTATATTGCCTCATAATAGCAAATAGTGTCTAATAGTCCTTTAAAAAAAATAATAATCTTTTTCCCCTAAACACTTTAATTTTTTTTTTTTTCCACACCGCGTGGCTTGCGGGATTTTAGTTCCCCAACCAGGGATTGAACCCAGGCCTCTGGCGGTGGAAGTGCGGAGTCCTAACCACTGGACTGCTGGCAAGTTCCCTAATTATTTTATGAAGGGATATCATGCACAACTGTGTTACTTGCACATGGCATAACTTCAAAAGGTGCAAATCACAAAGACTATGATATAAATGGTGCTCCCATGCAGTTTATAATTTTCTGTAATTTATGGTATGTAATGAACCTTATCTTCTCTAACTATTGCAGAAATCCCTTGGGACAGATGGGCTAGATCTGGCTGTTGTTTGCCAACTTTATGTTGCAGGTACAGCCCAAAGAAATTTAGCAACTTGCCTGATGTCACACAATAACTCCTGATAGAGTCAGGCAAAAATGTAAATCAACTGATCCTTCATCCTGAGTCCTTAAGGAGGCATGAAGAAAAATGATAAATTGACTTTTCACTTCATAGTTTGAAAAGCACTTTCACAGATATCTTTTCATTGCCAATTAACTATCAGTGCATGATAATGGGGGACTGGAGACAGAAATGACTCCTCTATCACCTGCGATTTTTCTCTTTATTACTCCTCCACATATGCATTTATTTTAATTGTCTTACTACAGGCTGTCAGTTCAATTATATAATTTCCATCATTTCCAATAGAACTATTTAAATTTCTTAATTTCCTAATAATATCACCTTCTCATGTGATTTGATCACCTAATCCATTCTTTTCACACTTAACATGAGGGTCTATTTCATCACATAAATATGTGTGTATAGTTTCTTTATTTTCATCTCTGTGCCTATTTCATATTGTACTCTTAATACTTCTCATTTATACTTTCTAATTTATCCTTATTATTTTGACATCTGCTCCTATAAATCTATAATCTTTTCAATGTACCTCCTTTGTTCCCTGTAAACCTGTAATATCTAGTATAGCAGCCACAAGGCACGTGTCTATATAAATTCAAATTACTTAACATAAAAGATGCACTTCCTTTGTCATACCACACACAATTCAAATACTCAATAGTCACATGTGACTAGTGGTTACTGTATAATCTAGTACAGGTATAGAATAATTTTATTATCACAGAAAGGTCTGTTAGACTCTTGTATACTAATTAGCCATCTGTTTTTCCTCAACCCATGCTCTTTTTCTTCTTGAGTTTTTCTCAGGCTTCATGAAGGTAGTGTCTTATCCAAATATTGTTTCCTATATATTTAAAATATGACTATAATGATGCTGCATCTTTTAATGTTATATAGAGACTTCAATTGCAAGGGTTTAAGTCAGAATATATCTCCCGTCAAGCAGTGGCATTGGCCCAATGGGAGGAACACGACATATTTCTTTGTGTTTTTTCCGATGCATTTTTACATTTCTCACTTCTTTATCTGTTTGCCTAAAACAGCAGATTTATCTAAATGCTAACAGTGATTTCATTATTCATAGAATCGATTGGCAATGTTAATCATTAAAAGGAGAAATGATAAGAAAAATATTGCCTCTGCCAATGATAGTCTGATCCTGAGTAACACTTTAAAGCAATAAATATAAAAAGAGGGCCACAACATTTGAACTTAATGAAAACGAATGAAAAAATTAGTATTGCCCTTAATGCTTAATTATTCAGTGACAGCTGAGGCTTTGAACTTTTCATGAACCTTTCGATACAGGATTAGGGATTATTCATAGTGCTCAAGACTCAGTGAGATTCATAAACTAAAATATACCCCGCTCTAACCTAGGATGAAGGAAACTTTTCGTAAAACGTAACTGCCTGTAGACTTTTTGAAAATGATGAAATTTTAATAAGTGGACAGAAAACTCATCTTGGCAAAAACAAAATATAATTTCACACATTGGGAAAATACGCTGATACACTGGCATTTCTCTCTTAAGAAATGAAGTTTTTAAAATCACACTCTTTCAGAAGATACAGTTTAAAAAGTCACCAAGCCTTTTACGCTTTTACCCTTTGGTGTGATCTTCTCAAAAAAATGAACTTATGAAAGAAAATGGAGAAGATACCATAGAACAATTACCAGTCATGGCTCAGGGAACTGAACAAGGAAAAGTGGTCAGGATTATAAGATTATGGTGGATCATCATAAATGGTTTCCGGGATTCCGAGTCACAGCCCATCGGGTTTTATGAGATTCAGTTTTCTATCCACTCGTTGATTACAATGAGTACATAAAAGTCAAGTGGAAGCACATACAAGTGAGCCATAGAAGGGCTGGGAGAGCACCCACCACCTTATCAGTATGCAGGAGCTTAGAGTACATCCTAATTTAATTGTGCGGCTTCTGTGTAAATGCCAACGTATTTAACCATTTGTGTGCTTGGCAAAGGCAAAAGCGTTTTCTTAACAGTCAACACTTACCGTAGAGTAAAGAGAAGAAGTGCTGGAGACCAGTGATAATGAAGAGCCATGAACTGAAGAAAGCAAAAAAGAACAAGAGGTGAAGTAATGAAGTCTGCTCAGAACCACCAGACCTTTACTGAAAAGTGAAGAATAGGTGATTAAGGAAATAAAAATAACATAAGAATCTGAGAACAAGTCTGCTGTCATTTTTTAGAGATCGAAAATGTTGAGCCATGGAAAGGTCCCTAAAGTACCTCCTCCACCACATTACAGAGACGAACTGACAAGTGCAAGCCCTTCTAGCATGCTTTGCACGTATTGAAAACTAGAGTAAACTCCCACATAACAAATAATCCGAAAACCATGGACACCTAAAGTTGCCACGAAAGTTTAAACTTTAAAAAAACTTTATGTATTTTATTTAATTTCATTTTTATACAACAAAGATCCATTTTCAATTTTTTTCTCCATAAACTTTCAGGGAAACAAGCTCTTCCAACATTATCTGTGATGAGCTGACTATACCCATTCTAATGGAGAAGTATGGTTTCCTTCATAATTTTAGTAACAGAAAGTACTTCTTATTTCAAGGTGGTGTCTCATTGAAATTAAGGATGGAAATTGCATACTGTCTTTTAGGTAGGTGCATCAAAATACCAATCTTAAACAGTTAACAGAATGATTTATATTTCTGCAAGTTCAATGTACAATATTAAGCCCAAAAGGTGGATAAAATTGTGCTTAATTATATTTGTAGAAAAGTTCTTCTTCTTTTCATTGTGGGATAATATAAGGTTATTTCTGCTTATTCATTAGTCAAATGCACACAATGTGACAGGCCCTTGCTAGATGCTGGGACTGTAAAATTGAATGCCACAATCCTAGGAGCCCAAAAAGAAGTAGAAAGATATGTAACTAAAAAGATAATCACAACAGGGTCATATAAATACTATTAAGAGCAATGTTCTGGGTACTACAAAAGCACCTGGGGGTGCTCACACCTGTTCTGGAGAGGACCAGGAAAACTGTGTAGGATAGAGGCAGTTGGGATGAAAATAAAGGGATGAATTTGAGAGACACCAGGAAGAACCTCTTTAAAACTGATGTGGGTCAAAAGTGGAATAAAGGACGACTCCCAGAGTCCTAGCTTGAGCAAATCACTCTGTGAGGTGTGAAAAATGCTAGTCATCTTTAAACAAAAGCACGTTCTTTCAACTTCTAATAACACTGGTGTGAACTTAGACTGTTAGCATGGTACACCAGTAGGAAGGTGGACGATGAATCAGGAGATCCCATTTTTAGCCTTTTTCTGCTGCTTAGGTCTATAACCTTAAAGTTTGTGGCTCAGTTTCCTCATCATTCACCGTGAGCACCGGGCAGGGAATCAATAAAGTCCCTTACAATTCCTGTCCAACAAGTCCTTGATTTTAGAGCATAATTTAATAATTATAATAATTCAGTATTCAATGTATAGACATCAAAAAGCCATCTCGCCCACTGGGGCTGGCTTTCAACAGTTCAGATTATTTAATTCTCATACATGGAAGGCCAGAATTTCCCAGCATATAAAGAGCATTTGCTCTGTCAATGAGGCACCCTAGAAAGCCATCAGTATGCTTAGCAAATCATTTTTCCAGTATATAAGAGGGCTGTCTGTGAAGAGAGTGATAGAACCATTTCAGAAAGGTGATGACTTTACATTTCAGATTAATTACATTTTGTCTACACTTGAAGCAATCAGCAGACCCTCAGGGTAGAATTCACTACCTGTCATGGTGAATTCAGTGGTTTGGTTAATATCCCAAAAGGCAGTGGCAACTACGGTCAACTGATTTAGTACCAACGTATTAAATAAATGTACAGCGGTGACCTGAAGACCAGGAGTCAATTTTCACAGCTACCTCAATTACAGTCAGAAGATACTTTAAATAGGAAGCTAGGAAGGGGAAAGAGAAGGGAACAGAACTATTCTTGACTCTGTTTTCATCCTTAGAAATTACACATACAGAAATCAGGACTAATAAAGTTACAAAACTAGCTCATGTTCATACCACAGATAAATGGATGACCAGAGGTTTAAACCCTTGGTATGCTTCAAGATCTAGAGTCCCTTTTTTATACAGACTTACTAAGGACTAGGAGAGTAGGGCTGATTACACGTCTGATTTTATTCTAATCTATTTGAACTTCTGTGTTTACCTTTATTTTATCCTTAGCTGATATGCTTTATAATATGTGTGCCACAATTTTCCTGTGTGGGTACTTAAAAATCATTCATTAAATCAAAGAAGAAAATCTCTCAAATGTTATCATCAAGTTTGACACTTGAGGTTATACAGTTTAGAAAATTACACACATTTGAAAATCAATTAAGCCTCCTGAGTTTTTCAAAGAGTTTTTGTTATAAAGTATTCATGTAGAACTTTACAACTACAAAGACATTTATTAGGTCCGGTGAGAATCTTAATGTAATGGATAAGGAAATGTAACTTATAAAGCAAAAAGCAGGCACAATATGAATTCTAAAATAATATGATAATAAAAACTAACACCAGGGGGAGTTTCTGAGAATAAAAGTCGGCAGCATGTGGTTGTTTCATAAGAGAATTTTTTCTGGTTTATGTATCTTTTATGGTTTTTAAACTGAGGTGTCAAACAAAACAGTCACTTGGATATTTGGCACACCAGGGTAAATAGTCTCTAAAATTACACAGATTTCTGTATGAGAACACCAGACTTACTCTGAACTGCTCTATAGCCAAGTATTAATCGAAACAATTTCTGGCATATTTCCAAATACAGAAAGAAACAGAAGCTAATGCAGACTAAAATTTCTTCAAGCTTCAGGGCTCCCAAGTGAGAGTTATACTTATTTACTTTGTTGAGGGAATCTTTGTCATGTGAGTGATGTGATAGTTCTCATGTCTGAGTTAACTAAAGTAACTTCAACTTTATTTCCCCCGATGCCTACCTTCTTCCATGCTGTCCCTGAATGAGCCTGAATGGCTGATGGCCCGTGGCCTCTCCTCCAGAGATGTGGCACTCCCACAAAGCTGGGAGTCGTCATAGAGATCGAAGGATGAGTCTTGGGCTGGGATGCTGTTTGAGCGCATCATGCTGGGCCCAGGAAGGTTAAATTGAGACAGATTTGTCGGGCTCACTGAAAAACAAAGCACACACAGCCTATTATTCTGGGATGTCTGCCTCTGAAATTTTCAATAGCAGTTACAGTGGAGTCCTCTTTTTTTCTAGCACTTTCATGGCAAGCAGTATGTCAATTTTTAAAGCAGTATTAAACAAAACCATTGAGTCACCTCTACTGTTTTTTGCTAGAAATAACATGGTATTTCCTGCTGCCCATTATGAAGAAAAGATTGTGTTCCTAGAAGCTGCACATTTCTTTTTAGAGAAAAATAGATCACTTTAATGGGGAAAGCAAAAATAGAAAAGAATATAAAATACAAGAAATTTAAATTTCCCAGGAAGAAACGTTTGAAGCTTCCAACCAAAGACTTTCAGTCATTTTGAGTTCTAAATTTTTGTCAGTTCATAATCAGTACCATCATTATTATCAAAGTTAGGTTATAATAGAGGCAAATAAAAATGAAATATAATCTAATGTATGTGGTATCCATAGCTCATCTGAGGTTTATCACATAAAGCTACTTTCTACTGTGCCTAAGATGAGAATGTCATGGTGAGACTGTCAAAAGTCATAAACTTGTTTTTCGAAAGCAGTACCTTAAGTCTGTAATTTGGAATATGAATTTATTTACCTAGTGCTTATTGCCAAATAGTTCTAATGACACTCAACTTTTTAGGCCAACTGATAATCATCAATTTAAAGAAAGATGTGGTTGACTGAATATGCTATTTTTTTCTGTGACACAGAGACTACATTTCTTAATGTAATTACTGGATCTCAGAACAAACTAAAATAGGAGGAGTACATACTATGAGATAACTTAAGGAGATTATCTCCTATTTGCCAGGCACTATGCTGGATATTTTACAGGTATTAATGAATCAATACACAGAACAACTCTGATACAGCTAGCTATGAATTACAGTAAAAAAAGACCAAGAAAAGAAATAAAAAGCCTAAGAACTGTACCTATGTGTGCATATGTGACACATAATAAAGAAAGAAAGAAACGGGGGATTTGCAAAGTCCCCAATCCATTGGAAGAAGGGAAGAAAGGATGGAAAGAAGGAAAGAAAGAAGAAAAGAAGAGAGAGCGAGAGAGTAAGAGAGAGAGATCTTTCAGGCACATTCCTTCAGTCAGCAGTGACAATCAATCTGATTGCTGAGGACAGCCAAAAGATACTCCAAAGGACATTCTAGACTTGAATGTTTATGTTTAAGGTATCTGGAGTGGGGTAAATCAGACTCTTCTAGGTCCACAGTATGAATTGACTTTTTGCTAAATAAATGAAGTATTCAACGCAAAGAAGTACATCATTTTAATATATGTAATATAGAGGTTAGAAAGACATTTCATTCATTGTTTGGCTTTGCATAATTCTTACAGAATGGTTGCAGAGATATCCAAGTAAGTATCCTTCTATAATTTTAAAACATAACACTTAGCTCATTCAAAGTGAAATAGTAATGAGGATTAGGGTAGATTTTAAAAGGAATAGTTTGTATTTATAAGCACTTCTGATAGCTTCTCCATTGGAAATATATTCATTTTATTTAAGAATGTTCAATTAAGTTAAAATCTATGACGGGTTTGTTTTTTTGTTATTGTGGTTGAATAGAAAGATAAATATGGCAAGATCCCTGGCTTCAAGAGTGACCTCTAGGGGAGGTGACTGAAAGGTAGAGAAATTAATAACATAGAACAGATTGAGAAAAGTTATGCAATAGAAGACAAAAGTATGACAGACAGAGAATTTTTGTAATGGGACACAAATTAGTACAGGGCTTCTAGTGGTGGCTTTGCTTTCCATTTGCTTTAGGCAAATACCTCCATTTCTACCCTTCAGTTTCTTCATGAATTAAAAAATAAAAATGGCAGAATAAATGGCCTCTAAGACCCATTCAAAGCCAGGAGAAGACATGTAAACATTTCTAATAGGACAGATATAGGTGTGACTATGTATTAGGGAAAAGAGGACTACTGACTTTGTCTTAAGCTATATATCATACCAAAGCCACTGTTTTTATTAAATTATATGTTTATTTGTAATGATTTGAGGAGAATAGGAACTGACAGAAATATGGAGTGGGTTTTTAAATACCTCCAAGTTGCCCCCTGACTTTGCTGCCACATCTAGACACATCAGTTAGTGAGTTTATGATGTTGTTTTAATAAGAGTTGTCATATGTAACTTAATTTTAATTTATTTTGTGGAATTTGGGAATATAACTGGGAACTAGGTGGAGATTCAAGAAATGTTTATTTGATCATTTAAAGAACTTCAAAAGTGTGATATATCTAGATTTAGGTAGTTTCTGTCATTGGTGGGTTTAGAGGAGAAGCTAGAGCTGTCGTTAGGATTTACATAATAGATGCACGATTGAACCAGATGTAGGTCTCTTCCAACTCTGAGATTCTATTCTTCCATAAGTATAGAAGAAAGGGCTTAATTCTGAATGGCTTGAAGGGTGAATACAGAGAGGGGAGTAGAAGGACATTCGAGGTAGAGGGACCTTTGGGAGTAAAGCAAAGAAACTTCCTATACAAAGGTGTTTAAACATCACTCTGTATGCAGAAGGGTCCATCAAATATACAGAATTTGAAAGTGACAGGTTGATAATAATGCTTCTACATGGTAACCCTTGAGGCAAGGTGAAAAATGAATCTGAGCAATTATCATCACTTGTGGGACTATGACAATGAGTCTCACTAGGTTATGGGATGCCTCACAAGGGCTGTGACCAATAGTAAATGAAACTGCACCCAATAATTTATTATTTTTTATATAAATATATTCTGTTATGCTTTCTTGGGTAGGAATGGTTTCTAACATAGCTATCATGCCAGAAACTATATACAAATCAGAGTTTACTTTGGCAGTAGCTCACAGTAGTCTACTAATAATGACATAATAGTAGTGATCTTAAATTTTAAATGTTTGTTATATATATGTGATTTTTACAGTAATATTTCTAAAAATTTTATGTATTAACATATTTTTAATGGGTAAGGATAAAAAAACATGGATACTGCAACTCTTGAATGTTAGTAATAATCACTTATCTTACTGATCATTCAGAAGAAATAATGATCAAATTGAAAACAAGTGATGACCAAAGTAAAATGTAGGACAATGCTATCCATATTCAAATTAAAGAGCTATATTTGATATATTTTTAAAATTTAATAATAAAGTAACTCTTATTTATGACTGCATTTTAATAGTATCTACTTTCTTGCCTAATAATTATAAGTTCCAGTGATCTGGAAATACAACCCAAATTCTCTAAAAGTAATTTTCATGATTTTAAAATTAGTCATCATTTTCTCTTGTAAAAAAACACAACATAGAGATCTCAGAAGCCTGATTTGAATCCACATATGCTTATAAAATATGGCTAGGCACATGAGAGTGTGTTGACATGTATGGGAAGATCTTTCTTCGTAAGTCCCACTGGGTGAAAATGTTGAGAGATTTGAGTAGAGGCAGTAAGATCAATTTGAAATCTACTGCAATTGTCTCTGACAGTGTAAGACATCTCTTTCCAATAAACATGATGATATAGCAGAGTCCACCAAGTCTGATAATCTCCTGTGTCTTTGCACACATTAGTCATGCCTCACAATATAACCTAGGTATTATGAAGCCATTCAACAGATGAGAAAGTTGAGGCTAAATGACTTGCTAAGATCAGACATAGTAAGTAGTGAGTTTTTTTTCTTCTCAAAGAAAGATGGACTAGATAGAGTCAGAATAACAACAATGGGAAAATAATGGAGTGGGGATTCAAATACTCAAATTAATGTCAAGTAATGAAAAGACTGACAGGAGACATGAGATACCCAGCAAACTTAGCAAACTAGGTGACATGGGTTTGATTCCAATGTTGTATAAAATTAGATTTTGTTTCATATGCCTATGACTCTATAAAAACATTTTTATTTCATTTTTTGAAGTCAAAGTTTTAAGCTTCCTGCTGTGTTTTACAACTACAACTCAAAGTAAAAGTTATACCATTCTTTGCCATTATGAGGCAAAGAAGTCTCATCATTGTGCAGGTTTAGCAACAAAAACTTGGTGTTTGATAGACATTCATTAGTGCATGTGGAACCATGACCAAAATAATTGTGTTTTTCATTGCCAAAAGCTCTATTCTGTATAGCAGGAATAGTTACAATAGAAGAGAAATAGCTTTGACTATCCCTACAGGGCGGAAAGTTGAAAAGCCCAAATTATTAAAGAATTTGGACAATTTGTTGGTCTATCATTACAAAAAAACTTCTCAAGTGAAAAGAGAAAAAAAAGGACACTATTTTATATGTGACTTTATAGAAAAGAAATCTATTTTTAAAAGCATTGGATCTATTAAATGATAACTGTCATGTTTAGACTTTATTTTGTCACTTTCCCTGTGTTTTCTATGACATTTACACAAATGATTTTATATTTCATACAAATTATGCTAAACACAAAGTAATCCAATGGCTCAAATAGTCATTTCTTTTCAGTGCATTTATTCAAAAATGTTCACAGGGTATTATCTTAATAGGAATTCTCATATGCATTTTAAGGAGAGTTTTAACTTTAAAATGATCAAAGAAGTGATCGTGGAGTCATGGAATCACATATTTTTCTTCTTCCTAATTATTTCTATTTTCTACAAAAAGACAATTCATTTTCTTATAAGGATTAAAAAAAATTAAACAGAAAATAAGGAGGTGTTTTACTGGTTTTTAAGAGGACTCTGAGAAAACCCCTAGACTTAAAGTCAGGTGTTCTGGCATCAATTACTGCCTCTGCTTCTTACAAGGGGTGAGCCTTTTTTTTTTTTTTTAAGTCAAATAATCTCTTTTTGCCTCTGGATCTTAGACTATAAAATAACAACAGTATTACCTATGTCAACTTGTTGTCATGAGCAATAAACTGCATAATGTTTGGAAATTATTTTGTGGACAGTAAGCATACAAATAAAAGGTACTGTGAAGGTGTATTTAACTCCTCTTTAAATGAACCATTCTTATGGAGAGATGCCAGGGCTCCTGGGAGAGTATGTGGTGAAAGGAACAAGATGAAACTGATGTTTTAGAATATTTTACCCAAGTTGGAAAAGTGGTATTTTCCCGTTGCAGAAGATGACATGGCAGAAGGGGAGACCAGGGGCGACTGATTGCCAGTGTCCTGCAGCCCTCCAGTAGAATGGGAGCGTAACCACTCTTTGCCCTCTTCTTGGTTGGCCTGCCGAGATGACGGAGTATATCTGCAAAACAGCACAGCTAAGACACTTCAGCACATCTGCAAGGGCAAGGCAATATTGAGACGAGAAAACAATTGAGAGGAGCTTACTAGTCAGACTGAGCAACATTCTCAAACAGATTGAATCTAATTATAATTGCTTAGTTCTTCCAGATGATTTGACACCATCTGTTTGAATCTCACAGGAAAAAAAATAAAGGATTTTGAAAAGAAAATTATGCTTCTGTGAGATATGTAGTTGAAAATCATAAGCAGTGAGCAGACAGCCAGGTTAACTGAGAAGGGCTCAAAAGCACAGTGTTTAGAAGGATATGAAGAAGGTGAAAAACAGACTAAATATGGTGGACAGTAGTAGGCCAGAAGCCAAGGGAATTGCAGTGATGCTCACAGGAAGACATAGGAAATAGAACACAAATTGACAGATCATTTAAAAAAAAAAAAGGAAAAACACTTTTTTGGTTAAAATGCCACTTGACACCATGTCTGGATCTATTTTTAAAAAATGGAGAGAGAAATGGGCTTCCTTTATTGGAAAATAAATTTCTGGAATGAAATCTTAGAATGGAATAATTGCAAGCTGTTTGCTCTTGCTAAGAAAGTGGAGAGGAGGAGGATAACAGAGAGAGACCTATTTGGCCAGAATTCACTTTTACCAGAGTAAGTCAATTCTTAGTACCAAAGAGCAGTTGACTTATGTTCATATAGTGTTATATCTCTATTCATAGTTCCTTCCATATCTTCTCATCAGATAAAAGTGTACAGTAAAGGATGGCCATGCATTAAATTTTCATTTTATTTTTTATGAGGAACTGAATAATTATTTTGATATTATGATGTAATACTAGACTAATTCATGCCTATATTGATCTGATAAATACCAGCACTCCTGAAAAATAGAAAATAAAGTTCTTCTGAGTTTTTACCAAAAGGATTCTTTAAAAATTATACTTTAATTACAGTATTTGTCATCTGACGATGAAAATATGTTTTCTTTGATTCAAATTAGAGCATCCTTCAACTTTTCAACATTCACTGGCCACATCTGTAGACTATATGGGGCGAGGTTTTGCAAGCATATGCCTCCAAGATGCAAATGTTAGGAAAATTAAAATTTTGTTTTAATTTTCAGAAGTGAGTTCTGAATTCAACTAAAAGTTGCTGCCCCCCAAATAATGGCTTTTACATTAGATTTAATTTACTGAGTTTTGGCCTCTAACATAATCTCTACCTGAGGGCCATCTCACCAACTCCTCAGGCCAGAGAAAACATCAGGATTAAAAGTGATTTCATCCTCAATGTCAGGTGCTTCTTCGCAAACAAAAAAAGAAAGAGGTAAGGAGACAGTACAAAAAGTTTACGTAACAACAGAGAAAGGCAGCAATTGTGCTGAGAGAAATATATACCTTAGTCCCTTTTTGGGTAGTGTATTTCTGTCAAGCTGCATGCTGTTAAAACAAAGAAAACCCCTAAGGACATAATGTAAACAAAACTTCGAAATTACACATCCAACATAAATGGTTCTGTTTGAATTACACAAAATAAGTCTTTTTGTAACACATATTTAATGCTTAACTCATTGGAAAAGGCCAACCAAAGGAGACCAGATGTCCATTGTTGTGACACCTTCGATGATAATTTAGTGACAGGACTATGAGAAGATAGATTATATGTTAACATAATTCTTCTCTAGATTCTATTTACCTAGTCCTGTGGTAGTTTTTCCTTCCCCATGCAAATAACTAGACTTCTGCTATGATTTCACATGCAGGAGAATCATAGAGGAGGAAATAAGAAAGATCTTCTCTGCCTAAGTTAAAGTGACAACTTCCAATGGACAGAGAAGATATAAAACACCTTTTAATACTTATTTTTTGTATTTAAACGATCTTTAATAAAAATAAAGGCAGATGTAATCCCACTTACACATCAGAGAGGAAAAATAATACATAATATCTGCTTGAAATGTAATGTTTCTGGCATCATTTAAATATTTTAAGGAAATTAAATGACGCCACCTTTTAGAAATTATAAATTAGATGTTTAAAAGGCTATAAGTTTTCAGTTTCTATTTTTAAAAATTCCCATTTGGTCTTAGAAGGGGAAGAAAGAATGTGTCTGGAGAAAATGAGAAGTGGCCTTCCTAAAAATAAAGGAAGAGGGTGTCAACAACTAGGTGGGATAAGTCTAGGAATTTCTGTTATAATCTTTGATGTGGCTAAGCAAATAATAAAATTAATTTGAATTTGCAGAATGATACATCTCTTCCATTAGAACCTCAAGTGATCAAAATTAAATACACATGATATGCATAATGGGGATGATACAACATGAATACAAACACATTGACTTGAAATTTAATCACTCAAAATCAAAGCTAAAATGTTTTCTTCTATGTGTACTCCATTATTTAGCACTGCAATAGAAAGCATCCAAAAGCATCATACAACTTTTACCTTATGTTTTGGGAATGTCCACATAGGGTAATTACTATATTATGTAGAGGCCAGTTCTAGCATACATCGTGACTATAGATGTGTTTTTTTTTTTTTTTAGATGTGTTTTTAATAGTGTAGATAAACCAACAAACAAAAAGGAATCATACTGAACAAATATAAGAGACCTCTAAGTATAAACTACACAATGCTGAAACATTAATACAGTCATAAGCCATTTTAAAGATTATCTTTCATGTGTGCAAATTTACTCAATTTTAACATTTCAGAGTACATTGAAAATAGGCATTGTTTTGCCCATGTTATTAATTGTATAAACATTACGTGTTTGTATGATGCAGAGAATTTAATGAAAGAAAGATCAGAAAAAAATTTAAGTTTACCAATATAAGTTAAAACTTTAAGCAGAAATATCTGTTTGAATCTGGATATTAATGATTTTATAATATAGACAGTTTTCTCAAACCCTGAAAAGTCGAAAACTCTTACGCCTGCACAAGTGAAGGAGGAATTTTAACCAACAGTCTGAAGAAGACAGGCACTGTTTCAGTGCACGGTTATAAAGGCAGGGGAGCCAGGTATGATAGTTAAAAACAAGCCAGAAAATTTAAAATTTGGCTACAATTTTAAATTATTTTTAAGGTTTGGTTTGGTCACAAAAAACAAAATGAACAAAACAAATGTGAACTATTAATAGTTATAACCAAAGGCCACCAATGATCTAGAGCAGTTAGAGGAAAAACTGTTAAAGAATTTGTTTGTTTGTTTATGATATTTTAATGAGAAGAAATTTAGACTAAAATCTGAATGAAAAACTACTTAACAGTACTAGGATAATGAGTATCAATAAAGTCTTCTGAAATCGTAGATAAACAGGTAAGTCATGAACTTACATACATCTCTATTACGTCTTTCTAATTACTCTGTCTTAAATATTACACTTCGGCACATTTTCTCTTAGGCATGGCTCTTTGGTTTCCCTGATGTTCCCAACATTCTGCGGACTTAATTATGATTAAGCCAGGATCTCTGATAGGATCTAATTTTCTCTTCAAGGGATCATAAAGTTCTTGGGTGTACTTTCAAGGATTAGAATAAATTGCTATCGCTTGCAAATTTGTTCGCAAGAAAGAAAAGGCACAATTTCTTATATCAAAAATTATTTCAATCTAGTAATCTATTGGAAGAAACTAATTAAATGTTTATATTATATAATATACCTATGAAGATAATTTGCTTTTCACAGTTTAATATTCATCAATATATTTTACTAAGAATCAACGGTAGAACATTCATTTATTCAAAATTAATTTATTTAAAATTTATTTTAGAAAAATTATTTATCTGGCTATTTATAATACATCCATCTGTAAAACTGGTCTATTTCAAAGACTGAAAAAAAGGAAAAGATTTGCTTAAAGAGAATATGTAACTGTGTATTTGCCAGTGTATTTCTATAGTGAGACTATATATATATATATATATATATATATATATATATATATATAGACTTCTGCTAAAATATAGATCAAAGTAAAATATTAACATTGCATTTATGTTGCATAAAACTCATCAATCTTAACATCTGGTTTTATTTGAGGGTTACTTGGTTACAGATAATTACTTGACCACTTTTCTGTATTTTTAATGTATCATCAATGCCAAAGAAGTAGGCTGATGGTTAAACGGTCAACTTGTTGCAGTCATATTCATGATTAAAAACTAATCAGTATCTTGGAGGTTGATTCTGGTTAACAAACAATAACCTATTTGCCGTGTGCTTATTTTGAGGTGATATGTCAGCATCAATAATAGACTGAACAAAAGTTTGGGAAAGGTATCAGGCATTTTCAGTGACCAGTGGTGCTTTCACAAATAACTGAGTTAAGATATACAGGGCTTCCCTGGTGGCGCAGTGGTTGAGAGTCCGCCTGCCGATGCAGGGGACACGGGTTCGTGCCCCGGTCCGGGAAGATCCCACATGCCGCGGAGCGGCTGGGCCCGTGAACCATGGCCGCTGAGCCTGCGCGTCCGGAGCCTGTGCTCCACAACGGGAGAGGCCACAACAGTGAGAGGCCCGCGTACCGCAAAAAAAAAAAAAAAAAAAAGATATACATACAAGACCATATCTGAAAGCTTTAGGTGTGCCAAGAAACAAATAGCATTAAGTTCATCAGGAAAAAAGGGGCAGTTTTAAGACATGTGCCTGAGGGAAACAGTCAGTACCAAAATATCTGAGAAAGGATTTTTTAGGGAAGAGAATCTAGAGCCATTTTGGTCAACAGAGATGCTTTCTGGTAAGTATATTAGGTAAGGCATGCTTCATTAAGGTATTCATTTTAAGTTTAGAAGAAAACAGTAATTCATTAAATCAATGAGAAACACCTTGTAATGTGGTTTATTTTTAAAGGGCCTACTAAAAATGTCACCAGTGTTGTAATTTTCTCTAAGAATTCATATCTGACAACTGATCTTTCTTCCACTTCAACTAGGATTCCCAGTGATTTGCTATTTTTCCATGGAAATACTAATAAAGCCAATTGAACATTTTACTCTGAGCATAATTGTAGAATCCATTTAAATTTGGTCTTTAAAAATGCTTAAATTATCCTAAGGAGCTGTGCTGTCCTGGAGCTCAAGCCAAATCACTGACATGTCTTGAGAAACATCATTCAATACATAAATACATGCTATGAATTTTATTTAAATTGCCTATTGTATATATATGTATATATGTATGCATTCATATTAAGAAACTAATTATTCAATTTTTTATGGATCCTTAATGGTTTTTTCCTTCTACAAACTTGGCAATGAGACCAAAGAAAAGGTCCAGCCAGACTCATCAATCTGATGTCCCTCTGCAAAGTGGCACTTCCACTGAAATCAAGGGAATTGAGCGGGGTGTGGGGAGAGGGAGGTACAGTGCAGGGAGGAGGGGGTGAGGACTTCATCGACGCCTCCAGGAGAGCTCACCTTTCTGAGAGAGTAGATCTCACACTACCCGTTCTCATGAGCAGGCTCTGCACCTCGTGAGTGCCTGTGGTCAGTCCAGACAGGGAGCCGTGGTGGCTGAGGGGGAGGTCAATGGACTCAGAGCTCGTATGGAGGCTAGTCATGGACTGGTAACTTGGAGTGTCCTTGCTGCCAGCAGAGGAACTGCTGAGATTGGCAGCCCACACGAGACCACCTGATGTGAAAGAGTGAACCGATGCTGGGCTGGAAGCCAACGAGTGACTTAAGCTTATAACATCTGTAGTTAAGTCTGAGGGTTTATTGAAGAGAGGGCTGCTGCTGCCACTTAGCCCACCAGCACTGCCCATGCTGCCCGTACCAGACGACGGTGATTCCAGACTGCCTTGCCGCGCTAATGTGGTACTAGGACTGGGCATTACAGAGGAGGATTTCACACCCTCAGTATTAGGTGCAGAGGCAGATTTGCCACCTGCCTTGGCACCAAACAACCTAAAAGAAAAACAAATAACAACTTCAGTTGTTCCGAGAAACTAATAACCACATTTAATATTTAGGGTTACAGTACATAGAGCCAAGTGTGCTTTGGTGGACCGAGCTACCGAGCACTTCCTGTCTCTATGTTAATGAACTTGATAAGCTTGAACTTCTAGTGCCAAAAATCTCTCATATCGCCAAAAGGGTAAGTCGGTCCTGGGCTGCCACCCCAGTGGTGGGGGGACATGGGCCAAACAAAAGGAACTGTAAATCAAACATGAAAGTCCCTGGTTTTCACAATTAAGCGATCATGAGAATCTTTTGCAAAACTTAAATAGTTTGCACGTACTTGCTGCTACCTATTTACAGAACCATTATAATGAAACAACTTCTACGCATTCGGTGTATAACATGTAAATTATTTTTCTTTTCTTTTTTTCTTTTCATTTTAAAGTTTATTCAAAATCTAAAAGGAATGCTTAAGGCAAGGTTTAGGGGTTATGTTGTATAGCTGGTGGCCTGATTGACTTTCAGAGAGCATTTGGTTAGAAACGATATTGGACACTGACAGCAACATGTGGGTTTGTCTGTATTTTCCCCAAGAAAGACCAAAGGGTTTTACGTCAGTTGCCAGTGCTATTCAAATACATATCTGTAATAGTGATTTGAAACACAGTTGGTGCTAAGTTAGACGCTGGAGTTTAGTTCAGAAAACATTTTAGTTTTGTAAATGAAGCAGATGATATAATCGAATTTATGTAAATATGGAAATAAAGTGACATGAAGTAATGGCATAACGATGACTAATTAAGTTGCAGTGGAATCCGTATTTCCTATAGTGAAACATTTTGTGACGAATATGAGAAATTGTTTCATAGGTAAAGGTCACTGGAGGACACCACTGGCTTCTACTTAAGCAACATAGATATTTACTCCCACTACTAGCGACTATTCTTTGCAACACGAGGCAACATTTCAAAAAACCAGCTCTTCAGGACTAATATTGCTACTGAGAGATATAAAACCTCTAGGTTTTGCAAACAGCCATGTATCTGAGATTGCCTGAAATATAAAAGTAAATGGTTCAAGACCCTTGGTATCTCCCAGATATCAAGGTTCTTGGGTTAGTCAGTATAATAAAAACATTAAAAATACTTAACATGTCATGAAAGACAAATCATACTCTATCATTTCATAGATGAGGAAACAGACCCAGAGAGGTTTGACTGTTTGTCCCAAGTCTTTCACTGTATGTATTTTCCTGCCACTTAAAACACATCAGTATTTAAAACAGTGATATCTCGAAGGAGAACTCTGCATATTCAATACCAAAGACAGTCCCGGTGCAGAAACCAAGTCCTGCTGCTTATCAGAGTCATATCAAAGAAAGCTGATGAAGAGTTAGAAAACCTAGCCCATTTCTTAGTTATAATCCTGTATCAAACATCCAAAGTTTTTCAAATTCTGTCAATCATATCATACCTTGATTTTCATTCATATGTCAAGATATGGTACTATATACATCTGTCCATTGTGATCCAGTACTGTACAAGGAACACAACTTCATCCACACTCATGATCACCAGCTCATTAAGAGCCAGCAAGATAATACAGACACTAGAAATGAATACCAATAGTCAGAAAGACCTATTAACGTTCTATTTTATTTTTAACTGTGGAAACATGAAAATCTATGGAAATTTTGCAAGCTCCTGTTTTATCACTCCCCCTAGGTATTGCCATCTGCTTTTAAGTCTCTCATAAATGCTATTTGTGTTGCTAATACGACAATGATAGTGAAAGTACAAAGTTGAAGCATTTCTCAAAATGCACGATATTTCTTTCACTAGCTATTTATATCATCAGCTTCATAAAATGCATTTTACTCAGAAACTGAATAAAACATTCTAAGATATATGTGTCATAGAATATATATACTTAGGACATATATGTTTAGGATATACATCTTTTCTACGATAGGATATAGGACACACATATATCCTAAGATACAGCATTTTATATTTTCTCAGCATCATTTTATGCTTTCTTACCTTCGAAATGTAGGTGAGGCAATGTCAGGATACTTGGACCCTGGCTGCCTGAGCCCTTGTGTCCCACAGGCACTAGCAGACGTGGGGCTGGATTTGGGGGAACCAGACAAAGAAACACTCTCTGAATCTGAGACTGCTACTTTTTCCTTTTCCTTGTCTGTCTGGTTGACAGTGACGGGACTCGAGCGCCCTGAGGCGATCTTCGTGGGCTCTCTCAGTTTCGAGGTAGTGGTACCAGCTGACTTACTGCTGACATTGGAATCTATACTGCTGGTGCTGGATCTGTGGCCGCCTCGGCCGGGAATGCCACTGGTGCTGGATTTGGATGGGCGGGGCAAACTGCGGTATTGCAGGGAGGTCTTCGAGCTGACATGCAGCACAACATCATCCTGATTCTGTGAACCGTCCAAACTGGTTTTTCTCCCGGCATTTGACTTCCCACCAATGGCAGCAGATTTGGGGATTTTACCCAGTGTTGCTGAGCCACTTGTTATGGTGGCTCCACTGCTTGTGATCATGGCAGATGACCCCACTCCACTTGGCTTCTTAAATCCAAAAGAGCCAGTGGCCGTTGATCTTCCAATGCCCGAGGGGGGCTTTTTCCCCTCATCTCCACTGCTTTTTCCTGCATCTGAAGGAGACCTCTGTAGAGTCGATCCTTTCAGGGGAGTTTTCCCTTTCTCAGAAGCTTTGGCATCATCAGTTTTCCCTAATGAGTGAAAAATACACAAATTTATGTGTCTGCACATTTTGATTTCACAATATTTCTTTAAACAAAGTGTAAAATGTGAATACATCTTTATATTACCTCAATTCCTAAATAGTCACTGTTTTAGATTTAAATAGGCATGTCCTCTTAATACATTCAGAGGATTAACTACAAAGCTACAAAAATACGGCTGTTAGAGGAAAGCGAAGAGAGATCAAGGAGATAAAATGAAAACACCTATTTTTGCTATTTATTATTGCCTTATATCTTGCAACTCCCTTCCTTTATAAAGATAGCACTTAATCTCATCAAACTAAGTGCTCAGAAAGGAATTCATTTGAATATCTCTGAGATGATTGTATTTGGAGTACCCTGTTACATCAGTACTTCAGGTGGCACTATTTAAAATGAGGAACCATTTTTAAAATAGGGAGAGAGTCTTTTTTTAAAAAAAGGATAGTACAATTTGCACAATTCTTTCACTCCCTTTTTGCATCAAGTCTACTTCAGAAATGATGTTTCAAATCTCCAGCCTTCCAAGTAGGTTAGCGTGACTGCTCTTTCTCTTAGAGTTGGAAGTGAAACGTAGGGGCAGAGTTAACATAAATATCCCAAACTTTCATAAGAAAGTCAGAATGAAGGCAATCTTATGTTTATTAATAAGTAGGCTTATTTTATTTCCACATGATCAGAAATGACTGTGGCAAAATAGACACTCACCAAAGTATGAGGGTGCCCTCTAGAGGATGCCCGGAATGTTACAGTCATGTGGATGCACGTGACAAAGCATGTGAAATTTAGAAATTTAGCATGAAGGAAAATCTGATTTAATTAAGAAAAGCTACTATGAAAGACAAAAAGATCGAATGGAAACAATAAAACAATTTGGCATAACAGCTGCCAGATGACAAGCCTACCAGGGGTCTTGAGTGCACTGGTTCCAGCTTTTTGCCTAGGTGGTGCTCCTCCCTGGGCTGACATGCCTCTTCTCCAGGAGCCTGTCTGTGAAACAGACAGGGAGGCTTTCTGCCCTGCCTTCTCAGGGTCTTCAGGAAGTCCGGAGGAAATGCCCTTCCACTTGCCACCTCCATCCCCATGGCTATCAAAGTCCTCCTCTGTTTTTTTCACCTCCTCGGTACTATCCCAGGGCTCATCGGTTGCAGATCGTTTCTCTGAATCTGTCTTCAGCTATGAAGAAAATAGGACAGAAAAACTTTGTGCAGAAAAGTTTATCAAGTGTGAATTGGGCCCTGGAATGTCCTTTCAGATAACTGGTTAAAAAAAAAAAAAGAAGCAGTGATTTGTATTTCAAAAGAGTTCTGAAGATTCCTCTATTTTTTTTATCTGTGTCTTCATTTAAGTTTCCTTAATTTTAGCCCTATAATTCTCAATTGCACATATTAGAGAATGTTAGAAGAAATGTGTGCAGAAAACCCCAACTGAACACTCCAGAGAGGAAGGCACTTTCTATGTCAAAGCTAAAAAGGAAAAGTAAGACAAAATAAAACTTCATTACCTAATATTCATTCTCGATTCACCATTCACAAGAGATCCAGCAATGTGTCTCACAGACCAGTATAAAATTAATCAGGAACTATCCAAAATTAGACTATTAAAATCATTTTTGGAGTTCTAGACACACATATTATTATAAAGACAGATATGGCAACATAAGGCTTTCTGGGTTAGACTGTAATCAACTGAAAAAAAATATATACATAAGCTGCTTCAGTTTATGCAATTTCTTCAGATTAAGAGGTTGTGCTATGTTTTAATGCAATGCAACATAATTTGGGGGAAAATGTGGCAGAAGCCCTGGGGAAACAGAGAGGGCAATTCTCACCTGCATGTTCTTTCGGGACGGGGCAGTGGCGTTGGAGTAAGAGCTGACGGAAGATGTGGTGTTCAGGTCATCAGTGCTGATGTTATCCAGGGTGTCACTGAGGCCGCTGCTAACCGAGCTGCTGTCATCCCAGCTAAAGGCAAAACAGGCAGCAGTAATGAGCTAAGCACACGAGGCAAGATGCAAAAGTCACCCACACTCTCATTTAACGTGTGTCACGCGTTGGGAAGAGAATTCTTATTTTTTTAATCTTATGATGAAAAATGTGCACTTTCCATTTTTGGAAAATCATACTGCTAAGAACTGAGCGCAAACCTGAGAGTAATCTTATCGGAGGTTTGCTAAGAATCAGTGTCTAGAGCAGATCCAGGGGAATGTTTATAGAATGAATGAAAATACTGCTACAAATACTTCATGGCATCAGGAAAGAAGAACATTATCCATAACCTTTTTTTTCCCCTGAGGAGGCAATCAGGATTCACACAGCATATAAGAATTCACCTGTTGTGTTAAAAATTAAAAACAAAACAAAACAAAACAACTGTGCTTTGGTCAGGAACCAGAAAATCATTCCTCATTCTTTCTCCTACCAATAACTACTCCCAATCATTTACCAAATCTTGAAGATTGAGACTTATTCTATCATATCATCCCTCCTGCCATTTCTGGCCTGGGCAACATACAATATTCTTTTATCTGGACTTCCTGCCTTCAGTCTTTCTCAATAAACTTCATCTGATAAATTTGGGTCAGTGCTCGAATGTTCACATCTGGCCATGTCATTTCCTTATGTACCACTCTTCAAAGACTTCTCTTTACCAAGGTAGTAGATTCCAAAATGTAATGCACCTGCCCTGCGAGGTGCACAAAGTAATCCCTTGGGGCATAAGAAAAATATCTGAAATTCTGAATATATCTGTTCTTAATCTAAAGAAGAAGTAAAATAAGCTATATTAATATTCATGTGCAGGCTAACATAGGCACCCTCACTTAGTCAGTGTGTCAGAAGATGCAGAAGTAATGTAGGGTGAGCAGGGTCACCTGAATGAGAATGGGAGCTCCACAGGGTGAAGGGTTGAACCATGGTTCTCTCACTTACTGGCTGGTTCTCAGTCTCCTATGATACACTGCTGCTCACCTGCACTCTATTAATTGAATTCAGGTAAACTGGATACAGATATTAGATACAGACAAAAGTTAAGTCTCATAAAATAGACAAGTGGCTTTAAAAAAACCGCCTGCAAATAATCCACACATTGAAGAGAATATTTGTAACGAAAGCGCAAGCTAACCATAAAGGAATGGTAAACCGGTAACTTCTCCTACTCTGCTATGTGTACTTTATGAGTCCCACCATACATTCCAAATGAAAGTGACGTATTGAGATCATATAGCAAACCAACTAGAAAAGTAATTATCAAGAAGAACATTTGAAATTTGAACTTATAGAAAATATTAATGATGATCTCCCCCCAGGTTAGTATTTTGCTTGAGATATTAGCTACTGAGAGCTTAAAACATGATGACCAAACACATTTATAAATCATATTATTACCAATAATAATTGTATTTTTAATGACAGCAAAAGAGTATTTTGTACCACTGTAGCAAATACCTGCCATTTGCGGCTGCTCAAATCTTTTTAATATCTTCCCTACATCTTATTTTGATAATTTCCCACATTATGAGTCTTACCTTCCGAAGGTAGACTGCAAAAAACTCACATTTCCAGACTCCCTTATAGACAGATATGACATATAACAAAGGGCCTACAGAGTCACAAATGAGAAAATCTTCTGGCAAACACAGCAGCAATCATTCAATTTTTCTCTTGTAAACACTGGCAGACATCTGGTCTCTAATTCCAAGGGTCAGAGGTGCCAAGCAGAGGAAGCAGTGATGCCCTAGAGCTATGGTTGGCTAAGCACCTACAAAGAGCCTGGTTCTCCAATCACCCCAATTATTCAGAGAGCCTTCTTATATCACTTCATTCCTTAAATTAGATAGTAGATTCTGTAGTTTGCAACCAAGAACCTCTATCAATACATTCATAATTTTAAAAATACTATTTCTTCTTTAACCTATCTTTAAATTTTTCATGTATATATATATAGTGTAATACATATATTATCTTCTCATAGGAATGCATGCATATAATCATAAAATTATAAATATACACACTTGGGCAATCACTAGTCTAAAGCAAAGTCCAGGCTCCTTTAAAAGACATACGAGGCTTTCCATTATGTGGCCCTACCTTACCTCTCGAGCTTAAACTCTTTACATCACCTGCCTCACTTTGTGCACTCTGACTTAGAGCTGCATTCAATTCCCATCACCATCACATTATTTCCAACCTCTGTCTTCAATCAAGGCACCCCTGCGCATACCTGACTAACCCATACTTATCTTATAATGCAGTTCTAGCATCCATCTTCTGGGAAGCCCCTTTTACTTGCCGCTGTCGGGATGAATTAGGTAGCTTCCCCTCTGCACTGCCATAATACTATGCAGACTTATAGGACTGGATTTAGCACATTGTTTTATAAATCTATAAATACGTGTCAAAATGGACCATTAGCCTGTGAGTTTTCTAAGCACAGAACTGTGGAGTATTTTTCTTTTAATTTCTACTATTTATGGCAATGGCTGACATAAATGTTGAATAAATTCTCATGGTTTATTGAGATTAAAAGAAAGGCAGTTACAGAGGTCACCTTTCATAGTCACATGAAATGAATTTTTAAGAAATACTTACCACAATATATTCAGTACTCAAAGAGCAAAATTAAACAAAGAGGAAATTTTACCGTTTTTTTAAAATGAATATTTTTAAAGTAACTATTTCTCTGGCAAGGAAGATAGAATCAATATTTCTAATAATAGCGTTTACCAGTGTAAATCCTAGCATTAGCGACTGAAAGTAAATGCATCAACTCTTACTAGAATTTTAAAAAATCAGTTGTTTTAAAACCATTTAAAGACTCAAATGAACACAATGACTTTGTAGTTAAAATGATATAAGTGAAAGAACCCAAAATAAGATAGAAAGTTTCAATCTCTTGAGAGAAAAATAAAAATATATCAAACTAACAAACATCATAGACATGAAGAACAAATTTCCAAATTTATCCTGGTGTAATGTAAAGTACATGGATTCCTAAAGTTAAAGCCTTTCACTTGAGCCTTTTTTAGAGGGACGTGGCTAGTATGTTCACTTAAACTTGCTATTCTGATCTCCCTATCTCACAGATTAGTGTGGGAAGCAAATGAATCATTTATATGAACCATTTGATAATACTTCACATTTTTCCATCTCCTCAAACTGCTTTACCTCTAAGATCTCAAATTCTGCAATCTCATTTTTTGATCACAGTCTTCTACACTTCCAGTGCTCTAAAATCTACTGATTTCCTAATTTTTACGTCTAGTTTATAGCTACTTCCTATTATCTACTTTTAATAGCCTTCTTGTGTTTTTTACTCCACTGAACTCTTTACCAAATGATGCAGGATCCAAAGATGCTGGAACAAAAGGATCGCTAAAGTCATAATCTAACCAGTACTCTGTTCTAGTTCTTGTCACCATAATGGTCTTCCATACCGGTCCTGTCTCTATGTTAATTAAACATATTTTCTCCATTATTATTTTGGAAAATGACAGCAAATTCAACTAATCAGAATGACTAATATAACAATATTATTGTATATTTCATAATACATAATAATTATAATGACTGAAGGCATATAGATTCAAGTTATCTAACCTCAGGTGATTTCTCAGTGCTACTAAGAAATTCTGCCTACTCCAAAAGTGGTTTTCTTCAAATTCCAAAGATATAGCTTTGTTTCTCTCTTCTTCCTCTGGATTCCAAGATCTTCCTTCTAATACTTTAGTGAAACTGCTTTCATTGAGGTCAATAAACCCATGGACTGAGTGCTTACTACGTGTCCTACTCTTTTAAATATTTTATATAATCTAATCCCAAACAAAACCATGAGACAGGCATTGTAAAGATAAAGGGGTTCGGGTAGTTTGAATGATGTGCCCAAGGCCCATGATGGACCTGGGATTTGAACCCAGGAATTATGTCCCAAAGCTTGGTCAGTATTCCACTCCCTTGCCTCCCACCTTCTCACCCCTTTTACCTTGAAATACACCAATGATGCGCCTTTACAGGCTCTCTGCAAACTTCACCAGTCCACAGAACCCTTTACTTTTCTCCTCTTCTTTGGGATTCCTTTGAATTCCTCAAAATTCAGTACTTAATCTTAACTCACCTTAGACATTCTTTCTTGGAAATTTCTTAGTCTTTCACAACTTCAATATCACCTCCATGATTATGACGCTCAAATTCACAGCTCTAATCCAGACTTCTTTCCTGATTAATCGATCAGCATTTCCAGCCTTCTACTGAACACTTTCTCAAGGATGTCCTGTCAACATCTCAAATTCACTCTACCTAGATTCCATCATTTCTCGTTAACAATTCTTCTCCCTTTCAGTTACTGACTGCCTGTTTATCCTTCTGCCATAAAATATTAGTGTTATTACCTCTCTTCTCTCACCTGGATCCACTGTTAATCAAGTTGTCTCTAATCCTTGAAAATCCATCTCAGCTATAGGTGACATGGCCCTCCTTGTGTTTGTTCCACATCGCCACTGTGCATGCCTGTCCCTCCTTCCATAAAAGCTATTAGTAAGAATCTGCTCTTATTCATTAAGTGATGAATAAATTACAGCTCCTCTCCTTTGAAGAACTCACTGCTTATTGTGGAGGTCAGAAGTTTAAACAAATTGTTATAATACAAAATGGCAAGTGTTGTAATAGAGATGAATGTTAAGTGTGTGGCAGGACAGAGCCACTACCACTCATTTGAAGAATTCAAGCATTTCTTCATGACAGAGATACTGCAGAGTGATCAGAGGAAATAAATGTTAACCATTGTATTACAGCATATATCACTTGTTACAATATAACCACTATTTTGGTGTTTTTCTATCTTCTTGGCCATAATCTGAATTACCTGAAGCCAGAGACTGTGTGACACTTATCTTTATAATTCTAGCATGCAACATGGTGTCAACTATTGAATAGATGACTAGTAGATGTTTGTTAAATAAATGAAGCAGTTTTACTTAGAATACTGCTTCTATCCAATAAAGTTAAGTCGGATTGAATGCAATAATAAATGTAGAATTTGAGAAAAATGTGTTCAACATATTTCTCTGCTAAACAATCTTAAAGGAACAAATTTTTATTGATGACAACATCATTTTCCTTATCTTAAGGTTCTGTGTTTTGACTTTCATCTTTGGTTTTATAGAGCCAGAATTCTCCCTAGGTAGGATATAATTAATCTTGCTTATTATGGAACACTTAATTAAGTTAAAAACTTCATAGAAAATAGTTTTTCTAACTGACAAAAATGTTAATTTACTCACATAATTAGCCCTGAGTAGTATGTCTCAAACCCATCAATATATTTTCTTCATCCTTTCATCTTTAAATTCCTTAAGTGCTAAGAATTCTTGACTATATTCTTTATAAAACGGCAAGTCTTTATTGTCTCCAAGTTACAGATCTATTGATCTGCTAAATTCTTCTCAACAATCTAGGATGGCTAAAAAATTACAAATCTGAGTATCTTATCCACATAGTTTGCATTTACACACTGAGTTATTGCCAGTTTTAAAATATGAATAAAGCTGTTAACATTCACATACATTCCATTTATGTGGCATTCTAGAAAAGGCAAAACTATAGATATGTAGGACCGATCAGTGACTGCCAGTGGATGGGAGTGTGGGAAGATTTGTGGTGGCTGTTACATGACGATGCATATGTCAAAACTTAGAACTGTAGAAAAAAACACTGTATGTAAAGTAAAAACAAATGTAGCCAATTAACCTGTTGATAAATTACAATTTGGATATACACTAGATTACTCATTAATCTAAGAAGAAAAGGATTGTTTTGGTATGCCTTTTACTATTTATATTTTTAATGCTTAATAACTCAGTGGGGCCAGGGATCTATTTTATTTATCTGGTTGTGCATTTGTGGCTCTGACCCCTACGTTCACCCCTGGAGTTACATTTAGAAGCAGACCTGCTTGAAAACAAATGTGTTATATATTGAGAGTGTTTTTTTTTTTTTTTTTTTGCTTTTTATGTTGAAGAATTCTGAAATATTAAGTAAATAAATATTAAAATAATTTTGCAGATTTAAATCTAATTCCAGAGGAAAATGCTAGTCCTGTTTATAAGTAATTTTTCAACACACTCCTGTTTTTTGGTGTGGTAGCACTTCATTTAGCAGGTATTCAATCAGGCTCTTTGATAGCTTATATTGGCAGGTCAACTGTACTACTTATACATATACATATAAAACATAGAGATTTTCTTTCAATAAAAACTAATTTCTATACTTCAGGCATTCAACAGTAACCTCAGTCTCAATTTGCCAGCTCATTAAATATTTCATTAATGAAATAAACAAACATGCTTCCTTTAGATGTACTCAGTTCCAACCCTAATTCAACTACAATCATGGAAATGCTGCCCACTAAGGTGATATTATCTCTGATTGCTATAAAAACACCTTCTTATACCTAAACTTTTAACAATATACTATTTTGTTAGCTTATTTTATTAAAAGTTAAAATAAGAAATAGCCATATAAACAATGTTTGTGTATCTTTTAAAATTATTTGATTATACATTGCATGTTTTTTAGAAAATATGGATGTTTAATATTTGTCAGTATCTGAGTGTTCTTAGGCCAATGCTGTTGGAACACTATGGAACCAAGTGCCTGAGGTTTACCATCAACATAAGGTTCTTCCTCCAGGGTACCAGCATGTCTTACTCCCTCATTCACGATGATTCTTGCAATATGTACCTGATTCTTAATGCTGACAGTAATCACCTGGTCGGACTCTACATGTATCACCAACCATAGGTTACTGCACACTGCTTTAGATTTGTGGATGCCACTCTCACTTACATCTCAGTCCTCTGAATATCACTTAGATATATAGGACAGGTCTCGAAACAAGTCCTAAATCTTTCCCCACAACATCCTCATTCTGAACTCTAAATTAAAACTCATATATCCTTGGTTCCATTTTCAAGTACTTTAAGAACATAAAAAGTTTTAAAATGTTAAGCAAATTCAACATTTTTTATATATGATTTAAACGAAAATTCTGGAGTCAAGTTTGCCATTGGTAGATAATGCAGATAATGTAAATAAAGTGTTCATTCCAGAGTCTGAGACCTGTGGACATTCCACAAACATATAGTTTGATACACTAGAAGTATTTGGGCACTTAAGGGCAGACACTTAAGACGAATGTGGAGATTCCCATTTATTCCACAAGTGTCTACTATAAAATGGGGATTTTTAAAGATGTAAGTGAGGTAGCAGAAACAGAAAAAAATCTAGAGGCTAGAAGAAAAGGGGATACAAACTCCTAACATTTCATTGGTATATTAGAGGTTCAGTGTTAAAAATCTCATAAGATAATCATACTGAGAAAAATTGCTCTCTTCCAACCTAAATATTGGAAAACATAATAAGATATGATAAAGCATAAGTTCTAAGGATTTTACTAAACATTTCTTAAGACAAATAATTATTTCATGAAAAGAAAAACGAAGTCTCCGTAGCTATCCATAAGATCACTGTGTAAAAACTTCTGGATATGCTTCCTGTTTCTGAGGGAAAAGTAAATAACATTTGCCTAAGAAAATAAAGTCACCACTTAAAACAAAACTCTATCACATTCCAGGATAGCTTTGTTTTCCATTACCATTGTTTATGCCAATTTGAAAAATACACATAAGGAGATACAGGTATCTTAAAACTATTTAGACATAATGAGCTTTGCAATAATAATTTTTAAAATACTGAGAGTCAACTGTCTAGGCTTTGCACTTTGGTACTAATATGTTAAGTCAATGATATTTTCCTTAAGACTAAATGAGCACAAAACCACTTAGACCTATGCCATACATTTTTTTTTTTTTTTTAATCAGCAAACACAATACACTACCTGCCACATTTGAGCACTGCAACTGCTGAAGTGTAAATTCTATATTACTTCAGGGTCATTGATAGAAAGCAATGGAGTGTATTTCAACAACGATTTATTCAGCATTTCCCTGGAAAAATATTTTATTACCAAGAAAAAAAGACTATCATTAAAAAAGACTTCAGAATTGTAGAAACCTAAGTATATAACAACATCAATATACTAAACATGATTTTATGTTAAAAATAGTCCTTTCAACCTATACACTGAACATGGTCTTTATTGCAGTTTTAAAAAAAGTTCCTTCTACTTTTAAAGTGTTTCGTCCTTCCACTGTTTAACTGTGCAGTGGAGCATAAGCAACTGGTTTATAATCCAGTTGAAACGTCATTTCCTCTATGAATCCTTCCATGATTTCCAAGGAAACATTAACTCTTCCATGTCTGTATTTACTACAAGTGTGCTCCCACTGTTCTGTAAATTATCAGCTTGCAAAGTGGGTTCAGCTACAGGACTGCGGTTGAGGGCAAATAGAGCGACTTCTCTTTTGCAGTTTCAGTGCTCAGGTTGGCATGGCCCACGATAGGTTCCTAGTATTTGGGGAATAAATCAATTGTGAGTGAAAAAATGTTGCCTGCCATATCAGTAAACAAAGGATGTTGCAGCCATCAAGCCATCACATTAGAGCTGCCCCTCAGGATAGAAACAGCATGCCCACCATCAAGCCATCAGCCCTGCAGCCACCTCCCAAGGGTGCACGCTGAGGAGACTCAGGATGGGAAAACACAGGATACTAGCCCCAGATAGCTGAGGTACATATCAAAGGAATGATTTCAATGAGCCCAGCCTTTTGCATCTTCTTATACGTAGAAAAGCACTAAATTCACTAACCTGAGATGTCTGCTTTTCTTTAATTAACGGTCATCTTTTGATGTTCTGACTACCTGGTCTTTGTTGCAAAAACTCCTATATATCCTGGCTCTGCCCTTATCTCTTTGGAGCAGTCCCTCAAAGCTATCTAGGAGTCTGTGTCCAGGCTTAAGTCCTCAGTTTTGTCTACCAAATAAAACACAATTTCCATGCTTAGGTTGTGCATTTTTTTCAATTGACACAATAAATTATCTATCTTACAGTCACAAACTACAGCCTTAATCTGTGATTCATTCACTCATTCTAACACTCAAATGTGCATATAATTATGGACTGTGGTTAAAAATCAATGTGATTATGTGAGGAAAAACTAATCAGAAAGACCTACTACTTCTGGGTGAATAAAGAACGGCCTGTGAGGAGGTCGTTGTAAACAGTCATTAAGTAGACAACTGAAGGGTGAAGGAGAGCCATCTGTGAAAAGGGTGGAGAAGACAGCAGTACAGGAAGAGGAGACAGCCAGTGTAAAGACTCAGAAGCCACAAAGGTCAAAGGGCAGCAGGACTGTGCAGCAGCAGGCAAGGGGAAAGTGTCAGTTCTGAGACTGGGAAGGGAGGCAGGGGCAGCCCTTCAAGGATCTTCTAGACAATGCGAAGACATGAGAGTTCCTTAGAAATATGACAGAAATTCATCAAATAGTTCTAAGCAGCGAAACGACATGAGCAGATAGAGGGTTTAAACATACTTTAGTGTTATGAATATATTAGAGGTAAAGAAGCGTAGAAGTGCGAAGCTCAATGAAGAGGCTATTGCAACATCCTTCAGTTTTTGATGAGGGGTTTACAAGTAAATTAAAAGAAGGCAGTTTCAAGATATATTTGGAGGTAGAGAGGACAGATTTGCTGTTGGATGGTGTGACATAATAAGATATATATATTTGCTTTCTGTCCCCAGTTGCTGATTCAGAGCTACTGAAAATTTTGTAATTTTCTTAGTGATAGATGTGCTAGAACCTTTTGTTCTAATATTTTTGTTCTAATATTAGAGACCTTTGTTCTAATATTTGGTCTTGGACTCCGGTGCCTAACACAGAGCTCCTAAATCCCTTGGAACTTCCTGGGTGACAGGAGCATCTTTTGTTCTAATAAGACAACTCTTGGCTGGCTCCTGGATAGCCCATTGGTCTTTAGTTTAAAACCACAATTCATAACTATTTGCACACTTACATATTAGAATGAGTGAATGTATCACAGATTAAGGCCTTAGTTTGTGACTTTGTAAGACTACATCATTTATTGATTTATCTCACACCTCCATCCTCTGGGAGGGAGAGAAGCTGAAGATTGAGTTAATGTATTATGCCTGAATAATGAAGCTTCCATAAAAATCCATAATTTATGGGGTTCATAGAGCTTCCAAGTGAACACAGGGACGTGCTGGGAGGGTAGCATGCCAAGAGAGGGCTTAGATGTTCCATGCCCCTCTCTATACCTTGCTCTATGTAACACTTCAATTGGCTGGTCATCTATATCCTTTGTTATATCCTTTATAATAAACCAGTAAATATAAGTAAATATTTCCCTGAGTTTTGTGAGCCATTCTAGCAAATTTTTGAACCTGTGGAGGGGATCATGGGAGCCCCCAATTTACAGCAGGCCAGTCAGAAATATGGGAGGTCTGGGCTTACAATTGGCTTCTGAAGTGGGGCTGTCTTATGGGACTGAGCCCTTAACTTTGTGGGATCAGATGTAAACTCTGGGTAAATAGTGCCAGCACTGAGCTGAACTGAACTGTAGGGTGCGCAGCTGGTGTTGAAGAATTAGTTGGTGTGGGGAAAAAAACCCCCAAACATTTGGTGTCAGAAGTATTTAGTGAGTAGGTTGTATAGAAAACAGTTTTTCTTTAATTGGAATGTGGTAAAAGAGAAAACAAAAAGACTCTAGATCTCTTGCATAGTCTTAATCTTAAATTTTGTTTGCACTTAGTACCATTATTTTCATATATCAAGGGAAGCTTATATGAGTTTACAATATCATAGTTTAAGTGTATAACTCTTTACAAAACTGGCAATTCACGTCAACACGGGGTTAAAGTCTATTTTCATTATTTTTAGTGTGCACAAAATGCTATATATTTATCCATGAAATATTTAGAGAGACCACCATAAATACTGTGGGGATTTTGGGTAAGGAGAGCATCAATAAACCCTATGCATTGACCTTTCATTCCCTTTTCTTTTCTCTAGAAAACAAATAATGAATATTTACAACTATTCTATTATGGCATCAGATAGGGTAAGATAAACAAAAGAGAAAAAGCTCTTGTTCTTTATAAGAGGAAGCCCTACATAGATTTGATTAAATGTGATGAATGGTGTTAGCTTGAAATGAATTTATGTAATCAGGCAGATTTTTTGTTTTAATGTTATCTGAGGCAGATAAGAAACATCTATTTTTGTGTTTATTACTATATGGGCTGAAATCACGAGATAAAATAATCTTATTAAAAATTACTTTGCTGAACCACATCACTGGAACGATGCTTTTATTATGGTTTCGCTAGTTTATTTCAAAGCCCATTTTCACAATGCTGTTATATGGTTGAAATGTGTACAAGTTTATTTAAAGGTTTTCTATTAGTGACAAGTTGAGAATATAACATATAACTCATATGAAAGCTAACTCAGGATTCATTAAGGTCCATTTGGTATCTTTTTGTATTAAGTAAAAGACCAATACGTGTTCATTGTTGAAAACTCAGAAGTCCAGAAATGTATAAAAGAGACAAAGTAATTAATCTGTAATTCCACCTAGAAGTACCCACCAGTAACATTTTATAATTTCTGTCCAATCATTTTCTGGATGTATAATATATACATATGTAACATACCTGGTTGAGACCTTGCTGATTATACCTGATTATATATCTGATTGTACCTTCTTCATTTATTTCATATCACCTTATAGTGATTTTTAATATCCTTAAATTTTTTTTGACACAAGTATATTATATGAATTATTATATATTTTACCATTTCTGTTTTAGGATATATGAAATACTTTATAGTTTTTTTTTACTGTTGTTAGTAATACTGCCATGAAAGTATTCAGGTTACATTTATGATTATTTTCTTAGGATAAATTCCTAGAAAGAGAATTAGTGATTCACAGAATACAAACATTTGAAACACTGCAGATGTAGCATAATAAATGAAGAACACATCATTTTACACTCCTGCCAGCCATGTGAATGCCAATCTTACAAAACCTGGATACTTTCAGGTATGTGATTTCCTTCAGTAATTCAAAAATTTTGAAATGTGAAATAGTTGTTTAATGTAGTTTTAATTAAATTGAGCAATTGTGAGATTAAATTTTCTATAGGTTTATTTGTTAGTTTTATATCTATAAATTGTCTATGTCCTTCGTGTATTTTTCTAATAGAGTTTAAACAACATATAGGTATTAGATTTTTATATATTTAAAGTACTTCTTCTCAATCTATTTCTTGGTTTTTAGTTTTATTTATTATATTTTAATATATAGGGTTCAAAAAAATCAATCTTTGATCTTTTCTTCTACAATTTCTCCCAGAAAAATTTGCATATATAATCTGATTTCTCCTCCTCCTTTTTATATTCCATTGTTATGGTAAAGTAAGAAACTATTTTTTTAAACAAACAGTGAATTTCAAAGAGATCATTTATTGATAACTATTCCTTTCTATTTATTATTATAGTTCACTTATCAAGTCTCAATATATGCTATTTTTAAATGATTATGTATGTAATACCATACATACATGTAATACCATGCTGTTCTAGTATAGTGAGGTCCAGAGGTTTTTTTATATTTTTTTTAAAGACTAAAGACTGCAACTTAAAAATATATATTTAACTAAGAATTCAAGCCTTTTAAAAAACTTTCTCAAAATTATAGTAATTAGCTATTCTTCTAAAAAAATTATTACCATGTATAGCTTTATTCACTAATTAGTGCATGAAACATTTATTGAATGGTATCATTATGGAAAATACTGAGAATACAGAAATCAAAAAGATATTATAGAGACATAACTTTTCCTTTAATGTAGAAAATGTGTAATTCTCACTTTTGAGAACTCGGACTTTTTTTTGATATCTGAACATTTAGTTATAGACATTTTACTTAATAAGTAGCAATCACAGCTACTAATCCTCAGCTAAATTGTCTCCCCTCTCTAAAACCTCCTTTATCACTTGAAATATTTTTGGCATTAGCCATCTTTCAGGAGAAGAGAAGTCCCCAAATTACTATAATCTCATGGTTGAGTGAACAGAAACGTTATGTAGAGATAAAAGAACTTAGATAAAACCCAACAACTTAGCTACAGACCTAACGGCAAACAAGGTTGAAAATGGAAATCTGTTCCATGTTATCTTGCTTGAGATAGCATACGTTAAAGTAACAAGAACTCAATAAGATATTTTTATTTTTAAGAGAAATATTATTAACAATGAAGACATATTTTTGCTCTGAGATACATAAAATATGTTATATAAAAACATTCCAGATTCTTCCATTCAATTTTCGGAAAGCTGCCTTGGTAAAGAACATTGTTTTACAAGCCACTCCAGCAAGTGAATATCTCTAGGAGGGGGTGAAAGATAGTTCAGAGTCAGAGAGATGTTTGCCAGGAAATTCACATCCCAGCAGTGAAGAACAACAGATGGCAGCAGTAACAAGGAAAACTTGCAGCAGACCCTGGCTGGCACACTTTCAAAATAGCCATTTATATTTCCCACCACAAACAGCTAACTGCTGTCTCCTTGTATCGTATGCATGGATAGAAAGGAGAAAAAAGTGCAAGAATGACAGTTAAATTGCCTTGACAGGGAAAGGATTAAACCTTAAAAGCAAGAGTGAAGTGATGATGTGACCCTGGCTAGGTGTCTGAGTCTCCTGAGATTTCCCAGGCACCTAACTTATTGCTGATGCTTTGCCTAAACTATCTCCGGGTCTGAAACGTTGCCAGCTGCTCCCAATCTACTCTCTCACTTTCCACATCAGTCTCTGTCCCTGAGCCCGGCTTAGTAACTTCTATTTGGTTTCTGTCTTCTTCCAGATGAAGATTTCATCCACAGGTTTTTGTTGCTAATCCTGGATCATAATCTCTGACCAGATTCATCTTGTGTCCCACCCAGGAGGAACTGAGGATTCAGAAAAGGTGACACTTCAAGACGAGGCAGTGGTTGGTAAACAGACCATCTCTCACCTTAGGCAGGTAAAGTGGAGTCAGGGCACACCAAAAAGAAAGAGGGCAGAACAGAAGCAAGCAAGAGAGGTCACTGAGTCCTCGCACACTGGGGAGTGGATTTATAGGAGCTGAAAAGGCTCAGAACATAAACAGGAGGAAAAAAAAATGTGATACTCAGTAACAAAAAAAGATTTTGACAAATGGGTCAGTCTTCCATCTGAAACAGAGAGCACTTTTATCAGTTGAGCAGAAATCAATTTCCCAGGATTTAGTGAGGGCAAACAGAAGAGCCTGAGGGAATGATGTAAAGCCGTGGAGAAAAGCATCTCCTTTTCAGGTAGTTTGGGATGCAGGTTATGATGTTATTCCTTAGTCCTCTCAAGAGAGGAGAACTAGGTTTTATTCTATAAGCTTGGAGGAAGTCAGGTAATTGCTTGGGGAATGTCCTATGTGGTACTGATTCATGGGATTGATTTTGAGAATTGTATTTCTCTTTTCCACATAGTAGATTTAATACTGTCTTGTCTTAGCTTCAGGCATAAGATAGATATATGGAAGACTCTTCTCAGGCTTGCATGAGTTAAAATGTTAGGGTCAGAAAATGAATTTTTTCAGTAGTGTTTAAACCAAATCTACTGCATTTCCTATATTCCATCTGGGTTACATCTAGGGCTGTCAATAGCCTATGTAGGACTTCCCTGGTGGCAAAAGTGGTTAAGAATCTGCCTTGCAATGGCAGGGGACACGGGTTTGAGCCCTGGTCTGGGAAGATCCCGCATGCCGCAGAGCAAGGAAGCCCGTGCACCACAACTACTGAGCCTGCGTGCTGCAACTGCTGAAGCCCGTGCTTCTAGAGCCCGTGCTCCACAACAAGAGAAGCCACCACAATGAGAAGCCTGCGCACCGCAACAAAGAGCAGCACCCGCTCGCCGCAACTAGAGAAAGCCTGTGTGCAGCAACGAAGACACAAAGCAGCTAATAAATAAATAAATAAATAAATAAATAAATAAAATAGCCTATGTAGCAAGTGTATTTATATAGCTCCACAGAAGCATGGCTTTGAAAGCAGTGTGGTCTGGATTTCAGCTGCACAGTCATTCAGCTGTGTGTACAAGCATACAACTTGTATGATCCTATATGATCATGGAAGCACATGCCCAAGACAAAAACCTAGATTTCTCCATCTTGTACGACCTAAATCCAGTTTGTCACCAAGCTCAATCTGATCTCTATTCCCTCCATTTGCATCTCTTCATCCCCAATGCCACTGTCTTAATTAATGATCCCACTACTTCCCAGTAGACTAGTACTACTATCTCCTAATTGCCATCTCGGCCTCTGGTCTGATCCAGTGCATCCTCCAAAAAGCCAGAATAAATTACCAAGAACTTAGCATCGTACAAAGACTCTTCGAAGTCTGCTCTTTGTGTTTTAGCCTAGTTTCCCATTGCTTTTCTACCTATAGTCATGTGGAGCTACCTTGCACTTTTTCAAGTGTTCTCTCAATTTCATAAATTCATGCATCCCTTAATGTATTTTTCTGTATGTACATTTCCCCCAGACTGTTACATGTCTTTAGTTCCTTCTCAAAAACCTTCTCAAACACCTGAGGCTCTTACATAACCCTCCTGTGTATTCTGTGAGTATCCAATTCAAATTTTTATACTCCTCATTATAGCACTTCTCTCACCAAATTGATATTACTTATTTTTTTAATCTATCTTTTTCCTTGGGATGTGATCTGCTTGAAGGTAATTTCTGATTACATGTATAATAAATTTTGTAAGCTTGTACAAATATCATGGGTTACATTAACAATACATTTATATAAGATTGGGAAATTTCATTCTCAAAAAGCTAAAATATGACAATCTCCCAATCTTTGCCTGTCCTTCAGACAAAATCTCTGAAAAATGAAATGCAGCAATTTGGTAATTTTTTACTCTTCAAATGTTAACACATAAAAGACTAAGTCGAGTCCAGTAAGAATTCAAATAAGGCAAAAGATGCAGATTTTGGCATTCCTAAGCCGAAGCCTTTCTACTGATCTTCCTTTCTTTATCCCAAGGTGGTCTCATTCAGTCTCATTACAACATATTGCAATTTATTCACTTCAGCCTCATAGGAAGCAGCTAGGTTTTACTGAGGGGCCAAAATATATGAAAGAAAACTATCTTCAATCCTAGAATCATTGCTTGTCTCACTCTACAGACAGAACTCTCCCATTTGTGCTCACTCCGAGGTCTGGGCTCTTTGAGTGGACTGGTGAAATAAAAACACCAGGAACACTTCAATTGTGTTTATAAACATATATGTTCATATTCTTTCTCTCTTTTACCCTTACACTTTCTTTAATCCTTGAGTTTGAATTGACTGAGGAAGTTTACAGAAGTCACTTTCAGCAACTGGAATACCTTCCTGTGGAGCCTACCTAACTTGCAAGGCTCTCTGGAACTTTGGTATTGACAGAGGTAATGCATAGTATGAAATACAGCAATATGCTGTCTATCATATCAAGAAATATTTAAAAATATTTTTCATGTGCAAGACACTAAAACTAGGTGTTATGTGCTTCTGACTTATAATATGGTAATTATCAATAAAAAACACTTTTTCTTTACTCTTCCTCATATTCTTGAGGGCTTTCTCTAATAATAACTAAAATAGTACACATTTATAATTGTGTAGTTACAAAGTATTATAATTATGACCTTAAAAGATCAAATGATTTAGAATGTTCCTAATGATACGACAGGGTTAATGTCATCCTCCAAGTTTAAATATGTAATTTGCAATCATCTCAGTAATTGTTGCTACTTTATCAGGTATAGTTTTTTGATTTGGAGAATTATTTTCTTCTCATTAAAATGTTGTATTGATATCATTATATCCATTGAGTCATTTTAATTAAAAATAAACAGCCCATAACTTAACAAACTAGACATAATGTTATACCTTGGGCATTTGAAATTCGTATTTTTTAGATTGCTTTTGGGATAAAGGACGAGCAGACTTCATAGCTATGTTGGAAGGAAATTCCAATCTGGCCCAAGTCTTCGCAAACAATCAGCTTCACAGTGTTTTTAGATAAACTCAAATGAATGGATGTGGTATGAATGTCTCCTCCTCCAGTTGTATTCAAAATTGTTGCTTTAGAATTTCTCTTCAAAAATACAAATAGTAAGAAAACGATTATTAAGACATCTTGGTAAACGACAGTCTTCTGAATATGCCCTAGAATAAGTATATCTTCTAATGTAAAAGGAAAGATGATTTGGGGTAGGAAATAATGTTTACTGGGAAAGAAGAAACTTGTCTATTTTCCTGCTTAATGCGCCACTGTTTTTGTTTGTTTGTTTGTGTTAGTCCCTAGAGTCCCTGTGTTTTGTCAAACTGACACAGAAAGCATATGGCCTCTGGCCCCTACAGCTTGCTTTTCCAGTGCTCTGCAAATCTTTATACTACAGTGATGTGTGTTTTATTTCCAAACATTTAATATTTGGATTTGTTGTGTTACTTCCATCACAACTTCATATACCATGAGATTTAATGGTACTTTCGATTTCCTAATCAAAGCTTAAAATGCCTCCTCTGTTCTTTTATTCCATTCTTGATTTATGAGCGCCTTCTAAGTTCCAGGCTCCATACTAATTGCTGTTATAAAATAATAAACAAAAATGAGATTGTGTCCTCAATAAGCAAATAGGATGCGGAAAAATATAGATGGGTAAATATCTATAACTGAGAACCTGAATTTTAGCTTATTTTTAGTCAATGACAGAAAATTAAGAATGCGTTATGGAAAATCTACCCCTGAATTTGTTCCCAAAACAGGCAGTCACAGATGTAGCCACAGAAACTTGAAAATGTTACTTAATGAATCATATTCATTGTTTATAAAATAATTTCTACTTTCATTTATTCCTTCATGCTCCAAGGATTTGCTAGGTGCTTATTCAGTCTATGAAGATGAAAGGAACAAAATCCAGCCCCCTAGGATTTGACCAATTGGAAATTATTGTGGGAAGTAAACATGACTTGGCAAGTTTCTCTGGGGGATTTGACCCACCAACCAGATAATACTTAATCAATATATGAAAGCCAAATACATACCTTACTCTGCACTATGCAACAGGGAGACATAAAATGTCTGCGTCTCCTTACTATGGAATAGCCTTAGAACTTGGTTTAAGGCCCAAGTGAATATGGATGAAACAGTTGAGAAAATAATACTTTCAAAGGTTAAAATGAGTCCTTTTTCCTGGCATTAGAAAAATATTACCATACCAAGCATGAGCACATCTTTAAAGATGCATTTATCTTATACACTGTAACACTCCCTCTATATAAGCCAAGTATTTCAGATGGGGCTGACCACTCCCTGCTCCCTTGTCTCCCAATTTTCACAGGTACCAATGTGAAATGTTACTTAAAATATCCTTGAACTTGAATGTGAACTTCGCATGAATTCAGGAAATTCTGCAAGAATCTGGGCTATATGGAACCTGTGCCCTGCATTACTATATCCCCAGCTCCCCAGCACTTTGTATATATTAGGTTTGGATATTTGCTGGAATAATAATGAATGAATGTCACAGGCTGAAAAATATCAGGAAAATTAAATAAGCATTTTCCTTCTTACCCTTATGATTGCTCTTTAACTTAGAGTGAGTGAGTGCTATTTTGATAATGAACTGAGCATGATAGTGATTCTTTGTATTTTGTCCAGACTTTAAAATGAAAACTCAAAAAGGAAGAAAAGGAGGAACAATAAGAAATGTAGCCAAAGAACAGATGAATTACTTGCTAGACCCTGATTAAAACACTGTTTTCACATAACATTTACCTTGAGTTAAGTTTTTGATCTGTTGAACGTGCTGAGTAATGAGGATTTATCATAGGATTATTTCCTGAATCACTAATTTTCAACAATTTTAAAACTGTCAACATTAATCAAAGAACAATGCATTTTAGCAAGAAAGGGCCAATAGTGCACCTCCAAAGAACTGATTATAATCCTCTCCTAAAACCAACTTTGTTTACAAAGCTAAGATTATTATTAAATGTTACATCTTCAAATGAGCTTTCAAATGTCAAAACATTGGAGAGACCTTCAAGATGGCGGAAGAGTAAGACGTGGAGATCACCTTCCTCTCCACAAATACATCAGAACTACATCTACATGTGGAACAACTCTTACAGAACACCTACTGAAAGGTGGCAGAAGACCTCAGACTTCCCCAAAGGCAAGAAACTCCCCACATACCTGGGTAGGGCAAAAGATAAAAGAAAAAACAGAGACAAAAGAATAGGGATGGGACCTGCACTTCTGGGAGGGAGCTGTGAAGGAGGAAAGGTTTCCACACACTAGGAAGCCTCTTCACTGGAGGAGACGGGGGTGGGGGGTGGGGGGTGGGGTAGGGAGAGCTTTGGAGCCACGGAGGAGAGCGCAGCAACAGGGGTGCGGAGGGCAAAGCGGAGAGATTCCCGCACAGAGGATCGGTGCCGACCGGCACTCACCAGCCCGAGAGGCTTGTCTGCTCACCTGCCAGGGCGGGCGGGGTCTGGGAGCTGAGGCTCGGGCTTCGGTCGGATCTCAGGGAGAGGACTGCGGTTGGCTGCGTGAACACAGCCTGCAGGGGTTAGTGCACCACGGCTAGCCAGGAGGGAGTCCGGGAAAAAGTCTGGACCTGCCTAAGAGGCAAGAGACCATTGTTTCGGGGTGCGCAAGGAGAGGAGATTCAGAGCACCGCCTAAATGAGCTCCAGAGACAAGTGTGAGCCATGGCTATCAGCGTGGACAACAGAGACAGGCATGAGATGCTAAGGCTGCTACTGCAGCCACCAAGAAGCCTGAGAGTAAGCATAGGACACTCTCCACACCTCCCCTCCCGGGAGCCTGTGCAGCCCGCCACTGCCAGGGTCCCGTGATCCAGTGACAACTACCCTGGGAGAACACACGGCGTGCCTCAGGCTGGTGCAACGTCACGCCGGCCTCTGCTGCCCCAGGCTCGCCCTGCATTCCGTACCCCCCCCCCTCCACGGCCTGAGTGAGCCAGAGCCCCCGAAGCAGCTGCTCCTTCAACCTCGTCCTGTCTGAGCGGGAACAGACGCCCTAAGGCAACCTACAGGCAGAGGCAGAGCCAAATCCAAAGCTGAACCCCAGGAGCTGTGCCAACAAAGAAGACAAAGGGAAATCTCTCCCAGCAGCCTCAGGAACAGCAGATTAAACCTCCACAATCAACTTGATGTACCCTGCATCTGTGGAATACCTGAATAGACAACGAATCATCCCAAAATTGAGGCGATGGACGCTGGGAGCAGTGATATATATATATATATATATATATATATATATATATATGAAATTTTCCTTTTTCTCTTTTTGTGAATGTGTAAGTGTATGCTACTTTGTGTGATTCTGTCTGTATAGCTTTGCTTTTACCATTTGTCCTAGGGTTATGTCCGTCCGTTTTTTTGTTTGTTTTAGTATAGTTTTTAGCGCTTGGTATCACTGGTGGATTTATTTTTAGTTTGGTTGCTCTCTCTTTTTTTCTTTTTTCATTACTTTAAAATTTTTTTATTTTTAATAATTATTTTTGATTTTTGATTTTAATAACTTAATTTTATTTCTTCCTTCCTTCCTTCCCTCCCTCCCTCCCTCCTTCCTTCCTTCTGTCCTTCCTTCCTTTCTTTCTTTCTCTTTTTCTCCCTTTTCTTCTGAGCCATGTGGCTGACATGGTCTTGGTACTCTGGCCAGGTGTCAGTCCTGTGCCTCTGAGGTGGAAGAGCCAAGTTCAGGACATTGGTCCACCAGAGACCTCCCAGCTCCACTTAATACCAAATGGCGAAAGCTCTCCCAGAGATCTCCATCTCAATGCTAAGACCCAGCTCCACTCAATGACCAGCAAGCTACAGTGCTGGACACCCTATGCCAAACAACTAGCAAGACAGGAACACAACCCCACCCATTAGCAGAGAGGCTGGCTAAAATCATAATAAAGTCAGACACACCAAAAAACACCACCAGACGTGGTCCAGCCCACCATAAACAGAAGATTCAGCCTCATCCACCAGAACACGGGCACTAGCACCCTCCATGAGGAAGCCTACATAACCCACTGAACCAACCTTACCCACTCTGGCAGACACCAAAAAAAATGGGAACTAAGAACCAGCAGCCAGCGAAAAGGAGACCCCCAAACACAGTACGTTGAGCAAAATGGGAAGACAGAGAAATATGCAGCAGATGAAGGAGCAAGGTAAAAACCCACCAGACCAAACAAATGAAGAGGAAATAGGCAGTCTACCTGAAAAAGAATTCAGAGTAATGATAGTAAAGATGATCCAAAATCTTGGAAATAGAATGGAGAAAATACAAGAAATGTTTAACAAGGACCTAGAAGAACTAAAGAGCAAACAAACAATGATGAACAACACAATAAATGAAATTTAAAATTTTCTAGAAGGAATGAGTAGCAGAATAACATGCAGAAGAACGGGTAAGTGACTTGGAAGATAAAATATTGGAAATAACTACTGCAGAGCAGAATAAAGAAAAAAGAATGAAAAGAAATGAGGGCAGTCTCAGAGACCTCTGGGACAACATCAAATGCACCAACATTCAAATTATAGGGGGTCCCAGAAGAAGATGACAAAAAGGGACTGAGAAAATATTTGAAGAGATTATAGTTGAAAACTTCCCTAATATGGGAAAGGAATTGGTGAATCAACTCCAGGAAGCACAGAGAGTCCCATACAGGATAAATCCAAGGAGAAACACGCCAAGACACATATTAATCAAACTATCAAAAATTAAATACACAGAACAAATATTAAAAGCAGCAAGGGAAAAACAACAAATCACATAAAAGGGAATCTGCAAAAGGTTAACAGCTGATCTTTCAGCAGAAACTCTGCAAGCCAGAAGGGAGTGGCAGACATATTTAAAGTAATGAAAGGGAAAAACCTACAACCAAGATTACTCTACCCAGGAAGGATCTCATTCAGATTCGATGGAGAAATTAAAACCTTTACAGACAAGCAAAAGGTAAGAGAATTCAGCACCACCAAACCAGCTTTATAGCAAATGCTAAAGGAACTTCTCTAGGCAGGAAACACAAGAGAAGGAAAAGACCTACAATAACAAACCCAAATCAATTAAGAAAATGGTAATAGGACCATACATATCAATAATTACCTTAAATGTAAATGGATTAAATGCTACAACCAAAAGACACAGACTGGCTGAATGGATACAAAAACAAGAACTGCATATACGCTGTCTACAAGAGACCCACTTCAGACCTAGAGACACATACGGAGTGAAGGTGAGGGGATGGAAAAAGATATTCCATGCACATGGAAATCAAAGAAAGCTGGAGTAGCAATTCTCATATCATGCAAAACAGACTTTAAAATGAAAACTATTACAAGAGACAGAGAAGGACACTACATAATGATCAAGCGATAAATCCAAGAAGAAGATATAACAATTGTAAATATTTATTCACACAACATAGGAGCACCTAATACATAAGGCAAATGATAACAGCCATAAAAGGGGAAATTGACAGTAACACAATCATTGTAGGAGACTTTGACACCCCACTTTCACCAGTGGACACATCATCCAAAATGAAAATAAATAAGGAAACACAAGCTTTCAATGACACATTAAACAAGATGGACTTAATTGATATTTACAGGACATTCCATCCAAAAATAACAGAATACCCTTTCTTCTCAAGTGCTTATGGAACATTCTCCAGGATAGATCATTACTTGGGTCACAAATCAAGCCTTGGTAGATTTAAGAAAATTGAAATCGTATCAAGTATCTTTTTCTGACCCCTATGCTATGAGACTGGATATCAATTCCAGGAAAAAAAACTGTAAAAATACAAACACATGGAGGCTAAACAATATGCTACTAAATAAACAAGAGATCACTGAAGTCAAAGAGGAAATCAAAAAATACCTAGAAACAAATTGCAATGAAAAAAAGATGACCCAAAACCTATGGGATGCAGCAAAAGCAGTTCTAAGAGGGAAGTTTATAGCAATATAATCCTACCTCAAGAAACAAGAAACATTTCAAATAAACAACCTAATACTTACACCTAAAGCAATTAGAAAAAGAAGAACAAAAAAACCCCAAAGTTAGCAGAAGGAAAGAAATCATAAAGATAACAGAAATAAATGAAAAAGAAATGAAGGAAACAATAGCAAAGATCAATAAAACTAAAAGCTGGTTCTTTGAGAAGATAAACAAAATTGATAAACCATTAGCCAGACTCATCAAGAAGAAAAGGGAGAAGACTCAAATCAATAGAATTAGAAATGAAGAAGGAGAAGTAACAACTGACACTGCAGAAATACAAAGGATCATGAGAAATTACTACAAGCCACTGTATGCCACTAAAATGGACAACCTGGAAGAAATGGACAAATTCTTAGAAACGCACAACCTTCCGAGACTGAACCAGGAAGAAATAGAAAATATAAACCAACCAATCAGAAGCACTGAAATTGAGACTGTGATTAAAAATCTTCCAATAAACAAAAGTCCAGGACCAGATGGCTTCACAGGCGAATTCTATCAAACATTTAGAGAAGAGCTAACACCTATCCTTCTCAAACTCTTCCAAAATATAGCAGAGGGAGGAACACTCCCAGACTCATTCTCCGAGGCCACCATCACCCTTATACCAAAACCAGACAAAGATGTCACAAAGAAAGAAAACTATAGGGCAATATCACTAATGAACATAGATGCAAAAATCCTCAACAAAATACTAGCAAACAGAATCCAACAACACATTGAAAGGATCATACACCATGATCAAGTGGGGTTTATCCCAGGAATGCAAGGATTCTTCAATATACGCAAATCAATCAATGTGATAAACCATATTAACAAATTGAAGGAGAAAAAGCATATGATCATCTAATAGATGCAGAAAAAGCTTTCGACAAAATTCAACACCCATTTATGATAAAAACCCTCCAGAAAGTAGGCATAGAGGGAACTCACCTCAACATAATAAAGGCCATATATGACAAACCCACAGCCAACATTATTCTCAATGGTGAAAAACTGAAAGCATTTCCACTAAGATCAGGAACAAGACAAGGTTGCCCACTCTCACCACTATTATTCAACATAATTTTGGAAGTTTTAGCCACAGCAGTCAGAGAAGAAAAAGAAATAAAAGGAACCCAAATCAGAAAAGAAGTAGTAAAGCTGTCACTGTTTGCAGCTGACATGATATTATACATAGAGAATCCTAAAGATGCTACCAGAAAACTACTAGAGCTAATCAACGAATTTGGTAAAGTAGCAGGTTACAAAATGGAGAGGGGGAAGGGTAAGCTGGGACAAAGTGAGAGACTGGCATGGACTTATATACACTACCAAATGTAAAATAGATAGCTAGTGGAAAGCAGCCGCTTAGCACAGGAAGATCAGCTCAGTGCTTTGTGACCACCTAGAGGGGTGGGATAGGGAGGGGGGGAGGGAGACGCAGGAGGGAGGAGATATGGGGACATATGTATATGTATAGCTGATTCACTTTGTTATAAAGCAGAAACTAACACACCATTGTAAAGAAATTATACTCCAATAAAGATGTTTAAAAAAAGTCAAAACATCAGTAAGAATCAATAGGTATTGTTTATATGATCTTTAACACTTCAAGCACATAACCTAAGTAGGGTCTCCTGAATTCGCTAGGTTAGTAATCCATTGTATTTCAAAAAGGCATTTTAAGATATAAACTGCACTCTTTTCAATTATATTATGCCATTTTACAATATAATAGTTACTTGAGTAAAAAGCTAAATTTGTATCTCTTTGGATATGTTCACACTTACACACACACACATGCCCACACAAAGCTCAGAAATAGCTCCAACTCTCTGCAAGATGCCATTCATCTTTCACTTTTATTGTTAGAGTTTGGAAAGTGAAAGCATGGACTCCATGCAGAGGGATTTTCACATGTTTTTAACTTTTATCTTTGAAATCAATGGATTTTAGAAATATGAAAGCAACTACTGTAGAACTGTCTTTATCACTTTAAAGATAGGTCATAAAGACTTGTATGGGGCGTCAACCATTGCAATTTCTGTTTTAGAGAAAATTTAAAAACATGTGGAGGTAATTTTAAGAAGAACCTATAAAAGCAGTGCCTAGGGTTACTCTGTAATAAAGTCCACAATATACTGACGACAAAGGTCTATTTAATGTCAATGGTACCATGATCAGTGGGAAAATATTCCAAGAAGCTCACTCACCATATACTTTATATTATCTAACAGTTTGGAATCATTTAAGGTGCAATTCCTACAGTGAATTCTAACAGGCATCATCAGGCAATATGGTTAATGTTAGTAGCAGAGGCTTTAAATTCAGACAAGCTTAAACTAGAATCTTGGATAAAATTTTTTAACACCTTTGAATTTTCCATAGCTTAGTATTATAACATCCACATTTATTTGCAGTAGTGGAACCAAAGAAGTATGGATATAGGAACACTTGCAATTTAATTCAACTTTCAAAATATTTTTTGGAGGGGCCTGAATACAGAGTATGTTAGTTATCGCTTGATGCGGGGGATGATGGAGATACAAGAGAAGGAGAAACCTATGTATGATTCTAATTTTGCAAAATGGTGACAGAGTTCAATTCATAAAATAAGTAAACAAAATCATATAAAAGTCAAGCAGTGCAGAGCAGAAGAAAGCTTAAGTCAGAGTTTGAGAAGGTGATGATACACTGAAACATTAGGGATCTGAAATTATTTTTGATTAGATGAGTTAGGTATAGTAGCTACGGAAGTATTGCCAGGTAGTATATATGTAGACTGGTGACCACAAGCATCAATCTACATGTGGTGAGGAGGCAGAAGGGAACCAACTTCCCATAAAACACCGAGCATCTCTCATCATAACCCCAGAGTCCTAATTTCCACTGTTGACCCTGCCACTAATTAGTGCATTCAAATAGGATTAATATCTCAAAAGTCATTCAGAATGCTAAACCTAAAAGCCATTATCCAAGTTAATAAAACAACTGAAATGAAGTTTACTTCATCTTAAAAATAAGGGAAGGAAATTAGAGAAAGGAAACCTCTGGAAAACCAAATGTAGTATATCTGTGAAAAGGCTAAGTACTCTGGAGATTTATAGCTTATTTTTTGACAAATCAGAAACAACAGTTATGCCTATTTAACCAAGGCAAAGTGCCTTGGTTCTTTTCATACGTTAAATAAAATGAAGTTTCTTAGGTGTGTTAACATGTTTATCTGAATATTTTATTAATAATCATGGCCTTCTCCATATGGTTCAGCATTTATCTCTTTCTCATTTGTTTCCCCTGTATTAGCTTTCTCTCTCCACTTGAATTAAATCTCAGAGGGAAGAAATCTGAGCTTATAAATAGGTGAATTCTATAAGGTTTGTTTTGTTTTGTTTTGAGGGGTATGGGGAAAGGGGTGGTGGGGGGCAGAGAATCAGCTGGTTGACTAAATCATAAATTTAAATGATCAGACCTGCCATGTTTGCAAAGAGAGTGCAATGCACAAACATGCCTCTCATGCCAATTTCAAAATATATGAAGAGTAGAATCCATTAATAATCTCAAATTCTAAGAGATCAACGTGCAGTTACTGACGATGAACTGCATAGTTTCTTATGAAAGGTCAGAAGTTAGAACTCCTAATCTAAATGCCAGTAAGAGATTTTGGGGGTTGTAATATAAATTTTTTTTTGGATCCCATCTTTGCTAGTACAACATGTCTGTCTCGGATCCACTCTGCAGTGATTTGGGACACATAGCCATCTTCCCACTCATGTTCTCAGATTCTGGGTGAGCCATCCCATCTTCAAATTCTCTGGGGACCCCTGTAAAAGCAAGTAGTTGCTGCCTAAGAGAAACAAGACCTAGAAAGTTGCAGTGGTTGAAAGAGCAGTAGCATTTACGTAGAGTTCTGGATAAAAGGATTTATTTTAGTTGCTTCCTGAGTTTCTCTCTTGAGAGGAAAACAAAAGGAGAAAGAAGTGGGATGAAGAACTTTCGATCTTCTCTTCTAGAGAGGACGTTATTAGCATTGCCTGTAAGTTTATGTGACAGTGAATTTCAATTAAGCACTGAACTTCAAAAGTAAAAGTTGCCAAGCTAATTTGATCATTGGGTCTTCCCCCTTTGTTTGCCTAGTTGAGATAATATTGTTTGCAGTGATAATCCATTCACACATTCTATAATAATAGAATTTTACGATTTGTTGGAAAGGTGTTTGGAAAGAAAAGACAATGCTTGAATGAATTTTATATTTTATCCTGTTATATTTTGTTGATAATATGCTACCTGTAGATTTATTTTTCTTCACATGCACTTCAGAATCACTATTTGATTTTAATGTATTTTATGTATTACATGAACTAGATAGCTGTGACAATAAAGATCAATTCTAACTATCATAAGAAGCCTTACATGTTAAGTGAATAAGCAGCATATAAAATTGAATGAAACTTATACATTATGATGTAGGTAAATAGAAATATGCATATGAAAAAAGATTAGAAAAGAAAAATGATAACATCAGTTGTGCTTAAACAAGAGGTGGGAATTTTTTCTATTTAGCAAAAGTTCTCTATGATGTTACACTGCTTTTGCAATAAAAGATAATAGTTCATATTAATCACGTTGATCAATAAGTGAATATTCAAATTAATTTTCTATTAGGATTTCATCTGCAAAAGTAAGGAAAATAAATATATCCTTAATTAAATATAAAGTCTCTGTAAGACTATAAAAATTAATTAGCTGAACATTTTGATTCTAAAATACTCATTGCATAACATACAGGGAAAACAGTCAAAAGAGGACAATTCATTTTAGAGGCTGCATTTTATAAACTATTATTTCTAGAAGCAGACAGGAAGGTGAGACCTTATACTTCATGATAAGTCTACTTGACCATTGCTAGATTACTTAACCACCCACTAACGTGGCTGTCATTAAATTGAAAAAAAAAAAAGTCAAACAACATAAAACTGCATGTTAAATCCCACCCAGGTCACAACCCCACCTTCTAAACACTCATTCCTTGGCTGTGCATTGCAGCTGGGAAGGGGAGGTCAGGGAGGTTATAGTGATAATGTACAGATACTTTTGGATTCCTTCTGAATGTACAACCTCCAAATGCATCTGCCCAATACAGGACAGAATACACACGTGGATAGCAAGAGAACCTTTAATCCTCACTGAGGCTGTTGATTTTCAGTTAAAAGTTTGATTTCTAGAATTAGATCATACACGGCAAGGTCTGTTACAAAACCAGCTCTCATAGATTCATGTATCTTGGCAACTTAGCAAAGAAATCCTCGATATCAGTGAGATCAACAGAACCATTTTTAGAAAATCACTGCCAGACCTGAAGCTAATTTCCTTTAATTCTGCAACATCTGTAAGCCTCATATGGGAGTCTGGGTTTTAATTAGCCGTGCAGTCTAAAAAATGGCTAGTGATGCTTAAAAAAAATAAACACCAAAAACCATTTCACAGGAAAACCGCAAGATAGTATAAAAGAGCAATATGGGCTACAGACTCTAGAATACATCTTGTTTCACTGACAACTGTTAACACTTCATAGTCAGTTAATTCAAAAAATGGGGAAAAGTGTTGGTGTCATAAAGAGAATCTTCTTCACTAAAGAGTATTTAATTTTTTTTACTAGTATGAAAGATGGCCAGTGAAGCCATGATAACCCCAACACACAGATATATCTCAGTGGAAATCACATCTCAATGGAAAGAAATGATAATGCAGAACAAAATGTAAAGTGAATCTGGGCCACAAGTGGGCTGTAGAAATACTGACAGTAAAACAGATATATCTTTTCAAGTTTTTAATTCTAGCCAACTTTCAAGAGTTGTTTCATTTATTTCTTTGAGCTAAATGGAATAGTCCTTCAGCAATATTTCATCCCTTCAAAATTCTTTCATTACCATGACTTCTTATGAAGCATAAAAACTTAAGAAGCTGAACATAAATAGTACCAACACCATCCAAATAGCCTTTCAGAGTGTCAATGTAATAAAAATATTGGTAGCAGTAAATATGCATGCTGTACAGCCATACTCTGACAAGGAGCAAGAAGTGAGCATTTGGGTGCAATTAATTTAAAAATAAATGTTATTACTCAAAGTGCTGCACACATATTATAATTGAATTTAACCTTATTTGCATTTTTCACATAATTGGATAATAATTCCAGCCATTCTTGTTAAGTTGTCAAAAGAAATATTAACACAAGTAAATAAAAAAACATATGCTTCAAGAAAAGACTTTGAGAAAAGCAAAGGTAAATAATGCCAGAGTTAAAGTTTTCTTTTTGTAATTTTGTTAACAGCATTACTATCACCAGTTCAATATTTAAAACAAGCCAGAAGCTGTCTGAGCATTTTGCAAGCAAAATCTCATTTAAGCTTCTCAACAATCCTATAAGGTAAGTGTTATTGTCACTATTTTGCAAAGAGGGAAACAGGTTTAGGGAAGTGAAATAATTTGCCCAAACTGAAAGAGTTACAAAATGGCTGAGCGGTAAGGTAAAACTGTATCTTGGACTCCTGAGCTTATGTTTTTAATTTTTATGCCATATTGTCTTTCTGATAAATTCACAAAACTCAGAACCTACTTGCTGAGTAAGTCTAGGCAACTTGATAGTGAATCACCCATCCACACTTGTATCAGAATACATTTTACTCGGAGCTTGGATTTTTGTAATTTGGGAACCACCTACTCTATTTCTTAGAGTTAAATCCTTTATCTCCTTTTGCCAAAATGTAGGTGTTTCCAAATGATCTGTTCTTGGCTTTGTTCAGAATCTCTAGACCTGACCTTTTCCCTAAGTGCTAGTTTTCCATTTCAAACTGCCTGTCTGACATCTGCTCCTGGATGTTCAGCCTACACAAAATATGTTTCTTACTGAATTCATCTTCTTCTTTCCCAAATCCATCCTTTCTACTAGATTTTCTGTTTCTGCCCACTCTTTTCACATTCACTTAGGAGGATAGAAACTAGTAGTTTGAATTACCCCTATAGTAAACGGTATACTTGTTCACAAATATTCTATCCCCCTTCTCTTTTTGTGGCTTATCCATGTTTATCCCATTGACTTTGACCTTGGCCATGTGATGGTCTTTGGCCAACTGCGTGTCAGCAGACATGACGTATGACACATCCTTTAAGTAGCAGTGCACATTTCTGCTGGCTTTCTTGTTCTTCCTCTCTGTCTTAAGAAAAGATACTCAAGCAGGGGCTGCCCCTTCAGCCTGGATCTAGGAATGAGAAAACAAAGGAAAGCCAAGCCATGGCAGTCAAGCCACAACTGTGGCATGTTTTGTAAGCAAGGAATAAATGCTTGTTATTGTAAGACACTGATATCAGTAGGTTATTTCTTGTAACTGCAGCTATACATTTTCATTTTGCTCTCACCTTGACATCAAATCGATCGCAATTTCCATTAGTTCTACATTTGTAATGTATCTTCCATCCTTTTTTTTTTTTTACATTTTCACCACCACTATCCTAATTATGTTGATCATTACCATCCCTTTTGATGATCTGCAATTCCTTATGCCTGTCTTTTACTCTAGTTTCTAACAAGATGACTCTTCCTCAAGTGAACTTTGAGCATCTCACAAACATCATATATGATTTTCTAAGGGGCAGAGGAAGGAAAGATCTCACAGAAGACTAAGTAACCCACTTATCAAATAGTGTTGATAGGTCCAGTCAGAAGAGGAATGAGAAATGAACACTGGATTTAGCAACATGTATTTGACCTCAATGAAAGTCATTGCTAACCCTAATAAGAAAGTCATTTATTACCTCAGGAAGAAAAGATTTGCAAGAGTGGAGTCAAGAGTCAACAGGATGAGAGAAACTGGAGATAGCAAGAGAATTTTAAAAAATGTTTCAAGAGTTTTGGTGTAAAGAAGAGCGGAGAGGGTAGTGGCTCAAGGGCAATATGGACTTTGCAGAGGGGGCTTTGCCTTATTTGTTCATAGTGAGAGATAAATGTCAACATGTCTGTGTGCTGATAAGAATAACCTAGGGGAAACAAACAAAAATCTGAAGATCCAGGCAGCTTAGAAGTAATGGAGCTAAAAGTCTGAACAGAAGATAGGGGATGGGATCCAGGACTTAACTGGAGTGTTTGGCCTTGTATAATAGCTGAGACAGACTAACAGAAGATAATATAAGTGAGTGGTAAGTAAGTAGAGACCTAAGGTGGTGGGAGTTCTATTTGAATTGCTTCCATTTTCTCAGGGGAATGGCAGGCCTGCTAACTGGGAGTCGAAATGGGAAGGGGAGATAGGAGTATGAGGAGAAAGAAGAGGGGTGAATTATCTGTTAAGAGAATGGAAGGATGAGGGAATAAGGGAACGTAGGGTTTCCGGGCATACTAGGAGTCCACTTGAGATCACTAGTCATGAATTTGCCATGAAATCAGTCGGCATGATTTTTGAAATTTTCTGGCCACATTCAGCTGGGCAGACGCAGAGTAGAGGAAATGTTGGATTCAACTACAGGTTGAAGTTTTGCTAGTCAAATAAGCAAAGGGAGAAGGGGGCAGTGGAGTAGGGGGGACATCTATAGCCAATAAAGGGATTTTTTTTTTTTTTGATGAATCATGGAATCTAACTTGCCATAGTCTAACGAAGAGTATGAGGACACAGCGAAGGTGTGGGATTCTGACAAGTTTGGAATTAAGGGATTAAAGGTCCTGGTAGAATCATATTACTCTTGGGGCTGGAATAATAAAAGGAGGAAACTGGAGGAGTCAGAGCGATTGTTATCATGATACTCAAAACGGTTCCAATGCAGAGGGTGAAACTTTTATCAACAGCAAGTTCTAGGAGGGGATACTGGGAGCACTAAGACAGTGCTAAGAGAGAATGGAAGGCAAGATCCCTGCAAGGTAAGGTATCAAGGTCCTGAGAAGCTAGGCTGTTGGAAAGTGTGTGCAGACACTGATACCATAATGGATTATGACAGGAGTAGTGTAAGAGAAAGCGACAAAAACTGACTTAACATCTTGCATACCTGAGGGAGAGTGGCTTAAGGTTCTTGGAATGATAACACCAAGAAGGGGCAGCAGGGGGTCTAGACTGATAGTAGGGGCTTCAAAACTGGATGTCTGTTGGAAAGACAGGGGAGTGGGTAGACAAGGAGGACGTGGAACCTACATCCAGGCCCAGTCGCAGGAGGTCTGTGGGCGGAGAACTGTATGGAATTAGAAGCCTGGAGGGAGAGGCAGTTTAGAGTGAAAAGACGGTGAAGGGTGTGATTCAAGAAGAGATTACTGACAGAGGCAATTTAGCTGACAGTGGTTTTAAATTCTAAGAAGTGTGGTGAAAGGATTTCCGGTATCCGGAAGGTGTGGAAAACTTGAGTTTGAAAAGGATTTACAGGACTATATAGCCGAGGGGTATAGGTATGAGGGAGAAACTTTTAATTGTCACACTAAATGTATGTCTTGAAAAGTTTGATGTATGTAACAACACAGTTTGTAAATCAAACATCTTTTGTTAAAATGTTAACAGTAGGGCTTCCCTGTTGGCGCAGTGGTTGAGAGTCCGCCTGCCGATGCAGGGGACACGGGTTCGTGCCCCGGTCCGGGAAGATCCCACATGCCACAGAGCGGCTGGGCCCCTGAGCCATGCCGCTGAGGCTGCGCCTCTGGAGCCTGTGCTCCGCAACGGGAGAGGCCACAGCAGTGAGAGGCCCGCGTACCGCAAAAAAAAAAAAAAAAAAAAAAAAATGTTAACAGTAGGAGGACTACATCACACACTGCTTTTGTTTAATAATAGATGAACAGAGACCACACGGAGCGTGTCTAGAACAAAATACCAAAGTAGTCAAGGTATAACTAGTTACCCTCATGTTAAAACTTAGCAGAAAAAAAGTTAACTAACCCAAAATAACATGTTTTCCTTAAAACTCGTGCACAGATATTTTCAAAACGGGTCATTCATTTGGCAAAACAATGGAGGCAAAATAATTCATCGGCCCCTACATTTATATTTGAAAACGCGCATATGCCAGGGAATGAGATAAATTAAAGAGCACCCAGGGAAATGACACATCAACGTGCTTGTCTTCAGGAAGTTTTGCATTTTAAAATGAAACATTATCTTTACAGGTGGTCAGAGGCAGAAACACACAGCACAGGTTACAAAAACACGAGGCTGGTGAATGTGGAAGGCTCAGCACTCAAGATGCCTGACCCTGGGGACCCTGGGGAGCGTCCCAGGTAGCCCCTCTCTTGGGACTGGGAGAAACATCATCATTTCCACAAAGGATGAACAGCACAGTGCCTCAGACAAACCTCTCTCCCACTTCCAGCCTGGACCCTCTCAGATTTCCCAGGTGTATAAAAAGGCCTAGGCCAGGGTTTTAAGAGAGAAAGAAGTAAGAGACAAGGAGAAGAAATGACTGTGGACAGTGAACAAGAGATTGTCAGCAAGACAGACAGCTGACATACGCTTAGAGGAGCGTGAAGGACAGACAGCACTTCCCCCATGCATCTCCTGCCACTCACATCCTGTTAAGGTTTGCAGTCACCACCTTGGGGCCCTTAGGTGTGCCGAGCCCCAAGCTCTGCGTCTGTACCAGGGCTGCTACGAGCCTTGCAGAGCTGAAGTAACAGGCTCATTAGCTGCACCTATAAAAGGCATCATAGTGTCTGCTGACTCTGACCAAGAGAGATTCTTTAAAGAAAAGAACATTCCTTTGAGTCTGAAAAATCAACCTCACTTTCTCTTAACATCTTATAATGTTATACAGTTTATAAGATATTAGAGATGTTGTAACAGTGTAAGTAACTGAATGTTTCAAGTACACATTGAAGGAAGACTTATAGATCTTGATAGGCTTTTCTCCTAAGGGGGAGAAAAATCAAATTCTGACTTCTCTATTTCCTGCCTTATTGCCTTTCCTCTTCATATCTGCTAGCTTGTCAAGTAGATACAATCTCTAAAATGCACCAGACCACGTTTATGATGACTAAGTTGCCTGCGGTTGACAGGACTTTGAATTAGCCTGTTTGTTATTATTGTGTGCATGTGCTCAGCTAAATAAAGTCATAAGACAAACAACTTTGAGACAATTAGATGGTGGTGATTGTACCTGCGGCATGCACTTGACTCTCATGATTATTTCTGCAGTGAAGACTACCCATACCATTGCATTCTGCAAAACAGAGCATCACAGTAGGAGAAAACAGTCCTGAGTCCCTAATGACCATCAGTATCCATTTGAACACTATTATCTTACCATGAGTCCAATATCTTGGAAAAACTCCAAGGTAGCAGCCAATCAAGAGTTATGATCTATTTTAGACAGAAATTAAACCATAATAGGCAAAAGTGGTGGTGTGATGAATTGGGCGATTGGGATTGACATGTATACACTGATGTGTATAAAATTGATGACTAATAAGAACCTACTGTATAAAAAAGTAAATAAAGTAAAATTCAAAAAAAAAAGAAAAACCAGATATCTCAAGTTAAAAAATAAAAATAAAAGTCATGGGCTTCCCTGGTGGCGCAGTGGTTCAGAGTCCACCTGCCGATGCGGGGGACACGGGTTTGTGCCCCGGTCCAGGGGATTCCACATGCCATGGAGCAGCTGGGCCCGTGAGCCAGGCCGCTGGGCCTGCGCGTCCGGAGCCTGTGCTCCGCAGCAGGAGAGGCCACTGCAGTAGGAGGCCCGCGTACCGCAAAACTATCTCTTCAAAGTGTGGTGATTAAGCCTTTAATCCAAAGAGAACATTTACTCAGGTGAAAATTTATTTTAAAAGCATGTTTCAAGATAGAAAACATTTAAAGTTAATTTAAGGCTCATTCCATATATCACACAGACAACTTAATTTTACAAAAATTAAGTTGTCTTTAGAAAACAGGAGAAGGAGGCCAGCTCTACTTCTGCTGCCTGCTTGCTAAGGGGATGTGATACTCTCCTTTTCCTCTTCCCACTGGTTCTTTGTACTGTTATACCTCAACCTACACCACGTGAGGACCTACTATGGAAGGGATACTTGTAAGTTAGAAAACTCTTAACTATATCCAATCCCTAAACTATTCTAGTCTGAAACAGCAGTCAAGAAAGCCCAGGTATGTGGATATAGTTGAGATTCTGCTGTCAACAGAATGTGTGTGTGTGGGAGAGGGCAGGATCATGTTCATAAGGTATTAAGATATAAACAAAACGCATTTGGCGTGGTAAATGTGTCCAATCTCCATGCTTCGGTTCCCTCATCTGCAAAATGCAGAATACATTACTTTGGTTATGAATATAGGATACTTGGCATGGCATCTGGCCTGTAGTTAAACAATGTAAGTCCCCTTCCATTTCTCTACTGCCATGTGCAGGAAAGGGAGTAACCATCACTTACCTTGCATGGAGTGACGGAAACTCCATTTGGTAGACAGGCCTAATCACTTCTCCAGTGTTCTCTTTGAAGATGCTTCTATTCTAGAGGTACGGTCAGTGCACCAGGGTATCTAGTCATTCTCTAGCTAATTAAAGAGGTCTCATGTTTGTTTCCTTATTTTTAAAGATGGGAGAGTTTTTAAAAATTAACACTTCTGTGATGAGAAAGAAAAAAAATTGTGCTTGGCACTATATAAGATTACAACTGTCCTATTAAAGTAGATTTGGGATGATGGAGCAGGTATCAAATGCTGAATATCAAACAACAAATACCAAAATATACTGCTTCCTTTTGCTGAGAAAAATGTCATCAGTCATGAAAATAACACATGGAACAATGGCAGCCTAATAAGACTTCAAAGAGATAGAATACGATGCTTTATTTTAAAGCACATTTCTTTCAAAATTGATGACTACGGACCAATTTTTCCAAAGACAGTTTCAGGTATATAAGCTACAAATCTAAGCTTTTATATCAAAGAACCTCACATGGTCTTTTCATTTAAAATTTTTTAAAAAACCTCTTTAGAATTCCTGTGCTAACCTATCCTTGCCCCAGCTGTACGACTCAATGGCATCTCGGCTCTGCATGCTGTGACAGCTCTAGTTACAAAAGGTACGACACTTCCTAACAACAAGGCACATTCACAGCTGGGGATTTCAAATGACAGTTTTATTTTAGAGTCAATTCTGTCTGCTGCTTGGACACAGGAGGGTGTGATTTGTGTGGGTCTTATTCTTGATATTTTTAGGGAATCACAGAGTTAAGGATCTTAACCAGCAGAATATTTGTTAGAAGTACGATGACAATAATTTTCTTTATAATTTTATTTTTCTACATATTGCTGCCCATTTTCTAAAGTGGTTAAATATTCAGATGACTGACACGATGCCATATTTTCTTCTGGGTGTTTTGTAAGATTGAAATGGCAAGCCTTATAGGGTCATCTTTCCAGTTTCTTGGTTCAGTTCTATTTGTTTATTATTACCGTGCAGTGTTACTGAGAGAGAAGCTATGGCTTGACATTTAGAAGGACAGAAAGAGTACGTGTTACTCTACCTCCTGGTGGCAATCAAGTTTGATGTAGTACAAAGAGAATGAGAATGCTATGGTTGAACTGTATGCCACTCTCCTCACCCAGCCAAAATTCACACAGCAGAGTCCTATTCCCCCAGCATGTTCAGAATGGGACCTTCTTGGAGATAGGGTCTTTACAGAAGAAATTAAGTTAAAGTGAGGTGATTAGGGTGGGCACTAACCCAATATGACTGATGTCTTTATAAAAAGGGGAAATTTGGATACCCACACACAGAGCAAGACAATGTGAAGACATGAAGAGAAGACAGCCATCTACAAGGCCAGGAGAGAGGACTAGAACAGGTCCTTCCCTCACAGGTCTCAGAAGAAGTCAAACTTGCAGACACCTGCACTTCCTACTTCTAGCCTCCAGAACCGTGACATTACATTTCTATTGTTTAAGGTGCCCAATTTGTGGGAGTTTGTCACAGCAGCCCTAGCAAACTAATACAGAGAATAAATGTCAGGCCTAAGAATGGTCTAGAACAGGAATCACCAAATTATGACTGTGGACCAAATTTCTGGTTTGAGTGTCTTGACCAAAATATTTTTAAGTGATCACCAGCTAGAATCAAATCCACACATTTTACACCTTAAACTTACACAATGTTATATGTCAATTATATCTCAATTTACAAAAAGAAGCAAATAGCAATATTCTGGATGATAATGATTTTCAAAGACATCCACACGTAATAAACTCTTCCATAATGCCTTCAATGTTAACATTCTTATTTACACGCTTCTTTTTCTACCTATAGTTTTAAAACAAGCTCTCCATAAAATAAAGCATTTCATGTATTCACTCATTCAAGTAAACATTGAGTACTAACAGTGTATCAGGCTCTGTGTTAGATGCTGAAAATATAACATTGGATAAGACATGGAAAAAATATTTTCGATACCATGTGGAGAGTATTGTATAATACAAGAATGCACAAGATTAAATGGGGTTTCGGGACAACAGATGTATATTGACAAGAACTGTATTTGAAACTGGGGTAAGAGGATGAATAGGACACGGTCCCTGTCTTTGGATATATCATAGGTTTGTGGGAGAGACAGACACATAACGAGAGTCTTCAAAATAATATGATGAATTTTAAGATTGAAGTACACCCAGTACATGGAGAAGGAACACGGAGCCTATTAAGGTTTTGAGGAAAGTTCACAGAGAAAAACAACACCTGAAGTAACTCTCAGCGAATGAGTAAGCATTATGAAGGAAGACAGAAGGGTTGAGTATGGAATTCCAGGCCTAAGCAAAGACATGGAACAGCTGATTTTAGTATGTTGATATGTGTATATGTGTGTGGAGGGGGAAGCAATAAATAATTCAATATTTCCAAAGCATAAACTGTGAGGTCAGGCAAGGTCTCATATGAGGTAAAGCTGTGGGCAAGACGCCAGGATGCCCAGCTTTGGAACAGAAGAAGGGAAGGAGTCAAAAAAAGGGTGCGATGGTAATTGTATAGATTAAGCACATTAAGATACAAGTAAGAACTTAGGCAGTGAAAATGCTTCTTTTCACTGAGAGATACTTAGGGACCTCTCAGTTATTGGAACAGAGCATGCTTTTTTTCTTAATTCAGTTTTAATATGACTGTCATTTACAATTAAAAGAGGCCTAAGAGTGTAACTAGTTATTACTAACAGATCATTCTTTTTTTTTTTTTTTTTTTTTTTTGCGGTACGCGGGCCTCTCACTGCTGTGGCCTCTCCCGTTGCGGAGCACAGGCTCCAGACGCTCAGGCTCAGCGGCCATGGCTCACGGGCCCAGCCGCTCTGTGGCATGTGGGATCTTCCCGGACCGGGGCACGAACCCGTGTCCCCTGCATCGGCAGGCGGACTCTCAACCACTGCGCCACCAGGGAAGCCCGATCATTCATTTTTATAAGTATAAAAATGAGGCTAAGAGAGCTATGTAACTTTCTAAAGTCATACAAACAGCCATTGTTTAGCTGCGATCTGAAGCCAGGAATCCAAATTTCAAAACCCTTTTTAATAACTAATTATGCTAAATTCTAGATCACAATACCATATTTTTTCCAAATGTATACTGCCTATAGTGATTTAAGAATTTGTAACCAGTAAGCACATGGCAGGTACATGGGGAAAGTAGAAGGTAAACGATGGTCCTCATTAGCTGGACTCATACCTGGTTGCCTAAATTTAGACTTAGGGTCTAAACTGGAGGAAAAGCTGGGAATCTCCGTGTTTATTATGAAAACTTCATTTAATTACCCTGTGGTCAGTCCTCCTCTGTGTCCCACACAAATTCTATTTCTTTTCTCCTCCCCAGAAAATAATCTCCGGTCTTTTGCTAAGATAGAAAAGAGGCAGGTGCCCAGTTATTCACATTTGGGTTGGGTATTTGGGGATCTGACTGCTTCTTAAAAACCTTTTAACCCAGTTCCTCCTATTTTTACCTCATACTCAGCCCTAAATCCCAAGGTAATTAATCCTAAAATTCCCAAGCCTTTGGGGGTTCCCATGGTGTAAATTGCATTGCTTCTTGCCTTCACCCTTGGCACGCTCCGTGCTTTCACAGGGCTGTTAAATCAATCACCATTCTCCCTCTGTCTTGCCATTTTCCCAGCTTTCCTGCTATTGCTGCCTTCTGTATAGTTGTCCCTTGGTATCTGCAGGGGGATTGGTTCCAGCCACCCTCCTAAAATCCAAGGATGCTCAACTCTGTTACATAAAATGGTCCCAGATGGGGAACCTGTGGATTCAGAGGGCCAACTGTACTCTGACCATTGTGGCTTTATGTGTTTTAAAAATCTTTTCACTAAAATATTTGGAGAGTTTCAGTAGCAGCAGAGCTGGTATGATATCTGAATCTTAAAAATCAACTACACCAACATATTCTCAAAAGGTAGTAGTTAAATAGAATTTGGGCAGAATTTCTATTGGTTTTTACTATGATCAACCTGTTCTAGCCAACAGCCCATCAAACTGGCTTAGACAAGAAGGACAGAGGACAATCAAATTACTTAGTCAAAACTAAAGCTCGAAAAGATGTAAAAATTAAAAAATATATACTTATGAGTGTTGTTTTTACAATCCACTTGTTTTGCTTCACCTGGGTTTAAGTCTAGCTCTGCTATTTACTAATGGTGTGAACTGAAGAAAATGATTAATCTCTCTGTGCTATGGACGCTTCATTTGCAAAGAGATGACAATTACAGTTCCAAATACAGAAGGTTGTTATGAGGATTAAATTAGTTAATGCATGTGAAGTATTAAAAACTATTTCATTGGTTTCTGCGTTTATGTATATTTCCTTATTTCTTTGGGTTTAATTTGCTTTTCTTTTCCTAACTCCTTGAACTGGAGAATTCCTAACTTCTTGTAAGCTTAGCTCATTGATGTTCAGCCTTTCTTGTTTGTTTTATAAATATAAGTATTTAAGGCTATAAATTTCCCTCTAAACATGATTTGAAGCTATATCCCACAAATTCTAATATGTAGTGTTCTCTTTATCATTCAGAACAAAATATTTTCTAATTTCCATTGTGATTTCTTCTTTTACCCAAATGTTATTAAGAAGTACATTTTCTAATTTTCAAACATACAGAGATTGTCTATCTTTTTTGTTAATGATTTCTAGCTTAAAGCACTGTGGCCAAAGAACATACTCTATAGTATTTCAGTTCTTTGAAATCTGTGGGGACTTACTTCATGGCCCAACACATCTTTTTGTAAATATCCAATGTGTACTTGAAAAGAATGAATTCTACTATTCTTGGTTCTGGTGTTCTATACATGTACATAAGGTCAACTTTCTTATTGTATGGGTCAAATCTTCTATATATTGATTTTTTGGGGGGGGTGTCTTCTTGTTCTATGAGTGACTGAAAGAAGTATATTAACATCTCCAAAGATGAAAAAAAGAAATATGTCTAGCACTAATGAGACACTCAATAAAGGCACTATTATCATAATTATTTTTATTTTTATCCAGTAAATATTTGGGTTATCAAGTGGATGTGCCTTGTACAAACTGTCTGGGATCAGAACACATTATATTGTTAGAGAAACAAGTGATAGGGTTTTGTTCTGTTAAGAAATAAAGCCCCTTTGGATATTTGCTTATGTTTGAAGAAGAAGCAACACAGTTTCAGTCAATATTATTTACCACCTATTTTGTAAGAAAACCTGGCTGACAAAGTATTTTAAAATTATATCAAACTCATGAATTCTAAGAGTTTACAAAGCCCTAAATATACACTTGAAATTTTAAAAACCTAAAGTAAAAGTAAATTATAAAACTTAATCTTAAGGAATGAGATTTACTTGGAGAAATAAAACTAAATTTCAAATGCACCTGTGTATATACATACACACATATATATACAAATATGCACATGTGCATATGTGAGGTGTTTACCTTTTAAGAAAAAATACATATAGACAGACAATCAGATAAGTTTCTCCTAATGGCCTTGCCAATAATATCCGAAATTTGATGGATGTCTTAAAAATTTTATGGTTGATTACACAAACTCCTTAGATAAAATTTATCCCATGTGATAGAAGAGCATGCAATCATTAAAAGTCATATTTTAAAAAAATGTTTAATATTATGGGGTAGTGTTCATTACATAAGTAGGTAAAGAAAGCAGGATAATCTATTGTATAGATGGTATAACCCAAACTGTGCAAACAGAGCGGATGAGCAAGCCTGACAGGAAATACATCGAAGCAATATTCTTGGTTGTTCTGGGGATGGGAGGATTATGAATTATTTTTAGATTCTTCTTTATACTTTTACTTATTCTGTGAACTTTTCTCAATAACCACAGAAAAGCTTTATAATAGCAAAATAACTAATTCAGAGAATAAGCACTCATTTGTAATGAAAACACTTTCATTTGCAACTTATCTAAAAAAACATATGGACGCTCTGTTGATGCTTGAAAAAAGAAAAAATACAGCTCACTGCAGATAACTTTAACCGTTTCAAACACAAATTAAGTCAAGCAAGAAAAATGAATATAAACGGAGCACATATGACTCTAATAAGTATGTCCATGCCACCCACTCAAACAGCTGAAATGAGGAAGGTGCAGAATTTATCAGCTGCCAGCCGGAAGACCTCAGTTTAATGATCCCAAGTTGAATGTCTCACCCCATTAGTTAGCCTATAAAAAAAGAATTCATCCGTAGCTTTTGAAGGGGGAAAAAACTGTTTCATGTATAGATGCAACTCTTAAATCAAATTAAATAATTAAGTTCATTGACAAAAACCTCTCCCATTTTATTGCTCTTTGTAGGACAAAAAAATCATGTAATATAAAAGGTCCACATTGTTTTTCCCTTCATATAAGTACACTTTTATTAGTATTTTTCTGTATATAGGATGAATCATATTTCTCCCCTTTCCATTTTTCTATTATTTCCTTGAGCCTGTTAGAAATAGATATTTCAAAAGACATTAGATTTCAAGATTAGGATAGATTTACATGCATAAAAGAACAAAACACTGCTAAATTGCGTTACTGATTAACAAACTAGCCAGCCTTTTAGAAGCTCTAATGCATGTGAAAATATTGTTCTGTCAATCGTGTTTTTACATTTATTGACAATCTGCAGTAGAAATAGAAAATGATTACATGCTGAAGGAAATTACCAACATTTACGAAGCTGAATAAGAAAGATCTATTCATATTTTACAGGTATGTTTAGCCAGAAAGGGACAACTGAAATAATTTTAAAAATCAGAGTATGTTATCCAGGCATGATAAAACCCGTATCCATATTAATAATTTTATGAATAACAGTAAGAGTACAGGAACTGGATTCAAATCCAACCATTACCATTTATCAACAAAGTGTCTATAGGCAAGTTACTTGATCAAAGGACTGTCTGCCTCACTTATAAAACGGCAGTAATAAAGTGCACTTCACAGGGCTGCCATAAAGGTAAAATAGAACAACGTACTTAACTAGTATGGTATGTTGGTTGCACTACTCGATCCTCAATACAGAGACATACTCTGGCTATTTTTACTGTAACAGCCATGACTCCTCCTTGTCTTCAACATCATCATCACCATCTTCATAAGATTCATAAGCAAATTGTTTTGGAAGGAGATAATGTAAAACTACTTCATAAATAAGAGTACTGGGGACCATCTCCTCTATTGGGAGATGTGTTCTATAATGGTAAAGTTTAGCCATGGCCAAGTTTAATATCAGGGGCAGTCATACAAAGGGTGGTAAAACTTACAGCCACCTGTATGTATGTTTTAAAAGATACTAAAGGGCTCCCCTGGTGGCGCAGTGGTTGAGAGTCCGCCTGCCGATGCAGGGGACACGGGTTCGTGCCCCGGTCCGGGAAGATCCCACATGCTGCGGAGCTGCTGGGCCCGTGAGCCATGGCCTCTGAGCCTGCGCGTCCGGAGCCTGTGCTCCGCAATGGGAGGGACCACAACACTGAGAGGCCCGCGTACCGCCAAAAAAAAAAAAAAATACTAAAAGGTATCCCAATCAAAAATATCTACAACTTGGGCTAGTTGTACTGACTAAGTATCCTTTGAATCTCAATGGCTTTTTAGGCTTCATTAATCCCTATTTTAAATTAATCAAGCCTAAAAAGCCCTTCTAATGTAAGACCTTTGAGTACAGGGTCCCCCAGGATTGAGCACAGAACTTGGCAGAGAGCAGGGTCTCAATACACGTGCACACGTTGTGTACACGTGCACACAATGTGTTCACATGTGTACAGTGTGAATTAATTCTACGAGGGGTGTTACTTAAAAGTATTGGAAGTTTGTAAGATTATTCACAATGAGGTCAGGTAATGCTGAGAATCAGGACACAGGAGAGAAGTTTAGCACCAGTGCATAAGCCTGCAAAGATGAGCAGGGTACCAAAGGGAAGTTGAGGGGGGCAAATAAAACTTTTTCCACTTCTCCAGTGTTTTGCAGTCATCTCTCCCTACTTAAAGAAAGGAGGGCCAAAATGGCAGGCCATTTAATTATAAAATGGAATAATTATATTTACTTAACTACTTTAATCTCAGCCTATTAATCTGTTTTGTGTTTGCTTTTCATTACTATGGAAAGCCAGTAAGCTAATGAAGAAAATACTTCAGATATGGGAATATACTGTTTCTGTGATTATGCGGGAATAAATCAACACAGAATAGAAGGAAGTATTAGAGTGTACATAAACTAGTGACAAGCATCATGAATTCAGACTCTGGAGATATCTGCTTGGTGGCTTGGGAGGAATCTCAGTTGCCTTCACTTCTCTTGTTTGGAGAAGTCGTGAAAATACCAAAGGCCTCCTACCCTTAGAAATGACTCCCCACCTGATTTTATGAGAATTTTCCTTGAGCCTTTTTGTAGAGGCAGTGCAATTTTCTACACATTGATGAAAACTGTAGATTTAGGGTGAAGGGATCCAAAATATACCACTGCAAAGAGCTTTTCCTTTCTTCCTAAACTCCCCCTGTCTGCCTGAAAGTGTCTCCCAAAAGAATTCAACTGTCATAAATCTCCTCCCTGGGGGTTTCACACCAGACAGGACTGACTTCTATCACCAGAGACAAAGGGCACCAAGTAAGAAACTGCCCAAATAGACACTGTCACAAAACGATCATATCTCCCATCTCTTCTTCTATGGTCCCATTTATCTTTCCTGAAAGTCATTTGTTTTCCCAAAAGTGTCCTTCTCCCTGCCCTCTTTTCCCTATGAAGATGTCCCAATTTCTAACCATCTCCCCTTAAATCACATCTTTCTGTGATTTCCTGCATACATATGTGTATAAAAATTTGCCTCTTGTTTTTCTGTCAGAGTAATTTGCAGGCCACCAACCACTAAACCTAAGAGAAAAGATTTCCTCTTCCAGTAGGGGATTCATTATGACTAGATGCTTGGAACTAGACCTCCCTCAGTATAGTAAGTTATAATGACTGACAATCTAGAGGCATGTAATATGATATCCTTAACGTCTTTTGTAAACTCGTTCATCAGCTGTGATCTTAGTTTCTCGATTATAGTATCATAAATGAAATCAATCTGTCATTTAATACAATACAATAATAATTTCTATGATATATTGTTTTTATATTTTCAAAAAGTCATGACTAAACATGCAAAAAATAAGTAAAAATATGAATAGTTAAATTGATTCATTTATAATTGAAATAAGCAATCACTATATTTAAGAATATACTTTAGATAACAATGTAATAGACAATCCAGAATAGACCTGGTGAAATCTATTATTGCAATTTGAGGAATTTGTCAGTATTCAATAAAGACTGGTACCTGGAGCTTTGTCTTCATCTCTTTTTTTTCTGTTGCGGAGCACAGGCTCCGGATGCACAGGCTCAGCGGCCATGGCTCACGGGCCCAGCCGCTCCACGGCATGTGGGATCTTCCCAGACCGGGGAACGAACCCGTGTCCCCTGCATCGGCAGGCAGACTCTCAACCACTGCGCCACCAGGGAAGCCCTGTCTTCCTCTCTTTTGAGACTCATTCTGTCATCATGAGTTAATGGCCACCTGGATAAATCATCTGCATAACCGAACTTTGACTTCTATGACCATTCTACTCTAGTCTCTCAGGCAATGACTTACAGCTTGCTTAAATCATCCAGGAAACTTTACCTCTCAAATGTGAAACTTCATATTATTTTACTTTATTTTTTGGCATAAACTCTCTTCACCTAACTTAACCTCTCCATGGAATTTGACACTGGTGCCTATTCCCTCTTCTCTCCATTTTCAAAGTACCAGTTAACCCTATTTGTCCTCACCTTTGTGTTAGAGCTGATTTCTCTACCTTCTTCAATGACTGCTCTTCCCTTATTCCCTTGTTAAATGTCAAGGGTTCATTCTCAAGGCTTGTTTTCTCTCTCTGCATCACCGATCCAAATGAGCTTTTGGTCTGCACAGTGTTAATCCTCAGAGTGTTTTCAACAAAATTAACTATAGTTGCTGCCATAACAGGCCTCACAGCCTCCAGAGTGATGCTATGGCTGGGATACAGACCTTAGATTGGTCTTATCTTGTATTAAAAACTTAGAAACATGCTTAGCTAGTTTTGCCACAATTCCTTGCACCTGCCGGGCAGGCTTCTCATGAGTGGCAGCATTCTCATTCTGTATAGCAGGTATCACCACCAGCGTATTTCTTTGGGAAAATTTAATGGACCTAGGAAGTTTACATGACCATATGTGAGAATGTTCATGGTTTCTTGCTTTATATAAGCTTCTCTGTGATTTCCTAGATTATCTGACTGAAAAAAATGTGTATCTTTAACTTGAAAAAAATGTGTATCTTTATCTACTGATCTCACAGATGTGCTAAGACAGTTACCAATACTTAAAAACTCGGAGAGTTCTCAAAAGAGTCTAGACTCTTGGCTAAACTTTATGGTTATCAAAGGGGAAATGTGGGGGTGGGGGAGGGATAAATGAGGAGTCTGGGATTAACATATACACACCACTATATGTAAAATAGATCATCAACAAGGACCTACTGCATAGCACAGGGAACTCTACTCAATATTCTATAATAATCTATATGGGAAAAGAATCTGAAAAATAATGTATATATGTATAACTGAATCACTTAGCTGTACACCTGAAACTAACACAACATTGTAAATCAACTATACCCCAATATAAAATAAAAATTAAATTAAAAAAATCAAATGGTTTGCAATCCTCAGCCCTCCTTTCTACATTTGTGCATTTCCACAGGCAGCGACCTCTACAGTGGAGGGTAGATGCCCACTTGGACTGGCCATGTTTACCATGTGTCTCTTCTGCTTCACTCATTTCATGTGATGTTCCTGATCCCTGTAGGGTCTGGGCTTATGATATGCATAATACATACATTCACTACTTTAATCCAGCACTTATAGAGACACTGAACCTATATCTCCAAGGATAAAACCACCCGGGAGTTACACAGTTTTATGGACTGAATTATGCCCGTCCCTTCATCCCCCATCACCACCAAATTCATATGGTGCGGTCCTAATCTCCAATGTGTCCATATTGGAGATTGTGCCTTTACAGAGGTAATTAAGGTTAAATAAGTTCATAATGGTGGGAGGAGGCTAGTCCAATACAACTGGGGTCTTTATCAGAAGAGAAACAGGCACTAAAGATCTCTGTCTTCCACTTCAAGAGAGCACAGAGAAAAGGCCATGTGAGGACACAGTGAGAAGGTGGCTGTCTGCAAGCCAGAAAAATGCCCTCATAAGAAAATGAATTTTCCAGCCCTGTAATCATGGACGTGTAGCCTACAGAACTGTGAGAATACAAATGTCTGTTGTTTAAGCCACCCAGTCCATGGTACTTTGTTATGGCAGTCCGAGCAGAGTACTACATACGGACCAAACCCAAGTTCCTCTCGAAATGATGCCCCGCTTTTGTTCTGCAATGTCTTTGAGTAATACAGTTGGCTGCTGGAAGCCCTCCTCTTTTCTTTGGGGCCATTTCAATCTGCTGAGAAGATGAATTCAGCTATTCTCTATTGCCCATCACATTTTCTCCAGAAGTTGATCAAAGGGGAGCATATAACCTTCACTACAGCAACACGAACAATTCAAATCCATTGCCATACTAGCCAGCTGGGTACTTTGCCATTATATAAGTGCATTTTTCCCTGATATACCTTTTAGAAAGAATATCTAAGAAATATGATTTTTTTTTGCATTTAAGCTTTCTTATCAGTGAACTATTGTAAGCCCTATTATTTACCGATTTGCTAAAATGAACCAATCACTAATACATTTTATATTATTATTTTTTAAAAACCTTGACTAAGGTAGCTGGGAAACTAGAAGTACAGGAGTAAAAGACCTAACTCCTCACTCTTTTATATCCACTAAATGAGAGCATTAGGCTAAATGAGCATTTCTTAAAACATTATAGGAACAAATTATCATTATAGAGAAAAGGTGGGGGAATCGATGAAAAAAACTTAAGGAGCAATGAATTAAATAAAGTTAAGCAGGTTTTATTTTAAACTGCAGGACTTCTCAGTACCTTTAGCTATTCTTGTCAATCCTACTTGGAATGACTATCAGAATTAAGAAAATTTTATGAAACGTTATCCTTTATAAATTAACAGGACTTTCACAACTTTAATATCTAAGATTATGCATTTTAAAACAATAACATCTTGAATCACTTTCTGAATATACAATTTTAAAAGAGCTTGAGATTTAGCTATAATAAAAGAGAAAATCCTAAAACTCCTATAGTAGGATTTTCACTATAACCCTATTGCTGTTTAATATATAAATGTGACCAAAGCGTTTTTGTATTCCTCAAATTACATAATTCTTTCAAAAACCTTCTACATACTTCTCAAAATCTGAATCTGAGACAATTTATTTCAGGTGCAACACATCATTATTTGATCTAATTTAAAGATTAATGCCATTGTTATTTTGATAGTCTCTTTCACTTGACAAAGCACAGCTAATGAAGTAAAATTTTCCAAATGTTATTTTTTATGTTTACATGTTTATGTTAAATGTTTACGTTTTCATAGGCCTGGCATCTATTTGTTCATTTTAAGATAGTGTTTCAGTAGTTTTGGTGTATACATGAATCGCCTGGTTAAAGCTCAGATGGCTGGACACTGGGTTCGGCGAGTCTTAGATGGAGCTGATAATTTGCATGCCTGACAAGTTCCCCAGTGATGCTGCTGCTGCTGATCCCGGTACCACACTTTAAGAACTATGGCTTTTGCGGGTCCCAATTTATTAGTTGAATACCTGGGTTTTTCCGTTGGTCTGAGGTTCCTCAGCCCAGCTCCAATCTGGAGCCTGGAGAGCTGGTTATCCCAAATGCCTCCAAAGTAAGTCACCTTTGTATTGATTCCTAGCTTCTGCTATCATAAATCTCATTTCCCAAAGACCACCAGATTTTTTCCTCTCCTTTAATGTTTTCCACTGTCAGCTAACAATGAGTTGGTCATTAGTTTCAAAATGTGGCCCACACTTTGGATTTCTTTCCCTCTAATCACTCCTTCCTATTTTCCCACATAACTCGTTCCCTCTCTTACATAATATCCTTGCAGTATCTTGTCTCTTTTCCCAGTCTTATTTGTCTCTTTAGTCAACTGGATGCTATCGCTAGCCTATATGAATATATAGCCTATATTCATTCTTTTGTTCATTCACTCCACAAGCATTTGTTAAAAGCTCAATGTATCGTAAATATGATGAAAAGTTTGCATTCCTGAGCTTACACTGTAATGGGGGAGATACAAAATAAAACATGTAAACAATAATTAGGAGTGATGTGTACATTGAAGAAAATAATATAAGATAATGGGAAAGAAAGTGACTGGAAATGAAATGTACCTTAGTTACTCTGGAAACACTTCGCTAAGAAGGTAACATTAAGCTGAAACAGAAATATGATGGAGGCAATAATGCAAGGAATGTAGAAAAGGGCATTCTAGGCAGAGGAGGCATCAATGTGAAAGCAGAAGTCCATCGTGTTTGAAGTTAGTGAGAGTCAGTGAGGGAAAACAGTTGAAGAATAGTTCAGGTGGGGGTGGAGTGAGCAAAATTTTTCATAAGCCTTTTGTAACCACATGCTTCACACAGACACCTTGTGTACAGCCTAGGAGACTAGCGTATATACAGGATGAGAGCTGGCCGACAGGAGTTAAAACATCAACAGCATTTGAGTAAGGAGGAATTGACGACGAATATCAGAATTCACTGCCTAGCCTTTGGAGTCGGCTATACTAAAATGCACTATGAATTGTACACATTTCTTATTTCAGAATGTGGACACATTAGGTCTTGCCCTTTCGTCCCCTTCATAAATGTTGAACTAAAGAACTACTCTAGGTATTGATATACAGTAGCTCTGGAAATAGGCAATCCCTTCCTGCTTAAGAAATTAAAAATTCTGAGTGAAGAGGGGGCAAAATCAGGTCAGAAATATGTCTTACAACATTATTTCACAAAGACAATGTTGTCAAACAGCAGTGATTCTGATAAAATTTGCAAAACAATTCCCAGCAAAATAATAACAAGTATATGAAACACACAAACCTGTAAGCAATTTGAGATATGAAAGAGATTAGCTTAAAGCAAGAGTTGTATGCTTTCAAGAAACCCCTCAAGAAAAGCATCAAACTTATTTTACCTGATAATTAGAATTATGTTTTCATCTTTATGTCATTAGCCCCCAGGTAGATCTGAGAGCATCTGAATTGAAAGGAATTTATCAGCCAGGGTTCTTTTCAAGTAAGGAACAGAAGTCTATGTTTATAATTTTGCTTTGGCAGATATTAAAATTTGCCACCATGTAACCTGAAATTTGTTAAATGTTCTCAACAGCAATGCAATTTCTTTCAGTGTACAGAGCTAAAAGTCTTGTAAGCAAAAACACCGTAGTTTTCAAAATGTTCCAAAATAATTATTATATCAAAATAAAAAGTCCTTTGGTTTAATACTGTAAAACTCCTAGGATCTCATTTATAAAATTGCTTTATGCATTCCTCACCATCAAATATGCTGATGACATTACCTGTCTGCATCCACTGTCACATCATGAACCCCTCTCTGGATGACATCCCTGGAAGTCGCTGTGTCTGGTATTCGGTTCAGACTCCTAGTATACAGGTTGAGCCCTCCATCTGTCATGTACCTGAAAATAAATGCCTAATTAATCAACAGAAAATTAATTGACCTCAGCTGTATAATTTAACTTAATAAACAAACGGTGTGCAAAATTTTTAATAATTATGCAAATATGCTCTATTATAGTTTTTCTATATGAATATTCTACTCACCAGGAAGTATTAGAAAATCTTATTAGGAAATTAATCTTCCTTACTGCAACAAGTAACTAGCCAATTATAAGATCTTCCTTCTTCTCCGCTTTGTTATCAATATTTTGAACAGACTTAGAGATAATGTAACTCTTAGCAAAATAAGAGCATGATTATTTCATTTTGTAAACACTATCTTTGAAGCATTGAAGGTCACAGGAGTAATCTTAAAATTAGATTAATTTATTTGATAAATAAAATATATACAGCAATTGACCACTATCATAAAATAATTACTAAGATGTATTAAATGTTTAAGATGTTGTCAGGAACCGTTCTATATAGTTTACATGTAATAACATTACTATCCCCACATTAGTGATAAAGAAAATAAGTAAGCACGAAATGGTTAAGGACTTACACAAGGTCGCTCAACCAGTCCCAGCAGAATTGAGAATAAATCTAGAAAGTCAGCTTCAGAAACCATGACCTTAACCACCATGCACTGCTGTCTGAACTGAAGGACCACACGGCCTGCCCGTTTCCTGTCTCTGAGAACTACTTCCTTGCTATCACAGGACCACCATCTTCACACAGGGCTGGTAGACTCCCATAGTCATGTGACTATTTGATAATCCTTTCTTGGCAATCGGGGATTAGAACAGGTGTTAATCTCCTACCCCATGTGGGGCTAATCAAATGTTTCTTTCTTGAGAAATGGGATTAACAGATAGCTCATCAGTCTTTCTATGTGGAAAGAGTTTATGATAATGAAAACCCAGGAGCTTTGGGTATTTATCGTCACCAGATGCAGAGGCACAGAGAAAGCTGATCAGCAAAGTAGGAAGAATGACACAGGTGCACAAAAAGCACACTTGGCCATGTGGTTTCAGCTTCACAACTTCTCCTGGGGTTCTAGGAGATATCCTTGCTTCCTTGTAATAAGATCCCCAATTTGCTTAAACAAATTCGAGTTAATTTCACTATTTGGAATAAAAAATTTAATCATGACCATATTAAAGATCGACCAAATAGTTAAAACTACGATTATGAAGTTGGCTAATTGCTTACATGATTAGTAAATTCTGTCCTTATTAGTTGAAGGACCTTAAACAAATTTCTTAAACTGTGCCTCAATTTCTGCCTCAAAATGCGAAGAATAAAATTTACTGAAGATAGATATTATGGTAATTAAAGGAGAAATACATAAAGCTCTTAATATGAGAACCCTATAAATAATAGTGACTTGTTATTCACAAAGTCTCTCCCAACATGTTTAAAAGGAAATATATGAATTTTATACACAAAACAAAAAGTCATGCTGTATTATCCTCATAAGGTACTCTACATGGTTAATTTTCCTGATAACCAAAGAATTTAATCCCACCAAAATTAGAACAAAAAAAGAGTACTTTGATTCCAAAATGTGCTGAAGACTGACATACTCTTTTAAATGGAATACTAGATATGACAACTTTTTTTGATAACTAATTCATGATTATGAGCATCAATTTCCTGTATCATATACAGTGATACTAAATGAGACAATTAAAGATTAAAGGATATTTGTCCTTCGTACTTTTTAATTTGTCAGCTGCCATATTGATGCTGTCAGTATTCTATTGTTTACTCTTACTTCCAATTTCTTATCTTTTTTTTTTTTTTTTGCGGTACGCGGGCCTCGCACTGCTGTGGCCTCTCCCATTGCGGAGCACAGGCTCTGGACGCGCAGGCTCAGCGGCCATGGCTCACGGGCCCAGCCGCTCCGCGGCATGTGGGATCTTCCCAGACTGGGGCACGAACCCGTGTCCCCTGCATCAGCAGGCGGACTCTCAAACCACTGCGCCACCAGGGAAGCCCACTTCTAAATATTTTTATTGCTTCTTTTCTTAAGGTGAAGTATATGAAATTCCTGATAAAGTGTTTAGTGAAAAACATTTTTCTCATTCACTCTCCTTTTGAATTTTTTAAAAAAATTTTTCTATTTTATTTTATTTTTGGCTGTGTTGGGTCTTCGTTGCTGTGCACGGGCTTTCTCTAGCTGCTGTGAGCGGGAGCTGCTATTTGTTGCGGTGTGCAGGCTTCTCATTGCGGTGCCTTCTCTTGTTGCAGAGCATGGGCTCTAGGCGCGTGGGCTTCAGTAGTTGTGGCTCATGGGCTCTAGAGCGCAGGCTCAGTAGTTGTGGCGCACGGGCTTAGTTGCTCCGCGGCATGTGGGATCTTTCTGGACCAGGGCTCGGACCCGTGTTCCCTGCATTGGCAGGCAGATTCTTAACCACTGCGCCACTAGGGAAGCCCTGAAACTGTGTTTTAAAAGTTTGGGGATGGCAGAAATGTTCTCTCCAGATAAGTGAGAGACTCCTTTTTAAAAAAACTATCAATATGCTTGATCCTAAACTTAACCTCAGGAGGAAGTTAAAACAATGTATACATGTTAAGTTTTACATCTTATTGGTCTGTCTTATTCATTGGTGTATCTCTAAACGTGTTTAGTGAAGTGTTTTGTATATAGTTTGGTACCAACAAATATATTAAACATTTGTTCAGCTGAATTTAAAAGGCCTCCCCACTGCAGGAAGAAACCATGACAGCAGATCTCAGCACTTTAGCCATAATGGTGATGCATGTAAACAAGAAATAAGATGGAAGATGACTTCTATTAGAAACATAAGCTTTCAATTATTCAGTGCTTACAGAAGAGTAAGTTCTACAGACAAAGGTTAAATGCTTTGAAAACTAATTTTACAAAGAAAAAAACAACTTTAAAATTTCAATGAATTAAGAAAAAAACCCAACTTTTTTAGGAAGCATTTCAAAGGATACTCATTTTCCTTTGACCCTGGGATTTTCCAGGTAATATCAAATAAGTTTACAACAGGTATTAATTGAACCAAAAATAGTCATCAGTGTCTATTTCCTCTGTTTACAGACACTGTCGCATTGGAATGTTGGTAGGGCATTTTCATAACAGAAAAGTTTGTTATTTGAAAAATATATATGGGCATCACACAAGCAAATTTCTCATTTAAATTTTTTTCTTGAAAATTCTTCCTTCTTTTCAGTTTTTCTGAAGCATTTAAAAATCTAAAATAACATGCATTTCATAGTTCCTCTAGAAAAAATTGCTACAATCCAGGAAATATAAATGTTAGGAGATCATTTTGAAGGAATAATGTAAAATTTAAAAAAAAGATTTCCTAATAATGTTATACCTGAACTTCTAAACCATAAGCTAAGATGAGTTTAAGACGTAATAGTCACAGGATGATTGGTACAAACAAAAAGTTGCAAAGGAAATTTGTGAAGGTTACTGACAGAAAGTAAAATCTCTCAAACTATGGAAGTCTTAGGATAATTTTAGCCATGTTCAAATTCCATAAGCTATAAGATGATTCACATAAAAAACGCAATAGTCTCCCAGAGCATTTCTAACTCTTCCTCCCTTCCACTGCCATCTCTCGTCTTCCTTCTGTTGTAGAAAAACTGCATACTTTGGCACATTTTCTTTAGGTGTGTGTTTTCCATATTAATATTTCCAGGCCATAGTGCTCCACCCTGTGCTAGAATGAGATATTAAACTGCTTCCTGTGCACAGATGCGTGGATTTCCCATAACCACCTCAAATACAGCATAAACAGACCATATATTGCCTTTACCACTAAAGCTCGTGCTCCTTTTGTATATACTAATACAGTTATAGGGAAACACACCATCCGCCTAGTTAACAATCTAGGTAAGTGACTTTCTTCATGTCACTCACCACCCTCAATTACTACAGGATGGAGTCTGTTCAGACCTGTGAATCAACATCACTGTTCTCATTATGTCTGGAATTCACTGAAATAGGAAGAAACTATAAACATCTTCTTTTTGTATGCTATTCAATCTCATTTTCTGAATCAACATAAATACATACAATTCCACCTCCACAGCAACTCCATGCTTTTTCAAAAAAAGCTTCATATTTAAATACATCATATTTTTGCAAGAGTATAAAACGTAACAGTACACATTAAATAATTAAAAAATAATATCAGTTTTCATGTACCCATAACCTGGCTTCAGAAAGAGAACATTTCCAGTTTCTTCAGTGACCATATAGGCTCATTCCAGTCCTACATTTCTAAACCTCCCTTCTAGAGATATCTATTGCCCTGGATTTTGTGTTAAGCATTCCTTTACGGTTTAACCACATGGGCATATATTCCTAAAAATACACTGTTTAGCATCTCATGCATGTGAACTTCATATATATTGAATCACACTGTATATATTCTTTTGTGACTTATTTCCTTCACTCTAAGTTACATTTTTGCAAATCATCTATCTCGATATGTATTATTGCATTTTTAATGTTAGTGTTATACAGCTTTGTTTTACAAGCACACTAGTCTATTTATCTGTTTGACTATTACAGACATTTGAGCTGTTTTTAGATTTTTTGCTGTTACAAACAACTCTGCCATGAACATCTGTATATGCACATTTCTTTATGCTCACAGGCAAGAGCTTGTCAAAGGTCTCTATCTAGGAGAGGAATCATTGGGTCAAAAGGGATACATGCACATATTCAAACCCTACTAGTCAATGCCAAAGAGTTTTCAAAACATTTTCAGAATAAACTTCTACTTGTCTATGAATAAGAATTCTCATGTTGGCTTTAATTTACAAGTTCCAGATTACCAAGCAGGTTGATCAAATTTTTACTTTGTTATAGGCCATTTATGTTTTGTCTGTGAAATGTCTGTTTATGACTTTTGCTCATTTTTCTATTGGATTCTATATTTAGTTTTATTTTTTTCTTTCCCCATTGATAGTATACCTTTATTAGTTGTACGTCTTGTATATGTTTGTGGCTTATGTGGGGTTTTATCCTGACATTTTTCTCTTACTTATTTTTATGTGAAATTAATTCTTCAGAATAAAAAGAAACTTGATCTAGATACCTTTCTAACCACACACGGTAAATGCTTCTGTTATTTTTGTGTAGTGTTTTAGAATGTGATAATTAGCTTTTTTGAGATTTTTGGACTCTGTTCCCATCTCCCACTTTTATCTGGACCTTCTCTATCTTCACTTTTATTGCTACATCCTGTTCAGTCTGCTTCTACTCCTGGAAGCTTTCCCTCAGTGTGGGGTCCTGTCCTGGAAGGGAGCTGTGGCTGGAGAGTTTAATGAATACATGGGGACAAGATTGCTCCACTCCCTTCAGATGTGACCTTCAGCCCTTACTGTCTCTGGCTGGTCAAGTGGTCAAAACCTTCCCAGCTTCAGCTGCTATCTTCAGATAAGCCCTGTGTGTTTTCTAGTCAGTTTCTCTTGGCAATTTTGTGGTTCTTCTGTTCTCAGTGTCATCAGACACCCCACTACTACCTTCTGTTTCTTCGTACACAGATGCTGATATCATTCTGCTCCTTTGGCTCTTGACTGTTTGTCCTTCACTGCTTATACCTGGGGTTTGAGGTGATACCTTGTCATCATCTTTTTTCAACAACGATCATGGTTTTTCCCCGTGGTTTTGCTATCTAGTTGTTTTGTCTATTTTTGTGGGTATTTGGAAAGATTCACCTATGCCCCTACCATAGCTTCCTAGAATTCTGTTTTTACATTCAATATCTTATATCAGAAACTGTATATAACAATTAGCTATTCGTTATGACATGAAAACACAGGGCATCTAAAATGTGTGTGTGTGTTTTCAACCTCTAAGGAACTTTAGTTCAGCGCTTAGAACACAGATCATGAACACAGATAATATTAAGGATTGTCCCCTTGATCAAAGGTGCTAGCTAGCTAAGAAAACTATACTAATAATGAATGATTGCTGTGAAGCTCTGTTATGTTTGTTTGTAAAAATCAACTCCTAGGAGAGAAATGTGGGCAAGTAGACATGTAGACAACTTCACAGGGTCAGTATGTCAAGATGGTTAAGAGTGCAGACTGGAGCCAGACTGCTTTTAAGTTCAAGTCCAGCACTGCATGCATCAAGAAAGTCTGAATTCTCAGAATGCCAATGAACTAACTTTCTGAGTTCTACCTAAAGTTACTTAACCTACCCATGCCTCAGTTGTTTCATCTGTAAAATGGAGATAGTAATGATATGCTTATCTCTTACAGTTATGGTGACCTAGCACATAATAAGTGCTATATAAGTGTCGACTAACGTTACTGGCTATTTTTTCCATTAGCATTTCTACATTCACTAAAAATAACTCTCATATCTTGAATATGAAATGAATAGAAGCATTGTGATTAGGAATATGTGGTTTCCCATGTACATCCTTTTAACCCAACTCAAGTAACCCTGCCCTTCCCAATGTCTTGAACGCTTCAGTTATCACAAAGTTTCCTAAAGCAGAATTGTGGGAGCATCAGGGGATTAAAGCAGCATTAAAGTATCCACTTCCCTTTTAAAAAGTGTCATTCTCCAGAATTAAATCACTTTGCGTTTGGGCCATTTAAAGCAGGATTTTAGGTTATATTCTTGGCCCAACTATTTATCACTGTGACACCTGCAGATAACTTCAATTTCCACCCAATTAAAATATGTAACTGTTCCCCCAGTTTTCCAGGATGTTCCTTTTTTTTGCTTTACACATGGAGACTTTTTCAAAGAGATTCATTATAAGTAAGAAGCCTTCCTCTGACTAATTCCTAATTACTGGCAGATTCACATTCCCAAGTGCTTAAAGTAATTTTTGGAAGAGAAGAAAGAGATAAGCCTTTGCATGCTTCAAGAAATCTCGAATTCTCAGAATGCCGATTAACTAATTTTCTGAGTTCTACCTGAAGTATGTGAAAAAAATGAAACTCGGGCTTCCCTGGTGGGGCAGTGGTTGAGAGTCCACCTGCCGATGCAGGGGACACGGGTTCGTGCCCCGGTCCAGGAAGATCCCACATGCCGCGGAGCGGCTGGGCCCGTGAGCCATGGCCGCTGAGCCTGCGCATCCGGAGCCTGTGCTCCTCAATGGGAGAGAACACAACAGTGAGAGGCCCGCGTACCACAACAACAACAAAAAAAATGAAACTCCTTTCCCATTTACTTCATGACATTCCTTCTTGCATGAGAAGAATATCCAAGATTAAACATCTTCATTCATTGCTTTGTCTTTTGAGCCTTTTTTGTCCCTTTAATCACTAAAACATACTTTAAAAAATTGGGAACAGACAGTTAACTTTGTGATTCAATTTTTTTCGTGAATTGTAGCACAGACTTTTCTATGCCCTTTTTTCTTAAAGAAAACATCAAATTAAAATTCCCCTGGGATATCTTCCTATCTTTTAACTTTAGGCTGACAAATCGGGCTGCATCCCACTGATGTTGACAATGGTACACTACATCTGCTGGTGAGCAATGAGGAAGTACAGCATATCCTGGGTGTCCTCCCCATAACACCCCAGTCACCCTTGAGCTGAGACCGGTGACACTGCCTGCTGACCACGTCTAGTCATGCTCCATCCAGGGGACAGAACTCTGAGTCATTCTTTAAATTTCAGTGTCCTGTACTCTATCATGGGAAAGAGAACATGTATAAGGCCAAGCAGGTAAACATCATCAGAGGAAGTTTTCAAATAGGATTTGTGTTATTTTTACTTAGTTTTTTTTTTTCTTCTTCTTCTGCTTTAGACACTGAGTATGAAAGACTCAACACAAAGCATGCAGACCACTAATGCGTTCTTACATGGACTCATTTGTGGGACTATTCAAGACCTCCTCTGAAAGGCCAACAGAGAACAAAACTGGAGAACAGACGTGAGAATCAGGTTTCCAGTGAGGCAGGAAACAAGTAGGAAGTACAAAGAATATACCAGTATCTTAAAAATCTCTCATTAGTTCTGCAGAGACTAGCCAGCTCTCATCAAACCAATTTCCTCTTCCTCCTGGGCACAAAGATGAACATTGGTTCCTGGCCTTGCTGTCAGTGAGATGGGGCTGCAGCAGTTCTGGGTAAGGAAATGTGGGTAGAAGTCATAACCCCCACTTGCAGACCTGGTACATATGAACTATTCTTACACCATGGTTCTTTCTCTCTTTTGTCATCGGTCTGTTGAAATCAACACCCCGGGTGACGTCGGCAGTCTGGATAATAGCAGAGTTACCTACCATCCATCTTAGTTCCTAACTGATGATCAGAAACACTAGGAGGGGTTTTATGTGAAGGAGGAATTAACTTCTTTGTGTTAAGTTACCGAGATTTTGAGATTTCTGTGTTACAGAAGTTAGTTGCCTAATACCGCTAGAGTCCTGGAAAATACAAAATGCTCCTGACTATAGGTATGCTGGTGAAATATACTACTATAAGCAGAACTCAGTTTTTTAAAAAATGACTTTCAAAAACCCCTTATCTAAGAATGTATATACATACACACGTACATACATATGTACACATATTACTATTCATTTATTGAATAAATGAGCAACTATAAAAATATAAAAACACTAACGTGAGTATATGTGGGCCAGTACTGTGTCTATATTGTTCACCACTGAACACACAGTGCCTAGAATGTTGCTTGGCACATAGGAAGAATGCAACAAATATTTTTGAACACATACATACATACACACATACATAATTCAGCTCATGATCTCTCTTCTCTATTCTTTTCCCAGGATTCTTCACACCTCTCATAATTTCTACTATCTCCTATATAAGATCATATCCTATGATTATTAGGTTATTAATCATTAGGTTAATAATTATTAGTGATAAAAATGTAATTGTGATGATGATGATAATTTACTGAACACATATTGTGACAGGCTTTGTGCTAAGTGCAATTTTGTGGGTTATTTTCTTCATTCTTAACAATTTCATGAAGATTTTGCAATTTTATCCTTATTATGGAAAGGAATTTGGATACATTAAGCTCTCAAGGAGTTGGCAGATAGAAAATGGTAGAAAGAAACTTAATTGAGACACTCCAACTCCAGGGGCAACTCAACTGCTTCCTACCCTAATTAACAATAACCTGACTCCCTAATTGTAGACCTTTAGAAACTCAGAGAAGGTGGCCACCAGGAATGAACTGGTGGGTATCAGGATATCAAAGCAGAGCTGTTAAGTCTGATCAAAAGCTTTTTTGTACTTTTTAAGGTCTTGTTCCCATTCAAACAAGCTTTTCATGACTGAAGTCAGGAAAGGTTACTTGTACAGAAGAATGATTTCAGAGACCAGTCCTCTCAGATGCATAAGGACAAAGAAGAGGTAAAAACCTGGACTCGCATGAAAAATATAGATAAAGTTAGTTGGGAAGCTTTTCCTTTTATTATAGAGCCTAGGTTTTGAAGTCAGATGTATCTGAGTCCTAATGCAAGTCTAGTCTTTGCTTAGCTTTAATACAGTTGGGGCCAAGTGGGATCAGTTTCCTTATCTGTAAAACAGGTATAAAAATACTTACCTCATAAGGGTTGGTGGCGGGGAGGGGGTTAAATGAATTAATGTCCTTAAAGCACTTAAAAAGAGTGAAGTAGGTAATAAATTTTCAACATGTCAACTACAGTTCTTAATAGAAGCAGTTTTAATTGAATATCCTATTTCCTCCATTGGGGCTCATCCTCAGATTGAACTAAATATTCCAAATTGCCAAAATGCTTTTGAGAGTTTTATAATCACAACTCTTTTTGGAATGTAACAGAAAACAGAAGGAAAGCAGGGGTTAATACAAAAAGTCTGATGCCATCAAAAGAGAATAAATAGATTGAAATTTTCAGATCTAAAATGATTTTCTCTCAAGTTAGATTGGAGGTATATAATTGAAGAATGCTAGAAAATCTGTGTTCCTCAAAGCAGTTACAGGCAGCTTTGACAAGCCAAAAAAAAATCAAGCAGCTCAGCAGAACTCCTCCTATCTCCTTCCCACGTCCTTCACTACAAAATCTGTTATTTAAGAAGCATGTGAAAATCGCTCTGAAAAACACAGGGCACATGTGTTTCTCTGAACTAACAATAGAAAAAGTTAATGGATTATAATGAAAAGACTTTACTGAAATTTTGGACATTTTACGGTTCATGAATGATTAGAAGAGAAGGCTGAAATACCCCCAAATAACCTTAGATTTCTCACATTTTCTAATGACTTTATTAACTAACCTATATCCCCTTCCTACAGCTACTGCATTGTAGTAGACCACCTCTCTTTACGCAATTCTGTTAGAGACCGGGGCCCAGGGCCACTTACCCGCTGTTGATGTCATCAGCTCTGAGACTTTTCCCAAGGATATCACCATCACTCATATATCCACCAACATCGACTTCAGAAGACATGTCCAGGTCACTGCTTGCTTTCTCACTCATGTCAATCTGTGACATGTTTCCCAGCCGAGAGACAGCAGCTCGACGGAGAGGCGTAGTGTACATGAACCTGGAGGGGTCTGTGTGGATGAAACGACTGGTACTGCTGCGAGGGTAGCCAGCACCCAGGGAAGGAGCATCTCCAGCCTGAAGTCTAGGACATGCCTGGCCCAACCTCCAGGTCATGGGAGTGGGTCGACCTGTCAAGTTGGGTATAGTCCTGCCATTCACTTCCGTTGTCACAGTGCTGTCAAATGTTGTCTCCAGGGTGCTGTCAAATAAAATAGAGAAATCACTATATTCTGTTCACCTGGGGCCATAGACCCAGAATGCATGAAGACAGGAACGCCTACAGTTGAGAGTCATTTCTTAGAAGTATGTCCATTTTCATGAAAGTCAAATTATACATTCATTTTGAGATTCTAAACACCTCTGCAGGTATCAAAATGTAGGAAGGGGCATTCATCACAGATTTTTTGCTTTCAAAAGAAACGCTATCATTACATTTTGGATAAAACAAAATATTGTTTCACATTCTCAACCAACCCTTAATTTAACCCATTGTAGCCTTCCCAGAACTTTTCTGGAAGTTAACTACAATTATGTTTGAAAGACTCTCTACCACCTCTCCTCAGATGCATTTTAATTACAACTTCCACCGTTGTTATTTGAGGCAGGCGTGAAAATCCATTTAGCAGTGATGGTGTTAGTTTCAGTAGCTAATTCAGTTTAAATGGAAAATTATACTGAAGAAGAGATGGATAGGAGAAAAAATCACTGGGTAGGGCTGAGAAGTCACCAGTTCACTGTCATATAAAATTTAAGTGAGAAAATAGTAAAGGAAAACTAAAATTCCTTCTTTATCATTACAAGAAGTTAAATGCTTAATTGTAATTTTTTCTTTATTGGCCCCCAAATAGGCAGAATTGAAGAAGACCTGTGACTTATCTGGGTCCCACGAAGACTGGACATAGTCTCTTCTAAATTCTGCCTCAAATCTGCTATATTTTTAACTGTTCTCATTCTTCTTGTTTCAGGGTCTTCACCTAGAAAAGTAACATAATAATAAGTTTTTTATTCATGCCATTTACTGTCCTGTGAATAATCTGAATAATTATAATATAGATATAGATATGAGTTCCTTTTCGCAAAAGTAAAATAATAGGTAGAAAATTCCAAATGACTATTATTATCTGAAATTATAATTTTTTTCTACAAATAAAATGTGAATAGAAACAAATGTAATGTTACAAGTAATAATCTGAAGTGGTGATAATACAACAGTATTTCGTAGGTCTATGACCTTAATCATTGCAAAATGAGAGAGTCATTTGGAAATATACTGTACAGTGCTCCATGTTTCTAAGCTTAATTTAAATATCTGAAACTATCTGGATCCTAATTACTTTCATAATCACCTATTTCAAAGTGTGCTCAGAATAGCTGAGACAAACTTGACTTATGTAGCAAGTATACATTTATACTCTGGGGGATCAGACAGAGGCCTTTTCTCATAGAAGCAATACCTTTTTAAGTCTTTTATTTTATTAGACTCATGAACCAAGATCCAAGAATTGGATAGCTTTATTTTAAACTATTTCTCCACTTTCTACAGGGAACCAAAATATCCACATGTGACACCAGAGCGCCAGTAAAGTCTTAGGCATCTAATGCAGTAATAAGTCTACACATAAAATAAACAGCTCTGCCAGGGTGACAACTGTTGGCCTTGTTCAACCTCTATCTGTCATTTGGGGGCAGAGGTGCCATTAAACCATTTTGTTTATGGCCATGTAATAATTCCCAGGCCAGTGGCCATTGAAACTGGTGAATCTGGATAGTAAGAACAACATGGAAAGGAAGGAGAGGAAACATAGTCTTAATTCTGTTCAATTTGGACTCAGGAGGATGTCCAGTGATGAGGAATTTTTTTTTTTTTTTGCGGTACGCGGGCCTCTCACTGTTGTGGCCTCTCCCGTTGCGGAGCACAGGCTCCGGACGCGCAGGCTCAGCGGCCATGGCTCACGGGCCCAGCCGCTCCGCGGCATGTGGGATCTTCCCGGACCGAGGCACGAACCCGCGTCCCCTGCATCGGCAGGCGGACTCTCAACCACTGCGCCACCAGGGAAGCCCGAGGAATTTTAAATAAAAAGAAAGAAGGAATAAAAAAAGGGAAGGAAGGAAGGGGAATGAATGGATTAAGGGGTGAGAAGGTATAGGAAAGAAAGAAAAGGAAGAGGATGGCAAAGGAGGGGATGGTAGGGAAGGGAAAGGAATGCAGAAGGGATGGAAGGAAGAGAAAAAAAGAAGGAAAAGTGATGGTAGAAAATGGCATGTATTAAATTCCAGTATGAAAACTGTCACATAGACAAGTCAAGATGCATATCTACCATCAGTTTTAAGAATACAGGGAGATATTCAACCTGTTCATTCTTCTTCCACAATATTCACGCCAGGTTAAAAAAAAAACCACACATAACAGATGCACACATTTAACATCTATAGTAGAATCTTAGAGTTGATGGGGACTTCAGAGACTGTCTTGCCTCACCTCTCAGCCAATGAGGGAAAACTCTTTGTGTCACTAGCGAGGTGGCCATGGGTCTCTGCCTAAAATTGCCAAGATTGGAAAGGCTTCCTCCTCTCCAGTAAGAGGTGACTCTTTCCAATATTAGGCCAATTAGGTCTCATTATAAAAACAATTCTGAGGACGAATAATGATTTGCCCCCATTTAACTTCCACCCAGGGGTCGCAATGGCTCTGAAACCAAATGAATAATTTTATATCACTTTACCATGGCAGCCACTCAGAAAGACAAATGCTAATTTCTTCTTCAGCCAAACACTACTATACTGTTCATTATCTTTCATCTTGAATGGTTGCCAAAACAACCACCACTCTGCTGCCAGTCTGCAAATCTCTTCCTTTTAATTTACCAATTATTTGAATGATTGAAGTGCTTAATAACTGTATTATTATTTCAGATTTAGAAAGTACTGAAAAACTTCCCTAACTTCCCTGTGTGTGTACACACACACACAAATGGAATATTACTCAGCCATAAAAAAGAATGAAATAATGCCATCTGTAGCAACATGGATGGACCTAGAGATTATCATGTTAAGTGAAGTAGGTCAGACAGAGAAAGACAAATATCATATGATATCACTTATAGGTGGAATCTAAAAAAATGATACAAATGAACTTATTTATATAACAGAAACAGACTCACAGACAGAGAAAACAAACTTATGGTCACCAAAGGGGAAAGGTGGCAGAGGAGGGAGTAATATATACACATTATTATATATAAAATAGATAAACAACAAGGACTTACTGTATAGCACAGGGAACTATACTCAATATTTAGTAATAACCTATATGGGAAAATGATCTGAAAAGAATATATATGTGTGTGTGCGTGTATAACTGAATCACTTTGCTGTACACCTGAAATTAACACAACATTGTAAATCAACTATATTTCAATAAAAAAAGAAATTAAAAAAAAGAAATAAGAATATGTTGTACATGGCACAACTTTTCTAACCCTAATTCAAGTCATACAATTTCTAACCTCATAGATTAACATTATTTTTCAGAACTGTTAATAACCCTTAAGACTCTAATTATATTTTCTCTGGAAATTCTTCCCATCCTTCTCCTCATAAATGTAACACAGCATATTTGAGAAATGGCTAGAAAGAAGTCTACCTCTTATTTCCAAACAATCTGGCAGTAGGCTGAAAGAAAAAGAAGGCTTTGTAAGGAAAATCTTGAAGGGCAGAAAAAAATATCATTACAGTCAAAGGAAAGGCAGAGGTGAAGAAGAGATTTTACTTAAAATGGCAAAAGTAACAGTGAAGGATGAGACCAAACTAGAGACACATTAAAGCTAATATACAGTAGTTTATCTAAGATTTCACACAGTAGAGAAGCCTTAAGATTCTAAGTGATGGTAAGAGAAAAGTCTTAAAGGAGAAAGTGCTGAGATGACTTTTATTGGAGGGAGTAAGGAAGGCAAGTCATTGCCCTTACACAAGTTCCAAAAATACACCATTACAAGCTCCCTATCTCCTATCTCCTAGCCCCTTCCTTTGGGGAGAACTTTGACTTTGTAATCAAGCTGCATCTCAACTACTTGCCAATTGCATAATATTAGTAACACTGATATTTGAATTACTTTCAATACCTTTTTTACATAAACTTTAAGAACAGTGTATTTTCCGACATCCATTTCACTCAGTATTTTTTAACACCTTCTTTATCTCCTTTTAAATTTCCTTCTTCCAATCCAACAGGCATCTTAGATCCTTGGATTCTTCCAATTGAATCCACTGTTTCTTTATACAGCTTCCCTCATGTTTCAGAACCATCACTCTCTCTCTCTCCATTGTTTTTTCTCCTCATGACATCTACTCATGACACTGCACCACTCATGACAATCAGACAAATGGATCTTTTCCTCCCAACACTTACTGAGCAAAACATAATTGCTGCCTCATTCATGTCAGGAAAGATAATAACCAAATCAAAATTTCTTGCAGCAAATGTTCTCAATGACCCACGAAAGGCAAGATAAAGTTAAATGCACTTACAACTCCCCCTAAGGATTGCACAAGCCTGAAATATCCTGTAAATTTGTATCCAAATCCCATAAATAAATAGAGAAATGGGGGCAGGGAGAGAATCACAACTGTGAAAAGGCCAAATGTAAAAGCGCAAATACCATTAAACACTTAGTAACAAATAAAAGTGAGCAGAAAAATGCACATGAGAAATTTAGTCACAAAAATGTATCCCCTTTCACTTTTATAATCTCAAAGCCAGCTATTATTCCTGGAAGAAGCCTCCTGTCAGACAAAATAGTAAGGGCTTACACACATTTTCCAGAACGGCATATTCTGCAATTTGCTTTGAGTTTTTCACATTAGTGCAAACTACTTTCTCCTTGCTTGTAACATCTCTTCTATTAGGACAGAGTAACAGGCTCAGTTTGGTGCTTTTGCGTTTTTACTTAATGGCAGACAGACCATTTAATCTGTGCAGTCCTGCCCTTACTTTTCAAGCTTTAATTACACACACTGTAATTAATAACACTGCCAGCCTTTGTCATCTTTTAGGAGGAAATCAAATTACATATGAATGAACCTGATTCACAGAGAATTATGTCCTCTACACCAGCTATATTACAAATGTTATTTTTTAGAGTACAGCTGCCTGATTTATTTGGAGAAATCACCCTAGTTTTGTGGATGACCCCAAAGGTGAGTTGGATAGAAAATTTTTCAACCCATCAGGTTAAACCAGACACTTTGGGGGAAAAATAGCAAAATATGGCTAACAGCTTTACCACTACCTTTTAAATATTCTCCTATATAGTTATAGCACAGACCCTACTCTGTCTGATTTATTAGGATATCCAAGAATAAAGAGTTGAACTCAGGGAACTCTGCCTAAAAACTAACTTGGAAGAAGCCATTTTGAGTCAGAAGCAGAACCTAGTCAAGCACGTAGCAGAAATCCTGCAATTCTTGTGTGCTGTGGGCTTGGATATATTTACCAACTTAACATGCATCATTATTTAGGGAATTGCATTGCAATGCTTCATTATCCTGATATGATTATTCATATCAGAGCTATTTGAATAAACTCTTCCTCTTACTTTCTCATTTGCATCTTTGAATACTGGCATATGCTGGGGGAGAAAAAAGCCTTAAGGAGAATAATCCCATAAATAAATTAGCAGATGCTCAGTTTAAAAACCATGGAATACACAGACACCTATTGAGAGATGACCCTCTGACAGTAATGCTCCAAGTTATTTATGTACAAACAGGCGTATGTCATATACACACCCAGCCACAGCATGCTATAATTTAACAGAACAACCAACACATGCTTTCAGGGGACTTTACTCTGGTCATATCTTTGAAAATACTTACATAAGAGGTACTTAGAACAAGATAAATGCTACCATTTTCAAGGCAAAGGACAAATATTATTTGATTCTACCGTTTCAGAGGATCAAGAAACGAAAAAAGATTCTTAAGGATTAAGACTCCCCCTCTTGCCTTTGTACTGCATGCAGAGTTTTTTTGTTTTTTTGTTTTTTTTTTTTATGAGAAGCAGTTCATCACGGAAAGCACACAATGGTGAAGAAGTAAATCTTCAGTGTCTGAGCACCTGGTGTATTCAGATTCAGAAATCACTATTCCCGCAACTGTGGAAACATTACTCTTTTAAAGCTAAACTAACAAGAAAAATTGAGCGATATTCACCTCTGCTGTCTCTCTAAGCTTTCTTCTTCTAAAGCTGGTTCACTAAGATTCCAGAAAATCTCATAAAACCTCTTGTAACAGGAGGGTCTACATAGAGAATAAAAACAAACCTATATTTGGCTTCAGTTGTATGAATCAGAAACAAAGGGATCACTGGTCTGGTTTAATTCTTTCGAATTTAAAGAGTCCTATATGAAGTCCTTTGTGGAAATACACACTGACATAAAAGAGGATGTGGTCAATGGTTTAATGCTTATGACTTTTTGAAGAAGGCACCGTATGATATAAATATGCTACAGTAGAGCGCTGAACTTAGATATAACAATTAAAACGTATACAGTTTAGCTATTCAGGCAGGTGGCAAGACTGAAGAATTACTTCAGACATTGTCACATCTAATTAATTAAAGATTATTATCAGAAGTTACTCCTAAGAATCATGTCATCAAAACAGGCCTACTTTGTAAAGTATCAGAACAGTTCACATGCATCTACATAGTAATTTAAATAGTTACAATGTACACACTCCGAAGTATTTTTTGCCCAACACTTCAAAAAAAAGTAAGTGAGTAAAGCTGTCAGAAGAGGCCTCTGCATTTCAAGTATAACTAGAATGTATGGTACTTGTCACCGAGGTACAAACAAGGCCATCTATTCAGACACCACTGAGGCAGCAGAAGAAACCTGACCATACAAAAAATTTACCCACAAGGTCCTTCATTCTTCATTCCAAATCTGTGGTGAGGTCGCCTTGAGGGAAGTTGAATAAATAGGCCCCGTTAATGACTAAGTAAAAAACAAATTTGGAGTTTTAAAATGTTAACACTTATTTATGGATGTCTAGAGTGTACTAGACTCTAGGCCAATAATGCCCAGGGCAGGTGGTTGCTATTTACTTTCTCCATATACACTTTACAACTAGTTCTCACAGTTCAGTTTTCTGAAGACAATCATTTCAAGAAACAAGGAATTTAAAACTGTTTTGAGTAACTACGGTTTCGAAAACATCAGTCAGAAGAACAGAAGCTATTTGGCTTACGCAAAGAGGCAGCTTCTGAAAATTTCATCCTCCTTTTAGGAGCAGACCCAACTTACCTAACAAGTCAGTGTAAAGGGCCTGTTCCAGGTCGCCCAGCATTGTTAGGATCACATCCTCGTCCAGATGAGCTGTGCCTTCCCGCAGGCAGCTTTCGCCCTCCTCCTCGGCCCAGCTCCTGCCGATGCTGCCAGGCCTGGAGGACACATTTTCATCTTCGGACCGGCTGTCTTCATCACTCTCACCTTCCAAGCCTTTTCCGGAAGACCACTCTTCTAAGCTCTCACTGCCTGCATGGCTGGTGGGCAGCAGGTTCCAGGCCCCTGGGCCTCTGCTGTGGTACAGGGACTGCATGGACCTTGACAAGAATCTGGACAGAGAGCGCCTCTCTGCATAGCTGGATTCTCTCTGGCTGGCCTTGGCGGCATTTCCAAACCAGTTGGAAATGCGCACAGTGGGTCGCCTCTCCCCCTCACTGGTGAGGGACAGATTGGTCAGAGACTTTTGCTTCTGAAGGCAAGCTCCCTTTGGCCTTACTTTGCTCTGAAACACAGAGAGTTCAGCTGGCCGCTGCATGGCTCTCCTTACTGGCTTCTTCTTTTTCAATTGGACTTCATATTGTCTTTCTGCACTGAGATGCCAACTGGCCCTTTTGGTTTTAATTAACACTTGCACTTCAATAAAAGCTCAGGCAAGGCTCAAACATTCACGTTAGATTCTAGAGCTATAGTACAATCAATGAGTTGCCCACAATTCAGCTTGCCATGTCATGCCCCTCATCAGCAGTACTTACAAACGTTTTGCTTGTATATATCAGAAGCAGAAAAGAGTTCATCAAAGACACTGCTCCAGCTGAAAAGTAGCACAGGAAGCCAACTACGTTTTCCAGTCTTTATCCAATCACATGTCTCAGCAGGGCGATGGGTCCACATTTCCCTCTATCGCTTCTGTATTCCCAAACGCGAGGTAGTGAAGCACCAGCGATGTCTCTGGCTTTGCTTTTTTTCCCTGCCTCTCACCAGCCCTTCACTGATCTATCTGGGTCTGCAGCCCTTTACTCTAGAGGAGCTGACAAGGTGCAGCATGTAGAGCCTCCACATCAGAGCCCCGTAAGAGCAGATCAAGCACTGAAGCCAGCCCTGCACGCGCCTCTCATGCTTTAGTATTCCACCTGCATTCTCAGATCTGTGGCTCTTCCTTGCTGCAGTGGATGCTGCTGGCTGCCATGGCAGCAAACATCCTGCTAAATTAAAACAGAGGCACAGAAGAGGCTGTCCAGCCTAGCATGCCACAGGTTTCAAAGCCAAGCCTGAATGAGATGCTACACGATTAACCCCATGCATGTTTAAATCACTCTCGGCTACCCCGCCTCAGATACGGAGAGAAACACACACACACTACATACACACTCACTCACATACATAACACACACTCCACGACAGAGAACGACAAACTAATTCTCTATAGCTGCAGGCAGCTGAAGCAGGCAGATCTGTCTTCTGAATGTTGGGATTTGTGCTGTAAAAGCACAAATCAAATTCGAGAGTGTAAAGGACCTAAAAAACGGAGCGTGACACTCTCCGCCGGCAGACAGATAATGCTTTAAAGGGAAAGACTTCACCTCCTCTTTTAAAGAACAAATCCAAGGGCTTTTTATTCTGAAGATATTTAGTACAATCCTAATCTGACAATAAAAATCAAGATTTATTCCTATATAAAAATAGCGCAAAAAAAACCTCAAACGGTTTTTTTTTTCTTTTTGAGAATGAATATTTTCACTCAAAGCGTATAATTGAAAGTTGATGGCCAAGTACATTGAAGATAATGATGTGACAAAACCCATAAAACGTATATTATGTTTTCTGACATAGAGCATTTTTCTTAGTCTATTCCATAAACCTATTACTGTACAATCAGCTCTTTAATATTTTGATAAAAAGCAGAAAACCTAAAGGGTAAATTTCTTATATTTATCTTGTACTGGTTATAATTACCATCCTGAAATTCTGATTTTAGGAAAACTTTTAAAACACTTATCAGGTATAGTAGAGACCATGTACCACTGAGAGCTAATGAGAAGAGCATCAAGGAAAAGCTTTTCAGATTTTTCTGCCCATAAACATTCCTCACTAAAAGGGGGCAGCAAGGAGAAATAGATTAAAATATTCGTGTCATTCAAATTGATATAATTCCGTAGCATTTTCTGAGCTAATATCATCAAATTAATTCTGATTTTTAACCTCCTGTTGCTAACTTCAGCTAGGGGGAATGCTCAGCCTTTTAACTATGTAAATTAGCATTATAATGTACACTGCCTATACCTTTACATATGATAACAACTTACTTTGCAAAGTTAATTATTCCTTATGCTCAAGCTCAAGGGTATATGTAAAAGGGTATTAGATGGAAGGAAGGGCAATCATTCATGATAAAAATTTTTGCAATTAAACAAACCTGTGAATTATGAATACTGATTCTCAATTCTTCATTCTTCAAAAATAATCTATGTTTATACAAAATGTGCTTAAATAAAATGAGGGTACAAAGGCTGAATCATAGAAACTGACAATTATCCTTCTAAAAACATCATTTTATAAAGTGTTTTTCAAAAGATCAAGATGCTGCCTCACTTTGGATTTTTTATTCATTTGGAGTTATTGTGATCCAGTAAATCAGCAGATTATAAGACTAGAGTAAATTTGTTAAGGTTATGAAACTTTAATGTGTTTGATATGTATTACACTAAAGGACACATGCAGCATCCTCTAAAGTCTTACAGATTCACAAAAAATGGAATTCTTACGCTTTAGGCATCAAAAGTTAAACTTGAGCATTATAAGTGAAAGCAATAAAGATGCCCTCTCCTTATACAAGGATACTTGTGTACCAGTTCAGCTTAGACCAGTGGTTCTCAAACTTGAATGTTCAGAACCTCTCTGAGGGTTTAATACAACGTAGCCTGCTGGGCCCCAGCCCCATCTCTACTCATTCAGTTAGTCTGAAAGGGGCTTGAGACGCTGCATCTCTAACACATTCCCAGGTGATATAGATACTGCTAGCTCTCGAACGAACCCCACTCTGAGAACTTCTAGAGTGAGACTAGAGACTAGTGGTTTTCAACTGGGTCCTCCCGAGGGGACATTCAGCAGTATCAGAAGATAGTTTTGATTGTCACAAAGGTGGGTGTGGTGCTTCTGACATCTGAGTGGTAGAAGCCAATGATACTGCTATACACCCTATAATGACAGGAACCCCACTCCCCAAACAAAGAATTATGCAGACTACATGTTGACAGTTCCAAGGTTGAGAAATTCTGGCTTGGACTACACTATATTGTATTTACAAATGATTTAGAAATTTCAGCAGCTTACAGAAACAAAGATGCACTTGGCTCACATTAATGTCCACTCTATGTTGGCTGTGGCTCTGATCCAGGTACCCTTTATACAAAGACCCATATTGAAAGAGCAACTTCAGTCTAGGATAGGTTGATATCATGACAGAGGGAAAAAGAGATAAGAAACCTAAGCTTCTGCTCATGGCCCATGTCATTTTTCCACTCACATGTCATTGGTCAAATGAAATCACATGGTCCATTCTGATTCATTGGGTAAAAAGTATAACACAGCTGTAGGGGTGAATTTAGGAAGGGACTAAGTCCAGTGGAGACAGCAGCGAGAGGCTGGCTATTTTGAAGATATAACCCGAACAGAGAAAAGCACCAAAAGGGCATTTTTGCTTGTTTCTTTGTTTAGAGGTATTGTCAACTTGTAGTTATAGTAGCTTTTCCCCTGGGAACAACTACATGGGTCCTTAAGTTTACCTTGAACAACAGCAGGGAACCCAGTTATTGCTTCTCTAGAGGCAGTTATCTCTGCTTGCTTTGGGTGTACAGTCATACATGGGTGTATTTATACTTACTTGTATTCAATCATTTATTTATTTATTTATTTTTAATAGATTTATTTATTTATTTATTTATTCTTGGCCGTGTGGGGTCTTTGTTGCTGCGCACATGCTTTATCTAGTTGCGGCGAACGGGGGCTACTCTTCATTGCGGTGCGCGGGCTTCTCATTGCAGTGGCTTCTCTTGCTACGGAGCACAAGCTCTAGGCGCGCAGGCTTCAGCAGTTGTGGCTCGCGGGCTCCAGAGAGCATGCTCAGAAATGTATGTTACACAAGGTGGAGGAGGAAGCCTCGGTGTATGAGACAAATACGCCCAATCAACACTGAAAATGTGAATCGCTCTAATTTAGCCAAGACCTCACATAAAGTAGAGCTACTATAATGTTCTGAAAAGGAATGCTTTTGAGCTCTTTAGTAAACATAATTACAAAGTAGCTATTTAAGTAAAAGATCTAAACAGATTTAAAATGACCTGAGCTTGATCATCTTAATCTTTATAAACACCCAAGATAAAGGCAAAATAAGTGATCATTTACACAGGTCTTAAATACCAAATACTTCCCATTATTCAATACAAAGTCTGGGAAGTCAGAAAAAAACACATGTAACCATTAGTTTATCTCTCTGTTCAATTTAAATTCTTACTTCTAAAATGATTTCCTGAATTCATCCAATTATTTAATTACTTTTTTACAAATGACATATTGGCTTCACTGATTCTGATTCAGTCTCGCATCTATCACCATTTTTCAGTGGAATATAAATTCTAGATAAAGGTTAAAAAGTGGATTAAATAAATGTTACACATGTTGGTAGACGGTCTTATGCAAAACAAGGGGCATGTGTGAACCTATGTATTAAAAAAAATCTAAAAACTTTCTGAATGATTCCAGTGGAATGAAAAACAAAGCTCACTTTGCATTTGGCAGGATCTCTTGGCACTTGATGAAAGGGATGGTTTCTGAAGCCAGATTCTTTTTGTCAATGAATGAGAGAATAAAACCCAAGCCAAAGCAGTAAAATCTAAACCATCAGTTCAGCTGGACTTGTAATATTGAGGTCATGGCATGAATCTTAAGGATAAGCTGGAAGCAAGAAGCTCACTTGGTCTTTGTCACAAATTATATAATGCATATCACCTGACTGTAATAATTAATAGACCCACCATCATCAGATTGGGTAAATATCACAGTTTCCTCCCTAAGAACATGACAAATAATGGGAAACTTGAGAGAGATACATAAAGACTTTGGAGGGATAAAAGGTCTCCAAATTGTAAAAGTCTTGAGTTTTCTCCAGCATATGCCATTTTATTGTGTAACTCATTTCTGATACTTATCTTCACACCACAATTTAACTACGTTTTTAACTTCTGCTACCATTTAATCGTGAAGACACTGTTCTTATAAATTCAAATGAGTTACTGCATAGAGGAAATGTAAAGAGCTAAGCCTCCTAACAAATCTGCTTCTCAATGTGAACTATTCAAGCTTTCTCCTTAACAGTATCATAGATCCTTACATGTCATGCATCTCACAGGTCATGCAATAGGGATGCTTTTCACATTTGTTTAAGTACAAAAAGGGATTTCCCTGGGTAACACAACAGAAAAGTGCAGGGAAGGAGGGAGGCAGAGTCTCTGACGTGGCTTGTTCAGGGGCTCAGACATTTTCTACAAAGACCTTGAGCTAATATTCTTCTGCTTTAGGTTCTGTTTTCTCTACGTTTGTTTCACTCGAGGGTGAAGGTAACTGCCAGCAGCTCCAAGCTTTCTTCTGATTAGCTTCAGGTCTAGTGGAAAAACGGAGTGTCTCTTTCCTAACAGCCAGGAAAAGTTCTGAGACTGACTCTCATTGGTTCTGATTGAACTGAATTGGGTCAGTTGTCCACTCCTGAAAGAGTCACTGTGGTCAACGGGATGGGTTGTTCTGATTGGATCTGCTTGGGTCAATTTCATTTGAACTACGTGAACAGAGATTGATGGGGCTATGGTTCCCCAAAAGAAAATCAAGGGGCTGTTATGAGCAGACGCAGCAATGGATGCTGGTCAGGCAAAACGATACCAGGACATCAAGGTACGTCTACTGTGAAGCCAGTGGTGTTTAATATACAGAGCTTCTAACTTAGTTGAGCCAATGTAACTTTGTATTTTTTAAATTATTTCCAGGCTCCTCCAAATTGTATAGGCTTCAAAAATTCACAAAACCTGGATCTTATCCAGCCAAGACTAACTCCATCAGAGTTCTCTATTATTTAGGCTACTTCACTTGGGGAACAGGACAGATTTACTCCCCACTGAGGTCCCCACAGCAACCTTTAGCAATAAGGCTTCAACAGTAGCACTGGCATTGAAACTGGCATTGAAAATCACTGAGCTACCAAAATCCCAAAAGTACCCATTTTTATAATAAGAAACAGACAAAAATAACAAGTAAAACTTTTTTTCAAATTACTTCCATTGAAGTTGTTTCTTCCTGAAATATTATTTCCTGATTTCTTTACCCATTAGAATTCTACTATACACACGTGTGATCTTCTTTTAGGCCCTGTATAAATCTTTACAGTTAAGTTAGTTGTTCCCATAAATCTAGTAATTCAATTATTTGTGGTGTTAAAGTTTATTTGTCTCTTATTCCTCCATAGGAGAACTCATGTCTTAGTCATGTTTGTTTTCCCAATCCTTGGCATGCTTGACATTTATAACGTACCTGGCAATGATTACTCAAAAGATGGATGGAAGAACAAAACCGTATCTCACAATAATCCTGAGTTTATTAAGCATCACTACAGTCACCTCACAAAAAAGGGAACTAAGGGACAATGCAAACAACAAAATAATGGCAGTGCAGAGGCCAGGATTAATTTTTTCTACTTCCTAGAACACTTACCTGCTCATATCTCATGCTTTCTTTGAAGAAATATTCTAAGGGCTAGTCTAAGACGTGGCATTAAATTCAAGTGTGCATGTGGTTTGTGGTTTCCCTAGCAGCCAGAATATAGTAGCAACAAGAGAAATTAGATAGAGAAAGAAAGCTGTGGAACAGGTCAAGGAAAGTTGTTTTGTTTTATTTTAAATTAAGATTGCAGAGATGGCAGCATCCTGTGGGGCTAAAGAGAGTGGTTTGGTATAGAGGGAGATAAGGTAGAAAAGAAAGTAATCCAAGGAAAAGTGAAGTAAATAGGTATAAAATGCCGTACATGGGTAGATATGGTGGCAGGGGGTTGTGAAATTCTTTTCTCTCTGCTTAAATTTTTTTTAGTGACATCAAGGTCATCAGTTAAGAGAAAGGATGGGAGAAGTGGCACTGTAGCTTTGTAAAGAAGAGATAAGGTATAAAATTGTCATCTAAGAACAATCTCAAGTTCTTAGATGACAAAAAAATGAGTAAATGCGCCAGAGAAATACAGAATGATTGCCGGGCAGCATTAACTACTCACTTGAAGTTGGTGGCCATGAATGTAAAGCGAATCACATCAACACGTGATGTGTTTTTCTCCAGGTTCATTCATTGCTGGTACGGACTAGGTGGAGACCTGAATGTTACTAGGTCTGTGGTTTCATCCAATGAGAACAATGAAGTGAAAGAGGTGTAAGGGAGTAAAGGGTATATGTAAAAGTAAAATCACATTCAGTCACTATAGGAATCATCTGATTAAGGAAGGAAGAAAGGATATGTAGAGTTTGGTGAGGGTAAGTAATGGTGGTGGGATCAATAAATTGCAAATCTTAGTAGGACCAGTGTCAGAGTCAGAGAATGAAAGGAAGGGCATTGAAAGGATAGGAGGATGTCATCAGCAAGAGTGGGATGCATGGAAGTGAGATTATAGAGAAGCTGCAGATTCCGACGGTGCCCAGATGTAGGGTATGAACAGGAGAATAAGTAGCTCAAGGAGGGATTAGAAGGCAAGATCATTAGAAGAAAGGCCAGGGTATGCCAGCTCTGCTCTTGTCACTGGCCTACTTCCCTATGACTGTCATCCTCTCATCACTCGTCCACCAGTATACTCTCATCTACATTTCTCCAATTATGGTACTCAATTTATAGCTTTCTAATCATAAATATCTTTCTTTCATGAAATCTCAAGTTTGCATTGAGAGAAATTTTTGGTACTCCACTATAGACTCATTTTAAACAAATGATCGTAGGAATGACATAATCAGATAAGCCTCATTTCAGCACTTATATGCTGTTTTCTTTCTTTTATTTCTATCTAAATCATAGATTCAAATCTATGATTCTATATCAATACTTATTGACATAAATTAATATTATACCTTCTAATAAATCCATCAGACTATTGTATTATGTTAAAGTCTAGTTTATTTTTCACTTTCAAATATTCTATTAAAAATCAGAACATTAAATGGAAATTAAGAATGTTTTTTCCAGTTTTACTGAGATATAATTGGCATGTAGCAGTGTATTAGTTTAAGGTGTATAACATAATGATGTGATTTACATAAATGGAAATATTAATTGGATGTATAAAAAATGATTAAATGGTCAAAAGAATAAGAAACTGGAGGAAAAAAGATCAAACATGGGTTACTGATTCAATCAGAGATACTAAGCGATAAACTAATTTCAGAAAAACAAGGTTTCTTTGTGAAAATCACATAATTAGAATTCAAAGTGTACTTAAATGCATTTTCTCCTACAGATTTGAGCTCTAGTATTTTGTAGGCATATTGATACTAATTGAAGACATGCATGAGTAAAGAAACGTGTGAAACGTTCCACACTGTGTTTAAATAATATCCAGTCACAATACAGATACATATCATCACTCACCAAGGGGCTATCAGGGGCTAGGGAAAACCAACACTTTCTCCAAGTGCTTGAAAAATCTACAAGTATCCCTATAGCTATGCCTTGCATTACCATTTCTGCCCTTACCCTGAACTGGCCCACTGTCATCTCCACATGAAAACTCTGAAGCCTATGATACCACCGATGTTAATTCCGAAAGGAACCCTTGGGATGTGGCGCTGTCACTGTTGTCAATATCCATCGATGGATACTGCAGTAACTGCTAATGCTCGCCAAAGTGTTTCAAGTCTGCTTAAGTGAGGAAGTTTCTTAACCTCCAAATTTGTGATATGGCTACGCTCATGAGCTTCAGAGCAATACTTTGAGTTCTAGGAGTACTATAGTAATTTTTAAAATTTAAATAGTTCTTTTAGTCTTTTCCTTAGGAATATACAAGGGCTGAGTCAGAGACTTATTGGACCAAAAGACATACCTCTACTGCCATGCATTCTTATACTTGGAAACACATAAAATGTTCTTAAACTGTCTTTCCCCTTGGAAGCAGTATATCACGTTAAGAGCCTACTTAGTTCCTATATTATACATTATATAGGTCCATATGGACCTATATATAATAAAATTATACCAGAGGGCTTCCATATGTGCCTAGGCCTATCCGGATCCTAGGAAAAATAGTGGACTAAAGCTGAGAATCTGACAAATTGGGTCTGGAGTATGTACATGTCATTTTTCTTACATTATTTATATATAATGAAATATTTCCATAATTAGATTTTTCCCAGAACACACATTTGGAGCCACTATGTAGAAATGTTCAAAATAACACAGAATTGTAGACAGAGCAGGGTTGGAGGCCTTGGAAATTTTACATTGCCATCTGATCATTAATATTTTTTTAAATCTCTAGATATATTCAAGAACTGCCTTATTAACAATAGAAGATTCTCCAGGTCTTCTCTGATAGTATTCAACTAGACTGAGGGCAACCATGACTTAAAATCTCAGCCTCTGAGAGCACTACCATTCTTTACAGAATTCATTACAGAGCAACAAAGAGACCATTCTAAGCAGAACAGTCAAATACCTAAGCATCTCTGAAGCATGAAATGTACACAGTCCATTTATGCCTAAGGGAAAACAGTATAGCATAAATATGATTTAATAAAAAGACTTATGGAGAGATCATAAAAATTCTGAGTTTGACCTACCCACCAATCAGGTCACTTACCGGATATCTCCTCTAGGCACTGCTTAGCTGTCTTACTGTATGATAAATCCATCTTAGTAGGACTGGTACAGGAATCGGCAGATGGTAAAGAGGTACCTTCATTTTCTGAATGTGCTCTGAAATTAACCAAGAAGACAGAAATACCAATTGCTGTCACCAGCGACTCATCAAAGTTCTCTAGTACAAGAAGAAATCAATGTATTGAAAGTTTTCTATGAAGGTAAGTGAGCATTTCTTTATGTCTGGGACATTCCAAAGCTGTCTATCTACAGGAGAATTTCCTTACTTTTCATATACAACCCAAGTTGTAGTGAGGTATTAAATCAGATTTCTTAGACTTTTCTAAGTTTGAAAGCTTGTAATTACCAATAATTGACTGCACTTTTTCTGGGCAAAAGACTAGAAAAGATTCCTTTTTTTTTGCTGTCTTAGAGGAAGTCTGGCTAAACTGTGCCCTTCTGAGAATGATAAAAGCACCGAAAACACCCCTAAAATTATTTTTTCCATGCATATTCTATAAAATATATCCTAAAATACAAAGTATAAGTAAAATAAATATTGACTTTGCTATGGGCTATAAATGTCACTATGATGTCTTGATTTCAGAAAAATTAAAGTCAATCAAAAACAAATTCTCATTCTGACAACCCTCTTTTATAATACGTTTTATAGTTGTGTATATATGTTCATGGGTATATATTTGTGTGTGTGATTAACATGTAAAGAGTAGGTCTAATCAAATAAAAAGCACTCCACAGAGGGACTGCATACGTTTTGATATTCCAATCTTCATGCATTGCTTCTTCCTTTTATGCACAGGCAAACGTTTTAAGAGGCACTATCTTTCCTTATGCAGCTTCAAAATCTACATATATTTGGTCAAAAACACCACATCTTTAGAAAGTCCACAGCGTGAACTATAAGAGAAAGAAGGAGACAAGACAGTACAGCATTGTACACTGGACTTTGTTCTTTATAGTTATCTCATTTGCTTGGAGTCCCATTCCTAGTACTGAGTTTAGACCATGGCAAGTGATCACTAAGTATTTCTTACTTTAAAAAAATCTAAAGAGAATATTTATACGTGAAAGAAAAATTCAGTTAATCTTTAAATCAATTTTCGCTTACTATGTTACTTTTATTCTAAATCCTGGTTTTGTTTGAGAGAAAATAAAGTGTAATCATTGATGCCAGAAATATTTTCTATTTATCTGATGGATCTAAAAACTCTGAAACGCTCATTAGGATTTTAATAAATCATGGAAAACTATATGCTGTATGTATGTATGTATGTATATAGGAATTGACATATTAAAAGAAAGATAGAGCCATGCAAGAATTCATACAAAGCTGTGCCTTGACCTCCAGTGGTTTCTGGCAGACATTCCTAGCTTATTGTAACTTAAAACTAAATATAAGGAGCATAGCAAAATTCAGAAGAGGACATGCTGTTCGAATGACAGGATATACCATTAAGGCCAGTAAAAATTTCAATGTTGTGAACATCAACAGACGTTTTTAGTCTTCACCTTCCTTGATATCTTGGTAGCATTTAGAATAGCAGACCATTCCTCCCTTCACGAAACTCTCCTTCCTTGGCTTCTACAATAAAAATTTTCCAGTTTGTTCCCCATTCTCTCTGGATGCTACTTTTTTTCTCTTTGTTCTCTTTTACCCAATCATTAAATGTCATGGTTGTCGGTAGTAAAAAAGAAGGGCAAAAGTTGGGGGTTCCTCAAAGCAATATCCTAGGCTTCTTCCAGTTTGCCTTGTACAGTCTCTCCAGATGATCTCAAACATACCCACTGTATTAGTGATTGCCTATCCACACATGAAGTCCAAATTCAAACTCTAACCCAGAATTTTTCTCTGAATTCCAGATGTGAATCATAACTGTCTAATAGACATTACCTCTTGATTATCACAGAGATAACTCAAACCCATCTTGTACAGAACTGAACTTGTGATATTTTCTCAACAAACCTGGTCCTTGTTCATAGTGCCCCTGGGTGAAACCTTTAGAGAGCCTAAGAGGCTTTGCATGGTCTGATCTCTGTCTGCCTCTCCAGTGTCATCTTGCACTGGACTCCCCTTATCTCTCTCCCTTGTGGTCACAAGAATCTTCTACCCACATCCTATAGCTCCTGGCCTCAACAGGTCCTTTCTACTTGAATATTTTCCTTCCCACGACATCCAATTAAATTTCTCCCTTCAAGTCTCAGCTCAAGTGACTCTTTCTTAAAGAACAATTCCAAATTTTCAGGTGAAGTCCCAAGTTACAAATACTTATTTCTCCCTGTACCTATCTTGAGCACTTCATACTCTCGTAACATGACATTTGTGTAATTATTTGATAAATGTTCATCTTCCAAACTAGAGTCCATTCTCGATGTTTAAGCTCATCATTGCACCCCAATGCCTAGCCACATGTCTAGCAGATATGCTGCACTCTTCAAATATATGATCATAAAACAGTGTCATTGTTGGGTAAAACATACAGAAGGAAGCACGGTATAATGGTACATGCTCTGCATTTGGTTGTAAAACTTAGCTCTCTCGCTAAACAGTTGTTAACTCATGTGACCTTGCTAAGTGACTTAGCCTCTCTGAACCTCAATTTGCTTATGTGTAAAAGGCAAAGAAAAATATGCTCCTCACAAAATAATTGTGAGCTCAAGTGTTATTATTACCAAAGGCCTGGAAAGGCATTCTCCTGAGGCATGTGGGATTCTGGTCAACGTTATAATGTGGGGAATATATCCGGCTCTCTGGGCTGTTTCTTTTCTTCTCTGGCCCCCAGGGTCTCCTATGTCCCCTGTCTATTGCCCCTCCCCACTCACTTCTAAAGTTCATTATCATCTATTCTTCCACTTGGGCTCTTTTCTTGTGAGCCACTGCACCTCCCTGGCTTATTCCTTAGCCTAATGTCCATGAACGAGGGGAAAAAATTCCTCTGAAGATTTCTAAGGATTGTTACTTGCTGAAGCCATTTAAATGGAGAGTATGTAGTAAGATAGGACACCCCAGGGAAAGCTTACTGGCTGCTTGCCAAGAAGCCTCAGAGAGGCATGGTGCCTGGGTGAACTGGCTGGGAGCCAGGGTTGGCCTACAGTCATACAGGCTCAGAATTCACAGACTGGTTTCTCAGATGCTGAGTCACATAAAGTAGTTCACTGGGATGGCTGTCTAAAGCCCAATGCCAACTGATTTTTACTAGAACAAGACCAGAGCAATTACAGGAACCAGAATACTTGTAGCTATGTTAGTTATAAAGATGCAGAGCATCTCCCTCTAGGAAAATCTCTATGGAGCAAAAGAATATTCAGAATGTGTTTTGGGAGTAGACTTTTTTCTTTGCTGCAAATATACAGATCTTAAAAAATATTTCTCAGTGTGCGGCTATCTTTCTCAGTGTATGAAACCTAGTACTCAATTCCATTGTCTAAGTCCCCACCCTCTGATAAAAAAGTATTCAAACTTTGGTCTTGGAAACCTTTGTTTTACTTTGTTTTTTAATGTGGCAGTGAACATTTCTGGCTGATTTGTTCTTTAACTTCTTTTTTTAGTTTAGGTCACAAGAGAAAATCTTATTTATACCGTATTTTCAAGTTCTTTGGTATATGTTTCACAGTGTTCCCTATCTGAGTTACCTACATTAGAAATGATAGGGCAACAGATTGATCAAGGGAAGGAATATGGTGAAGTTAAACAAATAATTATAAAAAGATCTCAGAAATTATCTTTGGATTGTATTCACATGTAAATGGGTCCAGATCCCCTGCTCTATATATGTTACAAGACATCGATTTCCCCAGGATTTCTACCTCATTATTTTTTAAAGTGGAATAAGAGTTTAACTCCAGTCTCTAGAGGGACAATCAAAGGTAACTGGTAAAGATTTAACTTTTATATAAATGATCAAAGAAGTTCAGTTTAATCTCTGAAGGCTCTAAGCATGTCCTCTACTTTTGTGCATGCTTCATTCCAGTAAAATAACAGGTTTTGGGGTTGATTCATAAAACAATTTACGAAGACTTCAGAATCAATAGTGTTTTCTAACCAAAAGGTAGATATTGCAGTGGCATCATTCACTGTTCCCATGTAAACCAATACTGCATTCCTCTCATATTGACTGGGAAAAGGAAAAAATGATTCAAAATATTTAGAAGACATCATCCTGTGCAGATTATCTTACTGTGCATTTACAACATGGTCAACATGTTATAAGCACTTACTGAAACTGTAAGATAGGGCATTGCAAAAACACCATTTAATTTATTTAGAGTTCTAATAAGCTAGTGCTAGTGTCTGTTACTAAGAGTCCTAGTAGCTAAAGGTCTAGGTTTCACCAATAATTAACATAAAAGCTAGTTCCTGTTTATGTGCACTTACTATATGCCAAGTACTATGCCTAGTGTTTTATCTAGGGCATATCACTCAAACTTCACAACAATTGTGTTGCTATGGACTGAATATCTGTTTCCTCCCAAAATTCATGTGTTGAAACCTAACCCCCAATGTGATGATGCTAGGAGGTGGCGCCTTTGGGAGGTGATTAGGTCATGAGGATAGAGCCCTCATGCATGGGATTAGTGCCATTACAAAACAGACCCTGGAGAGCTCCCTTGCCCCTCCTGCCATGTGAGGGCACAGTGAAAAGATGGTCATCTATGAACCGGGAAGCAGGAGCTCACCAGATACCAAATCTACTGGCACTTCGATCTTAGACTTTCCAGCCTCCAGGATTATGAGAAATAAATGTTTGTTGCGTCAGCCACCTAGTCTATGGTATTCCTGTTAGAGCAGCTGGAACAGACTAAGACACCTGTAATTTAGGTGCTGTGGATTAACTGAGGCTTCTAGAGATGTAATAATTTGCCCTGTGTAACAAGCTGGGAGATACTTAACCTGTACTTAAATCTGGAAGCTTCTAAATATTGTTTTATTAACCACTACCCTACAATTTAATTCCATTTAATTCCAAATGTCTCTGGACACTGAGCATGTTAATGTATGTGATGTCTCCTTAGCTGACAGATAGCTTAGTCACTAAGTTATTAACAGACAGTATTTGAATGTGACAATACCCAATGGCCTAACCTTAATTTTACTACCTTAAATTTTTACTCCTAAGAAAAGGAAGCTATTATACATGCCATTTAAAGGAATTCAGCAATACACCTAGATACTAGCAATCTTCAGATTTCCAATTTCATAAATAGGGGTGTTGCATATTGGTTTATATTAAAAATATAGCCATGTGAATTGATCTTGATATGGCTATACTAGTCACAAATGTGGACACAAACAAAACTGGTTTGAGTCAGCAACAATAACTAATGGTCTTATAGTTCCTGCTTTATAAACCCAACCTAAAAGAAAGACAAACAAGTATCTTTCCCAAACCAGCTCTCTCTTTCTTGGTGGGAAGGAAGACAGGTGACAGCCAGGGCCAAGGCCAGGAATCTGTCAGAGTGAAGAGTAGCCCAGTGTGGATGAGAGATTTGTTAGATTTGTATGCTGGGGGTTGGGGGGCTGAGCAAATAAGAAAACATATTGAGTATAATGGGAGCCAGGTTTCTCAGTTGACAAAGGAAGGTGCAAGTATGGAAAGGAGAAAGCAAGAATAAACTCTGTGTGTTGATTTGGAATTGGAGGCACTGTGAATTTACGGTTATATACCCATCTCTCTCTCTCTCATAGATAGCTCGTTGATATTGAGATAAATATGTGTGTAGGGACTTCCCTGGTGGCGCAGTGGTTAAGAATCCGCCTGCCAATGCAGGCTAGATGGGATCAAGCCCTGATCCGGGAAGATCCCACATGCCACAGAGCAACTAAGCCCGTGCGCCACAACTACTGAGCCTGCGCTCTAGAGTCCGCGAGCCACAGCTACTGAGCCCGCGTGCTGCAACTACTGAAGCCCGTGTGCCTACAGCCCGTGCTCCACAACAAGAGAAGCCACCGCAATGAGAAGCCCGCGCACTGCAATGAAGAGTAGTCCCCACTCTACGCAACTAGAGAAGCCCGCGCGCAGCAATGATGACCCAACGCAGCCAAAAATAAATTAATTTTTAAAAAAGGAAATAGGTTTGCAAAAATATGTGTGTGTCTGTATGAGTGTGTGTGTGTGTGTGTGTGTGTGTGTGTGTGTGTGTACCTACATATATTTTACTATTTAGGAAAGCTAGGAGCAGTGAGATCTGGTTCCTAAATATTACTCTTCACAAAAGAAATCAGGGCACCTTAGATAAAAGCTGAAGCCAAGGCAGTGAGAGAACAAGGTGAGCCTAGATTACCTTGAGCCAAAAAGAAACAAAGTTCTCAAAGAATAATGGGGCAGAAGCCAGCTTGAAGGGCATCCCAGCAACCAAATCTGGGAAATTCTAAACATCAAAATAAATAGTCATATTGATGGATTATAATCCACTGAAGACAGTAGGAATCCATTAGTCCACAAAATTCAAAGAGGGGGAGAGGGAAAGAGCACAGGAGAAGGAAAAGGAGGAGGGGGGAGGGGGAAGGAGAAGGAGGGAGGGGGGAGGAGGAGAAAAATAAGAAAGGGACATCATTTTCTTAAAGTTGAATGGCAAGGCATAAATGCAGAAGGAATAATGGAATTAGAAATCACATGACATCCATTGGAGTAAACTATTAATTTAGGCAAGAAACATCAATGGATGCTAAAACCTATGGGTGAAAGCAGACCCACTGTGGCAAACATCATCCCAATCAAGCAATCAAATTCAACACCACCAGAAAGGGGAATATCAATAATGTTGATACCTGGTAGAAAGGCAATGGAAAAGCACAGTATCATTTCTGTGACATTATATATATATAAATATATATACACTTATATACATATATCTGCAATCACGAGAAAATATCAGACAAACCCACATTAAGAAACAGTCTATAAAATGCTTGCCTTCAACGTATCAATGTCACGGAAGTCAAGGAAAGATTAAAGCACTGTTCCAGATCGAGGGATGTTAGGAAGACATGACGACTGGGTACAACGTTCATCCTGAATCGCTAAAAGTGCTATCTCTGGGACAATTTGTGAAACTTGAAAAAGGTCTCTGGGTGCTCTGAGTTAAATGTATATGGGAGTTCTTTGTACGATTCTTGCAAATTTTCTGTAACGTTAACAGCTTTTCCAAGAGAAGATAAAATACAGAAAAAAGAAACAGCTGTGGTTTGGTTGGGCAATCTGGCGCTGAACCTCGTAAGCTAAATACAGAAAGGGCAGTTTATCAAGCTTCTCTGTGGGGAGAATGCCAACTCATAGCAGTCTTCTACACAACAGACCCTCTTCCAGCATTGGCTCTGCATTCCAGCTTAAAAATACTGCTGTGTGAGGGAGCTTAAACTGCTACCCAATGCACAGATATACAATGCACAGCAAAAGACAAGTTTGCAAGACAAGCATTCAGTAAGCTTTAGTTTGTGCTGATAACCAATTATGCCCAGTTCACATAAAACCACAATTGCAGTATAATCTGTAATAATAGCTGCAGGGCTTACAAAAGCTTTATCTGCAAGACGGTTCTATGCTCCACGTTTCAAAATTCATAGACTCACAGATCCGCCTACTGAATCTACTGGTTCAACAAATAAGCCAAACTTAAAACCATGTGAGTAAGCATTTTCAAAACTAATGTTTTGTATTCTTTGCCTTTCAGAATATAATATATTCAAGGGCCAATTTTCCATGTCACTTTCTAGGTAAATCTGAAATCTCACAAAAACTGTTACAACAATCTTTCCTGAGAACCCTTGATGCTGTTATATAAGACACATCATATTATACCAATTATATATATACATATACATATGAGTAACAAAAGGAAACCTCTAAATTCAGACTTTCTTGACCTAATTTTACAAATCAAGTGTGTACAGAGGGTTTCTGCTTATATTTAATTAATGGGTTTAAGAAGCACAATGATTTTCTTCTCTGTTTAACAATGTTTTGCCTTATCTAAAGGTTGGGTTCCTTTTTTTTCTTCTGTGAACTGTCCTCACCCTGATTCTCTCCCTTTGCCTTTAGATGTTTGCGTTATGTCCAATGCACTGATTTCTTGACATTTACTACAAATGGTCAGAAAATAACAAAGAGCATGTAGACCTCAAACTAGCAAGTTATGAATCTGGTTAGTAGCTATTTTGAAATTTATTGGGGGCTGTTAAAAATACTGAGGTTTAGAGAAAATGTGCACGTCTTTCTTTCCTCCGTGACTAAGGAATCACTTCATAACTTTACTTCACATATCTCTGAAGCACAAGAAGCCACTTTCTCTGATTCCAACAACTAGCGGTCATTTTCCATGTTTTGAAGTCTCAGTATACCAAATCTGGTTCACTGCTTGGGGGGTTTACACTTCCTGCTTCATTCTGTAGTCATGTTTCAGTCAGTCTCTTGCCTACTACATTGTGGACCATGGAAGGGAAATAACATATGGGATGTGTGATGTTTCACTCTAACCCTGATGCCTTACACGGTAAATGTATTTAGTAGGTAGTCGAAAGAGGAAAAGAATAAGTGAATGAAGGTCCCGAAGAGAAGATATGGTTTCATTCTATAAACATTTTAAAGCCGTTTATATTTCAACTAAACCCTACCATTTATAGGAATAAAAGACTTCTGAATTTTTCTTATTCCACTGTACATTTTTGGTAGTGTTTCTATTCTTCTATAGCAGATGAGTCTAACCCATGATGATGGTGTTTCATTCAACAATTTTTAGTTGGTTCCTATTGTAGGTAGGCTCTGTCCTGGGCAATTACGCTACCAAATAAAAAAAGACAAGATGCTTATTTTTCAATGAGCTTATGTTATAGTCGGAGGTGGCTGAAATCACACTTGTTAATAAGTAAACAAAAACCCAGTGGATGGTGATAACCTCTATGAATAAAATACAAGGGGACAATGGCATATAATTCTGGCAAAAGGCATTGTGAGTGTTCCTTCAGACTAGATGGTTGGAAACGGCTTGTGTGAAGAAGTAGCATGTAAGCAGAGTTCTGATGAGAAGAAGGAGGCTGCTTTTTTTTTTTTTTTTTGCGGTACGCGGGCCTCTCACTGTTGTGGCCTCTCCTGCTGCGGAGCACAGGCTCCGGACGCGCAGGCTCAGCGGCCATGGCTCACGGGCCCAGCCGCTCTGCGGCATGTGGGATCTTCCCGGACCGGGGCACGAACCCGTGTCCCCTGCATCGGCAGGCGGACTCTCAACCACTGCGCCACCTGGGAAGTCCCAGGAGGCTGCTTTGATCCAGAAGAGAGTCCTTATACGCAGAGAGAATATCTATGACAAAGTCCCCAAAGCAGGACAGGTTAGTTTGTTAAGAAACAGAATGAAGGCAGGGAGGCAGTGAGCGTAGTTTAAGGGCTAGAGAGAGGGCCGGATTATGTAGGAACTTGTAGGGCTTGGTAAGATGCTTAGGTTTTACTTTTCAAGTGTAATGTAAAGCCAGTAGATGGTCTCATGAATTTAAATGACATACAATTTATACTTTTAAAAGATTAGAGCCCCTGCTGTGTGAAGGATGCGACCGGAAAGGACCACAAGTGAATGCTGGAAGACTCGTTGGAAACTAGGTGAAAATTGGTGGTGCCCTGATCACGGGAAGGCAGGGTGGAAATGGAAAGAAATGCCCAACTGAGGGTATGTTTTGCAGCAAGAGCCAACAGGACTAGCTGAAAATAAGATGTGTTGGGAGGGAGTGAGCGAAGAGAAGAACAAAGTATGGATTCATTCCAAATTTTCTTCCTAGTCTCCCATTCAAGTAATCATGAGTTCTAACCTCTAGTCTTTAGCAGTTTTAGTTACTAGCATTTTACATAGCACTTCGTAATTTGCCTGTTAGTTTTTCCAACATGCTTGGATTGTAAAATTGTAGAATGTCAAATTTGGATGATGCCATAACATTCCTCCTTCCACCTGACAAATTCTAACTCATCCTTTAAGTCTCATCTCTTCTCTTACCTCTTCTGTAATGCATACACTGACTCCACCCTCATGTAAGATTCAGGAAAACTCTTCTACCTTATTTGTTGCATACACTTCCATGACAACAGTGATGTTTTAAGTTCTTGATTAAATTCTTTTCATTATCACCAATAAAACTGAGTTCCCAGAGAGCAGATAATTTTTTTTTTACTCTTTGTAATTCTTATTACATAGTATTTGCAGAATGAGTGATGAGTACATAAAAGAAAAAAGATATTTGGTGAATTCCCTTAACTTAAACTATGGCAACTGGTCACTGTATCGCTTCTTAACAATCTCCGGCAGCCACCTGCAGCACTTAAAAAAGGCAGGCTAATCCATTCACACGTCTACTTATTGGGAACTTCTTATAGCGAGTTAAACTTTTCTTAAAGTTTTCACCTTTGATTTTAGTTATATCCACTCATTAAATGGATAAAGATATGCCCAATTCAAAACTACTTTTATCACATAGTAGTGATAAATGAGTTATAAAAACTTAATATAGAATATCCTTGCACTGTGCAGGAAGTAGGACTAAAATGAAATTCATTAACTTCCAGAACTCAACATTACATTTATAGGACTTTGAACATTCAATTTGCACGAAGGAGTATTACGAAGCATATAATAAGGTCCCAGAAGGAATAATTAATAACCAGCATGACCTAGAAGTGGGCTGAGAACCGGGGAAAAATATCACCATCACCCATGGATCTTCCCATTATATAGAGGTTATTTAATTTTCTTTAAATATCAAACGTATGTATGTTTATACATATACATACATATATATGTATTTTAAAGTTATTCTACTTAAAAGCAATTATTTCCCAATATAAATGATATCTGCAAATCTGCTATTGATATTTTCCCAGCCAGAATTTTCCTAGTAACAATACCTCTTATTTCTACACATACAGCAAGAACTGCTAAGCAAAGGAGGGCACACTACAGACTCAGGCATATACGGATTCAAAGGCAAACTCCTGCCAGGCCTGTGACTGTAAAAGATTATCATGATCCTGCCTTGAAATCGCTGCTTCTTCATCTCTGTAAAATGGGGTAACATTCCCTTGCCATGGGTTGATGACACAGTTTAAATGAAAAAATTAACGTAAATTTTGTAATACAGACTTGTACTAAGTAAGCACTCAACAAAAACCATTATAAAATAGTAAATTATTACTATTATTGTATCAAATGATTAGCACCTCCAGAAAAGTCTGCCAGGGATTTTGCAAGAGAAATTCTTAAATGGTGTTGGAGTAGTCAGAGTGGAAAGGACATCAGGGGTCACATAAGCCAAATGACATGACTCTACGATACCTCTTTCACTGACAGTTAAGAAACTTGAATATTGACTACTCAACCTTAAGAGCATTTATATTATCATTTATAAAATTATTCTGAATTTATAAAAGACTCCAAGCAGCCTTTTCCTCATATGTAGACTATGATGTGACATTTCTTATTAGATGGTTTTATTTATTTTCAACTACTTTATATTATTGATAATAAAACAAATAATTACTGACATTTATAAGCAATTTATTCTGAATCTGGCTCTGTGCTAAAGACTTTACAATCTTGATTGCCTTATTTAATCTTTAAAACAACCAAATTAGGTAGATATTCTTCTACCACACTTTACAGAATTAGAAACTGAAGTCTGGGGAAGGTCATTTACTGTGTGGCAGGTACTGTTCTGAACCCTGTATAAATATCAACTCATTTAATCTTCAAAACAGCCTTATGAGGAAGCTTCTATTATTATCATCTCCATTTTACAGATTATAAAAATTGAGTCTCAAGTCTTTAAATGCCTTACACAAAGTCACATGACTAATAAATGGTGTCATCATGATTCCAACCCAGGCAACCTGGCTCTTGGGGCCATTGTCTCAATAATACAAGGTGCAGTTTCGGAACCATGGTAGAGCAAACGGACTCTACAGCCTGTAGTCCTAGCTACTCGGCTATATTACCTCACTTTTATAATCTCCGTTTTAAACAGGGCAAAAAGAAACTCAAAGAGGCTGGAGAATTTGGCAGTCGCATGGTTGATTCACACTTTAACCTCTAAACTGTGCTGCCTCCTCTTTCAGATAGCAAAGGTTACACTGCCAAATGAAAATCACTAAATCTGTACCCACTGGATATGTTATTGCAAACAACCAAAGAAGTCTGCTGCTACTTATAGAAAGAAGCTTGCTAAACTGGTGGATATATTCTTTTTGCTTAGATTTATACTTTCCTGTGAAATTCATCCATGGTGATTTGAAATGACAGATGTTCTTACAGAATACATTTGAGAGTGACAAGTGTGCTGAGTATGACATATTTTAAAGTTTATAATTTTTTCTTATATTTTTGAAACGTGGATTATGATTTTGACATGTGAAATTCTCCTTTGTCAGATAGGGTCTCTGGAGCTAGAAGGATCTGCAGACTCCCATTGTAATACAGGTGGGACAGGCACGACCTAGAGCAGTCTCCCTCAGCCACTGGTCGGCCTCGCACTGGGCCCCTCCCCCAAGCGAGCGACCGTTAGTGAGCAACTGTCAGTGAGCAACTGACTGTTAGTGGTCACACTCAGCCATTGGCTGGCACTGCAGTGGGCCCCTCCCCCTCCCCCTTCTCTGTAGAAAAAGAGCCCAGAGAATGCGGACTGAGGGAAAATGTTTTTTTGCGACTAGGGTGCCACCTTCTCGGTCTGCTGGCTTTCTGATTAAAGTCGTTATTCCTTGCCCCAACAACTCATCTCCCGATTTATTGGCCTGCCATGTGGCAAGCAGAGCAAGCTTGGGCTCGGTAACACCATGTGATGCAGATACAAAGGTTTTAAATGAATTTTTGCTATTAAAGTCAGAATAGCAGCCTTAAATGAGGTAGCTATTTGAGGTAGACCTGAAATTCAATAATTATACATTTGTGTGGATGAGTATATAAAGCCCCAGAAAAAAATCACTTAAAGCACTTAGGTTTTTCACTGAGGGAAAACAAATCATTATAATTATTTTCTTTACTTAAAAACTCACATATTTAATAAATTTAATAAAATTTGAAACTATATAATCTTGACCTTTTCCTATTTGCAGCAGATCCTACATCCTGTTTTTCCTGTTGATGAACTGTACACCTGCCAAAGTCGCAGGCATTATTCCTCCCTAGCCACCTCTTCACTGAAAGGACAGTAGATAAAAACGGAGACACAGCAGCACTGACATAGTCCTAATCGAGTAAAACTTACCACAAGACAATAGGCAAAATGTGTTTACACTACAACTGTTTAGTAGGATATATATTTTAAAATATAGCATGTGCTATGTATTTCAATAAATGAAAAATAATATAAATATATAACAAAAAAGTTAATAAAGTTAAATATAATAATTATATAGATTAGTATTTTTGCCTGGAAACAACAGGCCTAGCTGTGGAAATTAATATAAATTTTATGCTGGGAAAGCAACGCCTTATAAACAACAGTTAACAAACATGTACAATGTGCCACAGTATACAATAAGCATCTTATATGCATTTTGCCTGTTATTCTTCCCAACTCTACAAGGTAGATACTGTTATTTCTATTTGACAGCTGAAAATGAGACTAAGAGATGTTAAATTCTTTGTCCAAAGGCATATAGCTGGTAAGTGGCAGAGCTGGGCATTAAGTCTATATCTGCCTGAACCCAGAGCATGCCCCCTTAACCATTATGGTTTACGTTTTCTCATGGGTGAAAACAAAAATATCTCTAAACTCTATAAAAATGAGAATTATTTTAAAAGACTAATAATAGAAATAATAGTAGTAAAAGTAATAGACACGGGGAAAAGTCATGACATCTGGGTTCTATTTTGCCTTTGACGGCAAGTAGGTTAACTTTCAAAGGCCTCGGTTCTTGAGTGGGGGGGGAGGGGAGGGGGGAGGGGAAGGAGATGAGGACTAATAGATTGGAGGATATGGGAGGCTTTCTTTTAAAAATTTTAATTCTAGGCCTCTCTCTCCAGAATGAAATACTGTTCCAAAATGACTATGTGAAATAGGACTCCCCAACCTTCCTTATTATGTATACTCTGAGTATGCAGACCTGTCAGTGTTTACAGCTGTGGACCAACGGAGCTCGCCTTACCTATAAATGAATGGAGCCACGGTGGCAGTATTTGGGTGGCTGTGTTGCTGCTGCTGAGGGAGCTGGACAGCACCATTTCCCACGCTCTGCCCACTGCCTTGCGCCGCTGACCCCGCACAGGAACCCGCCAGAGAGGCGTGGCTAGCTTCCCTTCCTTCCAAAGGAGCAGGGCAGTTGGATGTGCTTGCTTTCTCAGTCGTTACGGGCTTAGGGAAGGACTGGGAAGGGCTTCCCTTGGTAGTCCTGAACTTTTCAGACTCTTTGCTTGTTGAGCTTCCCGGTGAAACAGTTTGCTTTGCTGTTGGCACCTTTGAGCCCGGTTTTGGAATCCCACTGGAAGAGGGGATTAAGCTTTCCTTCTTGGCTGCTGTCGTCTTGCTGCCCTTTGGGATGAAGCTTGCAATTTTAGAGGTCTTTTTTGGAGCCGTCTCCGCCACCTGATCTTTCTCGTCCTTGACTGGTTTTTCAGTGCAAACTTTATTTCTGTCCCTGTTCTTTTCCTCTTTTTCCTTTGGCTGTAGCAAAGACTTTTTATTGCTGAGATTTTTGCTTCCAGCTTTTGGAGGGGCTAATTTCGGTGACACTTTGGGGCTGCTATTTGTTGAGCCGCCACTATTCAGACCGCTGTTAAAGCCTTCCATTTCACCAGATTCAGAAAAGGCATCGTCCTCCTTCCCACCATCACTGGGTCCTGAACTGGGAGGCTGCAGGGGGCGTAAAGCAGTCCGGGCATTGACCAGCTTGAACTTCTCAAGCATGGATTTCTGTCCCGAGGGAGCTGCTCTGCCCCCGTCCGAGGCAGGGGGCTTCAGTCTATCTGCAGATGGTGTGGGAGAGGTGCCTGGGCTCGACTGCTTCACGGTCAGCATGGTGGAGGTGGCGCTGTGCTTGGCATTCATGGACTTGCTGCGCCACGGCTTGCTAGCGCTCGGGGACGGGATGGCCGAGGCCGGGGGCTGCCCAGCGGCGCCGGGGGGCTGCGTGCTGCCACTCACACCTGAAGATGGTTGAGGTCCTTTGGAGGAATCTGGACGTGGTTAAGAAGAAACATTTTAAAAAGGCTGGTTAGTTTTTGATCACTTATGTCACACCACTGAGTATTTCTAACTGTAGGCACAAGGAAGTTTCTTTCCTCTGAACTGGAAACGGACATGCTATGTGGCATCAATCACTTCTGTAATGTGGTGGTTTTTGTACCAGATATCAAACATTCAGTGTCTGAAGGACAGTGATGTTGGGGAAAAAAAAAACCACAACACTTTTTTCCCCTTCTAAAATTATTCATAGCCAAACGAATTTTGCTGGTCACAGAGGTCTATAGATGAATAAAACACTATCCCTCCCCTAAGCAATTCTCTGTATTCTTCCAGCTACTACTGTAGCTCATAGCAGTGAATGGATATTCCACCTTGCCTTATAAGAATAATGAATACTGAGAGATTGCTTTAACCTACAGGGAGCCTAGCTTATTCTTATCTGATTAAATATGCTTTTGAATCATAATTTAGCTTTTTGTTAATATTCTTTTTATTTGTACAAAATAAATATTGAAAGGGATGTTTACATGGGTCAGATAATCTACTAAGAAATATATAAAATATGTAATACAAATATTTAATACTAAAAAATGTGTAATACATAATATGTATAATCCTTATAACAGCCCTACAAGGTATGTATTGATATTTTACAAATAATTCTTACAAATAATAATTTTATAAATAATTTTAAAAAATTCTACATAACTTGTCCGAAATCATCCAGCCTGGACCTGAACGGATTTCAAAGCCTGTGCTCTTAACTAGCACACCTGCAGGTTCCTGTAGGGATCTGAACAAACTTTAAATTCTAATAAAAAAATCAAGCTACTTTTTGGGGGCTATAAGAAAATAAGGCCAATTATCATATAAGTACTTATAATGCACTAGTGTTCACTTACTTTCCACGTAGAAATCTCATTATGATATGAATTTCTATACGACTGTTATAGCACTGATTAATGCTTGATTACAAGTCTTATTTTTAAGCATGAAAGACTAAACCAAAAAGAGATTTTATAACAATGCATAGAATAAAAAAAAAATTGAGCTTGGAGTTAAGAGATCTCAGTATAAATGTTGACACTGGAGAACTATATAATTCTGGTCATGTCATTTACCTTAAATTTCATCTACCATAAATACCTCCCTCTTCCCTCCTCTTTTTCTTTTTCTTCTGAGAAATGGAGAAAAAAATGGATAAATGATTAAATTAGATATTTATGTAAAAGAGGCAACGTTGATACTGTTAACATACTAGATATTGTCAAATAAATGAAATGTCCAAAGGAAATATTTTATTAATAAATCCTTTCATAATATTCAGGAATTGGAGACCATTAAATTCCATTAAATATTCATAGATCTAAAACTACAATGCTTTCACTTTTAAATGTTTTTTCCAACAGTATCAAAAATGCATGATAAACAGTAGGTAATTAAGCCAATTGGTATAGAATACTTGTCTTACCCATTTTTCAGAAGAAGTTGTTTACATTAAAAAGTTAATAAAGAAAGAGATAGGAAAAGAGGTTAAATTCTTCATTAAATATTTGTGTGAGTTAGGTTTTTTTAAAAGAAAATAAGTGTGCCTAAAACAATATAATAGATTTGTGAAGTTTATATTAACAATGCCAATAGTATAGACAAACGTAGATAACTTCACTGTGATTGCCTGTTTCCTCTACTGCACCGTTGATACAGTCCATGAAAGCAAAGACCACACCAGTAATGCATAGTTCTACATTACACACAAAGCACCTTCTGTGTGACAGGCACTAAACTAAGTTTTTGAAATACATTAACTCAGTCCTTCCAACAACTGCATAAAATTTTCATTATTACCCTCAACTTGCACATGAAGAAACTGAAGCACAAAGAGGTAAAAGAACTTGGCCAAAGTTACACAACTTGTAAGTGACAAGTCTGAGAACTGAACTTAGCTTGGGATTCTAAGTTAATTCTGTCAATCACTATGATTTTACAAATGTACAAGAAGTTCAATGGCTTATCAGTTATAACATTATTCCTTGACTCTAGAAACACAAAAAATAGTGAATGTCAAATTCATGCCTTTAATAGAATTGTCAAGTAAACTTTATTTCTCGATTACCTAGATTCAACTGGAAACTAAGAACATCTCCAAACAAGATGCATTTTCTCAAGTTCAGTGAATTGTGTATGTGCCCGTGCATTTCACACAGTGACCTTACTGTTTTGCAGATTTCTGTCCAACATATATGCCTCCATTTTTCTACTATTTCCAGAAATATTAATCAATGCTACTCAGTTCCTACAATCTCTAGGACTTGAATCTAGGCATAACATCTGTTAATATTTACTGAGTGGCTATTCTGTGTAAGACTCCCCAAGACACCTTACAATATAGTCAGAGGAAAGAAATCAGACTCACAGAAGATGAATGGCATATATTAAACGTTAAACGAGTAGGAGGTGGGAAAGAAAATGGTAGAGATCAGAAGTGCACAAAGGGCTGTACAACATTAAATAAGATCAAGACAGATGAGCTAAGGGAGATATGCAGGCATTCAAGGCAGGAGTAATATAGAATTTTTATATGAAACTATGTGAAAATTTATTCTATTTATTTACATTTTAAAAATATGTACATACGGGGCTTCCCTGGTGGCGCAGTGGTTGAGAATCTGCCTGCTAATGCAGGGGACACGGGTTCGAGCCCTGGTCTGGGAGGATCCCACATGCCGCGGAGCAACTAGGCTCGTGAGCCACAACTACTGAGCCTGCGCGTCTGGAGCCTGTGCTCCGCAACAAGAGAGGCCGCGATAATGAGAGGCCCGCGCACCGCAATGAAGAGTCGCCCCCGCTTGCCACAACTAGGGAAAGCCCTCGCACAGAAACGAAGACCCAACACAGCAAAAATAAATAAAATAAATTATAAAAAAAAAGTACATACGTATATTGGGACACAGAGCTAGAAATAAAGTACCCCCAAAATGAAATCATAGTCTGCTGTAGTATTGTTAAGAGGAACATAATGGCCTCATATTGAATTTATCTTCACTTTCTTACACTGATCTCAAAAGTTATTTGCAATATTTCTTATTCTATAATGAAAATAATATTAATAATTATTACAAATATAATAATGCCTACTGGCATTTTGCTGAAGATTCTTTAACTATATTATCTCACATTAGTGTTCACAACAGCCTGATGAGATGGGAAGGGCTCCTATTTTTTTGTGTGTGTGACAATTTCATAATCACTTTGCCTATCTTTTTTTGGAAGGGCTCCTATTTCTAATTCACACTTGTGGAAACCCAAGCTTTGAGGGTCTAAACAACTCATTCAGTGGTGCACAGCTAGTGAGGAATGTGTGGTGTGGCTAGGATTTGATCCCACATGTGTGATTCTAGAGCCCAAGCTCTATAATTATCGTAGAATGTCTGACATTTTAAGTGTTTAACATAACGGTCTCAGACTTTAATGTGTGCTTAAGTCACTGGGGATCCTACTGAATGTACATCACATTGTGCTTCAGCAGATCTGCAGGAGGCCCCAAGATTCTGCATTTCTAACAACCTTCCACATGATACCAACGCTGCTGGTCACAGACCATGTTTGGCTTTAAAGAGTTATTTCTTATGACAGTGTTCAAATCGGCTAAATTCATTAAATGTTCCATAGCTGTGCAGCATTAATATTCTTCGTTCTGTGGGATTCTGGAACCTCTGTCAGTTCTGCATTCCCCCCGGATGCGTGGCAATCTGTGGTGAGAGATCACTAAAAACAAAAGAGGTTTTCCGAATGTCCTTTATTTCATCATTTTCGCCACATACTTAGTGTATATCTTCTGTGTTTCTGCAACTAGGTTAAGAAGCCAGGGGACTCCTACCCCTGTATGCCTGGGAGCTTTGGTGAGGATGAGAGAAGAGGGCAGAAAAGGACCAGTCAGGATGCTCTGTAAGTGTGCTGACATTAGCTAGATAGACTGCTACCGCAGTTCAAGTACAGAGGAAATTCAACATCATCACACCCAAAAATGAGACAGGAGGGACTCCAAATTATGACATCGACATCCAGCCTACAGTAACGGTCACAGCAAAAGCTATAAAATCATTCTCAGATAAGTACACACATAGAAGACACTTCTCTGAACTCAACTCTCAATCTGTGCCCAGCTCCTCTCTATAATCAGCAATGAGGTGCTTCACGTTGCATGAAGAGTGAAAATCATAAGTCACTGTGCATCAGGAGAGCATTAGAATAATGAGTGTCTCTCTGGACACCTCACAAGAAAGGGTGCAGAACAACAGCTGCTGAAATGGCAGCCTCTGAAGCTCTGACAGAGCAGGGGTCGGCACAATCTGTGCGATTTACATATTCAATAGTAAGTAGCCTGGTCTCAACTGATGCATTGCTGAGTGTTGTTAACTCAGCTTCTGACTATAAATGAACTGTTAGCTGGGTATGGCGGAAAAGCACAGGTATCTAATGCACATATTTAAGGGCATTCCTGCAACAAACTTGTATCTTGCGTTTGCAGGGCCTCTCTGCCTATAGCTGGTTCCTTGTCTCTAGCCTCCAAAGAGAAAGTTTCTTCCACTCCCTCTCCTTTTCCTCCCCTTCTTCTTCCACCTCGCATCCACCACCACCAATTCCATTGCAACCAAATAATATTATTTATCAACTGCTTACTTTTCCCAAGTACTTTGATACATGGTATCACATTTAGAGCTTCTACCCATATGCCTCTTATTTAAACTCATAATAGTCTATAATATACATATTATTTCTCTTGTTATAAATGAGAAAACTGAAGCTTAGAGAAAGTAACTTGCTCCAAATCAGGCATAGAGTAAAATTTAGAAAAGACAAAACCAAAATTGGAACCCAGGTTTATGTGACTACAAAATTTGGAGGCTTTTGACTCTCCCTTCTTTCCATATGTTTGCTTGCCCACCCAAAAATTCTGCCGGTTCGGTTCTCCAGAAAGTCACATGTTTGTCACAACAGTGAAGGCAACTGGGTAACTCCCCGAAATTTGGGTTCCTTCTTCCTCAATGAGCAGAATATAAATGGGGAGAACATGATACAAGATACTCACTATTCAGTTACCTTTATACTATCTCCTACTGGCACCATCCTTTTGAGTTGATGTAAGAAAAGATTTTAATTCCTGCTTAGAAAACATCTAAATTCAGAGAGTTAATTTTTAGTTATTTCATATACAAAAAAAAATAACTTTGATGACCTGGGAAAAATGCCAATCTAGTTCTAAAATTAATACACGGAGGTAAATGTGGCAGTCACAACAGGCATATGGGAAGTTTAGATAAAGACGATTCTCCATGGAAATTTGGCAGGTTCGCTTCCGAGCTCACTGCTACGTTGCCAATGGTGCTACTAGCCTGAGAAAGGACCAGGGAACATCCTCAGTTGTTTATTTCTTCTTCCTCACTGAGTAGTATACTGTTTGGATGGAAGCAAACCAGCTTTCAGTTCACAAAGTAACAACACAGAAAGGAGCAACAACAATAAAAATGACAATGGCACCACTCTTTTGAAAGTATTCACTGTACCGCAGGCATTGTGCTCAGTGATATGTATGGTCCCTGCTAATTACAGAACGACTTCAGCATCACAGATCATTACGGAAGGAAGGAAATGACTGATCAATGTGGTGACGGCAATTAGCTTGGTAAATAACTAACTTAAGACTCTCATTTTACAATAATATACCAAAATGCAGTGAACGTTTCGAAAGTTAAAAAAAATAGCATTCAAATTTGTTTTCAGTTGTTTTGTTACCAACTGGCCCCTTGTTTACCTCACCACACTGTCTCCCATAAATGATGGCTTGCGAAATGCCTCAATCATCAATTTTATGCTGAACAGAAACATGGAATGCTATTACAGGGATTGTAGGGGCACTGTCCATTCTGCACATGCATATATTGTACCATTAGTAACATGAGAGTGCCACTTTGTGGACCATTGAAAAATTTAGGGAAGCTTTAACTCACCAGCCAGATTTTTTTAAAGTATGTAATTTATGTACGGGCATATAAAATACATGTACACCTCAATATGTAAGCATGTATACGTAAGTAAACAACATATATGCCCAAGTCTATTTAGTCATATCACTTGACCTATGTACTTAATTGTTACCTCATAAACATCCTCAAGATTAACTTGAAATTATGTCATTATAGGTTTATATAATTATTAAGGAAATAAAGCAAAAAGTCATGGTGGAACACATAATGAAATCACCCGTAAAGAGATATAATGAGTAAAACGTATTTGCATTGCATTGAAAAGGAAATAAAACAGTTCAGTTCTGTGGTCTTAAGTGTAATTTCAGAGTAATTAAAAAAGTACTTAAGAACTAGATAATTATGTTTTAGCTGTCAAAACTCCACGACTAATGCAACATTCACATTAAACCTATAGTTTTAAAAAGTTCAATTTCAATTTTGCTAAATTCTCCATATCAATCATACTAAATCTATGTTGAGTGTAAATGAAAGAAAACACTTTCACACCAGAAGCTACTTCATTAGAACCCAGGAGAACAGAAAGGAAATCTCCTCTTCCACAGATGTACAGGTACCATGTAAGAATCACACGGGAGAAACAATAAAGAGATGGGAGCATGCCCTCTGGTACTGTGGCATGTTTCTTAGCAACAGAGAAAAACATCTCTCTGCTAAAGAACTCTGCCAAGTAATAAGTGGTTACAGATCATAATTCAGAAAGTGAATTCCAAATAGAGCTAGGGACATTTACATTCCTAATAGTACTGAACTGTTAAGCCTTTTTCATATTTATCATGTCGATTTTACACAACAAGAATTATTTCTGAAGATAATTTGCTTCAGGCATATAAAATGTGTGCCCAAATGAACCAGGGCATTTTTTTTTTCACAAGATCCCTGATTTCCACTGAAAAGATATTTGATTTTTCTTTAAAGCATACATCTGTCTAGAGTAATCTCATAGGGTGCATGGGCAAACTGATAAATGCTAGTGTCAGAACATATTATTCATTGTCAGTCTCTGCATGTCAGGTCACCAAGGGAAGAAACTTGGACTCCCCAAAGAAATGCTTTTCTACAAACAATATACTATCTTCACTTCACCATTTGTTCTGAGAAATTTGTTCCTACATTCCATTTCAACAGAATGGTGGGGTGGCATTGGTTTCTATTTTAACATTTCTATTGCAGCCTTCTGTGCAAGTGATAATCTATGGCCATGTTCACCGATATTTTAATCCATTTGGTGAAATGAGCACACTATTTTTTGGATTACTATTAAAATGGTATTAGAGGTATCTTTTGAAGTGCAGTTTGTGATTCTCTTCTGATTTCCCTTTATTAGATAAGCCACACAATTCATAAATAAGCTATTTTTACCATTCCATACATGTGAGAAGCTACTGTGCTTTCAACAGTATGTTTTTTAATAAGGAAGTGAAATTGTTTTAATTGTGAATAAACCTTTAGTATCTATTACAAATTCTAGAGATTCCCCAATTGATTCACATAACTCAACATTTAAGACTTCTTAAAGAAAGCAGAAAGTACATTTTCACTTAGAAGCATTCAGGGAGCACATTACAGATAGTGTGATTATTTCTTTTGAGTAAAAATATCTTAATTTATTTATTATTTTTTTTGCGGTACGCGGGCCTCTCACTGTTGTGGCCTCTCCCGTTGCAAAGCACAGGCTCCGGACGCGCAGGCTCAGCGGCCATGGCTCACGGGCCCAGCCGCTCCGCGGCATGTGGGATCTTCCCAGACCGGGGCACGAACCCGTGTCCCCTGCATCAGCAGGTAGACTCTCAACCACTGTGCCACCAGGGGAGCCCATATCTTAATTTATTAAATTTAACTGTTATACTTTCTAATAACTAAAAAGGAATGGCAATTAGAATACTCAAGTTAGTAATTTCTGAATTCTGTTATTATAATACTGTAACCTTTGAAAATTCTTGTTTAATTTTCACCTTATTTAGCCATGCCTAGGATATGTATGAACTATATTGTCACAGAGATCAACCTGTCGTCAGATGGAATCTTATTTTTTTATATGCTATGTTAACATGAAAAATCTCCATGTCAAAGGTTAAATAAAACATTCTTACCCAAAAAGATGTACCATGCAAATAGTCTAAAGAATAAATTATAAACTGTTTCATATGTGATGTTTATATTTGTTTTGTTTGCTCTATAATTTAAGCTAATATTTTGGAAATATAAAATAGCATGACACAATGATTAATTTAGAGATGATACTGGATATACTGATATGAAGCTGTGATTCCACATTAATAGAAAATGCCATATAGCATGCAAAACAAATTCTAGAAGGCTGTATTATATAATGCAATTTATGCTTTAATTATGATTGACAGTTTACAGACATTTAATGCCTACATTTGATATATAATATTATAAATATTTGTGAATGTGAGATCATACACTTTAAATGTTTTGGAATTTTACTTTGTTGGAATTAAAAGTAATGGCTAATTCACCATGAAAACTTTTGCTCTTGATACCGACCTAAGGAAATCTGCTTATGGTCAAAAACCTCGTAATGTGTGTTATCTGTCTCCACCTTGTGGTTATTATAAATATTGCTACTTTCTAATTTTGCACTACTTCTTAGACATACATAAGAGAGGCTAAATGGCTATGGAAAGATATGAATACTTGGCTACCTCTGGATTTTTACTTTTAGACACCAGAAATACAAAAATTATTTCACATGATCAAAAAATACATTATGATATCAAAACGTTGGGTCATCTAAAGCATTTCTAGGTTTCTTTGCCAATGTTATTAGTCATTTTTTGCAAAACTCTTATACAACTGTAGTCTCATGTAGCTAAAATCAGACACTTGAGCAGTCCACTCAGCATATCTTAATGTCTAAACATGTTTATTTTCCCTTAGTATTTCATAGCATATATAGGCCTTTGTATGATGCTTTCTAGGAAAGTCACAAAATGAGGGAGATGTTTTTCTGATAAGAAATTCTTGTCCCCTTTCTCTCCAGGAGAAGCGTAAGTCTTCAGTAACATTTCTTAGGTTCTCCAATCAAAGGTTTTATTCTTTATTTTAAAGAGAAAATCCTAACTTCCAAACACATACTATTTTCTTCTTTTTCCATTCAACTCAAGAAGTGGGGATATTACAGGGATCAAGATACACTGCTTTGCTTACAGGGATTTACAGTCTGTCCAATTTTGTTTTAATGGGTAGGAAATTTTCATGAAAGTGTATAATTCATAGATCACTCCTGTCAATTCATGTCTGAGTAAGAGAAGTCTAATCAGATAATCCATATTAAACAATTGGAAATGATCTAATCTGAGCCAAAAGGTTTCTACCTGGTTCAATTAGTCAAACCAAATTTGCCAGCTGTTCTACTAAGTGTATTTGTCACTTTGGAATTTCATGTCTTGTTGCATGGAGAGTTAAATACTACACAGAGAAGTTAAAGTTTTATTGATTAGAAAATACTACCTCAAAATCCCGCAACATGCCCTAGTCCCTCACAGGGTCACACTGCTCCCAACAGCAGAGGTTCTTGATTTTCTCATGGTTTAGATGTAAATTACACATCCTACCGTTCGGATGCAAGCTCCACAGGGATATGCATCAAGCCAGCACCTCTTTAAATATGCACTGTGCACATTGGAGAGAACTGTGTATCATACAGTAGTTAATATATAATCTGCCTTTAACACACACTTCCACTGTGTCCTTTCTTCCTGATCGTGTGATTGGATATTTCTATCATATACTCGTTCAAGAAAATAAAACAAACATGAATAATTTGTCTCTTATAGGAAAAACTAAGGTCATAATATTTATCTGTCCTGCTGCTCTCAAAGACTAAGTACCCTTCATAATTATTTCTTAAATTTTGATGCTCCAACCTTAACTTCCTCAAACATGTATGGCATTTAATGTTAACTAAAACCAAGGATTTGAAAACACTTCATATAGGTTTATGATTTCAAGATAAGTGCTCATAAAACATGAGAAAACAAAAGAAAATGCTATTTACATGCATCCAGGAGGAACTTTTTTTGAGAAACAGATTTTATACTTGGGGATAATCACTAACCACTTTAATATAAATGACTATATTTCCTTAAAGTGTTCTTCAGATTGGAAAGGTCCTGAAAAAAGCTGGAATTCAGGAGGAGGCACTTAGACAATGTAAGAAAGTCCACTGATAACATTTCCATTCCAAATGCTGTAACACTGCTTAAATACCAGATTTAGCATGTAATTTATTAGGCCCATATGTTACACTTGTGCCTTAATGATGTAATGGGCGAACACTTACCTTTTTCATTGCCATTTGCATAATTTGGAGGCTTGTTTTTATCAATGCTGTTAAAGCTCTGACTTCTCCTATTTAAATTGGAGGCTCCCTGGACCTTGCTGCTGCTGCCTGCAGCTGGTACCCTAGAGGGACCTGGAAGTCTGAAATAGTACAAGAAAAATTACATCATTATTGTACATTATAAAAACATTGGGAACAGGAGGTTCTGAGCAGGGAAGAGTTAATGGGAAAATCATAATTTATGACATTCAGCAGAAAATGTTGGTTTAAGCGACAAATAGCTAAACACAAGGTTTGAAAATCTTCAGAAAAATCTTGGTTCATATGATATAATTTGCCTCCAAAGTATACTAATAATGCAGGACAATTAGAAATAAAGTAATTTTAACTAAAAAGTCATGCCTATATGTACCTGATGAATAAAACTTTGATTTAAAGGTACTCTAACAATTACATGAAAAGCAACGGAAATAATAATACTTAACTAGAATCTATTATATTCTCAGGGTATTAACCAGCTGCCTGCAGTTGTTGTTAAGTTGTTCTTTTCAATATACGGGACATTTGTTTTTATCTTAGGTGGCTGTATCTTAGATGAACTTGTACATTAATAAAAAGAAGAATAAAGTTACATACAAATTGCAAATAGCAAATGCTTACTGAATATCTAAGCTAGTTAATTACTCAAAAACATGGTGTGGAGACCAAGGTCATGAGTTTGTTCATATTTGACTGATCTGTCTCACATAAAAACTTTCACTCTCTTGCCAAAAGTAAGCACCTAGACTCTAGCTGGTTATCTCACAAGTGTGGCCAACTGATCACACAGGCCATGCGACAAGGATGCAGGTCTCAGAAGAAGAAAATCTAGAAGAAAATCTATGCTAGTAGAATGACAATTTAAAACACACCTACAGTGATAGTAGCTTTAGCTACTCGTTGTGTATGAAGGACAAGACATGAGGAAATGTAGGTAGACTGTATTAGAATTAGGGGAAGTTTGATAGGAGGTAATCATCTGCAGTTATTTTATTTGAACTATAATTAAACATCAGTTTGGATCATTTATTTCACTGTTTAAACAGTTTCCATATTAAAATTTCAGGTATCAATTATTTCAAGAACTGTGCGTAAAATACGCAATTACTATATTTTATTTTATACTAATACTAATGTATATTGTGTATGTATAGTAAACTCAGTCCGCATAAATGAAAAACTAGAAATCAAGAATTAATATTGGCATCTTAAGACATATTTAAAAACATGATATTAAGGGTTGCCAGCATCTTTGCTAGTGTTTGCTGCCACCATGTGAATGTCACCGTGTACTGCTCTAATAAGTTCTATTTTAAAAGAAAAATAACAAAAACAATCCATAACTTGTAAATGTAGCAAATAATTTTTTCTTGTTATACAAAATGTTTAAAATAAAAGAATGTTTATATCTAGTATATTGGTACCCAACATTTCACAATCAGTTGCTACAATATTCAAATTTTAACTCACCTTATTATACTACTTGACACATTATTTCCATAGATTATCAGGAAATCAAACTCTTAAATGTATACTATAAATATTTTATAATAGTAACAGGTATTGCGAAATGGAATGAACATCAGGAAAACACACACGCCAGCTTAAGACCAGAAATGTTGATATCTTGGAATAGTTAATAGTTTCAAAATGTTGACTGTATTTTGGAGTTTAAATACATATGGCTAATAAATAGTTCCTTCAGCTATTTTGCTAATTAGAGGTTGTGTCATGCACAAGATTAGAATCTTTTCCAAATGACTCCAGCATTTAACTTTTACTCAAATGGATCTACAGGGTTTGTAAGTCTAGCACAATAACCACAGACACCAGGAATTTTGAGTACCAGTGATTGCACTATGTAGAAGGAACTCAACTAATTAATTTGGCCAAATGTCCCATCGTAATAAATCTGAGACTAGTCCTATAGACACAGCCATAGGCTTAGAAAGTTCATTCCAAACTCACATTTATAAACAAATTTTGTCACAAAATTTGCCCTGCTTGCAATGAAACTTGACCTGTTTCTAGAAAGCAATTAAAATGCATTTTGATCTTGACTGTGACCCATGAAGCCAAGTGACATTTAGTTCTCAGAAGAACAAATTAAAACAAATTAAAAAATCCATTTGCTCTTCTCATTACCCTAATTTGACAGTCAGCCAGAGCTCAAGATCATTCATCAAAGTAATAAAAAGAGAAATGAGAATGAAGCCAAAAAAAGAGATGTTTTATTAAATCAAAGAAGTACTTAAAATATATTTTATATTCATTAAGTCTTAGAAGTAATAATAAAAAATGCTTACTGAACATGGCAGGTCACTGTTCTTTGCGCATCCTAGTTTATATCATTTCTTTTGATTTTTAATTAAATACCCTTTTAATTTGCCTTTCCAGAATCAGTTTAATTACTATGGAAATGAACATAACTTAGGAAACCAAGGCAAGGGGAAAAGCACATAACCTCAAGTCAAGGCATCATAAGTAGTTCTTGTGGTCAAATACTGCACAATATGATTAATTATTAGAGTAGTGACTAGTAAACCACCACTGAGATACTTCCCCAGTGAGTGAGATGGCACATATAATCACATAATAATCAGGGGGGCAAAACACATTTGCTGTGGCTTCACTTAGCTGTACCATCATGCCTCCAGTAACCTAACATTAAAAAAAGTCACTTTCCACACATTTTTCTGTACCAGTATTTTCCAAACAGTATAGAATACACTGTCATTTATTATAATAGACTGCCTTTAAAATACATATGATATAAAGAAGCAAAAATTTAAATGATTAAAGATAAAAGAATGGTTCAGGCTGAGCTGGTGCTAACTTCCCCACAAAAATCTGCCAATGTTTCTCACTTCTGCTTCCAAATGTGCAATAATTAATGCATACCCATTTCAAAAAGCAATTACAATCTTGTTTTACTTCCAGATTTGTGGCCTGGAAAGAATGGGGTCTTCAAAGCAATTTTTCCCCTTGACTTTCTCTAAGCCTAGAACCTAGACTTCAGCCCAGTCATAGCACTATGTATAACTAAACTGAATTAGAAGAACCCAAGACCCATTTCATAATCTAACACAAACATGCTCACCCCCAAGAAGGCGTATGGAAATCTACTTGGAAGAATTCGGTACTCTAAGCTTTTCATCCAGAAGTATGTCAGTTTTTGAAAAAGGTTAGAATGATAGGACAAAATATCACTGGGCATTTACTTTATTATCACTAACAAGCAATAAATTAGAGATATTAACTGACCTAGTAGGCTTTTTTTGACTGGTTGCAATTCCACTGTGATTAGACTGAGTTGCATATCTGGCTGCCAGACTGTATGAGGAGAAACAGAGAAATTGAATTAAAGAGATTCTTTGAACATGGAAAGAAAGTACAAACTTACAAGAAAACTATGAGTTAATGAAATGCAATTAGAACATGTACAAACATGTATAAAGAATAAATTAGAAAATTATGATAATGTAACACATATACCATGACCTTTGATTATGAACATATTATGAAATAAATAATGCTGTGGACCCCTTAATAAGTGTGTCATCAATGAATTTTAAAAAATGGTTGTGTGACAATATTAATATTTTTAAAGTAATATTATTCCATCTTAGAAAAAAATTCAACCTTTGTAAATGACAGTGAAAACTTCAGGAGAGCTAAAGTTTGACTTAACACCATAGCAAGATCTCTTTCTCAAAAAGATTCAAATGGAAAAAAGAGTATGAAATGAGAGTCATTATTTTCTTTTATAAACTCTTCTAGTCTGCTGTTTTAACCTAAATACTATTTTGAAAGCCAAAAGATTAAAATATCTGGTTTCTGTGTAGTAAGTTATTGTTGATCTCTAGTCCTGGATAGAATATATTATGGAAGTGATTAATACAAGATGTTTTTCTAGAGAAAGATCTATGCAAAAAATTGAGATTAAAATGGAGTCAAATTCTTCAAAAACGGACTGAACAACGGCTGATGACAATTTCTGGGCATTCTTGAATTACAATTCTTAATGATTTTTTAAAACACAATCTTTGGTCGAAAACACACCAAAAAGCATTATGGAAACCAAGTTTTGAAGAGCAGTGGATACTTTATAAATGAAATGAACATGTGTGCTTTAACTTGAACTGATTTCTGAATTACCTAACGGTTCTGAAATTAGTGTTCTGAAGGCTATAGTAAGACTCAGTGGGCCTAAACATGTTCACACGTGCTGTGATTGTCATGGGTTGATGTGTGAGTGGAGAATCACTCTGCTGGTGAATTGTTATGACTCTACATGAACACATTTGTTGTACATGCACAGTTTCCAAGGCCTCCAAGGAAACAGGAACAACATGGGGTTGTTGGAGTCAGGGTGGAAGGGTCATGTGGAGCCCTGCTGTTAATCCAGTTGCTTTGCTGCTAAGTAGAGGGTATTTAACCAAGGGAAGGATCCCTTAAGATGGTGACATGTTTCCTGAGTAAACTCTTACTCCATGCAGCCAGTCTGTGGTGGGAGTATGCAGGCCTTTGAACTGCCTGGCTAGAGAGGAATAAAGAATTCCTCATATCTAGACAGCTTTTCAGAGCACTTGTTTTTCAAGTGGATATGTGATATATTCTTATTTGCAGAGAGTGCATTCTGTATTCTAACTGTACTGGACACTGAGACAACTGGCTACAACTGGCCAAACTACCTCAGCAACAATAATATCAGAGGACAATTTAAAAGTAAAAACCAAAGCACTCCAATGAAATATTAATTCAAAAATTAAAACTAAAAGTACCCAAAGTGAAAAAAAAGAATCTTCTGTGAACATGTCAGTCTGCTTTGTCAACCCAAGAATAAGAGAACTACCTACAGGTTCACCATGATGTCTTCCATCCTGTACCCTCCAAATTGAACACAAATATTAGCAGGAGAGATGCCAATAAAACAATGTACTTTCCCTCGGGGAACTAAAGCCACCTCATGGATTTTTTCTTCCATGATTTTAAAGATGTATCATAATTTCTAGTATACAAGTAGAAAACCAACAACAAAATCTAGAGGTTAATCGACTTGGTCAAAATCAGTCTGATTTTATTGCCCACTTGTGTTTTCTAATTATTATGAGAATACTCTACTAGTTGCCTATATTTTTGTACCAAGCCATCCTACTTTAATTCTTTGAAACTGGGCTTCTGCCCTATACTATCCTTACAAATGTGAAACTGTTATTTGAAGAAGAGTTTGATTCAACTCTCACCATATTCTAATATTTTTGTATTTGACCCTATTTTTCTCTCTGCCTTTTTAAATTTCTCTCTTTCACAGACTGTCATACTAATAAACTCACTTGATCTGCCCACCATCATTCTTGTCCATTTTCTCTTTCTTTCACCAGGCCCTCTCCCCTTACCCATCTCTTAAAAGCATGCTTTTTCATATGTCATCTTTCCTCAAACACTTGTATGCATTCTTTCATTTGATTCTTACCTAAGATTTCAGGTGAACTCTACTAGAAACTAGAGTTAATAGCTGCATCATACTCCCAGTCATCAATATCAACTGAATAAAAGACATCCATTTCCATGACCTTCAAAATCAATTACCACATCAAACTCACCATTTTCCTTTTTTTAATCCCCCAAGTTCTAATCAGATCCTTCCTTTCATTTCATGATTTCTGTACACAGGATCACCATTTTCTTTAGGTGTTTGGGCTTGAAACCTCAATTGTCAACTCTTCCCTTTTTCCTTCCTTTTAATTATTGTAGATGTGCAATCAATACCCTGCCACGCTGATTTGACCTCTACAAATTTATCTATGTCCTCCTTCAATTTTCATGTTTACCATCTAACTCAAGCCCCAACACTTCTCACAATGCCTCTAGCTCCCTTTATTTCTCTCTTTTTCTTTCTTTCTCTTTCTTCCTTCCTTCCTTCCTTCCTTTTTCTTTCTCTCTTTCTCTCTCTCTCTCTTTCTTTCTTTCTTCCTTCCTTTTTTATCTGGCCCTGGCTCTCTATGCAGCAGAAATGAATTTCTTTCCCCACAGTGCTTGTGATACCATGTCCCTAATTTCAGGTTTACAAATGGGCTAGTAACAAAGCAAGTGAGTAGGTACAGCCAAAGCAGTTTATTAGTGAAACAGACACAAGGGACATGTAGACACAGCTCTGAGGCAAGTGGGGGCAGATAAATAGAGTCAGAACACCACTAAACTAAGGATTTGCAGACATCTGGTTAGAAGATTATGTATTCTTTTCCTGAAATGTTGTCAAATGAAAGTCTTTCTAGCTAATGGGCGGCAAAAAGTATCAGAAACAAAAGCATAAAAAAATAAATATTTTGAGACACACTGTGGGTTCTACTAAAGGAAGTATCTTCTCATCTATCCTGTAAAGTAGAATATCAAGGGAAAGCTTTTTATTTCCCCTAACATGGAAGGGAAGAGGAGGAGATTAGAGACAGTCAATTAAAAAAAAGGATGAAACTCATCTGGTGTTCAATACACAGAAGGATCCAAACTGCCAGAACTATCCAATACAGCTTCAGTGCAAACCCCCATGTAGAACTGTAATATCCATTTATTATAAGGAAAGAAAACTTCTCAAAGTAAACCGACCCTGAATTGCAATCAGGATCATAATTGCAATCATTGACCACCAGAGCCTCACTACTCAAGGTGTTGTCCACAGACGAACAAAATGGCATCACCTGGGCCTTGTTAGAAATACTGATTATTAGGTCTCATCCCAAATCTACTGAATCAGAATCTGCATTTTAACAGGATTCCTACGCATAATAAAAGCTGTGTTCTACAGAACATCCACAGATGTCCAAGTTTGGAGGAAAAACACCTGTTTCCAAAGTCAAAGAGCATAATCTAAACATCTCAAGCCATGCCTCATTTTCTATTCTGCTGCTGCTGCTTTAAATAGCGCTGACACCCTCCTTCCTCTAGAAATCCTCAACTCACTTAGCTTTCTTAACACGACAGCTGTCTCTTGAGCTACTCCTCCTCCTTCCAAGACACAGGTCCACTCACCATCACCCCTTCTAAATTTTGTACTATGCCCACGAATATTTTCAAAACCATAATCCTAGGTCTCAGCTGGTATATCCCTCCATTCTTTTTATATCAAATCTGTATTTTATACTCCAATCTCAATTCTAAACTCAGAGCCTCTTTTCTAAGTATCTCATTATCTCCTACATATTCTACCTGGATCTATCAGCTATATTTCTCCCAGATATCCCCCAAATGTTCAAACCTTAACTCATTATTCTTTCAAATCATCTCTCTCTCTTTGACTTTGTTATTTAAATTTAGTGTCACCAACTTTTTATTTTTCCATTGAACAAAGAAGAGTTGTCTCCTTTGACATGACCCACTCCATTTCTACCTCTGTGTCAGTTCTCTCATGGACTCTGATAATGCCCCTCCACTAGTCTCTTTGTTATCATCCCTTTTTTATTGCCAACCAAATCCAATCATTCTTCTCACAGTCAACTAACTTCCCAAGAGAGAATAGATGTCAATCTCTTTCTTTGAAATTGCTGTTGACTCCCCATTGTCTGTAGGATATAGTCCAAGCTCTGTGATCTGGTTTACTGAGTGTTTCCGTGTGTCTCCTCAGACTCTCTTACAGCTTCATCTCCTCTGCACATCCTGCATCCCATGTTCTCCACTGTCATCACACCTCTGCTTCTGGCCTGAGGCCTCTTCTCCCCCGGCTCCATGGCTTTTCTCATGAGGTTTCCTTCATCTGCAACACCATGGCTTCTCTTCCCCACATCATGAAATCTTACTTCTGATTTAGGATCCTGCTCAAGTGTCACCTCCTTCTTGAGGCATTTCTCAAGTCTTGTAGAGTTAGTTTTGTCCTCCATTAGTCCCCAGGTCCTTATTCATCTCTAAGGATTAGGTTAACATGGAAATTTATCAGGGTAAATGCTTATCTCCTGAACAGATTGCATTGTTCACCAGGACAGGAATTACGGTATGTTCATTTCTTCATTCTCAGTTCCTATCATGGGTTGGTATGTGTTCAGTAATTAACTATTGATTGCTATTAACTGGGTAGTATTATCAAAAAATGATATGTTATACCACCATCTTTTAACCAAGGGAAATCTTTTTAAGAATGGAATTATCAGAAGTATATTAAAGGAAGACACTTGTCTTCACTGTGTCCTTATTAAGTGACAGTTTACATTTATTTTCTCATTTATTCCTCACAATAGTCCTGCAAAGGCGATACTCCATTTCTGACTGAAAAATATGAAACCGCCTTTAAACATTAAGTAACTTGTACGAGTTACACATCTTATATATAATAGTACTGAAATTTAAACTTTCTTCTGTTGGATTCTATAAGCTGTGCTATGTTCTACTATACCATATCATTTTCTTGCAAAGTACAACTTGTGATACTTTAATGTTTCTTTTGCTATTAATTCATTGTCTTTTGGATTTGTATCTCCAAGACATCATGATAATAACTTTATATTGCCTTCAGAGTATCATCTCTTCCGGTGTCAAATAAATCTACTTTCAATAGATACTCTTCAGCATTTAGATAGGGAATTTTAAATAATTTCATTCAACAGATGACTTTATGTAGATATAGGAAATAAACAGTAAAACAAATTTTAAATGGTCTGATGCTTTTAGTGTCCAAGCAATTCTCAAAAATCTTCCAAGTAAACACTATTTTTTAAATGTTTAAGCCACATTTTAGTAAGAGCTAGAAAATTATGGCATACTATTTATAACTTGCCACTCCCATGTTCATTGCACACATGACTAATTAATCAATCACAGAACTTTTTTCTGCTGAGTCCTGTGGTAGCCTCAAAATCCTTGGCTAGGACTCCAGCAACCCTTACTAATCAGAACACTTAGAATGAGAGTAAAACTTACTCGATCTCTTCCTTATGCTTTCCTCAGATATTGTTAAGAAGATTTTGAGTGGCTCAGTGCAAGATTTTTGTGGAAGGTTCTATTTCTGTTGTAGTTATTCTACCAGTGGACTTCCATGCAGAAGTAAAAATTATGTAATCTTATTCCTTAGCTTTCATTTTCAAAAATCAAATTGGACCCAGATACAAAGACATGTGCGTCATTAAAAGTCACCAAAACATAATATCTGAGCCTCACACGTCTATCATTCTTTACCTCCATTGGCTACTATCAAGGTTCTTTCAAAAAAAAAAATCTCAGTTGAGACAGTTAATATTTGAATTGCCTTAATTGCTATTTAATTCCCATGATAGTTAAAATATTCTTTTAACAACTACTAATTGCCCAAGTAAAAAGTTGGAGAGCCACAGTAACTTCCTAAGAAATTGAGCCTTTGTCATGACCCCAGCACAGAATACCAAAAGGTTTAAATTGCAGAATAAATAATAAATTCCCAGATTAATGAGATCATTTTCTTTGATATGTAAAGAAGAAATTGGGGGGACGAAAGAGGTTGGGATATTTAGCAAGCCTGGAACCAGGAGACCACATAGGAAATCACTGCTACAATTCAGGAAAGATTTGATGAGGGCCTGAATGGAGGCAGAGGCACAGGAAATAAGAGTAAATGATTAATGAGAGAAGTTATAATCATGGACACAGGACTTGAAGGGAAAAATCTAAGATGGCTCTGGGGCCTCTGGCTTGGGTTGCGCAGTACAGTTACATGGGAACAGAGGGCAGGAAAAAGAGATTTAACACCCCTGATAGAGTGTAAAATGAGAAAAAAAAATCAAGACTCCACTTTTAAGTTATGTCATTAGTCAAAGGGTGAATAAAGTAACAGGAAATACTAGGAAGATGGATATTCACAGATGAATAAATCCATTTTCACAGCAGAGAAAAAGTAAAGATCACTTTATGGTCATATTATGATAGCTCTTTTATAAAGCACATAATAGTTTTGGATATTGAATAAATTAATAAATAAGAAATTGACTTCACACTCCTAAGGTATTTAAAGTGGCAGACAGACATAGATATTGAGAAATTGGATTTAGTTTTGTGTTCCACTTATTCTAATAAGCGTATATTGATTGACGTTATCCACCAATTAATAAATCATTAAAAAGGATTTTATTGACCACCGGCATGTATCAGCAATGTGCTAGAACGATTTAATTTGGGAAAATTAGGTTTAAGAATGCAGGGATGACTGTTTCACTCTGAGAAGTATAACCCTTCAGACCATGTATTCCAACTCAAAACCCTTCCTAAAAAATATAATTTGATATTTAATGGAAACTGAACTGACTTCAACCTTGGAAGAAGAAACGAAACAATATCAGGCAAGTGTGCAAAAAGTGGTACATTCAAATATCTACCTTCTGTGAATTATTAAATTGAAATGCCAGTAGTAAAGATCTAATATATTGGTTAGTAGCACAGACTCTAAAGCCTGAATACTCTACCTGAATCCCAGCTCAGCTGTTCTCAGGGGTTAAATAAGGATGACAATATTATCTATCTCAAGGTTCTTATAAGGATTAAACTGTAGATCACTTACAAGGGTGTCTGGTAGAAATAAGTGCTGGAACAGTTAAAAAGAAAATTCAGTGGGATTCAGATGTACGTTTGGGAGTCCCTGGGTTTACTAAGCCCCCATGTGAGGCTCTATAAATAGTCTGGTGAATTCATTAAAACATAACTTCCTATGTTCCTACAACTATCCTGCCCTCCTGTGCTTGGTTGTCTTCTCAACACCACACCACATTCTTTGGCCCCACCTATCACTTACTTACTTACTTACTTACTTACATACATACATTTATTTTTGATTGATTGATTGATTGATTGATTGATTGTGGTACGCGGGCCTCTCACTGTTGTGGCCTCTCCCGTTGCGGAGCACAGGCTCCGGACGCGCAGGCTCAGCGGCCATGGCTCATGGGCCCAGCCGCTCCGCAGCATGTGGGATCTTCCCGGACCAGGACACAAACCCATGTCCCCCTGCATCGGCAGGCGGACTCTCAACCACTGTGCCACCAGGGAAGCCCCCACCTGTCACTTCTGATGCTACTACGTTCTTACTCTAAGACCCACAAGCACAGACATCTCAGGACAGTGCCTGAGCTTTTAACTCTGGCTCTCAATCTCCTGGTTTATAATTACTTTGAGACCCAATTTCGTGCAAGCAAATACAATTGTCTTATTCTCCCTCAGACCTCTCTGGATACTACTCACTCTTCTTGTTTTCTAAACTCAACAATATCAAGCCCTATAGGTCCTAATCTTATAAAGAATCATCAGAAAATTGCCCCAATAGGACATCCAAGAACCACCATTCCCAAAACAACACGCACAGGATGAGCCTTCCAGAATCTACAATTCTCAAAACTGTACATAATCCCCAAAGTATCTCAAATTCAGAATTTCATAAATGTTCTGTTTTGTGATACAGTCATTAGATGAAAATATAGTTTTGATATGCTTAATGCTATAGTATATTTGCTTTAATATTTCAACCACAGTTTTGTGTTAGATTTGCACTCTAAATGTCATAACTAATTTGAAAGACAGGAGTAAAATGTGTCAGAAATTGAGGCAGTCCTCGATAACAACAACAAAAATAATTTGCCTTTAAGAAGGTAGCAAACAGGCCTCCATAATTCTGAATATATTGCAAAACAACAAAAGGAATTCTCTTGTTTGCTCACTTGACCCATACATGTTTGTAGTCTCCAGAGTTTTGTTCTGAGCCCTCCTTTTCTTCCCTAGCTTTATACTCTCTTCCTGAGTAATCTCTTCCATTTCTATAGTTTCAATCAACAAAACATTGCTAAGCCGATGTTCCCAGGTCCATATATCTGGCCCTGACCACTCTTCTGGGCTCCAGAGCCTCATATTAGATATCACCATCTAGAAGTCCCACTGAAATGTCAAATCCATGAAGGCCAAAGCTGAACTTCCTCTCTTCATCTCCTTCTCATCTGTTTCCACCACAGCATTACTATTTTTTCCCTTGTTGAAATACATCACCACCAGTGAGTCAACAAAACTAGAAATGTGATGATTTCTTTGGCCCTTACCTCCAAACAGTCCCCAAATCCATCTTCCTCAGTCCCACCCTCATGCCTATTAACATTAGATTGTTTAAACTCTTGTCTCTATAGCTATAATGTATGACAAACCTGGACCCTCTCACATTTCTCCCCAAAGCACATTTTTCTCCACCCTGTCACCAAGGTCATGTCCCTAAGTTATAAGCAGCCTCATTTTCCTTCTGCTAAGAAAATTCCTGAAGCAACTTCCTTTACCTTCAAGAAAGAACTCCCAGCTCCTAGAAGGAGCATCCAGAGCCCCCATGAATTGGCCTCTGCCTACTTTTCTAGCCTCCCTCTCATCATGCCCTGTGGCAATTTAAACCCAGAGCTACAATCAATTATTAGATGCTCCTGTCATTAAAAGGTGAGATCTCTATCCCACCCACCCTCCCTTTGAAGCTGGGTGGAATTGTCAGTCCTTCATCTGTTGGGTCACAATACAGTTGGGTCACAGTACAATGTCCCTGAGACAGCCATGCTGGTGAGGCCATATGTAGTCACTGTTCCAGACACGTGAGTGACGAAATCACCTCAAAAGTGGATTCTCCAACCACAGGTGTTTTGCCTCGGGGCAGCCTTTGACACTCCAGCCATTCCACCCTTCCCTGTGAAGGTTCCAGAAATAGTGGAGTAGAGACGAGCCATTCCTGATGTGCCCTGTCTGACTCCTAAGCTCACAAAATCCATGAGTATAAAATCGTTATTGTTTTGTGCCAATATATTTTAAACAGCAAGAGATACCCAGAACACATTTCCACTTTCACTTTCTGCTCAGCCCAAAAGTGGCAGTTTCCTGAAAGTGAAATGGCATTTTCCTCATCAGTGCCTTTGTATGGGCTTTTGTACTCTGTTAGAGTAGTTAGCACACCTCACTGAACCACCTGTTTAAACATCTAGGTCCTCTATTAGATGATGGGTGAAATAAAAGGTTAAAGCATCACCAGATCTCAGCTGCACATCTGGCATAATTCCTGGCACATAGTGGGGGCTGAATCTTTATTTGTTGAAAGGTCACACCTGAACTTTCAAACCACCAGTAAGAAAGAACCCTGTGCTCTAAGGTAATATATGAAAGATCACTAGAACAATATTGTTTTTCATTAAGCCACGTGGTATTCACGGACTACGCACAGTGACTGGTTCATCAAAACATAAAAATAAGCACAAAACAGTAATTTTTAAAATGGATGTATTTAATATAAATATGATAATACACTATGTTTATCAGAGCAATCTTTCATATTATGTAGGTTTTTATAACTCCTCATCTATATTAAGAGATTTTACAGAAAATTGTTTTAGAATCAACCATCTTTCCTCCCTTCAGTCTACTTGACTTCAGCCTTGGAGTCACACAAACAGGAGTGGAAATCCCTATACAGAATCCCTCTACAGTCACACCTTTAGTACTCTTGATTCCCAAAGAAAGAGAAAAAATGCTTAAGCATAAAATCACATTTGTTCTACTAACAACACTATTCCCAAGGAACCAAGGAGGAATACAAAGAAGCAAATTACACAATATGAGGTAAGAAATTTCTTGGGCATAAATTTTGGTGGAAGTTTTTTAACCTCCCAATTTTACTTTTCTTTTGTAAGATGGTATCATGTGAAGAAGACAGGAATTATTTCCTTTCAAATTTACTAAAAATGGCTTGAGAGAAAATTAGGGATAAATTACCCAAGGTGTATTATAATTAAGCACATTGGAAGAAAGTCTTAAACTAAGGATTTTATATAAAATAACAAACATTGAAGATAGTAGAACACATTCACTAAAATTTTTAAGGCTGAGATAGATTGAAATACATTTCCTTATATATCCTATGATTGCTAAAAATGAAACCGTATCTTCAGAATTAATATTTAAAGAATTCTTTAAACCAAATTCTTCCTTTAGTATATACAGTTTCCCTTCTGTAGGGTCCTTGTGCAATGTTATAAAATGATAACTGACAAGCTAGTAGCTCTAAAAAAGAGGAAAGTGTTCGGCCACTTCTGCAAAATATCTTTTGTACCTTAAAACCATATACGCTCCTTCAAAAATATTTAAGACATTTTGTAACAACTATACTCACATCAGAGTACGTGATAAAAATGTTGTCCCTATACATAAATTTTGCTGAGACATCACTAAAAACAGTTATTGCCTAATCCATAAATGAGTCAGAAGCTTAGCCTTCATCCACATGTGTTTCTTTTTAGCAGCTGGGTGGCTGAAATATCATCCTGATTACATGTGAGACAGGTTACTGTGATAACTTATCCCATTAGTGAAAGATGGCATGTAAATCTATTATAACCTCTGTCTTATCTTAAATTTCAACTGACAGTTAATAAGGCCACCTGCATGGTCTGCTTTTGAGGGATCTCAAAACAGTAACTGAAGAGGGAGATGCCTGGCTAGGATATTACTGCATCAAAGTCTCATGCTCTTTTAGGAATGGAGAACTTCAAGATAAAGAACTCAGGAAACCAGGCTCACATTTCTCTCACACTGTTACCATAAATTAGATTTTCACACTGCTTTTACTTACATGTAGCTCAAAACACTATGCTGCTGCATGGATCTTTTCCATTTACAACCTTCAGTGTGGAGTAAAATTATATCTCAATGCATTCAGTGCTCCATTCTAAAAGCCCAATTTAATGCAACCACCTTAAAAAAACTGGACCCTGAATACCGCTAGACAAAACTATTTTTTTAATTTAACTTTTATTTTATATTGGGATATAATTGACTTCAATGTTGTGTTAGTTTCAGGTGTACAGCAAAGTGATTTAGATATACATATCCATTCTCTCTCAGATTATTTTCCCATATAGGTTATTACTATTTTTTAAGCTAAAAATGTAAGCAAACTTTGGCAAAGACTACCCTGATGAGTGAAAAAATATGGATTATTTAATACTTCTGAAGATTTAAAAAGTAAGGGGACACGGGTTCAATCCCCGGTCTGGGAAGATCCCACATGCTGTGAGCAACTAAGCGCGTGCACCACAACTACTGAGCCTGCGCTCTAGAGCCCGCGAGCCACAACTACTGAGCCCGTGTGCCCCAACTACTGAAGCCTGGGCACCTAGAGCCCGTGCTCCGCAACAAGAGAAGCCACCGCATTGAGAAGCCCGCGCACCACAACGAAGAGTAGCTCCCACTTGCCGCAACTAGAGAAAGCCCGTGTGCAGCAGCAATGAAGACCCAATGTGGCCAAAAATAAAATAAATAAATAAAAGTATTGTAGGAAGCACAGACTATGTTAAACTATTTCCTAGTACCCATGTTCATGAAAATAAACTTAATTATTATGCTTATAAAATAATTATATAAATGTCTGAAGATCTAGAAGAAAGTCTATTTTAGAGAGTCCTTATAATTGGGCTCCTCTCAATTTACTGCAAAGCAAATATAATCATTAATACAGTCAGTTTCATATCATTTAGGGATAACTGGGGTCTCAAAACATCTCCGATGGTGGAATCTGGTCTAGAGTCTGCCCCCACTTGTGAGGAGAGAAAGCTGATTTTATTTACACATCTTTTGAGACTGAGAAGTCAGTTAGAAAGGGGTGGATGCTATGAGTGGTCAGCAGCAGAAGCACAGGAAATGGGAGTGTGAAGAGGCAAATGTTGACAGTGCGCTTTGTAATGAAGAAGGACTTTTAACCAATGGCAAGACTATCTCAGCTGCAGAAACATGCAAGTCCCCCAAATTCAATTCTATGCTCACCCAGTCATCCCCTGATTACAATTTGTCTTTCTCTGTAGACCTGGTGACAGGAAAACATTCAATGGTCATACTGACACAATTATTATAGTTTTTGTGACAGATGCATTTTTCCATTGTAAGACAATAAGTTGAAACTTTGAGACAGATTTTAGTGGAAAACAGATTAATACATAATAATTTCATATGGTATAAAATTGCAGATATAATAATCAACTCTACATTATCAGTGCTCTATTTGAGAAGAGAGTGCCCCAGAAATAGTAAAGATCAAATAGAACCAAACAATGTCTAGTGTTTGGGAGACAATGTTCATGCAATATATAAACAGGATATCAAAATGTCCTGGAGTAAAATGTTAAAGAAATAAATCACAAATTAGCTATTCTGAGTAACGGCTCTGTGATGATACATGGATCGCATATTTGGCAATTACAAGAGAAAATTATGAAACATTGGCTTACCATTGTTTTTATCGAGACATTTATGTCAGAGAGCACAAGTCAAATTCTCTAAATTAGGAGTGAGTCTAATACTTTATAATATATATTATATTCTCACCATTCCCTTGGAAAGATGGAGTATAACTGTGATGTTTGCATTTTCTACCTGGAGAAATCAATCTCAGTTAATTGATTTTTACTTAGTTAAAGAAAAAAAAAGTTATCAGAATGAAGAATGGTTCTGTCAATGAATGTGATGCCATTAGCATGTTGATAAACAATATTAAGGTTTAAGTTCACAACATCAAAGGATAACATGATAGATAAAAGGGGCCATCAATGACCAAGAGACTTCAGCAGCTTTTGGAGAACTGAAAATAAATGAAGTATTTTTGATGTGGAACACATAGCCTCCATGTGTTCTCCATCAAAATGAACACAGAAGCCTCATCCTACTATACGCATGGAGGGAGGATTCAGTCTGTAAGAACGAGGGAGGCTGGACTAGGAAATTTCAGATAAGATGACGGGGATATAAAAAGAGGGAGATTAATCGAACATCCATGTCAATTACTATTGATGACCACTCCATGGCCAGACACAAACAAACCAATTAACCATCCAAACAAACAAGAAGCGATTTTAACTATAATAACTGAATAATCAAAGAAAAAAATGCCAGCAAAGAGGGGTCTCTCAATATACCTGGACTGACATCCCTCTAGAACATCATTAAAGGAGCTATGGCCTATTCTTTTTTTTCAAACCGAAGTGTATTGCTCAGCCATTAAAAAGAATAAAATAGTGCCATGTGCAGCAACACGGATGGACCTGGAGATTATCATACTAAGTGAAGTAAATCACACAGGGAAAGACAAATGTCATATGATATCACTTATAAGTAGAATCTAAAAAAATTGATACAAATGAACTTATTTACAAAATAGAAACAGACTCACAGACTTGGAGAACAAACTTCCCCCAGGGGGTAAGGGTGGGAGGGGGAGGATTGATTGGGAGTTTGGGATTGATATGTACACACTGCTATATTTATTTAAAACAGATAACCAATAAATTAGAATTACTTTCTAAAACAAATAAATAAATAAATTGAAGTGTGTAGTTGATACACAGTAAGTTTCAAGTGTACAACACAGTGATTCATAATTTTTAAAGGTTATATTCCAATTATAGTTATTATAAAATACTGGCTATAGTCCCTGTGCTGTACAAAATATCCTTGTAGCTTATTTATTTTATACATGGTAGCTTGTACCTCTTAATCCCCTACCCTTACCTTGCCCCTTCCCCCTTCACTCTGCCCACTGGTAGCCACTAGTTTGTTCTCTGCATTTGTGGATCTGTTTCTTTTTCTTTATATTCACTAGTTTGTTTTGTTTTTTTAGATTCCACATGTAAGTGATATTATGCAGTATTTGTGTTTCTCTGCCTTACTTACTTCACTTAGCATAATACCCTCCAAGTCCATGCATGTTGTTGGAAATGGCATTATTTCATTCTTTTTTATGGCTGAGTAATATTCCACTCTATGTGTGTGTGTGTGTGTGTGTGTGTATACACATATATACACACACAATATCTTCTTTACCCTTTCATCTGTTGATGGACACTTAGGTTACCTCCATATCTTGGCAATTATAAACAATGCTGCTATGAACACTGGGGTGCATGTATCTTTTCGAATAAGTGTTTTGGGGTTTTTTTGGATAGATACCCAGGAATGGAATTGCTGGTTCTATGACCCTTTTTGCTCAGTATCATCTGAGTGAGGACTTTCCCAGAAGCCTGTTGAAATGTGCAGAAATATGGCTCCTACACATCTTATTTCTGATTTATGCCTCTCTACCATCAGCTGTCCAATTACTAGTACATATTTAAATTTTTAATTGTTTGTCTATCACTAAATGTAAGCTTCAAAAGGGCAAGGATTCTTCGATTTCTTTTGGCCTCTGTTGTATCTCCAACACTTAGAAGAGTGCCTGGAACACACTAAGTGCTTAATAAACATTTGTTGACTATATTAATGGGGGATGGGAGAGATGGGAGAGTGTGTACATCAAAAGATAATGATCAAATTAATGAATAAAATTAGTGGTAGTAGTATTTTATTTAGCTATAAGGGAATACTTACTAAAGGAAATACCTAAAATAATTAATGGGGTTACCTCTCTGTAGCTAGACCAGGCTTGGGAAGGTCTGAGCATTGGGCCGTCATTTTTAAATCATAAGGATATTATTACTTTGAATTACATTTATGTATTTAATAGACGTTAGAAGTGTAATGGACAGAATTGATCAGAGAAAGTGAGAGGAAGGAACAGTGATGAAGTTGACTTGAGGTTTTTAATGTGGGTCAATATATTTCATTATATATGTGATATGAACTAGAGGTGGGAGGAGGAAAGATGAAAGTGGCTGGTTTGAGTGCCTGTTACATGCTAAGGGCTGTGCTAAGGAGGAACTTTAAACACAAATTATGTCAGGTGGTCTTCTCAATACCCTTTTGAGAAGGTTACCACTATTCTAATATGAGGTAAGAAACCTCGTATTTGAGCAGGTTAAAATTACTTGCCTCATGCCACATCACTGGGAATTGGTTGGCAGAATTGAAAACCATGTTTGCATGACTCTAAAATAACCAACACTATACAGATGCTGCTTCATCATAACAACAGAACCATGAGTGGTTGTCAAGCTTTGAAAATAATGGACTAGAAGCACAGAACATAAGCAGTGTGTGTATGTGTGTGTGTACATACTCTTAGTATTACACCCTCTCTTGGTTTCCTCGATCAGTCAATTAAAGAATAATTTCTTTCCCTTCAATTATTTCTCTCTAGAAATAAAAAATTCTGTTATTTAAAAGGAGATTCATAAATGTCGTTTTTGTTTGTTTCATTTTCTTTAAAGTTTAATTGATTCACTGTCTTTTATGAAGAGCACACTATAGGCCACAACACAGAGCTCAATTAAGCAACTAATTGAAGCCAGGTTCATGAGGGCTTAAATTACCAGAGCCTTCCTGTCATCTTAAATTAAACTTCCTTATATACTTCTCAAGATTTATAACCCCAGGCTGAAAAGCTGTAAACCATCCCAGTTTCAGAGTGAATCTCCCATAAGGAAATGATGTTTCCTGGAAAAGAGGAAGGCAAATGTCCTCCATGGAAGAAGGCTCCAAAAGCAATGTGTGTGGCAGGGGTCATGGGAGCCTCGAGAAGGGGCTGCGAAGGGAATAGACAAGTCACTCAAATAGCACGTGCCCAGAGATTTTGCAGTTTGACTTGTGAGTCCTATAGGAAGGAGCAAATTTATCTAAACAGCAAGTGGACACATTCTTGACTTTCTCCTACCAAATGTAAAGCAGAAGGGCAAATGATTTTCTGTGGAGACCATAATCTCCCCAAATCCCCAAATAGCTCTTATTTTAGTTGAGAAAGACTTATTATCACTGCCTTTAACACTCTATCACCTATCTAATTTCTTACCTACACTTTCACATGCATTGTGTTTCTTTTTTACATGTTTTAATTCTCTATAATATAAAAATACGTGTTCATGTGATTCAAAAATCACTGTTTTGGGATTGGTACAATTCACCAACTATTTAATAACGGGATGGGAAATCATTTAATAATGTAGACAAAAATTAAGCTAAAAGGCCTGTATTCTAAGGAAAATCACCTCCCTTTTTTAAACTTTTAGCAAATAGAAAACATTTTTTATGTATACTATTACCCTAACATCTCATGTATAACCAGACCAGTACATAAGAAAAATGAATTTTCATTTTATAATTTTCCTTCACTATAATGTTTTACTAGATATTCTCAGGAAAATTAGACATTCATGACATGATTTCTGCTCAGTGCTGGCTGGTCTCATGTGCCAGGCACTGTGTACAGTTTTGGTGAAATTGAACTTTCTGTTACTTTTTATGTCAACTAGAATTCTGCCAAAACACAAATATGTAAAAATATGATTAGCAGAAATATCCTGAATGTCTATGACATATTTACTGATGGAAATAAATTTTCTGAGTTTGAAAATTATAGGATTCATGTCTACCTTGTTTTTTGAATAAGAAGTACTATTTTCCCCATCTCCTGGTTAATGCCTATAGAAGATAACTATGATCACAACTCTTACATAAGATTTTTAGTACTTTATATTAAAACAGTTCTCATACTTTTTCCAGTTGGTTAGACAAAGGGCCTTTAATATACTCTTTTCAAAATAAAATGAAGCACCAGAAAAATAAAAGAAATTGATTTTATATTTTATATTAAATAAATGCAAACAGGATACTTAACATTCTTTAATATAGCAAAATGTTTCAACTTTACCTATGTTAAGTCCTTCCAAAGATCACTGAAATAGAGAAAAATTAATTTTTATATGAAATATGTTCAAATTTTTGAGATTGCTGAAGGACTGAGGAAATTTAGAATGAGTCGCAGCTTTATTTTAATACACATACTACAAGTAGATAATTCAAGTCAAATGATAAACAGATCAGTGATCAAGGAACAAGACTGCCCTCACATGTCATCACTAAACTTACACCAACCATATGTTATTTTAGGGTTAATTCAGAACATAGGTCTTTCAACAGTATTTTTCCCTTTGTAATATTAGTTTATGTTGACGAGGTAAGGACTTCTGTATTAATATTATTTATTAACAAAACAAATTAGTAATTTGGACATTTTAAAGATAATACGTTTGTGTCGGATTAGTTGTGGCATTCATTTTTTTAACCAGCCTTTAATTAAAAATTTTAAACTCTGCACTAGCTGCAAATTAGAGGCATCATTTCTTAATACTAGATCAGATATCTTCTTTCGTTGTCTAAACCAAACATGACAGAGAAGACAGGAGTTATAAACATGCAAGTCTTTAAGCTATCAATGATATTTCATAGCCCAAACACTTCACTCATGTTACCTATTACTTTTCGTGGTACCAAAATGCTAATGATCTTGGTAATCTGCTTTCTTATCCCGCAAAACAGAAACCACATATTGGTAAAGGAATGGTACTCCACAGAGGCAGCAACACTGATAGCAGTGAATTAATGAATGACAGCCAGAAAACAAGGGGAACAAAATATTTATAATAAATAGGTAAAAGACCAAAGAGGTATATAGTCAGGCATCAACAAGGATGGAAGCAAATAGTTCCATCAGACTTGGATAAGGTCTGATGGTTCCACTACATATCATTCTGAAACTAACTGTAGTTCAATATCATGACCACCCAAGAATCAAGAACATTTTATCTTTATTATAGCAGTTTTGTAATACACACAATTCTCATTTTAAATGACGTACCATTGCAATTGTGAATGTTAGAAAGTTTTCCTACCTAAATTTAGAAGCAGCTATAATAAAGGTTCATTCATTCTTAACTCATTTCAGAAATCATTACTAAGGACGTACTGTGTGTAAGGTTCTGGGCTAATCCCTTGAAATACAGAAGTGGTTAAAATGTAAAAATACTGCTGTCCTCACAGTGCTTACATTCCAGAGGGGAGGAAGTGGCAATAATAAACAATGAATATAATAAATAAGTTGTAGGTTAGAGAGGGGTTAGAGCTACAGAAAAGAAGGAAAACTACAGCAACCATGATGTGGAGTGCAGATGGGCACACTGCAGTGTTAAAAGAGAAGGTAAGGTCAGCATCAGTGAGAAGGCAACACTGGAGCAGTTGACTTGCAGGAGGTGAGAGATTCAGCCAAGTGGCTATCAGAGGAAGAGCATTCCAGGCAAAGGAATCAGCTACAGCATATTTCCTAAGCGGGGAGCAAGCCTAGTCTATTTGAGACCATGGCAGGGCTCTGAGCAAAAGAGTGACATCTGACAGGTATGTTCAAAGAGTTTTGTAGCTACTGACCCACTGAACCCCCAGAACGATTTCATGAAATCGATGCCATTTTTTATACCCTTTTAGGAGATGAGAAACTGAAGCATAGAGAGGTTAGGTAAGTTGCCCAAGGTCACACAATTAGGAAGTGGTGGAACTAGGATCCAAGTGCAGTCAGTCTGATTCTAGAGGTGAGCTCTTTTTTTTTTTTTTTTTTTTTTTTTTTTTTTTTTTTGCAGTACGCAGTCCTCTCACTGTTGTGGTCTCTCCCGTTGCGTAGCACAGGCTCCGGACGCACAGGCTCAGCGGCCATGGCTCACGGACCCAGCCGCTCCGCGGCATGTGGGATCCTCCCAGACCAGGGCACGAACCCGTGTCCCCTGCATCGGCAGGCGGGCTCTCAACCACTGCGCCACCAGGGAAGCCCTAGAGGTAAGCTCTTAACAAGGAGATATTCAGTCCTTGAACAGGACACACACAGGCACGCATGCTCGCTCACATGTGCACAAACCCCCCCCCCACACACATACTCAAGAGTGGAGAGCAAGCTGAGAAGCCAAAAGAGGAGAGCTTGTTATCCACATTCTATGTCTCTTGGTCCACATTTTATTTTCTCTCTTGTATATTTTACTTGTTAACCTTTAGATCAAAATGTCTGTTTAAATGAAAGATGTTCAAATTGACTGAAAACATTTGGGGTTATTCTCAAAAGAGTAAAACAAATTAGCAATTCTTAATGTATAAAATAAATATTGTGGAAATTATTGTGGAGTTATGTCAATTTACTTTAAATAAACAAAGAGAACAAAACAAAAATACTCTCATGAAACAATGTGCACTAAAATTATTTTAGGTCTACAGAGAAAAATACAAGAACATTTTTCTGGCTAAATATCCAGAATAATATAGCCACCAGTCATTCAAGCTATTCACTTGGGAAGAGCTTTGGAATCAACAGAAAGGCTTCATAAATCATGATTTATGACTCTCATCTCATGTAAATGAAGATAATGTGTCACTGAGATTCTTTTCCATGTTAATTATCTTGGTTCTATTGTAGAGACACTTATTCCTTTCCTATGTATACTATCAATACAGGCTTTGAAAAATGCTTAGGTACATTGTTATATTTAAGTTCACATAGATTATAATTCATACACTATTTCACTATGTCAAATCTATACAAATGGAAATAAGTATTAATGTCTGAAATATGATGTTCTCCAAAACATAGAATAAATTCTGTTAAAATGAAGACTTGGAGCTCCTCTTTATCACGGTGCTAACTAAGTACTACACTACCTTTAGTACAGTGACTACTCTGCATTTATTAAATTAACAATCCAAAAAGTAATCAAATCCAATTTATCAAAAGAAAAAATTATTTAAGACTCTATCTCAGAATTAAAGGACACTGGTGAAAAGAATGCTTTTCATAAGCTAAAAAAAATAAGATAGCTTAAAAAAAATAAGATAGCCCTCCCCAAGATGGTATAAAATGACCATGCCTATTATACATAGGTCTATATTTTAAAATATAATACAGTTTCATAATATCCATGCATATCCAGCAAGAAGAGAAAAAAATTTCCCCCAACGGGTCATAACCACTGAGAAATGTGGGGCAAGAAACTCCACATGGCAGATACAGAAATAGAGTGAGGGAAAGCAATGACAAATGATATCTCATCTCACTTCCAGAGTCAACATCCTTTGCACAATACCACTTTACTTCCTATATTTTTCCAGCTACCATTCTTGTTTCTTGTCCATTCAAATGACTTAAACCAAACTCTAGGAAATATTATTTCTGGCAGTTCTCAAAATCTAGATCTCTTTCTACCAACCACCACTTCCCCCAAAAAATTAATAATAAAAAATATATTTTATTTTTTCTCCTTCTCTATTCTTAAGGAAATCTAAAGAACTTATACTGTAGAGAATGTTTTTTTCACTTTGATTCCTGCACAATTTCACATGACATCACAAAATACCAAGACAAGCTTAAAGAACAGAAGCACATCTGCATTACTTAGTAAAAACAAATATCCCTTATCATTCCATGGCCTTTGTAGTACACTCCATATTTTTTGGTGAAACTGTGATTTTTCTTTATTAATAATTCACTAATGAGTAAAATTTGCCAAAGGAAATGAGTTTACATGGCTGTACAGAGACAGAAATATTGCTTAATGTGAAGTGAGGGATGGTTGACAGATGAAAGAGAAGGGGATTTCTGAGCTGCTGAATATTGACAATAAGTGGGAAGTGGTTTGTGAATGTATCTTGGAATTTTATGTTAGCTTTCTGAGTCAATACTAATTGCCAAAAACAAACTCAAGGCAAACTGTATTATTAGGTTTTAGGCTTGGCTTCTAAGATGGAAAAAGTTAAATATTTACATATGTGTGATACAGTGTGTATATTTTAGTAGACGATAAAAGAGTATTTTCATACTGGACATTCTCCCTCCTTAAGAAAAATGATCATAGCTATGTATGCCATAGAGCTAATGATCTGATAACCCGAAAATTGATCAGAAACATATGAGTAATTTGCATGAAACCTGTTAACTTAATTACGTTCTGTGATCATCTTTTGATGTGCCAACTTAGCTAGGTTTATTTAGTTCCACTCAACACTAATCTGGGTGTCGCTGTGAAAGCATTTTGTGGATGTGGTTAAAGTCCATAGCAGTTGACTTCAAGTAAGGGAGATAATCCTAGATTATCTCTAGGATAGTAGGCCTGACTCACTCCTTGAAAGGTCTTAAAAGTGGGAGTGTGGCCTCCTTGAGAGACGAAATTCCACCAGTTTATAGCGGTTTCAGCTCGTGCTAAGAGTGTCAGCCTGTCTTCCTGCTGGGCTGCCCTCAGGATTTCAGACTTGCCTAGCCAGACCCCATTATCATGTGAATCAATTCTTTAAAATAAATCTGTTTGCACTCTTTCTTACTGATTCTGCTTCTCTAGCTGAATCATGACTGATATAGTTCCAAACTGGAAAAAAGGCAGGAACGAAAGAGTAAAGGAAGCTGCAGTGGTTTGCCAGCACCCCACACCAGCTGTGTCTACATGCACCCACAGACTCAAGTCAGACAAACAATGTGTGTATAGAAACTCACACACACGTATACACGCACGTGCATGCACAGACAATCTCACATCAAAATGGTATGTTCCCAAACACTCAAACTCCTATGTTTAACAGACCTGAAATTTTTGACAGATGTAACGATTTAATCGATCAAAAGCATCAACCAAAGAAAACTACACAACTGGAGACTAGGATTCAAAAAGCACATTCTAAACAATAACTTGTAGAAGGAAGGAACTCTGATATACTACTTACAAGAAAGACATTTCACACATTTTCATACAAACCACAATCACCTTCAGAAAACACACACAAATATTTCACCTAAAAAGTGATAAGTGTTGGTCATCCAACCAATAGAAAAGTGGTTTTAAATTCTATAACGTTAATCAAAGAATCCCATCACTTTGATACAACTATATAAATATGTTTTCCAAACTCGCAAACAAAAACTTATTAAAAACAAGCTGTATCAAGAGAAATTCATTCTAAACACGTTCCCCGCTTCCCTTCCTTACCTGGACTGCATATCTTGCTGGGTTTTGGCCTGACTGGCTTCTGCCTGAGGGGAGGCGTGGGTGACCCGCTGCTGAAGCTCCACCAAGGACTGGTAATACTGCTGCTGATGATGCTGCTGCTGCTTGTAGCGAGACAAACTGAAAAACAGCCCTAGAATGGCTTTTAAGTTTCCATTTCTTATTTCTGTATCAAGTGGAAAATATAAAAACAGTATCATAGAAGATGATTATTTTTTACAAATGAAATTCTAGAAGCAATTCTCTTAGGCTAAATCTACGGAGACAGAAATACAACTTGATTTTCTCAGTCACAGATTTAAGCAAATCTGATTCTCTGAAACACGCTAGCATTTCCAAATAGCTTGGAAATTTCAGGGAGAGAGGGAAGGGATGAAGCGTAGAGAGAACAAAGCTTACTCAAGTGATGGTCTTTGCTGACCCTGAATGACAGTTTCTCTAGAGTTAGTTTCTTCATGGAAATGGATGGGCTCTCAGTCTTGTGCTAATCATTTGGTTTAGCACTCTGCTTCCCTCACAGACACACACAGCTGTTACCAACACGGTGGTGGCTATGAGCTAGAGAAAGAAAGCCACTTAAATGCTGGTTGTCTTACATTATAAATACTGATGCTACGGGTGCACCTCATAATAGCAACTAGATTTATAACTGTTAGCACAATTCTAAATCACCCACCAACCAAGTTATTTTCAAAAATATATGTGTATGTCCTCCAAAAAGCAGACTACATCATAGGTATCCATTTTTAATGCTACAATTCTTTTATTTTTAATTTATGTTACATATTAATAAATATTAAAGATCACCTTACTCATGACTTTAGATAACATAATTGAATAAATGTAAGTGGAATTTCTAGTTGTAACACATGGGGCTCCTGTGTAAGCTTTTCTAATATTGAATAAAAAATTAAATGCACAAAGTAGGCTACAACATGAGCCTACATTTTCCTCCTGCAGTTATAATTTTAAAATTAGAAAACGAGATGCAAGTAAAGCTTGATATAATGCTACACAACCTATAATCATAATTTAAATGAAACTTGCCATTGGCAATAAAATATATCCTCCTTTGAGGTCAAGGTTTTATGGCTCCTTTTTGGAATTTAGAAACATTAATAAACTACTTAGATTTCTTGCTCTCTGATGGTTTATAATGCCACACACACTATGCCGTGGAATTATTCATATAAAATGAGGCTGAATTGTTATAAGCCCCCAATCTTCCTCACAGGGGTCATAACATATAAGTGTTGGCTTGTTCAATATAAAGCTACAGTGAGAAAGTATTAATTTTCTCCTGTAAACCTGAATGATCTTATTGAAAGAGGTTTTTTTAACTTCTTATTTTATTACTATGCATGTTTAATCAATTTAGAAAATCATTTTGGGCATTCATATATTTTTAGGAGATAAATAAAAAGCAAGAGGTTTATGTTAATAAAAGATATCATGTTATACTCCCTAACACCATACACAAAAATAAACTCAAAATGGATTAAAGACCTAAATATAAGACTGGACACTATAAAACTCTTAGAGGAAAACACAGGCAGAACACTCTATGACATAAATCACAGCAAGATCCTTTTGGACCCACCTCCTAGATAAGTGGAAATAAAAATAAACAAGTGGGACCTAATGAAACTTAAAAGCTTTTGCACAGCCAAGGAAACCATAAACAAGACGAAAAGACAACCCTCAGAATGGGAGAAAATATTTGCAAATGAATCAACGGACAAAGGATTAATCTCCAAAATATACAAGTAGCTCATGCAGCTCAATATCAAAAAAACAAACAACCCAATCCAAAAATGGGCAGAAGACATAAATAGACATTTCTCCAAAGAAGACATACAGATTGCCAGCAAACACATGAAAGGATGCTCAACATCACTAATCATTAGAGAAATGCAAATCAAAACTACAATGAGGTATCACCTCACACCAGTCAGAACGGCCATCATCAAAAAATCTACAAACAATAAATGCTGGAGATGGTGTGGAGAAAAGGGAACCCTCTTGCACTGTTGGTGGGAATGTAAATTGATACAGCCACTATGGAGAACAGTATGGAGGTTCCTTAAAAAACTAGAAACAGAACTACCATATGAACCAGCAATCCTACTACTGGGCATATACCCTGAGAAAACCATAATTCAAGAAGAGTCATGTACCACAATGTTCATTGAAGCCCTATTTACAATAGCCAGGACATGGAAGCAACCTAAGTGTCCATCGACAGATGAATGGATAAAGATGTGGCACATATATACAATAGAATATTACTCAGCCATAAAAAGAAATGAAATTGATGTATTTGTAGTGAAAAGGATGGACCTAGAGTCTGTCATACAGAGTGAAGTAAGTCAGAAAGAGAAAAACAAATACCATGTGCTAACACATATATATGTAATCTAAAAAAAAAAAAAAGGTTCTGAGGAACTCAGGGGCAGGACAAGAATAAAGACGCAGACGTAGAGAATGGACTTGAGGACACGGGTTTGGGAGAGAAGGGTAAGCTGGGATGAAGTGAGAGAGTGGAATTGACATATATACACTACTAAATGTAAAATAGCTAGTGGGAAGCAGCTGCATAGCACAGGGAGATCAGCTTGATGTTTTGTGACTACATAGAGGGGTGGGATAGAGAGGGTGGGAGGGAGAGGCAAGAGGGAGGGGATATGGGGATATATGTATACGTATAGCTGATTCACTTTGTTATACAGTAGAAAGTAACACAACACTGTAAAGCAGTTATACTCCAACAAAGATGTTTTAAAAAAAAAGAATATGAAGAAACAAAACAAAGCCAAACAAAAAGATGTCATGTTATACGGAAGAGACATAAAACGAATAAATGGTAACATTTCTCACCAACTTTAACCACTTAGAAAATAAAGTATTATCCTGGAGGATTTTATCAAATTTTATTCTAAGTAACAGAACCATGAGTTAGATTTGAACATAAGTTTTTTGCCATTAAATATGTAATTTAAGATTAAACATCATGATGACATATACAGATAAAGGATTAAAGAAATTTAAAATTTAAATAGTGAAGAAAAATTGACAAACGTAAATAATTCTAGTACATGTCCATAATATTTCAGAAGTCACACAATTCCTCTTTTTCCAATGGCAGCAAACTTTGAACAGCTTAGAATTGTCTAATATTTCTACTATCTGTGGGGTAAAAGGATTTTCAGAGTAAACTGACTGTAGTAGAAACAAGAAGCAACATAAATTGTCAAAAGTGTTTAATCATAAAATTCTAATTAAAAATGGTTGTTGCTGATACAGATCTCAAAGGACTTGGTATTTCATAACTTTAGCAATTGTTTTTTGTTAATAGTACTAAACTGAAAATTTTGCAAAGGCTTCCTAAAAATATATGTGGAAGAAAAAGAAATGCAGAAAAAAAATAACAGATCTAGTTTTCTTTTCCACTTTTCTATATTTCAATGTCAGTGATGATCTTTTAAACATTTAATAATTTTAAGGCCTTTACAAAGAACAGTTATTAATACTGTTAGTGCTAATTAAGTAAGAACTCCTGATGACTTATTTAAAATTAACAAATATTTAGACTTGTACTACCAACTTGATCAAATTATAGAATTGTTATTGATAAAATATTTGAGCATTAATTACACTATTTTAACTGTATTTATGTCCATCTACTGTATTTATTATCCAGCATTATCTATCTATCCATCCATCTACTTAAGACTCTACAAACACTACCAACTGGTAATAACATAAAGATATTTTGTTAGTATGTCCCCCTCCCATATACTCGGTAATGTAAAGAACAATTTTGGCAAAATCTGGAACATACCTACATAAGGCGTACATTAATAACCATTGAATTTATGTTTCTATTATTTTGGAAACTTTACTGATTTCCTTTCTTGTATTAGGGGCTATGTACTCCCACTTTACATTTCTAGCATTATAAAAAGTCTTTTACAAACATGGATCCATTTGTGACAACTGTGCTTTTTCTTACCTTCAGCAGATAGACCTTGAACATTTACTCCTCTGGCTGCTAGAAAATTAAGGCAGACATCAACATTTTCAATCTGCAACATGAAAAGCAGTGAAAAAGTAACTTAGAAGGTTATTTTTAAATAAATAAATGAGCTAGAATGAAGCCAGAGAGAAAGATAAAGAAAGAATGAATATTTTACATTCATTTCATACTAGAGATCTTTAACCAGAGTTTAACTAGAATTATTTTGGCTAACTGCAGAATGAATATAAAGATTGCATTGTCCGATTTAGTACTTACAAACAATTCATAAAGGCCTGACCAAGAATGGCATTCTTACAGATTAGCAACCCACCTACTTAACATAAAACCAGACTGATTTTGTGCTTCACAAACAAGTCTCAACTCAAGTATCCAAATAGGAGGAGACTCCTGTTTCTGTGAGTTAGAATACTAGGATGTGGGTAACTGAGATTCGAACAGTAATATTTGGTAAGTATGCCAAAAGATAAGGGTTGATATACATGAAAGAAATGAAGCATATTTTCATCCTAAATCATAGAAATTCTTTATTTTAAAAACTGTATTTGTACTTCTACAGTTGCTAATTCTCTGCTTAAATATAGGTATTGCCTTTGTAATTTAAAAGAGTGATGCCACTGCTTTTGAACAGTTCCTTGCAACATGATAGCCAGTGATTAACCATTTAGGGTGAGAAGCAAAAAAAAAAAAAAAAAAGACTAATTTATGTTAATTCATGGGTTGATTTCAGTATTAGTTATGGCATTATGTAGCAAAGTTAAATAGCTAAGACTTTTTAAAAGAATGTAGGAAACTAGAAAGTTCCAGTTCTTTGTGAGTCATCTCCCTGGGTTTTGTGGTATTCCATAAATCTTGAAATTCTAAAGTAAATAAGAGATTTAAAGTTAATACTTGGCAAGGTACTGTTTTCTGTCTTATTAAATTCTCATCAAAAGCTATGCAGGAGGACATACAAAGTTTTGCCAATGTCCTCTTTAGCTGAGCTTCATAGGAAGGTCAAAATGTCTGTTAAAGAAAATAAAAAGAAAAAAAATATATTCCAGAATCTGTCTTTATAAAATGGACAACTGTTTACGTTCCTTTTTAAATGTAATTTTGTGCAAAATTAAAGTAATAATATCCAATGAGAGGTTCTTTACTTCAAAATGATTGCAGCCAAGGTATACACATTTGCTTTGAGAAAAAAATAACTTCTTGATTCGTTTCAAAATAAGTTTTACTGAAAGAATGATAGAGTTGAAGACGCTGAATGTTACATGACCAAGTGGACCTTCTCGTTCTACTTGTCAATGTCTGAATACCCAAAAAATCTACGGTTCTGGAATCCACTTCAAATTCTTTCCTTCACATTTCACTTTGCTATTAGAAAATAAGATAACATAAAGGAAAGAAAAAGAAAAGTGTAACAAACAGAATATACTACTGTGTCTACCCAGTGTGTTCTTTCTTTAAAAAAACTTTTTTCAGGTTGATTAAAAATAAAAGATGCCAAATAATTATTGTGGCCTAATATTAAGACAGAGAATTGAGCTGAGTATTTTTGAATGTTTGCTGCAACAATTATTATTGATATTATTAATTTTACACCAATTATATGAATTTTATAGAAAGTAAGAAGATTTCTGGCCCAAATATATATAATTTACTGCAAAATGTATTTTTATTATACATAAACAGATTAGTTCATTGGAAGACCAAGAAAATATTCATGAACAGTGTCTGTAATTAAGTGTAAAATGGCTTTTTTGGCCATACAGAATAAAACAGAATAAAAAATAAAACTGCTATCTAGATTGGGTATTAGAGACAAACAACTCTCTCTCAATATGCACCATAAATTAGAAAGGGAAATTAAAAGGGTCCTAGTAGAGGAAAGAAAAAAATACTCAAAATATACCTTACATGCCTTTCATATCTATTTATCAGAAGCATTCAACCTTTTGTAATAGTCCTTTACAGTCATTCACTATGAGCACTAACAATTTGAGGTAGTTAATTCTGTTTCCCATCTTACTATAGCAGGTAAGTAACAGCAACAGAATAAGTACTTGAATACAAAATCTCCAGTATGACTATTAAAGGATAGTTCATTACACTTTATTTATTCACCAATTTTTGTTTTCGGTCATAATTAATTTTCCAACAATGTAACAACATAACAAACATAACTTAAGAAAATACTATCCTCTCCCTACCTAACTCCAAAGTCATCTATAAATTCAGTCATGCTTGTTGGTACTACTTACATTTTTTACCCAGCGATGTTATAATAAAAGAAAATGGCTATGAGAGATGTTGTTAAATGTCATTTATATGTTTAGTTTCCTTGTCACAGGCATACTCTAAAATAATTTGAGAATACTTTCTACCTATATAATAATATATTTTGGTTAATGATTATTTTTATTTTAATAAATTTGAGACATTAGTTTCTCAAAATTCCTGCTTTAAAATAATAGATTGTCCCCTCACATTTCCCAGTTAAATATCTATAAATACTGTTTTAGTTCCTAATTTTTCTGTCATGTCAAACCTCAACTGTTGTTTGAACTAAAAACCTCCAAACATTTTTGAAATCCTAAACAGATAAAAGTGATTTTGCCATCAAATTTATCCAATTAACTGAAGTGAGTTTTATTTTTTCTCAGTATTATTTGAATCACATACCAAATAAGCTATCAAAATTCAAACTGTAATTTTAACAGCTAATAATTTGGGTCAATTTTTAATTAGAATAATTTCATGTACTTAATAAACTAATAAACAACCCAATGCACAGTTACCTAAATATAATGGAAACAAAAGTTTCATAGATCAGTACTTACACTTGCTACATGAAATCGCTTGTGATGCTTTCTACTAATAACATTGTCTTCTCTTTTCATTAATTAATTAATGCTTTTTAATCTGTATTTAAATATTGGTTAAAATCCACTAGATGAATTTCAGGATCCATTGATGGACAGTAATCCACAATTTGAAAAACACTGCCCTGAAGAAGACCAGAGTATTGACACATCTACCGTACCTTTTCTTTTGGGGGGTGGGGGTGGGCGTTATATTCAATGACTAATCAGAAAGTGGAAAATTATCCTCACAAGCGAAGTCCCTGCATGGATTTAATTACATCAGTTAACTGGTGCAAAACAAAAACAAAATATTCAAAATACTGGTTATATAATCACATAGTTAATTTTTAGGATGTGTTTAAAAATGGCACCCTTCTGTTCAAGATCTGGAAAAGGAATTTTAACTCTTTTCAATCCCCTTTGTCTAGATACCAAATCATTTTGAAAAGGAAAGCAACTGAGTTGAAATTTGAGTCAATCTTTCATAAGCAATCAGTTATCTGACCAAATTTAAACAACTATTTCAAAATTACTAGGTTATTTAACAAAGTCAATCGTTTCTTGATCTCTCTCTCCTCACTCCCTCTATTTGGTTTGCAGGTAAATAGAGATGTTTGTTGAGTTTTCATAGTTTTATTTATTTATTTGTTCATTCAGTTTCTTTTTGGTTTTTTGTTGTTGTTGTTGTTGTTTTTATGAAGACATGGATTTAGCGAAGCTCTAAGCCTCTGAGAGACAAGAACTGAATTTTGTTGACTCGTGCACCTTTGGCAGCCTAGCATGGTGTTTGGTGTCTGATAGATGCACAGTACATACTTGAGGAAGAAGGGAGGAAAGGAGTGTTGGCCAATTGGTCCTTGTATTTTTGGAAAAAAATGAATCCAAGAAAAAAAAAAGAGAGACAGAGATAGAGATAGAGGAAGACAGAGAGTCATTTGATCCAGAGGCTACATGTTATATTCTCTTTGGGATCTTTTAAAATATACTACTTCCCTGTGTCTGACCCCAGACAATAAGAATCAGAAATTCTGTGAGTTGGGATTGGACATCAGTTTGTTTTCAAATTTTAGCTCCTAATCTCATTTTTAGTCTACCCTCATCTTTACAGATTAAGCAACTGACCTCCAGAGAAAGTCTCACATAAAGATGAGCAGGGCTTCCCTGGTGGCGCAGTGGTTGAGAGTCCGCCTGCCGATGCAGGGGACACGGGTTCGTGCCCCGGTCCGGGAGGATCCCACATGCCGCAGAGCGGCTAGGCCCGTGAGCCATGGCCACTGAGCCTGCGCGTCCGGAGCCTGTGCTCCACAACGGGAGAGGCCACAACAGTGAGAGACCCGCGTACGGGAAAAAAAAAAAAAAAGATGAGCAAAGGAAGCTAACAAAAGAGTATATACTATATGATGCTCAATTTATGAAATTCAAGATCAAGACTAAACGACGAAAACAGACATTAGAATAGTGATGAACTTTAGAGGGGTACAGTCTGGAAAGTGGCACAAGGGGAACAGACATGCTAGAAGTATCCTTTGTTTTGATCTGAGTGGTGAGTACACAGGTGTAGAGATATTTAAAATCTATCAGCTATATATTTAAGACTGGAGTATTTTATACACTTTTTATGTTTGCTTTACCTCAAATTCTATTAGAGTATTTATACTCTTCTATGTATGTTTTACTTAAATTAAAAATAAAAATAAAATGATTGGTCCCTCGCTTTGTTGAGAATAGACTCCAGGCATATAAAGATAGAAGTATAGAAACCCGTCAGGTAGCTCGTGCAAGTAATTCAAGTGAAAGATGATAGTGTTTCAGACAATGGTGGCGGCAGCGAGGTGATGAGAAAGGATCACCTGGATCCGAAAGGATCAGATTCTGGATATACTTTGAAGGAATCTAATGGGAAGATGTGGCACATAAGAGAGAGCAGTCAAGGATAACGCCAAGGTTTCTGGCCTCGGTAGCCAGGTGGATGACATCTCCAGCCATAAGATGGGAAAAGCCACAGACAGATACAAGGGGTTAATTTCTGGACCTGTTATCTAGTCTCTTAGACACCCAAATGGATGTACAGGCCTTTAGACACACAATCTGGAGTTCAACTGAGAGGTTTTGGAACAGAGATCTAAATTTCAGGGTTATCCTCATACAGAAGGTAATTAAAGCCATGGGGCTAGATTAAATCACGAAGGGCGTGTAGCTATAAAAGAGAAGAGGAACAAACAGTGGGCCTGAGGAGACTCACTGGAAAGAAGAGGAGGAACCAACAGAGGAAATGGAGGAAAAGCAACCAGTGACATGTCACGCAAATTAGGAGAGTATGGGACACAGAAAAGCACCTGAAGAAAGTACATTAACTCCAACGGAGACATGAGCTCTAGCTAAAGCAGCTGGTAAGTAAGATGAGAACTAAGAACTGACTCTTAGATTTAGGATTAAATAAATCAACTCATAAAAGCCTCAATCCTACTACTCCCGGCCTCTCATGCTTGCTGGCACTTGGGCTCTCTCTTTCTGTTTCTCTCTCCCTCTCTGTATATGTATACACACATAGAGAGAGTAAGAGTACCTTAGGCACGCTATCAACAATTGTTGAGGGAATGAATTAACTATACAGGGATAAAATGATGTTTTATGCCTAGATTATTCAAATAAAAAAAGACATAAATAATACTTTATAATACTATTAATAATCAAATTTAGCGTTATCTGCCCAGGCAACTTAGACTTCTGCAGCATCCTAAGCTTCTCCTCTCTAATGCTCATCACACTCATCTACACTGGAGGGATCCAGCATCTCCCCTCTCCCATCTACCCGTCTATGGGAACTTGTTGACATTATATTTTAGGATTGATAGAAATAAATAATTTAAAAGAATTTCCGAAATTGAGGAGCCCATAAAGATCATCTTATCTGACCTTTCCAAATTAAATAATGAGATGAGAAACAGATAATATACATCATTACTCAGAGGACCCAATGAAATTGCACATAACTATGTACATAGTACAATGCACTGCACATAGTAAGAACTCTAATAAACTCAAGAATAAAAAAGTAGCTGTGATTACTGTAACAGTCTTTAATATTAATAGCAGGTGGGCTTCCCTGGTGGCACAGTGGTTGGGAGTCTGCCTGCCAATGCAGGGGACACAGGTTTGAACCCTGGTCCGGGAGGATCCCGCCTGCCACGGAGCAGATGAGCCCGTGTGCCACAGCTGCTGAGGCTGCGCTCTAGAGCCCTGCCAGCCACAGCTACTGAAGCCCGCGGGCCACATCTGCTGAGGCCTGCGCGCCTAGAGCCCGTGCTCCTCAACGGGATAAGCCACCCCAATGAGGGGCCCGCGCACCGCAGCGAGGAGTGGCCCCCGTTCGCTGCAACTGGAGGGGGCCCGCGCACAGCAATGAAGACCCAACACAGCCAAAAATAATAAGTAAATAAAATAAATTTAAAAAAATTAATAGCAGGTGGTAGTGGTATAAAATAGCATCATAGCATCTTTTGCTTTTGGTATTACAGCAATTTTTCTGAGAATTATCCACACTGCACAAAACCTGCTTTCCAAACTTTTAATTCAACAGTTTGCACTTTGCTACAATTAGAATCGCCTGATGAACTTTAAATGTATACATGCCCAATTTACACCATCATCAGTTAAATAAGAATGCCTGTGGAGAGCAGTTATCAAAAACTGTTCAAAGTCCCCAGGTGATTCCAGTTTGCAGCAATGCCTGGAAAACAAAGCTTCCACCTATGCTCTTCAAAGAAAGTAACTGAATATAATTTCTATTTACCCCATGTGCATGCAAGAATTGCACTGTTCACACTGTAGCACTATATTGTCTTTTGTGTATTTGAACCATTATACTATATAATTCATGTGTTTTATACTTATTCCTTTGGTATTAAAATATATATTTGCCTTTGTAGTAGTAATACAAAGAAATGCGTTCTGTTCTTTGGACACCCCATTTCTCATTTGGCTCAGGTAACACTCATATCTGCAGCTCATGGACAACTCCCAGGACTTTTACTTGCCTATTTTATGTCATGCACTATTTCTTGGGTCCTTCTGTCTGTGGCTTACATTTTATTGGCATGGAACACCTACGTTGCCTCTCTTTTTCCTGCTAAACTTGAGGATGGCTAAATAACTATAAAAATATTGACTGTATACTGAAAATAAAACCAAAAGTTTCTAAATTCTAGATACAATCAATACTTTCAGAAGTTTTAAAATGTTTGGGAGTTAAAAAAAAATATTTGGGCACACTGAGCCTTCAGGCTTTTGGATTGTATGAAAATAATGTTATCACAATGGCCTAAACCAAAACACAGTTTTTCTAGAGTAAATAAGTAAATTGATCACTGTGTGTTTTTTTTAATTGAAGATACTAAATAAATTCAACAGAAGTTGATTCATATTTTTAGACATGAATAATTTCTATAACCAATATTAGTATCTTAAGCAATACCATTTAATTTTATGTTCAATAAATCAAAGCATTCACTGATTCATCATTTTTTAAATTATTTTTATTTTTTAGTTTTGGCTTTCAAATTTTTTTTACCATCTTTATTGGAGTATAATTACTTTACCATGTTGTGTTAGCTTCTGCTGTATAACAAAGTGAATCAGCTCAATGTACACATATATCCCCATATCCCCTCCCTCTTGCCTCTCCCTCCCACCCTCTCTATCCCACCCCTCTAGGTGGCCACGAAGTACCGAGCTGATCTCCCTGTCCTATGCAGCTGCTTCCCACTAGCTTTCTATTTTACATTTGGTAGTGTGTCTATGTCAGTGCCACTCTCTTACTTCATCCCAGTTTACCCTTCCCCCGCAAACCCAGGGGGGTATTTTTTAGATTCCATATTTATGTGTTGGCACACAGTATTTGTTTTTCTCTTTCTGACTTACTTCACTCTGTATGACAGACTCTAGGTCCATCCACCTCACTACAAATATATCAATTTCATTTCATTTTATGGCTGAGTAATATTCCATTGTATATATATACCATGTCTTCTTTATCCATTCATCTGTCGATGGACACGTAGGCTGCTGCCATGTCCTGGCTATTGTAAATAGGGCTTCAATGAACATTTTGGTACATGACTCTTTTTGAATTATGTTTTTCTCAGGGTATATGCCCAGTAGTAGGATTGCTGGGTCATATGGTAGTTCTGTTTTTAGCGTTTTTTTTTTTTTTTTTTTTTTTTTTGCGGTACGCGGGCCTTTCACTGCTGTGGTCTCTCCCGTTGCGGAGTACAGGCTCCGGACGCGCAGGCTCAGCGGCCATGGCTCACGGGCCCAGCCGCTCCGCGGCATGTGGGATCTTCCTGGACCAGGGCACGAACCCGTTTCCCCTGCATCGGCAGGCGGACTCTCAACCACTGCGCCACCAGGGAAGCCCGTGCTTTTAGCTTTTTAAGGAACCTCCATACTGTTTTCCATAGTGGCGTTATCAATCCACATTCCACCAACGGTGAAAGAGGGTTCCCTTTTCTCCAAACCCCCTCCAGCATTTATTGTTTGTAGATTTTTTGATGATGGCTGTTCTGACCAGTGTGAGGTGATACCACATTGTAGTTTTGATTTGCATTTCTCTAATGATTAGTGATGTTGAGCACCCTTTCATGTGTCTGCTGGCAATCTGTGTATCTTCTTTGGAGAAATGTCTATTTAGATATTCTGCCCATTTGTGGATTGGGTTGTTTGTTTATTTGATATTGAGCTGCATGAGCTGCTTGTATATTTTGGAGATTAATCCTTTGTCAGTTGCTTCGTTTGCAAATATTTTCTCCCATTCTGAGGGCTGTCTTTTTGTCTTGTATATGGTTACCTTGGCTGTGCAAAAGTTTTTAAATTTCATTAGGTCCCATTTGCTTATTTTTGTTTCTATTTCCATTTCTCTAGGAGATGGGTCAAAAAGGACCTTGCTGTGATTTATGTCAAAGAGTGTTCTTGGGCTTCCCTGGTGGCGCAGTGATTGAGAGTCTGCCTGCCGATGCAGGGGACACGGGTTCGTGCCCTGGTCCGGGAAGATCCCGCATGCCGCGGAGCGGCTAGGCCCGTGAGCCATGGCCGCTGAGCCTGTGTGTCCGGAGCCTGCGCTCCGCAACAGGAGAGGCCACAACAGTGAGAGGCCCGTGTACTGCAAAAAAAAAAAAAAAAAAAAAAAAAAAGGGTGTTTTTCCTATGTTTTCCTCTAAGAGTTTTATAGTGTCTGGCCTTATATTTAGGTCATTAACCCATTTTGAGTTTATTATTGTGGATGGTGCTATGAAGTGCTCTAATTTCATTCTTTTACATGTATCTGTCCAGTTTTCCGAGCACCACTTATTGAAGAGGCTGTTTTTTCTCCATTGTATATTCTTGCCTCCTTTGTCAAAGATGAGATGATCATTTGTGCATGGGTTTATATCTGGGCTTTCTCTCCTGTTCCATTGATCTTTATTTCTGTTTTTCTGCCAGTACCATATTGTCTTGATTACTGTAGCTTTGTAGTATAGTCTGAAGTTAGGGAGGCCGATTCCTCCAGCTCCGTTTATCTTTCTCAAGATTGCTTTGGCTGTTCAGGGTCTTTTCTGTTTCCATTCAAATTGTGAAATTTTTTGTTCTAGTTCTGTGAAAAATGCCATTGGTAGTTTGATAGGGAGTGCACTGAATATGCAGATTGCTTTGGGTAGTATAGTCATTTACACAATGTTGATTCTTCCAATCCAAGAACATGGTATATCTCTCCATCTGTCTGTATTGTCTTTAATTTCTTTCATCAGTGTCTTATAGTTTTCTGCATACAGGTCTTTTGTCTCCTTAGGTAGGTTTATTCCTAGGTATTTTATGCTTTTTGTTGCAATGGTAAATGGGAGTGTTTCCTTAATTTCTCTTTCAGACTTTTCATCATTACTGTGTAGGAAAGCACAAGATTTCTGTGCATTAATTTTGTATCCTGCTGCTTTACCAAGTTCACTGATTAGCTCTGGTAGTTTTCTGGTAGAGTCTTTAGGATTCTCTATGTATAGCATCATGTCACCTGCAAACAATGACAGCTTTACTTCTTCTTTTCCGATTTGGATTCCTTTTATTACTTTTTCTTCTCTGATTGCTATGGCTAAAATTTCCAAAACTGAGTTGAATAACAGTGGTGAGAGTGGGCATCCTTGTCTTGTTCCTGGTTTTAGAAGAAATGGTTTCAGTTTTTCACCACTGAGAATGATGTTGGCTGTGGGTTTGTTGTTTATGGCCTTTATTATGTTGAGCAAAATTCCCTCTATGCCTACTTTCTGGAGAGTTTTTATCATAAATGGGTGTTGAATTTTGGCAAAAGCTTTCTCTGCATCTACTGAGATTATCATATGGTTTTTATCCATCAGTTTGTTAATATGATGTATCACATTGATTGATTTGTGTATACTGAAGAATCCTTGCCTTCCTGGGATAAACCCCACTTGATCATCGTGTATGATCCTTTTGATGTGCTGTTGAATTGTGTTTGCTAGTATTTTATTGAGAATTTTTGCATCTATGTTCATCAGTGATATTGGCCGGTAGTTTTCCTTTTAGGTGACATCTTTGGTTTTGGTATCAGGGTGATGGTGGCCTCGTACAATGAGTTTGGGAGTGTTCCTCCCTCTGCTATATTTTGGAAGAGTTTGAGAAGGATAGGTGATAGCTCTTCTCTAAAAGTTTGACAGAATTCGCCTGTGAAGCCATGTGGTCCAGGGCTTTTGTTTATTGGAAGACTTTTATTCACAGTTTCAATTTCAGTGCCTGTGATTGGTCTCTTTATATTTTCTATTTCTTCCTGGTTCAGTCTCGGAAGGTTGTGCTTTTCTAAGAATTTGTCCATTTCTTCCAGGTTGTCCATTTTATTGGCATAGAGTTGTTTGTAGTAATCTCTCATGATCCTTTGTATTTCTACAGTGTCAGTTGTTACTTCTCCTTTTTCATTTCTAATTCAATTGATTTGAGTCTTCTCCCTTTCTTTTTTGATGCGTCTGGATAATGTTTTATCAATGTTGTTTACCTTCTCAAAGAACCAGCTTTTAGTTTTATTGATCTTTGCTATTGTTTCCTTCATTTCTTTTTCACTTATTTCTGATCTGATCTTTATGATTTCTTTCCTTCTGCTAACTTTGGATTTTTTTTTGTTCTTCTTTGTCTAATTGCTTTAGGTGTAAGGTTAGGTTGTTTATCTGAGATGTTTCGTGTTTCTTGAGGTAGGATTGTACTACTATAAACTTCCCTCTTAGAACTGCTTTTGCTGCATCCCATAGGTTTTGGGTCATCTTCTTTCACTGCCATTTGTTTCTAGGTATTTTTTGATTTCCTCTTTGACTTCTTCAGTGATCTCTTGGTTATTTAGTAGCATATTGTTTAGCCTACAAGTGTTTGTATTTTTAGTTTTTTTCCCCTGGAATTGATATCCAGTCTCATAGCATTAGGGTCGGAAAGAGATACTTGATACAATTTCAATTTTCTTAAATTTAACAAGGCTTGATATGTGACCCAAGTTATGATCTATCCTGGAGAATGTTCCATAAGCACTTGAGAAGAAAGGGTATTCTGTTGTTTTTGGATGGAGTGTCCTGTAAATATCAATTAAATCCGTCTTGTTTAATATGTCATTTAAAGCTTGTGTTTCCTTATTTATTTTCATTTTGGATTATGTGTCCATTGGTGAAAGTGGGGTGTTAAAGTCCCCTACTATGACTGTGTTACTGTCGATTTCCCCTTTTATGGCTGTTAGCATTTGCCTTATGTATTGAGGTGCTCCTATGCTGGGTGCATAAATATTTACAATTGTTGTATCTTCTTGGATTGATCCCTTGATCATTATGTAGTGTCCTTCTCTGTCTCTTGAAATAGTTTTTATTTTAAAGTCTATTTTGTCTGATATGAGAATTGCTACTCCAGCTTTCTTTTGATTTCCATTTGCAGGGAATATCTTTTTCCATCCCCTCACTTTCAGTCTGTATGTGTCCCTAGGTCTGACGTGGGTCTCTTGTAGACAGCATATATACGGGTCTTCTTTTTGTATCCATTCAGCCAGTCTATGTCTTTTGGTTGGAGCATTTAATCCATTTACATTTAAGGTAATTATCAATATGTATGTTCCTATTACCATTTTCTTAATTGTTTTGGGTTTGTTATTGTAGGTCTTTTCCTTCTCTTGTGTTTCCTGCCTAGAGAAGTTCCTTTAGCACTTTTTGAAAGATGGATTTGTGGTGCTGAATTCTCTTAACTTTTGCTTGCCTGTAAAGCTTTTAATTTCTCCATTGAATCTGAATGAGATCCTTGCTGGGTAGAATAATCTTGGTTGTAGGTTTTCCCCTTTCATCACTTTAAATATATTCTGCCACTCCCTTCTTGCTTCCAAAGTTTCTGTCGAAAGTTCAGCTGTGAACCTTATGGAGAGTCCCTTGTATGTTATTTGTTGCCTTTCCCTTGCTGCTTTTAACATTCTTTCTTTATATTTAATTTTTGATAGTTTGAATAATATGTGTCTTGGTGTGTTTCTCCTTGGATTTATCCTGTATGGAACTCTCTGTGCTTCCTGGACTTGACTATTTCCTTTCCCACATTACAGAAGTTTTCAACTATAATCTCTTCAAATATTTTCCAGACTCTTTCTTTTTCTCTTCTTCTTCTGGGATCCCTAAAATTCAAATGTTGGTGTGTTTAATGTTGTCCCAGAGGTCTCTGAGACTGTCCTCAATTCTTTTTTCTTCATTCTGCTCTGTGGTAGTTACTTCCACTATTTTATCTTCCAGGTCACTTATCCATTCTCCTGCATCAGTTACCCTGCTATTCATTCCTTCTAGAGAATTTTAAATTTCATTTATTATGTTGTTCATCATTGTTTGTTTGCTCTTTAGTTCTTCTAGGTCCTTGTTAAACATTTCTTGTATTTTCTCCATTCTATTTCCAAGATTTTGGATCATCTTTACTATCATTACTGTGAATTCTTTTTCAGGTAGACTGCCTATTTCCTCTCATTTGTTTTGTCTGGTGGGTTTTTACCTTGCTCCCCCTCATCTGCTGCATATTTCTCTGTCTTCCCATTTTTCTTAAATTACTGTGTTTGGGGTCTCCTTTTCACAGGCTGCAGGTTCTTAGTTACTGTTTTTTTTGGTGTCTGCCCCCTGTGGGTAAGGTTGGTTCAATGGCTTGTGTAGGCTTCCTGGTGGAGGGGACTGGTGCCCGTGTTGTGGTGGGTGGGGCTGGATCTTGTCTTTCTGGTGGGCAGGGCCACGTCTGGTGGAGTGTTTTGGGGTGTCTGTGTACTTGGTATGATTTTAGGCAGCATCTCTGCTAATGGGTGGAGTTGTGTTCCTGTCTTGCTAGTTGTTAACATGGGGGGGTCCAGCACTGGAGCTTGCTGGCCGTTGGGTGGAGCTGGGTCTTAGCGTTGAGATGGAGATCTCTGGGGGAGCTCTCATTGACTGATATTACGTGGGGCCATGAGGTGTCTGGTGGTCCAGTGTCCTGGACTTGGCTCTCCCACCTCAGAGGCTCAGGCCTGACATCAGGCTGGAGCACCAAGACCCTGTCAGCCACACGGCTCAGAAGAAAAGGGAGGAAAGAAGAAAGAAAAAAAATAAAAAAATAAACAAAATAAGTTAAAATAAAAAATATTTAAATAAATAAATACATTCATAAATAAAATAAGAAGAGAGCAACCAAACCAATAAACAAATCCACCAATGATAACAAGCGCTAAAAACTATACTAAGGTAAACGTAAGAATCAAAAACAAGTCAGTCAGAGACAGCAAACCCCAAGTCTACAGTTGCTCCCAAAGTCCACCTCCTCAATTTTGGGATGATTTATTGTCTATTCAGGTATTCCACCGATGCAGGGTACCTCAAGTTGCTTGTGGAGATTTAATCCGCTGCTCCTGAGGCTGCTGTGAGATTTCCCTTTCTCTTCTTTGTTCGCACAGCTCCTGGGGTTCAGCTTTGGTTTTGACCCCACTTCTGCGTGTAGTTTGCCCTCAGGCATCTGTTCCCACCCAGACAGGAGGGGGTTAAAGCAGCGGCTGATTAGGGGGCTCTGGCTCACTTAGGCCGGGGGGTAGGGAGGGCTACGGAATGCAGGGCAATCCTGCGGCTGCAGAGGCCAGCATGACGTTGCAATAGCCTGAGGTGCGCCGTGTGTTCTCCCGGGTAAGTTGTCCCCGGATCATGGCACCCTGGCAGTGGTGGGCTGCACAGTCTCTCGGGGGTGTTTGGATAGTGACATGTGCTTGCACACAGGCTTCTTGGTGGTGGCAGCAGCAGCCTTATCATCTCATGCCCGTCTCTGGTGTCCGCGCTGATAGCCGTGGCTCACACCAGTCTCTGGAGCGCATTTAGGCGGTGCTCTGCCTTCTGTGGGCAGACAGGGAAGGAATCCCCTCTCCTCACGCACCCCAAATCAATGGTCTCTTGCTTCTTAGGCAGGTCCAGACTTTTTCCCGGACTCCCTCCCGGCTAGCTGTGGCTCACTAGCCCCCTTCAGGCTGTGTTCATGCAGCCAACCCCAGTCCTCTCCCTGGGGTCTGACCTCCGAAGCCCAAGCCTCAGCTCCCAGCCCCTGCCCACCCCGGCGGGTGAGCAGACAAGCCTCTCGGGCTGGTGAGTGCTGGTCAGCACCGATCCTCTGTGCAGAAATCTCTCCACTTTGCCCTCTGCACCCCTGTTGCTGTGCTCTCCTCCGTGGCTCTGAAGCTTCTCTCCCGCCTACCCCCTGTCTTCACCAGTGAAGGGGCTTCCTCCCAGGAAGTGTGTGGAAACCTTTCCTCCTTCACAGCTCCCTCCCAGAGGTGCAGGTCCCGTCCCTATTTTTTGTCTCTGTTTTTTGTTTTGCCTTACCCAGGTACGTGGGGAGTTTCTTACCTTTTAGGGAGGTCTGAGGTCTTCTTCCGTCGTTCAGTAGGTGTTCTGTAGGAGCTGTTCCACATGTAGATGTATTTTTGATGTATTTGTGGGGAAGAACGTGATCTCTATGTCTTACTCCTCTGCCATCTTGAAGGTCTCCAATTCATCATTTATTAAACTTACTTTATGCCTGGAATTGTACTCGGTGCTACAGATATAAATTTCAAGATATAGCCACTATTCTCGTATATTCTAAAGAGCATTGATTTCTTTCCAGTATTTTCCACTATTCCCACAAAGAATGGGAGTCATTTTTCAGAAATTTGCTTGTCTGACTTCATAATTGTACATTTATCTTGACCCTTATGAACTTGCTCAGTATGAACATGGCTAATTGTTAAATCACAAATTGGATTTCAAATGAGGAGAACAAGAGTTTTCATTATCTTCACTTATGAAAACTCTAGACAGTCATCATTGTATGCATGCTTTCAAATATTTTTTAAACCTGAGGGTCAATATGTGTTCTCAACATATTAAACGCAGAGTGTGTATTGCATATATTTGGACTTATTCATTTCAGTGTTGAATGAAGTAGTCCAAAAAAGAGTAGTGTTTTTAATTAGCACAACTCTTTTCTTTTTTCCACTGTCTACAAGAGACTCACTTTATTTATTTTTTATTGGTGTATAGTTGTTTTACAATGTTGCGTTAGTTTCTACTGTACAGTGGAATTCCCTGTGCTATACAGCAGGTTCTCATTAGTTATCTGTTTTATACGTATTAGTGTATAGTGTATATATGTCAATCCCAATCTCCCAATTATTGAACTCATGAACTTTAAGTGGCACGTTTGATGCCACCCATCCTTTTAGTATTTTTACTACAAAACTAGGATAATCTGTTTTGGAAGATGTAATTGGAGGCATCTTTCACAATATTAACAAAATTATGCCTTGCCTATTCATAGGTTTCTTTCATTTTTACTTACGGATATTTAATGGAAATTACATTCTGAGTGTGATTAGTATCAACTGAGATCAGTTTGTGATTAAATTTTAACCACGGCACCAACACTTAACAACAAGTAATCAATTCATTCAGCCACTATTGACTGTTTATTATGGGCAAACAGCTCTACTAGATGGTTAAAGGATGTAAAAATGACCATAAGGTCTTTGCCTTTATGAGCTTTTTGAGCTGTAAAATAGCTGAAGAGACGAAAAAAGATTCATAAATCACCATAACACAAGGCGTAACAGTCCAAAAAAGAATTATAGAGAACACTATAAGGCAGTGAAGAGGATGGATTTATCAGTTTTCACTATGGATCTGGTGAAAGCTTCAAAGAAGAAGTGTCATTTGGATGCACAGGAGAAGTCTGATTCTGAGAAGGTTAGACAAGCTTCAGAAGGGGGAGCAGCCATGCCCAGCAGAGCAGCTTAGAGCAACACACAATTGCTCAAAAGGATGCCTGAAAACAGACCATGCCAGCCTTTCCTTTCTGCAATTATGTTTACAGAGCTGAATTTGGCCTGGAACTGAAAAGGCTCTGATGCCCCCTGGGATCCTAAAACCACTGCAATATAAAAAGTTAAATAATTGTAAAACAGGTAGTAGGCATAATATTTCAAAGACTGAGTTCTCTCTATAGACACAGTGCATCCTGGTTAGGGCATGTTTGAGGTACTGCTGCTGTGAATCATACACAGAGAATGTGTAGAAGAATATAAAGCAAACGTAACTTTCATTCTCTCCAATGGTAAGTTCTTTTGTGACCTGTGCTATTTTTAATTAACGATTCTTCCTATTTTTCATGATAAACATACACTGCTAGTATCATTATATAAATTAATTACATTTGATTTCAACCAAAAATAAATAGATACGATGGCTCAGTTTGAGCAAAATCCCATCCTATCATAAAATTCAAATAATTATATAGATTTTAGCCAAAGATTTTAATATAACTCTTTTAAATATAAATGTTTGAAGAATTAAAGTAAAATGCAACAGCGTTTTTGCATTGGTTAAATATTCTTAAGATGTTTGCTTTCATTCACTCCATAACGATTATTTATTCATTGAGACATGTCCAAGCCCTTAAAAATATATATAGTCTCACAGGAGAGATAATTCCAATGTAATGTGATGAATGTTATAATCAGAGAAACACAGACTCCTAAAGAAGCATGCAGAACAGTCTATTCATGATCAGAGGTAAAGGGACCAGGAAAGGAGAAAGTTATTAGTAACTAAGACTTCTCTATCATGGTTACAAAGATACCGTCTTCTGAAGTTGCCATAATTATAGCATTTTTCCAATGATAAAAGTGTTGATTAGAGAATTAAACTGAGATGTTCAAGGATATACAGAGAGAATATGTGAAAAACAGAGCCTGTATCATTAACTCCCACATTTTTTTTTTTTTTTTCTGCTTCAAGGGAAGCCTGAGCTAGTCCCTGAAAGGTTAGGAAGGGTTAACCAAATAACAGGATGTGGGGTGAAGTGAACCCAAAGAAGGAGCAATATGTGAGCTGGTCAGGGTTGAGAAACACCGTTAGTTAAGGGACTGGGGAATTCAGAATAGCCAGGAATATTAAGAGTTGAACCCCACTTAAATCTTTCTCCACAACATCTTTGTTTATCAATGCGAAAACAGGCCCCTCCAAAGGCTGGTGGCCTTCAGTAGGTTTCAAGAAACTATGCTGGAGGAGAGAACAGGCAGAAAGACTCCAGGAAAAAGTATCTTGAGATCTGGAAAATCTAGCAGCAGAAGACGAGGCCATAGAGATAAACAGGGGCTAGATGTGGAACATCTTCCACGTCTTGCTAAGGGCCTGGGCTTGATAGTAGAGCTCAGGGCACTAATGGTGTGTCTGATGCGAAAGAAATGGTCAGCGTTGCACTGACGATATCTATTTTATATGACCACACAGTATACACATAGGTTTATAGATAGAAATTAATAAAAGTTTCACAAGTCAATTTCTACCCATTCTATCTGCAATGCACTCTGATTTTTAAAAAGTCTATTTTAGTGTATTTAATTTTAATATGTCATTTGTAAAATATTAACTTCATAACACACTAGGTGAACAGGCTGCACTGTGAGGAACTGGACACTACATGTCAAGAAGAGAAGCACGGGAAATGGTTTGAAAGCCACTTTTTCCTTCACCACTTAACCCAGCACAGGAAGGGAGTTCATACACAGTTTTTTTTGTTGTTGTTGTTGTTGTTGTTTTGCGGTACGCGGGCCTCTCACTGTTGTGGCCTCTCCCGTTGCAGAGCACATGCTCCAGATGCGCAGGTTCAGTGGCCACGGCTCACGGGCCCAGCCGCTCTGAGGCACGTGGGATCCTCCCGGACCAGGGCACGAACCCGTGTCCCCTGCATCGGCAGGCGGACTCTCAACCACTGCGCCACCAGGGAAGCCCCATACACAGCTTTAAGCATGGGTGTTATTTACTGCAAATGCAAAACGCTTTTTTCATCTTTACCATAGACTCTGGTAAATTTGATATTATTTTGGCCATTCAGTAGAGGCTTAGAAATGACATACTTTGTACAAGTTTACGCAATTAATAAATAGCAGAGACAGAATTCAAACTCAACCCTGTCAGCCTCCAATGAAATCACCATTTCTGCTACATTATGCTTTCTACCACTATAATTTAGACATTCTGACTGAGCCATTTCCAGCTTCTGACTCAAGCTCTCTACATGATTGACAGGCAGTTAGGATACAAGCCTGGTACAAGATAGGTGCTCCATAAATATGTGGTTGAATGTAAGGATGAAATTGTGTCGTGTGAAAGGAAGGACAGAAAGAGTATGCAAAATCTATTTGTTCCATCCATATTCTAAGTTCATAAGGTTTAAATGATTCCAAATTATGTCACAACTAACCAATGCATTTTTATCTCCCGGTAGATGAACATACAGAATGACTGATGTGGCCACAAGCCAAGGAACGCTGGCAGCCATCAGAAGCTGGAATGGGCAAGGAATGGATTACCCCTACAGCCTCTGGAGGAAGCACAGGACTGCTGAAGCCTTGATTTTGGCCCTGTGATACTGATTGCAGACTTCTGGCATCCAAACAGTGAGAGATTAAAGTTCTACTGTTTGAAGCCACCACATCTGTGATAATTTGTTATAGCAGTCACAGGAAACTAGTGCAGCAGAGCAGTAGATCCCCAAACTTTAGCAAGCCTAAGGGTCAGCTGGGATCTGTAAGCATGCAGAGCTCTAGGCCTTGCCTTCTGAGGTTTGATTTGTTAAGTCTGTGGGGAGGGGAGGTGAAAGGTACAGTTTAGGTATTTCATGTCATTGAATGCTATGTCCCATGTTTTCCTCTCCTATCTCGTTAGTTTGTGTTGTGGGATAGGGAGAGGTAGGAGATAGAAATTTTGTTTAGCTCTTCAGTTTGTTTTTGTGTTTAGTTGGTCTGGGGTTAGCTACAAGGAGTCAGTTCATTAATTAAGCACTATAGTATAATAGTTTAAAGTTTTGCAGTCTTATATGAATCATAGTTATGCAATTTACACGCTGTTAGAAATAAAGTTTTTACTCTGCTGAAGCCTCAGCTTCCTTATCTGTGAAATGAGAATGAAAGCAGTTTCCACACAATATATTATGTGAGGATTGCAGATGTTTATGAAGAGCTTAGCTCCATACTAGGCATATCTATGTGTATCTATGTCTGTGTGTACATGTGTGTATGTATAAATTTTCATACTAGGAATGCTTTATATAAACACATATATAACAGAAGTGTGTATGTGACTAGATAGATAGATAGATAGATAAGGGTACAGATATGGAAAATTTATTAGAATTTTATCAGATAAAAATTATTTTTTGTTTAAAATTCTATATTCTGCTTTAACTGACTTGGTGATTAGAGAATAATGAACATCATTTAATATTAGTTGCCAATTATAGATGACATTAAATCTTCATTATAGGCTATAATTGCCAATATAAAGTATTATAAATATAAAATTATAAAATACTATGTCAGTACTCATTGACCTGAAAATATACTCTGCAGGTTTTTAATAATTCCTGCTTCTCGGTTTGTTTCAGAAAACAAAACAAAACAAGGAAACTTACTCTTTTATTATGAAATTACAAAACCATTCTAAACAAATAATATCTGTTTAGATATAGGGCTAAAGTTACATATAACAATTATTTTCCAAATGCATAATTTCACCACAAAATTTATAAATCATTATTTATCTCATATGCCCACACCCTCTCCCAACCTAACCAAAGCTTTTATTCCTGTCATAGATGGAAGAAACAAGCATAATATTAAAGAAAAATCCTCATTTATATTGCAAGTTTGGAGCGGGGGGAGAGGGATCCAAACTTTAAAGAAGAATGGGAGGCGGGGATGAAAGAGAAGGAGGGGGAGGGGGAAGAAGAGGAAGAGATCAAAATCTCAAGACTTGAGTCCCAGGCCGTATTTTCTTAAATGCATTTGTTAATAAGTTTTAAAGCAATTTGGCCTAGACTCAAATAGCCATGAGACCAAACACTGATTCTTCCACTTACTAAATAGGGACACAGGCAGCCTCAGTGAGACAAGTTCTTTTGTAGGTTTGCTATGATGACTCAATGAAAAATGCAAGCAAAGCATCTAGTACAGCACTGGATAAAGATGGCTGACATTCAACCTGCAGATGAATCAATAAGCGATACTGATATGGCTGAACTCTCAGGTCCATCTCTAAAATTTGATGCTTCTATGATATGATTTCATAATATTCTTTTAATGTTTGAAACATGGCTAATACAAATCAAACGGGCAATATAATTTTTCAAAGTGTAACCAGACATGTCATGAATTTTGTCTGTGGCTATCCACACAGGTCAGTTTAATTTAATTCATATTAAAATCATTTAAATATAATATCATAAAACAAGTAGGTTGGGTACATCTACTGATTTTCAAATAATTTATTTTATCAAAGATATACTTGCCAAATGATTATACTGAGATCAATTGAATAAGATTCCCCCATTTCATTTCCTTTTTCTGTCCTATGGAAGTATTTTTTAAAAACATTGTTTAATCACCATAGGTTTTTAAGCTAAGAATATCATAGGTCATATTTAAAATGGCTTCATATCTTAGTATATGGTTTTCTGAACTAGGGTTTTAAAAACTGCTCTTATTTCATATTTTTTAGTACTGAGTATTAAATTTCTCAGTTAATTTTCTATTAATTTCAAGAAGGGTTGAAAAAGATGGAGCAGTAAGTTCTTTTAAAAAAAACTAGATTAGTGAGGGTAATAAAACTAAAGTTACAAAAGGATTGCTACAAAATATGTTTTCTAATACGAGGTATGATGGTATTTTGTGCTTACTCAGATAGTGGCTTATCAGTGGGAAACAACTTACAGCATTTTAAGTCAAAACTATCAGGATAAAGAACATTCTAAATGTTTAAGAAAGTGGTTGGTATTTAAATATATAGTAGAAATATTAAGTACCTTTGCAATTTTTTATGTACAGAATAAAGCTTAATAACTACCTGCAAAACCAGAAATATTTTATATCTTGTCTCCAGAAAGAAGGAAAAAACTTTGTATGTGGAATCTGGTGTCCAACCCAAAGGGAGTTACTTAACTTCAATGTCTACTAACGGCACAAACCAATTTAAATATTGATACTCATAAGAAAAACATTTACACTATTTATTCTATAATATAAAATTAATGTAGAAAAGCATTCTTGTATCTTCAGCATTTATTTAATTTCTGAATGGCAGACCAGATAACTTTCATAAAAATATTGTTTTTCGTTGTAAATTAGACGTAATATATTCTAAGAAATGTCTTTCTTACTTTACTATGAATGTGGTTTTAAAAGCTATAAAGATTGAAAACCCAGGTATATCTATAAGATGACATATTGAACAGAAACCGTGGTCTTTGGTGTTTCATTAAATCAGTCTAGCAAGTCGGAGTTCTAACAGACTTTAATCAGTCTAATTTCCTCATTGCAGAAATGAGTGAAAACTCTGAGCATTTACTGAATTCTTTTTCCTGGAACATCTAATCAGAATTAGAATTCCAGTGACCACTGTCCTTTCAACATGACACACTTACTCTCAGCACCCCCATGTTATTTCAATTACTTCATTCAAACTTTACAAGTACACAGAGCAACTTCTAGAGACAAACTCAGTTTTAAAAATCATCAGGGTGATACTCTCATCATTTAATATAAATTTCCTAATACTTGTAGTTTATGCTTATTCTCCTGAAGTGTAAGCCTAAATAAAAATAATGAATCATTAAGGGAACTACAAAGTAGAGATTTTCAGTTAGTATTTCTTTAGAGATCAGAGCTCTATTTGTAGGAAAGCATTTGTCTTCATTAAGCTATCTTTTTCTAGACATTCCAGAAGATGAACAGTTTCAAAATGGCAGGGGATCATGTGAATGGACTAACTTAGCAATATTCCACTCCTCTGAGTCATAGTGCTAGACTCCTGCAGCGTGCCATTTATAAGATTTTACTAAACCTTTAGAGCATTCCAATATTTTATCTCTTCCCTATTTGGTTAGGAGCCTCATCTTCTTATCTTACCTAAATAGATCCTTTAAAAGGGCAGCAATAACAAGCAGTGGCTGAAAGAATTAAAACTTAAAAGGACAGCGTGGTGATAAAAGAACAGGATACTTTTTCTGTCAAGAATAGTTTCACTGTCTGGATTGCTGTAAACTATAGAAATGGAATAAAGATGCCTGTGAAATCCATGATGGTAATTATTGTGGCAGCCATAACCCCGTGGGACATGGAATCAGAGAATTAAGGGAAGACTAAAACCTAATTTTTCATCTCCTAGGAATAGAAAAGGGTAAGAGGCACAAGTTTTCCCAAAATCCGCATCTCAGCAAATTTTAAACAATATGATAATGATAGAAAAGAAGGGAGAATGTTGTGGCTGAAAAAACCAGTCGAGCTATTAGAGTGAGGTGAAGGGAGGAAGCAGCGAAGAGGAAGGACAGGCTGGGAACCACACCCTCACCTCTGCCCCACCATCTAATTCTTGGTTTGCAACTATTTCACATGATCAAATTTCCTAACCCCTCCATGCATTTATGAAGATTATTAAATATCATGGCCTAGTTTATTAGCACCCCACTCTAACCAACTGAGCTAACTGGCCAAGTGCTCTAATGGTCTATTTTAAAATAAAGAAAATTTTGTTTTCAAAACAACGTTTCCTCTACGTGTCTTACATTTTTGTCTAAGAACCTTGCACTTGTGCCTCTGCATTTCAAATACATGTTGGGCATTTTTTTTCTGCTATTTTTAATCTGCTGGGCATTCTGGATGTTCCTGGTATTTATAGTTGGCTAATTTATTTCCTCATGTAATCTCACCAGAGTTGTGGCATGCAGCATATATTTTGAATCCTGATACCACCCACCTAGAAATTACTTAACAGGTGTCATCCACATTAGTAACTTCATCTTTGGATGAGGTTAAATATAGTGTTGAATAAGCTCCTACCAACTTAGTTCTGTGTTTTTCAGGATGAGTTTGGTCTCAAACTTATTAAGGAAAGATAGCAATAGATAGCAGTTGAAACTTGGAATAAATATGAATCAACCTCTCAATAATCCTGCTAATAAAGACAAGTTCATATTTTTCTTAAATATGTGCCCTTCAGCCAATGATATTTGAAAGAATTTTTGTTGAATTTTCTTTATCTGCTATAAAATACTATAATCAATGTTTTTTCTTTATATTATAAGGTAACCATTAGAGAATGACATGAAAAAGAGCACAGTAATATTATCTAATAGTCTGAAGTCATTATCATATTTATTTGAATTCCTTCCATTTCTATGTAATCCACTAACAAATACCACCTCTTCAAGCAATCATATCCCCTTATGAAAGGAAAGTGTATCCCCATTGTTTTCCAACATTAAATCTTCCACACAGACTTCAAATTTCCTCCTCTGCCACATCCCTGAGGATCTGGCATGGTCACTTATCTCCCCATCCCCCTGGATCCTCCCCTTTCCCTATTGCTTCCTCCTTCTCTGCCTACTTCCGCACTTGCAAAAACTCCCCTCACCTTGACTTCCTCTCAAACTATATATTTTTTATTCATCCTTCAACAGGAAAGTCCTGGAAAGATCATTCAAGACTCAGTGTATATCTGCACCTCTCAGCTATTCTTGAACACATGATCACTCTACAGAAGATGTTTACATGAAGGTCATTAACGCCTGTCTAATTACCAAAACTAACTCTCCTGCCTTCTGGTATACCAACCCATTGACTAGGTAGCATTTGACAGCATCTGCCACATTTTCCTCATCTTACATTGCCCTGTCCCACTGGGTTAGTCTGAGTATGCACTACAGCTTAAGCTACGATAGCTACCCTAAGGATTAACAATCCATATCTGTTGATCCACTCTCTCAGTGATGGGCTCACTTTCTCACCATTCTTTTCACCCTTTTCTGACTCCTTCACCTCTGCTTATCACATACATGTTGGTATTCCTCAGTGTGAGAACCTCAGCTTTCTTCCTTTCTGACTTTACACAGATCTCTAGGAGTAGAGATCTCATCCTTGGCCATGGCTTTAACCGTCTAACCAATATCTTACTTCTGGCCTTTAGAATCACATGCCTAATTGCCTCCAATAACCTCCTACTTCACATTCCAATGGGTACATCAAATTCTACTTGTCAAAATCTGAATTTGTCCTCTTCCCTTCTTCATCTTTTAGCCTGTTTTCTCCCTCCATAATAATCATCTGGTTTAATGGTAACTACTTACTCATTCAGGCCAAAAAATCGGGGACCACTGCATAGTCCCTGTATTTTTCATCTCCCATACCCAACTGAAGGCCAACACTTAAGTATTCTACAATGCCCAGAAAGCACCTGGGGTGATCATTTTTAATATTTACATCAAATCACAACACAGCCCAGCTTTAAAAGTCCTCCAAAGGCTCCTCAATCAACTTAGAGTAACATACAAACTCCTTCCTTTGGTCCTACATAATCAGGCTTCCATCATCCCCTCCAATCACCTCTCACTGTGCTCAAACCACAGTCGTCTTCTGCTTCTGGAACACACCAAGCTCACTTCCTTCACATTCCTTTTGTTCTTCCCTATTAACACTGTTGCTATTATTTATTTGAATATTTGCTCCTCTGATCCTCAATTGTCCCTACACCTGGTGCCTTATGTGCTCAGTTAATATTGCCTAAATATGAATAGCTGGCTGTTATTCATCAATATACCATACATTCGTACCATGAGAGAACTTCTATTACTCAAGGCTGAAAATAATCCAATAAAGGTTACCAAGTTTGAAATTTAAAAAAGAAAAAAAGACAATTTGTAACTAGAAACAGTAGCAGACCTAGTTTTACCTTACCTTTTGTTATTAAACATGAACACCAACCAAAGGCCATGAAAAATCAGATATATAAAAAGCATTGGACAAGTAGTTCTATAAGTAAGGACAGTGCTCACTGTTACTAACACAGCACTGCTCGGTTGTTACACAATAAAGAAACAGGCAACATCCTGTTTGGAAAAGATGTATGAAATTTATAAGCCTAGTCATGCTATCATAATTCTCTTTCTTCTACTTTCTTGTCTCAGTTAAAATCTGGAATTTTTATTCATTAATAACATAGTACCGATGCCAATTCTTAAGAACAAAGGCAAAAATAATTCAGCCAAAAAAGTTACATTTGTGTCATATGTATTCTTCTGAATCACCTTATTGAAGGCATGCCAATTTCAGGTTAGAAATTCAACCACATCAAAAAAAATGAGGTTACAACACATTGTGACTCAAAATTCAGTGTAATTCTGACTAAAACTTTTTGGCTGGAAAAAAATAATCACCTATTTTATAACATTTGCATTTCTCAGGTTCTGGTTTTTCTGTTTGTTTGTTTGCTTGTTTGTTTTAAATCAGAAGCAGAAATATCAACATAACATGTATACTAGATGTTGCATGACATTTGGGGGCTAATAAGGAACAGGAAGTAATAAAATTAAGAGAGTCTTATACCCATGAGAATATTTTTAGATTTGTAGAATTTTAGGCACAGATGTTTCAGATAAATATCTAAGGACCGCATCTCTATCTATAGTTATGAGTTTTGAAGGTTTATTTGTTTATTATCTGTCATGAAGTAATAGCTTGGCTATTTATTGAACTGTAATCAGAATCAAATTGGAATGCCAGCAGAGAACATAAGAGTTTTAGTATCCAACATCTCTTTATGGTTGAAATAATGGAAGTAAAACCAACAGTGCTGGGTTTGAGAAATAACATATGATATTCAGGGACTATAGAGCTTTTTAATATAAAGCCTTAAAAATCTTTTAACAGGTATTAATTCATGAATGTGCTCTTTATAAAGTTTGTAGCAATACTATTCTGCATTTCCATATCAGTTTAGGTAGTAAAGAATGTCCATAATTATATGTTATTATCATATCATAATTAGGGTTCATTTTACAGATGAGAAAGCTGAGGCTCAGAGAAGTTACATGTCTTTCCCATCATCGTGCAGCTTTTATTATAGCAGGGCCTAAAGGTATTATAACTACTTCCAGTAAAACTTCAGGAAATAACTATAATTAATTTTAATAGAGTCGTCTTTGTGCCCAGAGTAATTAGATCAGGAAGTTTCCTTAAAACTGAAATGTTTTACAGAGAATCTTTATAGTGATTTTTTTCACAAGAGCGACACAGAGTTCATGACATTGTAGTAGGTCCTTAGAGGAGTGCTTAAACACACACACACATACACACACACACACACTCACACACACCCAGACATGCTAGTTAATCACTCTTTAAAAATAAATTCTTTTTATTATTTTGGATTTCAGTTTTCTGACATTAAATAAAGCAGGTCAGTAGGTCAAAACAGTTCATCATTTTTTTCATTCTTCCAGTTTCTGTCAATTAAGTACTCATTATTTTTATTTTAAATGCCTATTCTATGCTAAAAAGAGTTTTGGAGGAAACCTCATCTTGTGGATTTTGGCTGTCATTCCTGATTATATCTGCTGACATAACTTCAGTTAAGGCATTTTGGTTTCATATTGTTCTATAAAATAAAGTTGTGGCTATTTAATTAAGAAAGGGGTGGGTTTTTATCTCAGCAGTTTATTAATCTATTATTTTATTATAAAACTCTAGGCTTTACCAAGTGGTAAAAATAAGAGAGGGCTGGGGGACAGACAGACCTCTAGATCGACAACTTTCTGGAAAAGGCTATGAATCATATCTCCTAGTCAGTCCCTGCTCAGCAAAATTCCAGCAGCCTGCCCTTAGAGTTATTTCCAAAAGTGTTGAAGAGTCAATGTGTTTACATTGGACTTTGTTATGAGCGAAGAAAATACTATTCATATATTTTTAAAATGCACATGGCAACTTTGGTTTTCTTTTGGTTTGGTTTTCTTCAAACCAGTTGTTCAGACAATAAGGCTCCACTTAAAACTGGAAATGGGATTTATTGCCACCAAGACCAGTGTTAAATTATTCAGACATCAGAACAAAAAAAAAAGGTCAAGAATCTGATAAAACATCTGGAGATTGGTTCTTCAGAAGTCATACATATTCAACTGTATTGTTGTTATCACTTCTTCCTAAATTGCACCCAAAGAAATATATATGATAGAATATGATCAAATGGTTTCTTAAACAAGGAGAGAGACATGCAAAAGAAACTTCTAGTCCATTTATAAATGCAGTTAACTCTGGAAGTGAAGACAAGCAATATATTCAGAATAAACATGATTCTTACCATCTGAGATTGACTCCTAGGACATCCATTGATATCTTCAACTTTTTCATTTGCTAAAGCCAAGAAATAAAATAAAAGAGAGAAAAAAAGAACGACATGCTTAAGCCATGAAGTGAAACACAAAAAAAGGAGACTAAGAAAAAAAGAAAAAAAAAAAACACCAAGCAAAATGCTGGTGCTACATTCACTCTGCCTCCTAAGCCGTGTACAAGAAGACACTCTTGTTAGCAGCCGCCAGGTCCATATGCACAAATCAGGCAAATAAAAAAAAAAGTGAGTGAGAAGGAAGTTGCTGCTAATTCCTTAGCCTGTGCCAAATGACTGCTGGCATGAAACCTTTCACAATTGTCCCTGCTGGATCAGGATATAGTTTCAAGGAATCTCAGAGTGTATGAGTTGCTCCAGCTAACGAAATGCACACATGGGAGACATATGGTTTAATGAAGCGTTCATTTCTGACAATTCAGTGTATGTAAAGATACAGTTCTAGCCATTTAAAAGTATGGCCAAACTGCCTTTTTCAAACATTCTCACATAAACATTTTAATTAAATCACGGGGAGGGCTGCATTAATCTCAGAGACACATGGACCAAGTTCCTAAGCATCCAAATTAAATTGTATTTTACCAAAGTGCGTGGGCGCAGGAACTTTCATGGCTTTTCTCAGAGGGCAGATCTTACCAATGATCTGGATGATTTCTGCTAGCAGCACTCCATCTGCAATGTCTTGCTGCAAATCCTTGATCAGCCGCTTGTGGCCCGATTTTGCCAGGTAGTGGTTGGCCCAGTCCGTGTAAATCTGTTGAACAGAGGGAGGGAAGAAGTGAGATGGGACGAGGGAAAGGAGAGGCAATAAAAATGCTTAAGACAAATGTTGGATTCAAAGGGAAGTTATTCTGGATCACATTCCAGCTTAAGGAGTCATAGCTCCAAAGGAAATAGTTGTAAAATAATTTTTAAACAGCTCTTTCCCCCACTTATCTCTTGTTTCAAAGGGGGATGACTCACTCTTTTTTCAAAACCCGGGACTAGTCACTTGTGACACAGCAAAACTTCCTTCCTGGATGACTACTGAGGAAGCTCCTGTTTGCAAATCAGTTTGAGTTTTTACTCTCTCGCCCCTGGTTCTATCATATTGAAAATAATCTGCCTGTTCTTGTAAAAGGAAGCCACCTGGATTGATTTATACCAGAATCTTACTATAAAAATGTGTGTTTCTCTGAGAAGACTTTATTAAATTTGTCATGTGAGATACTGTATGTGACAATATTTTGGCATCATTTTATGAAATAATTGCAAATGCCTAAGCTATTTTATTTGAACTGTCATATCCCATTTCAGCCTCTTGAAATGCATTTATATAAGAGAATAGAGGAAGCAAATGCAGTTATTACATAGAAATTATAATACAGAATCGAGGAGCAGATTATGAGCCATAAGGTTGGCAATCTACATAGAGTAGAGGTGTCTCTCCAATAACAGATTATGATAGAAGAAAAAATGAAACTGTTCAAAAACTTCACAAAAATAAAATGTTACTGATTTTTCAAATGTTATAGGTACTTACTGATGTAATGTAATCTAAATGTAAGGAAATAAATAAGTTAAGACTTTAATTTCATGAATGGCTCATATGGACATATTAATACATTTATTACAAGGCAGACTATAATATGTGATATGATAGAAGAATGCAAAATTTGAAATGAGAATAGAGGAGGACAATTAACTGAGAAACATACACATAAAAATGTGTTATAGAAGCACTGGAATTAGAACTGTAAACATAATAGAACCTAAAGATAGGAAGTGAAGGAAAGGGTTTTCCCCAGAGGAGACAAGATACAGAAAGGCAGAGGAAAAAAGGAATCAAGGGCACAGTTGTAAGTTATATAATTAAGGCAGGATGCCTGAAATTGTGACAAATTAGATTGGAAAGGTAAATTGAGCCTTGTAGTCATGAGCACTGAGTGCCAAGCAAAATGTAAAAAAATGCTTTTTTTATTTCTAACAAAACTAATACATGTTTTTGTAAAAATAAAATAAAATAGAAGTGTAGAAACTGAGAAATGGAGGTTTCCCCACAACTTGCAACCCCACCCACTTTTGAATAACTTGGTATAAATAGTTCTAGAATTTTTTCTACGCCTACACACTTCACCACATGACACAATATTACACACACATACACATACTCATGATAGAATGCGTAACCAAATCTAGCTCAATTTTACTTATCACTGCATTTTTCAGTTTTTTATGTAACAGTATTTTAATAACACTTCTAAAACCATTTTGCATATATTTTCTCATTATTTTTGATGTAATATTATACATAATATCAATCCCCTGTTGAAGGATATTTAATTTTTTTAAAAATGTTTCCACTGCATCTAAATTTGTAAGATACATCTTATATATGTATCTTGGCACATTCATATACTAGTATTTTTTATAGGACCAAAACCTAGAAGTGGGACCACTAAGTTTTTTTTAATGTATCCTAGGTACAAACATTCCAAAATACAACATAGAAGAAAAAGAGGGTGTTTCTTTATTTTAGAAAATACAAAGTGGCATCTTAATGCATATGTAGTGGTATTAAGTGTCCTGAAAGACATAAATAATTTGAAGCATCCTGTTGCATAAGAAAAACATATATGACAGCAACACTACATCTTTCTCCATGTTCATGATCTTCTTTATACTGAAGATATTAAAGTGTGAGAAAAATCACTTGCACAACTGTCTCCTGAATTAGAAAACAAACACATGATTTCTAGATAGACACTTTTATTTGGTGATCATTTTCCTCAAGATTTTAGTCTGCTTGTGTTATTGTAAAATTTTAATTTTATAAGGATTTATACTGTTTAGAATATAAAAAATTGAGCACTTTTCCTTCATCTACACATCAATCAAATGACAGCATTAATTGTTTGGTTTCTAGTAGAAATTTCAGGGCAAGCCAGGCTTGATTTGTGCCTGTCCCCTAGGCAGCGAGTTATAAGCACCAGTTAATTGACTTTAAAGGATCCACAAAGATGAAGAACATGAGTTCTGTAGTCAAGCAGACCTGGCTTTGAGGCCCAGCAGACTGCTTGCCACCCCTGGGACACTGAACCAGTTGCTTATCCTTTCTAAACCTGATTCCTCATCTGAAAAATAAGGGTAATAATAATACTTACATTATAAAATTGTGTCAGGAATAAATAAAATAGCACTTGTAAAGTGCCTGTCACAGAGTTAGCCCTGAAAAAAGGTCTGCTGTTATTATCATTTTATGGCATCTAAGTGTTATTTGCTATGATGGCTTTCCAACAAATATGTGTTGATGTTATCATTTTGCAAAGGTTAAAAAATTTGAAAGTATTGGCAGTTGAAGACTGGAGAAACTGTACTCGTTGCTTTCTTACGCTACTCACATCTCTGACTCCTGCTATCTAATTCACTGGGGCCACAGATCTGTCTGCCATCCAAACTCAGAGGAATGCAGCCAATTTTAAGGCTGTGATGTTCTCATCCAGGCCTGCAATGCCTCCATCATGACACAACCTCCAACAAACTCCATGTTGCATGGATTCCTCTTTTTTGATGAAGGCATTAAATTATGGAAAATATATTCATTTAACTTATTTAAATATACACGGAATGGAATGTATTAAAAATAAAAACAATAATACTTTTATTTTCCAAATGCATGTCAACAGTGCCTTAGTCTCTATCCAAATCCCTCCTGGGACTCAGGTGGGAAAACAGATGGGAAACCAGCTGGTTGGCTTCAAGATCTTGTTGGGATAGCCTCTGGCTGAGCTCATGAAACACGTTTTCACTTGAACCAGGATTCCTTCTAGAGGAATCCCAAGCCTGAGTGCTTTGACTCGTCCAGCATCTCTAACACATGAAACTTTGCTCAGATAGTAGCTCTGACTTAGCTGCAATCAGAAAAATCTATTCAGACTAAATAAATGAATTTAAAAACTAAGTCCCATGCACTTTATTTACTTACTCTTTCTAACAGACATGTGTAGAAGATACCTGATTCAAGTTAAATCAGTGATTTTCAAAGGATTATAATCTAGATTAGGAAATATAAAATAATTACAAAGCAACTTATACATATATTTAAAATTAAGTATATATAAACTTATATTTTCCTGTCTTTTAAAAAACAAAAAATTAAATTTAAAAAAGTGGACATATGAACTGTGTCTTTAAGGAGACAGTTTTCAAGCAAAGGACACATGGTATATAAATATATATATTTAAAACTCATCAATAAACTTTCTGTAATAACCTGATGAGAGAAGATACAAACAACCTTGTCAATCATCATTAGAATCTGTTGTTCAAATAAACACAACAGAATGGTGAAATCATGTCCGGATTTTGGATCTGAGCTCCAAAGTTGCCCTTGATTCATTCCCATAAAAATAATCACAGCATTTAACCTCTTAGCCTCAGTTGAATGAGTGAAATGTGTGGTACTTATTTTGTAGGATTATGGTATGAATTATAGTTGTTGTTTTTTTTAGTGAAGAAACTGATATAATTGAAAATAATATCATATCAATCGTAAATCAATATTTGGTATTTTCTACAGGGCCATTGAGTGTTTAAGTCATCAAGGTTGTGACCAAAGCTTTAAATATCATTTACCTTAAAACATCTGAGGAAAGCTGGCTTCAGATGTTTAAACTGCAATATTATGAATATAAATGTCATCTCATGTAATAATTATATTTCAGTTAATTCAGAAGAATTAATGAGATTACATTTACCAAAGTGCTACTTAGAAACTCTAGCACAGTTGTATGTTTAATAATGCATTTACAGTAATTTAAAATAATAGAAATTTAAGGCACCATGGCATACTTTATATTTCATATTTATCAGCATGGGTTTTAGGGCCTATTATGCAACAGCAGGTATTCTTTAAGGAACAGTCTATACGGTTGGAATTTCTGCTCTGCCACTCAATATCCATGTGGATACCGACTGAACATTTATTTCCTCTCAGTGTAAGATTTTTCTCATCTGTAAAATGGCAATAATAGTATTACCTATTAATGGGATTATTGTGAGGAGTTAATAAATTTATACTTTTGGAACATGGCCTTTCACTTACTAAATATTTGTTAAATGTCAAATAGTATTATTAGTTCACATTTTCATATTTACATTAATCATAATTGGTTTATTAGCATTATAAAACAGTATCTTTGTCAAATCCTTAGATCTTAGCTGTCCACCCAAAGGTAGTTGACCTAACTAATTAAGGAAAACTGCTGCAAATTGTAATGATCTCTTAATTATTTGATCCTATAATATTTCTTTTACAGTGCTAATTTGTAAATTATAAAATAATAGGGTCAAATAGAAGGCAATATTCCTGATTTCAAGCTATACTATAAAGCTATGGTCATCAAAACAGTATGGTACTAGCATAACAACAGATAAATAGACCAATGGAACAGAATTGAGAGCCTAGAAATAAAACCATGCATATATAATCAACTAATATTTGACAAAAGAGCTAAGAGCACTCAATGGAGAAAAGACAGTCACTTCGATAAATGCTGCTGAGATAATTAAGATAGTCACATGTGAAAGAATGAAACTGGACCCATATCTTATGCCACTTAAAAAAAATTAACTCAAAATGGATTAAGACCTGAAAACATGAAACCCCTAGAAACAAACACAGGAATAAATTCCCTGACATGGGTCTTGGGAATGAAGTTTTGGATATGACATCTAAAGCACAAGAAACAAAACAAAACAAAAAACAAGTGGGACTACACCAAACTAAAAAGCTTCTGCACAGCAAAAGGAATCAACAAAGTGAAAAGACAACCCATGGAATGGGAAAAAAATATTTGCAAACAGTATAATCTGATAAAGGAATTAATACATAAAATATATAAAGAAATTGTACAGTTCAATACCAAAAATACAAATAACCCAATTAAAAATAGGCAAAGGATCTGAATAGACATTTGTCCAAAGAAAATACACAAAATTCCAACAGGTATAAGAAAAGATGTTCAATATCACTAGTCATTAGGGAAATGCAAATTAAAACCACAATGTGATAGCACCTCACGCCTGTTAGAATGGCTGTTATCAAAAAGACAAGAGATAACAAATGCTGACATGGATATGGAGAAAAGGGAACCCCTGTGTACTACTAGTGGAATTTTAAATTGGTATAGCCACTAGGGAAATTAGTATGGAGGATCCTCAAGTAGTTAAAAATAGAACTACCATATGATCTAGCATTTCTACTTCTGGAAATATATGCAAAGGAAATAGAAACACTAACTCAAAAAGATATCTGCAACCCCGTGTTCATAGGAGCATTATTTACAATAGCTAAGACATAGAAAAAAACCTAAGTGTCCATCGATGGATGAATGGAAAAATAAGTTGTGGTACATACATAGATATATAAAATATAGATATATAAATTTATACACACACACACGATGGAATGTTATTCACTCATAGAAAATGAGGAAATCCTACTATTTGCCACAATATGAATGAAACTTGAAGGCATTATGCTAAGTGGAATAAGTCATACAGAGAAATACAAATATTGTATCATCTCACTTACATGTGGAATCTAAAAACAAATGAAAAAACCTCATTGAAAAAAGATCAGACTTGGGGTTACCAGAGGCGGAGGGTGGAGGGCGAGGGGGGTATTGGAGAAAGGTGGCAAAAGGTACAAACTTCCAGTTACAAGATAAATAAGCACTAAGGATGTAATGCGTGGCATGATGACTACAGTTAATACTGCTATATGATACACAGGAAATTTGTTAAGAGAGTTAATCCTGTGAATTCTCATCACAAGAAGACTTCCCCTCCCATTTTTTTCTTTTTACTGTATCTATCTATATGACAAGTTGGATGTTAACTGAACGTACTGTGGTAATAATTTCACAGTATATGTAAACCAAACCATCAGGCTGTATGCGTTAAACGTATACAGTGATGTATATCAATTATTTCTCAATAAAACGGCAAATGAATAAATAATAAATATGCTGTAAAACAAACAAACAAAAATAGAAGACAAAATATAGACATCATATTGCTTTTATCCTGTTACAGTAAAACAACATCAGAAGATCTACTTTGGTTCTCCATGGAGTCTTAAACTTTTGTTTATGATGAATTTTTTTTTTCACTACTGACAACACAATGCACTGCCTTTGTGTATCACAGCAAACTGCTCCTGAATTTTTTAACCATAATTCAGTATTTGATGAGTGTATTATAAGTAACCTGACAGTTATATAAAAATTATTATGACTGTTTTTGTTACTGCATATACTACACACTGAGGTATACAAATGTTCCAATGAGATACAAATTTATTTTTAATGAGTGCTAAATGATCAAAGAAATGTAGAGAAGTAGGTGGGGAAAGACAGACTCTTCAGTCAAGAGCCTATTTTAACAGAAAGACACTAACCTATAACCTACTTAGAAAATATTATAAATGAAGTCAGATAATTTTAAATATCACTTGAGCTGGTTTCAACCCTGCATTTATTTATACACATTAGTTTCTCCCCAACATTCAAGGAGTAGTGATATATTCCCGTAAGCACTGCTCTCTGGTTTATTCAAATTATAGGTTTTGAGAAGTCAAATAGGCTCTTCTAATCCATAGCAGAAAGAAACTGTTTTGAAAACCAACAATTTCAACAGTAATAATTGGGTTTTCACATTACATAAATCAGCAAAGGACTAAGCACATAAAAGATAAGCCATAAATGGTAGATTAGGGAAGAGTGACCAGTGATGAAAGTGTTTTTTCCCACAAAGAGAAGAATTAGTCCTGGGAAGAGAATTGGAAGGAAGGGAAGGTGCTAAGATTCGACCTAACAGGCCACCTCTCTGGGTGGAGTTTCATAGCATCTGGACCCGAGAAGGACTCACAAAGCATAACATCTACCAAAAGCTTATGGGAGAGCAACCATTTTTTTCTTCCAATTCCTGAGAATCATATGGGATTTTCTAAGGGAAAGCAAGTGAGCCCAGAGAGTATTTGAAATCAGGACAGGAAGGATGCTTAGACCTAATATGGGAAAGGACAAAAAGCAAGAAATATGTGAGCACAGGTTATGATAACTCCAGTCTGACAGACATCATAAATTTCACCACTTACCAGACAGTGGCACTGATGGGCACCAACGGCCCATAAGATGTGGCATCATGGTGCCTTGGAAGTAAGTACCCTTGTTCACCAACCCTCCCCAGACTATCACTTCAGGGAGAAAGATGTACAAGGGAAGGAGAAGGATCTGAAGTTGACTGGGCCTTTTCTGATAGGACTGAACTTTAAACCAGAAGTAACTGAATACTTTGAATTGGGAAAAATAAATTTTCTCCTGCTGTACAGAAATAGAAATTTGAGAGGTGAACTTATATATATATTCTTTAAAAAAAGAAATAGAATCTATCTCTTTGCCTATTATTATTACTTTGGTCACGCTGCGCAGCTTATGGGGTCTTAGTTTCCTGACCAGGGATCAAACCCGGGCTCCCTGCAGTGCAAGAGAAGAGTCCTAACCACTGGACCGCCAGGGAATTCCCTATATATTCTTTTTAAAAGCTATAATTTTGTACACCTCAGTGTATGATTCAAAAATCCATGAGTGATAGGCAATGTTGGGCGAAGGAGATTAGAAAAATTACAGTATGGAATTAAGACCTGAAACATGCTATTTTTACTCAGTTTGAAATTTGATCACAGAATGGATCTTCAGTTGCTATCACAGAACTGATATGCCCAAAAGATCCATGGAGTTCAATGTCACGACTCTTGCAGACCTTCTAGAAATCTCAATACTGAGGGCTATGAGGGATAGTATAAAATGAACCCATTAAAAGCTTTTGATAATATAAACATCATCACAATATATGTAATAGATTCACCAAGTAAATGGTTCAACTCAGCTAGTTTACTTCTCAGTTTTTACATCAAGGAAAATACCGTTAATGAAATTTTAAAAAAAATTTCAAGTTTGAAGGTTGATTAAAAGTGAATATTGATGAGTCAGCAACCCCAGAAAATCAGAAGAAGGTCTATGAAAGCAGGTAAATTCTAAAGTAAACATAAAATAAACTCTAATAATTTCCTTTTGCTTTTTTTCTTTATTTCTCACACCCAATCTCTGAGCCAGTTCTGTTAATTCTATCTCCTTAATATCTTTTGACCCTTCGGCTCCATTACTGCTGTAATTATTCTGGTTCAGCTTTTCATCATCTCTCACCCAAATTGCTTTAAAAGTCCTAGAAACTGTCTCTAAATTAGGCAGGGTATGCACTAGACTATTCTATACACTATAGATAGGGACTGCTTTAAAATGCAAATCTGATAAAGTAATTTACCTTCCTACCTAAAAATCACAGGATAGCTCCCACTTGACTTCAGAATAAAAGTTTCCTTATGAAGCCAATTTACTCCAGTTCTTAAAAGTGAATTTGTTTAGGGCTTCCCTGGTGGCGCAGTGGTTGAGAGTTTGCCTGCCGATACAGGGGACACGGGTTCGTGCCCCGGTCTGGGAAGATCCCACATGCCGCGGAGCGGCTGGGCCCGTGAGTCATGGCCGCTGAGCCTGCGCGTCCGGAGCCTGTGCTCCGCAACGGGAGAGGCCACAACAGTGACAGGCCCGCGTACCAAAAAAAAAAAAAAGTGAATTTGTTTAAAGAAAAATGGCCAAAAAAATAAAAAGAGAAAAAAGAAAGCCACAACTATGAAGGTCCTAGAAGAATGATGAAAGATTGAGGAATGCCATCCAAAAGGATGAGCTTTGACAAGCAGAGAGAAGGGGAAAGCATATTCCATATATATATATATATATATATATATATATATATATATATATATGAAGAGGGAGAGTGAAACTTATTAAGGGGCAGAGGTGTATTTCATATTCTGAATTCTGAATCCATTTGGTCTGAATAATTCCATTTGGTCAGAGCACGGGGAAGAGGCACATGGAAAAGCTAGAGAGAAGACAGGAATGAGGTAGGGGTCCTATGTAAAGTAAAGAGGGCTGTATCAATATTTTAGGTAAAAGCTTATTTTTATGTAGAAGGCATAAAAATGACAGATATGGCTGTATTTCTAAACTCTAGCTCTGGTGTAGCTATGAGGGATAGAGAAAAACAGTAAAGGGAGACTGCTTAAGAGGCTAAGACTTAAGATGTAAGACTCCCACTTTCTGGATGGTAAAATGAAAACTTTTCCACCCTGTATTTTCTAGGAATTCTCCCTTAAGACAGCAAGAACAAAAACCGAAGGCTCAAACTCAATCTCCTATGACTACAGTATATGAATATGGAAAGCAGCTGAAAGAGTGATACATGATTTAGCAAAGAGGAGTAAAGGAACATCAAGCCCACAGGAGCCTGCGGAGGGAGACATCAGAGCAATGCAAAGAGATTTTCCCATAGAATCCCAGAACAGCTCAGGAAGTGTGGGCAACAGACCAAGTGGAAAGTTGGGGGGGGGGCGAAACCAGAGACAAGAGCTACTTTACCTCTCCCTCATACCATCAAGAGGCAGGAACTACAGACCAGGGAAAATCCAGACTAGAGATATCAGTCAGACAGGAGGGTGGAGGTATAGGAATGAAAATGAGGGATTAAATGAAATTATGCATCCTGATACTGAGACTCCAGCAACTGTCTTCCTGTCCTAGGTTCTTTCTCCTTCAGAAATGCAAGATTATATCTGCCCCATCTGCATTCCAGCCAGAAATGGAAAGTCCTTCTCGGACAACAATTACCATCCCTAAGACCAACAGACATCATCATTCAAGGTACCCAGTGGATCAACCAGCTGGCCAGTGGATGACCTAGAGTGAATCCCAGAGGACACTAAGAAATGTGTGGATGTGTGAACATAGCTTTTTAGTGTCTCACACTTGATACATGCAGAGTTGAAGGTTACCATACATTTGATGAAATCCTCTAAAATAAAATACAGACACCAGATGGGTAGATAAAAAAGAATAAAACAGTGTCAAAGGCAGGAGTAGAATAAGACTTCGTTATAATGTTGGTGTCTACCACATAATAGACGCCCAAAAAAGCCTGGCTCACAGCCTTTTGGTCCATCTATACACAATCCATATACATAATATATACATGATATACATGATGCTTTCATTTTTAGATTTTAAGAAAATACAAATATTCCTTAATTCTTAAAAAATATTTGATTTTTGGTTACAAAAAAGAAAACTTCTTAATGATGATTAGTATATCAAAATTCTGGTCCATGTCACATATAATACTAATAATATATTCCATGTGAAGGGATCACCAGTCTTAAATAAATGTTAAAATTCATATACATGCAAAAATATCACTTTCCATTATTACTGCATTTAACCTTTCAAGTTCTCTGAGAGTTATTTCCTACCTGAGAAAAGAATATACCTTGGCTGCCTACTGTACTTATTTTGACCGTAAGCCAGATGGAGCAAATAATCAACATCAATATTCTCAACTTTCATGCTTGCAACCCTACCCATCCCAGTGACACTTCCCTGGCACACAGCTGTCAAATGTACCACTTGATTCAAGTTTCAGATTTTATAGAAACTGAAATTATATTGATATTTTCATTTACAACTGCATTTATCTGTTTAAATTTATAGCCCAAGTGATTAGCTTGGAATGTAATGACATCTCCTTTTAGGCATACCTCGGAGATATTATGGGTTCGATTCTAGACCATCTAAATAAAACAAGTATCTCAATAAAGCAAGTCACAAGAAGTTTTTGGTTTCCCAGTGCATACAAAAGCTATGTTTAAACTATGCTGTAGTCTATTAAGTGTGCAATAGCATTATGTCTAAAAAAAAAATGTATATACCTTAATTAAAACATACTTCATTGCTAAAAAATTCTAACCATCATCTGAGCCTTCAGCAAGTCGTAATCTTTTTGCAATAGTAACGGCAAAAATCACTGATCACAGATCATCATAACAAATGTAATAATGATGAAAAAGGCTGAAATATTGCATGAATTACCAAAATGTGACACAGAGACACGAAGCGAGCAAATGCTGCTCGGGAAGCTCAAGGCAGGGTTGCCACAAACCTTCAATTCATTAAAAAAAACCCAAAAAACAAAAAACGCAGTTACCTGTGAAGTGCAATAAGGTGAAACAATAAAACGAGGTAAGCCTGTATTTTCATATAGGAATAAGAAATTTTTAGATGAGCAGAAACAGACCTAAATGTAATCTAAAAGGAAAACAAGAGATAGAGTTTACTATGCTAACTACAGTATTCCTGATTTTTTTTTTTTTTAACCTGCAGTTTATTTGTAGGGAAAATAATGAAACCAGAATACAAACTGGGGCATGCATAATCAAATCAAATCAGCCAACACTGATTGCACAGCGCTGTGCTGGGTACTGTGGCCACATTAAAAAGGATAAGACACATAGTTTGTCCCTGAGGAGGGAAGGAAGGACTGGGCAGGGAGCAGGTTAGCCAATTTTGAGAACCCACCAGGTGTTCCTTGCAATGATGATTGCCTCGTCTCTCTCCACCTTGCCTATCTGGTGACATTCCAGCTACCTCGATCTTTTTTCCAAATCATCACTCCCCACACGCTTGTGAAGACTCCCTGGCATTTATCTGCGGTCACATATGTCACTCTCTGATCCTTCTGACCACTCCAAATGTACTGACTGTTTTGGTTTTTGAGTCATATTTTCTCCTCTAACCTTAAGTGTCACCATCATCGTGGGCAATTTCCTCATCAGTGGACAATCCGATAAACACTCTGCCAGAAATGAAATATATAAAGAACCATCTACCCTGTCTTAAATTCTCAGCGCTTTTTAATGATCTTTTCTTCTACAGAGAAAATGACACTTTGTAAATTTCTGAAAAAGGAGTTGGATATTATAACCATACAGTACAATTCTGGTACTAATTTAAATTTTTTTCACTTAACTTCAATCGCATTGCCACTACATTTATAGAATGCTCTATGGGGAATCCATCCTAACTGCTTGCAAAATTCTAATAACCCAGGTGACAACATGTGTTAAAACCTGCATATTAAACTGTACCAAAGAGTATTTTAGAAAACCGGTTAAGAGAACTTAGTTACTTCTCATACTTTTCTAGGGGGAAAAAAAAAGCATGATACATGAAATTCTTTTACCTTCTTTTTATCTCAGTCTGATAATTGATGTAAGTTAAGTTCAAGGTAAATATTAGCAACCGTCCTTCAAAGAAGAAATAATATGGCAGAAAAATATGTATAAGAAAATAATATTAATGAAACACAAAGGTAAGAGAGAATAAACCTCGATTAGTCTTAGCAATTCAGTTTCTAGGCTTCTGACCTGGGTATTTCCACTCACGTACCCATAATTAACAGTGAGGAATTGACTGTTAGAAACATGAAGCATAGACCAGCAATTTTCAAAGTATGGCCCCTGGACCAACATCATCAGAGTCATCTAGGAACTTGTTAGAAATGCAAATTATCAGCCCTCACCCTAGAACCACTGACTCAGAAACTCTAAAGGTGGGAACAGTAATCTGAGTTTTAAAAATTCTCCAGGTGATTTTGATGTATGCTAGCTAATATTTGAGGACCACTGGCATAGACAATGATGTTCACACATAAAAATGGGTTTATTTCTAGCACTTTAAACTGTGTTTCACTGTAAAGAGAATGTTATTTCAATGTAAATTAAAAGTAACAAAAGACTCACAGCTTATATAGTATTTTCCTTTACCTCCTAAAATTCTGCTACCAAAAAAACCCCCCAAAACCAAAAAACACCTCGCAGTGAGCCCAGAAAATACTGACTGTAAGTGCTCTTTGCAAACCATTCATTCTTATGTTAAAATCTTTAAATTTTTAGTAATAAAGGTAGGTATCCATTTCAAAGTTTTATCAAGGTTAAAAAAATCTATTTACAAGGAGGTGAACAACAGGTGGTTTCTATTTACTTAGGCTAAAAACATAAAACTTGGAAGCTGAGAGAGAACACACTTCCTGCTGTGCTAAAAAGCTGCAATGAGGAGCAATGGAAATAGAAATGCATCACCCCAGGGGCACTGATACATCCATCCAGCCACTGCTAGTCTGCAGGAGTGAAATTTCTGGGGACAAAGAGAGACTTTTAAAAATATTTGTTTTCTTGCCATCTTCTTTTTGTCGTTGTTACATGAATTCTAAGCAAACACAATACATTTTGGAAGATTTTGTTGATCCCCATGGGGCCATATCCTATTTTCATAAATATTTGAAAATTTTGAAACTATCATGCATTGTAGTACACACGACACATGGTGATATGTGCCATGTAGTTTGCTGTTTGCTAAGGACACTCTGATGGATCCAATTTATATTCCAATCAGACACAATTATTTATCGGCTTCCTGCAGGTGGTTTCTCTACAATGACATGCTGTAGCTCCAAATCACCACAGGTAGGGGCTAGAGACACATAACTCCAAGACCATCAGCTGGAGTGCATCTACTGTACAGCTCTGTCCTGCTGCAGAGTAAACCTGCTCACCTAATTGGACAACCACACTAGTGGTCTCTTGACCCCGACAAGAGCACCAAGATTTTAGAAGTCATCACATTGACAATCACCATAAAAATCTCCAAATTTCATTCTGAAATCCTTTCATTTTAAATGTACCACAACAGGTAGACTGCTAAGGATTCAATTTAAATCCCTTATAAGTTATTACACTTCATTAAGTAAAATGGAAAATAAAAATGAAAAAAAAAAGGCAGACTGCTCACTATATGATTTCATACTGTATTTATATACAAATGCAAGGTAGCAAATAGAAATCAAAGATTCTAATTGGGCCAATATTTCAAGTTCAAGCCCCCAAACCAAATTTTACAATCTATTTTCTTATAAACCTATTCCAGTGATTGAAGTTGTTTCCCAAGAGGATGTGAAACATGGTCTAGAACATTCACCCAACATGGACAACTCAGGAAGTAAAACTTCTCACTAAGCAGGTAAGCCAATCTCAGCTGATGTTGTTCTCTAACTCCCAATCCCTCTGAGAAAAAAAAATAAAGTTAAATTTTTGAAGGGTTTCAGAAGTAGAGCCTGGAGTCAGAGATTCTGGGCTCCTTTCCCAGTTCTACCACTTACTACTGGATCTTGAGTTTCCTCCTCTTTAATGCAGGGATCATATCCTTATCTACCCTGCCTATCTCAGAGGATTATTGTGAGGATTAACTGTAATAGAAAACATTTGCAAAAGCAAAATATATTATACAAAATAAGGCATCATTATTATAATCCATGAAACATGTTACCCATGAATCACATTTAAAAACATATTCCCCCAAAACAAACATAGAATCATTTCAAAGAACTATTGCACATGCATACTGAGATCAATTATGTTTTCTTTTTTAATTGCATTAATGAGACACAGAAACGAATTTATCTCCACAAAATGCCCTTATCGCGAATTTCTTCTCTGCCCATATCTGATGTATTTCCTAGTCTATTCCAATAAAGGTCATACATCAGCTATGTATTATGACAATGGATGATTTTTATGAAGAGCTGACCTAACTAGCAATGCCTTTCCAGCCGCTTCATGACTATAAGTGACCCCACTCCTATCCCTTGTCAGAAAACCTATTACATTTTAGCTACTGTTCACCAAAACTGGTGTTCCACCTCCCACAGCATAGAGTATCCTCTAGCAAGCAGCTTCTCACACAGGAATTTCATTTCCAGCTCTCCTCTTCTTGCATTTAGGTAGGAAAATGTAGACTCCTTCTCACCAATGGGATGTGAACTGAAGTGATATTCATCTCTTCCCAGCCTGGCCCATAAAAATACCCCACACCGTATTCTCCATCCTTTTTGCCCTCGTTGCAGCTGGAAGTTCATATCTAGGTGGAATATGGAAGCCACATGATGAAAATGGCAGAGCTATCATTAGTGTAAGTTCTGAGTGACTGTCCAAAACAAAGCAGCCCTAATTCTACAACCAACAAGCAGGAAACACCTTTCACTGTGGGAGTGAGAAATAAACAGCTACTGTGCTAAGCCCCTGGAATCCAGGTGTTTGTTACAGACGGATGTTAATTTAAATTACAGACATTCTCCTTGCAGCCGAAGACTCTTCACAGAACAAATCTCCTGTGTCCAAGAATTTGATGATGATGCCAGTGGAGAAAATAGGAAATATTCCTATTTCCCTTCCAGAGACCATTGCCCTGTACCCACAGTCCTTACCAAGGACTTTCTCTTCATTCCTGATAATCTTTTCATTAATTCATTTCATGTGTACCTTTTGAGCACTTATTATGGGCTCTTCATCATTAGGAATGCCTCTCTCTTCCTTGTGAAGCTCTGACCTTGGGTCCTGAGCAATTCCATTCAACCTGTTGCTACGGTCCCTGGGATGGGAATGTGGGCATACGTTGGTGAAATTTCCACAACTGGAATCCTTAGAACTTGGTATAACATTTTTTTTCTTAATGGTGATTAAAAAGAGAACTAAGAATTAAATTTATTTATTTTTCTTTATATCATCAAATTTATTTAACTCCTCAATGTCACATAAAATGAAGTCTAGACATACTTGGTATCATGTTTCTGTTGGTCATTTTTTTTTAAACATCTTTATTGGAGTATAATTGCTTTACAGTGGTGTGTTAGTTTCTGCTTTATAACAAAGTGAATCAGTTATACATGTATCCCCATATCTCTTCCCTCTTGCGTCTCCCTCCCTCCCACCCTCCTTATCCCACCCCTCTAGGTGGTCACAAAGCACTGAGCTGACCTCCTTGTGATATATGGCTGCTTCCCACTAGCTATCTATTTTACGTTTGGTAGTGTATATATATGTCCATGCCACTCTCTCACTTTATCACAGCTTACCCTTCCCCCTCCCCATATCCTCAAGTCCATTCTCTAGTAGGTCTGTGTCTTTATTCCCTTCCTGCCCCTAGGTTCTTCATGACCTTTGTTTATTTTTTTCTTAGATTCCATATTATGTGTTAGCACATGGTATTTCTGTTTCTGACTTACTTCACTCTGTATGACAGACTCGAGGTCCATCCACCTCACTACAAATAACTCAATTTCGTTTCTTTTTATGGCTGAGTAATATTCCGTTGTATATATGTGCCACATCTTCTTTATCCATTCATCTGTCGATGGACACATAGGTTGCTTCTATGTCCTGGCTATTGTAAACAGAGCTGCAATGAACATTTTGGTACATGACTCTTTTGGAATTATTTTCTCAGGGTATATGCCCAGTAGTGGGATTGCTGGGTCGTATGGTAGCTCAATTTTTACTTTCTTAAGGAACCTCCATACTGTTCTCCACAGTGGCTGTACCAATTCACATTCCCACCAACCCTTTTCTCCACACCCTCTCCAGCATTTATTGTTTGTAGGTTTTTGATGATGGCCATTCTGACCGGTGTGAGATGATATCTCATTGTAGTTTTCATTTGCATTTCTTTAATGATGTTGGGCACCCTTTCATGTGTTTGTTGGCAATCTGTATATTTTCTTGGAGAAATGTCTATTTATGTCTTCTGCCCATTTTTGGATTGGGTTGTTTCTTTTTTTGATATTGAGCTGCATGACCTACTTCTAAATTTTGGAGATTAATCCTTTGTCAGTTGCTTCATTTGCAAATATTTTCTCCCATTCTGAGGGTTGTCCTTTCATCTTGTTTATGGTTTCCTTTGCTGTGCAAAAGCTTTTAAGTTTCTAGGTCCCATTTGTTTATTTCTGTTTTTATTTCCATTTCTCTAGGAGGTGGGGCAAAAAGGATCTTGCTGTGATTTATGCCATAGAGTGCTCTGCCTGTGTTTTCCCCTAAGAGTTTGATAGTGTCTAGCCTTACTTTTAGGTCTTTAATCCATTTTGACTTTATTGTTGTGTATGGCTTTACGGAGTGTTCTAATTTCATACTTTTACATGTACCTGTCCAGTTTTCCCAGCACCATTAATTGAAGAGACTGTCCTTTCTCCATTGTACATTCCTGCCTCCTTTATCAAAGATAAGGTGACCATATGTGCATGGGTTTATCTCTGGGCTTTCTATCCTGTTCCATTGATCTATATTTTCTGTTTTTGTGCCAGTACCATACTGTCTTGATTACTGTAGCTTTGTAGTATAGTCTGAAGTCAGGGAGCCTGATTCCTCCAGCTGCATTTTTCGTTCTCAAGATTGCTTCGGCTATTCACGGTCTTTTGTGTTTCCATACAAATTATGAAAATTTTTGTTCTAGTTCTGTGAAAAATGCCAGTTGTAATTTGATAGGGATTGCATTGAATCTGTAGATTGCTTTGGGTAGTACAGTCATTTTCACAATGTTGATTCTTCCAATCCAAGAATGTGGTATATCTCTCCATCTATTTGTATCATCTTTAATTTCTTCCATCAGTGTCTTATAATTTTCTGCATACAGGTCTCTTGTCTCCTTAGGCAGGTTTATTCCTAGATATTTTATTCTTTTTGTTGCAATGGTAAAAGGAAGTGTTTTCTTAATTTCACTTTCAGATTCTTCATCATTAGTGTACAGGAATGCTAGAGATTTCTGTGCATTAATTTTCCATCCTGTAACTTTACCAAATTCATTGATTAGCTCTAGTAGTTTTTGGTAGCATCTTTAGGATTCTCTATGTATAGTATCATGTCGTCTGTAAACAGTGACAGCTTTACTTCTGATTTGGATTCCTTTTAGTTCTTTTTCTTCTTTTCTGATTTGGATTCCTTTTATTACCTTTTCTTCTCTGATTGCTGTGGCTAAAACTTCCAAAACTATGTTGAATAATAGTGGTGAGAGTGGGCAACCTTGTGTTGTTCCTGATCTTAGTGGAAACGGTTTCAGTTTTTCACCATTGAGGATGATATTGGCTGTGGGTTTGTCATACATGGCCTTTATTATGTTGAGGAAAGTCCCCTCTACGCCTACTTTCTGGAGGGTTTTTATCGTAAATTGCTGTTGGATTTTGGCAAAAGCTTTCTCGGCATCTATTGAGATGATCAAATGATTTTTCTCCTTCAATTTGATAATATGGTCTATCACATTGCTTGATTTGCATATATTGAAGAATCCTTGCATTCCTGGAATGAACCCCACTTGATCATGGTGTATGATCCTTTTAATATGCTGTTGGATTCTGTTTGCTAGTATTTTGTTGAGGATTTTTGCATCTATGTTCATCAATGATATTGGTCTGTAATTTTCTTTCTTTGTGACATCTTTGTCTGGTTTTGGTATCAGGGTGATGGTGGCCTCGTACAATGAGTTTGGGAGTGTTCCTCCCTCTGCTATATTTTGGAAGAATTTGAGAAGGATAAGTGTTAGCTCTTCTCTAAATGTTTGACAGAATTCGTCTGTGAAGCCATCTGGTCCTCGGCTTTTGTTTGTTGGAAGATTTTTAATCACAGTTTCAATTTCAGTGCCTGTGATTGGTCTGTTCATATTTTCTATTTCTTCCTGGTTCAGTCTTGGCAGGTTGTGCATTTCTAAGAATTTGTCCATTTCTTCCAGGTTGTCCATTTTATTGGCATAGAGTTGCTTGTAGTAATCTCTCATGACCCTTTGTATTTCTGCAGTGTCACTTGTTACTTCTTTCTCATTTCTAATTCTATTGATTTGAGTCTTCTCCCTTTTTTTCTTGATGAGTCTGGCTAATGGTTTATCAACTTTGTTTATCTTCTCAAAGAACCAGCTTTTAGTTTTATTGATCTTTGCTACTGTTTCCCTCATTTCCTTTTTCATTTATTTCTGTTCTCATCTTTATGATTTCTTTCCTTCTGCTAACTTTGGGGGTTTTTTGTTCTTCTTTCTCTAATTGCTTTAGGTGTAAGGTTAGATTGTTTATTTGAGATGTTTCTTGTTTCTTAAGGTAGGATTGTATTGCTATAAACTTCCCTCTTAGAACTGCTTTTGCTGCATCCCATAGGTTTTGGGTCGTCATGTTTTATTGTCATTTGTTTCTAGGTATTTTTTGATTTCCTCTTTGATTTCCTCAGTGATCACTTCGTTATTAAGTAGTGTATAGTTTAGCCTCCATGTGTTTTTATTTTTTACAGATTTTTTCCTATAATTGATATCTAGTCTCATAGCATTGTGGTCGGAGAAGACACTTGATACAATTTCAATTTTCTTAAATTTACCAAGATTTGATTTTAGACCCAAGATATGATCTATCCTGGAGAAAGTTCCATAAGCACTTGAGAAAAATGTGTGTTCTGTTGTTTTTCAATGGAATGTCCTTTAAATATCAATTAAGTTCATCTTGTTTAATGTATCATTTAAAGCTTGTGTTTCCATAATTATTTCCATTTTGGATGATTTGTCTATTGGTGAAAGTGGGGTGTTAAAGTCCCCTACTATGATTGTGTTACTGTCGATATCCCCTTTTAATGGCTGTTAGTATTTGCCTTATGTATTGAGGTGCTCCTAAGTTGGGGGCATAAATATTTACAGTTGTTATATCTTCCTCTTGGATTGGTCCCTTGATCATTAATGTAGTGTCCTTCTTTATCTCTTGTAATAGTCTTTATTTTAAAATCTATTTTGTCTGATATGAGAAGTGCTACTCCAGCTTTCTCTTGATTTCCATTTGCATGGAATATCTTTTTCCATCCCCTCACTTTCAGTCTGTATGTGTCCCTAGGTCTGAAGTGGGTCTCTTCTAGACAGCATATATGCGGTTCTTGTTTTTGTATCCATTCAGCCAGTCTGTGTCTTTTGGTGGGAGCATTTAATCCATTTACATTTAAGGTAATTATCGATAGGTATGTTCCTATTACCATTTCCTTAATTGTTTTGGGTTTGTTTTTGTAGGTCTTTTCCTTCTCTTGTGTTTCATGCCTAGAGAAGTTCCTTTAGCATTTATTGTAAAGCTGGTTTGTTGGTGCTGAATTCACTTAGCTTTTGCTTGTCTGTAAAAGTTTTAATTTCTCCATCAAATCTGAATCAGATCCTTGCTGGGTAGAGTAATCTTGGTTTTAGGTTTTTCTCCTTCATCATTTTAAATATGTCCTGCCACTCCCTTCTGGCTTGCAGAGTTTCTGCTGAAAGATCAGCTGTTAACCTTATGGGGATTCCCTTGTGTGCTATTTGTTGTTTTTCCCTTGCTGCTTTTAATATGTTTTCTTTGTATTTAGTTTTTGATAGTTTGATTATTATGTGTCTTGGCGTGTTTCTCCTTGGATTTGTCCTGTATGGGACTCTCTGTGCTTCCTGGACTTGATTAACTATTTCCTTTCCCATGTTAGGGAATTTTCAACTATAATCTCTTCAAATATTTTCTCAGTCCCTTCTTTTTCTCTTCCTCTTCTTGGACCCCTATAATTCGAAAGTTGGTGCACTTAATGTTGTCCCAGAGGTCTCTGAGACTGTCCTCAATTCTTTTCATTCTTTTTTCTTTATTGTGCTCTGCAGTAGTTATTTCCACTATTTTATCTTCCAGGTCACTTATCCGTTCTTCTGCCTTCAGTTATTCATCCCTTCTAGAGAATTTATAATTTCATTTATTGTGTTGTTCATCACTGTTTGTTTGCACTTTAGTTCTTCTAGCTCCTTGCTAAACGTTTCTTGTATTTTCTCCATTCTATTTCCAAGATTTTGGATCATATTTACTATCATTCTGAATTCTTTTTCAGGTAGACTGCCTATTTCCTCTTCATTTGTTAGGTTTGGTGGGTTTTTGCCTTGCTCCTTCATCTGCTGTGTGTTTTTCTTCTTTCTCATTTTGCTTAACTTACTGTGCTTGGGGGTCTCCTTTTCCCAGGCTCCAGGTTCATAGTTCCCATTGTTTTTGGTGTCTGTCCCCAGTGGCTAAAGTTGGTTCAGTGCATTGTGTAGGCTTCCTGATGGAGGGGACTAATGCCTGTGTTCTGGTGGATGAGGTTGGATCGTGTCTTTCTGGTGGGCAGGTCCACGTCTGGTGGTGTGCTTTGGGGTGTCTGTGGCCTTATTATCATTTTAGGCAAGGTCTTTGCTAATGGATGGGGTTTTGTTCCTGTCTTGTTAGTTGTTTGGCATAGGGTGTCCAGCACTGTAGCTTGCTGGTCATTGAGTGGAGCTGGGTCTTGGCGTTGAGTTGGAGATCTCTGGGAGATTTTCACCATTTGATATTATGTGGAGCTGGGAGGTCTCTTGTGGACCAGTGTCCTGAACTTGGCTCTCCCACATCAGAGGCACAGCCCTGATGCCTGGCTGGAGCACCAAGAGCCTTTCATCCACTCAGCTCAGAATAAAAGGGAGAAAAGACAGAAGGAAAGAAGGGGTTTCCCTGGTGGTGCAGTGGTTGAGTCCGCCTGCCGATGCAGGGGACACGGGTTCGTGCCCTGGTCCAGGAAGATCCCACATGCCGCAGAGCGGCTAGGCCCGTGAGCCATGGCCGCTGAGCCTGCTCATCCAGAGCCTGTCCTCCGGAAGGGGAGAGGCCACAACAGTGAGAGGTCCGCGCACCGCAAAAAAAATTAAAAAAAAGCAAGCAAGCAAGAAAGAAGATAAAATGAAATAAAATAAAGTAAAATAAAATAAAGTTATGAAAATAAAAAATACTTATTAAGAAAAAACTTTTAAAAAGTAAAAAACAAAATAAAGCCGGACAGACGGAACCCTAGGAGAAATGGTAAAAGCAAAGCTATACAGACAAAATCACACACAGAAGCATACACATACACACTCACAGAAAGAGGAAAAGGGGAAAAAATAATATATCTTGCTCTCAAAGTCCACCTCCTCAATTTGGGATGATTCGTTGTCTATTCATATATTCCACCGATGCAGGGTACATCAAGTTGATTGTGGAGATTTAATCCACTGCTCCTGAGGCTGCTGGGAGAGATTTCCCTTTCTCTTCTTTGTGCGCACAGCTCCCGGGGTTCAGCTTTGGATTTGGCCCCACCTGTGTGTGTAGGTTGCCTGAGGGCGTCTCTGTTCTTCGCTCAGACAGGACGGGGTTAAAGGAGCAGCTGCTTCGGGGGCTCTGGCTCACTCAGGCCGAGCGGAGGGAGGGATACGGATGTCGGGCGAGCCTGCAGCGGCAGAGGCCAACGTGACGTTGCACCAGCCTGAGGCGCACCATGTGTTCTCCCACGGAAGTCGTCCCTGGCTCATGGGACCCTTGCAGTGGCGGGCTGCACAGGCTACTGGGAGGGGAGGTGTGGATAGTGACCTGTGCGTGCACACAGGCTTCTTGGTAGCGGCAGCAGCACCCTTAGCGTCCCACGCCCGTCTCTGGGGTCGGCGCTGATAGCCATGGCTCGCGCCCGGCTAAGGAGCTCTCTGGAGGTCCTTTAAGCAGTGCTCTTAATCCCCTCTCCTTGCGCACCAGGAAACAAGAGGCAAGAAAATGTCTCTTGCCTCTGCGGCAGCTCCAGACTTTTCCCCGGACTCCCTCCCGGTTAGCCGCGGTGCACTAACCCCCTGCAGGCTGTGTTCATGCAGCCAACCCCAGTCCTCTCCCTGCGATCCGACTGAACCTGAGCCTCAGCTCCCAGCTCCAGCCCTCCCTGGCGGGGGAGCAGACAAGCCTCTCGGGCTGGTCGGCACCGATCCTCTGTGCGGAAATCTCTCCGCTTTGCCCTCCGCACCCCTGTTACTGTGCTCTCCTCCGCGGCTCCGAAGCTTCCCCACTCCGCCACCTGCAGTCTCCGCCCGCGAAGGCGCTTCCTAGTGTGTGGAAACCTTTCCTCCTTCACAGCTCCCTCCCACTGGTGTAGGTCCTGTCCCTATTGTTTTGTCTCTGTTTTTTCTTTTTTCTTTTGCCCTACCCAGGTATGTGGGGAGTTTCTTGCCTTTTGGGAGGTCTGAAGTGTTCTGCCAGCGTTCAGTAGGTGTTCTGTAGGAGCTGTTCCACATGTAGATGTATTTCTGATGTATTTGTGGAGAGGAAGGTGATCTCTGCATCTTACTCTTGAGCCATCTTGAAGCTCCCCAGTCCTAAATATATTTAATATCCCAATTTTGCTTTATAATTTACAAGTGAGTCATCTCACTTGCTCCTCACAATACTTTTTTTTTTTTAATATTTATTTATTTGGTTGCACCAGGTCTTAGTTGCAGCTCGCTGGCTCCTTAGTTGCAGCTCGCCAGCTCCTTAGTTGCAGCACATGGGCTCCTTAGTTGTGGCATATGAACTCCTGGTTGTGGCATGCATGTGGGATCTAGGTCCCTGACCAGGGATCAAACCCAGGCCCCCTGCATTGGGAGTGTGGAGTCTTATCCACTGTGCCACCAGGGAAGTCCCCTCACAATACTCTTTGGAGTTGAATAGAGAAGGTGTTATAATTATAGTCCTACGTTACAGACCTACAGAAGGGGTAATATGGGTTTAGATGCACTGTTTGGGAAAATTAACCATCATTTATAACATTGTTTCTATGGCAATGGTGGTTCCAAATTTCAGTAAAATACATTTTTTTAAAAATTCATTTTTAAAAATTTGGAAGATGATCAATTTCTATCAATTCCATCACAGCCTCTCATCTATTTTAGTTCTGATGTGTGTGTGTGTGTGTGTGTGTGTGTGAAATTAAATTCAGTGGCTTATAAATTATGTAAAAAATAAGCACTGGTTTTTAAAATTCAGAATTCTTCACTATCATAATTTAGGTGGTAGAATTCTGGAGTAATAGAATGTTTTTGCATTATTTTTTCTCAAATTGTCTTTAGGCTTGCCATACACCCCTATGATCTTCTTTATTCTCTTTTTAATGTGTATTTATGTGCCAAGAAAATGTCATTTGTAATATGAATTATAGTATTTAAAAATAAGAATTAAAATAAAACCCAATAGGTAAATTATTATTACTAAAGTTTATTCACCCTAGGAAATATTAAGTAGCCATGAAAAATAGAAATTATGATGCTTATATATCAAAATGCAAAAGTATTAATATGATGCAAAAAAGTAGACTATAAGATAATCTTTAGATGTGCATGTAAAAAATACTAGAAGCAAATGCAGGGAATAACAGTATTTGTAATGAGGGTGATTAGATTTACAGATTTTTGTCTATATTTAACAAAATTCTGTAAGATTACATTTCTCATATAATTAAAATTGATTTGAAATCATTACTGCACAGGTATATAAGATTAGTAAAAATACTTTAAGAGCATTTCTTGGTCTTCTTGAAAAAAGAAGATGCAGTGAGACTTTGAATTCAAAGCAGTGATATGAACACTCATTACTACTTATCATTCCCATAGAGAGAACTATAGGTAACAAGAGGGGTTTGGGACCACATAAAGTTGAGGGACACATACCAAGGGCACAAGAGTGAAGCCAGTTCTGGACAAAGGTAGGCGCCAAAGTTGGCAAGTAGTCTGAAAGCACTTCGGGGTGGCCCATCTATGACCAACACTTTTGCAGGATAACAGCAGAAGGCGGGCACAAGGGAGCTGCAAAAGTTGGAAGAAATACTGATGAGGGAATTTCCCAGAAATAAAGGCGTGGAGGCAACTGAAGAACTAGAAGATCAAGGGATCAGACAAGAACCAGGATGTTCATAAGAGCACGGTGACCAGAAAAGCAATTAGGAGACTGAATACAAACCACTAGCCTCCAAAAGGGCAGAAATCTTAAAAACAGAAATCTCTCTGCTTCACAGCTCAGAGATTTTAAAACACTGAGGCAGGGAACCATCCCAGGGTGGCTATTCTGCACTTTCAGGAAGAGGAGGTAATTGGAACTGATGGCTGATTTTAGGAGTGTCTTCAGGGCTGACAGAGCCAGTAGCTTTCTTTAGGCAAATGACTAGAAGCTCTTGTACTCAAAGTTCACTGACGCAAATATGCAGAACATGCTCTGATCAAACTGCCACAGTTCCGGGCTTCCCTGGTGGCGCAGTGGTTGGGAGTCTGCCTGCCGATACAGGGGACATGGATTCGGGCCCCGGTCCGGGAGGATCCCGCATGCCGCGGAGCGGCTGGGCCCGTGGGCCATGGCCGCTGAGCCTGCGCGTCCGGAGCCTGTGCTCCGCAACGGGAGAGGCCACAACAGTGAGGCCCGCGTATTGCAAAAAAAAAAAAAAAGAAAAAGAAAAAAGAAACTGCCACAGTTCCCACTAAGACATGAAGAACACCCGCCCCAGTACAGCATTTATTCCCACGAGTTGGGCACTTTACGGGTATTATTTCCTACATCTTCCAAAGGATCCTATGAGATGGGCATTGTTATATAGTTGGCCCTCAGCATTCGCAGATGTTGCATCCGTAGACATGGAGGCTGACTGTGCTATGCATTTTATACGAGGGCTTGGTGTTTGTCGAGAGTCCTGGAACCAATTCCTCATGGACACCGAGAGGCCACTGGATTTATTTTACACAGGAGACAAGTGAGGCTCAGACCACTTTACCAACTCGCCAAAGTCTATAAATAGTAAGTCACAGAGCCAGGTTTGAAACTGCTTCTCTCTCTCCTATACCCATATGTTTTCAATGACTCCATACCATCTTCTCTGTTGGTATAAACAAACAAAAAAAGGGTAATATAAAAATGTTCAAAATGTTTGCCCTGGTACTGCCTTTATATGCCCATAAAATAGCTGGGTCTTTTAAGAATATGTCACTTTAACTCTATGTTTTCCAATACATTTTTCATCTTTTCACATTAGAAGGCTCATGTTAACTCCATGGTAAAAGGACTTAGCTATGACAAAGAACTTACTGTTGGACACTCTTTCCTAAATCAGTTCCAAGCTGCAGCTATTAATAGCATTTGTTTTTGCTCTAATATATTTGGATTAATAATGATCACAATTTGTTGATTATTCCAGACTGCTAGTATCTCTGACAGGGTATATATGGCTAATTCTGGGGTGCAGGATTATAAAGTATATTGTTGCCACATGGCTATAATTCTTCAACAGTTCTATCAATAGTAAAATTGAAATTTGAGTTTCATCTCTATGACTCCATCAAACTATATGCAGTTGGTATGGACTTAGCAGAACATTTATTAGTCTCTAAACTTTCAAATTAAAATTTGAATAAAAATTAACATTTACAGAACTCCATATCTTGAAGATACATGTCCTCAGTTACTAGATTTATGATGACAAAAAAAAATTCACATCTTTTCT